>NW_028258320.1:8172500-9626250 GCF_053883595.1 Heterocephalus glaber | reverse complement strand
AGGTGACTCATCATGGTCCCCGCGCACAGGTCATTGCAAGGTCAAACCACGATGTGCTGGAGCAGTGGATGGCTGTCACACCTCACATCTCCAACCGCTGTGCACTTCCTCGGCGAGACTCACTTGGAGCTCAGCTCCTGACCAGTCAGGAAACAGCACAGTGAAGACCTTGGTGTGGCCAGTCCAATGCTGGCTGGGTTAGTTGGTCTCGGCCCCTCTCCTCTCCTGCCCCCCATTCTGGGTCACTTGGAGACATATTTCCCCCAACCACTGGGTGGTCAGCCAGGATTTTGCTCGCTCTCAGGCAAGGGTTTAGGGCTGGACTCTCTCCTTCCCTAGGGTCCCCAGCTTGCAGGGAAGGAGGTGGGTGGGTTCACAGGAAGTGTGCTTCTTTCTGCTCCGGAGTCTCTTCCCTTTGAAAGTAGCATTGGCTAAGAGGGGGCCAGAAGAGGGCACCCTGGGCTCACGGCTGGGGGAACCTTTCTCCACAGGGACCTTCTGGCTGGGGTGGGCATCTTCATGGGATGGTCAGCTGCCCTTGCTGGGTGTGTGTGTGAATATGTGTGCATGTGGGTGTGACTGTGAGTATGGGAAGAGGTGAGTGTGCCAGCCGGGGAGTGAGCAGGGCCTTTCCTGCCTCCTGGGAATCGGCCCCAGGGTGGATGGTAGGGGAGGAGTTGGGGGCCCGAGGCCAGGCCAGGCTGTTCCTGGCTCTGGCCACAGCACTGTGAGAACAGCCAAAAAGGAGGCTGCCGAGGGAGCCCACCCCCAGCACCTGCCTCCCAAACACACTGGCAGAGGCAGGAATGACACAGGCCTAAGGCCCACTGGCCAGGCAGCATCTGGGAGGGCAGCAAGCACTCGATGCCTACCGGGGTCTTCCAGGCCATGGACGCTGGTCAGGATGTCGGGGCAGAGAGGCCTGGCCTGGCTCCCTTGCGCCCCCCAGCCCAGGGCCCCAGGCGTGGCTGCCTGGGAAATGCTGTTAGGTGGCCAATCGTTGGAGGCCGAGACAGGTTCTATAAATCTGTGTCTGCAGTGCCCTCATGGGTCAGAACCAGCGTGAAACCCAGAGGTGACGGTGCAACAGAGAACCCCACCCATCATCTTGGGGACAGGGCTCTATCCAGCCTCAGTTGCCCCATCTGCCCCGTTGGCATGCTGTCACCTGCTCTGGATCCTGCCAGGACAGGGAGTGAGACACAGGAGGCCAGAAAGGCAGGGTGGCCACCAGGGCCGCCTCCTGCCATGGGGAGCATCTGCCCAGGGCAGGGTGATGGCAAGAGAGAGGCCATCCCGGAGCCATGGGGACAACTGACTGTCCTCAGCTTACGCGTGAGGACCGTGTCACTCATTCTGAGAAGGGTGCCAGGCAGGGTGCTGGCCTGGTCCGCCTCCACTGTGTCGAGCTGACACCAGGGTGTCCCTTACAACCTCACAACCATCCTAGGTTGCTGCTGCCTCCCCACTGCCTTTCCACCTGCCTGGTCTTCTCACATCCAAGACCACCCAGCCTGGGGCTCCCTACTTCCCCCACCTTGGCAACCCTAGAATCTGCCTCAGTGGGAGGCTCAGCTTCCACCCCGAGCTGGGCTGGCTTCTCGGCTCCCCTGGTTCCCCTTCCTGTGCCCACTCCTGGGCCCCTCAGCAGCCAGCTGCCTCTGGAAGTCAGTATGAAATCCAACCGGAAATCCTTCCTGTCCAGCGGAATCATTGCTTTCCCCAGCTCTGGGAGATGTCGAAATGCAGGCTGTGCTGGCTGTGAGCTTGTTCTCTCAGAAAGCAAAACACGCAGATGATGCACATGGACACAGACCTCAGAGCCAGGGCGGAAAGTGGGGCGACAGCCTCAGGCTTGGTGGCAGCAGGACTCTGTCTTGTCTGGTGGTAGGAAGACCTGCCCAGGGGTCCTGAGTTTGAGGCCTGGCTCCCCTCTCCCCTGTGTGGCCTCTGCCTGAGCCGCAGACAATGGGTGGGGGAAGTCACAGCCCCTGGGTCACCTTGGGCGGTCCCAGTGTGAGCAGCATCACATGGCTGGACTATTTGAGCTGCACAGAACCCCACAGGGAGCTGGGCCTTGGAGAGGTGGGTGGGGGCCCCAACATCATGCAGCCAGGCGGAAGGTTTCCAGGGAGCCCTGCAAAGGACCTGCTGGGGTCCCTCAGAAGATCTGTCCTCGGTGTGATGCCTGGTGTCTGGGACTCAAATCCCAGGCTCAACCAAGAAGGCTGAGTACAAGTGGCTGCATGGGGTCCAGGGCTGCGTCTCCAAGGCAGATTCCCTGCTATATATGGTGCCCTGCACTCCGGGCTAGCGTGTGACCTAATCAGCCGGCAATCTCTCCTGGCTGGGGCCCGACTTGGGGAGAGCCTGACCCTAGAGGATGTCCACTTGGGGGCGGAGGGGCCAGGAGGAGCAGACCACTGAACGGAAGCAGAGCAAGGACTAGGTGATAAGATGGCCCACAGCCATCCACCCTGGCGCCTCTGCCTATGAGATGTCCACCCCGGTGCTCTATGTAAACAGGAAGCCCACGAGCCTCTGCGCATTGCAAAGTTCTTTTAATATAGCATGAAAAGGCTATATTTCCAAAGGCAAGGCGTATACAGTCTCCAGGAATAAGGCACACACTGGAATGCCATCCCGAGGGCTGCCCTGCGGGGAGCCAGGCGCTGTCTCCATGCACCCTCCCAGAGGGGCCCACGGGTTCTGTTTGTCTTTTAGCTGGACACACACACGGACATCACGGACACGACAGGGTCACCACACGGGGTGGAGGAGGTCCAGGAGCCAGAGCTGGTCATGAGAGCGATGATCCCAGCTGCCACCAACCCCAGGGGTCGGGGGAAGCACTGGGCCACCTCTCCAAAGGCCGGGACACCTCTCCCTTCGGCGTTAGTTGCTGCACTGGGCTACAATGTAATGAGGTCAGGTTAAACATGTGTTTAGAGTAGATTCAAGTCTATTAGATGCTCTGGGTGACCGATCCAAGTTCAAGAGCAGAACCTGGGGGTTCAGGTAGAAGAGTCTCAGGTGTCACGGGAGGCTGGCTCCCCTCTCTCCATGGGCGTGCTGGCTGGCCCAGGGGCTGGTTCATCTCATGCTTCCTCTTCTACTCATCCCCTCCCTGCCCTCCCCTACAAAATTAATAAAACCATAGTAACAAGGTAATAATAAGAAGGTGCAGGAAAACAGATTACAAGGCTGCGCTGGTTCTCCTCAGTGGAGGGTCACCGTTCCCTTTTTCGCTATGTATCTAATAATAGCTCCCCTTTAAAAAAGCAGTACTTTCCAAAATACACATATGTATAAATACAGGACAAGAGCACATTAATAAGTCTAAACACTGGAATAATATGCTGGCTACTTAATACTGATATTTTCATCCCAGGAAAACAATACAGAATAACAGCAACATGGCTTTAAAGATCTGCAAAGTTTTTTTCTCATCAGAATTATGTACCAACTTCATATAATATTCTATGTAGACAATATTTCCTTCTTAATGTAGTTCAGTTGCATACTTTTTACAGACCAAAGCATAGTAAAAAAACAAACTAAAAAAACAAACAAACAAACCTAGTAACAGGAAAAAAAAGTTCTCACCATAAATATTTTCTTGTAGTTCAACCAGAAGATTTGTAAAAACACTTCCAGAAATCTTTGATATTGTGTTGCCCTCCTAAAAGTTCTGAAGTTTGGAGAATGCTTCTCTTTTTGTTTTTGATTTTTAAAAAATCAATTCTACTTTTCTTTGATTTTTGTTCTTTAAAAAAAAAAAGGCCCTCAAATATATACAGACAGAAATCACTGTGAAGTTTTGGGGTGGGGGGAGGGGTGGACAGGGAGAAGCTACCAAATTCAGTGTTGTGAAAAAAAGTGGTAACCATGCAGAAATTTTAACATCTATGGATTTTTTCCCCTCAAAATACACACATAGTATTTTTGTTTTTTAAAAAAGGAGTTCTGTGTCAAGTATAACTCAAAATAAATACAAATTCACAAGTAGAGCTATCGAATACTTCATATGGGGTAAACACTGTGATCTCTCAACTAGCTGGCTACATCTGCTAACCACAGGCGATTGTCCCTTTTTGAACACGCTAATACCACACGCTCTTATCTCTGGGCCCCTGGGCCCTCTGAGCACTAAGCTCCCACGGCACACAGCCTGGACGGGGGTGTCTTCTGCTAATTACAGAGAGAGAATGCCTCAACAGTGCAACAGGGTCGCATGGAGTGGTTGCCTCGGGCCCACCCGCGAAGTGGCCACCTGCACGGATCTCTGGGCCATGTTGCCCGCTGAGGAGGTCACTTAGGGGTGCCGTCCTATTTCCTGTTGGCCCTGGCTTTCTGTGGTCTGCAGCCTGGGTTCTTTCTCCAGTGTGAGCTTCCCCCACCTTTGCAGCCCAGCTGCAGACCCCAGGCATCCTTGGGCCGAATGTCCCCATACTCTGCTTGTCCTCCAGGTGGACAAGTGCACTGTCTGCCACTGGGAGCATTCTCTTCAGAGGCCCAGCAGGATGACGCCATCTGCAGCTTCAATGCAGTGCTGGGCTGGGGAGTCTCCAGTGGCAGTGCCCAGTGTGGCTGGTGCCAGCATGCTAGGGGCATGCAAACACACCTGTTTTAAGCGCTCAGAGGGTGGGGCCCCTCAAATCTACCCTGCAGCCCCCCTGGCTGCAGGTCGCTCCATCTCTACTACCCATTCCCTGGACCCTTGGTGAGCACTTTACTGTAAATCCTCACTTGCACAAAGCATTTTCATTTGAAAACTAAAGGCGACCGGGCACCAACTAAAGGCAACGAGTATCCTCGAGCCGTGGTAAACACTGGATTTCAGGCCCATTTTGTGGTCTGATTTGTTTTTGTTTTGTTTTGTTTTCCCACAGAGGCAGAATGTTGGGGCAAAATCAAGCGACCCAATCCTGGCAGCTGGTTCTGTCCCTGCCCCGTGAGAAAAGAACAACGGAATTAGGGCTTCTCGCTGGGGAGAAAGGAGGGTGTGTGCTTCCTGCCAACCAGGACTGTGGTCTCCCTGGCCGTGTGACGTGCCACGAGGCCTCTCTGCTCCTCTGGGAGGTAGGAAGTCACTGTCCCCATCTCCATGCGACAGATTCCATGGCTTGTCTTCAGGTAGCCCTGTGAGGGGCTAGGTTGTGTGTCGGGGGGGTCCTTGTCCATTTTTTGGCAGGGGAAGGGGACAACAGATGAGGCAGCTGCAGGGGAGGACTCTTCCTCCCTCAGCCCTGCTTCCTAAGTGGCCATTCGGGGGCAGAGGGGTGGAGTAAGGGGTACCTGGGAGGAGTCACCCACATCTGGGGGGGCGGATACCCCCAAACAAAGGCGCTGTTCCAGGACAGGCACCCGGCCAGCCTGCTCCTAGAACATCAGCGCTCTCAGGGACTTCTGTTCTCTAGTGCCACTCTCTCACCTAGCTGATGGGGAAACTGAGGCTGAAGATGTGCCATCTTCTCCCCAGGTGGCACAGCGCGTCTCCAGCGGGCCAGGCCTGTGTCCTTTGAACTGGGGCTTGCGGCCCTGACGACCCCTCACGGGGATGGGACTGGAATGAGGCTGACAGGACTCAGCTACCAGGGGTGTGGAGGGTCATGGAGGTGCCCCCCAGAAGCCCCAGGACACATCTCGGAGCACTGCCCAGCACTCAGTGCTATCTTCTAACCTCTTCAGCCTGGGTCTAGGGTGGGCAGCTCCCAGGTTCAATGTGGTGACATCAGAGGGGGTCAGGATTTGGGACTTCCTGTGGGCAGGGGACAGAGGCCCACTCCCCACGCACTGTGGCTGCTCACTCAGGACTGAAAGACGAGCTCTCTGAGAGTGGCTTTGCACACAGGCAAATAGGGTGGTCTGGGCAGGGGGGGTCTGGCCGGCCTTGGGGACACAACCCCTGGGAGCCTTGGGATTCACAGTAATTTAGTGCACTTGTGACCAATGCAGGCTACTCAGCCCAGAGGGCCTCCCGGAGAGGGGGGCCTGGGGACAGCAGTGTGAGTAACACTGTCAGCAAACGCGAGGCCCGGGCCGTGCGGGCCCCTCAGCGGCTCGGGGAGGTGGCGGGCGCTGGCGTCACTGCACGCGGCGGCAATAGTAGCCCAGCACCTTGCACTTCTCACACAGGTGCTGCGGGTGCTCCTTGCTCTGGTCGGACACGTCCAGGCCGTCAGGCTTCTCCAGGGGTCTCTGCGGGAGGCCAGCACAGGGACAGACGCAGAAGCAAGGCCATGGGGAGTCCAGAGCAAGACAGAGGGACAAGTGGAGCACCGGGAGACAAAGAGGGAGAGATCCAGAGACAGGCAGACACACACAGAGAGCAGCAGAGACACAGAGAGACGCACAGAGGGCCAGAGGGCGAGAGAGTGGCACTGTAGTCACCGAGGCGCTGGGAGGGCGCCTGATGACTCGGCCTCCTGCTCCCACTCTGACCCGAGGCACAGGTTGTGGCCCTGGCGGGGAGCGGTCTTGTCCCGGCCCCCGGGCACACAGCTTTGGTCCCATGTCGCCCGAAGCTTACGGGAGTCAGGATGGCTCGGGACAGGGGCTCAGAGACTTCTGGATGAGGTCACTGAGTCCTGGGGCAGGGAGACCCCACCCACACCTGGTTCCCAGCACCTAGTGCTTCTTCCCCGGTGGCTTGTCACTCTCACCCGTGCTCAGGCAGCCTCAGATCTCCTGGCAGGTTCACCCGGGGACTCTCACAGCCCTTCCTTCGTGGGGTGAGTGAGCCCTGAGCTCCTTGGAGTTGGCAGCCAGGGTTCGGATCCTCCCCGCTCCCAGAGCCCGCTGTTTGTTCAGTGACTATGTGAGTGGAATGTCACTGCTTTCTAATAGGGAAACTGAGGCAGGCAGGAGTATATTTCTCATAGACTAGGAATGTCCTTGTCCCCTCTTCCCTTTCTGCCCATCTCAGAAGCCAGCAAACTCCCTGGAAATGCCATGGAGGTTTGAGGAGCACCCGAGCAGGCAGTGACCCCCTCCAGCCACAGCCCCACCTGGGGTCCTGCTCATAGAGGGTCCCCCGCACAGAGGTGGGGGACTCGGAGGAAGCTGGCCGAAGCCAGCTGGGAGCCATATGCCATGGTGAGGGCCGCAGTGGGACAGAGGGATCTCAGATTCCTGTGACATGGCCCAGGTGGTCAGGGAGGGCAGCTGAGGCAGGAGAATGGCAAGTTCGAGGCCAGCCTGGGCAATGTAGGGACTTAGTGAGACTTTTGAGACCCTGTCTCAAAGTAAAAACAATTTTAAAAGGCCTGGGGACTAGGTCAGTGTGAAGGCCCTGGGTTCCATCCCTACTATGGTAACAATCCTCCTGGGTTTCTTCTGATCCAACCCCTCTGTGGTGACAAGGGCTAGAAAGAGCAACACATACGGGAGCTCTGAGCGTTGCTCATGCTTGTTATCAATGGGATGGACACCGCAGGTACAGGTCCCTCTGAGCTGAAGCCAGGCGAGAAGGCCTCAGGAGGTGAGGCTCCCTGCTGTCCCTCACCGCCCCAGCTCGCTGTCCACGCTGTAAGGGCTTCTCCACCTGGAGCTGGACTCGGGGACCCTGCACCATCCTCCTGGAGACCCCCGCCACATGGGCCCTGGGGGCTCTCTGCTCGGCTCCCATAGGACCTCTGACCAGGGCAGCTCTGAAGGTCCCCTCCCCTGACCACCCCCACCCTGGCTCCTGGCCCTTGGTCAGCTGAGTAGTTCTCCTCCTTGGCTGTGACCTCTGTGTCCCAGGGCCTCTGTGTGGGCCCTGACCTGGCTGCCCAGCCCTGCTCAGCCTGCTGCCTGTGAGGAGCTGTGGGGAGCAGTCATGTGAGGGAAAACACGGGCAGCTGGGACTGATCAGTGAGGGCCACCCCCACCCCCTGCAGGGAGGCCAGGCTGAGCAGCGTTTTCTTCTCAGGGGAGGTGGGGCGGGGAGAGGGGAGCCACAGCTGGAGCCTGACAGGAAACAGATGTGGCAGAGGTGGAGTGTGCGGAAGAGCAGGGTTCTCAGGGGAGGCTGCTGCCCAGGTCAGAGCTGGAGAAACCAACCAACCCCTCTCCGCATGGGGGACCTGAAGGCTGGGGCTGACAGAGCTGGCGGGATGAGCTGCTCATGCCCCGTCCCTGCCCCCCGGGCCTCAGTCTCCCCCATG
This sequence comes from Heterocephalus glaber, assembly GCF_053883595.1. Taxonomy (NCBI): domain Eukaryota; kingdom Metazoa; phylum Chordata; class Mammalia; order Rodentia; family Bathyergidae; genus Heterocephalus; species Heterocephalus glaber. Next base: position 9,618,100 of record NW_028258320.1, on the reverse strand, counting down.
CACACAGTAGCTGCTCAGCAAACATCAGCTGAACAATCGAGAGAGGCAAGAGGGAGCCAAGCGCTCTTGAAAGATCCTTCCAGATTGGGCTCCTGGGCTCCTGGACGCTCGGATCTTGTGGATGGAGGGGGGCTGGAGTAGCCAAGCGGGCAGCCCTGGGGTGATCAGGCAGGATGGGGACTATGGGGGGTGACCCTAGGGATGGCAGTGCAGGGCAGTGACAGGCCTGGCAAGGCGGAAGGGACGCTGGATGCTAGGCCACTGTAGGGAGCTGGATCCTGCTGGCCTTGGGTGCTGAGCGGGCCCTGCCTCTCTGCCTAGGTCACTGGGGGGTTGAGAGCCGCACAACTGAGCCCCAGACCTGCGGTGCAGACTCAAGCAGTGGCCACGAATCTGAGGCCCTGCAGATACCAAGCCATTCCCAGCACCCCAGCCAGCCCCGCTTCCTGCTCCCAGGCCCCCGTCTGGCCCCTTCCGGTCCTTGTTACCCTGCAGCCCAAACCTGGTCCCTCTTCACAAACCCCAGCTTCTCCACTGACCTTGGGGGGACCACTCACACCCTGTGCCTCAGTCTCCTCCTCTGTGAAATGGAGAAACAAAAAGGCCCAACCTCACAGGGTGTCAGGGAGGGCAAACAGGTGGCTGAGCCGGGACACACACAGCAGCCCACTTGGGCTCAGGGCCGGGCACCCAACTCAGCTGACTATTTCCAAATAATCAGAAGTGCCGCCTCCCACTTGGGGACCCCCACACTAACGCAGAGCCCCACGAGCAGGGTAACTGTCTTAAGCTGAAGCCAGAGCCCGTGCTCTCCTGCTCCCACCAGTGCCCGTTGCCCAGGCTCTGGTGACCGTCCTGTTTCTCCGTAGGATGGCCATCCCACTGTGACAGGTCACACCCTCCAAGCGGCTTTCTCTGCCATCTGCCAGCAGGTCCTCTCCAGGTGAACGGGATCGGCCTCGCACCGCCCCGAATGGAGAGCCCCAGTCCGACCTACAGCAGCTGGAGGCCCCCAAGTCCCTGTGGGTGACTCTGTGGGTCACCACCGCCACCCCTCCCTTTGTTTTAAAATACACCTGAGGTCTCTGCTCACGCCATCCTGGTGCCAGTGCCCTTTCCCTCTTACCTGTCCTCAGGAAATGGGCTCTCCCTCCCCCGATCCCATTTCGGATGAGGCAGGGGAAGAAATGACCCAACTGGGGAGAGCTCATCTCACCTTAATTGTATGAAGGAGTGAAATGAGGCCCAATAAGAGAAGGCTTTCCGCAGAGAACGCCCTACCACTGCCGCCCCGCCCCGCCCCATTCCGCCCGGCCCCGCCCCCGAGCCGCCCGGGGCTCACCTGCTTGTGCGGGTACACGTTGATGTGGCACTTGATGCACTCCTGCCCCATGTTGGCCCAGGAGTTCCCGCTCATCCATTTTCTCTTGCACTTGGGACACTTGTACTCGCCAAAGCAGCGCTTTTTGCCCTGGTACGGTGTCAGACCCTCGCCTTTGGGGCGTGCCTGGAGGACAGCAAGCAGACACGGTGGGTTGGGGTCCAGGCGGCCCACATGATGTCCCCATGGGGTACTCATTTGTGCGTGGATCTTTTGACCCAACCTAGAGAGTGCCAAGGTCACCTCCAGGACTCCCTCCTGGGAACCCCAACACGCCCCCCCCACAGAACAAGGAGGTGGGGGACATCTTGAGGGAGGGAGGTACCCAGTGATGCAGGTGTCACAAAGGGTAGCTGATGGTCACAGGACCTGCACACAGCGGGACAGTGCAGGCACAGACACTGGTGTGCGGTGAACACGAGTCACTTCTCACCTCCCTCCCAGCCCCAGCCCCCCCACTTTCGGGGACCCCGACTTCTCTGCTTGCACCCCAAAGGCCAGGCAGGCTCTGCATTCACACTGGACAGGGCCTGTGTGGCTACACTCATGCCCCTCATGTGGGTGCAAACATCGCACCTCTGGCTCCTGGCTTCCGGTCTTTGTCTCCCCGTCAGCATAACACACAGGGTGGGTGGCCGTGCACAGGATTGGATTTCGAGCAGGTTTGGGGGGCGCGTTTACCAGGCAGCATTTCAGAAAGTGTAGGTCGCTTTCCTTTCTTCCGTGGTTATGAACAAGGCCACCACGACTGGCTGATCCGTGCACACGTTTGAGTATATCTGCAGGATCCTTTTGTAGCAGTGAAACTGCTGCACCCAGGGCATGTGCACTCTTCAGTTGGAAAGATCACACCTCCATCCTGCGCATGCACACCAATTTCATATCCCATCACCTCCCTCACAGAACTTTAGTCACAGTAACAGCCTTAACTACAGGTTTGCTTTCCATGATTTCGTCTGCCTCAGTTTGTTTTCAGTTATCACTGGTCAACTGTATGTCAAATGGAAAATTCTACAAATGAACAATGCAAGTTTTGAATTGCACAACAGGTCTGAGCACATAATGAAGTCTCCATGGGTGGCACGGGACTCACCCTTTGTCCAGGGCATCTGTGCTGTTGAGGCTGCTGCCCCTTAGTGTGGCAGTGCTGGGTTCAAGAAGCCCTAGCACTTGGGAGGCTGAGGCAGGAAGATCGCTGTAAGTTTGAGGCCAGCCAGAGCTACATAGTGAGATTGTCTTAAAAAACCAAACATAAATAAATAGGTGAAATGCTTGCTAGTTTTGCTGTTGCAACTCAAATTGCAAAAATTATGCAATTTGCAATAAAATAAGTGCATTAAGAAATTAGTTAAGACAGAAAAGGCATTAAATCACAGCATCTGGTACTATCCATGGTTTCAGACATTCATTGAGGGGCCTGGAATGTATCTCCTTCAATAAGGGAAGACTGTGGTATCACCAAGCTAAAAGGTAGAAAATCCCAGAGTAGCTTTGACTTGTGTGTCTTTTATTATGAGAAAGAGGGAATTTCCCCATTATTTAAGAATCATTTGTGTTTCCTTTGTGAACTCTTTGTTCATCTTCTCTGTGGGTTTTCTTTTCCTGATGGGGGCTTGATATTTTTTCTTATTGATTTGTAACTACACTTTCTATATTAAAGAAGCTTGTTCTATCTTGGAGTGTTTTAAAACCAGCTTTATTGAGATATGATTTGCATATCCCACACTTAACCCGTTTGAAGTGGGCGGTACACAGAGTTGCACACATATCACCGCAATCTAATGTGAGAACACTGCATCACCCCCTAAAAGTAGACCCGTGGTCACTAACAGTTTTCAGTGTACCTCCACATTCTCACAGCACCTGGCCCTAGCCAGCCAGTAATCTATTTTCTATCTCTATAGATTTATGTATTTTAGAAACTTCATGAGTGGAGACATATAGTACATGTTTTTTGTGTCTGGCTCCTTTTACCTAATGTAATACTTTCAAGATTCTTTCATGCTGGAGTGTGTGTCAGGAGCGCATTTCATTTGTTGGGGAGGGGCACTGGAGACAGGATCTCACTGTATATTCCAGGCTGGCTTTGAACTCACTATGGAGCCCAGGCTAGCCTCGAACTCACAGGGATCTCCCAAGTGCAGGGATTACAGATGTGTGCCACCACCAGTGTCCCCTTCTCTGGGTCACCACTGTCCTCAGTGGCTCAGTGTTTCACATGTGCCATCTCATCTTCTATGGTGGTGATGTCCATTATCCTTGCAGGGTAAGTTGCCCAGGATACCAGAGGTAGGCGTTGGACCCAAAATCTGTGCTCTTTTTTCCCCCAGTGGTGGAGATTGAACCCAGAACTTCACACGTGCTAGGCAGAGGCTCGGCCAATGAGCCACACCCTGGCCCTGCAGAGCACATGCTTTGACCACCATGTACTGCTCTGTGAGTGGGCAATTACCCAGGGAAGCTGCTATGACAAGATCATCTCATAACCAGGGCTTCTCAGGCTTCACTGCCTGCAGTTTCCCTGGGGCTTGTATCAAATTCAGATTCTGATGCCAGGGATCTAAGGTGAGCTTTTCCAGCAAGCAATCAGGTGTTGCTACTGGCCTGGCTCCACGCTGAATTGTCATAGCACGGAGCCTATTTCTATGTGACATCGCCTATTCTCAAGTATTAAAGTAGCTGACCCCAACTTTTAAAGCACTGCAGTGTGTATACAAATGCACTTAGCCGCTTCCTTTGTAATAGCCAAAAATCAGGAACAACCTGTGTCCAGCATCCTAGAGATGGAGAGATAAAACATGGCATAGCCATGCAATGGAATATTATTTGGCATCAAAATGCGATGAGGGCTAGGCATGGTGGCACATGCTTGTTATCCCAGTATTCGGGAGGCTGAGGCAGGAGGGTCATTATGAGTTTGAGGCCAGCCTTGGCTGTGTAATGAGTTTAAGGGCATCCTGGACTATGTAGTGAGACCCTGTTTCAAATGCCAAAATATCTGTCTCAAAAAAAGTAAAAATAAATACTTTTTTAAAAAGGTGACACAGAAGTATTTGTATCATTATAATTGTTTCCTTACATAGTGCAACAATGGTATATAAAATTTAATTTCTTCTTTTGGTAACCTTTCTCTCTCTCTCTTTCCTTCCTTCCTTCCTTCTTCTACCTCTTGGTGACAGCCTGCTAGAATTCCTGGAAGAATACTAAATAAGGTGACCCTTGTGCCGCGGGTATAGATCCAGGCTTGGAAAGAGAGCAGTGCCACCTAACGTCTTGGGATCCTTGATGGACGTCCTGGCAGAGCAGCATGGGGAGAAGGTCCTGTCCCTCTCCCCGAAGGTCTGAGATGCCTGTGACAGTGACAGGAAGGGACACTCAGTACAGTCAGGACCTGGCCTAGTCAGTGTGGGCAGAGGGTCATCCTGTGTTCCTGTGGGTTCCCCTGAGCCCTGTGCTGTGCCATCTCCCCAGGGGCCTGGCACCCGGCTCCTGGCAGCCTTCCTCCTGTCACCATCCTGTAGCACAGGGGCCCTTCTAAGGGTGTTCAGCATCCATTTTACCCCATCAAAGGTGATGAGGGAGCAGGCAGGGGCTGTGCCCACAGTGGGCCCTGTCCCCAGGCAAGCTGCTCCAGGACCTGGCTCCCTGCCTCACACAGCAGGGGCAAAGGGCGGGGGTCAGGGTATCAGAGGGAGGGGTCAAGTCATCCGTGCAAAACGTGCGGACCAGGCAGGGTTAGACACAGGTCTCAGGGTCTAGGAAGCCTCTGCTTCAGTAACGAGTGGGAAAGAAACATAGCCAGGGAATGGGGTGCAGAGGGGACAGTGGGGGAGAAGCAGGAAGATAGAAGGGGTGAGACAGGGACTGGGGCCCTCCTGGGGGTGAGACACTGGGGGTGGCCATTCCCACAGCCGCCCAGCCAGGCCCTGGGCAGCCCCGCACTGACACCCTGTCACAGGGAACCGGGCTCAGATCCGGGGCTCCAGGGCCAGGTGCCCGAGTCACAAAGCCACTCTGCCTGTAACCACATGGGGGGACTCAGGAAGTCACTCAATGTCTCTGCATCCAGGGGCTGGAGGATGACCAGGAGCTGCCTCCCTGGCTGTCGGGAGGATATGGCGCTGCCCGTCCAGCAAGGGATTTGCTCAGAGACCATGCTGCACAGGGGAGGGATGAAGGCCCTGGAGGTGACAAGGAAGCCAGGGCTGTGACCTACAGGCACCAGCTGGAAGAGGAAGGTCCCAGAAATGGGAGCAAGGCTGGGTTAGGTGGGGTCTCTAGCCATGGATTGGGGGAGAGGGTATAGCAAGCCAGAGCAGGAGCAGTGTGAGGCATCCTTGTCTTCTAGATTCTCATGGAAGGACCAGGAAAGGTGAAGGGAGGCTGCTGAAGCTTGGAGACAGGGCAAGAGGAAAGAAAATGGGTATTTGTGTAGCACCACCCATGTGCTGGGCTTTATGCCCAGGGCTCCCTGATTGCCAGGTTCCCATCCAATGCTTCCCAGAACCCTACAGGGCAGGAAAATCATTCAGCAGCTGGTGAAACTGAGGCCCAGGAGAGGGTGGGACTTGTCCAAGAGCATCCACATGTGTGGGGCGGGAAAGGCTGAGCAGGCTCCTCTCCAAGGCCACCCTTGCTGCCACTTCCATCTGCCACCCCCCAGTGTGTCCCCTCCATGACGCTCTGGCCTGTTCGAGGGAAAGGAGGGCTCCCAGCTGCAGGAACTGCAGGAGAAAATCCCTAGGGCCTCCTGCCCTACCCACCCCAGCGTCAGAGGGGACAGGGCCTGCGGGGCAGGCTAGGGAGGCCGTGGAAGGAGGGGACTGCAGGCAGTGAGAAGCCACTTCCCGGAAGGCTCTGTCATTGGGCCCAGTGTTGATTATGCTCATCCACGAGGGCAGGGCTGCAGAGAGAGGGCATTTTCACAGAACAAAGGCATCCCTGCCCCCCATCCCTCCTCCCAGAAAGGCAGGGCCTCTCTTCATAAACACCAGCACAAAGCACAGTCGCTGCGGACAGCTCAGAGGGGCCAGCACCAGCCCTGAGGGACGCCAGGCCCCAGCAGGCTGGCTGACCCAGGCCCCTGCCACATAGGCCCCTGGGGAATCCCATCTGCCGGAGCCCAGATGCAGCTCACTGGGGCTCAGAAACCACCTTTGGTGGCACAGATGGGGCTCTGGGGGCCAGGGAAGCGAGAGCGCCTACTGGAGGACGCACAGTAGGTCAGAGAAGAGCTGGCCTAGGGGTAGGGAATAGAAGGGTCCTCTGACCTCTCAGTCAGGGCTACAGTCACTGCAGGAGGGCGGCCCAGGAAGTGGGAGGCTGCGGCTGGTGGGGTGGGAAGTAGGCCTGGAGCCAAGGAGTTGAAAAGCCCAAAGCTGGGTGGGAACAGGGAGGAGCCACCAGGCAGCTTGGGAGGAGGCAGAAGATGCTGACGCTGTCTAGATCCTTCTGTGTTTTCTTCTCATCTGTTCACGAGATCTCTTGAGGGTGGCTCAAAGGGGGTGAGCGCCCCATCACTGGAGGCAGGCAAGCAGAGGCTGGGTAAACACCAATCGCCAATTATGCTGAGCGTACTTTTTTCTGGGTCAGGCAGTTGGGCCTGGTACCTCTGCGGGCACTTCTGACTCTGTAGTCCTGTAGCTGCGGAAGACTACCTAGGGAGGTGTGCAGGCGGGCACCGCGGGGGTGGGCGCTGGACAGATACACTTCACTGTTTCTGCAGGGCGGCTGGGCCCTAAGCCTTCAAATGTTAAAAAATGTCCTCTCCTTCCCCCACGCAATCCATTCCTAGGCTACTGTCAGAGAGGGGACCAGGGCGCTGTCCGGCGCCCACACAGCGCAGCCGTTCAGGACAATGAATGAAGACCTGGCACGGGTTCCGCATTCCATCGTGCACAAAGCCTCCCTCCCTAAATCGCGTTACACCCGTTGGATGGGTGACAAGAACGCCATTAAAGCAGTTGTGATGACTGTTTTGTTAGGAGTTTGGGAAAACGCTTGGAGAGAAAGCCGGGAAGCGCTGGACGGCTGCCCGTGAAAAGGAAAAATGCACAAGGAAACAGCCGGAAGCTGCGAGGTTCCTGGCCTGCAGCCCCTCCTCCTGCCCACCAGGGGGCGCCCGGTGCTTTCCCTAGGTGAGAGCCGCAGGGCTCCTCCAAGGGAGGCGCTCCACCCGGTGCAGAGATGGGCAGGAAAACATGAGGGAACAGGCCTGGGCCCAGGGATATGGCCCCACCTCTGACCTCTGACCTCGGACCCCGCCCAACACTCGGTATTCATTCCGTCCACTAATATTTGCTGTGTACGGACTCTGAACCGAGCCTGGTTCCAGGAATGTGAAAATACATAAGGCACACGAGGAAAGCCCTGCCTTCATGCGGCTTACAGTCTGGGGCCTCCTAAAGAGGTCGGCCCTGGGACCCTTTCCCCAGCCATGGCCCTTACTGGCGCCACACCCAGCCTCAAGCTCTGAAGACTCACGAGCTCAGGCAGAGCCCATCGGGCCTCCTAGGTGACAGGCACTAGCCAGTCATGACGTGTGGAATGATCTCTCACCCTCAGAATCAGCTCTTCGCCCCCGTGAAGGATGAGGAAACTGAGGCTTGGAACTGGGGCAGTGGGATGCCTGCCCGATATCACAGAATTAGGCAGCAGTGGACCAGATCCGAAGCCAAGCCTGTCGAGGGCCAGGACCAAAGCCTCTCTTTCCTGTTCATGCTCCGTGCGGTCGCCTCGGGACCCTCCCAAGACCCGACACTCATGAGTCCACACAGCACATGCACAGCCTGGACATGTGGAGGCTGAGGCAGCTGCAGGCTGCAAGGAGGCAGAGGAAGCGGCGGAGCAGAGGGACAGGTGGGCCTGGCCTCGTGGCCTGCAGGATGCCGGGAGGGAGGAAGGACGCCACCATGAGAGGTCGCCCTGGGCTTCCTCCAGGCCTCAAGGCCTCCTTGTCTGCGGCAGCATGTTCCCTCCTCACACAGCCCCCTCCTCTGTCGGGGTTCCTGCCACAGCCCGGCCTCCTGGGCACCCTCCCACCCTGTTCCCAGCGAAGCCACCGCAAAAATGCCATCCTGATTCCACAACACTAGGGTTTGTCAAAGTGCAGGGAACAATGGACGCTTTCACAGTGACAGGAAAAGGCCTCAGGAAAACCCTGGGAAGGGGGCACTGCTGGGGGGTGGAGAGGAGGGAAGGGGCTGAGATAGACAGAGGAGAGGGGAGGCCTGGGAGGGGTGGGTGGGGTGCACAGAGCCAAGCAGGAATCAGACAGAGCAGAAGGGACAGCAAGTGACAAGGAAGGGCGATGGAGATGGCGGCAAGCCACCCAAGACGGGAAGAGGAAACCGACATGGGAAGGAATGGAGCCCTACTGGGACCACAAAGCCCCTCCAGGACCCAGGGGCCCAGAGACCCCTGCACGCACTCCTCCAGGCACTGTGCCCATCATGTGACCAAACCCCTCTCTCCAGACCCCACCCACCCGCTGCCGCCATCCGAAGCAATCTCAGGCAGAGAGTTTTGGAAAGGGAAGACTTAATCACATGTGCAGCCCCTCCCGGGTTATCTGTTTCCTGCTTCTGGCTTTTCTCCACCAGCCAACCGCAGGATCAGGGCTAAGGACTGAGGATGGGGAGGGTTAGAGGGGCCAGTCCAAAGGGGTGGAAAACATCCGAACCACAGGCATTGCAAAAGACAAGGGCTTTCCTCCCCTCACGTGACTGCAGCAGCCGGGACAGCTGGTGACTGCCCAGGGGTGGATGTCACATCTGCACGCAGCCACCCCTGGGGCTTGCTGTTCTCCCGAACAAGCTCGAGTCCCCAGCATCCCTGCTGTGTGCTCTTCGAGCCCTTTCTCCTGACTGTACCCTCTCTCTTGCTACAGCTACCCTAGTGCAGCCAGGCAGAGCACCCCCATCCCAAGTACTCAAAAGGCTGCTTCCGACTCAGGGTCCCATGCCTGCAGGACTGAGATAAAGCACAAGCTGTGGGACCCCTTTCCCTTGTGGTCCCAGCTGACCCTCTACCCTTAGCTGTTGTTCAACTCTTCTACAAAGCTCACACTCAAATAAAACCAAAGTCACTTCCCGCAAGTGCCAGGCCACACCTATGCTTTTGCTTTTCTAGTTCCTTCCCTATGCCTCTATTTTCCACCAGTGAATGTCCTTGTGTCCTTTAAGGGCAAGCCCAACGGGACCTTTCCAGGGTCCTCACTCTGCGCTCTGAGTCCCAGGCTGGCCTACTAGCTGAGACCTTCCTGCCACCTCTCTGAAGACTGAGCCCCTAAACTCCCAGGGGACAGTGTGGTCCAAGCTGCTTATTTGGCTCTGGGTCCTGCCCTGCCCTGCCCTGATCTGGCTTCCAGCAGCAAAACTCAGTAATTCAGCTGGAATTTAAAGAAGCTGCACAAACCGCCATGTTATTTCCCATCAGCCTCTGCATGGGTGGCCATGTTTGACCCTTGATCTGTCTGGCTTCTCTCAAGGCCCAGGCCCAGGCTGGGAGTCAGAAGCCAGGACAGGTGAGGTGTGAGGCTAAGAGAGACGGATGACAGAAAGGAGGTGACATCGCTGGGGCTGAGGTAGGGGTCTCTCTGCCTCCAGGACGCCCCTCCTGGGTAGCACTGACCACTCTGGCCACAGCACCTTCTCTATAGTCCCCTGCCCCGGCTCTGCATGATGCGCTCCCCAGCGAGGCCTGGGTGGGTGGGTCCCAGCATTGCCCGGGCAACGGAGGTCCCATACAGGTCCTTGCAGTGAAGGCAGTGGGTTCAGAGGTGGAAAGGCCTCGGCCTGCAGTGAGGCTTTGGGTGTGAGGGCCGGGGCCTCCGGAGGAGGGGACAGATGGGGAGCTCAGCTCAAAATAGCTATGGGGGAAGGGTGCGAGGGACGGCCAAGTGCCAGAGCAGAGGTCTGGCCTGCCCTGGCCACCGAAACGCTCAAGTCAGCAGTTTGGGCAGCTCCAGCAGGAGCCTGGGGCTGGGGCTCCTGCGGCTGCCTGGCAGAGGCTGCAGGCCCGACATAAATCACCTCCTCTCTGGGCCTCCATCTCCTCCTCTAGTCGGTGGGAGGTGAGAGAGAACCAAGTGTCCCACTTTTGAGAATCTGTGCACAGTGCAGAGTCCACCCCATACCCAGGCTGGGCACCTTGTACCTGGGCTTGGAGCTGACTTCACTGGGACTCTGTTTCCAGACAAGGAAACGGAGGCCCAGAGAGGTCAGGTTACCTGGGCAAGGTCACAAAGTGATGTGTGGAGGCCTTGAACTCTGGTCCTCTGGCTGGCCTGACATTCCCTCTCTTCTGCACGAGCTCACTGAGGTCCAGGAGGCCGTGGACTGGCCCTAGGTCACCTGTGGCAACTGGGATCATGCAGAGCAGGGGTTAGGAGCCCCAGCACTTTCTAGCGCAGAGCACAGGCTGCAGGCAGCCAGATGTGCAGCACCCACCTCTCTGTGATCCCCCCCACCAGCAAAGCACTGCTCTTCCCCTCGCCCTTGTCCTGCCCTTCTCCTCGGAGCCCCAAATAACAATAACCCTGCAGATGTCCTGAGGAGGACTCTCTGGGGTGGAGGGTGGCTGGCTGGGGGGCTCATTTTCACAACCATGTTTGCACACCCAGTCCACGGCCCAGCACATCCTGTCTCTCAGTGATCCAGTGCCCAAGCTTGGACTCCACAGTGTGGGCTGCTTTAGGCTCCCACTCTCCGACCTCAGAATCCAAATCTCTAAGGAATCCCTGGAGGAAGCTGCTCTGCAGGTCTGGGGACCCATCACCCCACATGACACCATGACCATGGAAGTGGGAGTGCTGGTCAGATACTATCTCCTCCACAACATCCCCATGTGCCCATTTGACAGCCCAGGAAACAGGCACAGAGGAGGTAAGCGAATGGCTCAAGCCACATAGGAAGTAGGGAATGGAGCCCAGGGCTCCTCAGCACACTGGCTGCAGCCTGGGGAGAGTGGTAGCCCCGGTTGGGGTGCGTGGCTCAGCTCCTAACAGCAGCCTTGGTGGAGGGGCTGGGAAGGGCCAGCAGAGCCCAGACCTGAGTCCTTGGCATCTGGAAGCCATCAGAGGCGACAATGATCACAGAGCAAGTCCAGCTGCTGGGGGCTAGGCTGTCTGTGCAGGAAGCAGAGGAGCTCAGGCCTGCAGGCCTCTCCTGCCACCACCTCCTCACGGGTGTTTGCCTTGGCAAAGGCATGCGCAGCTCCCAGCGAGCCCAGCTGCTGGGAAAAGTCAGCTCCTAGCTGCACACACGGGGGCTGCTGGCCAGGTGGGTTCCCAGAAGCATGGACAGGAGCCAGGGGACCCTGGCTTAGCTCCTGGGCCTCAGTTTCTGTGCAAGGAGCTCAGGGCTCCCTCTGGACTGGCTGTGTCTGACGTGTCTGCCCAGCCTGATATCGGGCCCGCACTGTCCTCTGCAGGACGAGCCATGGAGAGAGGCCCTGTGTGCGTGTGCCTGGCCTGGCCTGGGGCCCTCCATTCCCCCTCAGCAGATAGGTATCAGGTTCCACCACACTTGCACCCAGACCTAGCAGGGGGCAGCTAACCACACAGGTGTCGCCTGGTGCCATGAACTTAAAGCCAGTGGGAAAGAGCACAGAGCAAGGGTCTCAGTCAAGCAGCTGAGGGGGCTGTGAGGGGTGAAGGAATGGGGTGCTAGGGCAGGGCTAGTGGGATTTTCCTGGGGGCACAGGCAGGGTCTGTCTAGGGCAATCTGAACTGTTCCCTGGGCAGGAGGTCACATAGCTGAAAGGTGAGTGTTTTACACCCTAAAGTGTGCTCTGGGACGGGCCAGGTCCTCTGCCGCCTGGTGCTGTTTCCTAGGGCTGGGGTGGAGCAGGACAGGTGACCCCTTCCCCTGGGCATCCGGTTTAGTTAAGGACTCTGCAGCTGCCTCCCGACTTGGTGGGCAACATGGGCCACTGAGGTGACATCGGCCTCGCCATGGCGTGGGGTCAGGGTGGAGGGCACGTGGTTTGTGCTGCTCTCTTTGGAGTCGCAACCCTTTCAGAACAAATGTCCACCAGGAGGCAGCGCCCAGACTGCAGAAGCAGGCGCTGCATAGCCCTGCGGGGACCTGGGCACTGTCCCTCCTCTGGGTCTGTCAGGACGCTCCCTCCTGCTGTGCTGGTGCCACACAGGTGCCAGGGAAGCACACCTCTGGCTGCAGGTCTCTTCTGGGAAGCCCTCCCGGCAGCCCCGCAGCCCTGCACGTGTGTGTGTGTGTGTGTGTGTGTGTGTGTGTGTGTGACTGTCTGTCTGTCTGTCTCTGTCACTGCTCCCAGCCCCTCCCCAGGCACACAGGCCACGTGGGACGCAACTCTGCCTCCTGAGCTCTGCAACGTCTGGAGGAGGCAAAGGCACAGTGACCACTGGGACTTTGCCCCCCGCCTGGGATAAGAAGCCAGAGGGACCAGAGAGCCAGGAAGGGTAGGGAGGCATGGGGGCCTGCACTGCGGCCTGCCACTTCCTGGGCACACATGCTGGCTGATGTCCCCGGACCTCAGTGTGGCTATTGTCCCCAATAGTCCAGCGAGCAGGCTCAATGGGGCCTCTGTCTCTCTCTGAGCACACCAGCCTGGCTCAGTGGCATCCCACCCAGGCAGCTGGGAGGCGAGGGCTGATACTTCCTGTCCCCACTGCAAGTGTTCAGAGGTGCAGAAGGGGGGCTCTCAAGACAAGCGCCCATCTGTCTTCCCCAGAGAAGAGCTGCGCAGCTGGGGGAGGAGGCAGGAGAAGCGATATGGTGGGGGCCATTCTCAACCCTACATGTCAGCTCCTCCTGGCCGGCGTGAGCTGGAGCTGTCAGAAAAGCTCCTCCTTGCCTTGCCTGACCTCAGGGCCTTTGCACATGCCGTTCCCTCTTCCCTTGGATCACCACTCCATTGCTCCCTGTTCTGTGTGTCTATAGTCTGGTTGCCACATCCTGTTTGAACACGACCCATGCCATGCCATAGCCATGTGGGTCTATTTCTTTACTATCTGTCACCCCATGAGACCACAAGCTGCATTCTTTCCTTGTACTTTTCATTCATTACTGAAGGTTCCCTGTGGCAAGGGCAGGACTGCTTGATGAATGATCGATGGAAGTAACACACCTAAGCACTGATTTATATATTGAGACATGAGATCAGGAAGAATAGAGCCCTGTGTTTTGGGAGCTGGGGAGGAGGTGCACAGGAGGAGCAGGAAGAGTCAGGCAAAGTTGCAGTGGTGAGGGTGCTGTGCAGATGGAGCAGCTGCAGGTGCAAAGGCCCAGTGGTAGGAAGCATGGGGGAGGGATGAAGGCTAAGACACCTGGATTTCAGCCCAGGAATGATGGTGAGTGAGGGGAGGGATAAGATTGTGAATGGTGAGGCCTGCCTGAAGTTTTGAGGGCTCTGGCCGCCATCTGGAGAACAGGAGGCGAGGATACCAGTGCAGGGCGGCTGTCACACGGTGGGGAGGGGCAGTGGTGGTCTGGTCTGGGGTCTGCAGAGGGAGCAAAGCGAGGGACCCAGAGATGGGCAGGAGGTGGTGACAGGCCTTGGATGGCCTTGAGAGCGGCAGTGTGAGGCCTGGCCACTCTGGGGGTTGGCTGCACGGCCCTCTCTGCCAAGAGAGTCCTGGCTCTGTGGGGTAGGCTGAGGGGAGGGCTGGGCGGGGTCAGGGGTCTGAGACTCTGCCTGGCGAGAAATGGCCGGGCCATGTGCAGAAGGCCCTGAGATAGGTCCAGGGCCTCCCCACTGTCCACGCTGCCTGGCAGGGCCCCAAGGAGTCTTCTGAGCCGAGGAAGGGGACTGGGTGGGAGTGGGGTTGAGTCCACAGCAGAAGAAAGCTCAGCAGGGAGAGGGTGGAGCCCCAGCGCCAGGAAGGGCAGCCAGGCTGTCTGTGTCCAGGGCAGAGTGGGTGCACAGCTTCCAGGCATCACCCCACAGGGTTCACTTCACCCCGCGGGGCCTGCATTCCACAAGCCTGGGCACGGCGCTGGACCTGGCTGGGCACACAGGGTTACACACATCAGTCAGTTGTGACATGTAGTGTGCCTCTCCCGTGCACACCTGAGGGCAGTGGTGGCGAATCTATGGCATGTGCGCTGCAGCAGGCTGTTGGTATCACTGAAAGCTCTAAAAGGTTTGCCATCCCTGCTAGGGTGGCCAGCCAGCACTGCGCCAAGCAGCTGACAGGAAGCAAGTGGCTAATAGCAGAACTGTGGCTCCTTAAACTAATGCCAGGAGCAAAGGGAGGTGGCTGGAGGAGCCTAGCCTGGCTAGTGCATATCAGGCGGACGGTGGCATGTGTGGCCCACGAGTGTGCTTGGCTGTGCAGAGCCTCCTACTCTGAGCGTATCTCCACCAGCCCCCATTAGCCACGGGCAGCTATGGATTTCTAAAAATGACAAAAAGAGCTACCTGGAAAATTGGAATAATCATACTGCTAGAGGTAAACATGATCACTCCATGCCTTCTGGACAACATCCTGGTTCCCTGGCATGTGCTATTTGAGGCCCTGTGGAGAGGTGGTCATCGTCTCCTGTGAGGCCTGCGTCCTCTCTCTTCTCCAGCAAGGTAAAGTGAAACAGAGCTCTGGCTGCTGGCCCTGCAGACCTGGGTTCAAATCCTGCCTCTACCAGTTACTGGCAGCAAGAGCTTGGGGATGTTTTTGGATCTCCCCGAGCCTTAGTTTCCTAGGTTCAAGTGCAGAGAGCAGTATCTATCTGTCAGGTGGAAAGTTGAGAGGAATTAAGCTCATGAGTGCAAAGTGCTTGGCTTGGGGTTGAAATTCAGGAAAGAGGAGCTGTCACCACCCTTACCACCATCATTATTACCAACATCACCATCACTGTCACCACTATCATTACACCATCAACACCACCATCTTCACCAGCACCACCAGCACCCTTATATGTGCCTAAAATCTCAGCTGTCCAAGGCCTTTAGACTCTTCCTCCTTTGCCCCACCACCAACCTTTGAAAACCCAAGAAAGACTCTGAAATGCAGAATTTCATCCTCTGAGTCATTGTGAAGCCACCTAGCCTCTCAGAAGGGCTCTGTGCTGAGAGCAGTAACCTGGAAGGGTGGCGGCGGTCAGCTGTGTCCCCTCCTACCATGCCAGGTTTGCCCAGGTGGGGCCCCATTTATTCCTCATAGTAACACTGTGAGTTACCATCCAGCGGCCCCTGGCAGGGACAGGCCCAGAGAGGTGCAGGGACTTTCTGAAGGTCACACAGTGAGCGAGGGCCAGGCCCACACCTGACTCTGCCCAGCTGACCCATCTCCCAGCCTCTGAGTGTGGTGTGCACTGACACACGGTGGGCACAGCTCTGGGAGTGAAAGAGAAGACTCTGTGGGCTGGGCCTGGTGAAATGACTGTAAATGTGTCATTCTGAGTCACGGGGCTGTTCCCTGCCACATCAGAGGGACCTGAAGGTCTTCTTGGTCCTATAGAAGGCCGATGTTCTGTGCAGAAAGCCGTGCCTGTGAAGGACTGGCTGGGAAGGACCCGGAGGGAGATAGGATGGGGCTTGGGCCCCAGCTCCAGCTGCTGCACTTCCCGCAGCACCATCCCTCAGGCCCTTCGTACTGGAGCTGGAGCAAGACAGGAGCTCCACGGGTCTCTGCTGTCTGCACCCCACACACCCCCAGAGAGGCCCAGCAGGTCGGGAGGGTGGGGCACGTGTCCGAGGCCACACAATCACCACCTTGTCCTGGGGAGACAAAGGCCAGGCCCTGGGCCCTGGCAGCCAACCACCCAGATGGAATGACAGATTGCGGAGCTGCTGAATTTAGAATTTTACAAAATGTTAGCATCGCAAGAGCTGAGATTCATGAAATCTCTAGAATTCAGAACAACAGTGTGTCCCAATCATCAACGGGAAAATCTTCTTTTCAGAGGGCAGTGCTCTCAGCACATGGGACATGGCACCTGGAGGAAGGCTCAGAATCACGTCCTCTGCACGTGGACCAGTTGTGGAACCTGACTCCCAGAAGCACATCACCAGAGCCACCAAGTGCCACTGTCGTCCCGTGTTGGAAGCCTGGCTTCCCTGAATAATGCAACTTTGTGATCGCAGACTCTAACAATCTGGGATGGAACACCAGGCGGTGTCCGAGTGGGACGTTCCCTTCCGGGTCTCCGTGGACCCTGTCATCTCGACTTCCCAGGACTTCGACAGCACAGCCCCCTCCCCACCTGCCCCAGTGCCATACTTCAGACCTGGCTGGCCTTCTTCAGAATCAGCTGGGAGCTATAATAATAAGAAGAAGAAGAATGCTCATGGCTAGGCCTATCCTGGATCTACTGCATCAAAATTCCCAGCACCCACCAAAATAAACAAACCAAAACATCCAAGATGGCACTAATGGGAAGCCCCAGCTGAAGATCACTGATCTGGTCAGATAGGGAAATAGAAACAGCAAGTAACTGGCCCGAGGACACTCAGCGGTATCCCCGGCCCCTACACCCAAGCTCAAGGCCTTTAGGATTCTACTCGTTTCCTCCTCCTGCACCCCTATGGCTCCAGAGTTGTACCCAACTTGCTGCAGCTGTCTCAGAGGTCTCCAGCTCTAAGGGTGCTCCTAGTGGTCTGAGGTACCCAGCAGGCGAGGACAGAGCGGGACACACAGAGCCACCAGGCTCCCAAAGCCTCCCCGACCTGTGCACTCAAAACCCAGCAGGCTGCTCCGGGGGAGGCCTGCAGAGGTCCTTCCCCAGCCTCCAGGAGCTGGCCAATAAAGAATCCAGGGCTCCTCCGTCACCAACTTGCTGTGCGGCCTTGCACGAGGTACTTGGCCTCTCGAGGTCACAATGGTTGCAAGGCGGAGGACCCTGGAATCCCTTCCCACTCTGCTCCTGACCTCACCCAGGCTGCAATTTAAGGGGACAGAAGCCCTTGGGTCCTTTGCTGCCTGTTCCCACTCAATTAGGAAGTCACTTCAAAGCATTCGGCTGCACTTGGACCATTGGCCTGATCAGAGGAAACCCGGGTCCTCTGCACCCAGGCTGAGGGTGGCCCCTTGTCTCTGCCCTGTCCCGAGTCTGGCCACCTTGCTAACTCTGCTGGGAACTGTGCTTGGGACAACTGTGGGTTGTGTCACCAGGGCTGTCCCATTTCAACCCTATTCTGCCACCCTCTCGGCTCCAGACAGCTGTTCTCCCCCAAGATGGGGATTTCCAGCCAGGAATCCGCACCAGCCATGGAAGGCCAGAGGCAGCCTCCGGGGTGGGGAAGGGGGGCCAGGGGACTGTACAGCAGTGTCTCTCAAATGTTAAGGTGGCCTGAGTGAGCGGGGAGCCCACAGGGACATAGACTCGGATCCTGCAGGCCCAGGTGTCTCCCTCCCACCTAGCCCCTGCATTTCTGACAAGCTCCAGGGCTGCTCCTGGCCTGCTCTGCCTCACTGTGGCCTGGCCAGTGTATCAGTGAGGGGACCAGGAGCCAGCAAGGCCACAAGGCCAGGCTCCTGTAGACCTGGCCTGGCTGGGGAGGACTCTCCGAGGGAGGTAGGGGTCTGAAACAGGACTGCGGGGAGAGAATCAGAGAAAAGCACTGCAGGCTCGGGGGCTCAAAGGCTGGGGAACCCCCAAGCATGTGCATGTAGGAAAGTGTACTCGGCATGATCAAAATATACGGCCCATGTTTTTTTATTTTGGTACCGGAGATTGAACTCGGGACCATGTGCTTTCGAAGCAGGCGGTGGCACCACTGAGCTAAATCCCTGGCCCTGGCCCATGTTTAAATGTTCAAAAAAATTGATTACAGAAAAAGACACATTGCCATGAATCCCCTTCAAAATCCTGCCCCATGCTTCAAACACACATTTATCCCATCGTCCTCGACTCTTTCTGAAGCAGTTCTGAAAGTCTTCTTTCTTGAGTGTCTTTCTGAGGTGTGATCAAAAGGATAGTGAATGCTGCTGCCAACTGCCATCCAACAGAAAGGCAGACTTGTAAATACATGACTGTGTCCTCATCCACCTTATTTACCAGATCTGGCACCATGAGACTTCTAACTCCTCCCCAGAGCAAAATGATCATCAAAGGTGAACGTTTTTAATTGATTCAGGATATCGAGCAGCCGTGATAGTGTGACTGAAGACCCACAAGAAAGAGGGCCCCCAGAACTGATTCAGAAAGTGGCGAGGAGGATGGGATAAATGTGTTTGAAGCAAAGGGGTAGCATTTGGGAGATCTGTGGCAATGTGTCTTTTACTGTAAACAATTCCTTCCATGGGCCCTGCAGAGCCAGCTCCTCCCCAAGTGACTCTGAGAAGAAAATGAGCCATGTGACTGGTGCAGGCCAGGACAGCTGGAGACTCACAGAGGAGGACTTCATGAGCGTGTGAGGCCTCCCAGCATTCAGACAACAGGAGAAATCAGAGAGGGCTGCCTGGAGGAAGTGACACTGGATAGCTATTCAGACCAAGGGTGCTGCCACGGCTTGGGTAGCATTTGAGTGTCCACGGATCCATGTGTTGACAGTTGAGCCCCAAGGGTAGAGCTATCGGGAGGTGGTGGAACTTTACTGGGAGGTCCTTAGGGAGGGCACTGGGGTGTGCTCCGAAATGGAACAAGACGGTTCTCACAAGAGGAAGACTCAAGCCTGGCCTCTGGCTCCTTCCCTTCCTCCCTCTCCTTCCGTGTGGGATGTGGCCCTCACTCGAGCCTGCCTGTGCCCTTTGAACTTTGATGTCCAGCTTACTTTTGGAATGCACCTCTTTGTATAGCCAGGGTGTTAGAATACCAGAGGACGGCGGTGGCGAGGCGACAGACACGCGTGCGGCTGCCCTGGGCTGGCGTGTTCTCTTCCAGAGGCCTTGTGAGCCAGTCAGGACCTGCCGCGTCCTGGCCCCTGTGCTCGGCCTACTCCCTGTCCCTCAACAGAGGACCAGGAAGGTGAATGCCTGCTGACACTCAGGGCTCTGGGCCTCCACGTCACCCTGTGCGCCTCCTGAAAGGAGAACTGAGGATGCGAAACTGGCCCCCGAGGCTCCTTCCGGCCACCCAGATGCAGGAAGGATGTAGACGTGGCCGCCCTGAGCCCTATGTGCTGCGCACCCCTTGCCTCCACAGCTGTGCTTGCTGGCTAGAGCCAGGCAGGGCGAGCACAGGGCAAGTCCAGGGATCTGCTGGGGCCAGAGGGAAGCTGATGGCACACAGGTGGCCTTGGGCACCTTCCAGCCACACCCCTTGCCCTCCTCCTGGAGCAGAGTCCAGGGCAGAGAAGACCCAGAATCATCAGAGCTGTCCCCCTGCCCCATCCAGAGCCCTGACAGAGCACAGCCTGGTCACCAGGCCTCCCTGCGGGTCCCAGAGGTAGTTCCTTCCGGGAAGGAGGCTTGAAGCCCCTCAGTGGCTCCCAGCCCTAAAGCATTCAGACCTCTAGGTCTTTCTAGGTCAGTTCCAGGCAGATGAGTGGGACACATTAGTAACGGAGTCCTAGCAGCCCATGCTTAGTGTGTGTGGTGTCAGGTGTGCTGACCAGCATGTCAGAGGGAATAGCTCTTGAGCTTCCCAGTGTCCCACCAGGTAGGGTTTTTTTAATCATCATTTTCCAGAGGAGGAAACTGAGGCCTAGGAAGATAGGATCCTTTCTCCAAACCACACAGCTGGTAAGAGGCAGTGCTGGGGGTTGCACATGGGCGGCAGGCTTTAGAGCTGGGCTTGGAGCCACTGCACTTTGATCAGAGAGCCTTGGGAGCGGAGAGATGGGGGCTGAGGTCATGGCCTTGGGCTCTGGCACTATGTCACCACCTGCCAGGCAGGAGTCATTGCCCCCTGCATTGCCCCCCCACCAGCTCCCAGTCCAGCTGACGTTCTCCGAGTGCTCACGACATTCCAGGTCCTGTGCCAAGTGCCAGAATACCACAGCCCAGGGCCTGCGGCTGGACAGCCTGGGTTCCAGAGGAGTCCCCTGTGCTGTCACCTGCAGCCAGTTCCCTCATGGGCCACTGGCCTGGGCCCAGGCTTCCCTCCGTGGCAACACCAGGGATGCTGCTGGCCGCCTTCCTCCCTTCTCCCTCCTCCACTCTTCCTTCTTTCTTTTTCTCCTTCTTTCTTTCCCTTCCTTCCTCCCTCTGTAGATTTTTAAATAACATGTCCTAGCCCAGGTGCTAGAAAAGGTCGTTTCCCCACCAAGGCATTGATGGGTCTTATCTGTTTCTATTACTATAATAAAACATTGGAAGCTGGGTACTTTTAAAGAGAAGAGGTTCTTTAGCCCATGGTTTTGAAGGCTGAAAGTTCAGACAGCATGTCTCTAGTCCTGGAGACAGCTTCCTAATGATGACACCATGGTGGGAGCCCACAGCATGATGTCCCATGGTGAGACAGGAAGCCAACACAAGGGAGGAAGCCAGGCTTGCTCTATGTAGCAGTCTTTGTCTGAGAACTAACAGGATCCCAGGAAAACTGCCCAACCCCCTCCAAGGATGGAGCCCCAATGACCTAACCACCTCCCACTAGGCCCCGCCCCTTAAAGGTCCCACTACCTCTCACATTGCCACCCTGGGAACCAAGCTTTCAACACATGAACCCTCAGGGGACACGCTCCAACCACACCCAAGCCATAGCAGGTCTGTACTAACCAAAGGTTCTAAACCTTTCTACCCTGAGAACCTTTCTTCTCTGTACCTGGCTAGGAAGGTGCAGGTCCCCGAGGTTCTGCAGGGGAAATTCCACATACGTTTCAGTCCTGCTCTATCCCTTCTCTGGCTCCAGACACTCTGAACCCGGAGGACACTCAGTGCTGCTGTGAGATCAAGAGTGGAGTGCAGAGTTGGAAGCCCCAGGTGACCCCAGGGCATGGGCTGGTCAGCCTGGTGGCCACCTTTGGACACCCCAAGCCCTCAGGGATCAGTTTGACCCAAGCCAGGGTGAGGAGCATGTCTGGTCCCAAGGGTGCTGAGACTGGGTGGCCAGGGGAAGGGGCCTGGACCAGCTTTCTCTTCCCCCATCTCCTTGTACCTTCCCCAGCAGGACCCTGAAACTATTCCCAGCCTGCCTTTAAGGCTTCAGCTGTTTTAGGACTCGATTCTCTCCTGGCTCTATTTTTCTTTTTCTTTTGCAATCTCCAAGAAACCTGAGCTGCCAGATGGGTGGGGGAGATGATTATGTTCTGTCTGACATCTGGGTTGCATTAGCAGCCGGGGCGGCTGGCTCAGGAATGGTGCTCCCCTGGCTCTAGCCCTCCCCGACCTCTCCCATGCCCGGCTTTGCAAGACACCAAGGCACAGGTAACTACAACCCTTGGGCCTCCTCCAGAGAGTAACTGCTGCTCCCCAAGGAGGTCTCGAGTGTGGTGGAGGCTGAGGCTTGGAGAATTTCTCTCCAAACTCTCGGGTCAGTGCTTGAGAGGTAGCTGCCAGGCTGGGTGTGGCTGGGCAGGGTAGAAGGAGGTGCAGGGAAAGGACACTGGGCCCCTCACAGCCCATCCCACTCCATCCTACCCCCAGTTCCATCCCTACAGAGGTGCTGTGTGTAGCGTTAACCCCCACATGCAGGTGGCCCAGAGAGGCTAAGCAACTTCACCAAGGTTGCACGGAAGAGCAGCATGCAGAACTCAAACTTGAACTCTGATCTTTGCAGTATTAATTTGGAAGCTGTTTCCTTTGACCTCACCAAGATGCCCCTTTACCAGCATCAGAGTCTGTATGAGTGACGTGTGTGGACCCTGCCTGAACTTTAGCGGAAAGGCAGCAGTCAGAGTTTTCCCCGACATCAGAGCACTACATGTGGCCGCCTGATGGAAAGAAGCCCCAGCCCTCATCAGAGCTGTGCAGTGACTTTCATGTCCTTGGATACTTTTGCCTTTGTAGGCTTCCTCCATAAAGAATTGTTTATATTTTCTGGTTGTACCAGTATAAAGACAAATGTCCAGGGCAGAGTCACAATTATATATTCATCTCCTCCTCCTCTTCTTCCTCCTCTTCTTCCTTCTCCTCCTCCTTCTCCTTCTCCTCCTCCTCTTCCTCCTCCTCTTCCTCCTCCTCCTCCTTCTTTTTTGAGATAGGGTCTCACTATGTAGTTCAGGTAGGCCTTGAACTCACCGAGATCTCCTGCCTCAGCTTCCTAAGTGCTGGGATTACAGCCACACATCACCACACCCAGTTCTTCTGGTCTTAAAAAAGTGAAAATGGAAACACTTCTGTGGACCCCTAAAAGTATCATGGGGCTTGGACAGTGTCTTCACTGTTTATCATGGAGAGAGAAGTCAACCTCGCGGGTCATCAGGTCATCAAAGGACTCTTTTATACCCTTCATCCCATCTGATACTTCCTTATTTTGTTCTTGACTTGTGCTTGCAGTCTGACCTCACCAACCAGAGCATAAACTTCTCTCTGTCGTGGCGTTGGTTCCCCAATGCCTCAGCCCCACCCTCTGCTCACCCTCCCTCGGGTCTGTCTGTCACCCAATCTTCTGTCCACACTCAGGCTGGTTTCTGCAGCAGCCTAGCGGCCTCTAATCCAAGCCAGTTCCCTAATACCTTGGATGGCTTCTCCCTGCCCTCTCCACAGAGTCTGCATTTGGGCACCTGCTCCTGCCATGCCCCCTACCCTACCCAGAGTGCAGCCCTGGCCAACAGGGCTCTGGGGCACAGCCAAGGGAAGTTGTCCCCACTGGGCCATCTTCTTCCCCTTGAAGGCCTCCGATACCCCAGGAGGAGCCAGGCCCTTCTGGCAAACCCAGAATGGACAACACTGCTTCTTCGTGAATCTGCAGGACAGGGGAGGGCCTCAATGAGCACAGACAGGCCCGGGTGCAGTGGGCTCAGGTCCTCTGGTCCTGTGCTGTCAGTTTGCAAAGCTGCACAAGATGTCAGGTGACCCAGCAAGTGGCCAGCAGATGTCAGCTGTTCCTCTCCTGCAGCCAATGGGCTCTGCTGCCACCAGAGCTGGCCTACCTGCACCCTGGGCCTGCTGACTTCCCCAGGGCAGCAGGTACCCTGAGGCTGGGCCCATGGTGTGGTTAGACAAGGCAGTTACGGCTTCTATGGTCCCCATCCCTTTGTATTTCTAGCAGCTCATCTTTTTAAAGAAACAAACTTTCTAGAGATCATAGTAGAGACTATTATGGATGCTAAGGGAGATGGCAGGATGTCTTTGAAAAAGCTCAAGTTCCGGAATGAGTAGGAAGGATTTGAGCTGCAATTCCAGCTTTGAGAGTCACCCACTATGTGACCGTGGGCAAGTCACTTTCACGTCTCTGGGCCTTGGTTTTATCCAATGGCAACTGGAGATCACCGCAGTATCTTGCTGAAAGAGTTGTTGAGTGACCTACATGAACTAAGATGTGCTCATTTAGTAATAACACGCTAAGCTTGGTGTTACACTCAATTTTTGTGGGAGCTGTGGTATGTCTGTCACCCTTGGGCTCCATGGCTGGTGTGCTGTGTGGGGACTGCATGGCTATGGGTCAAGAAGCAAGTGGCAAACCCTCCTGGCTGCTATGCCTTCTTGAGCCGGCACTGGTATCAGCTGGAGGTAGACCCTGCCTGACCCAGCAGCCCTCATGGGGAACTTTCCTTCAGCAACATTCAGAATTGGCCTTCAGCACCTTTTTCCTCTATTTAGGGGCTTCTCATTTTTCTGCAGTGCCCAGTGCCACTACACTGCACAAGGGACATATGAGAGTCCCATCAGTCTAATGAGCAGAACTCTGACTGTCTGTCCACTTCTTAAGGTTGGGAAAGAATCAATGCCCAGACTGCCAGCCTCTGGCTCCTGTGCCACGACCAGGACTGGGTAGGCAATGTTTAAGCTGCACCATCCCCAGACTCTGGGCTCGTGGGCAGCCTCAGAATGGGGCAGGAGCATTCCATCCTGGTTATGATGACTGAGGGCTTTAAAAACATTTAGAGCATTAAACAATTATTCCACAGGAGAGAAGATAAAGGAGCAGGAAGAATATTTGAAAGACAATGGCTGAAAACCTCCTAATTCTGATTTTTTTAAAAAAACTTAATCAATACATTCAAGCAGCTCTGCAGATTCCAAGTAGGATAAACACACAGACACCCACAAACAGACACAGCACAGTAAAGTGGCCAGAAGTCAAAGCCAGGAGAGAACAAAGCAGATAGGAGGAACATTTCTATAGATCATGCTGGTAAGTGAAATGGACAAGTCCTACGGCAACCAATAAGGAAGTCACAAAAAAATCATTAATGAAATTAAAATATTACACTACAAAATGGGTGAAAAAGAAAATAGTAAGAGAAATAGAGGAATGAAAATGATGAGTAATTAAAAAAAATAGGTGTAAATCCAACTATACCAATAATAGCACTAAATGTGAATGGATTAAAGAATTCAACCTAAAGGCAGAGAATTTCAGATCTGACGAAAAAAGAACAAGATCTAACTATATGCTGTTTCTAGGAGACACACTTTAGATTCAAGTAAAAGTAAGAGGATGAGGCTGAATGTATGTTAGTGGTAGAACACTTGTGTAGCATGTACAAGGCCTTGCGTTCAGTTCCCAACACACACACACACACACACACACACACACACGCACACACATGCAAATACACACACAGATGGGAAAAGATCTATCACATAAACAGTAACCATTAGAAAGCTGGATATACTACTACCAAACGAAATAGACTTTAAAAAAAAATGTTCCTGGCCTGGGATTTAGCTCAGGGGTTTCACTTCCTGCCTCGCAAGTGCAAGGACCTGAGTTCGATCCCCAGTACCAAAAAAATAAAATGTTCCTGGCAGCTAGGCATACCTGTAATCCCAGCATTTGGGAAGGTGAGGCAAGAAACATCATTTCGAGTTTGAAGCCAGCCTGGGCTACATAGTGAGTTCAAGACCAAACAGAATTACATAGCAATACCTTGTCTTAAAACAAAAACAAAAATGTTCCTGAAGGTGATAAAAAGGGTATTTTATTTTATTTGGTACCGGAAATTGAACTCAGGTCCTTGTGCTTGCTAGGCAAGTGGTGGAACCGCTGACCTAAATCCCCAGCCCCTAAAAAGGGTATTTTATAATGATAAGAGAATCACTCTCTCAGAAAGATAAAGCAATTATAAACATAGGTGCACCTAATAACAGAACCCCGAAATACATGAAACAAAAACTTGACAAAATTGAAGAAAAATAGGTAATTCTACAGTGATGAAGACCTCACTATCCCAAATAAAATAATGGCTAGAAACACCAGTAAGAATGCCAACAAGGCAAAGAGGACAAACAGCACTGTCAATGAACAGACTTAGTAGAGATCTGTAGAACTCCACCCACCACCGGCAGGGCACATGGGACAGACTCCAGGACTGCCACGTGTTGAACTCTGAAGTAAACCACAGCAAGTTCAGAAGGGATGAAAAAATGGAAGTATGTTCTTCGACCACAACGCAATAAAGTTAGAGATCATTAAACTATATTTGGAAAACACAGAAATATGCTGATATTAAACAACACACTCCTAAATGACCAGTGGGTCAGAGAGGAAATCACAAGAAAGATAAATAAAAACCCATGATAAATGAAAATAAAGCTACAACATACTAAACTTCATGGGTAAATCTTGGAGGGAAATTCATCGCTGTAAAAATCTACAGTAAAAAGGGATGGATGAAGCTCAACAGCAGAGTACCACCTAGCAGGCATGAGGCCCTAGACACCACACACACACAAATATATATATATATATGTATATATATATGTATATATATATATATGTATATACATATATATGTGTATATATATATATGTGTATATATATATATATGTGATGGTTTTACAACATTGTGAATATACTTAGTACCAATGAATTGTATTCTTTTTTTTTTTTGGTAACAGGGATTGAACTCAGAACCTTGTGCTTGTGAGGCAGGCAGAGGAACCACTGAGCTAAATCCCCAGCCCTGTATTCTTAAAACTAGTTAAAATAATGAATCCTATATTTTACCACAATTGAAAAAAAATCCAAATTTTTTTTAAAAGGGTAGGCTGTAAAGTGAGTAACACAGTCTTCCAACTCAAGGAACAAGGAAAAGAACAAACTAAACCTAAAGCAAGCTCAAAGAGATAAATAACAAGGATCAGAATGGAAGATTGAAAGCAAAGATTTAAGGCTGAATAATATTCCATTGTTTAGAGAGACCACGTTTGTTTGTTTATCATCCACTAGTGGTTAAGTAGGTTGCTTCCACCTTTGTGCTATTGTGGATAATGCTGCTTTGACTCTGGATTCATACATCTCTCTTCAAAATGAAAGGAAATTCTCACCCATGTTACAGCATGGATGAACCATGAGGACATGCTAAATGAAACAAACCAGCTGCAAAAGGGCAGATACTGTATGACCCTATGAGGTCCCTAGAGCAGTCAGATTCACAAGAAGAGAAAGTAAAATGGTGGACATCAAGGGTGTGGGAGGGGGGAGGGGGAATTACTAATTAACTAATTAGTTAATTCAAAGGGTTCAGAGTTCAGTTCTATAAGACAAAAAGAGTTCTGTGGATGCTAGTGATGGGTGCAAAACAATAGAAATGCACTTAAATCCACTGAACTGTACAATTAAAAATGGTCAAGATGGTAGTTTTTATGTTATGTGGATTCTGCCACAATTGTTAAAGAAAAGAGATTAGCGTAGAAAATAATTAAATAGAGAATAGAAAAACAACAGAAAAAATCAGCTCAATCAAAAAAAGTTGGTTCTTTGAAAAGTTCAACAAGATTGGCAACCTTTAGCTAGATTTGTCCAAGAAAAAGAAAGAAGTGAAGACTCAAATTACAAGAGTCAGAAATGAAAGAGGGGGATATTATTACTGACCTTACAGAAATAAATGGATTATAAGAGAATACTAGGAACAATTATATGCTGATAAATTAGATAAATTAGGTGAAACAGACAAATCCCTAGAAATACATGAACTATAGTAACTGACTCAAGGAGTAAGAGACAATCAGACTAGATCTAGAACAAGAAGAGATTGAATTAGTCCTCAAAAATCTACCCACAAGCAATGTCCTTAGAGATGAATTCCACCAAACATCTAAAGAGTAATTAATAATAATTCTTCACAATCTCTTCCAGAAAATAGAAGATGATCGAACATTTTCCAGGTTATGGAAACTGACACACACTACAAGAATTCTCAAACATTATGCTAACTGTTACCCTATGATTCCAATTTTAAGAAATGTAAGCCAGGTGTGGTGGCACATGCCTGTGATCCCAGCACTCAGGAGGCTGAGGCAGGAGGAGTGCTGTGAGTTCCAGGCCAGCCTGAACTACATAGTGAGACCTTGTCTGAAACAAACAAACAAACAAACAAACAAAACAAAACAATTTTATGAAATGTCTAGGACAGGAAAATCTATATAGAAAGAAAATAGGTGAGTGGTTGCCAGGAGATGGCAGTCAGGAGGTGATACTAAAATGTATAAAGCCCTGGAGTGGTATTGTACACCTCCCAGTACTCAGGAGGCTGAGGCAGGAGGATCACTGTGAGTTCAAAGCCAGCCTAGGCTACACAGTGAATTCAAAGACAGCCTGAACCACATAGTGAGACCCTGTCTCAATACTAACTAACTGCATTAAGTTCTTTTCTGATTGATAAAAAAGGTTTTATAACTGATTGTGGTGAAGGCTGAAGAACTCGGGGAAATGCTAAAAACCATTGGGTTGTACATTTTAAATAGGTAAATTATTTAATGAGTGACTTGTGTCTTGCTAAAGTGGTTAGCACAAAAAGAATGTTCTATTTTTATACATTATATACACTGAACTCTTCAATAATATTTATTCGTGGCACACGTTTCCTTCCATGGTTTCCACAAGCCTTATAAACCCGTTCCTTCCATTAGAAAGACTTGTGCTGAGCACCTGCTGGGTGCTGTCACACAGCGAGGAATGCAGGGATTGATCTAGTGCCACGCCTGCCCCCACAGCTGTGGCCAGGTGAGGCAGGAACAGCATCTAATTAAATTACAGCCTGCCGAATACCTTGTACCTCTCAGCATGGGTATACTCTTCACCGTGGCCCAAAGGAGCAAAGAGTAATACAAGTTAGCATGTACTGAACACTGTGTGTCTGACACTGTGCTGACCTCTATCCTCCTACCACTCCTGATGAGGGCAGTGTGATCCCAGGGCCTTCAGGAGTTCCAGACAAAATGAGGTTTGAAATGGGACCAAGAGAAGGCCTCAACCAGCTCAGGAAAGAAACTGAGGCTGCACAGACTGAGGGGCTCTTGGCTTGGAGTGGCAAAGTACACTGAGGTCCCAAGTCCAGAGTTCTCACCCACATTCTGGCTGGCCCCTCAACACCTCTTGGAGACTCAATTTGTTCAGCTGTGTGATGGGACCACTGTTGCTATTTCTGCCATCAGGTTAAGGGATAATGATTTGTGTAAAGGAAAAACCAAGGTGCTGGGAAGTGAGACTCTGAGCCCCAGCATGTAGAAGACCACTGGCCACCTGGATTAAAGGCCTCGCTCCATGATCCTGCATGAGTTCCTGCCTTGCTCCCTGCACCTGTGTCCTCTTGCAAGGTGAGGCACTCAGGGTGGCTGTGAGCCACGCAGGAGTGCAGTCAGGAGTGCACATCTCCTCCTCAGTGAGGCTGAGTCCAGCCCTGCCCACAGCCCAGGCCACACTGAGGAGGATGGAGAGTGTGGTTATGAATGGCAGTGCCCATGAGCTAAGCCGGGCGGGGCTCAGTGGGGAGGACGCAGGGGGCTGCTGATGGGCAGGCCACACGCAGAGCCTTACGAACCACCCAGGTCCTCAGCTGCCTTTGCCCTGTCTTAGAGACTCTTGCGGTGGGGTGGAGGCCCAGTCTTGGCAGTGTCCCTATGCCAAGGGCCTCTCGTGTACTGTATTTGTGGAGGGGCACACAGGGCCCCAGCAGCTGTGGCTCTCAAGGACAACGACCAGTGGGTCAGCTACCCTAGGCAGGGTGGAGGTAGAGGACAAACACGTCACCTGCGGGCCTCACTACCGTGCAGGTGGGGGCCTCAGATTCTGCATTCTTCACAAATTCCCAGGTCACACATTGAGCAGGAGGACCTAAGTCTGGCACAGGCATTTCTGAGGAGCCATAAGCACATCTTGGCCTCCCAGGGCCCTGGATGCAGCCCCACCCAACACAACCCTGGCTTCCAACATCTGGAGGGTGACACTCCATTGGTTTTCAGTTTCCAGGATTCCTTTGCCATTACATGTATAAAATAAAACTAGTACCACATTATAAAAAATCGGAAAATATGAAAATTGTAAGAAAAAATCACTGATAATCTCATACTCGAATTTAAAAGATAGTTGGCTAATTTCCTCTCCCAGGATCCCAAAGACACATCTATGGAGGAGCTGGGGGTCAGCCTGGGAGTGGGGTCTGCTTGGTCACAGCAAAGCATTCAGTGTGGGTGCTGGTCCTGATCCACGCTCCATCTCCTGGCCTCTTCCTGCCCAAGAGAGATGCCCAGCCCCTCAGCCCGAGACCTTCACCTACACCTCTTGAAGGGCATGAAGTGGGGACAGGACCCCCTTCCCTCCTCTCTACAGGCAGAGGGGGGCAGAGGTGGGGTCTGGGGGGGGTGCACATCTGGATTCCTGGCACGGTGCCCGCATTCCTTCCTTGTGAGTGTGAGCAGCTGGGGCCTCCAGAGAGCTGGAGGAGGCTGCTGGCCCCGGCGCCCCGCCGTAATGGGGCCCACCCTGCAGGAGAGCTGCCGGGGACCTGCAGGCCCAGAGCCGCATTGGAGGGCCCCAGTCTGGATCCAGAATCCCTCACTCAGATTGCCATCCCACCAGCCCGAGCTTAAGGTGGGCTCTGTCCCAACCACAGAGGGGACAAAAGGTGGAGGCCACAGTGCCTGCCCACCCACAGGCCAGTATCCATCAGAGGTCCTGGGGGTCAGCCACCTTACCTGGGGACAGTCCTTGATGTAGTGGCCCTTGTTGAAGCACAGGTGGCACAGGTAATTGGGTGGGGGCCGCTTGCTGGGCTTGCGGGCCTCGGAGCTGAGGGTCAGGTCAGAGAAGTGCTCAGTGAGGGAGCTCAAGCCGTCAGCGATGTTGTTGAGGGAGCCATAGGGTGAGGCGCTCTTGTACACGCTGCTGCTCAGCGCCTGTGGGGGCAGAGG
This sequence comes from Heterocephalus glaber, assembly GCF_053883595.1. Taxonomy (NCBI): domain Eukaryota; kingdom Metazoa; phylum Chordata; class Mammalia; order Rodentia; family Bathyergidae; genus Heterocephalus; species Heterocephalus glaber. The sequence goes on along the minus strand of NW_028258320.1, from coordinate 9,587,621 downwards.
CACATTGGCAGCGGTGGCCAGGAGATCTCCTCTGTCCCATCCCCACATAGAAACTCACACGGCGTCCTCAGCTGCCTAAAAGCTCTGGCCTCCAGGAGCTGGAGTTCAAATCCAACCCTAGCCCCAGTGTGAGTGCTTGGGTGGCCAGTTAGTCACACTGGGCCTCAGTGGCCCTGTCTGTGTCACAGGAAATGTGACAGCGGCCTTGGAGAGTTTCTGTCCATGCCTGACATCCAGGACCCCTTCAGTCCATGGTGACCATGACAGTGCTTGTGGTTATTACTACTCTCAGTTCTTTATGCGCTGCCATGAGGTAAGAAGGTAAAGAAGGCTGCCTGTCAGATTTGGGGCTTTGCCACTACCTGGTGGAGGGACATTAGGCAAACCATTGCTGACTCAGTTTCCCCTGAAACTATGGCTTGCGGCATAGTTTCTATTTTACAGAAAGGAAGTCTGAAGCCCTCTGCTTGGTCTCCTGCACTCAGGAGCCCAGTCCGGCCCCGGCCATTCTTTGGGAGGCAGAAGAGGGAAGTGGCCCACCTCTCCCACCTCCCGATGACAGGAACCAGACAGCCCGCCAAGCGTCAAGGCAGACGTGGCCCAGGCCCCCTCCTGGTGTACACAGCCTCTATTTATAGGTGTCGCGGGCTCCAGGCGGCCTGGCATGCCAGAGCCCAGTGAAGGTGGAGCTTGCGGTGAGGCCGGTAAGGAATGGCCTTGGGTTCCTTTCCTAGGGCAAGGCTGAGGCCAGAAAAGGGACCAACCCGGGCATGGAGCTTGGCATCCCCTGGCAACAATGCAGGTGGCCAAGAACTCCAGGAGTGAGCTGTGGACCTGCGGACCTTGGCCTGACAGGGAGGCGAGGATGAGTTTCTGGGAGTCTTCAGGCTGATGGGGCACAGGGCTGCTGGCAGGAAGGCCGCAAAGCTGGGGAAAACAGAGACTCCAAGTGGGGACAATGTAGGAAGGGGAGGGAGGACGCTGGGAACTGTGCCCAGGGTTTGGAACACACCCTGTCCTCCCCTGGCCACTCCCCACATGTGCCTCCTTGCTGTCTCTGTCTTTAAGGGTGGGCCACTCCCCTTCTAGAGTACCAAGCCCTCCTCATCAGGGGAGATGGGAGCTCATCAGGACACTGCTGTGTCATCCTGGGCCAGGCCTTTCTCCCTCTGGGCCTCTGTTCCCATTCATGCACTTTTGGATGCCAGGCTGGAATGTGGAAGGAAAGACAGACACCGCATCCATGGGGGCTCAGGGAGCAGCCGGCTGCAGGGCAGTGCCTGTGCAATGGAAGCACACAGGTCCTGGCAGCTGTCACTGCTCTGCCACTGCCTGCTTCCACCATGAAGCCCGGGAGTATGGAAGATTGGGGTGACTCCTCAGCTCTCCGATGAACCCAAGATGGAGTGCCCCCCAGCAGGCAGAGGCCCCCATCCCTGGAGGTACTGTGTGAGCCCACAGAGACCAACCTGTCAGGGCAGGGAGGGTGCTGTGGGCATCAGGTCAGGTGACCATGGTGCCCTGGCTCCGGGACTTCACACACATGCAGACAGCAGTTCTCACCACTGCCCTGTGAGTCACGGTCCTCAGGCTACAGATTAAACAAGTGTGTCGGAGCTCCTACTGAATGACCCGGGAAACTTGTAACCAAAACAGTTTTCTGGGCCCCACCCTAGACAGACTCAGCACCACTCAGGACCAAAGGTCTCAAATCTGCAACTTTAAGGCATACAGTTTGGTGCGAATAAGTGCATTCTTACCGTGCAACCATTTCACCACTGTCCAGAACTTTCCATCTTCCAAACTGAAACTGCCCCATTAGACACGGGCTCCTTGCCCTCCCCTGCCCCAGCCTGAATGTGCTCTTCCCAGGCTCCTGGGCAGTTGGGTACCAACAGCCAGGCCCACCGGCCAGGTCTCTCTGAGAGAGGCCTTTGGCAAAGACTGTCCCCAGCCCAGGAGGCCCCCCACCCCAGAGCAGCCAGAGCGGGGCAGCAGGGCCGAGCTCCAAACGTGACTCACCCTCACAGCTGGGAAATGCAATTTCACAAATAACAACCTTCTTACTCCCCCTGCCCCACCTTTTCCTTTTTCTTTCTTTTTTTCTGGATATGATTTAAGTAAGTCTGCAAGAATCAGGGCTGCCTTGGCAGCAAATTGTCAAGAGGAAGGGGAAGTTTGGTGGATGCCTAAAAGTGCACTAATTACACCCTGAAAATTCCTCTCCCCCAACTTGTGGCCGCGCTCCCCTGCCCACGACAGCCCCTCGGGCACCCGGGGCAGCTAGAGGCCTCCACGAAGGCGGCCTCTCTCCGGTGGCTCAACAACACCCATCCCTGTCTCCCCAGAGTCACAGCTTTGTCCCTCCACACACAGCCTCCCTGACCTCAGTGTCCTCCAGCCTGGCTCCAGTGGCTGCTGTCCCCAGCCCCAATTCAAGACAAGCAGAACCTCAGAACTAAGGAACAGAGAGAAAACAGCCAACCTGACCTCAGTTCTGTGTTACAGACAGAGAAACTGAGGCCTAGAGAGGTACAGGTTCACAGGCCCAGTCTGGACTAGGAGCCAGGAGGCCCCTTGCTTGGCCAGGAAGGGCGGGCGGGGCGACAAGCTGTTTCCTCTCCAAAGCCCTGTTTGAGCTCGGGCCATGGAGGTGAAAGGTGAGTCCTGGCTGTTTTCATGGCCTGCGGGCACTGGACAGAGTTCAGGACACAGGGCTGGGTGCTGGCCTCCTGGGTTTCCCATCTGCAAAACACACAATGGGGTGGCAAGGGAGGGCACACCTGACTATCTGCAGCCTTGCCATCCTTAGGCACAGGTGTCCAGGTCTGGAGAGAGGCCCCCACGCCTGGCACATGGAGGGTGCCCATCTTCCCTCTGCACTGGGGGCCAGACAGGCACAGAGCCCCTCACTCCATCAGTCAGCCCCTAACTTGGCCACAGGGGGCTTCCCTCAGTGTCGTCACCAATGACTCTGGTTTTCTCCCCGGGCTTCACGCACTGCCCCTTCCCAGAATGCCCTTCTCTGTGACCATGCAAATTCCCTAGAAGCCGGTTCCAGGCCTGGCTTTAGCTCCAGTGCTGCAGTCTTGGAGCCATCCTTCCCGACTCAGCCTCAGGCTCCCAGGAACAGTGTGAAGAGCACAGATCCATAGGGTCCTGGCCTCCTCCTGGGATCTCCTCATCCCTGACCCCCGAGCCCCAACCCCTGCCCCGGTGGGAGACAAAAGACCATCACAAAGCAGTGCCTGTGCCAGTCTGCTGGTGCTAAGGGGTGGCTCCAGTCCCCTGCAGTGTGGCAACTCCTTGCTTCTCCCACAAGGCTGGGTGGCCCTGGAGGCACCAACCATTCTGTGGGCTCCTGTTGCCCTGGGACCCAGACTGGTTTTGCTCCTTACACTTGTTCTTGTCCCAGGCCGGGAAGGGCCTGGACGCCCATGGGACAGGGAAGGGCTGGGGCCTCAGGCTTCCTACGGACGGATGGGCTGCTCTGGTGGGTGGAGGCATCTGGGCCACATCTCCTTCCTCCTGGGTCAGTGACCCCGGCAGCCAGCCGTAAGTATGGGATCTTCATCCCATGTCAAGAGGACAAAGTGTCACACTCCTGCCCAAGGCTGGAACTTCTGCAAGGGTCTGCTGGGGGGAATCAGCCAAGGTGACACTAGAGCGGTGACTGTACACCTATCACCCTCTGGACTACATCTTTTCCCTGACTTAGCTCCCTCTGCCTGGCAAGAACACAATCTAGATGAGTACCGCTGGCTTCATTTGACAGAGCTGGAAAAGGAGGCTCAGAGGAGCTGAGTCACTTGCCCCAGGTAACACAGCCAGTGTGTGTTGTGCTGCGACATTTCAGCCTCCACACAGCTTCCAAGGCTTGGCCTCCTCTGCAGGAAGTGGAGCCAGAGGAAAGTGCCAGGTGTGGCACCATGTGCTAAGCCCCTGGGCTCTGACGAGATGAGGCACCAGCTTTTCTAGGCTGTGCAAAGGGTTCAGGCCCCAGCCACGGTGGCTCTGCTATGGGATATGGAATTCAGGGATGGATCCCCCCAGGCACACCTGCTGAGGGGCCTGCTCCTTCCCAGGGCATTCAGAGGGCACCACTGGCCAGGGAGGGTGGGCAGAGCTCGGGGCAAACCCTGGAGGGAGCAGAGATGTGTATAAGAGATCAGGAACAGCAGCGGAGAGGGGGCATCTGCTGAGAGCAACGCAGCTGTGGGCAAGGCCACGGAGAGTGCAGTGTCGGTGCCCAGCCAGGCAGGTGCCAACGCTGAGTCCTGCACCCCGGCTCCTCTGATCCTGGTCCCCAGCTCTGTGACTACCTCTGCCAGCTGCACAACTGCTTCCCTACCCCAAAGCCTCCACACCCCCCACTCCTGAACCCGACACACACAGACGGCACGCCTGCACCCACACCGCCCTGTCTGCGACAAGAAGCCACTGGCTCACGAATGACTCAGACCTCTCCCAGGAGGGTCTGTCTTCTGTCCCCAGGGCCTGTCTGGTGTCCAGCACACAGGCATCCCGTACCCACACACAGAAGCGGCTGTGGGTGCACTCAGGCTGAAAAGGTAACAGGATGGACACAGCAGGTAGTGGCCCATGGGACACCAGCCCCACCTTGACGAGAAGCTCCCCGGCCACACTCAGCTGGCCTCTGCTCAGATCTCCAGGGTCTTTCGCTGACTGGGACCAAGCCCAGTGCTGGGCTGGCCATGATGGGGTGGCGACCCTTCACCAGGAGACACCAGAGGCACACGTAGCTCACAGCCCCCTGCACAATAAAAAGTGCTCAGTAGAAAGCCTGACCTAAGCCAGCCATGGTGGTGTAGCCTGTAATTCCAGCACTCAGGAGGCTGAGGCGGGAGGATTGTCATAAGTTCTAGGCCAGTCTAAACTATGTAGCAAGACCCTGTCTCAAAAAAAAAAAAGTCTGATCTAATGAACATACCTAAGTTCCTTCTGATGCAGCAAGTGGGCAGAGAGAAATGGGGAAAGGACCCGGGGTAGGGGCACAGGCAGTGACACCAGAACAAAGCAGGGACGACCGAGGGGGGACCTTCCCCTGGCCCACCCAGGTCACCACTCACCTGACAGGTGCTCATTTTCACAGCTCTCTGGCCTCCCTGCAGCTGGCACATAAGCACCAGGGACCTGCTCCTCTCTTCTCTACAGCATATTTGCCAAATGCAAGCAGGAATAATTTGGGGTCCCAGGACTGGAAAGGGCCCTAATACTTAGCCAGTCTGGGGTGCCACTGAGGCCAGGCCTGGATCTGGGATCCACTGTCTCATGAGGTGTCCATGACCCTGCTGAAATCACAAGCAAACCTTGAGCCTGTGTGTGCACTCATGCTTGTGCTCTGAGCACTGTGCCCATCACAGGAAGTCAGGCTGTCTTCAGATGCTTGGAGGTCCAACACCACACAAGGTGAGGACCATCAGCATGCTAAGTCTCCACAGCGACATCAAGAGGGATGGGGCTCCACTGTCTCCAAGTTGGTCATTCCAACCAACAAACATGTCTTCCTTGAGACAAATCAGGAAGCTAAGAGGCTAAGGAGTGGATTCGCATGCTCACAGGTCTGGAGATGGAAGCGTGCAGAGGTTTCACGTCATCCCTCTGTTCACCACCTTTCCTTCCATCCCTCTAGTACACTAGCTGAGCACCTAGCATGCCCAGGCACTGACTGAACATCAGCTGCCAGGTCTGCTTAGTGGAAAAAAGACACAGGGTCCCAGGAGCTAGAGGGAGCACTGTGCCCCGTGGCAGCCAGGTAAAGCCTCTCAGAGGAGGGGCGTCTGCTGGCATCACGAAGTTCACTGGAGTCTGTCTGTTGGATGAGGGCCGGAGTGGCACTATAGGGAGAAGCAATGGCAAAGTGCACAAGTGTGGATGCGTGGGACAGCTTGGGAGATCAGTGTCACCGGAGGAGGACCAAGTGACAGATTCCCCACCGCATCCACTCCCACACAGGACAACTCAGGGATCCTGGGTCCTAGGCTGAAGTCCTGGTTCTGCCACTCTCCCTAAATGTGTTATCTTCCTCTTGAAGAGCCTCAGTTTCCCCATTTGGACAACAAGGCTACTACCCATAAGGTGTAATATGGGGTTCAAAACAATAAAGAGCTCAGCATGCTTCTCTGCTTCTTCAAAACCAGGCTGGCCCAAGCAGGAATGTGGTAGCAAATCCAGTGCTGTGACCAGTGCCCAGCTCTCCTCATGGGGTTTGGGGTCTGGGACAAACTGTCAGGGGCCCTGCAGTTTGACAGGAGGCTTCTGGGTCCTACCTGCCCTGCACTGGGGCCCAGAGGAAAACCTCGGTAAGACCTGACCTGGGGACCAGTTGCTGGACAGGCCACAGGGACGCTTCCTGGCTGGCCCAGAGATAAGTTTTAGATCTTGTTGTGCCACTGACCAGCGAGTGATGAGCCAGGCCTCTGTTTTACTTTCTGTAAAATAGGAGCTACGAGGAAAGCGATGCCAAGAGCAAGCCAGCACCAGGAGTCTGTTCACTGGGCACCTTCTCCATGGGCCGAGCTTGCCTCTGCTGCTGCAGCGCCTGGCTCTCGGCCACTACCGATTACTAATCAGCAACACCACCCCCCTCCCCTCCCCTCCCACCTGACTCAGAGGGTCCCCAAGGCAGGGTCTCCCTCTGAGCCCATGGCCGCCCAGGCTGCCGACTGTGATGGAGAGAGGGAGGGCCAGGTCACCTTGGTCAGCTCCATCCTTAACCGAGTCACCACCGTTCAGCCTCCCAGGGGGCCTGGGGCATCTTCTCCTGCTGCTGGCCAAGCTGGAAAGGCCATTCCTCCTGGGCCCTGGGGCTGCTCCTCCCTGTCCCATGCAGATCACAACTCTAGACCCTGGAGGTCACTTGCAGCCCCGCCAGGCACACACCTGTCCTCGGGGAGAAGATGGCTTTGTCCCACACACCCACACTGGCAGTCCTCTGGCTCATTTCCACTGTCTTCGGGCACAGGTGACAGGCAAACTGCAGGACACTGTCCAGTTGGGACCTTTGAAAGCAGGACCCACGCTTTCTCCTCTAAGGATTCTAATGGCCGCACATGCAGGACACCCCAGGAGGTGACTGTCAAGCCTCATGACATCCCGGCCGCTGTTCCCAAATCTCTAGTGGCGGGGCCATTCAGCAAAGAGGAGGGGTCTGCAGTGCTGCTGGAGATCACGCACTGACCCAGGTGGGCACTCAGAGAACAGCTCCCTAAATGTGGAGGTTGGCCACAGGGGTGGCACTGTCTCTAGGAGCACTGCTGGGCCTGAGGAACCCTGGCAGGTGTCCGGAGCAAAAAATACTCTCTGGCTTAACAGGTATGAGAAATCTGGGGCTGAAGACCAGTGGACATGTTCTGTTCTGCAGAACTTCTCAGAGCCGTCAGTGTGCCACCTGGCATTGTCTGAAGACAAGGAAAAGATGGTTTCCCAAAGTGTTTGACCCTGAAGCCCTTCCCCAACAGCCACAAAGTAGGGGTCCCTTGACAGTAGGGCCAAGCCTTCCAGCTACCTCTGTCCAGGAGGAAAAGGGAAAGCAGATGGCTGCCCCACCCAATGCTGCACGTGGTGGCACAAGCCTGTGAACCCAGCACTTGGGAAGCTGAGATAGGAAGATCCCTGGGAATTTTCGGCCAGCCTGGGCTACATAGTGAGACCGAAGGAGCTCACCTAAACCGGCTGTAATTCCCCCGAGGGGATGGGGGGGAGGTCAGAGCATCCCCTCCCCTCAGGGGTTAATGCATAACTGCTTTTCCAGAGGTGGAATCCCACAGTCCCTAAGCTGCAGCAAATTTCAATTCTAAACAGAGCTTGGCGGGAAGACCCCCTCACAGCCCACCTCCTGCTCCTCCTAAGATCCGCCTTCCTTGGGCACCTGGGGGGAGGGTGCTGAGGCAAGGGCCCCAAGAATTTCCAACAGATCAGTTTTTCCGAAAGTGGGGTTCACAGGGTCTTTTAAGAAATTCCACCAGGTGCCGGCCCGTGTTACCCCCTGCTGTCTGCCCCTGCCCTTGCATGTGAGGGCCGCCATCTCCCTCTCTGCTCAGAACCCTTGGCTTATCTTCAGCCTCTGCGGCCGAGGTTTCTGGGGCACAATGGGCTTCTGTGCCCCCATGTCCTCGCCTCCCCCCAGTGCCAGCTGCATTCATGGTGTTTTGCTATTGTGGTGGGAGCAGCCTGGGGGTAGGGCAGGAGGGGGTGGGCTCTTGGCACAGGGGCTGGCACAGGCGGCCGTGGTCAACGGTCAGCATGCAAGTCACATCCGCAGGTGCTGCCACTGGTCTGCCGGGCCTCGCACAGAATGGCAAAGCTCCTGGGCCCCGGGTCCCTTTGTAGAGTCCCCTCCAGCCACATGGGACTGGCTGCCTCTCCGACCAGACCCCTGGTGGCACTGAGGTGGGGGGATTTCTTCTTGCCTTCTCAGCCAGTTGCTATTTTGGAGCCATATCAGGTCACCAGCTAAGCCCTGAATGCAGGAGAGGCCTGTCCCCAAGAGACAGCTGGGGATCTGAGCTGGTGTAAGGGGGGGGGCGGGGAGCCTGAGGCCCAGACAGCCTTCCGGAAGTCAGTAGCCAGCCCTCTAGCCCTGTAAGCAGAAGAGAAGCCCCTTGTGTCCCCCACCCACCCACCCAGCACAGCCTGTAAGCAGCCACATCCCCTCTTGTTAGGAGAGGTCTCCAACCAGGACAGAGCACCCTGGGGGGTGGAAGGGGCCAGACTGAACACATGGGGAAACTGAGGCCCAGGAAGAGACATGGAGTTCCCTGAAGTCAAACCGTGAGAGACCCTGGCTGTAGATAACCCTTACCCACTCCTTCCACACTGTGCCCCTTTACGGGGAAACTGAGGCATGCAGCAACCAAGTGACAGGAGGCAGATCTGAACCATAGCTAGGATCCTAGAGGCCAGAAATTTCCAAGAAGAGACACAGCATCCTGCTTGCACAGGGAGCTCCTCATAGCCCCAAATGCCAGGATTTCACAGCAGAGATCCACATGTGGACAACAAGACAACCACAGGGTGAGGCTGGTAGGGGCTGGTTAGGGACCCCACTTGACCTGCGGGTCCTAGTGACGTTCTCCCTGGGGTGCAGCGATCCAGTCCCCCAGCCTCCCAACACCCACATCACAGCACCCCATCCGGTCACTCACATTCACACATACTGCCTTGCCGGGCTACGGTCTGGGGCCTTCACTGGCCTGTGGCTGCCAAGCCCCAGGGGCCCACACGGTGCTCGACAAATGTTTAGTAAAGAATAAACAACTGGGGAGACAGACGAAGGCACTGAAGACACAGTCCACGAACCATTATCCAAAGCCCCAGTCACCTGAAGCCAGGTCCCCAAAGAGGCGGCACAGCCTTTTACAAGAAAGAAAGATCTCTGGTCAAGAACCATGCCTCATGCGGAGAGGGTGCTTTACAGTTTACAAAGAGCTTTGGCATACAGATGCTTTTGCCTGGCACTGAAGGGAACCTTTCCAGACCCATGTCCCTCCACCATGCCAGCTTCCCCACTTCTGCCACCCACATGGGTCAATAAGGCTGCTGGAGGTGTGGGCCTTGGGCCAGCGTTTTATATGTCCACGAATCCTCCAGTAAATAAGGATGAGTTGAGCACACTGATGAGTCCAGAAAGGGCGACCTGTGGCCTCCAGTGAACACCCCCAGCCCACTCTTGGTACATAGGCTGTCTCCCCCTGCCTATCAGCACCCTGGCTCTCCAGGTCTACAAGGAAAGTGAGTGACCCATGTGTGTTTGCACCTCAGCAGAGAAAGCCACACAAAGGAAGTCACTGAAAACCAGGGTGTCTGCAATTCCCAAATGGGGCTGGAACAGGTGGGGTGCAGGAAGAGGGGGGTCTCGGGCAAGGCAAAAAGGAGTCGCACCTGGAAGGGCTGGGAGAAGCCCCTCCCAGGGGCTGAGAGGTCAGGGCCCTCTGAGTATTTATCTCGTTGGGAAAGAGACACTGCCCCGCAGACTTTGTAACTGAATCCACCAAGCCGGCCAGCTTGGCGACAGGGGCGGCCCAGGTTTCCGAAGAAGGACTGGGCAGCTGGAAGGGCTCCCCCTACCTCGTCCTCCCTCCAGAGAGCTGTAAGGATTTCCCTTTCATTTCCTTCCAGGCTGGGAAGGCAGGGGTAGTGCAGTCTGTGGGTCAAGCCCTCAAAAACCACTTCCTATGTAGCTGGGGGAGAGCAAGCAGCTGGACGGCCAATCTGGGGCTCAGGGTGTGGGACCAGCAGGGGCAGTCCTCTGGGCCAGCCCCGGCTCTCCAGGGGGCCCTGTGGGCCGGGAACCGCGAAAGTCGGCGGAGAAAGACTTCAGGCCCTTCTGGAGTACTTGGGAGCAGAATGTGCTCTCTGGGTCCCAGCCGGCGGTGGCCAGGAGGTGGACAGCGTTGGGCGAGGGAAGGATAGCTGGAAGGGGCTCCCCGCCCCGGCCGCACCCCTGCTGTCGGGAGGGAATCCGGAGACACCCCCGCCTCCCAGCCTCCCAGCAGGGATCCCGGCCCGGCCCGGAGAGTGGGCGGGCGTAAGGGCCCTGCCCGGGCCTGAGCAGTGCCCAGCCTGGAGGTGACAGGCTCCGGGGGGCGCCCTGGGCACTCCGGGCGCTGGGTCTGGCTGAGCGAGCCGGGGCGCGGGGCGGGCGCGCGCGGGGCACCCACCTCTCCGCGCTGAAGCTGCAGGAAGCTGTTGAGATAGCTGGAGTGCAGAGGCGAGCCCAGCTGCTCCGGGCGGCCCTTGCCGAAGGCCAGCTCCGGGGGCGCGGCGCCGGCGGTCGGCTCGGGCCGGAAGGCATCGAAGGCGCTGGCCTGGTGCGTGTCCTGCAGCGACAGGTAGACCCAGTTGAGTAGCTGGGCCGGCTGGTACACCGAGGCGGCGCTCGTGTCGATGGCCGACAGCAGGCTCATTTTGCCGCGGCCGCGCCGGCCCCTCCCCGGCCGCCCGCTCGCGCCCCCCTCCCGGCGGAGGGGCGGGCACCGGGGAGCCTGTGCCCACTGCCAGCCGCCCGAGCCCCGACGGCGGTCGCCTCGCGCCCTGCGACCCGCGCGCTGCCCGCAGCCGCCGCCGCCGCCGCCTCCCCCCCGACTGCAGCCCTGGCGCGCGCGGGCGGAGGAAGGAGGCAGCGAAAGTTGGGCAGGAAACTTTGGGCCCCGCCCCTTTCCCCGCCCCCCTTTCCCCCTCCCCTCCCTGCGATCCGCTATCTGCCTCAGTGCTGACCCCTCCGGCGGCCGCTCCCAGGGTGGGGTTCGCAGAGGAGGCCCCGCCCTCGCCCCCTCAAGGCCCCGTCCTCGCCCTCCATTGGCTGTCTCGTTGAATATGCAATCTCGGGGGCGGGGCGATGGCGAAAAGGAGGCCGATGGATACACTGTATACGCCCCTGGGCGTTCCCTCCAGCTCCGCCAGACCCCGCCTGGCCGGCAGGGCAGCTCCCGGGGACGGGGGAGCTAAGCACTGCCCCGGCCTAATCAATTTCGCCCCTACGTCGGCTCCGGTCCATCTCGTTCTTTTTTTTCCAACTCCTTTCCAGTTATTTTACCCACCCCCCACCCCAGCTCTGTCGCCTGTATCCCTCTTCTTGCTGTTGTTTCTGTGACCGTCCCTCAGTCTCTGTCTCCTCTTCTGTCTCCGTCTGGTCGGCTGCTTCCCTCTCCTCCCTCACCCCTCTCACACACACCGTTCTCCTTCCCTCCTCTGCTATCGCCCGTCAGACCCTCCCCTCGCACTTAATTCCTTCCATCTGTAGAATCACTTCGCGGGCCGGCTGCGCCGAGGGGGACCGGGTTCCTGCCCCGGGAAGAACTCTCCCCCTCTCCGTCCTCCTCCGCGTCTCCTTTCTCTTATTTCTCCTCTGGGCCCGCCTCACTCCTCGCCCCTCCTCACTCCTCGCCCGAGCCTCCAGCCTGCTTCGGTCCTTGGCGAGTCGCCAGGACCCCAGCGCAGGCCAGGGGATCCCGGGGACCAAGATCGGTCTGGAAAGAACCCCGCCCTCGCAGGATACCCCCGAGGCCCCAGGACCTTCACCCCTTCAGCCACGGGCTGGTATTCGGGACCCAGTGTCAAGGCCCAGCTCACCGTGTCCGTGAAGTGGAGGAACTGACCTCCCGGCGAGAACCCGCTTCACCTCTCCCACTTCCAGCCCATCCCTAGTCGAGCTCTGGAGCCATCCCGCCCGGTGTTCCAGTGCCAGCCCGGCCATCATTCTGACTCGGATGTTTGTGAGGTTACCAGCGTGGGATTGTAGACACATTCCAAAATGGTCAGCTCTCTGCCAAACCAGCCCCTCTGAGAGGATTTCTCCTACTACCTGTACTGGGAGCCTTAGTACATCCGGTAAGCTAAGATCAAGGCACCCTTCAGCAGTGACCAAGTATTGCCCTTTGCTGCCAACCACGAGCCCCCATTGTCTCGAATCTCCATTTTGTCAAAGACTTTGACAACCAATGTGTGATTATTAAGATCTATACCAAATGTTAACACTTATACCAATCATATCACAATGTTTTTATTCATCAAAGGCACATCTATACAGTGCCCTTTAGCATTTTAAGCAGTGTCAAGCCTATTTGCTTAAAAAGTAGGCACCTGTTGTTGGGAATAAATATGATGACCCTCCCCACTCTTAGAAATGTGCAAGGTCGTCTTGGAACTCTGCTACTCTTCAAGTTTCCAAAGGAAAGGGTGGTTCCAAAGGTAGGGTTTGGAACCACCAACGTAGATCTTCCCTAGACTTTATAGAAAGAAAACTGCTCTTCAGGGAGGCAGTGTCTTCCAATTGCACAGCAAGTAGTTCGGGAGCCCAATGCACAGTGTTAGGCACCCAGCTGCACCCAGAGCTCTCTGTCTCAGCCCCCATTCATGCTTTGGATGAAGACAGCACGGCTGTGTAGAGTGCTGAATGTTTTGCCTACTGTAAGTCCAAATTCCTTTAGGGGTCAGGCAAGTGTAAGGCAATAAATGGGTATGGTCCCACTGACCCATGAGAAGTGAAATACTCCTGCCATGTTTTCAGCTTGAGACCGAGCCTGACATCGGTGTGGACACCTTCCCTTGTTATACCCGGTGACCACACTGCTGGCCTCTACTGCCTTTCCTCCTCTCTTCATCATTCCTAGGCACAGCCTGATGGGTGACTGGGAAAGATTTGCTGGGTTGAGGATTGGATAAAGAGATAGATGTGTGGATATGAAGGCTGATTGGCTTCTTCAATTTTGTGATTTTCCCTCTCCCCTTGCCCATAGCACACCTGCTCAACACATGGGTTCTCTACCCAGTAAGTGATCAATAAATGTGAGCCATTTACAGGCAGTTTGCCTGGATAGCAGCTGGCTGACCTGAGGTCAGACTAGCAGCTGGCTGCTCCAGAATCCCCTGAGACAGCATGTCCCATGGGAAGGGGTAGAGGATGTGAGTGAGCAGATGGGTATCAGAGGCCTCATACCAGGCCAGAAGACTGGGCCAGGGCCAAAAATGTGCCTCCTTGCCCCCATCATGTATGCACCAAGAAGCCTTACATTGGGAATGCTTGAGATCCTAAGCCAAGCCCCCGACTTACAGGGGAAAAGGCACCATGGCCCCAGTGACAGGAAAGGGATTGCCAGGGTCACCCCGTGAGCCTGATAGCTAAGCCACCAGTCCTAACCACACCCCAGCTCTCCCTTCATTGGTCCCAGTCTGGTCAGGTTCCCAGTGGTAGCTCTGTCCCCACAGGTTGACCTCAGAACTGAATATAGGTGGGAACTCTTGAGGGGGGCTCCTTCTTCCTTGTCTAGTGACTTCGTGCACCCTATGGTCACCAGAATGGGACAATGGAGAGGAGACAGGGTTTGGAGAATGGATAGATACCTGGGTGAGTGACCTTGGACAGGTCTCTGCCCTGTCTGTAACCTGTGGAGTTAACAAATGAGAGTGTCTATCCCATCCCTGCCCATTTCTCCAGGGACTAGTGGGTCCAATGAGCATGTAAACAGGACCCTGATTTGCTAGCTGTCAGCCGTCGGGCAGTAGGGAAGGGGGTATTGATCACTTCAATAATAACCATATCTGGTTTATCTGCAGAGGTGGGGGAAGAGGCAGCGGGGAAATGCCAGCCCCTAAAGTCTTCTGGGCAACCGTCCGTGGTGTTTTGGGGAGTTTCAGACTCATAGCTTTGTGTTCAGAGGAGCAGGGCAAAGGTGAGAACCAAGAGGAAGTGGGGGTTTCTTTGTGAGAAAATCAGTTTTCGATTTGGGCCCAAAAGACCAACAGAGATGAGCAGGGACAGAAGATGTGGGTTCACAATCCTGTGCAAATTGACTCTGTTGATTTCTCTGGAAAACACCTTTGGTGATGGATGACGTGAAGGGACCTCCAGGCTTCTGAACTGAGCTGCACAGCCCGGTATCAGGAGCAGAGCAGAGGACTCCCTGGCCAAGCTGTGATTTGCCTCTCCTGTCCTGGGCCAGGGCCCAGGCCTGGGTGCCTTTGTAGGGTGTTGACACAGGAGGTGTCAGTTTACAGCAGAGGGCAAAATGGCGAATCTTCTCCTTGCCTGTGCCATGTCCCATCCCCCACGGGGGACAGAGGCCGAAGGCAGACCTTCTTCCCAGACCTGACCCCAGCTTCCACCTCAACACAGCGTCCACAGCACCATGTCCAGCAGCTGCAGCTGACAAGTGACAATTGGTTGTCATCTCAGCCTGCTTTCTGTCCACCCTCCCAGAATCCACAGGGTGATTGTGCAGAGTCACAAAAAATGCACCCCACCTGAAGTGGGCTGAATCTTGGTTAGAAGGCAGATCTGCACCCGCACAGGCCTCATCTCATGGGTGCAGGGCCCTCGTTGCTAGGGGACCCAGCCTGGGAAACACCAGCCAGATTTTGCCCCCTTGACCCCAGATGTCCTGCAGTACACAGATGGTAAAACCATAAGGGCTGTCTGACCCCTCTGGTCCTGCCCGCAGGCTCTTGCTCAGCCTTTGAGAGCTGAAAAGGTGGGTAGATCCCCCAACCCCGAGCTTAGTCTGCCACTAGAAGCAGATTCCAAACTGGGATGTCCCTGGGCCTTTGGAGATTGCATGACACTGGCCAGCTGAGTCTCTCTCCCTGGATCATTTCCTCAGGAATCAAATCTCCCTGCTGTTTTGGGGAGGACTGGGCACTCCTGGGCCCCTGGTGGGTGGAGTCCCAGCTGCTTTCCAGCTGCAGGATTGGGGGCAGCCCGGATGCCAGGGCCTGGGGTGTTTACAGGGCTTGGCAAGCTGGCAGAGCCCCTGGGCCTCTGGTTCCTAGAGGAGTCACTCTCAGAAAAGTGGGGGACCAGTCTGGGCCCTTCCTCACACCATAGCCATGGGCAGCAGACACGTTCCTCCCCTGCTTCCAATTCATATTGCTAAAGAAGAAAAAGAAGACAAGGAGGGGGAAGAGAAGGAAGAAGAAAAGGAGGAAGAAAAGGAAAAGAAAGGAGAAGAAAAAGGAGAAGGAAAAGGAGAAAGAGGAGGAGGAGGAGGAGGAGGAGGAGGAGGGAAGCCACATATTATTTCCTCAGTGGCCTTCCAGCTTGTGGAGGGACCCCAGGGTTCCAACAGTACCTGGTCACTCCAGAAGATACCTGGTCACGCAGGGCCATTGATTAAACTCAATCATGTCTTCCTGTGGAGGACAGCTGTGGGGAATAGTTGTGGGATCTGTCTGTATGTCAGCTTGTAGAACATCTGTTGGGAGCTGGGGATTAAAATAGTGCCCTGAAGCTGAATGAGCAAAGCTCTCTACATTATTTTCAGACAAGAACACATCAAAGAACGGAAGGGAAGCTGGCTGATGGAGACGTTACCTCTCTGGTTGCCCAGTGGGCTTCCTTCCTATTTAGAATCTTTCCATGCAGCCCATGGGATGTGGTCCAAACACCCACTGGACATGGTATTCAAGGCCTCTCGCACATATGACTCCTGCTCACCTTTCTACTTGAATTGGAGGTATAGTCTGTCCCCCAGCCCTCCAGGCCTTTGCACATGCCATCTTCTCCTAGGAAGAACTTCCGCTTCCTGCAACCTCCTCACCCCGCAAGACTC
Organism: Heterocephalus glaber; assembly: GCF_053883595.1. NCBI lineage: Eukaryota > Metazoa > Chordata > Mammalia > Rodentia > Bathyergidae > Heterocephalus > Heterocephalus glaber. The sequence continues at coordinate 9,571,554 of NW_028258320.1, read as the reverse complement.
CTCGAAAAACTGCCTTTCTCCATCTCTTGGGATCACAATCCCACCCCGTGCTCACTCACACCCAGTAGACAGTCTCCCTTTCATCCTTGACTCTGGGGCGTTCCCATGGTGCTGCAGCACCAGCCAAGGGCTCAGTCCTCCCTTCCCCCGATTCCCACCCAGCACAGTGGGCGCCTCTGCTTTGGCTGTGCTGGACCCGAACGGGCTCTCTGTTTACTTAAGGAGCTGAGGAATAAACGCAGCAGGCCTTGTGGTCTGGAGTCTCAGAGACAGGGGCTGTCAGATCTGTTCTGGAACAACTCAGAGGTGGGGGTCACTGGAGAAATGCAGTGGGCTCAGGCAGGGACGAGCAGCGTGCACCGAGCATCAGTGTCCTTGGTGTGGTTCAGATGTGTCCCCAAGGCGCATGTGTGGGAAATGGAGCCCCCAGTGCAACCAGGGTGAGAGGTGGCACCATGGGGTGGGGGTGACGGAGCTGGAGTGTAGCTCAGCAGCATAGCACTTGCTTCCCATGGGCAAGGCCCTGGGGTCCCTCCAGGGGACCTGGTCACAAGAGCTCTGCCTCGTGAGCAGACTAATGTCATTTCAAAAGGAGTGAAGCCAGTTCAGCTCCCTCTTAACCCTCTCATCTTCTGCCAATCCCCAAGCTCCGCCTTGACCAAGGACTTCCCAGCCTCCAGAACCACAATGAAATACATTTCTGTTCTTTACCAATTGTCCAGTCTGTGGCTTCCTCTTTATTATTATTATTTTTGTGATTATTTATTTTTTGTTTGTTTTTTATGTATTCCAGGTTGACCTTGAATTCACTATGTAGCCCAGGTTCACCTCAAACTCTCAATAATCCTCCTGTCTCAGCCTTCTGAGTTCTGGGATTACAGACGTGCACCACCACGGCCAGCCCAGTCTGTGGCTTTCTGTTATATCAGCATAAAGAAAGACAATCCTCGGGCCGGAGATTTAGCTCAGTGGTTTCGCTGCCTGCTGTGCAAGCACAAAGACCTGAGTTCAATCCCTGGTACCAAAAAAAAAAAATTAGATTTTATGGGCTGGGGATTTAGCTCAGTGGTTCCACCGCCTGCCTTGCAAGCCCAAGGACCTGAGTTCAATCCCCGGTACCAAAAAAATATATATATATAGAAAGACAATCCTCTTGTGCAGCCCAGTCTGGTGGCCCTCTGAGTGTCAACCATGCTGCCTCCTCCACTCTCCACCCAGCTCCCTGCAAGACCCCAGTCCCTAAGGCTCCCACCACCACCCCCTGGCACCATTGTTTCCTCCATCCTGAGCTCTGTCCCAGCCCGAGTGGCTGCACAATTGGATAAACATGTAGTTTGCTGAGTGTGGTCCAGGCTCATGCCTGTTGTTCTTTGGTGGTAATAAATTAAGAATGCCTCCTTTCACTTTTGAAAGTGGACAATAAATTAAATGATGTCTGATCACCACCCTACTCCCCTAGTTCCTTGACAAAAGTGACCCCTTTGGCCTGATGTCCCACTTGCCTGGGAGGCTCCCAATGCCACTCACCTGCTGTCTGCCTTCTCCAGACTGGCCTGGGCTGGAAGGGATGCTGGGGACCCTCGCACCACCGTGCAGGCTGGGACCACCACATGCTTGGTTTCCAGCTTTAGCTGCCCTAAACAGAGGTCAGAAAGTCTTCCACTCTCTTCATCCTTCCAGGAGTTATTTCAAACCTTTCCCCCATTTTTTCCTCTCACAACCTTCTATCCCACCCTTTTTCTATCCATCTGGGCAGGTGACCTCGCCTTTCATGTCTGAGTAGAAGCTATTGGATGGATGGTCCCTCGAATCCTGCCACAAACCTTTCTTACTTACCTGTATTGGCATGCATTTTGGGGTTCCTCCTCTGGGGCTCAGGAACCTTACCTTCTTTTTGCAACCATCCTTCCCTCCTGCCTCCCCACTAGCCACTTAGTATCATCCTTTCTCTACACAAATACATCCTGCTTTCTCTGGCTACTCTATCACCTCACGCCAGACTGGCACAGACTTTCTATATTCACTATTCCCCATCTCAGCCACTCACTCATCCCAAATCCTCTGCCCCTGGCTCCTACTCCCATCACTACATGGAAAATGCTTTTCAGAGCCTGAATTGCCCTCTGTGATGTTAAATTTTCCAGTTCTCTGCTGTAACCCAAAAAGCAGCCCCAACCTGATCAGTATTTAACACTTTTGCAGATATGGCTTGTGTTTAGATGTCCTCCCCAAAGCCTTATGCAGTCTTAGGTGGGGCTTTTTCAGACATGGTTGAATCTAGAGTGTCTGATTGATTCATGGTGCCATTTTAGGCCCAAGGGCACCAGGATTAAGGGTGTAAGTGCTACCTCCCCTAAGTACTCTGAGTAAGATAAAAGGGGCAGAAAGATGCTGGCAGGTCTCTTGTTGCATTGTTATTGTCTCTCTGCCATCAACTGTTGCCCCTCTGCCACCCTGCCTTGGAGCCCGCTGATTATGGACTGAAACCTCTATGAACTGTAAGTCAAATAAACCTTTCCACCTTTAACTTTGGGTGTCAGGTATTTTGTCCTAGCAATGAGAAAAGTAACTAAGACAGCTGCTCACCCTTTGACACCCATAACCACTTTGCTCTCTGGCCCTTTGGCCACCAGGAGGCAATTTCCTATACAGGCTCTGCTCTGCTCAGCCCCAATGTCTGGTTTACCAGGATGTTGAACCCTCCCAGTGGAACCTCATCCTCTCTCATTGTCTCAGTGACCTCTATTGATTTTTCAAAAATACCTTGTATGTGGGCTGGGGATTTAGCTCAGTGGTTTTGCTGCCTGCTGGGCAAGCGCAAGGACCCGAGTTCGATCCCCGGTACCAAAAAAACCCAAAACATCTTGTATAATAAATTACCACAAATGTGTCGGCATTCATTGACTCGTGACCACATGAGTCTGCCTCTGTGATGACATTTGGCACTTTCTGAAGCAGTTCTGCAAATCCTCTTTCATGAATGTCTTCAGTTGTGCTGTTGTGGCTACCTCTGGCCACCTCAATGTCCTGATTTCATTCAAAACCTTCACCTTTCCTGGTCATTGTATGAATTAGGGTTCACTAGAGGAACGAGTTTAATATAAAAATATATACTTACAATGTATAACTTACTAAGTAGGCTTACAGTGACTGCCTGCAAGATCAGGGGTAGAAGAATGCAAAATGGTCATCTGCATGCTGGAGAGTTGGAGGATCCAGTCGAAGGTTGAAGGCCTGGAGCTCACTGCAGAATCTGGTGTGAGTCTGTATTGGAAAGCCAAAGAGTCTGCATTAGAAGGTTAAAGAGTCTGCGCTGGAAACCTGAAGGGACTGGAGACAAATGTCCAAAAGGCTATGGCGAAGACTGGAGCTCCTCCCAAGAAGCAAAATGAAAATCATCATTCCCTTTTCATTCCATCTAGGCTACAAGCCTATTGGTTGGTACCATCCACATGGAGGGTGGATCTTCCCTCCTCAGTTTATGGCCTATGTGTCAATCATCTATAGACACACCCAAAACTGTGCTCCACTAATCCACTAGGTCTTCCTTAGTCCATCCAAGTTGATATATCACATTTAACTATTACAATTCACTCCATGTCAACTTGACATCCAGACATATTTAATTGCCAAATACAACAGCAAGTTCATAATTATGCCTAACATGATTCAACTATCTTGTATACAAATGGAAATGCACTAATTCACTCCCGAGAATAGAAGGTAAAGTTTTTCTTTGGGTGATGTTTACTCTTCTCCTAACATTTCATAATTTAAGTAAGACCAATTTTGGTACCAGAGAAATGGGGTGTGGTTCAGAAGCCTTTGGAGCTGGTTCATGGGAGGAATTTGGAAAGGTCTGGAGATGCTGGCTGGAGAAGTAGCCCTACAGTGCTGTAAGCCAAGTTTAATGGGAGATTCTGTTCAGCACCCAGAAGACTAGAATGCTGATAAAAAAGCAGATAGTTAAGATCAGGCTCAGAAGTTTCTGTAGGGAAAAAGCACTCCATTGGCAATTGAACTCCAGGCCATGTGTATTATTCTCTGACAGAAAATTTGACTACATTTTGCTCATTGTCCCGAGACTTTGCAGGAGGCTAAGATTAAGGGTAGTGGACTAATTAATCTGGCAAGGGAAATTTCAAGGAAGCCTAATGTTCAAGTTGTGGCATAGGTACTATTGGGGAGCTCTAGCCAACTTTATACTCAAAATCAAAAGTGAATGACACAGCTGAATGATTTAAACATTTTTGAGTTTGGCCAGAAAAGAAGCTCTACTAAAGTTGGGGCCTGCAAAGTTGGAGCAGAGGAGAGCTTGGTTAATGAAAAGATTAGCATTAAAAAGAACCCAAGTACTTTGGATCAAGACAATAGGAAAGATGGCTTGAGGACATTATAGAAATGAGCAAAGTCCTATCCTTTGAAGGCTCAAAATTGCAAAAGTGAAAGACTTTGCTTTGAGAAGACAGCCCCAGGGCATTGTGCTCCAGAAGGTCCACCTCAGGAACTTGTTCCCAGGGATTTGGTTCACTCTATCATCCCAGATGGCTACTGAAACCTGAGCCATTATGTCACAATAACTTGGAAGCCAGAGGCTAGTCATATAGTCATACCAAATACTAAGGGAATATGGGTCATATAGATTTTTATTCCAGGCTTTGTGAGGCCACATAGCAACAAAGATTCTTAAACTAATAAGGAAAGAGAGATGGATGTTGAGATAGATAATTCCCATCTCTATCATTAAAGGTTTCTGAGTTCAGAATCTGTGTTCTTGACTTCTATCTTGTGTTGTCTCTCTTATTGGAGTTTTATATGGCCTTAGATATATTTAAACTCCATTCTTCCTCCTCTCCACCCTACCCTTCCTCACTTCCTCTGTTCTCCACTGACTGAATGGGCTGTGATCTACTTAACTGACTTCAAAATGGCCTCTGCCATCTGACTGCTCAATGCCACAGGATCCAGTTTCAGCAATTGAACACTGGATACTGCTGGCCAGTCCCACTCAGGATATCCCCAACCCCATGAGTACAGCTGGAGACTGTGCACTTGCCAGCCCCCAGGCCCAGCCTTCCTGCCATCTACCTCCTGATTTACACCCCTGGTTAATCAGTTCTGAGACGTGGCTGCTGGGAGGAAGCATTGAAAACAGAGTGAAGGACCAGGGAGAAAGGATCTCATCCCAGTTTCCAGCCCCACAGCAGTGTACACCTCTTTGGCTGAGGTGGCCTGGGAAGGGGAGCCTCACCAGGTGCCTACAACCCAACTCAGCTCTGAGAGGTAGAGGATCCTTGGGGATCTCTGAAAATCACTGTTTTCTGAAAGCTTTGGCATGATATACATAGGACTATGACAACAGAAGAGATTGGTTTGTGCTTGTCCAAGATCTTGTCATTTCAGCCTGGGACCTGAGATGTTGTCTGTGTCATGTGCGGTTGCATGTGTGCATACATGTTTATGTGGTTTAATTTTCATGGAATTTCAGGGTGGAGTGGAAAGATATGACCTGAAGGGATGGGCAGGGCCAGGGCCAAGAATCAGGAAGTTCAAAGGCTTCAAAGTGGAGCTGTGTTCAAGGGACACAGAGTGGGACCCAGCAGACCAAGTGGAGAGTAGGAGGTGATGAAGGTTAGGGAGGAAATGGGGACACATGTAGAGCTTTGGCGGGTACCCTGAAGATTGTGGCTTGTATTGGGAGTGAGATGGAGAAACACGCAGCAAGTGGAAGGACAGGAGCCCAACCTACATGGAAAGCAGATGAGGGCAGAAGTATGGTGCTAGAAGAAGCCACTATGGGAATACAGGTAAGAGATGGTGGTAGCTGAGAACAGCTGGATAGCTGGCAAGGTAGTCAGAAATGACTGGATTTTGGCTATGTTCTAGGAGTCAAATGGACAAGATTTCGTGACCAATGCCTGTGGAACATCAGAGATAACACCAAGGATTTTTTTGTCCCATCCCTTTGAAGGCTAGTGTTGCCCTCACTGAGATGGGCAAGTTGAGCTGCAGGACAGACGAGGAGCAGGGCTAGAGAACTGGCTCATTGGAGATACTTGTCAGACTTCCTAAGAGAGATCCCAAGTGGCTAGCAAAATACACAGGCTCAAGAGAGGTCTAGGTAGAGCTGGGAATCACCAACACCACTCAGGTCTGGAGCTGTGTCCCTCAAAGGCTGTATGTTGAAAGTTTGGGTCCCAGTTTATGTGCTACTGGGGGTGGTGGATCCTGTAGGAGGTGTGGCCTAATGAGAGGTAGTTAGGTCATTGGAACATGTCCTTGAAGGGGATTGTGGGGACCCAAACCTTTCCTCTGTCTTTTCATTTTCTGGCCTCTATGAGATGAGCAGCTTTGCTGCACCACACACCCTCTGCCATTGTGTGCTGCCTCTCCACAGGCCCACAGGCAGTGAAGCCAAGAGAGTGAGCCAGAATGAATCTCTTCTCCTTGTAAGTTGGTTTATCTCAGGCATTTTGTCACAGCGGGAAGCTGACTGACACACTCATATGAACAGTATTTAAATCCATGGGACAAGATGGGGCCTCTTGTGAAGTAAGAACAGCCAGCCCTCTATACCTGCAGATGCACATCCATGAATTCAACCAACCACAGGCAGAAATATTTAGGGAATTAAAATCCAGCATCTATCCTGAATGTGTACAGACTCTTTGTAAGAGTGATTTACACAGCATTTAGACTGCACTGGGCATGATAATTAACCTAGGGATGATTTAAAGTATATAGGAGGCACCCAGCATAGTGGCATATGCTTGCAATCCCAGAACTCAGGAGGCTGGGCTGTGGCAGGAGTTCCACATCATGAGTTCGAGGCCTGCCTGGGCTCTATGGTGAGTTAAAGGCCAGCCTGAACTACATATCGAGACCCTGTCTCAAAAAAAAAAAAAGTTTATGGGAGGATGTGTAGATTATATGCAAATATTATGCCACTTACATAAGGGACTTGAACATCTGTGAATTTTCATATCCACTGGGGTCCTGGAATCAATCCCCCAAGGATCTTCAGAGGGGCTGGGGATTTAGCTCAGTGGCACTGCTGCCTGCCTTGTAAGCGCAAGACCTTGAGTTCAATCCCCGGTTCCAAAAAAAAAAGTGCTCGCTTTGGCAGCACATATACCAAGGATCCCCAGGGACAGCTATATAGGTAGAAAATGGGGACCCAGGAAACTCCAATAGCAGAGACTGAGAAGCTTCTGAGGACTCCGCGGGAGACCAGGTGAAGGATGTACCCTAGAGAGTAAAAGGAGGGCCTTTCTAGAGGGAAGGTCCACTGTGCCTAGGAACTGACTCTTGGATTTAGGGTCATGGAGGTCACTGGGGACCTTGAAGAAGGCACTGTTGGGGAAGAGAGTGAGCCCAAAGCCTGACTTGATCCTCCCACAAGAGAGACTAGGGAAGCTTGGCAGAGGGAGTGTGTGATCATGAAGTGGCTAGGGACATCCTAGAGACCTTCGCTGTGCATGAGCTCTAGGACTGAGAGAGAAGAAAGGAACAGGGCGGTGGGTGTCAAAGAGTCTGTGGACTGGCTGGATATGGAGAACTTCGAAGAGCAGAGCTCTGTGATGACAACCACATTTCCAACTTGGGCCACTGAATGGATGATGAGGTCTAAGCAAGTTTGCATGCAGAGATGAGTTCAGCATGGGGGACTGAGCTAGGGTTCCTGGAGACTCCAGGTGAGTGTGTCTGGGGCTGGCCAGGTAGTCCAGGCTTCAGGAGGGGGGGGGGGGAGGGAGGGAGGGAGAGGGAGGGAGGGAGAGAGGGAGAGAGAGAGGGATAGGGAGAGAGAGGGAGAGAGGGAGAGAGGGAGAGAGGGAGAGAGGGAGAGAGGGAGAGAGAGACAGGCTCCCAGGTGCTGAGGTCCTTAGGGATGACAGAAGAGATAAAATATGATCAGGAAGGGCTGGGGATTTAGCTCAGTGGTTCTTCCACCTGCCTTGCAAGCACAAGGTCCCGAGTTCAATCCCTGATACCAAAAAAAAAAAAAAAAAAAAAAAAAAGATCAGGATAGGAAGTTGGAGCTAGTGACAAGAGTATTTTCCATTCCTCAAGGCCATTCTATGAGTTACGCACTGCATTAGACCCTCACGAATATGATGGTTAATTTTGGGTGCCAACTTTTGCTTGGGCTAAGGGGTGCTAGTCACCATTGCTGCATATGTCTGTGAGGGAGTCCCCGCAAGAGATCCACTTCTGAATCTGGAGCGTGAGTAAAGAAGGTACTTGGGCCCCCTAGAAGATGGTTTGCTCTCTCCTCTAGCTGGGACACCATCCTCCTCTCCCCTTGGGCTCAGAGCTCCAGGTGCTTAGACCTTTGGACTCTAGGGCAGTGACCTACAGGTTCTCAGGCCCTCAGGCTCAGACTAAGAGTGATACCATCAGCTTGATTGGGCCTCCAGCTTATAGATGGCACATCGTGGGGCTTCTCAGCTCTGTAATCAGATGAGCCAATTCCCATAATAAATCCCCTCTCATCTTTGTCTGCCTGTCTGTCTATCTATCTTTATATCATCTACCTATTGGTATCTAATGGGCTCTGTTTCTCTGGAGAGCCCTAAGACATCTACCTTGCCTCCTTCCCTAACCCAGTCACCCTGAGTATTAGGTTTCCTGTTGCTGGGACAAAACACTTGGTACCTGCAACTTAAGGGTGGTGAAGTTTATTATTTTGCTCATGGTTTCAGAGAGCTCACTTCACAGTTGTCTGGTTCCAAGGCACAAATGGCATGGTGGAAGGGCAAGGATGAGAAAAACTGCTCAACTCATGTTAGCCAGGAAGCAGAGAGAGAGAGGAAGAAGAAGGGGGAGGAGGAGGAAGAGGAGGGAAAAGGAGAAGAAAGGAGAGGAGAGGAGAAGTAGAGGGAATGAGGAAGAGGAAGAGAGCAGCTAGGGGCAGCAGCATGGCCGTCTAGGTCGTGCCCCCTGTGGCCCACCTCTTCTGATCAGCCCCCACCTCTGAACAGTACATGAATTACTGAAATCATCAATCAACTAATCCACTGATAAGCATAGCATGCCTGGGATCTGAACACATGAGTCTTTGGGGCGACATTTTAGATCTAAACAGCTCCCTGCTTTCTGCTGCCTGGCCTGGGCTGCTCCTCTGAGCCTCGCTGTCAGTGCCAGGGACTTGCGCCCACACAGGCCCTAATCCTTTTCTCCCTTGGACTGGGAGAGGCTCTGTCGACTTCTAGCCCCATCACTTCTAGTCCCAGCACAAAGCACTGCACCAGGCTTGGTGGGAAGCCAAGCTCAGTGGACATTCTGCTGCTGGTGGTCTTGCTCCAACTAGGGAAGCCGCTCTGACCCTGTCCATTGTGTACCAGAGTCTTCTTTGTGTTGGGGTCCTTTCTGGCAAAGTCCTCTTCAGAACCTGTCAAAAGGAAATGGATTTATTCTGCAGTATGAGGTTGGACCCAAGGGAGAACTTACTGATCCTTAGGTCACTGTCATGATCCTCACTGAAAGCTTTAAGTAATTGCACAACACAGGCTTTGTTTTTCAGTACTGGTCACTGGCCCCAGGGACATGTGTTATCTAAGACTCAGTCAAGATGCAAGTAGTAGAAATGGCATTTGCAAACATCAGGCAGAGTCTGGAACTTACCAGACGGAAAGAATCTGAACCGAGGGGAAGAAGATGTATATCTTGGCTGTAACACCTACAGCCTGGCAACAGTAGAGCAGCAAACAAACAGGGCTCCACAAAAACGAAAATCTTTTGTGCTTCAAACCACACCATCAAGCATGTAAAAGAGCAACAGAATGAAAGAAACTATTTGGAAATCATCTATCTTATATGGGACCTATATCCATAATATAAAAAGAACTATTATAGCTCATCAATAAAGACACAAATAACTCAATTTTTTTAAATGGGTGAAGGATCTGAATAGACATGTCTCCCAAGAATGTATACAGATGACCAACAGGCATGAAAAACCTTAACATCATTAGTCCCAGGTAGATGCAAATCAAAACCATACTGAGCTACAATTTCACACCCACTAAGACTGGGGAGGATGTGGAGAAATTGGATCCCTCTAATACTGCTGTTGGAAATGTAAAATGGTGTAGCTGCTATAGACCATGTCTTGGTGGCTCCTCAAAGAGTTAAATGCAGAATTACTATATGACCAGCCATTCCACTCCCAGGTATATACCCCAGAGAATTGAAAAGGAGTACTTAAACAAGTAGTTGTACACAAATGCTTTTAGCAGCACTAGATAAGAGCAGAAACAACCTAAATGTCCATCACCTGATGAATGGGTGCATAGAATGTGGTTTTTTTGCAGCCATAAAAAGGAATAGAGTACTGATACATGGTAGAACATCGATAAGCTTCTAAAATGAAACGATAAATGAAGAAATCACTGTGTAGTTCAGGCTGGCCTTGAACTCACTGTGATCTTCCTGACTCAGCCTCTCTAGCCCTGGAATTACAACGTGTGAGCCACCACACCTGGTTCAGAAAAGATAATTTTTGTAGGACCCATTTATATGAATGTGCAGAATATGCGAATCCATTGGCTCAGAAAGCAGTTTATTATAAGCTGAGGGCTGGGGAGGGCTGCGGGAGAATGGGAAGTGCTTGCTACCTGATGTTTGGTTTGTGATCAGATGTCCCCCCAAAGCCTCATGTGGACGAGGTGGGACTTTCTTTTGCAGAGGTAATTGAATTTGGAATGTGTGATGCCAGGGTTAAGGGCATGTGATTACTAAACCATTGTATGTATGTGATTAGTTTGGCACCACCCTAATCCCGGTCATCTGCATAAGATAAAAGGGGCAGAAAGATGCTGTTAAATTCTCGTTACCTTTGCTACCTTGTGCACCATGTTGTTTCTGCTCTGTCATGCCTGTTTGTCATCCCTGCCTTGGAGTCAGCCGAGTATGGACTGAGACCTCTACAAACTAAGCCAAAATAAACCCCTTCCCCTCCAACTTTGAGTGTCGGGTATTTTGTCTTAGCAACTAGAGAAAAGTAACTAACACACCACTATGGGGTTTCTTTTGGGGGTAATGAAAGTGTTCTGGAATTTGATAGTGGTGTTGGTTACACAACTCTGTGACTATATATAGAAACGTTCAATTGTACACTTTAGAAGGATGAATTTTCTCTGTGTGAATATATCTCAATTTTAAAAAGAAGACTTCTGTCAAACACTGAAGTCCTAGTAGGGTGCCACTGTCCAGCGCCCCCTATGGGTGGTTTTGGAGTCTCCATCTTTAGCTGCACTAAACCTGTAAGCAGGGAGATGGTGCAGTCAACGAAGCCTGAATGGAAGGGAAGGTTTACCAGCTGCAGTGCCTGAGGAGAGGTGGGGCAAGACTCACCAGGAAGGCAAGTCAGCCCCTCTCCAAGCCCACTGTGATCTCCCCTCTGACCTCCACATCTCTAGGCTCTGCCATTCCTCTGCTATACAGACCCCTTCTGCCTGACCCCCACAATCTTCTTACCCTACAAGGTCAGCACTGGCACATATCTGACCTTGGCTCTGTGTTCCAGTTCTAGGAGATGCTGGATCTGTCTGACTTCTGGATTAATTCTACCTGGTCAAATGTCCACTCCAGATGCAAGCAGGGGGACCTTAGCAGAGGCTGGGCTGTTCCTCCTGCATCCTAAGGATGGTTTGATCACCAGGATGAGGGCCAGGGAGGGTCAGAAAATAGCTAGATAGGAATTCATATATGTCAGTCTCTTGCCTCTGTGTCCTCTCTGCGGGGTCACTTTTCTCCTTACCTGCAAACCGAAGACTCTGGGAAACCTCTGTTTAATCTAGCTGAGGACAAGAGGTCAAGAGAGACCCAGGGGACAGATGACAATTCAGCAAGGAACCCCTTCCGTGGACACATAAACTGATGGGGACAGTTCTCAAGCAGAAGGCAGGAAGAAAAAACTAATCATCTATAAAAGTTGGGGAGTAGCTGGGTGTGGAGGGAGCCATGGCAGGAGGATCACAAGTTTCAGCTCAGCCTGGGGTAACTTAGTGACTTTGCAAGACCCTGCCTCAAAATATAAAAAAAGGGTTGGGGATGTAGCTCAATGTGAAGTCCCTAGGTTTAATTCCAAGTACCAAGTTCAAAAAAGGTGGGAAGAGGGTCTTGGGAGGGGGGAGGGCCCCTAGCTTTGTGAGGGGTTCTTGGAGCAAGGAAGCATTTCAAGAGTGGTTCCCTGATAGGGGAGTTCCATCACTTTTGAGGTTGCTAGAGCATGGGTTTGGGGACCATTTCAGCAGATTCTGACCATCAAGGGGACATCGATACTTTCACATTGCCAGTACATCCCCAAAGATGAGTTCCTTTCCTTGTTTTCCAGATAGGAGAAACTGAGGCTCCAAAATCCAGGAGAGCAGATTTGCTGGAAGATGCACTCTTCAGCTGGGCCTTCTTCCATGACCCTGTACTGCCTTGCTCTTTGCAGACCTTTTAGGTGGTGGTGGTCAGGGTTGACTGGTGAGCTTCCGGGCTGGATGTGTGGCCAGCTTGGAGCAGCCTGTGCCACAGGGCTTGTGGCTGTCCCCAGGCACTCAGAGCTCCTGGAGCAGGTGAGGGGTGGGAGGCAGCAGAGTGTGTATGCGAGGGAGGTCCCATCCTCCTAACACATGTCCACGAGGGACCTGGAGCTCCTCCCTGTAATGGGGGCCATGTGTTTCTAGCAGTCATCTGTGGTTGCCCTGGAGACTGGCCAGTGCTTCCAAGGAAGAAACTCTTCTGATGTGCCACCAACCCCTAAATTCCTGCCCACACCTCCTCAGAGTCCCTCTGCAGATGGTGAGGCCCCCTGTATCCCTGTTTTGGAGGCAACAGGCCTGGGGTGGTCAGTTGGTTCTAGAGAAGTCTGAAGGCAACAGAATCCCTGAAAGTCTCGGATTCTGGGCACATGAAAGAGATGGATCCTGGATTCCCCAGAGGATAGGCTGGGCCCAGTGCAAGAGATGTGCAGGACAGAATGTTCCAACCCACAACCCACGTGGATATGTGGTGCATATAGAAGTCTCTAGAACAGACGTGAGTTACTCTAAGGGCTGTGGTTCTCCATCATTGGCTGTGTACAAGCTGAGACTGAATGTTACCTTTGAGGGCACGTGAGGAGGGGACTGCAGCAACACAAAGAGATGAAGCTATGAGACCTCCAGAACTCTGGCCCAGACTGAAGTCCCAGGTTTCCGGGCTCCTTCTCCCCTCCCAAGCTTTATTTTCATCACACTGTGGCCTTTAGGTAAGACTTCAGGGGTGACGTTCCCTTTTGCTCTCCTAAGACCACTGCCACTTTCCTGACATCGCAGGACAGCTGCTATCCAGCTCTGTGGCCCCTGCTGCACTGCTAAGAGTGTGTGGGCCCTGGTGGCCCCATCTCCTGCCACCATGGTGGGCTGAGTGTTTGGTTGGACACAGGGTTGAGTTCAGGTACAGGTAGACCTGACAGGGCAAACCAGAGCGAAGCTGACTATTTTGATTTTTTTTTCTTTTATCCCACAGGCTTTCTCTGGCTACTGGAGCCCTCTCTGCCTGCTCCTGACACATGCCAGAAGCTCAAGTGCTACATGGTGAGATAATTCCATCACATGGGACTACATTGTTCCCCATAAGTCCTCAGTGAAACTGAGCTATAGTTTCCAGAGGTAATTTCCCACAGAACTCTATATGGGTTATTTCCTTCCCTATTTAACTTTTTCATTTTCTCACTAGTCTTCTTGGAATCACTTCCCATATCTCCTACTCTTCCATATGTCCTTGTTTCAAGATCTGGAGGTATTGCACTAAAGGCACTGGACTGCTGTGTCGGGTGTCCTGAGGCCACTGTAGGAACTCAACATAAGATAAGACCAGGGTCTCTAGGGCATTGCTGAGCCACAAGACCTCCTTCCTTGAAGTCTTCCCTACTGTAGACATTTTGCTTATACAGGTAACAAGTACCCATTCTAGTTTAACCCAGTATGAGTTGGGTTTTCTGTCACTTGTAATGATGTAATGCACAACACAGAAAGCTTCAAGCATGGCTCCCATGGTCTGAATAAGTCCCCTAAAGTTCATGTTGGACATACAATTGTGTTGGGAGGTGGGCCCTGTGGGACCTATTGAGGTCATGGGGTCTCTGTCCTCAGGAAGAGATTAATGCTGTGACCATGGGAGTGGGCTTGATACAAAAGCAAGTTCCCCTTCTCCCCTCTCTCAGTCACTCTTTTGCCCAAGTGATGTCTTTGGCCTTGCTAGGACACAGCAAAAAAGCCCTTGCCAAATGTGGCCCCTCAGTCTTGGGTATCCAGCCATAAACCTCTATTGTTCATACACTGTCTGGCCAGGGTGTTCTGTTATAGCAGCACAAAAGGGACTAAGATGGTGGCTTTTCAGGTTGTGGTGGGGGACAGAGCCTGTGTGACAAGGAGGCAGGGGGACAGCCTGCCGTGGGGGACACAGGTGGAGGGACACTGCTGAATTGCAGCTCTGCCCCTCATGTGAAATGGCATGGACCTCTCTCTATCTCTCGAGTGACTTGGATGCTGCCAGGCTTTCAGGCTTAGAGTGAAGGTTGAAAAACTAATATTTGAAAAGTAGCATATAGCCAGTGCTCAAAACTTAGTAGCTATTATTGATCATAGAAGAAAAAGAAGGAGGAGAAAGGAGGGGCCAGAGAAGGGTGAGGAGGGTTTAATCTGTGTCCTGGAAGATTCTAGACCACAGAAGTTTCAGCTCTGGAGAGGGGAGCGGTGAGGGGGCAGGTGGGCCGCAGGTGGGGCTGTTCTGGGAAGGAGGGGGTGTGAACAAAGCCCGGGAAGTGGTCTGAGGCCTTGTCCCTGATCAACTCATTTACTCTTCCTAAGAACTCTCTAAGGCATCTAATGCTAGTATCGTCACTTCCTACTTTATAGAGAAGGGAACCGAGGCAGAAAGGGTTAAGTTGCTTGGACAATACCTCATAGCCATTCTGTGGCAGAGTCTGATTAGAACCCGGGCCATCTGGCTACAAATCCACACTCTTAATATCTATGTTTTACTGACTCTTCGAAGCCCGAGATAAACTTAATGCTGCAGATGTTGGGCGGCTTTGGTTCCAGGCCGAGGCATTTGGGCTATCCCGTAAGCAAGGAAAGTTTACTGGCACTGGCCTGGGGACAGTGTGAACATTGCACAAACCCCAAGTAATTGGTTAAATAGCTATGGAGTCATCCCAGGAAGCAGATTTTCATCCCATCCTTCCCATGAGAAAAAAAACCTTCAGTGGATTTTCCAAAGAGGAAACTAGAGAGCTGGGAGGCTCTTGACCTCAGTAGGAGATGAGCTGGTGATGTAGGAGGGAGAGTGAAGGTTAAAGTAAACCCTAAGAAAAACATGCGAGGGGCTGAGAGACCCCAGGCTGTGCTGATGGGGTGATGGGTGACTGGGAGTCACCCTTCCTGGAAGCTGGCAGATTTGTGCTCACCTAAAGGAGATTTTGGGTTGGAAGGACCATGAGGCTCTCTGAGAATGAGCCCCAGGAGGAGAGACGGATTCTTCCAGTCTCAAGCCAAATTCTTGCTCCCAACCAAAGACCTAAACAATGATAGCGAAGATATTTAAAGGCTACCAAATAAACACATAGCGGTTCTCGGAAATTAGACAAGTTGTATAAGTGGACTGGAAATGTTGAGGTTCCCTTAAGAAACCCGAGTCTGAGTGTGGTAGGAAGAGGGGACAGTGGTATGGGACACACATGGCCTTGTCACCTGTGGTCCATCAAGCGCGAACAGTCTTCACCAGCCCACTCCGAGGAAGGGGACTGTGGCTGGAGGTGTCACCTAGGGACCCTCAGGATACAGGTTGGAGGTGAGGGCACTGAGTAGATGACATGGCCCAGGGGAAGGCATCCCAGATAGAGGTGAAGGAGATAAGAGCCGAGGGCAAAGGCTACTGGGGAGCAGGGGCAGCGAGGTCAGTCATTTCAGTGACAGATCATTTAGTTACTAGCTTTAACTCTGCCTAGACTTTACACCTCTGTCACTTCTGCCAGGTTTGTGGCAAGACAAAGGTGGATGAGCTAGGCGGAGACCAAAACAATCTTTGTCTCAATTATGTTTGTCTGAGGGCTTCTTGTGTTTGTGTCCCGTTCCCTCCCCAGTTGTATCTTTTCCCCAGGCAGAGCCTTGTGCAGACAGGACCAGCAGCTCAGAGCTGGGAGCCAATCTCCCTCCGTAGGATGGATCTATAGTGCCGTGAGGGCTGGGCCCAAGCCCTGATGGGCTGGGGACTGGGAGAGGGATGTGGAGGCATGGGGTCTTCTCCTATGCCTGAGTCACAACAGCTGTGACTTTACCAGTGCTGGCTCTAGTCCTACCCACCAGCTAAAGTTTGGATGTGTTTGCACCCCAGGATTATGTCCTGGTGCTGTGGTGGTGGGAGGTGATCAGGTCATGGGGTGTTGTCCTGGCAGGGGATGATGCTGGACTCTGGGGAGCACCCCCATTCTTAACTCCTTCTACAGGTGGCTAGCCTTTCCATCCTCCTGCCATGTTTTGACCCAGCCAAGGGGGCACTCTCTGGAAGCTGAACATATGGGCCTGCCCAATCTTGAACTTTCAGCCTCCCAAACGGGGAGGTAAGTAAGCCTCTTTTCTTTATAAAATTCCCAGCCACAGGCATCTTGTTACATCAACAGAAAATGGACTAACCAGTCCCCCTTCCCCAGGGAGCTTAAATCTGAGCCTCTGAGAACGGAAAGGGGGTTACTTCTGATCGAGATTGGTAGGTTCAACACTGACATTAAGCACTACCCCAGCCCCACTAAAATGACAGTGTGAAGGACAAGAAAATATACAAAATCCACAAAAATAATGAGACTCGGGGAGAGGATTATGCAACATCATTTTCCAGGCAGGAAAGCTGGTGGCTTCGTGAGCAGAGGGAGCTGAATCACATACAGGCACATGGAAAGACAGGAAGCAAGATGACTTCTGTTGTGGGCCCCCCACCCCTAATGCTGAGGAACCAGCAGCATCTCTCCACTGGAAATGCACAGGAAGGAAGTGCCCAAAAAGAAAATGGAGGGCCAGGGATTTAGCTCAGTGGATTCACAGCCTGCCTTGCAAGTGCAAGGTCCTGAGTTTGATCCCTGGTACCGAAAAAAGAAGAAGAAGGGGAAGGAGAAGGAGGAGGAGGAGGAGGAGGAGGAGGAGGAAGAGGGGGAAAGGACTGTCCAAGTCTGTTTAATTCCCAACTAATTTGAAAACTTCTACCATCACAAATGCCTACACACAAATGTGTATATAGCTTTGTTCATTGTTACTCCAAACTGGAAGTCCCCAAGATGGTTTCCAACAGATGAATGGATAAACAAACTGTAATACATCCTTGTATGGTTGAATAGTATTCAACTAGGGGGAGAAGCTAGAATTGTCCATTTGCTAATGGATTAGAATGGAAGACAAAGTGTGAACTTATGTTCACCATGACATATGCACCATGTAGATAGTCACAGTTAGAAATGTTTATAGAGGGCCGGGGATTTAACTCAGTGGTACAGCCACCTGCCTCACAAGCACAAGGTTCTGAGTTTGATCCCCAGTATCAAAAAAAAAAAAAAAAAGAAAGAATGAAATGTTTATAGATATGTTCGTGTTCATGGGTATACACACATATTTTCCTCACCCTGTAAGCTAAGCAGGCCTCAAAGCAATGACTCTTCTAGCACTCGGATCTTAGAAGAGGAACCTGAGCTCCTTGGAAAACTGGCTGGTTCTAGAACTTGGGCTGGAAGTAGGCAAGATAAGCCTGGGGTATCTTGTAGTGCCACAAAGTAAAGAAGTGTTCAATTAAGCACACACACATGCACACACACTGCACATATGTGACGGGTGTGTGTCACAGGACACAGGAAACAACTATTAGAGCTCCCAATGGCCAAAGCTGGGACAATGTGAGCAATGAAATAAAGTTGTGCTGCAAAGTAGAAAATAAAAATCTGTTAGTGCATGCTGACATAATGATGATTAAATAAATAAACAGGAAGAACAGTCAAATTTCCTATTAGGAGAATCCACATAATTCACGTAGATACTCTGCTTCCAACAGGTGGAATACAACTCCCCAGTCTTTAAACATGGGCTGTGCACTGTGACTTCCTTCCAGCAAGGCCAGAAGGGAAGGGGTTGGTGTTGGTGGTGAGAAGTAACTCGATAGTGCGGAAACCTGACAGACTCTGCCCTTGAGCAAAGTCAACAGCATTGCATTAGCTGTGCTGATAGTGTGTGGCCTTGACACCAGGTCACCAGACTGCCCTGTAGCCTGTGGTCTTTCTCCCTACAACACGCAATCCCGGTCTAACTGGAAGAAACACGTTCAGGAAATCCCAATTGGAAGATAGTCTGTAAAATACCTGGCCAGTCCTTGAAACTTGTCGAGGTCATCACAAACAAGGAAAGTCTGAGAAACTGTCAGTTAAGAGGGGCCTAAAGAGATATGATGACTAAGTAGAAAATTTATTTTTAAAAAAATCAGTGGAAACAATAAACGCTAGGTACTGTGAACTAGAACCCAGAATGTCCTAAAGAATTTACTCAATAAAATTTATAGAAACAGCTTCTAACAGATATGTTTTATCCAAATACCTCCATTATAAAAGCAGATTAAAGACCTAGGCATGGTGTTATAAGCCTGTAATCCCAGAAATCAAAAGGCTGAGGCAGGAGGATTACCATGAGTTTGAGCTCTCCCTGGGCTACACAGTGGATTGAAGCCAGCCTGAGCTATATAGCAACACTGTCTCAAAAACTAAAATAAAAAACAAACAAACAAACAAAAGAACAGATTGAGGGTTAAAAAAAAATTGGATATTTGGATAAACAGATGACCAGAAAGTATAAATTTTAGTAAAATCTTATTTTAGGGTACCATAAAAATAATTACATATTTTTATTAAAAGACAGTTATTTTTATTAAAAGACAGTTATTAGAAATCAGTGTAATATACATACAGTGTCACTGCTTCTGATTTTAGACCACAAATAACATGAAAAGACCTTAGATAATTCTTGTTTGGTTTTTTTTTGTGGTACCAGGGATCGAACTTGGGACCTTGCGCTTGCAAGGTAGATGCCGGAACCACTGAGCTAAATCCCTGGCCCAATTCTTGTATCCTATTTAAACACTAGTGGAAAATGAAGCTTTCCCTTTGGAATAAATTTAATATATCATGCCAAGAGCAGACCAGTTGGATCTCCAGACCCTCCCCTCACTACATAATTGAGGAATGGTCACTCACCTCAGCAGAAGCGTGAGGGTCCACACCCTAGGAGACAGAATAGTGGCAGCCAGACAGGAAGAGACTGTACCAATAAATAAGGAGCATTAAAAATAGGAACCATGTGGAAGTTTACTTATTGGTACATCCACGATGGACAACAGGATGGATGTTCCTCAAAAAATTAAAATTAGAACTCTTATGTGATCCAGCTGTCTCAGGAGGTTGTGTTCCCAAAGGAAATGAAATCTGTGTATCAGAGATATGTTCACTGTGGCATTATTTACAGTAGCCAAGGCATGGATGAACCTAAGTGTCTATCAGTGGGTAAAGAACTATACAGTAGAATACCATAGACCTTAAAAAAGGGAAGGAAGTCCTATCTTTGGTGACATGGATGAAACTGGAGGACTTTGTGTTAAGTAAAATAAAGCCAGGCACAGAAGACAAATAGTCCATGATCGTCCTAATGTACAGAGTCTAAAAAAGTCAAACTCAGCACATTATACACATACACGAAAATATCACACTGCACCAGATGAACATGTACCATTATCATGGGTCAATTTAAAAGAAGTGGAACTCAGAAAAGCAGAGAGTAGAAGGTGGTTACTAGGGCCAGTGGAGGTGGGGGTGGGGAGATGGAGGAGATTTGGGCCAAAGGATATAACATTTCTGTTAGATGGGAGCCATGAGTTCAAAAAGTCTGTTGGACATTGCAGTGACTAGAGTTAGGAACAATGAACCACATACTTGAGAACTGCTAAGAAATTAGATATTAGATGTTCTTACCACAAGAACAAGTCTATGAAGCAGGGTGTGGTGGTGCACACCTATAATCCGAGCACTCAGGAGGCTGAGGCAGGAGGATCACTGTGAGTTTGAGGCCAGCCTGGGCTGCATAGTGAGTTCAAGGCCAGCCTGGATTACATAGCAAGACCCTGTCTCAAGTAAAACAAAATAAAACAAGACATTAAGAAATGGGCCAAACAAGTGAACAGATCCCTCCTCAAAGAAGATATGCAGTGGTCTCCCCTTACCATCGGCCCTAGTGCTGTCCAGTTTCAGTTACCTGGAGTCAACCATGGTCTACACCCTTTAAATGAGAAATCCCAGAAAAAAATAATTCATTAATTTTAAATAACTTTTATTACAATATATTTTTACAATTTTTTTACAAATTTTTTTATTATTAGTTATTTTTCTAATCTCTTACTGTGTTTAAGTTGTAAATTAAAATTTTCTGTTTTATGCATAGATGTCCCCCTCAAAGCCTCAAGGACTCATAGGTGGAGCTTTTAGGAGGAGATTGCCTTGTGGGGGCATGATACTCATCAGTGGATTATTCCAAGTGGGTTTATAGCTAAATGTGGTGTTGGGAGGTGAGACCTGGATAGAGGAAATGGGTGTGGCTGGGAAGGGTCTGTCTCCCTCTTCCTCCCTTGATCTCTCTCTGCTCCTGCTGCCCTGCCATGAGCTACTTCTCTGCCCTGCCCCTCTGCCATGCTGCCTTGCCTTGGAGCCAGACAACTATGGACTGAAACCTCTACACACTGTGAACCAAAATAAATCTTTCCTCCTTTAAATTGTGGGTGTTGGGTTATGGTGTGCAAGAAGAAAGTAGCTAAGATGGTGCCCATCTATAGGATTTGGTGCTATCGGCAGTTTCAGGCATCTGCAGAAATGCTTGGAATGTAGGCTTCCCAGGGAAGGAGGGATTATTGTGTAGGTGGCAAACAAACAAATAAAAAGGTGCCCAACATCATGTATTATTAGGGAACCACAAGGTAAGATATCAATAGAATGCCACCATGTTCCTATTGCAATGGCTGAAACGCAGGGCTTGGTGGCACCAAATGCTGTGCAGACACAGACCAGCAGGGGCTGCTCATCTACAGCTTGTAGGAACGGATGCTTTGGAACTCAATGGTCTGGTGGCTCTTGGCAAAGCTCAACAGAAGCTTCCCATGTGACCCAGCAACTGTGCTATCTGATAGCTCCCCAAATGAATTAAAAACTTGCACACAGTTGTTCATAGCCACTTTATTCATAATTGCTCCAAACTGGAAGCAGCCAAGATATGCTTCAACAGGTGACTGGATAAACAAACTGTGGTATATCCATACACTGGAATACTATTCAGGAATGAAAATAAACTCATTATCAGACTATGAAAATGCATGGAGGACCCTTAAATGCACATTACTTGGTGAAAGAAACCAGTGTAAAGAGGCTTAATGATTTTAACTATATGACATTCTGGAAAAGGCAAAGTGACAGGGAACCTAAAACAATCAACTGCTTGCAGTTTGGGTTTGGAGGAGGGAAGAGTTGAAGAGATAGGACAGGGTACAGGGGGCGGCTAAAGTATTCTGCATTGAGTTCAAAGTGTTTAAGACATGGCATACATTTGTCAAAACACATGGAATCCACAGTACAAAGAGTGAGACCTAATATGAACTACATATTTTAGTTAGTAACAATATATCAATGTTAGCTCATCTGTTGGAACAAATGTACCACATTAATGAAAAATGGTAAGAATGGGGGAAACCAGCAAGATACGGTGGCTCATGCCTATAATCCCAGCATTCTCGGAGGCTGAGGTAGGAGGAGCAAAAGTTCAAGCTTAGCCTGGGCAAGTCAATGATGAAGTGAGAATCTGTCTCAAATTAAAAAATAAAGTAAGGACTGAGTTCAAAGGCCCTGAGTTCAGTCTTTACTACTCTGACATTAATAATAATAAAATTAATATTAATCATAATAATTAGGGGAAAGCATGTGTGGGGGAAGAGGCTCTAGATGATTTCTCTCTTTGTAATTCCTGTTAAATTTTTCTGTGAACTTGAAACTGCTCTACAATTAAGGACTGCTGATTTCACAAACAGGAATATATAATATTTAAAAAGAAAAGAAATTCATTAGAAAGGAAAATGGACTTGAGGAATTCTCTGAGAAAGAAGGAGGAAACATAAAGATATAGAAATCATGAGGGAAAAGACAGGAGAATGAGGACCAATTCAGGATCCAACATCTGACTAACAGGAGCACCTGGAACCAGAGAGCAGAGATAAAGTTGGGGAGGAAACTCATCAAAAACAGATTTGAGTCATGTACATTCCTAGAAGTACAGGGCATGGATTTCTAGATCAAGAAATCTCTGTGAGAGAACTGCACTGTGGGTGAAAACAGCTCCTTATCAATAAGACAATGTGATGAAGCATCAGGACACCAGGACAAAAGACAAGGTTCTTAAAGATTCCAGAGACACAACCAGGTGAACAGAGAACCAGCCATCAGCACGGCACAGCTCACACAAACTAGGAGGAAATACGGGGGTGACTTCAAAGTTTTCAGGGGAAATTACATTCAAACTGGAATTTTGTGTCCAGCTAAACTATCACTTGAGTATAAAGGCAAAAGAAAAACATTTTCGCATATTTGCTTCTCATGCTCCCTTTTCTAGGATGCTACTACAGAATGTGTCCCACCAAAAATGAGACGTAAACCAAAAAAGAAAGAGACTTGTGATTCAGGAAACAGGAGACTAACAAGAGGGATAGGGATGAAATGTAAAATCCATCCCTGTGGCCAACTGTGTGGTGAACCCCAGGGATGGCCAGCCAAAGAGGAGCCTGTCAAATCAGAGGGGCCCAAAGGCCACTCCCCAGGGGCAGTATGAGGGGCTGGACTCCTGGGCAGGAGACTTACACAACAGAACCAGTGTTTTGGAAGATAAAAGTGCACCAAACCTTTAAAGGAAACCAATTGAACAAAATGGTAATTATTAATTCCAGAAGGGAAAATGCTGTTCAGAGGAGAAAAAAACAACTATGGCTCACCCGTCTCAGCTGTGGAGAGCATTTACATAATTGTGATAGTTGTGAATCCCAGGGGTGGCTCTCATCAAAATTACAACACCATCATTGTGGGAGGGGCTGGGCAGCACAGGAAGTGTGTGTGGAGAGAGAGAGAGAGAGAGGGAGGGAGACAGAGACAGAAAGACGGAGAGAGAGAGAGGGATGACCGTGGAAGAAATCAGCCCCTTGTTTCCCATGATGAAAAGTCAATTGGAAAGGTTAAAGATGGAAAATTTAAAAAAATCAATCCAAGCAAGTTATTTTGAAATACAGAAATAAATAACCCAAAATAATTGTTTCTAAAAGAATTGAGAGTGGTTGCTTCTGGGAAAAAAGAGAAATAACTGTCCCTGGATCATTGTGATAAAAATCAAAACATAAATAGAGATTAAAAAAAAAGAGCAAGAGGATACAAAGCTCACACATAGAATGAGCACCCACTAGGATCACCTCCTCAGGCTTTGTCTCATTTAATCTCCCCTCCAACACACACACAAAGCATGTGTCACTATCCCTGTGATTCAGGTGAGAAAAGAGGCCCAGAGACACTGAGCACCTGCCTGGAGACACACAGCGGCTTGGGGAGAGAGACTTGTTCGACCATCCATCCCCCGCTCCCTCCCCTGTGAGCAGCTGCTGCCAGCACTTTATTTTTCTTCTGAGTTAGGGCAGGAGGAAGGTCCGGTCTCTTTCCCAAAGCCCTCCTCCAGCCCCGCTGACTTGGGACATAGCTGTCAGTGATTTAATTCAATCCAGATGGAAAGCTTGCTTGGCTCTTAAATCTGCCTTTGGGAGTGCTGGGATTTGCAGATAAGTTTTGGGATGAAGAGGAGGACAAGGAAGAGGGAGGGCTACTGGGCACACAGGCTGAGGGGAGTCCCTGGGGCTGGTCAGGACCTGACGGACAGCCTTCTCCACAGCTACCTGGCCTGGGGCCAGGGCTTGGGACCTCGGGCCACCACCCAGAGCTTGAGTCAGGGACCCAGGTACCTACCCAGTTCCAGTGTCACACACACTCTGAGTGCCCAGCGGCAGGCGTGTGGGTGGGAGCCGGCGCAGTGTGGAGTCAGACACAGCTCTGCCTGGAGGGGTCAGGGATGGAAAGATGGACAAGCAACGGTCACAGACAAACATTACAGTGGAGGCAGGGACAGGGAAGCGAGGGCCATGGCCAAAGAGGAGCTGACATCAGGCCAGGTTGTGAAAAACGCCAGGGAGAGAGGCAGGCAGGGACTTGCTGTGGAGGACATAGCAGGTGCAGAGGCCTCAGGGCCTGGTGAACGGCGATGCACAGGGCCGGAAGGGCAGGACCCTGAGGGCTGATGGGCTGGGTACCTTTAGACCCCTGTGACCTCGCGAGAGACACTCCTTTCCCTGCACCTCAGTCTCTTTATCTTTTTAATGGGAAAGTCATTTGTGAAATTTTAAATACAACCTGAAAGTAATAAATTACATCCTGTTTTTTTTTTAAACCAAGAACTGTTACCTACATGTCCATGGTGAAGAACAAGTTTCTCTGTCCAACCCTCCCTATCCTTGATTCCTTTGCCCTAGGCAACTTCTCTTCCCCAGTATTTTTATTTTGTTGATTAGCTTCCGACACTCTAAATAAAAAGGTTTATGGCTCCTTTTCTTTCTTTTTCAGTGGGGTGGGAATTGAGACAGGGTCTCGCTGTGTAGTTCAGGCTGGTTTGAACTCACTGTGTAGCCCAGGCTGGCCTCAAACTCATGGCGATCCTCCAGCCTCAGTCTCCTGAGTGCTGGGATTACAGGGGTGTGCCACCATGCCTGGCTTTCCATTTCTTGATCTACTAACTTTAAGTGATGAAAAATGAGAGTTTAGTTCACACAAATTCCTTTCTTTCTTTTCTTTTCCTCTTTCGTGATCAATTGGTCTAATCTATCATCTATTTACCAGTTACAGTCAAATATTTCAACAATGTGTTTATATTTCTAATTTTTAAAAAACATTAATCCTATTCTGTATCTCAATAAACCTATACAAGGATTAGGGTATTAACTTCTCCACTTTTTCTTATGTTCCCCCATGTTAATCGAGTATTCCATTTGCTATACATGTACTTTTGTATTTTTAATTGAGCATTCATTTGGTTATATATTTATTTTTGTATTTTGAAGATAATTACATTCCTTTCTTTAATCATCACAAAGCATCTATGCTTTTCCTCAGGTTTTTTTTTTTTTTTTTCTGGTACCAGGGATTGAACTCAGGACCTTGTGCTTGTGAGGCAGGCGATGGCACCACTGAGCTAAATCCCTGGCCCCAAGAGGATTCGTAGAGTTTTTATCTATAACATGGCTCTTTTTATTATTTATTTTAGGGTTTTTTTGGTACCCGGGATCGAACTAAGGACCTTGCACTTTTGAGGCAGGCGGCAGAACCACTGAGCTAAATCCCTGGCCCTCCTCAGATTGTTTTGAGAAATTGAAAGAACTAGGTGTGGTGGTGCATACCTGTAATTCCAGCACTGGGGATGCTGAGGCAGGAGGATTGCCTGGAGTTCAAGGCCAGTCTGAATTACAGAGTGAGAAAAAAAAAAAAAAGACAGGCTTGTAGCCTGGATGGAATGTAAAGGGACAGAAAGGCAGGCTCACTGCTTGCTGCCTCCTGCCTACCCTGCCATGGACTGTTTCTCTTCTGCCATGCCACTCTGCCTTGGAGCCAGCTGACTATAGACTGAAACCTTTACAGACTGTGAGCTGAAATAAACCTTTCGTCCTTTAACTTGTGGGTATCAAGTATTTTGTCCCAGCAATGAAAAAGTAACTAAGACACTAGGTAAATATTATTTACTATATAATCAGAAGTATGCTAGAATTAAATTGTCTTTACTGTTTTTCTTGTAGGTTATGCTTGTCTTTCTTTTTTCTTGTATTTCTTGTTTTATTCATCCTTTAATTCTTCCAGAGTCTTACAAATAATATAAAATCTGTAGAATTTCTACATTGTGAGTGCCACAAAAGCAGGCACTTCTGACTTTTGTTCACAATCTACTGTCTTAAGCCTGAAATTAGAATATTCTTTATTTTTCAAGACTGCTTTGAAACTCAACTGTACCAAAATAACCTATTAAATGTCAAGTACTATAAACATAAAATTATTTTTACTTAATTTCTTCATTTTTATTTAAATATAGTAATCCTTTTCACCTCCTTCCAGACTAATGATGGGCCAACCTTTGTATCCAGTGACAAGAAGCTTGTTTTATGTATCCAGGCATTTCTGATTCTTTAACATGTCTTTCATCTCTTAACCTTAAATTTACCTCTCTTTAACTTCACCCTACTAGGTCTAGCTCTTCTTTCTGGAGTCTCAGAGGGTCAGACAGTTCCCTGCTTCCTGGACCACTCAGTTGTTCAGAAATATGGAAGTCACATGCGGGGACTCATCCTCTGCAGAGGGCATTTCCAGATCTTTGTCCCATTCTGTCATCCCATTCATGTAGGCTCCCACCCTTAATCACTCCGATCCTGCTGCTCCAGGGTAGTGCTAACTGCCCACAGACCGTGGGCCCTGCAGCCAACCGAGGAGACTGTCAGTACAGCCTGGGATCTTACTGCTTCTTGGATTTTCTTATATGCTCAATCCTTGGACTGGCAGGAGGATGGAGGATAAAAGACAATGGCAAGAGAACCTCTCTTTCATTTAAAATGTCAGTTCTTCGTATTCCACTAAGTGTGTGCTAGAAGCCTGGAGGTGACCCACTGTCTCGGTACTGCAGGGTGACACCATTCTCAGCATGGATGTGTGCTCAGAGCAGGATCACGGATCTGCTTGGTTCCTAGATCCTGGCATAAAGTTTCCACCTGTTCACATACAAAAATTTAAAAAAATATATTAAGGGCAATATAGGGAGCTTCCTATAAAGTTCAATTTCTTTATTTAGATTTTTGGTTGTTTTTTTTTGGTACCGGGGATCGAACTCGGGTCCTTGCACTTGCGCAGCAGGTGGCAAAACCACTGAGCTAAATCCCCGGCCCTATTTATTTAGATTTTTAAAAATTCTGCAAGTCTGTTCCTTTCGCATGTTTTGATATTAAAAGTATTGATATTAAAATTTTAATTCAGATTATTTTTTAAATGATAGATGATTCTCATTCAGAGGCCCCAAGAATCCCACTCTGGGGAAATGGAAGTGGATATCCAATAATATTTCAATGAGGTCCTTGGCAAACTAAGAAGCTGGGAACCTTGGTGGGCATTTCTCATGGGCAGGGGATGTGGTTTGCTCGCAGGCTTAGTCCTTTTCCTTGTGTTCTAACTGAATGCCATACATAGGCTGGTAATTTATGAAGAGTAGCATTATTTGGCCCATGGTTCTGGAGGTTGGGAAGTCCCAGAGCGAGGTGCCAGGATCTGGATGGTCTTCAGGGTGCATCATGACACGAGGAGGGCGTGGCATGCAACACAGCAAGCATACTTGCTTGGGTCTCTTTTCCCCTTCTTATAAAGCCACTAACGCCCTCACGGGGAGCCCCACCTCTCCCAGCAGTGGAGCATCACGGGGCAGTGTCACACTCGATGAGTCCCTTGCAGGCCCCTAGGGGCGCAGTTTGAGAAAGAGTGCGGATGAGACCCCAGCAAGGACCAGCGCCTGGACCACAGCCTCGGGTGGACCACGCTTGGAGGGGCGCAGGGCTGCCCCCGCGGGCCAGGAGGGCAGCGAATCGACTGGTCCCTCGTCCTCCCCCTAGCGCCCAAGGTCGGTACTGCAGGAAGGCTTAGCCTCTGACCTCAGATGCCCTCCTGACTTGTGTCCACCTGGCCCCCTCCTCCTGTGTCTCCAACGTAGTCCCTGTCCTGCTTGTGGGAAGGGCGGGGCATGGACAGCTTCACCACAGATGGCAGGTGTAAGTCTTAGGTCAGCGACCAGGGAGCAAAGAGCAGCAGCAACAGAACTGGATGGGGAAGGGGGCATCTCCCGTTCGACAAGACCATAAATTAGATAAATGGAGACCTCAGAAAGGTTCCAAGTACGTGGCATGGTGCAAAATGGACAGAAATCAGGCCCGCGGTTGTCGGGAGATCTGCGGATGAGCAGGAGAAGGAGCTGCTGTGCAGTGGGGCTGGAGGAGAGGGGAACACTGGGGAGCAGGCGGGTTACAGGAAGCACCCCTCCTTGGTGGACCTGGGAGGGGAGTGGGGAGCAAGCCTGCTCCACAGCACACAGAGGCCTCCAGCCCTGCCCTGCTGCTGACAGGCGTCTTAGGGATTAGGGAAGAGGGGGTGGCATCTTGGGCAAGAATGGGAACAGCAAAGACAGCTGACTTGACTGGGGCTTGTCCTGTGCCAGGACCGTGTGCTGGGGCTGTATACATGGTGCCTTGTGTCATCCTCAGGACAACCAGATATGTCTACCAGTGTCCTCCACATTATGGAGGAGCCTGGAGCTCAGAGATGTTAGGGACTCTGCAAGTAGTAACACAGCTATGAAGAGCCAATAGCTGGGTAAGTTGTACTCCCACACAGCACGGGGAGAGAGAGAGAGAGAGAGAGAGAGAGAGAGGAGAGTCAGGGCGACAGAGAGCAGGATTTCTGCTGCACACCCACACCCATCTGGCCTCAGCCTAATGCTTCTCTTATGGCACTCACAGTCTCCCTGGGAAGGTGATGTTTAAATCAACTTGCAAATACATTTGAACACGTCCCAATGATCCCTTGGCCTTGAGGCTGTCATGACTGCTGTCCACCACATGTTCCAGCTGCTCCTGGGCACTGGGTGGGAGTATGCATCCTGCCTTCCTGAAGTTGGATACTGGCATGTGCTGCATTTGAGACAGGTGCCCCCAAAGGCCTGGGTGTTCATAGCCTGTGTGTCATTGGGAGGTGTGGGACCTAGTTGGAAGTCTTCGGGTCATAAGGCGGCATGCCCTTGAGGGGCATCATGGGACCCTGGCTCTCCTTGCTCTGTTTCCCAGCTGCCATAGGGTGAGCAGCTTCCTGCCATCACATATTGGGCCATCCTAGGTCCAAAGGCAACAGGGCCAACTGACCTTGGCTGAGATCTCAAACACTGTGAGCCAAAGTAAGCCTTCCATCCTTCCACAGTGATCATTTCAGGTGTTTTGTCATATGATGGGAACTAACACCCTATGTGACTTCCTTTGGCCAAGGAAATGTGAGCAGAAGCTTCACAAGTCAATGTGTAGTTTGCCTCTTTCCCATACACTGCTGCAGAGTTTGGGGAGCCTATGTCTGGATAGAGTGGACTTGAGGCATAAGGAAGAGCAGAGCCTCCTGTTGAACTGTGCTGAACACATAATATGAGGAAGGAATAAACCTTGGCTGTGTGAGCCATCGAGACCCAGGGATTGTTTGTTATAGCAGCAAAACCTCGAATATCCTGCCTCAATCTTGTCCCACAGAATGAGTCAGTCTCCTGAGGGCCAGCAACAATGGGCCTCTTTAAAGTCTTCTCTAAGTCAGGGTCCCAATTTTTTTCCAGCTGATTCTCCAATTTGTTGATTTCTTCCTTGATCTTTTCTTCTAGACTCATGGCACTGTGAGAATTTAACATGATCATCCAGAAGCAATTTGCAAAGCTTGCTGTTTTTTTCTCCTTCTCAGTGTCCTCAGGCCAGGAGCAGCACAAAGCCTGCAGCAAGTAAACAAAGCTAACCTACCCCTGGCTCCTGTACTGACCTGCCTGGTTCTAATTCTTTGGACTCCAGGAACAGCAGGGGCTCAAGGTTCAGAGCTAGACTGACCCAGTCCTGCACAATTATCATAACACTACTCCTAAATTCCTGGGTCCCTAGCAAGTTCTCTAACCTCTCTGAGCCTGGTTACTCAAATGAAGGTGGAAGTAATAACATAAACTTTAAGAGTTAAGAGTCTGGTGGAACACCCAGCATCACCCAGGTGCCTAGTGGACCTGCATAGATGTCTTTCCCTTCCTTTCCTCCCCACTTCAGCCCACACATCCTGGGAAAGGGCAGGCATTTGTGGAATGAGGCCCCAGACTAGGTCCCAATCTCTGAATCTAAGGCCAGTCCAGACCTCTTCCAAGCCCAGCTCTAAGACACAGCTGTCTGCTCCCCCTTCCTCATTCCAGGTGGGGGCTGCCCCATGGGGCTGGAACACAGGGAAGTGGACTCCAGGCTGCAGATGTTCGGAGCTCAGGGAAGGCTGCTGAGCTAATCCCAGGGCTAATGGTGAGGCCAAGCCAGAGCTCAGAAGTGGGCTTCCTCTTCTGCCCGAGGCAGCCCGTGGCTCAGCTCGAATTTCCCAAGCCCCCAGGTCAGGAACAGCTGCGTGGCTTCCCCTCCCTGCCTCCGTTTTCCCTCCTCTCCTCTCTGACATGAGCCTAGAGACAGTGGAGGAGGGCAGGCCAGGGATCTGGATGGAATCCAGGAAACTCCAGCCACTAGGTCCAGGTCTCTCTGAAGCCTCGGGGAGCTCAGACACCTGGGGTTTCTTGGGCCTTTCAACTCACAGACATGTTTCCTGCTGCTTTTCATTTGGCCCAAACCCTCCAGCCCAGCTTTGATGTTTGGATTTGTGTCCACCCCTTGGCTGGCCGGGTACCTCTACCCAGGGTGGTGGGGCGAGACCAGGCTTGGGGCGGGGGTCTCTTGGCTGAAGCAGGACCCCTACCCAAGCCTTCTCAGCTTCCTTCTGCTCCCAGGTTCCTGAATGTCCCTTTCATCTGCCTCCCAGGGCACTGGCCTCTGGCCACCTTCTCCTTGTCCGTATCACTGTGTCCCTATCCTGGGCAGGAGTGTGTGTGTGTGTGTGTGTGTGTGTGTGTGTGTGTGTGTGTATGAATGCTCCCTACCACTTTCTGAATGCTTGTTACATGGAAAGTTTGTTTGGTTTTATCCTGAAATTTCTTTTTTTTCTCTTTAACAAGTCAGGAAATGGAGAGCCACAGAGGGTAAGAAACTTGACTTGTTCATAGAAATAGGACATAGTAAAGCCAGGCTTGGAACTCAGCTGGGATGAGTTTGAGACCTCACCCTGTGACCTGGACAAGACCTGACCAGTCACCACCCAGGAGCAGGCAGGATGGTATATATTTCACCCACCTGGGTCTTGAGTACTATGTGAGCCCTGGGCTTAGCCCAAGGGCAAGAATGGTGACTCAGCTGGTACAGGGGACACCCTTTTGCTCTAGTTCCCCTTGGTTTCAAACACACGAACCCATACAACAGGACTTTATGTCTGGCTTCTTTCACTTGGCATAATGCTTTCAAGTTTCATTTATATTGTAGCATGGGTCCTTCCTTCCTTCCTTCCTTCCTTCCTTCCTTCCTTCCTTCCTTCCTTCCTTCTTTCCTTCCCTTCTTCCCTTGGCAGGATAACATGCCACTGTAGGTACAGACAGCACTTTGTTTATCCATTCACCTGTTCCATTGGTTCCACTGTGAAGTCAAAGTCTTTGGAAGCCTAAGGGGAGTCCCACTATCATCACTCATCATTCCCATTCCAGAGTCCTCCTCACCATAAAGTGTCTTGGGACACCCAGCCTTCCCTTCAATGGCCACCGTGTGGCTTACTAGAGTGCTTGCTGGGCAGTGGGCCCTGAAGAACACTGCTGAGCTACTTTGGCCTTCGTTCAGACCACATGGCCCAGGGTAGAGGGAGAAGAGGATGGGAAGGGAGGGGAGAGTGAAAGGGTGAGAACGAGGTTCCCTCAGAAGCTTCTGGCTGGTGTCTGAAGTGTGCATGAAGCCTAGTTGGGCTCAGGTCTCACATCTGAGTGCCATCCAGTGGACCGGGCTTGGCTTGTCCAGGTGGGGAAATTGAGTCCCAGGGAGCAGCAGTGGCTTGTCCAGTTGAGCCAGGGGTCACACCCTGGTATTAGGGTCCCCACTTGGGTTCCCACTGGCTTCCTGACATCAGTACAGGCCTGGTGTGGGTTTGGAGGGGCTGTCCTGCCTTCCTAGTGGGACTGTGCCCCATTCCACAGGAAGCTGACCACCTTGTTGGCTCCTTCCACCCGAGAGCCAGTGTAGATCTGGAGTCCTGGGTGCTGGCCGTGCCCTCTTCTGCGGTCCCACCTCCCTCTCCTCACCTCTGCAGGCGTGGCTAACATGAGACTGTCACTGTGACAGGCGTTACAGGTTGTAAAGTCCTAAACTGAGGGAAGACAACCCATCTTCTGGATTCTTGTGTCCTGGCAGGCATGGCCCAGCCATCTCCTTCTCCTGGAAGAGGATTACTCTGTCTTGAGGTACAGGGCTGGGGGCAGGGTGGAGGGAGGTGTTTACTTTGAACCCCTCCGGGCCTGGCTTCGATCCCCTTGTGCCTGAACACACTTGGGTCAATCCCAGCTCCCACTGGCACTCAGCCCAGGCCTGCACCTGACTGCAGTAATCTGCCCTGGCCTTGCCAGACTCAGACTAAATTAAGTCCATCCCTGGTCAGCAGCTCGGTCCCCATAAACCAAACACCCTCCCTCCTGTCCCCCTCTGCCTGCAGCTGTGCCTTCCCATCAAGCTGAAGTGTGAAACTGACAGGACCTCTCCTGCTTGGCCACCAGAGGCTGTCCTCCGGGCCTGCTATCCCAGAAGTGAGAAGAGGACGGAAATCCGTCTGAGCCCGTGGGGAGCATACCAAGGTTTCACCAAAAGACAGAAAGCAAAAAGATGCTGTTCTTGACAACAAAGGGCTTAAAATGAAAACCGCAAGCAAGTGGATGATTAAAGACACTATGCTAAGTGTTAGCTAGCCTTTCTGTCCACGTTTTTGAATATCCTTCTATATAATTCATTTCCTGGAGTATTTTAGGGTGAGATAGTACTTTAATTTTCCTGGGATAAGCATAAGCAGAACAAGCAATATGTCAAAAACCAAAGACGCATTATTAGTTTTGGGAGTCTATCATCTACGTGCCCAAAACCGCCTCAGCAGATATTTGTATTCATGAATTCAGCCAGGAAACATGCGTAAGCACTGTGTAAGTTAAGACAGAGTTAGTTCCTGTAACAAAAATTCCCCAGACGACAAGGGTGTAAGAGTAGAAGTTTATTTCTGTCATATGAAGCATAGGGAGGCAAGTGAGGGCTGATAAATGTCTTTACCATGTCAGGAGCTCAGGTTCTAAGTTTTTGCCCCAGCATCCTCAGGTGTGTTTTCTATCTAGTAGCTCAAGATGGCTGTGTTAATTCCTCCCTTCACATCTGCCTTCCAGCCAGTTATGAAAAGGGAAAGAGGATGCCTTTTATTTCATTTTGTTTTTTTGAGACAGGGTCTTGCTATATAGTGCAGGCTGGCCTTGAACTTACTATGTAGCCCAGTCTGGCTTCAAATTCATGGTAGTCTTCTTGCCTCAGCCTCCTGAGTGCGGGGTTGGAGGTGTGTGATACCATGCCTGGCTCCCAGCTTTACTGGGAGATAATTTATATGCTATTTAAATGTACGATTAAGTGGGTTTTTTTGTTTTGTTTACTTTTTTGAGACACGGTCTCACTGTTTAGTCCAGGCTGGTGTTGAACTAACTATGTGGTCCAGGCTGGTCTTGAACTCACAGCAATCCTCCTGCCTCAGCCTCCCAAGTGTTTGGATTACAGGTATGTGCCACCACGCCCAACTCGCAATTGAATGTTTTTAATGTATTTAGAGTTATGCAATCATCACCACAATTTTAAGATTTTTTTGTTGCCCCCAAAGAAACCCTATACCCATTTACAATTATTCCCCATTTCCATTGAATCCCCTTCTGCCGTAGGTAGCCACTTGTGGTGGATTAACTAATGGTTAACTTGGGACGCCCAGCTGAACTGAATCAGCACGGTTCTGGGCATGGAAGACCCACCTGAGGATTGTTGCCAATGGCATAAAAGGAGGACTAGAGGGGAAGATCCAGGGCTGTTGGTTTTCTAGGAGAAGCTTGCTGCAGCTGGTTTTTCTGATGTGAACTTGGCTGTTCTCATTGGAGGAGGAGCTCGGGGCCTCCCTGTTGCTGGGGATAGCTGCTGTTCTCATCGGGGAGCTCTGATCTTTCCCTTCAGGAGCACTTCCTGGCTCCAGTGCAGATCCCTCAGCCTGGTGGCACAGATCCTTCAGCCCACTGGCCCACTCTCTAGCTTCCACCACTGGCCTTTGGGCCTTCCCGGTGCAGATCCTCCATATGGACGAGCATGAGACACTGCCGAGGGCTCTGGGCCTCTGGCTGGACTTGTGTGGGACACTGCCATGGGATCCAGACCCTCAACTGGATTTGTTGGGTCTCTAGTGTGTGGACAGATCTCTTGCACTCCTCTGCATTTGACTTTTGGGTAATATTATAAAATAATCCTGTAAATTGTGTCCTGTATTAAATCTATTCCATTCCCCTGCAAACCCTGACTACAGCACCACTAATTTACTTTCTATATCTGTATCTATATCTGTATTTATTTCATTCATATCAATGAAATGCAATATATGGTCTTCAGTGAATGTCTTCATCCACTTAGCATAAGTCTTTAAAGTTCATCCATATTGTAACATGGTGTTACAGCTTATATCTAGATGTCCCCCCAAAGCCCCATGTGCTCATAGGGAGGCTTTTTGGAAGGACTGGATCATGAGTGTGTGATTCTGAATCTGTTCATTGATTGGTTTAGCATGGTTCTAGGTGTGGATGAAGGAATTAATGGAGAGGGATGACCCACCCTGGGTGTGGCTGGCACCAACCAATAGGCCTGCAGCCTACATGGAATAAAGAGGGGTAGAAGGGAGTCACACTGCTTCTTGCCTGTCATGCCCCTCTACCATACTGCCCTGCTTTAGAGTCAGCTGACTACATACTAAAACCTCTACTTGTGAGCCAAAATAAAGCTCTCTTTTTTTAACTTGTGGGTGTTGGGTATTTTTTCTTAGCAGTGAGAAAGGTAAGACACATGTTTCAGTTCATTCATGTTCATTGCCAAATAACATTCCATTGCATGGATGAATCACATTTTATTTATCAGTTAATGGACATTTGTGTTGTTGACCCTTTGGGGGCATATGAATAACAATACTATAAATGGCTGTGCACAGTTTTTGTGTGGATATGTTTTCATTTCTTTTGGGTTGGTACTTATAAATTGAATGGATGAGTCAAATTGTAGTTCCATGTTTAACACATTGAGGACACACCAAATTGATTCTTAGAGCAGCTATACCATTTTACACTTTCATCAGCAATTTAGGAGGCTTCCAGTTTCTCTACATCCTGGTAGTGAAGTGGTATCAATGTCAAGTATATCTCATTGTAGTTTTGAACTGCATTTCCTTAGTGGCTAGTGATGTTGCATATCTTTTCATGTGGACAAATCAACTCAGATCCTTTGCCCATTTTAAAATTGGATTATTTGTGTTTTTATTGTTTAGTTGTAAGTGTTCTTTACATACTGTGGATGCAAGTTCTTTATATTATTTTAAAACATTTTCTATTCTATGAGTTGTTATTTCACATTCTTAATGGCATCTTTTGAGACAGAAAAGTCTTTAATTTTATTAAATCCAACTTTTTAATTTTTCTTTTGTTAATTGTGACTTTGGTGTCACATCTAAAAAGGCTTTGCCAAATCCAAACCCACAAATATTAACTCCTATATTTTCTTCTATGAGTTTCATGGTTTTAGCTTTTGCACTTTTTTTTTGAAAGACTCACATTGCTTTATTTTATTTATTTATTTTTGCTACCCCTTACAGTTTTTTTCTTTTTTGAAAAAATAAACCAAAATTTCATTATCAAATGATAAGAGAATAACAATAGTTATTATACTGTGTATCATTATCTTCAAAGTGGTTACTCACAGTATAAAACATAAGCCAAAAAGATTCTTGCAAAGAAACAGGTAACAACAGAAATCTTTCTTTTCTACGAACCAATATAAGCTAGTAGTACAAATGAGTCCAATTAGTGTGGATGTTGAAATGTTTGTAAAACAATGGAATTTGTAACTTGGAAATATTTAAACTTCTCCTTATTTCCTAATTACCTCTCTTCTACTTTGTTCTTTGTGTTTCTCATATCAGAGAAACCATGGAATATTTGAGCTTGTGTGTCTGACTTATTTCACTTCAAATTATGTTCTCAAGTTGCATCCATTTACCTACAAATGCCTCAAGATTATCTTCTTTATGGCAGTGTAATTCTCCATTATATATAAATATCACATTTTCCTGATGCATTCATCTGTTTGATGGACATATGTGCTATTTCCAAGATACAGCTACTATAAATTGTGGTTCTATAAACATAGGTATTGCTGTAATATGATGATTTAACTCTTGTGGAAAATATCTAGAAAGGGGAAAGCTGGGTCAAGCTCTTGCACTTGCATCTAAGATCTATTGTGGTTTAGTTCCTTGATATGGGGTGAGGAAGGAATCCCAGACTTCATTCTTTGCTTGTGGCTAACTAGCTTTACCAACACCATTTGTTATAAGGGAACTCTTTTCCCATTGAATTTTCTTGGCACCCTTGTAAAAATCTAATTGACCATAACTATAAGGGTTTATTTCTGGAATCTCAGTTCAGCGCCATTGACTCTGACGTCTGTCCTTATGTCAGTGCCATATTGTCTTGACTACTGTCATGTTCTGGAAAGTTTTGAAATTGGGACATGTGAATCCTTTCGTGTTCTTCTTCCTTTTCAAGATGGTCTTGGCTATGCTGGTTTCCTTGAATTTCCATAGGAATTTTAGGATATACTTTCCCCAAAAGGGGTGGCTGAGAATTTTTTGCACTGAATGTGCAGATCGTGTGGAGCATGGCCATCTTAACATTACTTAGTCTTCCAGGCTGCACACATAGGATGTCTCTTCCCTCATTAAACTTACCCCTAAGTATTCTAGTCTCTCTGGTGCTATTGTAAATGGAACTTTTGTAAAGTTTGGTTTTGGATTGTTAATTGCTGGTTTACAGAACACCTTTCTTTTAAGGGCATGAAAAAGAGACTATAAATACAGGGACAGAAAAAGCCCAGCCCAGGTAACTTAGTCCCCCAAAATACAAAAGGCCTGGGATTTAGCTGTGTGTCACGGGGAGGGCCTCAGCTATCCTAGAACACAGCCATGGCCTCCTCCTCAGTGAACTTCCAACAGCATCCCGTTGAGGAAGAACTCATTTTATTCACAGATAAGTAACGATCAAAGAGGACTAAGTGTCTATAAAAAGTAAGAAAATGTAGCAGGGTACAGAGGTGGATGCCTGTAATCCTAGCACTCTGGGAAGCTAAGCAGGAAGATTACAAGTTTAAACCCAGCCCAGGCGACTTAGAAACTTAGCAATACCCTGTCTCAAAATAGAAAATAGAAAAGGGGCTGGGGATGTAGCTCAGTACAAAGGTTCTTGGTTCAGCCCCAAGTACCATCAATCAATCGATAAGAAAGAGGAAAATGTCAGAATATTTGGCAAATAAATGATAGAAAGGTAGAAAAATCTCACCACACAGCAATTGAAAATTGTGTTCAACTACATCACTATATTTATATATGTGATAAAGCAAATGACTTCTATTACATAAAAATTCTAAACCAGACACTTAAGAGCTTAGATAAGACAGGATGAAACAGCAGAGATAAGACATAAGCTGCCAGAGATCTTGAGAAGAGAAACATTCCAGAAATGAATGGTACCCTGGGAAAGACACAAAAATAGACCCTGGAAAACACAAAAACAGATGAAGGATTTTTTCTTATCAAATATTAAGAGATATATGTTTGGAGTAAACAAGTTAAAAGATTAGAGAGAAAAGTATGGTAGACAGATGAGAGATGTCCGACACAGGGAAAATCAGTATAACCCAACACGTAATACAAATTAAAGGAATTTAAAGGAAAATTAAAGATGTAACTTAAAGCTTCAGGGACATGGCAGATTGAACCTATAGCACTTTCTGCTCTGTCCCTAAATCCATGAATATGACTGCAAATCCACTAAAAGGCCTAGGCCCACAATAACAAGAGAACACAACCGGGGAGGAGACGTTGACCAGATTTTGGAGACAGGGAAAGAGACAGATGTGAGATAACTGGTCCAGCAGACAGGAGGAGGAACATTAAGTGCTTTCTGAGGGGCAGAGGTGGCCATGGGGCTCACATTCATGTGGCAGATCCTCCCCGGAAGCACCAACAAGGGTGTGTCAGAGATGGCAAGACGAGTAGCAGAGTCTGTCCTCTCCTTTTCCAGCAATGGAATGGTAGCCAGACACAACCTTGCTCATCTGAATATGACATTTTTCATCCCCTCTCTTGCATCTAGCTGTGGTCATGTGACTAAGTGACCCGTAACCAATTGTGCACGAGGTAACAGGAACCACTTCTGGGTCAGAGCATAAACACACTGTGTGTCCATACCTCTGTGGGCTTTATCCTTTTCAGAACTGGAACAGAGAGGTGCTTTGTCCCTCTTTAACATTGCAAATGAGGACGCTGTTCTCGGGGGTGGCAGAGCAACAAGAAGGAAGACACTTGGGTTCCTGGATGACCACATGGAGAAAAGACTCTCACCATGAAAGTGTTTCGTATGAGAACACAAAAGAAATGTCTACTTTCCTTAAGCTACTCTATGTTTCATTAGTTTTGTTTTTCTTTGCTATTTTGGCTTAATTACTGTTCTAACTAATGCAATCAGGGTATGGAGTAGGGGTAAAAACAGGAGTATTGATTGAGAGTCTGAATAAAAATAAGGAGCATTCCTGGATTTCTTCTCCCTCCTCCACCTTAGCAAAGTACTGGGGGTTTACTCAGAGGGACCACTGAGCCCTCTGGTCTCGGGGTAGCTGGCACAGGATGGGCATTAGGTGTGGGGTGAACATGGGATGTTAAATATAGACGTCTCGTGAACATTGAGGCTCTGCCCTTCACCCACAGACCACACTCAGGCTCCTCTGCTCTAAATGTTGGTAACACACTTATTATTCCAACCCCACACCCCAGGCACACAATTAGTGGATTCTAGGGAAAATGATAGACCTCAGCTGTAAAAAGATGCATAGGAATTCACATATGGGGGTCTCCACTCAAGCACCCTACAGTGAAATCCACCCATAAACAACTCTTATTCTAAGGGCTACAGATCTGTCAATAAATGCTATAGTGTCTTGTTAAATATAAACAGCCACTGATTTCTAGAAATTACCAGAAAACAGCTAACATGATAGGTGAAGGTAACAAATAAACAGGCAAACAACAGTGAAACACACCTAGAGAACAACTTGAAAAAGACAAACACAAGATAGGTAGAAAAAATCTGCTGGGCAGGAGGCAGGCAGATAGATTGCTGTGAGTTCAAAGTCAGCCTGAACTGCACAGCGAAAACCTGTCAGAGAGAGAGAGAGAGGGAGGCAGGAAGAGAGAATATAAAGCCTTAAACTGGGTGTACACCTGTAATCTTAGCACTCAGGGAAGCTGAGGCAGGAAGACTGCAAGTTTGAGGCCAGCCTCTGAAACTTAGCTACTTAGTGAGATCCTGTGTGAAAATGAAAGATTAAAATGGGGCTAGGGATGTAGCCCAGCACAAAGGCCTTGGGTTCAATCCCTAGTACCACAAAACAAACAAACAAAACAAACCAATAAGGAAAAAGGTCTTAAAACTATGTCACTAAAACATTCAGGAATGTAAGAGAAGATTGTACACATGAGCTAAAAACAAAACAAAACTAAACTAAAAACCAAAAGACCTAAAAAATGGAAAGAAACACTCACAGAACATGAAAGATCAAGTGAACTTTTAATAGTAAGCTAAAATGAAAATTCCATTAAAATAACATAAAGTTGTAGAAGTCTTCTAGAAACTAGTATAAGAAGAAAAAGACATTAAAAAATAGGAGAGAAAAGATGAGGAAATTAGGTCAGGCCAGAAGTCCAACACTTGATTAACAGGAATTCCAGAAAGAACACAAAAACAGATGGGAGATAAACATTTTAAGTAAATGATTTTAAAAGCTGACAGACACAGCCCTCTGGATTGAAAGGATTTACGAACTGGTCACTGGTAACTATAAAATGAATGAAAAAAAGATTTACACGTAGCACATTGTCAGGATATTCTGGACTTCCAGGAATGAAACGAAACTTCCAGAAAAAAGATGGAAATAAGTAACATACAAAAAAAAAAAAAAATCAAGAATCAGAAGG
Source organism: Heterocephalus glaber (assembly GCF_053883595.1). Lineage (NCBI taxonomy): Eukaryota > Metazoa > Chordata > Mammalia > Rodentia > Bathyergidae > Heterocephalus > Heterocephalus glaber. The sequence continues at coordinate 9,531,377 of NW_028258320.1, read as the reverse complement.
GTATGAAACTTCTTAATAAAATCACCAGATCTACCAGGCTATGTAGGGATGCCTTCAAAATTCAAAGAGAAAATGTTTTCCAACATGGAATTAGATATCCAACCAAAAGGTCACTCAAGTATGAGGGATATTTATACACATGCAAGACTTCAAAAAACTTACATCCCGGGTCATCCCACTTTCTGGTCCCCCTTCTGTCTCTCTTAGACACAAACTTTCTTTCTCTCAATAAATTTTTCCTCTTTAAAAAAAAAAACAAAAACAACTTACATCCCAAGGATTCTTTCTCAGGAAAGTACTGGCAGATGTACTCCAGAAAACTAAGGGAGTAAATCAAGAAAGAGGGAGATAAGGAAAACACAAGAAAGTGGCAATGAGGATATTCAGAGTACAGTAAGCCTGCAGGCAGGAAGAGAGTTCCAGGGCAAATAAATATGTAGAATGTTTTACATGAAGATATAAACTCTTGGCAGACCACTGGGGGATAAAAGCACATATATTATATGGTAAATGAATACAAAGAATTACCCCAAGGAAGTTTTTCAAATGTACAAAATAAGAAAAGAAACTGTGGTATACTTCAGGACCTATCTGCAAATAACATTTACAGAGTCAACACGGAGTGGAGACCTGGGGTAACATTATGATATCAATATATTGGGATAGAAGAAGGGAGGGAAGGGTTTGATAGAGCCTTAAAGCCTCATGTTTCTGAGTTCAATAGCAGTAAAATTAGGACTTTAAAGATACTGAGGGAGCTACAAGAAGAAACAGCTGAAGAGTTACCTCTGTTAAGGAGAAAACTTTTCCTAAGTGTTATAGATCTATTTGACTTTTTAAGAGCATAGGCATATTGAAGTTCAATAAAAATAAGACAAAAGCTAAATTCAAATTAATGAATGGGGTGAATTCTGCTTCTACCATGATAGAGCAGCAGGGGTCAGACTGACCATCGTTCATAAGCAGCAGATACAAAACTGGCAAAATAAATGCCAGACAGTGGAAGAAGTAGCACAAGACCACACTGCCTGGGAAGATGCAGCAAATGAGGTGCTCTGTAATCACCCTGGTTTTCTGCTGGGAGGTACAATCTGGACTAGAAGGGGATCTTAAGCAAAGCACAGGGATCTTGCCTAGTACAGGACTAGGGAATTGGAGACCAGGCAGAAAAAAACCCCACAAAAAACCCCCACCATGAACTGATACTAGAATTTGCTACTATATTTTCTTCTTTCAACATTTGCCAAATTGTAGCCCAGGGTGTACAGGTCAAGCACAAAGTGTGGGACTCAGCATTGAAGACATCTCATGGGGCTGAGGAAATGAGATCTGGGGTCTATTTTTACCAAGGCAGTGAGCCCTGGAGGAAAGAGGGCCATGGAAAAGAGTCTAACACTCTGCAAGAATTTCTGCCCTGCTGTATGTGCCAGTCTCTCACCTGCAGTAATCTGTGTCCATCTGGGAAGAAAATATGGAAAACTAAGTAGAGAATGGGTGTCTATCAATGAAATAGATAAGCAGATATTTTTGACAATATCACAGCCATATGGAGATAGAAATTGTAGTTAAGAATCTACTTAAGAGGAGAGGCCGTAAAAAATACTTCAGACTTTCATCTGAGCCTTTAAAAGGACTGAGTTATCAGATGAAAACTTAAAATCAACCACGATTAATTGTTGAAAAGTACATGAAAAAAATGGAGGATTTCACCAAACACCTACCTGGTCTTTTTTAAGAATTAATAAAAATTATAGAATTGAAAATAAAAGTAGAAGGGAGACTATTAGAGAAGAGGAAGGGAACTGGGCCGGAGATAAGGCAAGAGGAGAGACAAAGTGATGAAAATGGTCTAAGAACATTTGATGCATTATGAATCTGCCGAAATAAAACCCATTAACCTGTATAACTGACATGTGCTCATAAAAATTATAGAACTGAGAAAAGTAACAAATTAAGATTCCAATAAGTGGGATAAATAGTAAGTTAGACCAAGCAGAAGAGAGAATTAGAAAGTGGAAGTATGGTCAGTAGAAAATACTAAAACTGAAGCAGGGGGGGAGAGAGAGAGAGAGAAAGAAAGCGAGAAAATGAGAGACTGAAGGAACAAGGGACATATTGGAATTATACAAATAAGTAAGAGCTCCAGAAGTAAAGGAAAGAAAGTATGGGGCCTGGGAGTATAGCTCAGTGTTGGAGCACTTGCTCAGCATGTATTGAGGCCCTGGGTTCATTTCCCAGCACTGAAAGAAAAAAAGTATGGAACAGGTATGTATGCGGTGAAACAGGGTCTTGCTATGTAGTTTAGGCTGGTCTTTACTCACTAAGTAGCCCAGCCTGGCCCTGAACTCACATCAATCCTCCTGCCTCAGCCTCTCAAGTGCTGGGATTACAGGTGTGTGCCACCACTCCTGGCCCAAGACCTATATTTAATGAGAAAATGTGCCGCCAACTCCCAAATGAATAAAAGACATTAATTCACAGAGTCAGGAATCTCTACAAACCCCAAGAAAGACAAATACAGGCTACATTATTACAAAAAACAAAGATAAAAAGAAAAATTGTAAAGTAGAGAAAACAGACATTCCTTCAAAGAAGCAACAAGTGAGATAATGACTTTTTGTCAGAAACTATGGAAGCCAGGAATGCATGGATACTTCTAATGTTGAAAGGAAAAAAAAATTTGTCAATATAGAATTATCCTGCTGAAATGTATTTCAGAAAAAAAAGTATGCAGTTGGAAAATAGCAGCAATGCTACCTTTTAATCTCCCTTACTCATCAAATATAAGCAGAGCATCTACAGAGCAAAGCCAAAAACTCATGGATGACAGAACAAATCTATTTTATAAATTTTAGCAAAAACGAAATAAAGATTCTAGCAAGATTCATAAAGAAAAAAATTGCAATTATCTTACACAGAAGATATCACTTAAATCCAACAGATATTAAAAATAAAAGGCTGGCCACGGATTTAGCTCAGTGGTTCTGGCGCCTGCCGTGCAAGCACAAGGTCCCAAGTTTGATCTGCTGTACCAAAATAATAAATAAAAGACTAGCACAGACAACTTTATGCCAATAATCTTGGCCATATAAATGAAATAGAAAACTTTCCTTAGAAACACAAAGTACCAAGTCCAAACAGTCCTATATTTACTAAAGAAATTAAGTCAGAAAGAATTTATAGTTAAGTTATTAGAATCAGACTATTTGGCAAGATTATGGGATGAAAAATCAAAACATAGAAAGACATTGAAGCATGGCTTAGTGGTAGAGCACTTGAGTATAGTAGCATGGGCATGGCCTGGGTTCCATCCCCAGCACAACAAACAAACAAACAAACACATGCAATCAAAAAGTTGCATTTATATCCACCACCACAAATAGAAAAGATTTGAAAAAATATACATTTCTTTTTGGTGACTGTGGTGGTGGTACTGGGAATTGAACCCAGAGCTTTTGCACTGAGTCACATCCCTAGCCCTTCTTATTTTGAGACACTTACAATCTTGCTAAGTTGCTCCAAGCTGGGCTCAAAGTTGTGATCCGCCTTCGTCAGCCTCCCAGAATTCTGATTACAAGCATGCATCACCACACCTGGCTAGAAAAGATAAAACTTTTAAAGATGTCATTTATAATTGCAATAAAGGACACATAGTCCCTAAAAATAAAATTAATATATCTAGGTGGAAAAATCATAAATCTTTATGAAAGATACTACGTAGACTTATATAAAGGTGAACATGGGCCATATTCATAGATTGGAATATTTTGCATTTTAAAAATGTCAATCTCCTTGATTTAGACACATAATACTACCATTTAAACAAACCCTAACAGATTTTTTTTGTTTTGGAGATAGGGTCTTGTTATGTAGTCCAGGCTGGCCTTGAACTCACAGGTGATCCAACTGCCTCAGCCTCCGGAGTGCTGGGCATGTGCCACCCTACTCGGCTTTACATCTCAGTGAGTTTTCTAATGGAACCTGTTAATCTATTTTGTCTTATCTGGAAGAACCAAAAGCCAAGACACTCTTGAAAAACAAACTAGGTGAGCTACTTTAGCACACGACTAGGAGCGAATTCAGAAGCTCTAGCAATGAAGACAGCGTGGTGTAGACAATTAGCCAATGATGAGCAAATTAAATAATGACATGGCATAAAAAGGTCAGAAACAGACTGTTCGTTTTTTGTTACTGCAACAAATACTTGAGGTAATCAACTTGGAAGGAGGAAAGGCTTCTTCTGGCTCACGGTGTCACAGGGTACAGTCTGTGGTCAGCTGGCTCCTGCCTCTGGTTGGTGGCTCCGCTGAACAGAGAAAAGCTGCTGGCTTCATGGTAGCCAGGAAGCAGACAGAGACTGGAAGGGGCTGGGATCCCAAAGCCAGGTCAAGGACTCGCCCCTAATGACTTGAGGCCACCCACTAAAGCCTTGCCTCTTTTTTTTTTTCTGGTACTGGGGATTGAACTCGGCACCTTGCGCTTGCAAGGCAGGCAGCAGAACCACTGAGCTAAATCCCTGGCCCAAGCCTTGCCTCTTAAAGGTTCCAGGACCTCCTAGTAGTACCCAAGCCTTCAACACATGGTCGTATGGGGCATTCAAGATCCCAGCCCTTCCGTCCTGTGAAAATGTGACACACGGCTGAACTGCAATGGCAGATCTGTGAGGAAAGGATGAGCTATTCAATAACTAATTCCAGGGTGCATAGTCATCCCTAGGGAAGGGGTGAGTGAAATCCAATCTGTACCCTCACTATAGGGGGAAAAATCAATTTTAGGAAGTTTTTTTTTTCCTTAAGTTATTGGTACATTTTAGGTATACAATTTGTTTACATTTATCATTGGATGTTTGTACCCATGTTTGTACCTTGGTTCTTATTTTTTCCCCATTACCTGAGCACCCTTCACCCCCTCTACCCTTCCCTATTTACATAGACTTCATTTCCATCTTTTTTCTTTTCTCATAGTTTTTCCTTTCCCTCCTTTCCTTTACCCTTCCCCTCCCTTCACCCCTTCGTCTTTGGACCTTTTTTCCTATTTCAAATTATCAATTATTCATTTTAATCATTTTAACCCTTGTTTACACTATCAGTTTCTCACATCAGAGAAACTATTCAGTATCTACACGTTTGTCCTATTTACATCACTTAAGAGTGTAGCCTCAATATGCATCCATTTAGCTATAAATGACTCATTTTTTGTTCTTTATGGCTGAGTAGTACTCCATTTTATTAAAAAAACCACATCTTCTTTATCCAGTTTCCAGTTGATGGGCACTTGGGCTGCTTCCAAGCTTTAGCTATTACAAACTGTGCTGCTATAAACATAGGTGCACATATATCGCTGTGGTATGATTCTTTTAATTCTTTGGGAAAGATATCCAGCAGGGGAATAGCTGGGTCAAATGGGGCCTGTAGTCCTAGTTCTTTGAGGTATCTCCATATGGATTTCCACAGTGGTTGCACCAGTCTACATTCCCACCAACAATGGAGCAGGGTTCCTTTCTCTCCACACCCCCGCCAGCATTTGTTATTGGTTGATTTCTTGATAGCAGCCATTCCTTCTGGGGTGAGGTGGAATCTCAGGGTTGCTTTCATCTGCATCTCTCGAATGACCAGTGATGTTGAACATTTTTTCGTATATTTATTTGCTGTTTTTACTTCTTTGTCTGAGAAATGTCTGTTCATTTCGGATGCCCATTTTTGAATTGGGTCTTTGAATTTGGGGGGTCTGGATAGTAGTCCTTTGTCTGAGGTACAGCTGCTAAAAATTTTTTCCCATACTGTAGGTTGTCTGTTAGCTTTGTTGGTGGTTTCTTTTGCAGTGCAGAGGCTTTTTAATAAGATGAGATCGCAGTTGTTGATTCTTTGTGCTAGTTCCCGTGCTACTGAAGTTTTGTTCATGAAGTCTTTTCCTAAGCCAATGTCTTCAAGAGTTCTACCTAACTTATCTTCCAGCAAGTTTAGTGTTTCTGTTTTAACATTTAGATCTTTAATCCACTTTGATCTTAGTTTAGTGTATGGTGATAAGTATGGGTCTAGTTTTTAATCTTTGGTAAGTCGAAATCCAGTTTTTCCAACACCATTTATTAAACAGGCTATCTTTCCTCCAATGATGGTGGTTGGCTCCTTTGTCAAAGATGAGGTGGCTGATGGAGGCCAGGGATTTAGCTCAGTGGCACCGCGCCTGCCTTGCAAGCACAAGATCCTGCGTTCGATCCCCGGTACCAAAAAAAAAAAAAAAAAAAGATGAGGTGGCTGAGTATGTCTGGAGTTGTTTCTGCATCTTCTCATCTATTCCACTGATCCTCAGGTCTGTTCTTTTGCCAGTACCATGCTGTTTTTATCACAGTGGCTTTGTAGTATAGTTGAAGTTTGCATGTTCACTTGCCAAATTTTATTGCCTTTGAAACATCAGGATTTTCTCCTGAGGAATAGATTTTGTCAATCATGGTTGTCTTAGAAGTTGAATTGCTTATGGGAATGTAAAGTTGGACATCCTGGTTCCTTTTCCAGTCTTTGGGAGGTAGATCCTCTTGCACTGAGTTGTACCAACTTATTCCTCACATGTTTCTCACATAGGGCAACACTCTGCCTTGTCCGCTGTCCTGTGGCCGACAGCCCCTGCTCTGTGGCTTCAGAGAGCAGCCTCAGTGGCAGTGGCCAGATCTGGACCCGCTCAGCTCATAGCCCTCACTTAAGGTCGGCCATAATCATTTTTAGGAAGTTTAAATTTAAATACGGCATCCTGGCACATGTCTGTGATCCCTGCACTCTGGAAGGCTGAGGCAGGAGGATCACAAGTTCCAGCTCAGCCTGACCAATTTAACAACTGAGATCCTGTGTCAAAATTTTTTAAAGGCCTGGGGATGTAGCTCAGGAGGAAGGTCCTGGGTTCAATCTCCAGTCCTACAAGAAACAAAAGCAAAAACAAAGCCTTTCAGTATGAAAAATAAAAACTAAAACTGGCAAAAGGGAATATCCTCATGACCTCAGTATAGAGAAGGATTTTTTTAAACTCAGAAAGTGGAATAAATACAAAAAGTTTGTTTCCCATTGCTGCCCAGCTGACTGCCTCACAGCCACCCCTGTGAGCTCAGGGACCCGCAGCCGGCATGGTGTGGGCACCGCTGCTCACCGAGCACCACGCAGGCTCACTTCAGCTGTCCGCAGGCTGTGTTCACATCTGAAGCCGGCTCGCAGGGGTGTGGCAGTGGTAGGAGGTCTCTGATTCTTGTTGCTGTCAGTCAGCACCTGGAGCATCTGTGGCCTCTGTGTTCAGTGCCCCTGGTGTGCACTGTGCCTTTCTCTGCCCTGCAAGCCTCTGGTGCTCTCCCTCCACCTCTGATCTCTGGGCCCTGCAGCACAAGGATCACGTGATGAGGTCGGGCCCACATAGTCTCCCTCTTGATGAACTCATATGTGATTCAGAGTGAGCCCAGTTATACCCACAGAATTCCTGTTGCCATATAATGGAACATGAGCCCAGGTGTGATACTCTGTCACATTCACAGGTCCTGTCTACACTGGGGAGGAGGTGGATTATACAAGGGTCATGGAGGTCATTTTATTTTATTTTAGAGACAGGGTCTTGCTATGTAGCTTAGATTGGCCTTGGACTATGTAGCTCAGGCTGGCCTTGAACTTGTGGCAATCCTCCTGCCTCATCCTCCTGAGTGCTGGGACTACAGGCATACGCTGCCACATGTGGTCCATGGGAGTCCTAGGGCTGGGGTGTGGCTTGCTCAGCAGGCACCAGGGACTGGACTCCAAGCAGAGATGGGGGAGGGGAGGAGAGGGGAGGGGAGGGAAGAGGGAAGAGAGGCAGAGAGGACTCTAAGTTCTCCAAGTAGCTGTATTTAAGGTAGGTATATTGAATGCATTTTTGACTTATGATGTTTTCGACTTAAACTGGGACTACATCTTAACAAACCTGTCTGATGCAACCCCATGTAATGCAAGGAGCATTTGTATAAGAAAATGAAAAGGAAAGCTACAGACAGCACAAAAACTTTACAGTATACATCATTGATCAAAGTATCTAGACTATATTTTAACATCTTGCATGTTAATTAGAAAAAGACAAATCAATGGAGAAACAGACAAAAAACAGGTATTTTCACAGAGGAAACTCAAAATGTCAACAAATGTATGAACATGTGTTCATTATTATTTGGGGAAAAGCTACTGGAAACTCAGCATGACACTTTCACCCCAGCAAATTAGCAAAACTTTAAAAATCTGACAATATCAAATGTTTGTAGCAAGTAATGGGAATTCACACACTTTTGATGAAAGTTTAAATTGGTGCAACTTTGTTAGAGAATAAATTATTATGACCCATACAGTTAAAAATGCACGTGTTCTACAACCTAATAGTTCCACCCCTGGATATGTCCTGGATAGAAATGCTTCCACATGGATGTCTAAGGTAGGAAAAAAAACCCTGGAAACAATGGGACATCATTGTTGTCCATCAACAGAGGCATGTATAAGTCATTATAACCACTGTATACTTTCAAGTTAATGGTAGGGTGCCTTTTCTTAAAGTTGGTGGAGACTGCTCGAATGCTGATTTCATTCTTCCTTTAAGAATTCTTGAGGCCAGGCATGGTAGCACACATCTCTAATCCCAGCACTCAAGAGGCTGAGGCAGGAGGACTGCCATGAGTTCAAGGCCAGCTGGGCTACATAGTTCAGGACCAACCCAAATGACAGAGTGAGACCGTCTCAGAAAAAATAAATTCCTTCCGACCCCTCTGTCAATTCCCCTGGATAGCTGTCAGAAGAGGGCAGGTGCTTAAAGAGCTGTAAACTAACTTTCAAACCTGTGAAAACCCTCCTGTCCCCTGGAGGATGCTCTACTCCCTCCCCAGTACCCATCTCTTAGCATGCTCTTTATTCTTAAGGTCCTTACTCAGCTTCTTAGTTCCTTTACCCAACACCCAAAGTTAAAGGGGGAAGGTTTATTCAGCTCACAGTTTGTAGAGGGTTCAGTCCATAGTCGGCTGGCTCCAAGGCAGGGTGGCGTGGCAGAGGGACAACAGTTCGTGGTGGACCGAAGGTAGCAAAGCAACAATGTGCGGGGGAGACAGGCCTATTTCTGTCCCTTACGTAGTATCCAGGCTACTGGGATCAGGGCAGTCCCAAGCCGATCAGTGGACTGATTTAGTAATCACCCACCCTTAGTCCCAGCATCACACACATCCACCTCTGAAAAAGCCCCATGCAAGAGGCTTTGTGGGACATCTAGACCCAAACCGTAACACTCAGCTGCCCGACTCTGTCCACCTGATGAGAAAACTGACGTCAGGAGAAGTCCGAGGATAAGCGTAAGGCACAGTCATTAAGAAGCAGCCCCAGTCCCCTGGAATCTGTGCTCTTTATTGGTGGCAGCCAGGGCTAATCTATGTCTCCGTCCATAGCGCCCTCGATAACATCTCTTATAAACAACAAGTGCTCAGTATATGCCGCCTCCACTCTCCAGTCCCTTGAAGTTTCAACAGTAGCTTAAAAAAACTGACCAAGCGGCAAAAACTGTTGATACTGCTACACAGAACATGACCAGCAGGGGGCAGCATTTAGCTTTCCAGGCTCCCAACTCTTCAAATGCAGGTTTAAAGCAGACAAAAGTTGATTTTTCTTTTCCATTCTGCAAACTGCTTGCAATCTGTGCCTCCTGGATGCCCACTGTTCCCAGTACAAGCCACATCCTCCTACTTTTTTGCTGAAAAATCATTAATGGGGCATCAGGAGGAGCTCCAGTTTTAGACAAGGTGGCGGGAGGGGATGCACAGAAACGCAACAGGCTTCAGATCCACCAGTGTGCATGAGTTTTATGTGCACTATTGGCTGTTTTGCAGTGGAAAATACCTGAGAGCTAAGGAGGGTAGAGCTTGTCCAAGTTTTCCAGCTGACCCTGGAGGAGCTAGAATTTGAACCCAGGAGTACCTGATTCCCAAGGACTCATCTCTCTCTCTCTCTCCTTCTCCAAAACCTGGGCCCTCACACATGCTGGATAAGTGACCTACAAAGTGCACTGTGTCCCCAGCCAAAGCTCTTACCCAATTCCCCCGACAAGGCTTAAAGACCAAGCTTTTAATCACCATGAGATCTTTCTCCACAGCAAGTATCTATTCCTGTGTCCAGCTCAGTGTTAAATGACTCACAGAATTTCTGTGTCTCCCATAACAACTGTGTTTGGTAAGCAGTGTTTTTGTTTCTGTTTACAGATGAAGAGATTAAATTGGCTCCCTGCTGCTAGAGTTTGCATTTATTTATTTATCTATTTATGTAGTACTGGGAATTGAACTCACGTCCTTCACACAGAGCTACATCTCCAACCCTTTTTATTTTGACACAGGGTCCCACTAAGTTACCCAGGCTGGGCTCAAACTTGCCATCCTCCTGCCTTAGCTTCCTAGAGTGTCGGGATTACAGACATGTACACTTGGCTAGCACCCACACTTTTTTTTTGGTACCGGGGATTGAACTCGGGACCTTGTACTTGTAAGGCAGGCGCTGGAACCACTGAGCTAAATCCCCGGCCCTAGAGCCCACACTTTTAATGTCCCCAGGGTCCTTTTCCCTGGGTCATGTAGTGTGAGCCAGATGAGAATGCAGCTAGACCTGGGGACCATGAAGGGTGAGGCAAGGGATGCACCTGGCATTTGGCTCACCTGCATTAGTTGCTGTTCCCAGTGATGTCATCCATGTGCATTAAGGGACAGAAAGCTGGGCAGGGAGAAGGGGGTCAGGATAGGTGGACATTCCATCACCCAATGATTCCTCTGTGGGTCTGCTTTCTGTTACTATAATGAAATATCCGAGGCTGGGTACTTAATAGAGAAGAGAGATTTCTTTAGCTTGCGGTTTCCTGTCCTGCTCCTTTATAATTTGCTCTGAAGAGCTCACTGATGTCTTATGAAAACAACATTGCTTCTTTCCAAGGGCAGCACTGCAAGGATCCAGTTACACTGTACTGGGCTCCCCATCTCCCCACATCCTGACCCAGAGAGGAGGGATGGTCTTCAGGCACCTGTCCAAGTCTAGTTCGGAGGACCTGTTTGTACCTAGTCCTCCCCAGGAGGAGATTCTGCAACACTCACATCCTGATCTGCCCACTTTCGGTTGCCAAACCACACTCGGATTCCAAGCTCACGGACAGTGCCAGCCTGAGTGATTGTGTTACTGGATAGGGGGTCCTGAGGGGCTTCTGTCCAGGTTCTCACTGTCCACAGCAAGGACTTGATCAAGATACACAGAAACTCACTTGGCCTCACACCAGATATAAACTGTCACAAGGGAAAATCTGCTTGGCCTTTTGCCAGATGTAAATGAAAGATCAGAAACAGAGCCTTTTGATTGGTCATACCCATATGTAAATGAAGGATTGAGAATAGCATCTTCTGATTGGTTCTGCAAACAGCGCCAGATTCAAATGAAGGACTGAGGCTTGCTCTTTTTTTATTTTTTATTTTGGTACTGGGGATCAAACTCGGGTCATTGCACTTGCGCAGCAGGCGGCGAAACCACTGAGCTAAATCCCCGGCCCCAAGGCTTGCTTTTTGATTGCTTCCATGTGCAGTGCTCAGGAGCCTGAAGGTTGGCATCAGTTTTGGGTCCAGTATTGTGCGCATGCCTTCTCTTTTTAGGAAATACCTCACTCAGACTGTTAGCTGTGAGTTTTTAGGACCTTTGACACAGTTAGCCCATTTAGTTGTCCAGTTTGCCCTAGCCCTAATCCCCTAACTCAGTTGGTCTGCTTTGTAGGGTCCCATGGTTATTTACCAAGTTAGTGCTGAGACGGAGAGGGATATAGGGCCCATTATAAACCCCAGAGTATTTGCAGATAGCTAAGAAAAAGCACAACTCCTCCCGATACTGAAAGGGAAGTACATGTTCTCCAAGTCTACCAGAGAGGCCCCATCTTCAACAACATTCTCACCACAGGCCAGGGAGACGTGTTCAAAACTACATTTTGTATAATGCTCCTTCCTGTAGGTGGAGGGCCACCAACCAAAGCACCAAGCATTAAAATAGTAATTCTTCATGGGAGGCAGTCAGGCACCCAGCTCTGCTACTCTGGCTCAAACAGAACAGAATGCATCCTCTTTGGGAACTGATCCATAAAGAGCATTTGTTTTCGCCAAGCTTTTGAAAAGTACAGTTCTTTCCAGTGCTAAAGAAGAGATGTACCATATACCTTAATACTAAACTGAGCTGAGGCTTCAATTAGATTAGATTGTTTTCAAGAAAGTGTTCCTGAAGGGAAGGCCAAGCCACATCCCCTCCTAAGCGCCTCAAGGGTGTCTTTATAGGCAGAGTCAGGAGGAACTTCGAGAGATAGCCAACAATGAAAAGAAGCGGGTAACTGAAGACACACAGTTCCAAGCCATCACATACAACACCAGTGAAAATTAGCCTGGAAGAATTATAAAGCAGGTGTGTAACCGCATAGCCTATTGACCACACACATGCAGAAATTTGCAGCATATCTAATTTTGAGCAACAGAACAACTCGTTAGCCTGGTGTGGCAGCACACACCTTGTAATACCAGCACCAGTGAAGCAGGAAACTGTGGAGACCTCAGACAGACCACTAAACACGAATATAGGAGCAAAAAGCATCTTTTTTTTTTTTTTTTGGTACCGGGGATCGAACTCGGCACCTTGCACTTTTGAGGCAGGCGCCAGAACCACTAAAAAAGCATCTTTTAATGACACCAGTGACTCAGTGAGTGACTCCTGTCAGTCTCAAGAACCCTGAGTAGAAGTTTGTGCTTCTTTATATACCTCTTTTTACATCAATGACGCTTAATTCCATTGGAGTTTCCTTGGGAATATAGCAAGCAGGATTTATACAAAGCAGAACAGTGGAGAGAGGGAGAGCAAAGAGTTCTGGCAGGACTTTCTGAATCCATTATACTCGTTTGGTGACAGATTACAAAAGTTGTCATGGCTACGCAGGTGCGTTCTACAAAGAGCATAGTTACCTAGTTAACCCATAGTTGCCTAATAACACAGTTAACCCATTGTTGCCCAATTTCATATGGAGGGGTGGTCTCCTCTCTCACAAGGAGGTGGAGGCAGGAAGATTGCTGAGTTCAAAGCCAGCCTTGGCTATACAGTGAGTTCAAGGCCACCCTAAACTACACAATGAGACCCTATCTCAAAAAAAGAAAAAAAAAACCCTCATTAATCTGGTTGTGTTGGGATATGCAAAATAACTCAATAAGGTGATTTATTTACTGTTTATAATTGTTTTCTATAAATTTTACTTCTTATAAATCTCCCTAAAGTTGGAGAATGTCTATTAAAACATTTTTTCGAGTGGAGAGCATGTGCTTAGCATGTGTGAGACCCTGGATTCAATCAGTCCCTAACACCAAGAAGAAAAAAGATGATTTCAGATGTAGAAAAAACAGTAGTCCCTACTTCCAGAGGTCATAGATAGCAGTATTGTCTATTAGGACCTGTCCTCCTCTATGACATCAAAACCAGGCAATTTACCTTCAGGGGAGTGTGTGACCTTCTGTTCTCCAGGGCAGGGCAGGTGGCAGGACCATACTGTATGTGACATCTCGTGATACAGGCAAGACCTTGGAGCTGACACTGGCTGGTGGGCTGAGCAGGCGCCTCTGGGAATGGCCTGTCCTCCACACTCCCACACTGGTGGAACGTGTCCTACATGTGCAGAATATGTGTGGTGCATTGGGCTGCGATGTTAACTCTGATCCTGTCTGCTCCCGGCCCCTTAGGAATGCCTCAGTATTTTGGGTTCTCAAGACATACCCTGCTGAAAAACACTTCTTTTTTCCTCCCTTATCATTTCTGGGGTTTGGGGTTGGAGAGAGAAACAGCAGCACATACTCAGACCATTATTATGAAAAAGGAAGTCAGAAAGTTTTTAGAAAAGATGAGAATTCAGCAGAATCTTGGACTGTGAGTCAGAGCAGCCAATATGAAAAGAGGAGAAAGGTTATTGCAGGTGACGAGACAGCATGAGGAAGACATGGAGACAGGACACAAAACCAAAGAGCAGGGCCAGGGATTTAGCTCAGTGGTTCTGCCGCCTGCCTCACAAGCGCAAGGACCTGAGTTCGATCCCGGTACCAAACAAACAAACAAAAACTACTAGTAGACCCGAAGAGCAGAGGCAACTTTGCAACTTAGTGAGAGCCTCAAAATTAAAAAGCTAAAAAGGGATGGGGGATGTAATTCTTAGGTTTCTTAGGCAGAAATTCTAAGAAAATTATTTGAAATTGAAAATTATTTTGAAATTGTTCAAAAAATTATTTGAAACTGAAAACTATTTTGAAATTGTTCAAAAAAGATGCATTTATACTTCTGTGTTATAATTGCATATATTGTCTTATGGAATATATTCCCTATAGGAGACATCTACTTTATTTTATTTTGTCTTGTTTTTTATCTTGTTTTTGAGACAGGGCCTTGCTGTGTAGTTCAGGCTGGCCTTGAACTAGAAGAGATCCTCCTGCTTCAGCCTCAGGAAGGCTGGGATTACAAGCATGCGGCACCACACCGGGGGACAACTTCTATTTTAAATAGTTGATGATAATATCTTTACAGGCTTAAAACTTTACATACATGATGGTTGAAAGAGTTTCCCATAGACTAGTTTCTGGTTCCATACCTGTCAAATCTTGTTTCTCTTCCACTGCTGACATATTTCTGAAGACAGACACTGTTGGACATGGTGGTGTAGGACATGTTATTATCAAGGTGTCACCTCTGGCCCTTCTGGCTGCATCAGAACAGTCTTTCTGGAAGTAATTCCTATATCAAGAAGACTGAAAATAATGTCAGTATGCACAGAAGGGACTATGAACTACAAGAGGTCATTTCAACTTTTGGAAGAGCTGGAAGTTGCATGGTGCCTGGTCTAGTATCTAGTGACTCAGGTGGATGGGGACATACCTGCCTTTCCATTGGATGGCACTTGGCAGCACATTCACCATATTTTTTTAAAAATCACACCTGGTAAAGACACTCATGAAAAAGGACTTTGAGAACTGTTTGAGAAAGGTACAGGAACAATGGGATAAGTGTGTTGGGAGGAAGGGGGAGTATTTTGAGGGGGATTCATGGCAAGGTGTCTTCATTGAAATAAATTTTTAAAAACTTAAACATTTCATCCTTTAGAGCATAATCCTCCTTGTATAAAAGAGTTTACTGTAAAACAGTGTGCTGCTATGCCAGTGGTAGCCTCATGTATCTCATGTTTAACTGCGTATTTGGATAATATCAAGGGGCCATCACAGATGATTGACGTATACCTTTTCAGTTTGCCCTTAGAAGTTGGCACTCTGTGTGGTACTTTGTGACACACATGGATGAAATTGCCTAACAACATATTTCTCAGATTATATTTCCATCACGTGTCATATGACTGTATTGAAATTTAAATTTAAAAAATTTGGCCTATGTGGAGTCTACTAGCTAATTAGAATTTTTTTTCCAGACCACTATTTGTTCAATATTAGTTTTGAAAATCTTTCTAAAACAAATCACATGCTTGTTAATGCTTGAGGTGGTTTTTTAAATTATATGGAAAAATGTTTAAGTCCTTTTCAGTTTTGCTTTGGTTGAGTTCTACTATATTTTAATATTATTATAGTTTTTTCCCTTGCATTGCTTTTCTTTGAATAATTTTAATTTTTGTATATGTGTGTGTTTAGTGAATACTAAAGTTATAAATAAAGTTATACATTTAAAAAAATAAATAAAAACCTAAACATTCAGCCGGGGATTTAGCTCAGTGGTTTTGCCGCCTGCTGCACAAGCACAAGGACCTGAGTTCCATCCCCAGTACCAAAAAAAAAAAACTTAAATAGTCACCATATATTTTGATGACACCATTATCACACATGTCCCATCCCTGACCAGATCCTGGAAATGCCTGTGGCCACTCTAACATAAGGGCTGTGAGGAGAAATAAGAAGCTTAGGAAAACAGAGTGGAAAGATTCAGCCATCTTCACCACTTGCACATAAAATACCTTACATCTCTGAATTCTACAGAAATATCTGACGATAAGGGAAAACCTCCCCGAGCCCTTCCCACCCTGACCTCCTGAGGAATCTGCAGCTTCCTGATGAAAGTTTATCGATGGGACTTGGAAAGTGAGTCTGGCTGAAGGGAATCCAGTCACTATCAAATCCCTGGCCTGATTGGCTTGGCAGGAAGTGGTACTCAGCTGAGACCTAGGACCCAGGAGAAAAGGCAGGTTTAGAGCGAAAGGTGGTTGGCTCATTTTTGCTGTGATACATGTGAGTTGGGGGGGGGATATTCTACTATAATTCTACTATCACCCCCCCATTAAAAATTCAAACAATACAAAGGGATGTAGGAAAAGAGAAAAAAGAAACAAGAAAGCATATTTCACATATTCAAATTGCTAAGCTGTCAGTGTGGCCTGTTTGCTGACCAGCTAGGGTCTTGGAGAAGGTCCTAGAAGGTCTCCTGTGACAGGGTTACCACTGCATTACCAGACTAGGGGAATATGGGGGCATGGACCCTGTGGGGTCTCAGAGCAATAGCTATTTACCAAGCAAGATGGAAGAATTCCAATCTGTAACCATTGACAGCGTTACATCAATGTGTTCTAGATGAATGTCAGCCTGAGGGTTCCTGTATATAAAAGAGGGCAGAAATAAGTTCAAATATTATTGTACTCATTGTCATTATGAATTGGTTAAATGTATCAATTAAAAGTAGATGTTCAGCCAGGAGTGGTGGTGCACACCTGTGATCCCATTACTCGGAAGGCTGAGGCAGAAGGATCACCATGAGTCCAAGATCAGCCTGAACCACAAAGCGAAATCCTGTCTCAACAACAACACAACAATAACAACAACAAAAACATATTCAGATAAATTTGTGAAATCTTGCGAAAAAAGACAAAACTAAATGGTAATACGGGAGAGGTAAAAATAACAATAAAGTCTAGAAAAATAGTATCTTAGAATAGCCATATTAATAGAAAAAGTAATGAAAGAAGATAAATCACAAAAGGACAAAACAATTTTGAATTTGTATGATGCTTTCCAAGGCGGGTGAGAGAGAAATGCACCGGCCAGGAGAAAGGCAGAGATGTTTATCTTTGATTTTAACCTGAGGAGGGAGGGGTCTGGAAACCCACCCCAGTTCTGATGACAGCCAGGAGTTGTTCAAAGATTGATGTCGTGTTTTGTTCTACAGGATCTTGTGTCCTTGGCATTGGTAGAAACAGTCCTTTTGAGGAAAATCAATTAACAAATATGTATAGATTAACTAAGGTTAGTGATCAAGGCAGCCAGAATAAAATCTATTTGTTTGTACTTGAAAGGGACTTTTGATGCTGTATTGGGTGGAGAAGAAATGGTATTTTTTAAGACAGGACAAGCGGTCACACCATCTACTGACGTGTGCGTACACAGTTTCTGTGTGTTGCTTATAAGGTGGAAAGTTAATGTTCTATTACAGACTCATCACCCAGCTGCAATATGGCCTTTAAAGAAACAATAATAAAATAACCATGATTCCCCATAGATGAATGAGCCTCATAGTTTGCTCTCAAAATTAAAAGGCCAAATCAGAGCAGATTGTAGAGAGAAACTGACAATCTACAATAAAAGTGAGAAATGTAAAATTACTCTCACAGAAATCAAGAGATCGAGTTGGAAAAACTAAATAAAAAGAGATAAGTGATCTAAATAATCTCATTAGCAATCTGGGTAGAGGGAGACAGAGAGAACTTTGTACTATATAGAATGGAGACATATTCACAAAAACAAGTCTGTATATGAAGCCGCAAAGGAAGTCTTAACAAATTCTAAAAAGAACACCTTTTCATCTCCAAGGATTAAAGTCAGAAATCAATGACAAAATGATAACTTTTTTTAAAAAAAACCCCACAGATTTGAAAACAAAACAAAAAGGGGCACCAAGCAGAGTCGACACATGGCTGGTTCCACCACTCACTCCCTGATGAAAGAATCAATGCAACAAACATTGCAGTAGCGCAGCTGGTAACCTACTTACCCCAGAATGCCGCAGCAGGTGATGTTGTTTTTATAAGGCTTTTACCTTCTCTTACTTCATTTGGTGTTTGTATTCGCCCTGAGCAGCAAGGAAGCCAAGGTTATTGTACAGATTTTTATAGATCATTTTGAGGATTTTATAGGTGAACCAGCCAAGGATCGGATGGGGCACCACTTGGAAATGTCAGCGTTGGAACGACTATGCAGTTGAGACACCAAGTGTCGTGTCTTTTCGCTCACACGGTGTTACTGGGGTGTTACTGGGGCGTGGGGGGGTCCTGGCGGCGACCCCCGCCCATTGGCTTTGAAGACTTTGCGGAGAGCTCCTCTGCAGCACTCTCTTGGTCCCTAGCACTCTGCTGGTTGAAAATAATGGTTGAAAATTATAAAAAGGTGAGAGTAGTGGTGACGATGCATCTTTTTGACCTTGAAGGACTTTGAGGCAGGGAAGTGTGTGCTACAAACATGAAATTTCAGCCTAAAGGATTACATTTACTTGTTTGCTTTGCCATACTGATTGAACCCAGGGCTTTCCGCACTGAGCTACATCTCCAGTCTTTTTTGGTTGCTTGTTTTTGTTTTTGAGACAGGATCTGGCTAAAATCGCCAGGCGAATTTAAGATCCTCCAGTTTCAGCCTCCCAGAGTGCTGGGATCACAAGCCCGCTCCACCACGCCCAGCTGGATTGTTTATTTTTAAACGTATCATTCGTGGAAGTATTCGCTTAGGCACGGAGAAAAGTGGGTCAAGGGAAGCTCGCCTTTCGGTCGCTGGGGGCCAGAGAGTGCCGGCACCCGCGAGCTGGCAGAGCTGGGTGCGCACAGGCCACCTTCCCAGCCCAGCGGTGGCAGCAGCTCCAGGAAACCGAGGCGGCGCGAGGGTCTCCTAGGGACTTCACACCCGAGCCCCGGGTCTTTCCTCCTAGTTCGCGGCAGCGGGAGCCCCCCTCACCCCCAAGGATAATAACCAACCCCAGGAGGGCCTTTCCAGTTCCCTCCCCTCGGCTCCTCTGCTGCTCCAGGAAGCGTTTCTCCGAGCTGCTCCCGAGCTGGCCCGAGTTTCACTCTAACTTGCCCACACTCAAGTCTAAAAAATGCTGTCAGCCCGGAGGGAGAGGCGTGCCCGGAGTGCACGCGTGGAGGAGGCCTCAGAAGAGGCCTGGTCTCTGTGCCCCGCAGTGGGCTGCCCGACCAGCCCCACACGCCTGCCCGGAGCCTGTACTCCAGCCCGCACCTGGACGCGGGGGCCTCTCCGCTCTCTCGCTCTCGCTCTTTTTTTTTTTGCGATAGGGTCTCGCTAAATAGTTCAGGCTGGCCTTGAACCCACTATGTAGCCCAGGGTGGCCTTGAACTCCTGGCGATCCTCCAGCCTCAGTCTCCGGAGTACTGGGATTACGGGGTGCTCCACCACGCCCACCTCCGAGTACTCTTGAAATGCAAATAGGCCCGATGGCTGTTTACCACAGTCAAAAAGAGGCAACAACCTAGGAGTCCTTCAGTTAGGTGAAAAAGAATGGTCAGGAGGCCTGGTGTGGTGGTGCGCTCTTGTAACCCCAGCAGTTTGGGAGGCTGAGGCCGGAGGATCGCAAATTCAAGCCCACCCTGGGCAATTTAGCGAGTTAGCAGGAAAAAGAAAAAGGTCTGGGCATGTGTGAAGGCCCTGGGTCCAATCGCACATACATACTGCCTTGTAGACGTAAGCTGTGCTGGCCCGGTAGATCCAGGTGCACCTGCATGCACGACTTCCCAGGTAGAGCAAAAAAGCTGCGATACTGCTTTGAAACCAATACATGTGTGTAAATGTACACTCACCTACACCCATGCAGAGTGTGTGAAACGGAGAGATGTAGACAGACTCATCCGAAAGACGGCGAGGGGGAGAGCGAGTGAATTTCAGCTTTTACTTTCTGGATATGTTATAACTGCCATGTAGTCATGCATTACCCGCATGAACTTTCTGAAAAAGGAATTGTTTTTAGAACAGTTGCAGACTTGCAGAAAAATTGTGAAAATAACGCAGGAAGTTGCGCTAAACTCGGGTTTCTCCTGACCCTGACACGTTAGTGTGGAGCTTTTGCCGCAGTGAATGAACCAGCCTTGATGCATTCTGCTGACCACTCCAGGCGACCTTGGTTTTGGTCTTTTTCCAGGATCCCATCCAAGATCCCGAGTCCCATTTAGTTTTCCTGTGTCCTTAGGCCCATCTGGTTGTAACAGCGTCCAGCCTTCCCTTGTTTTTGATGACCTTGGGTCTCAGCGTCCTGTGTTCCCCAGTGTCTCTCCCTGGGGGTTTGCCTGGTGTTTTGCACGATTACACGATCTTGCACGACTGATCTGTGTTCTGGGGAGGAGGCCACCGCAGTACCCGTGGGGACCGTCGTCACTGAGGATGTTGGCTGTGATCACCGGCGGAAGCCACCCGCCACCTCCCCCTCTGTACAGTGTGACCTTTTTAATGTAGAAAGTTTCCTTCACCTTAGTCACTAACAACCTACAAGGGGCTGCAGAGGGCTTGGGGATGCCCTCCTTCCTGGAGCCTAGCGCGGCGCAGGGCGTGAAGAGGTCGGGTCGCATTCTCCAGGTGTCCTCCTCTGTCCCGTTCACTATAAGGACGGTGATTGCCTTCGGCTGCTCCGTCCCGCATTTTACCTGGGGCCGGGCCAGCTCGGGCCACGCCCCCACCGAGGGTCCGCCCCCGCCAGACGGTTTAGCCACGCCCCTTTCGAGGGCCCCGCCCCGCATCGACTCGGTCCCGCCCCCGGACAACGTTGAGTTTTGCTGCCCTAGAGTTTTCCGCCCTGGGCTCCTCCTCCGCCCCGGTCGCCGGAAGGACATTGGCTTCCTTCCGCGGCTCCAGTCCCGGCCCCCACCTGGGGGGGGGGCCGGGCCAGCCCAGACCACGCCCCAAACAGCTGCCCGCCACGCCCCCGCCGAGGCCCTCCCCCTGCAGCCCGGCCCCGCCCGGGGCGTGTGGGGCGCTGCGCCCCGGAGTTTCCCGCCCGCGGGCTCCTCCCCCGCCCCGCCCTCCCGGCCGCGGCGCCTGCGGGTCTTGAGTGCTCCGGAGCGGGGCCGAGGTCCAGCAGAACCCAGGCGTCCGCCAAGAGGTCGCTGCTGCCCGTGTCCCCGCTCGCCCCTCGGCGTCCCCAGGCCAGGTGAGTGAGGTCCGGCGCGGTGGCGTTGGGTCCCGGAGCCCTTCCCGGCCCGGCTCTGCGCTTCCTGGTTGTGGGCGCGGGGCGGAGTGGGTCAGGGGGTGCAGGCTGGGCCTGGAGCGCGCCGGGCGGTGACCTGAGCCCCTCCAGCCTGCCGAGTCCCCGGCTGCTGTGCCCCTGAAGGGGCCGACTGAGCTGGGGAGTGTGGGGCGAAGGTGCCTGGGGAACTTTGCTCGGAGCTGGAGAACACGGATTCCTGGGAGCGGCAACCATTGCGGCGGATTTGTAAGGCTCGGACCCAAGGAATGGAGAGAATGCAACCTAACCCTTTTCCATCCGCGACCCCAGCTTTTGCTGGGATTGTAGGATTTGGCTGTCCCAGTGGGTTCAGGGCAGCCTCCTGCGGAATGAGGAAGGAGAAACCGGTCTGTGGGTCATAAGCACACATGTGAAGTTCCTCATCTTGAGACTGGAGGGGAAAAGCTAAGCTAGCCAGTGCTGCTGGGGTCATTGCTCACGGGACACTTCTGTCCCCGTCCCCCTAACCAGTGACCTCTCTGTGGAGTTTGGATGTCTAGGGACAGACCCTGGGTATCCTCGTAGGTCTCCTCTGCTCCCTCCCCCAGCCTTCTTTCTCGACGAGGTCCCCTCCACTGAAGGGTGAGCCCCTAGCTGCCCTGTCCACGGGGCAGGGACCACTGGCTTGCAGGGAGGACTGTCTATCTTGCTGTCCCTTATAGCTGGCTCACATTGCAACCCTCATTCCATCCATGTTACCGGCAGTTGGAGATTTGCAGGAAAATTAGCGGGGCCCCTTCTCTTTGGGCTCTGTCTGTGCAGCAAGGTGTTCACGGGCATCAGAGTCCAGGTGAGGGGCTGCCTTGGCCTTGGCTGCTCCCTGCCTTGAGCTCCCTGATTTCACACCTCTCTGTGCTTTGTTCCTGCTTCTGTAAAATGGGCATCATTATAATACATACTTCCCAGGCTTATTGTGCGGATTCACTGAGTTAGTATCTGAAACCAGCGTACAGTGCTCAAGTACCGACCAGGCAGGATTGGTGGTGACTGGTGTGCTCTATCCGTGTGTTCCAGGTGGATGTCACTCAGGTTGGGCATGAAGTGAGCAAAGCAGTGGTGTGTAAGTAATCAGATGCAAGCGGCAATGAATAATATAGCAGTACTAGCTGTTACTACTTCCTTTGCATTGGAAGGTACAGCCAGGGGGGACTACCCTTCTGAGCAGGCTCCCTGCTTTGCTCAGGCTGTTCTGTCCTGCCGTACCCTCCCTCCTCTATCATGCCTGTCATGTGCTAGCCATCCTGGTGCCTGCTGCCCAGCAGAGGGACAGGCCATACCCTGCGCTCTCTCACACAGCTCTCCCCGTCCACTTCTCTGGCACTGGCCCGTTCTCAGGACCCACCTGGTAGCCTTGAGTAGCATTTGTGTGGCCATGTGTCTTACCCCTGCCCTGTCCTTGGTCTCTGCAGTGCAGGGCTGCTTCCCGCTCATTTCTTGGTCTTGCACAGCGCCCAGGAGGGGCCTTGCCTTATTAGGTGCTCAGGAAATGATGAGTGAGAGGCAGGAGAGGAAGTACAGTAGTTTCTCAGTAGTTAGAGTATTGGACTGATTGGGAAGGCAGACAAAAGCTGGGAGGGTGAGCTGGAAGTGCATCCAGACTGCAAGGTGAGAGAGGAGCTGAAAGGTCACGTTCTGCTGTGTGATCCTGTTGAGCCAGGATGACATAAAGGACCCATCCTGATTGCTCTGTCCATATGGCCAGGACTTGTGATGCTTTGATCATGTGATGGGAGCAAGTAATGGGAGTTTCGGATGAGTGGAGTAGGAACTCAGTGTAGGACAGAGAAAAGAAACCCAGAGTGGGCCCGAATTGGGGCCAGGACCTTTCCTTCCTCTCTTCCTAGTTGCCTTCTTTCCTCTTAAGGCTGCAGCGATTCCTGGCAGTGGATCCCATGGGAGTCCTCCAGGAGGAGTTGGGTGTGGGCTGCCTCAGAGGCAGCAAAGTCCAGTTTCTCTGGGTTTTTCTTTCCAGAACATTGGGAATCTGTGTGACTCCAAAATAGGAAAGCTCCTAGGGTAATGAAGAGACTGAGGTTTCCTGGGTGGGAGTTGGTATTTGTAGACAGGAACTCTCCAGGAACCATGGAAACCATTCCACGTTAGGCCTGCTGACCCTCACCCCTGAGACCCCCGAAATGAAGGTCTGGTAGTCACCTGGTAGTGATCGAGGATCCTAATGACATACCTGAGTACAACTGGCTCTGCCTGGGCAGGTACGAGGAGGCGATGGGTGGGGGCATTGAGGAATCGAGTACAGAGTTCTCATCTTTGCTCTTTAGTCACCCACCTCAGTGTTCTGACAAAGTGCTGCCTCAGGATGTTTGTAGGAGGCGTGTAGGTGCTGGGGATGTGGCTCGGTGGTACAGCGCCTGCCTAGCAAGTGTGAGGCCCTGGGTTCCATCCCCAGTGCTGCAAAAAAAAAAAAAAAGATATTGTGGGTGTGTTACCTCAAAGAACCCTGGTGTTGTGGTGTTTCAGCTGGTGAGCAAAGCCTGGCTCTGCCCTGTTTCTTAGTGTCTAGTTTCCCAGAGGTGTATGCTTATGAAGGCCCCACGCCTTAGAAGAAAAGAAGTGGGTGGGAGAATGAGAAGGAAGTCACGGGTCGCCAGCCTCCCGAGTCCTGGAGCAGCGGAGAGGCTGATTTGGGGGAACAGTGAGGAGAGGTGAGGGCAGTCTGGGTGAGGGTGGAGAGGAGGAATGTGGCGGAGGGTGAGGCAGTTTGTGGCATGCTAAGCCTGTGGCGTGGCGCCTCTGGGGAAGGGGGTGGCCAGTATGGCCAGGTTGGTGGTAGCAGATGTGAGCTTGCTGTGTCTGCCAAAAAGGTCACGGGTATTTTTAGGAAGTAGGCGGTGAGGGTTGTTTCTGTTGGACTCTTCATTAGTGTCCACTGTTGGCCTAGCTGTGGGCTGGGTGCCCACAAGGAGAGGCCACCCCCTCCACCCAGGCTCGTTCCTGTGGGTGTTCCGAGACCTGGGACAGGCTGGATGAGGCCCAGTTTGGAGGTGGGGAAGGTAAGTTCAGGTACCTTTGAGACACCAAGTAGGTCTGGGGGTCCGGGGGGTTAGGAGGTGTCTGGCTTGGACAGAGGTGGTTTTTTTGGTACTGGGGATCGAACTCAGGACCTTGCGCCTTAGAGGCAGGCAGCAGAACCACTGGACAGAGGTTCTGCTGAGATGTTTATATTTGAAGTCAAGGGCAAGGTGATGTAAAGAAAGATGAACCAATAAGGGAGACAGAAAATGAGCAGCTCAAGAGGATCACTTGCAGGGGCTGGGTCAACCTGCTTCGGTAGGATGGGGTGGCCAGGGGTGGCATTGCTGCCAGGGTCAGTAACGTGTAGGACATACAGCCACCTTAGCAGTAGCTATTTGGGTGGGAAAATGGGAACAGAATTGGAACAAATGAGTTGACAAGTACCAGGAGCCCAGGATCTTGAGGCGTTGACAGAATGTCCCCAAGGAAGTATTTGTGTGTTCTCAGCTACTGCTACATTTTTTTTTTTTTTTTGGTACCAGGGATTGAACTCAGGATCTTGTGCTTACAAGGCAGGCAGAGGCACCACTGAGCTAAATCCCCGGCCCCCCTCCTGCTTCCTTTTATCCCGGGTTGGGGGTGGAGGAGCCCGGCATGTGAATAGCAGGCAGCCCTCTCCATGCAGATATGGGTGCCTATGAAGCTTTGGTTCTTTCACAGATTCATTCTGTGGACCTTGCCTTGCAGTCTGTTTGTGACTTCGTTCGTCACCGGCAGTAACTCTGGGTTACTGTTACACCAGCTTGCTCCGGGTTTTTGTTCTTAGAGCTGGAATAAGCAAGCTAGTCCTTGATTGGACTGTTACTGAGTACTTACTTAAGAAGAGTTTATGTTACTATGCTATTAAGTTTTCTGAATTGTTAGACATTATAAATGAGATTATAACTGGATGCACTGGAATTTTCAAGTATTTTTTTTTTATTCTTTCTACTTTTTTCTTTTCCTATTCATTAGTCATTAATTTCACCTTTTTTTCATTCCTTCTTACTTTGCTTTATTTTATTGAATACCTACATTGGTCCACTGATTTTTAGTCCTTTAATTTAAGAAGTATGCAATGCTTACCCCTTTGCTTTGAATACAGTTCTAGCTGGTGGCCTTTTGTACTGTGTCTTCTCTGTCCTTTGCTCTCTAGTCATTTTGCTATAAATCAGTTTTTGTTGTTTGTTTGGTTTGGGCTTTTGAGATCCTGAGGCTCAGCCTGGCCCTGAACTCCTTCCAAGTGCTGGGATTATGGGCGTGCACTACCATGCCCTGCTGTAAATCAGTTTCCATCCAAGGATTATTTAGTAGATGGAACCCTGAATTTCCAAGTACATAATACTGTGGAGGACATAATTAAATTTGCTTGTTGAGTTTTAGTTTTATGGGTTATGATTAATGAATGTGGTCTGCAAAAATCTCTTATCAGACAATTACATTTTCTTTGTGGCCAACTATATGATTAGTATTAAAATGTTTCATGGACTTGAAGAAAATATGTAGTATTCTCTGGGGCACAATCTTCAGGTACATATTTAACTTGAATTTACCCTTGATCTCCTTACTTACCCATCTATCAAATTCTTTTTTTTTTTTTTGGTACCAGGGATCGTCCTTGGGACCTTGCGCTTGTGAGGCAGGCAACAGAACCACTGAGCTAAATCCCTGGGCCTATCCATGAAATTCTGAAAGGACTATCAAAAATACTTGCTATAATTTTTTTCTATGTCAAGCTCTGCTTGTATCTGCAGAAGTTCTCCACTTTCCTGGTTGGTGTTTATGGATTTATCAGACTCCTACATCAGATCATTTGTTGCTTGTTTCATGCTTTTGGTCTTTGGGCTTAACATGTTCACAATGTCTCACTGCTGGGTGGCTTGAACCACTGGTGGTAGTAGTAAAAAGACCCATAAACATGATTAGATGCATTTGTATTACCAGAGGTAAAAGCTGCCTGGTGAGGCAATCATGCATGTACCACTGCTGTTTGAGCCGGTGAGAATGTTAAATTTCATATTATCTGTGTTTTGGGA
Organism: Heterocephalus glaber; assembly: GCF_053883595.1. Classification (NCBI taxonomy): domain Eukaryota; kingdom Metazoa; phylum Chordata; class Mammalia; order Rodentia; family Bathyergidae; genus Heterocephalus; species Heterocephalus glaber. The sequence goes on along the minus strand of NW_028258320.1, from coordinate 9,505,063 downwards.
GAATATATAGCCAAGGATCTAGAAGAATACCTTTTCTTTACAGTCCTAAAATTAATAAATAAGTAATAAGTGTATCCTATAAGACAGCAAGGCTCAGGACTTAGAGGCAGGAATCAGTTGGAGGGCAGGAAGCCAGGAGGCCCCTGTAGTGTCTGTTCAGGCTCCCACAGAGTAGTTAGTGATCGGGTCCTGCTTCTCTGCTGATAACCATGATGCCCTCTCCTTGGCTGTCCCCAGGGTCCTCGTGATGGCCAGGCTTTTAGGAGGAATGGAGTGCAAACTCCAGGGATGTGGCCTACAAACCTGTCTTTTAATCTGTTTTCTGTTGCTGTAACTAATAACCTGAGGCTAGATGATATGTAAAGAAGAGTTTTATTCAGCTCATAGTTCTGGAGCTCCAGGAGCATGCTTGGTTTCTGGCAAGGGCCTCCTTCTGTGTCACAATACAGTGGAGAAGGGACAGGTACAAAAGACAGTAGGCAAAGAATGCAAGCTGCTTTGTAACACCCAGTTTTCAAAGGAAGTAATCCAAATCCATGACCTGTTAGCCTCCCACTAGGCCCTGGCTCTTAAAAGGGCCCACCACGTTTGGTGCCCTTGCACTGAGGACCAAGCTTCCAGCAAATGAACCTTCAGAGGACAAAGCATCCCCAAACCATAGCATAATCTTCTCTCCCGTTGCAGTTTTGGCTCCTTCCTTGGGTCCTGGGGCTTGGATGACTGTACCTTGCACTTTCCTCATTTTCACATTTCCTTCTGCATTTGAGGCAGCAAGATTGGGTTCTCTTTGCTCTTGCAGGGAAATGACCAAGAAGTACACAGACATGTTCAAGGGCTAAATGTCAGCTATGGAGACTTGGTCTTTGTTTCATCCTCTTTCTATGCATTTGGGGTTTTGTGTTTGTTTTTTGAGACAGGGTCTTGGGATATAGTCCAGACATGCTAGCTGTAAACTCACTATGCATTTCAGGCTGGCCTTGAACTTGCAATGCACCTGCTTTAGCTTCCCCAGTGCTGGGATTATAGGCATGCGCCACCATACCCACTTCCTGGGCTTGTGTTTTAAGTTACATAAACTCCCTCAACATACTAAAGTGGCCTAAGCCTGGCTAGACCTTGAGATCTTAGTGAGTCAACTTCCATATCCTGTATTTTCAGATAAAGGCAAATGGCTTGGAAAGAATAACTTGAAAATATCCAGGACCTGCTGAGGAAGGCTTATCAAAGAGTCCTCCACATACTTTTTTTTTTTTTTTTTGGTACCGGGGATTGAACTCAGAACCTTTTGCTTGCAAGGCAGGTGGTGGCACCACTGAGGTAAATCCCCAGCCCTTGGCAGCAGTCTTTTTTTTTTTTGGTACTGGGGATCGAACTCCGGTCCTTGCGCTTGTGCAGCAGGCGGCAAAACCACTGAGCTAAATCCCCGGCCCAGACCTTGCACTTGTGAGGCAGATGGCAGAACCACTGAGCTAAATCCCTGGCCTCCACATACTTTTAATATTAATATTTCTACCTCTGGTTTTTCTTTTCATTTGCCTGGTATGTCCTTGCCTAACCTTTAAGTTTAAATCCTTCTCACTTAAAAATTTAAACCATTCTCTTGTACTAGCATATAGCTAGGCGGGACAGGAGAGAGCAAGGCAGAGGCAGGGATAACAGCAACACAGCGAATCTGGTGGGTTCTGTCCGTGATTTGGTTCGATTCCCTGTGTCTTCTTATTTATAGCACTTGGGGGTTGTTGGTTTCCTTGCCTGAGTTCTGCTGTCTTGGGTAAGATTCTCATTGTTCCTCTTTCCTCTGGTGCCTGTGTTAGGATTCAGGTTTGCTTGTGAATTAGAGCAGCTCCTCTCTCTCTCTCTCTCTCTCTCTCTCTCTCTCTCTCTCTGTCTCTCTCTCTCTTTCTGTTTAGAAGTCAGAGCCAGATTTTGCGAATCTGTTCCATGAGACTCTCCACGCCCTGGGCTCCTCATGTCACGATGTTCCTGGCATTCTCTAGGGCTATGGTTTGCAGAAGGAGCGTGGATTACACTCACCTGGAGGCTGGCTCACCAGCTTCCCTTGCCCCTGAAGGTCCCGATTTGGAAGGTCTGTGGGGGCCTGAGTGTCATTTCCAGCCAGTGCCCAGGCTGTGCGGATGCCACCAGTCTTGAGGCCACCCTTGCCACCTGCGTGGCCTAGGACAGCACACTCTCAGTCTGACAGGGCCCTGTTGAGCTGCTAGTGAGGTGGGGACATGGTCCTTACATGGGGCTGCTATGTGCCAGGTGACAGCGAGTGTTCTGTTGCTAAAGCAAGAGAGGACAGATGGTTGAGGGGCGATAGCCAGAAGTTTCTGGAACACCACCCACCACTCTCCTTCCTTGGAGTCTTTTCCTGTGTGTATGAGTCTTGCTATTGGCCAGGCCCATCTGCTTGGGAAGTGGGGCATTGTTGCAGGGCGCTCTTCTGGCCTAGGGCTGGTAAGTGAGCTGGCAGGGCCTCTGCTTCCTTGCAGGCTCTGAGAGCCATTGGGCTGTTCCCAGAAGATGGGTCTGGTGGCTACTTGCTCTGCCACTGGAATCACCTCCAGATCTTTCAGCCTCTTGGGATCAGGTGGCCCCTTTAGAACCCAGATTTGTGATGGAACAATCTTCTTGTGCCACCTCCCTCTGTCTCACCTTCCTTAACCCCAAATAGGGCACTTTTCTAGGAGAGATGGGGGCAGGAGCTATTTGACCCCTACTGAGCTAGGTGGCTCCTGGCTCCCCTGACATGAGAACAGTGACTGCCAACCCCAGGGTTCCTGCTGCTGTCGTCAGCTGGAGGTGAGCTGGAGAGGACATGTCCCACAGGTGCCCCTGCAGCCGATGGTGCGATTCTGTGGCAAGTGTTTGGGAGGCAGTGGTCCTGCCCTCACTGTCCAGGTCACCCTTTATGTTCCCTGAGGCTGTCTCCAGTGTGGGGGAGCCCAGACGAGTGTTCAGTGGTGGGGACCCAGGCTGGGCCATAATGCATCTGAGTCAAGAGTCACTGCCCTGGGCCTTGTCCTGTCCCCAGCCACCTGGCTCCACCTGCAGTAAAATAATCCAGCGGATCCAGATGATCCCAGCCCGATGTTTTAGGATCCTCGTGTACCAGGGCACTGGGGATAGATGCTTCATTTCTAAGAGGTGTCCTTCAGGACCAGCATGCTCAGGCTGAGCCTCTCGGCGAGGCTATGGGCACTACCTGGGGCCCCTCTCCTGGCCTTCTTTGCAGGGAGAACTCCGCAGGGCGCCATGGCAGGGCAGAGTCTGCAGCACAGCCTGGCTAATGATTGACTTGGGCTTCACTATTTTTAATTTCCAGCGAGTGCGTGGGGAGATGAATGTCTGACAGCACTTCTGTTGGCTCTTGAGTAGTGCTTGGGAAAATCTGGTCAGGGTTGGTGAGCTGCTGTCCAGGGCTCTCTGCCCTGCGTCAGTGACTAAATGGCATCTGTGAGTCACACTTCAGAGGTGAGGCAGTGCCCTACGAGGGCAGAGTTAGGGATGTCATACACTCTCGAACGTCATTTGAAGGCCCACCCTGAGGCGGGAGTGAGACAGGGCAATGTCCTAGATGTGTCCTTCCTGCCCCCAGAATTCTTGGAGCCTTTGTACAGCCAGGGGCTTCCGGGACAGGTGCCACCCAGGGTGTGGAGAGATGAGTCAGGGTGCCCTGGTGTTCTTGCTGGGCTCAGTGGCTGTTGAGGACTTCAGGGTGCCAGCCCTGTGCCAGGCTTTGGGGGATAGCACTGACTTCACTCCTTCTGGGAAGTCTGGGGCCTAGAGTCCTGGCTCTAGCCCTTATAGGATGTGACCTCTGAGCCTCAGTTCCCTTGTTTATAAAATAAAGTGAAAATATGTGTCCATAGGGTTGTTATGAGGGCTACAGGGGTGATGTATCATGAGGTCCCAAGGCCTGGAGAAAGAGGAACAAGATTAGGACACTGGAGGAGACAGCACTTTAGAGTGTGGAAGCTGTTGTGGGTAGAGAGATGAGGGTGGGCTTCCTGAAGGAGGGGGAATCCATGTGGCCTCAGGGAAACCTGGAGACTGGAGGATGAACCAGCGACTGGGGCCTCTGAGGACAAGTCTAAAGGTGGAAATTGTGGGGCTTGGCCTAATGAAGGCGTGTATTTCCCATGATTCTTTTCATCACACACAGATGGGGGAGGTGAGGGGGTCGTCATCCTGCTGTTCCTCAGTGGCCCAGTGTAGCTCTTAGCCCAGGGTGGCTGGTCATGGCCCAAGATGCTAGCCACAGAGGCCAGCCATCCCCAGGAACTGACAGAGAGTCCCCCTGGCCATTTGTCCTGTGGGTTCTCCAGAGATTTCATCCAGCTTCCAGTGTGCATGGCTGCCTTTGTCCTTGCTAGGGTATGTTTTAAGGAGAAGCTTCCAGAGCCTGCTAGGCCGAGCAGGAGGCCTCAGCCAGGTGGCCCTGGAGGGATGGATGCTCTCAAGTCATCTGGACCTGAGGGCTGAGATTCCCGGTGACCTGTCCCTGAGGACAGGGTGAGGGGACCAGGGCCTGCCTGCTGCCTGATGACGCTGGTCACATCCTCCACTCTTCCCCACTCTGCCATTTTGAGAGAGGGCTGTGAATACTGTCTTGTGGAGGTGAGGTGGCTAGTTGCCTCCTAACCGGAGAGCCTCCTGTGGTACTGGGGATTGAATCCAGGGCTTTACACTAAGCTGCATCCCTATCCCTATCCCTTTTTTTTTTTTGGTACTGGGGATCTTGTGCTTGAGAGGCTGGCGGCAGAACCTTTTTTATTTTGAGAAAGGATCTTGCCAAATTGCCTAGGCTGGGCTCAAACTTGCAATCCTCCTGCCTCAGCCTCCCAGTGCTGAGATTACAAGCCTGTACCACAATGCCCAGCATAATTCAAGAGTCTTTTGCAGGCTCTCCCCTCCTTCCAAAGAGGGTAAGCTGTTATAAATGACCCACGTGAAACCACTTGCTCAGAGACAGGATTTGTGAGGAAAAAGAAAAGTTTATTCCAGGGAACAGAGACTAAAATTGGGGATAGATTTTAGCAGCTAGCTGGGAAAAGCCAAATCTGTTACATCTGTGTGTGGATGGGCTGACATCAGGAGATAGAAATCGGCAGCTAGCAGGGAAAGATTTCATCCATTGGTGGATAGGCTAACATCATGAGGGAGATATTAGCAGCTAATGGGAAAGGAATTAGGCTTATGTAGGTATTGAAAGGGGGTTTATGATCCTGAGAAATGTTTATAACGGAGGGTCCAAGGATGGTCCATGCAGGTGTGCAGAAAATCACTGGACTTCTCCACGCCCATAGATTTTATCCTGTTTGCAGAGAATGGCATGTTTGTTGTGGAGATCTCCTTCAGGCCAGGCCTGACATAAGCTGTAAATCTATCCTCTTTGTGGCTACGAGGAGTCAGCTCCAGATAGATGAGGTGGAGAGCCCAGGTCTGCCCAGCCGCACTTAGCGAAGCTGGTTTTCCCCTCGCTCCTGCCTGTTGCAGTCTCAGAGCCTGCCATTTCCTGCATCCTCAGGCTTGAACTCCCTCCCCTGGGATGGCTGTGTGCCCTGGTGGGCGTGTTTTCCTGGAAGTGCACTATTGTGTTTACCTCCCCTGCTGCGGTGAGCTTGCTACAGGCCAGGACTCTGTGTTTTCCTCTGCTCTCCTGGGGCCTCTTGCCCAGCCGTGGGAGCCTCTCTGAGCCCAGGTGGAGTCATTGTGAGGCTAATGGCAGCTGAGCACCAGCACGCCTTGCCCAGCCCTAACCAGGCTCAAGAAGGGGCCCTCGCAGTGAGTCCATAGTCATGTGGTTTGAACACTGCAAAAAGTGGGGTGTTGTTATAAACATTACCTTTAAGAAGACCCCTAAGTTCTATAAGCTTCATGCTTCGCAAAACTTGAACCTACTCCCATAGATGCTGATGAAACAAAACAAAAAACAAAATTCAAATATATTACGGGCTGGGAAAAGAAAGCAACACTGAAGCAAAAGGTGTTTTAACTTTTATCTTTAAAAAGTTTAGTTTTTCTTTTATTCTTCTTCTTTTTGAGACAGGGTCTTACTATGTAGTCCAGGCTGGCCTTGAACTCACCATGTAACCCAGGCTGGTGACCCTCCTGCCTCAGCCCCCTGAGTGCTGGGATTACAGGTGGGCACTACCACACCTGGCTTAGTTTTTTGCAAACTAGTTGAATGCTATAGCTCATTTGTACTGATAATAGCCTGTTCTTTAAATTAGATGACAAGAAGTGGTGGTCTTATTATTGTGCTTTTGGGGCTGGGGATTTAGCGCAATGGTTCCGCCGCCTGCCTCGCAAGTGCAAGATCCCGAGTTCGATCCCTGGTACCCCCACCAATCCTTTATTATTGTGCTTTTTAACTTTGTGTGTGTTGTTATTTATGTATTGCTACATTATAAAATACTTCATAATTTAAAAATGAGAACAGGCAAATATATTGGATCTGAAAGGCTGTAATGAGACCAGCTGTCCCCTGACACACTCTTCCGCTTTCTCTAATTCTCTGTTTTAAATAAGCTCTGTATGTTTAAATAGTAGCTTATGTTACTACTTCTCAATTTATCAATTTAGACATTATGTGTGGACTTCCTGCTTGGATAGATAAGGAATTAATACATATCAATATTTAATGCTTACATTATTGGGACCGTAAATTATGTTGTTCAGTATGGTGCCAAGTAATTCACCGGGATTACACATTTGGGAATACAACACTCCCTGCCCCTTGTGGTTTGATATTTTGTGTGCCTGTTGCTCCAGACTGGACACACAGCTTCCCAGGACTACTGGCCATCTGTCAAGTTTTCCCTCTCTGGGTTGCATGTATTTCATTTATTTTCTCTACTTGCTGGAGTCCTTCAGAAGTTCCTAAGCGAAAATGCATGAGAGGCAGGGATTTTGTTATTTTGTTTTGGTCTTTTGAAAAGTCTCTTCCCAGCAGTTATTGGGATCCATTCAGAATTTTGAGGACATGGTTCCATTGTCTTCTGGTTTCCGGTGTGGGGTTGAGGAGTCCAGTGTCATTTCAGTTCCCCACTGAGGACCTTGGTTCCCATTTTTTTCTGGAAAGCATTTTTTCCTTGCTGCTAATGACCTCAGATTTCACAGCAATAGGCTTTGCCGACCATCTGTGTTTTTAATCATTGGGCTGCCGTGATATGGTCCTTTCAATATAGACATTTCAGTGCTAGGCAGTGTTCTTATATAGTAACCAGTAATTTTCCTGTCTCTGTTTTTCCTATTTTGTTTATTTTTTTTAGTTTCCTGGGACTCTTTTTAGTCAGATAGTGACTCTTAAGTCTTTCATTTTCTGTTTTGTTTTGTTTGGTACCGGGGATCGAACTCTGGTCCTTGCGGTTGCACAGCAGGCGGCAAAACCACTGAGCTAAATCCCCATTTTTTTTTTTTTCTTTGATCCTTGGGGTTTTGTTGTTGTTATTGTTGTTGTTGTTTGGTTTTGTTATTCTTTCTCCTGACTTGATCATCTATGCTTTTTTTGTTGAAGTTTTAACTTTAGTCCTCCTATTTTCAATTTCTGAGTACCCTTTCCTGTTCTCTAATCATTCCCTTTTTATAGCATCTTTTTGCTTTATGGATACAGTATTTTCTCTTACATCCCTGAGGATATTAATTATATTTTTGTCCTCTGCTTCTCATCAGCATCAGTTTCTTCTCTCTCCTCTTTCTCCTCCATTTTCATCTCTCCCTGGGCGGACAGAGACTGCTCAGCCTGGATCCTTTGCTGTCTGTTTACAGTAGGGAGGCCGAGGAGACCCTAGGCAGCACAAGTGCATGCATGGCCTGGGTGGATAGGTGGGGACTCTGGATTTTATAGCCACTCTACTCTCCCAAGGGCCGCTCCCAGGAACTCTCATTCCCCAGCACTTTACACCTCATCCTGCAGGCTTCAGGTGGCCCCTGATAGCAAGAACCAGAAGAAACATCCAGGAAGTGATCTGAGGCCCACTTTCTACCCTGTGTATGAGGTGCTTTTGATGTAGGCGCAGGAGGCCCTGGGCAGCCTTTTGGATCATGCTGTGTCCCCTAGGCATGCCACATCCCCCTCCCTGGGTGTCATTTTGCAAATGAAGAGAGGAGGTGGGTGGGTGGGAATGAGCTGAGTCACCTCTAAGGGCCACCTCTGGCATCCTGGTTGCACGAATGGCCCATCAGTGGCACTGCCCTGCCGGTGCAGACAGGACTGCCTTCCCTTTTCCTGCTGCAGAGCATTTACTTTGCTGTCTGGATGTGTCTTGCTTGGCACACAACCCACCCAGGAGCGGAGTCTCACCGCAGTGACTCATGGTGACCTTGGTGACTCTGTTGACCTGTAATAATACAAGCAGGCACCTGTGTTGGGCTCTGACTCCCAGCAGTGGGGAGGAGGCGGGCACCGGGCCCCTCTTGTATTGTCGGAAGGGTTCTTTTGTGGTTGTGGTGGTTAAACGCTGCCCTGGTCAAAGGCTGAGCCCGGTGGACGTGTTCTCAGACCTGTATGCCAGGTGGCAGACGCTTCCCAGGAGAACACTGGGGAAGGAGCTGGAAGGAGGAGAGGAGAAATGCATGCTCTGTTGGTGTTTTGTTCCTGCCGTAGCAGATTATTACAAACTCATGGCTTAAAACTGTGGAACAGGGCTGGGGATTTAGCTCGGTGGTGCCATGCCTGTTGCAGGCGCAAGCCCAAGGTCCTGAGTTTGATCCCTGGTACCAAAAACAAAAAAACCTGTGCAACATTTTTGTGGTAAAATATATATACACCGTAAAAGTTAACCATTTTAACTGTTATCAGGTGTATCGTTCAGTGGTGTGAAGCATACACACACTGTTGTGCAGCCATCCTCCCATTCCGATGAGAATTTTTTTTCTCAAACTGACTCACAGTACCCATTTCACATGAACCCCCACCTCTGGCGACCACATTCTCCTTTCTGTCTCTAGATACCTTTCTGACCCTGGATGCCTCCTATAAGTGAAATCATGCAGTAGCCATCCTTTCCTGGCTGGCTTATTTCACATATTTCAATCTTGTGTTCCATGTGTCAGAATTTCCTTCCTCTCTGAGCTGAGTGAATCCCACTGTATGAATACACACTTTCTTTATCTGTTCATCCTTCGCTGGACTTGGGCTTTCGTGAGTGACGCTGCTGGAATGAGGATGTGCTCTCACCTCTCCAAGGCCCTGCTCTTGTTCCTAGTCTGTGACCTTGGAGTGGGCTTGCTGGTCACAGAGTGGTTCTATATTGAGTATTTTGAGGAACCGCCATGCTGTTCCCACTGTAGCTGCCCATTTGACCACGTGACTCTTTATCTTGAAGTCTGGTCTCGTGGGTGTCTCGGTGTTGGTGGGGTTGTGTCTTTTTGGGAGGCTCTAAGGGACATGTGTCCTCACCTTTTCCAGCTTGTGGTGGCCATTGAGTCCCTGGGCTGTGGTCCCTTCCTGCACAAGTGGTAGGCATGCTCTTGTTCCCAGTCTGGCCTGCATTGTTTGCTTTTGTCTCTACTTTTAAGGATCCTTGTGATTTGATTGTGTTCACCCAGATAGGCTAGGCTGGGTCCCCCTCTCATGGCTGGTCACACGTAAGGTGACATTCTCAGGGGGACCAGGGTGGGGACTGTCTGGGGTATTTTTGAAGGAACCTTAGCCTCAGGCTTTGCAAAGGCCTCCCTCCACCCTTCCCCTGACTGTCACTGTCCCCAAGGTTTGTGACGTTCAGTGCTAGTGACTCACACTCCTCACCTGTGACCTGCTCACCTGGAGGTGGGCACGCACGCGCGTTTGCTTTGTGCCTAGGATCTTTGATTCTTTTTTCCCTCCCCAGCATCAGCATGTCCTCTTCCGGCTGCATTGGTCAGATGAAGGTAACTGTCCCCAACTTTACAAAGCTTGTTCTTACCCTTATACATTCAGTCCTTGTGGTACTTTAGGGTATATGGGGCAAGTCATAGCTTTGCAGAGAGCCTGGAGGTTCAGAGAGGGTCACACTGTGGGTGGCAGTTAGGGCCCAGACATTGGCTCTCAGGCTGCTTAGGGAGCAAGTTAAAATTATCATCACACAGGAGCTGAGCTCAGTAGCACACACCTGTAATCTTAGCTACTTGGGAGGCTGAGATAGGAGGATTATAAGTGCCAGCTTGGGCAATTTAGCAAGACCCACATCCTTAGAAAAAGAAGTTATTGCATACCACCTACTATATCCAACATGATGGTAGCTTTACGTATGACTATTAATGCTTGAATCCTTACAACCATAGGGTAAGGTACATGTAACTCTTCCCCCTTCACCCCATTTTATAAGTAAGGAGAAGGGGTCAAAGAAGCTGGGTGATAGGCCCAAGGTCACACAGCTAAGGGGTGGGAGAGTTGGAACTGAAGTCATTGTCACTGGACTCCACACCCTGTGTATCCCTGGGTGGCCCAGCAGCTGTGTTAGAAGAGAGTATCAGAGCTGTGTGGGGTGCGGGCAGAATTCATGCAGCAGAACTGAGGAGTCTCTTGTGGTTCTCCTGTGACCTTTGTGGCTCTCGATGGGGGATCCTGGGCTGTGCAGAGACGGGGAACTGGTGTAGAATGTGGAGGAGAGAGAGAGTAATCGAGGGAGGTAGGAGAACCTGCCAAGAATCTGGCCTCAGGCATCAGGAGCCATTGTTGTTGCTACTTAGGCTGTGTGGCCTGGGACCAGCCTCCGTGTCCCGATGCAGTGAAGGAGGGGCTTGAAGAAGGAGTCCCCAGGGTCCCTTCCACTGGGAGCCATTTGAAGGCCCCACTGTGCAGGTGGTTATTGCTGCCGCAGGGCTGGAGTGTGAGGCTTCCTCTGCTGGTGTGGCCTGGGAGAGCCTGAGTGGTCTCCCCGGGACTTGCGCTTGGTCTGCACCAGCCACGGCCATTGTCGGCTGTTTCATTGACTCTGTTCCTGGGAGATGATGTCCCCTCTGTACCTGGGAGCAGCTGTCCCTGTGGGAAAGTGGTGACATAAAACGTAGACCCGTCTCTCTCTGTGGCCTGAGCTGTACTCACAGACACAGCCCACAGTTTCCTTCTTAGGGGTGGGGTGCATTTCCTCAGGCTCTGTCTCAGTCCACTGGGGCTGCTCTAACCAGCACCATAAACTGGGCGGATTAGATAACTGGTCGTACTGCTCACGGTGCTGGAGGCTGAAGTCCAAGGCCACAGTGCCATCAGGGGCACTGTCTGCTGAGGGGCGATGCTCAGGCTCATAGGTGGCACCTTCTCACTGTGGGCTCATGGGGTGACCTCTCTGGGGCCCCCTTTCGAAAGGGCATCAATCCTGTCATGAGTGCTCCTCTCTTCTGACCGGTGTCCTCCCCAAGGCCTCAGCTCCTGACACCAGCACTCCTGGGCTTAGAATGTTAACAGGTACATTTTGGGGGATACAGATGTCCCATCTCTAGCAGATACTGACCACCCCAGGGAGTTAGGACATGTTGGGGGCCTTTTTGGTCACTGTCACTGTGTCACAGAACCTCGGTGTCTACAAGAACTGTGACCAGAGCCTCCTGACACGGAGGCCACATTCTGGCCTGTGTGGAGCCGGGTGATGACATCATATCCATGTTGACCCTTTTTCCCTGTTGTCCACTTTCCTGTCCTTGGAAGTCCTGCCTTGGGATCGGCATCTGACTGTGCGTGGGCTCTGGGTGCCTGTTTGGTGTGGGCAGGCCTCGGGGTGTCTCCCCAGGCTGAGGCTGGCAAGAATTCTGCCCCAGAGGAGGGTGGGAGGGACCACATTGTGCCCATTCGGTCCTGGCATCTGGATGTGGAAACTCTTTCCCTCCCCTCAGCCCTGTGGACCTGGCCAGGAAGGGCAGGTGAGAAGGGGAAGATGGTTCTGTGTGCCAGGGCGGAGTGGAAGTTCTGAGGACAGGGCCAGGACACCTGCAGGGTTGGAGCTTCCTGCAGTCCCGGGCCCTGCTTCTGCAGCTCCCCCTCTACAGCTTCCTCTCCAAGGAACCTTTCAGGGAGCTCCCCATCAGCTTTTGCCCTGCTGCACACCTCCCCCCAGAGCTCATGGCAGATGCTCAGACAGTGAGGGGTGGGGGGAAAGAAAACCACCAGTTTCCTGTTGGTGCTTTCTTCATCAGGTGGTTGGGAAATCCAGCATAGCCAAGACCAGTGTGCTCTGCCTGCAGCTTTCTGCTACTATAACACAATACCTGAGACAATCCACTTAAAGAGAGGAAAGGTTAATTTGGCTCACAGTCTTGGAGGCCTCAGCCCATGGTCAGTTGGCCTTGTTGCTTAGGGGCTGTAGAAAGGCAGCACATCATGGTGTGGTGGGTGTGGTAGAGCAAACCCAGTACCTCATGATAGCCGGGAAGCACGGAGGAAGGGCAGGCACAGCCCCCTTCCTGGGCACCTCCCCAGTGACAGTTTCCACCCTCTTCCTGTAGTGCCACAGACTGGGTACCACCCGTCCTGTCCTCTGTCCTTCACCGTGTCCCCGCTCTTCTACCCTTAGTGTTCCTCCTCAACCCTCCCCCCTACCCCTGAGTCTCCCATGGTTCTCATCCCGGATATTAGCAAATGCCCGCCAAGTGGGACCGCCTAATCTTGTGTGCTGTTTTATATTGGGGAAACTGATACAGAGACAGATTAAATGGTATGATGAGAACAAACTGGGTATTAAACGCTTACCATTCCCATGTTATAGATGTGGGAAACTGAGGCCCAGGACGGATAAGTAATCGGCCCAAGGTCACCCAGCTAGTAGGGGCCAGAGCTGGGATTTGAACCTGGATGGTGTGGCTTTAGAATCCATGTTCTTCTTCCCACATTGCCTTTCGAAGGAAGTATGGGGTCACGCCATGACAGTAGACACAGAGTCCAGTTTGTACGTCCTGATTCCTAACTCCACACCAGTGCGTCCCACTGGTGTTTCTAAAGCCGGACCCTTGAGATACCATTCCCAGGGCCAGTGGGCTCTGAGGAAGTGTGGGGTAGTGGGGAAAGTCCTGGGCTCTGGGATCAAGTCCTGGTTCCACTGTCTCCACTATCTCCACTGTCTGCTGGTCTCTTCCTGAGCCTCCTCTTGCAGCTCTGTTGGAAGGATGTTCATTTTAGTACTTGCCTCAAAGGGTTGTTGTAACGTTAAATTCCATGCAAAGTGCTTAAAGCCTGCCTGGCACGTAATGCCTATTTGGTCAGTGGTGGCCGTGATTAGAGCGTAATACGTTGGGAAGTTTGAGGATAGAGTTAAGCTGCTTTCTTTGTTACAGGCTTCCTAGGGCTTTCATCCTGCTGTTGCAAATTGGCAGTTTCCTGGAGGGGCGGTATTCATTGTATTACTATGCAACTGTATGTAGCAACCAGCATTTTCTAAACTGTTGGGCAACTGATTGCTTTTAAGCCATGTACCTGCCAGCTTCACAATGTGCATGGTGCTACTTTGGGGTCCAAGGACTCAATTCAGGCAGCGCCAAGCTGTACTGCCTGTTGCCTATATCTGCTTGGCAGCCCCAGCTGCTGCTGGGGGTCCAGGTTAGATTGTGGAGCCATGGATGGTGGAAGCTCAAAAGTGAAGTGAACATACTTGGAGCCTTGCCTGTGTCACACCCCAGGGTGGGTCCTGCTCCACAGATGGCCAGTATGCAAACATGCCTATGGTAGCTTCTTGTCCTTGCCAGGAGCCCTGAATGTATGTACTGTCCTGCTTTTGCACTGCGTGTGCAGGCCAAGCACGCAGTCCTTACATCCTCTTAGGAGTGAGTGTAGGCAGAGGTTCTAAAGGAGAAAATTGAGGCTAAGCCATACTTGCTCAGCTACCAATCAGCAAAGCAGAGGCCTGGCCCTGCACCTTCATGCATTCCCCACTCAGGCTGTATTTATGGGGTCCACATTAAGCCAGATGCTGGGGTAATCATGATAAACAGGGCTGCTGGCTTTTATGTTTGACCACTGCCCTGGGAAATGACGATCACAGATACTGGGGAGCATTGGCACTCAATGAGACCTCACTGGTCCAGGGACTGGAGAAGTCCTGGGGTGGCTGGTTTTCGGGGTCACTTATATCGACAGGTGCCCTGAAAGCATTCCAAGCTTCTGCTTTTTCTCTGGTGAACCAGTGCCCGAGTCCCGGACTGGTGTAGAAGCCTAATGTTAAGTAGAGGTCCTTTTGGGGCCGGGGTAAGTTTATATTATTTACAGAGATTACAAGTTATAGGTGGAGTGATATATAATGTCTAGGATTTTCTTCAAAATAATATGTGGAGAGGGAGGGTGACCCTAGATTAATCAGGATTGGCTTTGGGTAATAGTTTGTTGAAGCCGAGGGATAATGATTTATTGTACTATTGTTTTGTATATGTCCTCCATAATAAAAAGTTGTGAAAAATGTTGAACACTGTAAATCATTGCTTCCTTGCTGCAATTCACTTCTTGAAATTCCAAAGCCACTGTTTCTCATGTGATCTCCTAGAGCCAGCTAGCTCCTGTAGAGACTTGGAGTGGCTATGCGATCAGGGGTCTGGCTGTATATGGCTCCCCTCCTGACATGCCCAAGAGCCTTGGATGGAAGCATTGCATTTACCAGGGAGAAGAAAGTGGTAGGGACCAAGGCCCTGAGGCCAGAAGCAGAGGTTGTGGCAGCCCTTGTTCATTTGCTGGGAGAGAAGAGAAGAGGGAAAGTAAAAAGAATTAAGATGTGTGATGTACATGTACCAACTCCCCACAATTAATGTAATCATTACATATTGCAAACATGCACTAATAAAAATTAAAATTAAAAAACAAAGTGCATTGCTAGCACTGTCTTCTTCTGCTCTGAGAGGAAGAGGGGCTTTAAAGCAGACATGCTGGCCCAGCTCAGGGGGAAGGGGTCACTGGTTTTGTGACACACCATTCTTGCTGGAGGAAGGCAGGCTTTGCTGTCAGCTGCCTGCAGGCCACGTTCTGCTATGGGCCCTGTCCCTAGTGCTTTTGCAAACTGAGCAAGGCTGTCCCTGGTGTACTTTAGCTACAAAACCGAGTGATGTGGAACTAGACAGTCTCCAGATCTCTTTCAGCATGGACATTGTGAATCTGGAAGTCTGAGGTTTGGGGTGAAAGTCCTATTCAGGAGTCGTCAGACCTAAGAGGAAGGAAAAGCCCTGGAACAGGGCCTGTGAACAGACAAGATGTGTGCTCCAGGTCGCTGGTTGAGATCCTTGCTGCTGAGAGCCTTGGAACTGGGCTCCCTTAAATAGAAGCTACGTCTGTCTTGCTTTGACCCCTGCACCTGGCTCCCTGTCACTGTCTGTACTGTCCTGGGCAGTGACTTGAGGACAGTGATCAGCAGCTGCTCCTGGTGGTGCGTGGAGGCCATAGCTCCTCAGAGCAATTCAGGGCTGGCTCTTCATCTCCCAGACAGCACCAGGAGTGCATCAGGGGGAACGTGGACTGAAAAGGAAGCACAACAAAACCCATTTCCTCCACGCCCACTCCATTCTCTCTATGGCACTTCTGTGACCTGTGGCAGGGTTTTTGCACACTGATTCTCCAACACCAGCCAGGTGTTCTGCAATGGAGCTCCATTCTCACGTTAACTGGAGCAGTTCAGATCTCATGGGTGACAGCTCAGTCCTGCAAGCCTGCCCTAGTTGTGCTGCTTTTTATATCACAGTAGCACACGCATATTTCCAATGGAGCCAAGTGAAGAGTTTGCACATGTGTAATTTTTCCTGTAAGTCATTCATATTGTTGCAGAAATCTCGGAAAGAAATACACAGAGACAGCGAATTCGGATAAAATAATAAAATTTCTTCTCGAGAGCCGCTGAGTCCGTATCCGCCCCTCTTTGTTCAGCATTTCCCTTTTTATATCCTTTTCAGCCATTATCTCATCCCTAGTGGTCTTTGATATGTAAATACAATTCCAGTTCTTATTTACAAGTCACAGACACAAGATAGGCCATATACATTGTAAATTCACCCTGGCATGGTAACTTTGTTAGGTAAATGAAGTTACTGGTTAGAGTCAGATAATCCTCACCTTAAAGAAGGAGTTACAGGAAAAGCAAATCTTAACACATTACTTATTTTGCTTCTACAACTACCTTAATAGTCAGTCTATTAAGTTATCTAAAACTTTTCCGCATCAATATATAGGAATATATGTGAACTAAATACACAGTGCATGTGCATTTACTTGTGTACACATTTACATAAACATATGTGCATTCATTTGTGTTTGACTATCTTGAACTGTACATTAAAAACTGCTCACCTAAGCCAGCAGTTGGTGGCACAGGCCTGTAATCCCAGCACTCGGGAGGCTGAGACAGGAGGATTGCCCTGAGTTCAAGGCCAGCCTGCACTACTTAGTAAGTTCAAGGCCAGCTTGAACAACATAGAGACCCTGTCTCAAAAAAAAAAAAAAGAAACGCTCACCTTCACAGAAGGAGATAGACTCGGAGAAGAGGACAGAGGTGCTTTGTGTCTTCCTGTTCCCTTTGGGTTTCCCTACAGTGTGCTTGTGCTCCTTTTATTCTTTTTTTTTTTTTTTTGGTACCAGGGATCGAACTTGAGACCTTCCGCTTGTGAGGCAGGCTCCAGAACCACTGAGCTAAATCCCTGGCCCTCCTTTTATTCTTTTAAACAATGTATTTAGGAAGGTTTTAGGTTCATAGCAAAATTGAGCAGAAACTGCATGGGCCCCCATCTCTGTCTCCCACTAAAATATTGGATTTGTCACTCTGTGAACTGACACCAGCACGTCCTTGCCACCTTAGTGTGTGCTGGGGTTCACTCTGGTTTTGTGGGTTCTGTGGGTTTTGACTAATGTATAATGCTGTGTGCCTACCTGTTATAGGGTCAGATAGAAGAGTTTCACTTCCCTAAGATTCCTCTATGTTTCACCTCCTCCTCCCGACTCCTGGCAACCATTCACCTTTTCCCACCGTCATTTGCCACTGCCTTGCCCTGTAGTTGGAATCTGATAGTCTAGACGCAGCGGTGGTGAACCCATGCCACACGTGCCATGGTGGGCTGTTCATATCATTGAAGGCGCCAAAAGGTTCGCCGTCACTGATCTGTAGCCTTTCCAGATTGACTTTTTTCTCTTAGTAACATGCGTTTGATACACACCTGGCCGTGTTCTTTCATGGCTTGAAGGCTCATTTCTTTTTAATGTAGTATAACATTCTGTTTTCTGAATGTACTATCATTTAGCCATTTACCTACTGAAGGTCATCTTGGTTCTAAGTTCAGCAATTGTGAATAAAACCACTGTAAATGCTGCTATAGTTGGATCTGAAATGTCCCCAAAAGGCCATGTTAAAGGGTTGGTGCCCAGCCTGCCACACACTATTAGGACTTGGTGTAGAACCTTTCTTCAGCAGAGCCTGCTTGGAGGAAGTCAGGCCACTGGGACCCGGCCTTCTCCCGTCACCTGCTGCCTCTTTCCTGGCCCAGAAGCAGCTGACTGTGGGCTCAAACCTCGGAAACTGTGAACCAAAACAAACCCTTCCTCCTTTAAGTGGTTTATCTCAGTCATTTTATCGCAGTGACAGAAAGCTTGACTTGTAGAAATATCGGAGTGCAGGTATTTATGTGTGGAAGTAGGTTTCAAACTCATTTGCTGGGTTGTTCGGTGAATGTTTGGTTTTTAAGAAACTGCTGGCCCTCCTCCAAAGCCTTGGTGTTGCTTTGTACCCCTTCCCAGAAATGGATGAATAAATGAATGAATGAGCAGTCCTCCTGCTCCATGTCCTCAGCAGCATCCTTGTTTTGGACCTGGGCTATTCTAATGGGTGTGTGGTAGTGTTTCCTTGTTTTAACTGGCAGTTCTTAGTAACATGTTGTGTGGCCTAGCATTTGCTTGTCATCTGTGTATCCTCTTTGGTGAACTTTCTGTTTAGGCTGTTTGCCCATTTAAAAAAATTGTGTGGTTTTTTTTTGTTGAGGTTTAAGAGTTGTTTGTCCATTTTGGCAAAGTGCCTTTATCTGATGTGTCTTTTACACATATTTTCTACCATGCTGTGGCTTATCTTCTCTTTATTTTATTTTTTGAGATGGGTCTTATTATTTTGCCAGGGTGCCCTTGTCCCCCTGAACTCAAGGGAGGGACCCTGTTGGCTCAGCCTCCCAAGTAGCAGGGCTTACATGTATGCACCACCACACTGGATCTTTTCCTTTCGTTTAAAAAAATGTAAGCATCATCAGAGCTGTGTAGTTTAAGTAGTATACTGAGATTTCTGTGGTCAAGACAGATTAAAGATATAATATTAAAAACTCTTGACCACCCCTTCTGGGGATCTTCCCAAAAGAATTAAAAAAAAAATCCTAGCACAGCAATATATATGCACACCCATGTTTATAGTGGCATAGTTTGAAATAGCTAAATCTTGGAAACAGCCCACATTTCCCTATCAACCAATGAATAAAGAAGATACAGTTTTTTTGTATAATGGAGAACTACTCTGCCATAAAGAAGGGTGTGCTTGAGGCATTTCTTGCTAAATGGATGCATCTTGAGACCACACTCTCAAGTGAAATAAATCAGACACACGTGTGTAAATACCGCATAGTTTCTCTGGAGTGAGAAACTGAAAGTGTCAATAAAGACCAAAATGTGTAATAGATATTAATGGGAAGAAAATGTTCCAATGAGAAAGGGAATGAGAGAGGGGGGAGATGGAAAGGAAGAAAGGGACAAGGAAAAAGAAAATAGAGGGAAAAAATGGAAACAGCTTGTGTTAATAAGGAAGGGAAGAGTGGTTGAAGGGAAGGGAATGGGAGAAAAAGAAGCAATGAGATATATCATGTATAGGTACAAGTTCCCTGTGGTGAAGGTGATCATTATGTATATCTAAAATGTACCAATAAAAACCAAAAAACCCTAATGAACAGTCGAGTGTTCCAGCCACCAGGGAGAGTCATTCCACGAGGGCATCTGCACGCTCAGCCAGGCCTGCTGGGTTTGCTGCTGGGCACTCAGGGGCTTGGGCCTCTGCTTCTCAGCATTGGCTCCTGGTGGGCTCTGTCCCAGCGTGAGCCCCTCCTGTCCCTCCTTGTTGCCCCCTCTGTACCCATGTGCCAGTCTTGGCACTGCCCCCCTTCTGGCCTCTGGAAGTCAGGCAGGCCCGAAGATGTGCACTGGTGAGTCCCACTGCTGGCTGGAGGCCCGGTCTCCTCTCTTGCTGCTGGGATGGATGTCACCTCCTGTTCCCACACATTGTTTCTAGATTCCTATGTTTGGGGGCTCTGGCTGGTATCCTTGTGGGGCCTTTGAGATGTACCGGGATACTATGTACATGTATGCAGCTTTAGAGAACAGGCCTTTTAGTGACCCCAGGAGAGAAAGCGTCCAAGAACCTGGAAGAACGTTTTCCCTGAATATGGAGCACAGAATCAGTGACATCGAGATTCCTGGGGACTTGGGGGGGTTGGTGCATGAGTGTGAGCATCTCAGGTTCCTGGGCTCACCCCAGACAGGGGACCCACGGCTCTCCACGTGAGACTTGCTCGGGTTAGGTGAGGACCAGGGTGCCTGAGGTCCAGCATTAGCATCTTCCAGAAGTGTGTGGGAAATGCTGCTTCTCAGGCTTCCAGACCTGTTGGTTCTGAGGTTCTGGTGTGGGGCCCAGAAGTCTGGGTTTTAGTGAGGCTTCAGTTTAGCTGGGGAGGCCACTGCTGCAAGCAGAGGGTCCCAGTGAGGAAAGAAGGTGGTATTTGTGCTGGAGGGTCAAGACCCAAGGGTGGAAGTTCCCCAGAGGCAGGTTCTAATAGCTGGAGTCATCCCGGAGCCAGCTGCCTGCACGCAGGAAGACCTTGCCAGAGAGTCCTGCCTTGGGGGTGGGAGAGCCAAGATCCAAAGCCTCCTGGCACGTAAGAGCAAGGGGGATGTCCTGGCTGTTGAATCACAACAGCAGTATGAGTCATCCCCTGTCCCTGCCGCCCTTGCACCTTTTTTCTTTGTTAAAGGACCGAGTAGGAGCTGAGTGTTGTGGTGCACACCTGTAATCCACGCACTTGGGAGGCTGAGGTAAGTGGTGGCCTTGAGTTCAAGGCCTGTTTGAGCTGCATAGTGAGTTCTAGGGCGAGCCTCTGTCTCAAAAATAAAAAACAGGAAAAAGGCCCGGTGAAAATTAAAATACTCAAGAATGCTGAAGACCTGAGGCAAATCATACCTTTCCTTCAAAAAAACAAAAAACAGTGCAGGAGAGCAGGCAGATCAGAGGGCTAGCCTCTCCCCACCCCCAGGGCAGGCAGGGCTGGGAGGGGAGGGGAAGTCACACAGTTTCCTAGATGGATGGTCCCATTACCACCCTCCTGTGGGCTGGGCTGTGGTAGAATTAGGGGAACAGCTGCTTGAATGCCTGTGGTCCCGGGGCTCCTGATGTTTGATGTCAAGCTGGGAGTGGCCCTTGTGACAGATCAGGACTGGCCTGCTTGGCCCTTTCATTAGTACTTGGAAGAGCACTGTGCCCACAGATATGAGACCAAGGGAGCTGTCAGACTGCAGGGAAATGTTAACAGCACCTGCACAGGGCTCCATACCTGGAAAACCCACCTCTGGGAGGGACAGCTGTGTCCAGGGAAGGGCGTGGTCCTGCCCTGTGTGCTCAGACCACAGCAGGGCCTTGGAAAGGCTCGGGGAAAAGAGATGGGAGCAGGCTCAGAACAGATCCTGCTGCTTTCAAAACAGTGGGCAGACAGGGCTGTGCTTTCTGTTTTTTTGGTACTGGGGATCGAACTCAGGACTTTGCACTTTTGAGGCAGGTGGTAGAACCACTGAGCTAAATCCCCGCCTTTTTTTTTTTTTTTTTTTTGGTATGGGGGATTGAACTCGGGTCCTTGTGCTTTCCAGGTAGGCAGTGGAACCACTGAGCTAAATCCCCGGCAGGGGCTGTGCTTTCTGGAAAGGGGAGGCTAGAGGTAGTGTCGGAGGGCACCGGGGATACTGCGGCTGTGCAGTGGGATGAGCCCCACCCTGGGGGCCCCTTGGGACAGAGCTCTTGTGCAGCAGCAGGGAAACTCCCCAAAGGCCTCCCAGGAATGCATGTGGTGCCCTGCTGCTCCCCTGGCTATAGAGCTGAAAGAGGCCTGTGTGAGTTATTTTCATCCTGGAAGAGCAGCAGCTTTGTGGCTGTGCTAGGCAGGAGGGGCAGCCTCAAGTGCGTCAGAAATGCCCCACTGAAATGGGCCTTTTTGTTTGTTTTTGAGACAGGGTCTCACTGTGCACTTCAGGCTGGCCTTGAACTCACTAGTGTAGCCCAGGCTGGCCTCAGATGTGGTGATCCTCCTGCCTCAGCCTCCCGAGTGCTGGGGTTACAGACATATGCTACCACACCTGGCTTAAATTGGGCCTTTTAAAAGTTGTTTTTAATTGCATAATACATGCACGTGGCAGGAAATGAGAAGGTGGCAGGAATGTGAAGGGCACTCAAATGAACAGCATCACTTCTAGCCTCTGCTTTCTCCCTAGTGTTGGTTGTTCCAGGGATGGTGTGTGTGGATGCGCACATATACACCACCTAGGTGGTGTGTTTCCCGTTTGCTGTTTCTTTATTAGCCTAATTTCCACACCCTATGGCTCCTTGATCAGCGGTGGGGATCATTTCATATCTTGGTAGTCAGAGCTGGCTGATTCTGAAATCAGTTTCACATAGCTACTTAGGGCTCTGTTGTGATATATTTAACCAGATGTTAAATGGTATAGGTTTTCTGTTGTTACAGGTAATGAATGCCACATAAAATCCACGTCCTTAGTGTCATTTCACACAGATGTGAATCTGGGAAGTAAAGTTTTAGTACAGCTGCTGGGTCCAAGGTATGTCATTGTTAACCTTGGCACTTTTGTACTTTTTTTTTTTTTTGGTACCAGGCATCGAACTCAGCACCTTGCACTTGCGAGACAGGCGCCGGAACCACTGAGCTAAATCCCCGGCCTGGCACTTTTGTACTTTTAATTGGCGATTCTCTTGGCACCGTAGAGGGTGAACCTCTTTTGTGTGTCTTTTGCCTGTTTACTTCGTTTGGCAGTTTCTCCTGAAGTTATTGGTCTTTCTCTTCTTTAGTTTCAGAGACAGGGTCTCTCTGTCCTGCCCAGGCAAACCTTGCACTCCTGGGCTCAAGTGATCTTCCTGCCTCGGTTTCCTGAGTAGTTAGTCTTTTCTGTAAAACTTTTTTCCTAAGTTTGTCATTTGTCTCCCTGCCATTTTCTTTCTCTCTTATCATGTGGAAGCTTTATTTTATGCCTTTGGGGTTTGGGGCCCCGCTGAGATTTGTTTGGTGTCTGGATGGGGAATGGAGGGGAGACTGGGGGTTTGGTGCCCTGTGATGTCTCTAGAAGAACAGGTGCCAGCCACAGTTGGCATTCACAACCTCAGCCGCCCTCCTGTGGGGCAGTTCCTGTCTTTGACACCCCCAAGCTGCCTCCGCCCGCCCCCAAGCCTGCCTGCCCCTGGGCTGAGGGTCAGGCCAGGACAGGGCTTTGGCTGACAGCTCACCCCACCCCAGTAGGATGAGCCACTGTGTCCCAGGGCATCACCGCTGGACCCTCAGCCACCCGTACTTAGGGCTCAAAAAGACCAAACACCATGCGTGCGTGAGTGCGTGCGTGGGTGAATGCGTGCTGGAGGTCCTCGTCCTGGCCATGTGACCACGCCTACTCTCTTCAAGGTCACCGAGGTGTCACTAGCTTCCCACTGCTTTGCCTGGGGTCACTGCTGGACCCATTGACCAAAACAAATGGTTGTACGTGTAGGCCCAAGACCAGAGCACCTGCACGGACCAGTGACTCCTTAAGGAAGACCTTTAGCTTCCTTACCAGCCACAGGCTCGGTTCTTCAAGGTAGCAGGAGGAAACCTACAGTCTGCTGGGTAGAGAGTGTCTAGCATGGCCCCTGGCTCGGGACACCACTTGGGAATTCGTTCCAAATGCAAATTCTGGTTCTGACCCGAACATTCTGGTTGTGGAGCCCAGCGACCAGTGTGACATCATGACCGATACGCAGTGAGAAGGAGCAGCTGTGGCAGTGGACAGGTGGCTGCCCAGGAGGGCTGCTGCTAGCTGGCAAGAGCAGGCAGGTTGCCAGAGTCTCTGAGAGGCTGGTGGTCATAGCTGGTTGGGGTCCCTCCTGGACAGTTTAAGTGGCCTGGCACATTGCCACAGATCTGTGTACAGAGGGACTTAGGATCAGTTATCCCACTTGCTGCCCTGGGTTCCAGGCCTCTGCCCCCCTGACTGACATATGAGTAATCACTTACCCTCTGAGCTTCAGCTCTCGGGGTTTCTTCCCGCTGGCAGGAGTCGGCTGGGCCCCCTCGCCTGGTGCACGGAGAGGGAATGGAGAGGGTCACCTGCTCACCTCAGAGTAGCTTGGACACAGGGACTGTCGGGAGAGCTAGGGATAAGGGCCCAGGGAGAGAAGGCAAACAGACCCAGAGCCCTGAGGCCGTGTCCTGTCTGGTGCCCGAGAACAGGTGCCACACCCAGGCTGTGCCCCAGTCAGCAGAGGTGGCCAAGAAGTGGGGTGGACTTGAATTTTTATTAGTCTGTGTTTGCAGCACATAACGGTTACATTCACAGTGGGGACTTGGTGCGAGTATGTAACATGTTTTAATTCTTTTTCACCCCCTCCCTCCATCTCTCGGCCCTCTTCTCTTTTGTCAGAAGATCTATCTTCCTGTGTCCTATTATCTATCTTTTATCTTGCTGTTTAATTTATTTATCCTTTGGGTTTCTTATATAAGACAAACCATATGATAGTTAAGCCTGTATATCTGAGTTTTGTCACTTTACATTATGGTCACAAGGTGTGTCTGTTTTCTTACAAATGACTCAGGTTTATCTTTCTTTATAGCAGAGAAGTACTGCACTGTTGGAAACCCACAGGCTCAGGCTTGAGACTGGTGAATCCCTGTAGCCACGGTGCAGGGCCTGGCCCTGAAGTCCTAGCTGGAGGCCTTGGAAGGATTGGGGACCGGGAAGCAGGGAGAAGGGAGGGTGTAAACTCCGTTGCAACAAGTGAGACTGTGCACCCGCTCCTGCCGGGCTCCTGCGGTCACTGTTCTCATGAGGAACTGGGCCAGCAGGCCTGGGTGGAGAGGACGCTGGCCACAGTCTGAATGCCCCTTCTCTCCCCTTTCAGATCTGACCATGAGCTACCCAGGGTACCCCCCTCCTGGTGGTGGCTACCCGCCAGCTGCACCAGGTAAGAGGGGCTGGGTGGTCCTGAGTGAGAGGAATCGGAGTTGCCTCCCTCCCCATCCTCCCTGGCACAGCCTTGTGGGAGGAGAAAACAGAGGAGGGAGCCACCCAAGGCTTGGAACTGGTTCCAGGAGGCCTGGACAGGGCCAGGGTCCTCCTGCCTTGTTAGCCAGTAACTGTGAACAAGTCTTTCACGTTTCTGAGGCTCCGTTTTCACCTTTGGAAAATGACTTCCAGGATCTCTTCTTGAAGGGTTGTCCTGGACACCAGAGATAGACATGGTGTCCCCCAAAGCTTTGCCATTGTCACAGATGCTGGTTGCACAGCAGCCGGGCCCCAGCTTGGAAGGAAGTGGAGGCACTGGTCAGGTGACTGAAACTGGCCCAGCAGCAAAGTTTGTCTTGACCCTTAGGAGTCCTTTGTCCTATTTGGTCCCAATATCAGGAAAGAAGTGGGAGGGCTCTGGGGATGAAGGGGAGACAAAGGCCATTTTGAAGACGGTCATCCTAAGGGTGTCTGAGCTGCACTGTCACCCACCCTGCGGGGCCCGTGGCCGTAGTCATTCATCCTGGGGAGCTGAGGTCCCTCGGCCAAAGCACCCGATCCTGCAGCCCCTTTGAACTCGCTGTCCCTCACCTTCAGCAGACAGAGGACAAGCCCCAGCAGGGCCGTGGGTCAGCCACTTTCACAGGGCCACACCGCTTGAGCCGTGCATCCCCCCCCCCCCGACTGGTTAACACTGAGTTCGCTCCCCTCTGCAGCACAACTCCTGCTGTCTGTGTCCTGTTCCCTTTGTCAGCACTGCTGTTCCACCCCCGAGCAACAAGAGAGGGCAGACAGGTGACTTAGGAAAGGCTGTGCCATGAGCTGAGCATCTGCAGCCCCCACCATGGTGCCAGCCGCCCTGCTGCAGGTCTCAGTGGCAGTGGTCATGCATGGCATTGCTCACTCAGCCCTCACTGCAGCATCTTGGTCTGCGGGAGACAAGCCCAGAGTAGCTGAGAGCCCCAGGACATAGCTGGCTTGCTGGTCCAGAGCCTGGCTTGTCACCGCTGTCCCCTTATGGGTAATGGTTGGGGCCCATGTTTCCCATGATACAGGTCTGAGTCCCTCCAGCCTGTCACTGCGTCTCCCTTCCTGTTACCGACTTACCACAGTGAAGAGCTCAGCTGGTGGGACCCCTGCCCTGTGCCTGTGCAGCTCTGTGAATCCATGGGCCCCCTGGAGTTTGCCATTGTCCCAGGCCCAGCAGAGTCCCAGGGTGACGGTTCTGTGCCTGTCCTCCTGCTCTGTGTCGTGGGGCCTGTGTGCCTCCTGAATACCCCACTGAGTATTCAGTGGGGAACAAGTGCGAGGCCTCCTCTCTGTCCTGACTCCCCACTGGGCCTTTCTGTCCTCTGCAGCGCTGGCCCGAGGCTCTGCTTGGCCACCTCTCCTGACCCCCTCCGCCTTCCCGCATCGGGCAGGGGACAGATTGGGGCTGAGGGCTTGGTGTTACTTGCAGGTGGCGGTGCCTGGGGAGGTGCTGCCTACCCTCCGCCCGGTGGGGCCCCCATTGGGCTGGATAACGTGGCCAACTACGCAGGGCAGTTCAACCAGGACTACCTCTCAGGAATGGTGAGTCTGTCCTTCTTCTGTCCGGGGCACAGCCACACAGCTGGGAAGCAAGGCTGCTGGTCACCGGGGCCGTGGAGTGTGCCCAGCTGCCTCTTAGAACAGGAGGGTCTTCATCAAGGCTCTACCAGCCACCCAATGCTCTCCCTTCTGTAAATTGAAGAGTAGGAGATGCACTGAACATGTGGTCTTTCTGGGCCCTTACAGTCCTGGGGCGGTTGTGGGGGCGGGTGTGTCCTCATATGGATGGCTGTTCTGGTTTGGTCCTGGGTGGGAGTATGGCAGTAGCTTGGGCAGATATGCCCAACTTTTATTTGTTGTTTTGCTTTTAAAATAATATATTTTATAATCTGAAAACAAGTGTGTGCTTAGTGGAAACAATGCAACCAGTACACACCCAAATTTGTGCGAGGCCCAGTTCTAGGCACTGGGGATTTGTGAATAGAACAAACAGGAGTCTCAGGCCGGGTGCATTCTCTGAATGGAAAGGGACAGCCAGAGTCAGCTCCATGGCAGTCCTGAGACGGGGAAGCTTCAGGAGCAAGAGGAGCTGGTGAGAGGGTTAGGAGCTGGATGGGTGGGGTGGGGTGAGGTTTTAGGGCAGGAGTGGACATAGGGCAGAAAGGGACATGGACAGAGGTCTGAAGCAGGGGAGGGGTGTGCTACATCGATGGCTGGGACCACCAGACCCTGTGGCGCTGCGGACCTGGAGTGGCCTGGGCAGCAGTGGAGGCCAGGGTGGCTGAGGAGGGCAGCAGAAGGGGCCCAGGTCTCCTGCCCAGGCTCCGGGCCTTCATTCTGATGAGCTCGGGTCACTTGCCACCTGAGGTGTGTGTTCAGCAGGGTGACGAGATGAGCCCCACCAAGCCCAGGAGACACCCTTGTACTTTCTGGGGCTCTAAACTCTACCTACACTCATGGGCCTGGGAGGAAGGCTGAATCCCCTGTGGAAAGGGTGGAGGTGACTGGTCGGGGTCCCGAGGGAGCCAGGGCGCTGGCTGCACCTCCTGAAGTTAGGTTGGCTATGGTGTGGTGGGCACTTGGTCCCCCAGTGGGACGGCGCTGTGGTCAGGGGAGGCCAGTGGGTAGAGCACGGCTGGGCCTGCAGTGAGTCACAGGCTCTGCTTCGTGTCCTTGCAGGCAGCCAACATGTCAGGGACGTTTGGAGGAGCCAACCTGTATCCCGGAGCCCCCGGGGGAGGCTACCCTCCTGTGCCCTCTGGTGGCTTCGGGCAGCCCCCTCCTTCCCAGCAGCCTGTTCCTCCATATGGAATGTACCCGCCCCCTGGAGGAAACCCGCCCTCTGGGATGCCTTCCTATCCGCCCTACCCAGGGGCACCCATGCCACCCCCTGGGCAGCCACCAATGACCTACCCTGGGCAGCAGCCAGTGCCACTCCCGGGACAGCAGCCGACGCCAAGCTACCCGGGATACTCAGGGTCTGGGACCATCACCCCTGCTGTGCCCCCAACCCAGGTGAGTGCTGGTCTAGCCCTGAGCCCAAAGGCTGGAGGCTCTTGGCCAGGGATGGGAAGGCTCAGTCCTGCAGCTTACACTTCTTGGTTTATTGGAGTGTACTTTTCTCCCGGGCCCCTGGCCCTGGCGCTGAGAGAGCTGCCTGCCCCTTCTCCCAATCTGGTTAGACATCCCGAGTACAAACTGGGTCAGGATGCCCCAGCAGCAGCCTTCATTCCAGCTGTGATTTACTGGACGGTGTGCTCTGAAAGAGCTGCCGGGCCACCATCCTCCAGGCCCTGGTGCCCAGCAGCCCCATGGTGTGCCTTCCGGGATGGGTTTTGGAGGTTCTTACAGTCCCCTCTGGGGAGGGAAAATTGTTGGCAGGTCCTTCGGGGTTGATCTTGGCTCTCTTTGGAGAATAGTTTGTGTTTGCAGAGCCTAGAATTCATTGTCATGGTTACATGGCCAAACTGGCTCAGCACAGGGCTGGTGATACGTTTGGGGTGACTATTTTTAGACAGAGGGTCCTCTCCATCCCTCCCAACCCTTGCCTCATGGTCCCTCTCTCCATTGTCTCCTCTCTGCACACGTGTCTGCTACTGTACCAACCACTAGGAAGACAAGGTGCCAGCAGACAGTTTAGCCTGGTGGCTGTGTACCTTTGAAAAGTTGGGTGCTGCACCTCCTGGGGCCGCATGGACTAGCTGGGCCCTGCCGGGAGCACTGAGTGTGTGCCACATTGCTCTGTGGCAGGGGAAGGCCAGCGGCCTCTGCTTCTGCAGCCTGCCCTTCCGGAGCCGGTGTCAGCCCTGCGGGGGATGGGTGGGTGTAGGACAGATTCTCGGGGCCAGGATTTAGCCATGGGGACTCCCAGCTCGGCAGCCAGGAAGGGGTCCAGTACCAGGATGTGCAGATGGGTAACGCCATGTTGGGCAGCCTCGGTTAGAGCCCTGTGGCAGTGCTGTTGATTTCTGGGTCCTTCAGACACTCCAACTCTTGTCTCGAGGTCTGGGGGTGGAGCGGCTGAGGGAGGTGGCATGCAGATCCTCTTACCTGTGACTGTCTGCAGTTTGGAAACCGAGGCACAATCACAGATGCTTCTGGCTTTGACCCCTTGCGAGATGCCGAGGTCCTGCGGAAGGCCATGAAGGGCTTTGGTGAGAGACCCGGGGGTTGACATCCTTCCCTTACCCCTGGGCAGATTCCTGGGAGGCCAGCTGGGCCCAGTGGCGATGGAAGAGGAGGTGATGCAAGGTGTGGTTGGGTCGCCCGGGGAGAATTGGAAGCTGCAGGCCGGGCTGTCCACAGGTGCAGAGCATCCCAGTGACCCTCGGCTCTGCGGCTCCCACCTCTTCCTCCCCAGGCACCAATGAGCAGGCCATCATCGACTGCCTGGGGAGTCGCTCCAACAAGCAGCGGCAGCAGATCAGCCTGTCCTTCAAGACGGCCTACGGCAAGGTGAGGGCCTGGTGAGGCACAGGGCCGCCTCTGGCGGTGGGGTGGCCACAGTCCCCCTCACTTGCTTCTCTGTGGAACTGGGCTGGCCTGGACCTGGGGCTGGATGCTGAGCTGCTCTAGGGCACTTCCTGCTGCCACCCCCTGGTGCAGGATGCCCCAAGGGAGCAGTCCCTGAGTTCACAGGGGACTGAAGTTGGCACAGGTGCCCAGAGTTCTGGGTTCTAGCCGAAACTCACGAGACTGGGCACATCATTTCCCCTCCCCTGGTCTCAGTTTCCCTTCCTGTGCACCTGGGGAGGTTTTGCTCATGTGAGCACTTTGGAGGAAAAGGCTTTCGGGTCAGAATAGATAACCAGGGGGCTGGGCTTGGACTCCCAGAGGCAAGTGCTGTAGCCAGTACCCCTCCAGCCTCAGTGCCTTGTGTCCCTGGCAGTGCAGGCTCTGAAGAGGGTACCGGCAGGGCCTGAGGTCAGGCTTTTCTCCCTGGCACCTGGGTGATGTCCATGTCCCTGAGGTGACCCTGGAATCTGTTCTCATGCGTCACCCCCGGGGAATCTCAGCGTTGGCTTATTTTACGTGCTTGTTTGAATATCTAACCAGGATTTGATCAAAGACCTGAAATCTGAGCTGTCGGGAAACTTTGAGAAGGCCATCTTGGCTCTGATGAAGACCCCAATCCTGTTTGATGCATATGAGATAAAGGAGGCCATCAAGGTGTGTATGTGTGACTGTGTGTGTGTGTGTGTGTGTGTGTGTGTGTGTGTGTGTGCGTGCGCATGCGCGCCCGTGCCCAGGAGGAAGCCTGCGTGATGTGAGGTCTTTTGCTCAGTGGGCTCCTGGCTTGGAGTCTATGTGCTGTGGGAAGGGGTTTTCTTGCACTTTCCCCCAGCGTTTGCTCCTGTCAGGGGCCCAGCCGCAGTAGGGACCAGTTGTCCCTTCTCCAGATCCCAGGTGGGCAGCCCTGACTGACACTCAGCGCCTGCTCTCCGTCTCCTCCATCCAGTCATTTTTGGCTGGGGCTTATCAGGTCCTTAGGGTCCAGCACGGGGCTGGCTTAGCCTCCGCCCAGCACAACCTCCAGCGGCTTCCTGGGGTGGGGGGGCAGTGCTGCATCCAGGGTGCGGGACAGTGGTGCCCAGGATGTATGGAGGCCCTAGGTAAGGTGGCTGGTGCATACTACACCCTCTGTAAATGCCGAGTAATCCGAGGGTAGCCGTGGGCAGTGGTAGTCATAAAAACAGCTGACCTATGCCATACTTCTTGCCTGACCTGAACTGAGTGGTCTATATACATTAACTCACGTAATCCTCATGACTCCTACACGGATCACTCCCATTTTATGGACCAGGAGCCCAAGGCACAGAGAGGCTAAGTAACTTGCCCCAGGTCACACAGCAAGTAAGCCTCGGAGCCAAGATTCAGACCTACCTTGAAGCCAGGCTGCTGACCCTGTCCTCTTCTGCCTGCTGTGCCTAGCCTGCTAACTCCTTTGTCCTCACTGTTCCTGCCCTGTCCTAGAGGTTTCCACACACTCTGCAGTCCACTGGGGGCTCTGGTGTTTCCACATGGCCACTCTGACCTCTTGCTGTCAGCTCATCTTCCCAGTTGTCATCTCACTCGCTCTCGGGCTCAACTTGGAACACAGCCGCCGACCACGTGCTGGGCGGTTGCTGCACCTCTCTGAGCCTCAGTTTCCTGGAAGGCTGTTGTGGATCCCTTCCCAAGAGATCGTTTGTGACATGGTGCTGGCGGTGCAGTGGCGGTGTCTCTGTCAGAGGCCCCATCACTGTGCGGCTTCTGCTGTCTCTCCTGGTCACTGCCACAGCGTGTGGTCTGCTCTGTTCTCCGCCACTGCAGGGGGCTGGTACGGATGAACCCTGTCTGATCGAGATCCTGGCTTCCCGCAGCAACGCGCACATCCAGGAGCTGAACCGCGTCTACAAAGCAGGTGCC
Source organism: Heterocephalus glaber (assembly GCF_053883595.1). Lineage (NCBI taxonomy): Eukaryota > Metazoa > Chordata > Mammalia > Rodentia > Bathyergidae > Heterocephalus > Heterocephalus glaber. The sequence continues at coordinate 9,474,414 of NW_028258320.1, read as the reverse complement.
TGCTGCACCCGCACAGCCTCTGCACCCCATGGTGTTGGCTGCACCCTCCCTGGACCCTGTACCCCTCCAGACCTCCTTATCACCACTTCCTGCCACTCCCGGCCCGCTGGGTCGCACTGATGCCCTGCCCTGCCTGCAGTTTACCTGGGCAGGTGGCTGGGTGGGGCCGGCCGGGACCAGAGCCGTGACAGCCCCCAGGTCTCAGGCTTGTGTGTCCCTGGAGGACCTTGTGGACCACGTGTCTCCCCTAGCCCTGGACCCTGGGCCCTTCTCCCACTGCTGCCCAGGGTTGACCAGATCTGCAGTGGGCCACAGGGTGACCTTCCTGTGCCTCCTTAGAATTCAAAAAGACGCTGGAGGAGGCCATTCGCAGTGACACATCTGGGCACTTCCAACGGCTCCTCATCTCCCTCTCTCAGGTGCCTTCCCCACAACAGGAAATTGGAATGGGGTCGGGTGGGGGAGTGGGCAGGAAAGGCGGAGAATGAGAGTGTCGTTGTCGTGCATCCCTCCAAGGAGTGGGCTCGACCCTGTACCCTGCTTCCTTTCAGGGAAACCGAGATGAAAGCACAAATGTGGACATGTCCCTCGTCCAGAGAGACGTCCAGGTGAGTGGCCGGGCTGGGCAACCCCTGGCTTCCTGAACCAGGGGTGTCCACTACCCTCTCGCTTCAAAGGAGGAGGTGCTCTGGGATTGAAAGAACGGTGGACATGGTCCAGCTTCTGGGTCCTCTGCCCCTCGCCACTCATGGGCTGTGCCCACGAGCAGGTCACTGGCCTTCTGGACTTTGCTTTCCCCTGCTTGTAAGGGAGGGAAATAGTGCTGGGGATTTAGCTCGGTGGCACTGCACCTGCCTCGCAAGCGCAAGGTCCTGAGTTCAATGTTCGGTACCAAAAAAAAAAAAAGTCAAGGGAGGGAAATAGTAAGCATTGCAGCGGTTGATCAGTCACAGTTATGAGTGTGGGTCTCACGTGACCGGTGCCCGCCCCGTGTCCAGGTGCAGTACCATTCTGTTTGCATAGTGCAGAATTGGCCTCCTGCTAAGCTTCAGAGGGTGGGAGCCTGGAAGCCAGCTGTCACCTTGGTATGCAGCCTTAATTTTCCCATCCCCCTTGAGCTGCAGACAAATGGGGGAAAGTCCAGACAGCTGAGCGGCTCCCTAGAGAAGCTTGCATTTCCCAACCCTGGCATCTGGGCTGGAGAGAGCCTGGCTGCCTGGTGGTATGGAGCTGGGGTACCTTTCCCGCCCTTCCTGGAGGCCAGAGGTCGCATGCTCTCCCTCCTTTGTTCCTGACCTGTGTCAGCCGCACCTTAACCTGCAGCTGAGTCCTTCAGAGGGTCTTCCTTGGACATTGGATCCTTAAGTCCAAGGCTGCTGCCTGTGCTTGAAGGCCTGTTAGAGGCCACTAGGGCAGGGTTGCAAGTTGGCAAGTATTTTGGGTACAGACCTTCAAAAGTTTAGCAGGCAATTGCCAGCTGTGCCCCTTGGCAAACCTGCTTAATGGTCTAGGTAATGAAAAATACCAAATTACATGAAATCCTACATCCACAACTGTGGTCTCTCAGCTGTTGGAATGTTCATTGTCTCACATGTTCCTTCTCATCTATAGGGAAGTTGCTTCTCAAGATTGGGCAGTTTCACACAGCAGTGTGGGTTTTATGGTCCTGCTGCTAAGAGCTCCCCTCTGGGTGGTTAGCCTTGGCCCCTCAGCCCTACGCCACATTTTCCCACAGCACCCCAGCCTCAGAAGACCCCTTGCTGCCCAGGAGGGGATGTGGGCCGCTGGCTTCTGGGTCGGTTGTGAATGAGGCCTTTGAGGCTTCCAGGGTGCTGGTTCCATGTCTTTCCCCTCTGGGACTGAGGCCACACATGCCCCACCTTGGCTGGGTGACCTGGGGCTGGGCCTCCGGACAGGGCCGGCACTGCATGTCTTCCTCCTCACGCAGGAGCTGTATGCGGCTGGGGAGAATCGCCTGGGAACAGATGAGTCCAAGTTCAACTCCATTCTGTGCTCTCGAAGCCGGGCCCACCTGGTGGCAGGTAAGGCAGTCCAGGCCTCCCAGGGCTGAAGGGGAGCTGAGCTTCCTTTCGTCCCCTGCTGGTGACTTACCAGATACCACCCAGGGCTTTAGGTCAGCAGGGGCTCTGGAGGAAGCCAGGGTGGGACATGGGCCACTGCTGGCTGACTGCTGGTGTATGGGGCCATGCAGCTGGAGGCGTCCTGGGGCCGCCTCACCAGGGGCTCGACTGTGGTATGACACAGTTGAAACAAACACTAGGTAACTGTCTGCTTACTCGAGCCCCATGTACCATGGAGCTCTGGCCACGTGCCCATCCCGGAGGAGGGTTGAGGGTGCCTTGGGGAACAGCACCACAGTCCTGTCCTCACCGGGCTCGCTGCCTTGTTCAGGGACAGCCAGGGAGCACATGCGGAGCAGCCTCTGTGTCAGGCGGTGGCTCCTGTAGAGAGAAATGGCAAGACTGGAGTCAGGCAGGCACAGTGGGGCCAAGCCAGGGAGAAGCCCGTGACACAGTCCCCTGCAGTGGGGACTTGGAGGGAACACTGGGAGGGCCTCTCTGGGAGGGCGCTGGGAGGAGGGAGGCAGGGCTTGTGGAGTTAGGGGTTCGCTGGGCTCTGAGTGGAGAGCGGTAATGCCTGTCTTTTCTTGGTTTTGTTCTTTTGAGATAGTCTCATTATGTAGTTCAGGCTGGCCTTGAGCTCACGGCGATCCTTCTGCCTCAGCCTCCTGAGTGCTGGGATTACAAAGCCTGTGTCACCATGCCCAGCTAGCCTGTCTTAAATATACTCAGAACACTTACCCTAGCCATAGTGGGGCAGAATTCTCTAGCACAGAGCCTGGCTTGTAACAGTGTTGAATATTTCTCTAATGTAGTGGACACTATACTGAGAAGGAAAAACAGAATTGTTGTGGGGTGCAGTTTCTAAAGCAAAACAAATCCTCAGTGGTGGCCACACGTGGTGGTGCGTACCTGTAATCCCAGACTCCAGAGCATAAGGCTAGAGAATCGCTGTGAGTTTGAGGCCAGCCTGGGCTCCATAGTGAGACCCTGTCTGAAAAACCCAAAAAACAAAACAAAACAAAAATCATGAGACAGGATCCTGTGTATATGCACACCTCTGATCTCTGGCTCTTCTGATTTCCATCCCTTATGTGGGACACCAGCTAAACAAGCTCAGCCCCACCTGACAGCATTCTGCTAATGCAGTCACCTCTTTAAAGACTCCATCTCCAAATACAGTTTTATTCCACAGTACCTGGGGCTAGGACGTTAACATGGATTTGCGGGGACCCAGTTTGCTCTGTGACATGTATCTCTGTCTGCCTGTAGTGTTTAACGAGTATCAGAGGATGACGGGCCGGGACATCGAGCAGAGCATCTGCCGGGAGATGTCGGGGGACCTGGAGCATGGCATGCTGGCCGTCGGTAGGTGTCCCAGTGGCCAGTGTGTCACCAGCTGCTAGAGTCTCCTTGTGTCTGCTTGAGGGGTGGTGCATTGAAAGAACCTCAGGAGCTCATATTGCAAGTGCAGTGTCTGACTGGTGGGACCTCATGCTGCTCTCAGGCCGGAGTGCAGTGAGCCCTGCTGTCTGGGATGGGTGTGTCTTGTTTATGTTCCCCCGGTGGCTGAGGAGAGGGGCCCTGCAGTGTGGGCATTGGTGGGAGGGCATCCAGCCGCTCTCTGGGAGGAAGGTGACTCACATCCTGCCAAGTTTCCTCTAAAAATACCTCCCCGCAGGCACTTGTCAGATGTTTGTGATGGAAACACGGGAAGATTTTTACTTGCAACAGCAAAACAGGACCGTTCCAGGGAAAGCTGGCTGAGGTCCGGCAGCTGCGCCTCCAAAGCAGGGTGCGGGCTCCGGGTCTGTCCCGCCGTGTAGGCTTGGAAAATCTTTTGCCCATTGTTTTCATGGCGCTTTTCTCGGACAGACAGTAAATCCTCACTCATTTCTTTGCACATCCCCCATGGTGTGGTTCATGGCCTGAGAACTCCAGAAAGGCACCGAGTTTGCTCAGCCACTCTGTCTCCATGCAGGTCACAGTATTGCAGTTGGCCTGCTTAGCAGCACAGTCCTTCACCACTCACAGTTCTTCCTTCCGGGCCCCTGTGGTTCTCAATCCTTTTATCACAGAGGCTGCCAGGAAAAAGAGTGGATTGGTGTCCAGGCTCTGGTGCCCCTGTTCCACAGAGCTGGAGTCACGATCATGGGATAGCTGCGCCTGGAGGCAGGGGTGATGAGAGGGGTGCAGCTGTGGGCTTGGCATCCCGGCCTCCTGGGAGGACACACGTGTACTCCATGCCTTCCTGGACTGAGTTTCCTGAAGATCAGGTTATGCCTTGTTCCTCTCTTCCAGTGAAATGTCTCAAGAACACCCCTGCCTTCTTCGCTGAGAGGCTCAACAAGGCCGTGCGGGTATGTAACTCGGGGGTTGCCCGACCTGAGACCGCGGCCGCTCAGCCAGGAGTCTGAAGGCTGTGAGTGGGGAGGCGGAGGGTGCGGCCTGCTGCTCATGCCTCTGGGCCGACTCTTTAGGGAGCAGGAACCAAGGACCGGACACTGATTCGAATCATGGTGTCCCGCAGCGAGGTTGACCTCCTGGACATCAGAACGGAGTACAAACGGATGTATGGCAAGTCGCTGTACCATGACATCACGGTACGGACCCTGGCCACCTCCTGGCCACCCCGTTCCCTTCCGCTCGCCCTCTTTGGAAGAGCCCGAACTTGGTCTCTGGGCTGCACATGGGTGCCAGGTTGATGGCCCTCAGCTCTGTTCTCTTCAGCTTCCCTTGTTCCTACAGGTGCTCCCAAGCAGATTGTCAGCTCCTGAGGGTGGGGCAGGTCTTAGCCCTGCATCCCTGGCCTCCCGGAACCCCGCTGCTCAGTAATTGCCTGGGGTGTCCACCCAGCAGCACTCAGAAAATCTCAGGGCCTCTCCTACCTTGGCCTTGACCTTCAAGTCCCAGCCACTCTGAATTGTGATCCATCAGATAGAAATCCTGTCCCAAAGGCTTCTGGAGCACAGGTCTGGCTCCCTGATTACTTGTAAGGCATAGTAAGGCAGCAGCTCAGTGCAAGGCCTGTGGTCTCACCTAGGAGTCTGGTTCGGGCCTTTCTACATGCTAACTCTGTGATCTCAAACCTGCCTGGGCCCCAGGCCAGCATGTTTAAGGTGAGGATAGTGGTAGTTCCTCCCAAGGAGTGGTGTGAATATTGAACAGGCAGTCTATACCAAGTGTCTAACAAACACTGGCTGCTCTGGGTCACTGTGTACCAGGGCAGGCTGACAAAACATGCTCTTGTCTAGCCGGACTGATGGTACATTCTGACCGTTACCTAAACTTTGAAATTGAAAAAGTCACCCGGCCCAGGTCCTCATTCCAGACTCACTAGCATTTGACACTGTTGGGCTCCTCTGAAAGAAGTGACTGTCCGTTTGTATGTTATAAAGATGCTGCTGTGATCAGCAGAGAAGTGGTAATTAGAGACAGAGCACCTCCTGAGGGCCAGCCGGCTATGCTCTCTAGAAGAAGCCATAGGCCTTGTCCCCTGAGAGCCAGGGTGGCAGGAAGTGATTAGGGATCAGTGGAGCCCCTCTGCCCCCCAACAGTGAGTACAGAGGTGTCAAATAGGGCAGAGCTCCCAGAAACTGGGCACCCTGGGTGACAACAGTGTCCTCTGTTTTGTGGCCACGGAGATAATGTGTCCCCAAGTAGGACACATTGTGCCTCGTGGTAGAACCCCAGTTTGTGTCCTGCAAGTGCCTGGGGAAAGGAATATTGGTGAGCCCCAGGTAGTGGTTTTGAGGCTGATTTTAAATTTTGTTGTGGTTATTTATTTACGTTTGATCACTGGGACGAGTGCATCTTTCTGTTCTTTAACAGAGGCTTGGGAATGGCTGAGGTGGATGTCCCAAGGTACAGGCCACCTGCTTTGGGACAGACGGGGCAGGGATACACACACACACTCACAAACAGACACACATATCTCCTTAGCGTGGGTCTGCTGTCCACAAAGGCACTTGGGCCAGGAGAAAATCAGCCGACAGGAAGTGGCCATACCTCACTTAACTGATGTCCTTGTTCCTGTGACCAGGGAGACACTTCTGGGGACTACAGGAAGATCCTGCTGAAGATCTGTGGTGGCAATGACTGAGCAGTGACTGGTGGCTCGCTTCTGCCCCCTGCTGGCAAGGCAATGCCAGGATGAGGCCAAATGATTGTTTCTCACAAATCCACCCAGTAACCCCAAGGTGTACATCTATCCCTAGAGCCTTGGCCCTGTCCTGCCTTCCCCCTCTTGGCCTGGTCACCCTGCTGAAGGGCCTGGTTGTGGCTAGAGCTCCCTCGGGGAGCCTTCTTCTGCTCCCCACAGCCTCTGGCTGTTAAGAGTAGATGTTTTATTTCCTGACTTGTGCAATCATTCCTTGTTACTTGTGGCTAGACTCTCAGCATCATTTTAGTTGTGTAATTTTATATTCTCCCTTGGAGGCATATTTTCTTTTTTTAATTGTCATTGCCCGGCAGATGCATGTTAGTCTTGTGTACCAATACACGTTTCTAGTGAGAACCATGAACCTCACTAGGGCCTGCAAAGGTAATGTCTGCATCTGGTGAGAATGTGTCATGAGCTTTGTTTTTGCCAAACCCCACCTCCTTTTTAGAAAAAAGGCCAGACAGTCATTTCTTCCATCTCCCATGCAAAACCTTGTGGTCCCATGCAAAGCCTGTTCCTGACCAGTGACAGGGCTCCTTGTACTTTGGAATGTGCCTTAAACCTGAATATCTGCAGCCAAAAACTTTCCAAATTAAAGTTGGCCAGCTCTGGAATGTTCTGCAAATGTGTTTCTGGTGCCAGCTTGTTTTCTTCCGCTTCAGGGCCTAGGGGTTCTGGCTTATTAGCCAGTGAAAATCTATACCACTTGAAGTAGAAATCGGTGCTTGGAAACCCTGAGCATAGCTCACTCGTGGAGACTGATATACGGACATGAGAAGGGGCTCCCCAAAACCATGCCGGAGGCCAGGCGCTGACAGGGCACAAGGATCCTGGTGGGGTACAGGTGCAGGCCCCCAAGAGTGAGACAAGGAGGGTGTGGTCCACCACCCAGGTCCTGGAAAAGGGGCACAGGTGGGAGCCTTCAGGTAAAAGAGAGCATGTGGCTCTCATCCCTACAGGCCCTCTGGGCCTTAGGAGAGGGACTCCAGAAGGGACAAGGTTCTAGGAAGCACCATGTCTTATCCAGAAGCACAGAGCTGGGCTCCCTGAGTACAGGGTTCCACCCCCTTCCTCCCTGACCTGTGTTAAGAGTCAAGAAAGGGAAGAATCCAGAGAGACTTGGCTGGATTTGAGCCTGCTGGGCCCTGGCAGGAACCCAGGGAGTGGCCCGTGTGCAGGGTAGACATCTGCTTGGGGACAGTGCCTGACACATCACTGGCTCTAAGCAGTGAGAAGAGGGATGGCAGCCAGGAGGCTCCATGGAGCCCTCGGGAGCTGGGCATTAGCCTGCAGCTTGACCTGCCTTCCTGAGCTGCTGCTGGCATGGGCATTGGGATGGATCTCTTCTTCAGCATCCATGACAGGCCTTGGGAGCCAGAGCTCAAGCTGAGGTCCCACCCCTGCTGGTCTCCCTGGAAGCCCCTCCTCTGGGGCAGGTCTTTGCCCATGGGGTGCCAGCTGGTGGGAAGGATGCCAGGCATAGTACATGTCCTGAACTCAGCCTGAGCCTGCTGGCCTCCTGAGCTGTGATGGGGCCTAGAGCTAATGTGCTCTGATGTGATTGTGAATGTCTGGTGGCATTGCTTTCTCTACACTCAAGTTCTCAGCTTGGTGCCCAGCCAGCAGTGTTGAGCTTATACATACATTTACTTTGGTCCCCAAGAGAATTTTTAGAAATTTGAATTTGTTGCCAACATGTAAGCATTGGGAGCTTTAATGTTTTAAAAATCTGCAATTCTTCAAATTCTTATCTCACGCGCACACACACACACACACACACACACACACACACACACAGATTCACTGGGGCCTGTATTCCTGCTTGGCTGGAGCCAGTTTCAGTGCCCCCTTTAGGCATGGGTTTTCCACTGGCCAAGGGTCCGCCACTTCTTGTATCATAACGGGCCTTGTTATTGTGGCCCCTGCAGACCCTTAAATTTGAGACCCCTGGAATACACACAGGCCATCTTTGTTCTGAGTGCTGGCTCTCCCTACCTTCCTCTGCCTCTGGTTGCCCTTTTGATCATGCCCAAAGGACAAAGCCTGTCTTAGTCACTTTCTTCTTGCTAGGACAAAATACTTGGACAAAGTACCCACAACTTAAAGGAGGAGAGGTTTATTTTGGTTCACGTTTCAGTCCATAGTCCATTGGCTTCAATGCAGGATGGCATGGCAGAGGGCCATGGTGGAGGAGGGCTGCTCACAGCATGCTGAACAGGAAGCAGAGAGTGGAGGTAGGAGCTGGGGAGGGAGATAAAGCCAGGCCTTTCCCCACTGACCTACCGCCTCTGATCAGACCCCACCTCTCAACAGCAAGTCCCATAGTCCAGTCACCTTCTAAACATGTGAGGCTTTGGGGGCCATTTTAGATCTAAACAATAACATTCCATTTCTGGCCCCTCAAACACTCATGTACATTGCTTTATGCAAAATACATTTAGTCCCTCTCTAAGCATTGTCAAAGTCCTAACAGTTCCAGCAGTGCTGAGAAGTCCACGTCCAAAATCTCCTTTAAGACTTAAGAAAAACTCTTAGCTGTGAGTCCCTATAAAAGTTAAAAAGAAAGTTAAACACTGCTGATATACAATGGCACAGGATAAACATTCCCATTCCAAAAGGGAGAAATAGGGGAGTAGAAATGAACGGGACCCAAACAAGACCAAAGCCCAAAGGGCAAACATTAAATCCTGTAATTCCATGTACAAATAGAGGACTACATGCTATGACAAGGGGGATTTGCCACTTGCAAGGCTGGGGCAAGAAACTTGGGAGTTTGAGACTGGCTTGGGAAACATAGTGAGACCCTGTTTCTGAAGTGAAGTGAAATGGGAACCACACTCCCATCCTGGCCATGATCCTCTGCATTTTTTTCAAATGCAGAGAAAGCATTTGAGAAAACCCAACATTCTTTAAAACACTCAAGGATCTAAGAATAGAAGGGAAATTTCTCAGAGGGCATCTATGAAAACCCCCATAGCGGACACTGCTGGTGGGACTATAAAATAATGCAGTCGCTTTGCAAAAGAGCTCAGTGGTTCATCCAAAAGTTAAACACAGTTTTACTTTTTTTTTGTTCAGCAACTTCATTCCTAGCCATATACTTTGGAGAAGTAAAATCATGTGTCCACGCAAGAACCTACACATGACTGATTCATAACAGCATTAGGCATAACAGCAAAAAGTGCCAATAACCTGTCATGTTCTGAGGGATAGATGAATAAAATGTGTTCTGTACACACAGTGGAACGTAACTCAGCCTAAACAGGAATGAAGAACTGATACAGGCTAAGACCCGAATGAACCTTGAGAACATATGCAGGGAAAGAAGCCAAATACAGAAGGCCACGTTTTGCATGGTTTCATTTATAAGTGTCCAGTATAGGCAAGCCCATAATAACAAAGACTCGTGGATTCCAGGGGTGGTGGCACACAACATGGGAAATGACTGCTTAATTGCCCCAGGGTTTCTTCTTGGGTTGATAAAAATGTTTTGGAATTTGTTATGAATGTACTGGTAACCACTGGATTTGTAGTTTTAAATGGCTAAAATTGGGGAAATTGTTTGTTCATTGGAATAGGAATTTTTAAAAAGGGGCTGGGGATACTCCATCCCCAGCACAGGGTTGAGCAGTGGGTGGTTGGAGTGGAGCGTTTAAGGACCCCTGGAGATCACATCAAAAGTGCAGATTGGGCTTCAGTAGATCTGGGAGGGTCCTAAGAACCTGCGTTTGTGACAGGCGTCCAGGTGGTGGCGCTGTTGCTCCTCTCTGGACCCGGCTCCAATGAAAGGCTGTATCCCCTTCCCATTCTGCCCTTACTGCTGGGTTCTGTGGATGAGTCTTGCCCAGTCTGCCCCTATAAAGAAGTAGGCCAGGGCTGGGGATTTAGCTTAGTGGTTCCACCGCGTGCCTCGTAAGCGAAAGGTCCCGAATTCAATCCCCGGTACACACAAAAAAAGGCCAAAACACGGCCAGGGGCGCAGACCTCGGCCCAGAGGGAAATGGGGCTCGGGGAGGGGAGCAGAGGGAGGAGGGCCGTGCAGACACAGGGGACCGGAGGAGGAGTAGCTTTATTTTCACACGAAGGTGGGGAAGGAAGGCGTGGCTCTGTCCTCAGAGGTGTGCTGTCGAAAGAGCCTCACTTCCAGCAGATGGGCTCCCCCGCCTCGGAGCTCAGAAGTGACCTGGAGGAAAGGGGTGGCCCGGCGTGGGCAGCTGGGTGTGGCGAAGGCCCCTCAACCCCGGGAGCCCAGCAGCTTCCTCCTGGCCCCTCCCCAGCCCCCTGGGAGCTGCCATCCAGGGAAAAGGTGCAAGGAGGGAGCAGGGGACAACCCCCACAGGTGCCCACCACGGGATGCCACCTTCCCCGAGGGAGTTCGGGGTGCAACAGGCGGGCGTCCGTGGAAGGGAGACGGAAGGAGACGGGCGGAGAGGGTGTCTCCAGCGAAGGAGGGGCTGGGCGATGCCCCCCTGGGGACAGGCCCAGGGGCTGACCTCCACCCAGACACTCACCATCCCGGAGGAGGTCGGGGGCTGGGCTGAAGGGCCCTGGGGGCAGGTTCCAGGCCAGCTCCTCCAGCAGCCCCAGCAGGCTTTTCACCTGGGTCTCCAGGTGCTCCACGGTCTTCTCCGCCGTCTGCAGCGGGAGGCAGGGCAGAGTGGGGCAAGCTGCCCAGGTGGCAGCAACCTAAGGACCACCGTGTGCACGGGGAGAGGACTCGTGCTGAAGGTCCGGGTCCTCTTCGTTCAACTCTGCCTCTTCCTACCTCCCCAGAGGACGATAACCTGAGGGCTCACCCTCCAAGCCCCTCCCTGTCTGGCACTCAGCGGTTAATCCCCGGCTCTGACGGGAGGATCTCACAAACACCGGTTTTCCTTTGGGCTCCGTGTAGCTGGAGCTCACATTCCTTTTGTTGCCCCGCCCCCTTGTGGTATTACCGCCAAATAGCAGGTCTGGGATTTTGACTTTTAAAATTTTTCTTTATTCAGAGTTTCTAATGGATTTTTTTTTCTAATGGATTTTTTGTGTGATCAGTCTGATGTAACCTATAGGTTCCTCTCAGAATAACTCTTTCAATGCAAAAAATTCTTTTTTTTTTTGGTATCGGGGATCGAACTTGGAACCTTGTGCTTGCGAGGCAGGCGCCAGAACCACTGAGCTAAATCCCCGGCCCCTAAATGCAAAAAATAAAACATGTAGGACTAATAAGGATATCAAATACATTACAACATTATTCAAGTATTAAAAATTTAAATTTTTTTTTTTTTGGTACCGGGGATCAAACACAGGACCTTGTGCTTGAGAGGCAGGCGTGGTGCCACTGAGCTACATCCCTGGCCCTTAAAAATTTAAATTTTGATATTATTTATCAACTGATTAAATAACATGATCTAACATCAGACCTGAAGGGCTGGGGATGTAGCTCTGTGGCACAGCTCCTGCCTGGAGAGCACCAGGCCCTGGGTTCGATTCCTGGTACAAAAAAAAAAAAAAGACATAACATCAGGCTTAACAATTCCTGTCATTCTGACCCAGTGAGGACTGTAAATGACATGATGAGACCGTCATAACAACTATGATGGACTGAAGTCTGCGATTTTTGTCATGGTACTGGTAATACTCTTATGGATTGGAAAGGTACTTTCCAATGAAAGGTTTATAACAGAAATATATAAACCCCCACAAGTTTGTAAACCCCAAGTTTTGAGTAATGGTTGTACCACAAAACATGATGACCAAATTTCCACCTTCCCTATTTTGGAGAGCTGGAAGGCTGGGCATAAGCAAGGCCCCAGGGCGAGCAGAGGGTGTAGGGAGCTGGTCACCTAACAGTCCAGTTAGGGCAAAGGGATGTTTGACACAAAGGGCAGAATCAGCCTGAATCTCCTGACGTTCCAAAGTAGGGTGGTATTGGTGCCCCAGAAATTCACCAGCCTGGCGGGTGGTCCTAAAGATTCCTGTCCCCCTCCCAGCCCCATTTCACCCTTCTTACCTCCTCCATGACATCTAACTGGCCTTGGACAGCCTCAAGTCTGTCACAGCCTGTGCTCCAAGTTGGGTCTCCTTGGGAGGCACTGAGGGGCTCAGCAGCTGTGGGGAAATGAGTCTTATCAGTGTGGTGCCCCCAGTTTCCCTTTAGCTCAGAGACTCCGGCAAAACCCTGGAAGTAAGTGAGGTGGGTCCTAACATAGCCACAAGGCCAGCAGCAAGCCAGTGAGTGGGTGTGGCCATCCCAGTCATGCACTTGACTCTGTGGCCACAGTCACCTAAAGAGTTGGGGGCTTCACCCATGAGGCAATGCTTGGGCTGGGTGAAGTCAGGAAAGGAGAGGCTTCTACCCAGGAGAGATGGAGAGGGAGGAAATCTCAGGCTCCTCTGGCAAATGCTCCCGGAAGTGCGGAGTGGCTGAAAGTTTCAGGTGGTGGCAGATGGAACAGGGAGCAGGGATCGTGAAAACAAGCCAAAGGGTATAACTGTATTTCCAGCCCTTAATCAACCAATTACAGTGTTTGGAGGTTTATTTTAGCAGATGAATGTTTTGAGTTTTTAAATACAGAGAATTGGTTGGAGTCATCTGTCCTTGGAGGCAAGAAGTTGCTGCAGTAATCAGGGCAAGAAGAGATGATCACAGACAGCAGTGAGAGGAAGAGAGGGGAAGAAAATGAGTGGGGATGTGATAGCCATAGCATTGACATTGGTCACACTGGCACTGATGAGTGTTAGCGTGCACAATAAGCAAGCATGTTAATTTAACTACCTACCCAACAGCCTATCTTTATCACCTGTTTACACACAGGGAAATTGATACATAGAAGCATTGAAAGTATATGCAGCACAATGAGCCTATGTGAGGACAGAATATCAGATACAGAAGACAGGATTGTGGTTAGCAATCATGAAAAGAAAGATTTCTTAAAAATCCCAAGGGACCACAAAAAATCAGCCCAACATCTGCTAGATGACACAAAGAAGAACAGAAGATTGATTGGAGTCAATGAAAAAGCAGGAGATAGTGCAAATGACATTTAAAAAAACCTGTTCACAGAAGTAATGGCAGAAAACTTCCCAAGCAGGGAAAAAGAATTTCACATACAGACAAGTGAGGCATATAGAACTCCATTAGGGGGCTGGGAATTAGCTCAGTTGCACTGCACCTCCCTCACAAGCACAAGGTCCTGAGTTTGATTCCCACTGCCAGAAAAAAAAAAAAGAACTCCATTAGCCACGATAAAAAAAAAAAACTACACTAGGCATACAACAGTCAAGATTCCAGAAATTCAACACAAGAACAGAATATTAAAAGCTATTAGATGGGCCAGGGATTTAGCTCAGTGGCACTGCACCTGCCTGGCAAGCACAAGGTCCCAAGTTCCATTCCTGGCTCTGAAAAAAAACAAAAGCCGTTAGAGAAAAGAAACAAATCACCTATAAAGGAAAGTCCATCAGAATCACAGCAGACTTCTTAGTATAAACTCTCAAGTCAAAAAGAGCTTGAAGTATTTCAAGGCCTAATAGAAGACAACCTCCAACCCAGATTGATGTACCTTGCAAAATTATCTTTCAAAACTGATGGAGAAATAGATACTTCCATGACAAAGAATACCGGAGGAAATTCATGAACACCAAAACAGCAATCTCCTGAAGAACATCCTAGAAAAAGAGATAAAGACGACAACTCCACAAACCCCAACAGAATGAACCCACCAAGCAAGGCAAATAATTCAATAGAGGATAAAAGGGAGCCATGAAAACAACATGGCAAGGATAAGCCAATAATATGTTATAACTATCAGTGTTAATGTTCTCAATTTATCAATCCAAAGAGACAGACTGTCAGAATGAATCAAGAACCAAGACCCAACAATATGCTGCATATAAGAAACATTTAATTCAAAAAGAAGTTCATAGACTGAAAGTCAAAGGGTGGAAAACAATAGCCCATGTGACAGGAAGTTGGAGAAAAGCAGGGGTAGCTATTCTATTTGCAGACCAAGTGGATTTCCAACCAACACTGCTGAAGAGAGACAAAGAAGGTCACTACATCTTTGTAAAGGGAAAAATCCAAGAGGAAGAGATAACAGTCATAAATATATACGCACCAAATACCAGTGCACCCAACTATATAAAACAAATACTAATGGACATGAAAAACCAAATAAACACTAATACAGTTGTAATGGAGGACCTCAATATCCCACTTTCACAAATAGCCAGATCAACTAGACAAAAAAACTCTTGAAAGATTAAATAAAATTGACAAACTCTTAGCAACCTTATCAAAAAAGGAAAGACTCAAACCCATGCAATTAGGAATGAAAAGGGTGAAATCACAACAGATCTGCAGAGATCCAGAAGATCAATACTTCCTTTGAGTACCTGTATTCTAATAAGATGGAAAACATGGAGGAAATGGACAGATTCCTAGATACATATGAATTACCAAAGCTGAATCAAGAAGATATAAAAATTCTAAATAAACCAGTATCAGTCAATGAAATTGAAGATTAATTAAAAACCTACCAACAAAGAAAAGCCCAGGCCCTGATGGATTCACTGCTGAATTCTACAAGAAATTTAGAGAACACTTAATACCGCTACTTCTCAAACTCTTTAATGAAATTGAAAGGGATGCAATACTCCCAAATTTATTCCTAGAGGTAAGCATTAGCCTGATTCCAAAACCAGAGAAGGATCCAACTGAATAAGAACTATAGGCCAATCTCCTCTATTGAACACAGACACAAAAATTCTCAACAAGATACTGGCAAACAATAAAGAAGGATGAGCTTGAGACATTTCTAGCTAAATGGATGTACATTGAAACCATACTCTTAAGATAAATTAGGCACACATGTTTAAATACTGTATGGTTTCTCTGGTGTGAGAAAGTGAGAGTGTAAATAAGGACCGAAGTGTATAATAGATCTTGGGAAATGGGAAGAATATGTCCAAATGAGAAGGGGACCAAGGGAGGGGGAGGGGGAGAGAATAGAAGGGGAAAAATGGAAACAAAGCTTTTGTAAATAAGGAGGGGATGAGAGGTTGAAGGGAGGGGAAGGGAATGGGAAAAACGAAGCAAGATATATCATGTACAAGTTCCTGTACCAATTAAAAAAAAGACTTGAAAAAAAAAGAGAAAGAAACTCCAGCCAGTGCCACCCAGATCTAGGGTGTAGATTCTATAGGATGAATGGGGCAGGCAAGGTCAGTGGCAGAAACTCAGATGCTGGAAAACTTGCTCCTGACGCTTGGCTAGCAAGGCAGGGAGCTCAGATCACCAGGTCTAGAGAAGCTTACTTTGTCAGCTTATTTTCTTAAGCACCAGAGAAACATGACCATGCTTGTAGTCTGAGGGACAGGAAGGAGACAGGAATGTGTTTCCTGATGATACAACCAAGGAATCCGGGGGTGACCCATGGAAGGAGGAGAGAGGGGAAGCAGTGAAAACAGGGAAAGGTAAGCTTCCTAGAGGGCTCCAAAAATTCCCAGACTTAGGAGAGACCCTTAAGTTTTGAGGAATCCTGGGAGGGGGTTGTTAAAATAATAACCATGGTGACAATATTTATACACAGAAATCAGCAAATGCTTTTATTCTTTGAGAGCCAGTTTATCAGGGTGCATTAGTGGGGAAGTCAGGGAATCGTGAAGGTGGGCTGGCGTCACTGAAAAGTTTGGGGGCACCTGTTGCTTGAGTGTGGCCCGTGAATGTCCCCAGAAGCCCATGGGTCCCACAGTGGTGCTATTGGGAGGTGACGTGGACCTCCCAAGGTTGGGCCTTGTGGGAAGATCTTATGTCACCTGAGGGCACCCTCAAAGGGGACCATGGGACCCTGATCTCTTCTTTTTCTTCTTCCTGGCTGATGAGGTGAGAGGTTTCGTTCCATCTCTGATTCCCATTGGACTGGCACCTCCAAAACCATGAGCCCAGCAACCCTTTTCTCTTTAAATCCAACTGCCTCAGGCATTTCATTATAGTGACAGCAAGATGAGGAATACAGTGCCTTTCATGGAAATCAGTTTGGTTTTAAATTCTCCTTCTCACGATCCCCATCCCCTGAACTTAGAAAACCCACTTCAGAAGACAGTGGAGGGCCGGGGATTTAGCTCAGTGGTTTCACCGCCTGCTGCGCAAGCGCAAGGACCCGAGTTCAATCCCCGGTACCAAAAAACAAACAAACAAAAGACAGTGGAGCCATTATTGAATTGGGTAAGGGGAGGACAATGTTATAACGGCACATTCGCTATAGCTGTAAAAGTGAGTCTTTTAGGGGCTGGGGATTTAGCTCAGTGGTTTCACCGCCTGCTGCGCAAGCGCAAGGACCCGAGTTCGATCCCCAGTACCTAAAAAACAAAACAAAGCAGTGAGTCTTTTAGAGACCCATGCTGAAATATTTACGGCTGAAATGCTATGATATCTTGGATTTACTTCAAAATACTCCAGGCCTGGGGTGGGGGGCGAGGGGAGAGTGGGTAGATAGACCCTGAGGAGTCGGGTGGAGGCAGGGGTTAGACGTTTTCCATGGTAAAAGCCAGCTGTCTGCCGGAGTCGCTGGAGCGGACTGGTGGATTGAGCCTGTGGATGTGGAATGTTGGGGAGATGGAGGAGGGAGCCCCCTTGTGGTTGTCTGGAGAGGCTGCTGCAGGCCTGGAAGTGGCCCCGGTCAAAGGACCCCGGGAATCTGACTCCTTTGTTTTAGTGACACCAGGACGCTCAGCCTGGAGCGGAAAGATTCAGGGCGCCAAGAGGGAGGTGTTGTCCTCACCACAGTGGGCTGTCCTGGGAAGGAGAACGGGGGTCTATCCAGCCCCCTCCCTCTGCCTTTGGCCAAGCTGTTGCCTTCAGCGTCACCTGCCCTCCTGCAGACCCCAGGCTCCTCTTCCCCAGCACGCATTCTCACAGCCCGTGGCAGGATGAGCAACACCGCCCCGCAGCCAGCCGAGTGGGACTCTGCCAGCTGTGGACGCCGCGGGCAACCTGATTCCACTCCTCTCCCTTAGCCTCACCCTGTCCCCTCTGTGTCTGCCTTGAGGTCTGACTTGGCCTCAGGATCCCTCCTGGGAAGAGGCCGGGCAGCACTAATCTCTCACATCTGGACAGGGCCTTGCTCGGTGCGCCGCTGCCCAGGGGTCCGTGAGCTCACCCAGGCCTCTGAGGAGCTCTTCTCACGGAGAAAGCTTGGAGCGCGGCCCCGCCTCTTCCCTCACAGGGCCCCCGTGGCTTTTGGCTCCAATGCTCCCTCACTCACGCATGCGCACACACACAGCTGTCAGGGAGCTCAGCCGAGAGGAGTGGCGAGGCTGGGATGGTTCCTGCCTGAGTGGCCCAGGCTGAGGTCCCAGGGCTCCCTCCTTCCCTCCGCCCTCCTGGCCCTGCCAGCTGGGAACGGACCTCCCCCCCGGGACGCTGGGCTGCTTTCTCTGGCCTGGCTCCTGCCTGGGCCTGATGTGGCCATGGGTGGAGGAGCCCTGCCCACATGTGACAGCTGGCAGCCGGGCAGGACCCAGAGGCCCTGGGAAAGCACCAGGCTGGTTGCCCTGTTCAAGAGATGTGGAGAAGCTACTCAGGAGGCTGAGGCAGGAGGACTGCAAGTTCCAGCCCAGCCTGGGCAACTTAGTGAGACCCTATCTCAAAATAAAATGGAAAGGGCTGGGGATGTAGCTCAGTGGGAAGGCCCTGGGTTCAACCCCCAGTACCCCAGCCCCCTCGCCACACACACACTCAAAGATGTGGCCTGTAGGTTCTGTCCTCTGAGACTTGCCTGCTACTTACAGATCTTTTTCTTCTGAGATTCACACAGTAAAGAAAGCAGCTGCAGCTTGAATGAATTCTGTGTGCTGGGTGATGAACATCTTGGTGGCAATTTTAAAAGGTGTTGAATCATAAGTCATATTATACTTTTACCAGCAATGCTGGCCACTTGGGGGTTAATCATATTTGACCACATTCAGCGTAATAGAATAATAAATTTTACCACATCCAAAACTTGTATAAATATTTGCGATTCATTCCAAACCATCAGTGGTTTTTGAATATTAAAAAAGGTGGCAGGACACTATTTGGAAACCAGTGCAGGAAGAAATCTAATAAATGGAGCTGCCCAGGCTGAAACAGCAGAGGAGCCTGGACTCTGAGAAAAGGTCACATTCCAAGGAACATTTTTACTTTGTTCTGTTGAGGGAGGGATGCGTCCTATTTTCCCTTGTTCTTGGATCAATGTCTAGATCTGGATTTGGGCTTTGTGAATCACCGGGAGCTTACCAATTCTGTTTCTGGTTAAGTTTGTATTTCACTCAGGATACAACTTAAGCTGCCATAACAAAGAACCCCGTCAGTGACACCCGGTCTACTCCTTCCCATGGGTCAGTGCAGAGCTAGACTGGCTGGTGGCCACACTGGTGGGCGGCTCTGCTCCAATCTGGACAGGAGGGAGAATCTTCCTATCTCCATATAGGGGGCTTTCAAACCACTGAATTTGTAATACAGTAAGTCCCCAACTTAAAAACAAGTTCCATTCTGGGAGACTGTTCCTAAGTTGGATTCGTTCCTAAGTCCAACAAAGTGAGTCTTACACACCT
This sequence comes from Heterocephalus glaber, assembly GCF_053883595.1. Classification (NCBI taxonomy): domain Eukaryota; kingdom Metazoa; phylum Chordata; class Mammalia; order Rodentia; family Bathyergidae; genus Heterocephalus; species Heterocephalus glaber. The sequence goes on along the minus strand of NW_028258320.1, from coordinate 9,455,595 downwards.
TTGACACAAGCCAACAATGTATATTGCTTTGCACTTCCTCGCAGTCCCCTCCATATCACCCCTGCTTTTCCTCTTGCTTCTGGACATTCTGGGCTCTGACTGAGCACTGTACTGCTGCACACTCACACTGTACAGTAAGCACACAGCAGCACAACCGTGACAATGTCTGGCAGACACGTGCACTGCTTCCGCAATTTGCTCACATCTACAAATGTTTGTAATGCAAGGTCCATTTGTATCTGTGAAAGTTCACAACTTAAATGTTCATAAGTCAGGGACTTACTGTATGCTAAAACATTTCAGGGGTATGGTGGTGTACACCTATACTTCCAGCCTTGGGAGGCTGAGGCAGGAAGATTGCCACAAGATGGAGGCCAACCTGGGTGACATAGTGAGTTCAAGGCCAGCTTGGACTGCATAGTAAGACCTTGTCTCAAAACAAACAAAAAAGTTTCTACAGGTAACACAAACCAGTTTGTTTTACTTGATATACAAAGAACTTTTACAGATTAACATGTGTTTGTTGTTTGTTTTGTTTTGTTTTTTTGTGGGGCTTTTGGCTTTTTGAGACAGGGTTTCACTATGTAATTCAGGCTGGCTTTGAACTCACTATGTAGTCTAGGGTGCCCTGGAACTTGCAGCAATCCTCCTGCCTCAGCCGCCCCAGTGCTAGGATTACAGGAGTACACCACCACACCTGGCCACAGATCAATATGAAAAATCTCAACACAGCAATGAAGTCTCAGTTTACAAGAATCTGTAGAAATGACCAAAATACCTTTGAAGAAGTAGTCCAACTTCAGCAGTAATAAAAGAAATGCAAGCTAAAATAATAAAGAGTATGAAGTACCCTTGCAAAGAAAAGATTAGCTGGGAATAGATCAAGTTTTTAGATGTCACCATCAGTTTACAGAAAATACAAAGGGTAGAACAGTTGAGGAACACCAGGGTGAGTGACTTAGCAAAACAAAATGTGAAAATCTTCTCAGGACAAACTTAGCTTCTACAACAAATACATGTGAAGGAGAAAAACAGAAGTGGGGGAGAACATATATTTAAAGAGAGTTAACCAAATGCAATTGTAGGTGACCTTCCTTGGGTCAAAAAATGATGTGTAAAAATGTGACTTAATGAAGGACATGTAATCACAACTGAACATTTGAAGGTGAGGAGTTATGATTAATTTTGGGGGTGTGATAATGGTATTGCAGTTATGGTTATTAAGAGTACTTATATTTTAGAGATGCACATTAATTATTTATAGGCAAGAATATGACACCTGGAATTTCCTTTAAAACAACCCAGGGAGGAACTGGGCATGAACTAACACTTAGAGCAAGGTCCACAGGTACATTGTTGGGTACATTTTACATACTATTATTTTGTATCCAAATACTTTCCTAACCCAAGGAAAGGAAAACTACCCTCCATAAATACATACGACTACTATGTGTCAAATAAAAATGAAAAACAATATTTTTGAAAGGAAAACAATACTTGTCCTCTTCAGTATTTTCCAGAAAGACATCATACCACAGTGATACACGCACACTCATGTTTATAGCTACCCTAGCACAACTCATAATAGCTGAACTTGGAAGCAGCCTATGTGTCCATCAACAGAGGAATGGATAAGAAAATGTGGTATTTATACACAATGGAGTACTACTCTGCCATGAAACCTGAATTGGGAAAATGGATGCACTTTCTCCCCAATTTAAAGAGCAGGAAACAGCCCCAGGACTTAATGGAACAGAGTCAAAGTAGGGGCGCCCTGGGATCAGGGGTGCTCAATCCTCCCATTACTGGCCCTCAAAGGGACAGGGGCTTCTGTCTGAGCGAAGGGGACTTCCGCCCACGTGGGGATAAAGGCCCACCCCTGAGGCCTGAGCTTCTGGCTCACCTGGGCCACGCCCTGGGTTCTACAGGGTGTGGCTTGCAAACGGTACAGCGGTTCGGGGAGCAGAGCCCTGGATGGCGGGCAGGGCATCCGTGAGTACTGCCCTGCGCTGCAGCCCTGTCTCTGCCCTGCAGCCCTGTCTCTGCCCAGTCCCTGGGAAGATCAGCATGGAGACTTCAGGCGGGTCGGATGGCAAAGGGGACAGCGCAGGGCAGCGAGTCCGGCTGTCCCAAGACCCCGATGGCCTCTCCCTCCTGCGGGTCCCCAGCCAGGCCCAGGGCCGCAGGCGGCACGAGCTCTCTGCCACCGGGCAGGAGAAGCGCTGGTCCTCCTCCTGGGGCCCCAGAGCGGGCTGTGCCGCCCTCTGCAGCGGCCTAGGGGCGGGGGCAGCTGGTCCCCAAGGTCCTGCAGGCTGGGGGTCCCCGCCTCTCCTCAGCCCTGAGCTGGCCCTCGCCTCTCTCACCTGCGCTTGCTCCCCTTTGGTCTCTCTTAAGTCTTTCATTTTCCTCAGTAGCCCCCGCCCCTCACCATTTCATTTCTCTTTTCTCAAACTTACTTATTTTGCGGTACTGGGGATTGAACCTAGGGCTTCGCACTGAGCTTCATTCCCAGGCCTTTAAAAAAAATGCTTTTAGTCGGGGATTTAGCTCAGTGGTTTCGATGCCTGCTGCACAAGGGCGAGGACCTGAGTTCGATCCCCGGTACCAAAAAAAAAAAAGCTTTTAAATTTTTGAGACAGAATCTGGCTACCTCTCTAAATTGCCCCAGGCTGGGTTTGCACTTGTGATGCTCCTGTCTCAGCCTCCTAGAATGCTGAGATCACAGACGGCGCCACCACGCCTTTTAAAAAAAATCCTCCATATCCTTCTCCCTCCAAAGCCTCTTTCTGTGTCAACCTCTGCTTTTCTGTTTGCTTCCCTCTCTCTTTTCTCTCTCTGCCCTCTTCTTCCTCTTTCCTCCCGTGCGTTTTCTCTCCACCTCTCCCTTTCTGCCTCTCTTTGCAGGTCCCTGTCCGCCTCTCCATCCCTCTCCCTTCCTCTCTCAGGCTCCCACTCCTCCCTGGCCGCCCGCCGCTCCCGGGTCCCCAGCCCCACTCACCCGCGCGGAGCAGAGCGAGCCCGGCCAGCGCGCAGAGCAGCGGCCGCATGGTATGGGGCGAGCGCGGCGTCTGTCCGGGTGGGCAGGAAACGAGCGCCGGCCCAGCCAAGATTCCTGGGCGGCTCCGAGCTTCCCGGCTGCAGCGAGCCCGCCCCCTCCAGAGGCCCTGCGGCACCCCACGGCCGGCACCCACCCCAGGGACGCCGAGAAAGTTCATCCAGGACCGTCGTGCCAGCCGGGCGCGCGAGGGGACGCGGTGCCAGGCGGGCACTCCTGGGTCTGGGACTCGTGGGAGCCCCGTTTCGCCAATTGGAGCGCAAAGCTCAGAGAGCAGAGCCCCCTCCCGCCCTCCCTCCCACCCTTCCTTCCTCCCTTCCTTCCTTTGTCGGTGTCCCGCACAGGATGACACATCATCTGAAACCCGGGTCCTGGGGCGTGGAAGCTCTTCTCTGTCTACCCACGAGCCAGAAACAGACGCGAAAGGCTTGGTGTCTGCCTCCACAGAAACTTGCTGTTCTGGGAAGAGCTAACAGCTGCTAAAAGACGCTCTCCCTGCCCCTCTCACACACTATTCCACGAGTCTCCTATAGATACAAATGAGCAGGTTAGCTGGCTCAGGTGGACAGGGCTGCAATCCCAGGGCTCAGCAAGAAGGAGGTAGGAGGGTCAGGGTCAGTGGCAAGTTCGAGCCCAGCATGGACCACTTAGCGACTCAGTGAAAAAAGGGCTGAGGATGCAGCTCAGTGCAAAATCCCTGGGGTTGTTAGGCAGTTAAACATTAGCAGGCCTGAGGAAGGAAGGAGGGGTTCTAAAATAGCATGCATTTCCAGTTAATTAAAGAAAGACTTCCAGGTACGATACACTTATAATTGTGTGTTAGGTCTCAGACCTAAAGCAGGTCCCCAGAGCAGTGACATCTTCAGGCTGTGTACTGTGCACATTCCTTCTGATTTCTGGCCACCTGGGCATCTAACTCCAGAGGAAGGCACACTGTGTTCCTGGATGCCACAGCCTGCAGCCTGATATCCGGAAGGGAAATGATCTTTGAAGACCCACCAGCCTTGGGCTGGGATCTGGTTTAAGTTAAGAACTTACCTTTTGTAAGTTTCTTACATGATTAAAGCACCTGAGGTAACACTGACCATCTAAGAAGGACAGGCAGATATTTTGTAATTCCTAAGTAACTTCTAAGTAAAATGGGGATCAGCATTAATCATCTTAATTAGCCCAGTTCCCTGAACCCCAAGAGTAACTCTTGGATTTGGATAAAAATGTATCCAAACTTTCCAGGAGAGGTGGAGCAGGCCTGTAATCCTAGCACTTGGGAGGCTGAGGAAGGAGGATTGCCAGGAGTTTGAGGCCAGATTGGGCTACATAGTGAGTTCAAGCCCAGGCTGAACTACATAGTGGAAGACTGTTTTCCAAAAAAACAAAAGTACCCAAACTCAGACACAGTGTAGAAGACTTTGAGGCACTTCGTGCCTTCTTGATTGAAGGTGCAACACTTTACACTTTACAATGAATTCTGCCTAGACTCCTGCACAGCCTGTGCCTTGACTGAATTCTGTCATCAAGGGCACAAAGAACTGAGGACCAAGGAAGTAAGGGTTTGTCGCTGCAAGGATACCTGGGTTCCACGTGACAGGTTCAATTCGCACTATGGCAATAAATAAATATAAAATGAAATCCAAAAAAATAAAATGAGCATTGCTGACGTTTTTGTTTCACTCATAGTTGATGAGGGAATGTGTAAGATGCTTTGCCAGTCCAAAGAACAGACTTAGATCTGGAACACTGACAAGTACTTGCAAAGGGAGAAGAATCAGGGTTCTTCCGGCAGCAGGATAGGAGCCAAAAGAAACTGGAGCAGGCAGGATTTGCCTCTCCACAGATGAGAATTATTTTGCATTGTTATCAGTTATGCATGATTTCCAAACTTGTAAAATAGTTTAAAAAGAATACAAGGCACAGAGCCATTACTAATAGAATCAGAATCATAGTGTTTAGCAAATGCTGAAGCCTGGTGCCAGATAGTGTTGGGTAGAGTCTGGAGGAGGAGGAAACAGAAATAATTCCCACAGTCACATACAATGTCATGTCTGCCCATGAGGAGTTCACGGTCTAATAAGGATCTTAATAAACTGCAGCTAAGCCCCAGGGTGGGCCACTTCTAACCTGCACTGTCTCTATCATCTTTCCTGCAACTCCATAAGGGACACATCATATATCCATTCTGCAGAGCAAAATATAGATGTTCAGAGAGGTTAAGAATCTTGCTGATTGGGCCGGGGATGTAGCTCAGTGGTGCACCTGCCTGGCAAGTGCAAGGTCCTGAGTTTGATCCCCAGTACCAGGGGGGGAAAAATCTTGCTGATGGCCACACACTGGTACTGTCACCAGACAGGAACCTAGGAGCTTTTCTTTTTTTTTTCTTTTGGTACCAGGGATCAAACTTGGGTCCTTGCGCTTGCACAGCAGGCTGTGAAACCACTGAGCTAAATTCCCGGCCCAACCTAGGTGGTTTTCAAGGTGGTGGTGAGGAACCTAACCCTACCTCCCCAAAGAATTAAATTGCAGGTTCACTGACTTCTGTCTTGGAAAAACAATTTTCAGGATGGGGCTTATTAGGTAGTACTTTAGAAGTACACACTCAGGCTGAGTGTGGTGGTATACACCTGTGATCCCAGCACTCCAGGAGGCTGAGACAGGAGGGTTGCTGTGAGTTTGAGGCCAGCCTGGAAAAAAAAATAAAAGATTTGAATCTAGCTCTGCTGCCTGTGCAGGCCAGTTCTTTTTGGTACTGGGGATTGAACTCAAGTCCTTGCGCTTGCAAGGTAGGCGGCAGAACCACTGAGCCAAATCCCCAGCCCTGGCCAGTTCTTTTTTTTTTTGGTACTGGGGATCAAACTTGGGTCCTTGCGCTTTCACGGCAGGTGGCAGAACCACTGAGCTAAATCCCCAGCCCATGGCCAGTTTTTGATAGTAAAGTACACTCCACCCAATTATCTTTATACTGAGCTTCTTTATTCTGAGAGCTGGGTGAGGTTTTTAGTGAACTTCAAATAAACCCCCACCTCCTTCAGTTTAGAAAAAAAGTGTTGGTGGAAACACAAAATAAAATCTGCAGCCCTGGAAAACAAGCAGCAGTTTGAGCACCTTGCCTGGTTGGGGGTGTTGTTCATTACCCAACCCTAGGAGAGCATCTTCATCCATGGAGACTCCTGCTCAGGGTCCAGGGCACCACTGCAGAACCAGGCTGCCCCTCTACCCTCCCTGTTCCTGGCCACGGCTGTGCAATCATCTATAATTCTGTCTCCACACTGACCAAGGATTCTACGGGCTTACTTCCTCCTCTACAGCAGCAAGATGATGCTCTCAGGCACAGAGATCTGGATTCTGAGCCATCAGATCTGCCACAGAGACTTGGAACCAATCCTCCCCCTCCTAGGGATCCACCTACCCCTCTCAGGGCCTTTGGGCTGAGCTGCATCTCCAGCCTTATTATTTATTTATTTATTTATTTATTTACTTACTTAAAGGGAGAGTCTCACCGAGTTGTTAAATTATAGGTGTGAACTACTTGGATCTTTTTTTTTTTTTTTTTTTTTTTTTTTGAGGCAGGGTCTCCCTTTGTAGTCCAGGCTGGCCTTGAACTCACTATGTAGCCCAGGCTGGCCTCGAACTCGTGGTGATCCTCCTGCTCAGCTTCCTGAGTGGTGGGATTACAGATGTGTGCCACCACACCTGGCACCACTTGGATCTAATTTTTAGAAAGCACTCATGGGGATTAGGATCCTCAGAGGAGCTAGTTTTGAGGCAAGAATTTATTTCAGGAATGCCAATAATTTCTCCCACTTAGGAGGATATTCTTGGACATGCTTAGCCAGGTGGGAAATTGTCAAATAATAGCTAAGGCTGCAAAGATTCTTTCAGTTTGGAACCAGTGGGTTACCTAATATTTTGAATTTAAAATTTTAAAAGATGTGGGTGTGGTTGCATATGCCTATGATATGTGGCTGCATATGCCTACTCCTAAACCTGGGGCAGTTCAAGGCCAATCTGGACTATTTAACAAGACCTTATATCAAAATTAAAAAAAAAAAATTAAAAAGGCTGGGGATGCAGCTCAGGGCTCTCTAGGTTCAATCTCTACTACAAGTAAAATAAAATAAAATAGGCTGAGTGTCATGGCTCATGCCTATAATCCCAGTACTCAGGAGGCTGAGGCAGGAGGGTCACTGTGAGTTTGAGGCCAGCCTGGGCTACATAGTGAGACCTTGTCTCAAAAAAAAAAAAAAAATCCACATTTTGTTGTTTTGGTAAATCACAAAGTAATGAAGCATTTAATGTAAAATATGAAACTCCTCTCTGTCTCTAATTCCCCTGCTACATGACTACATGACAGTAATTCCAGTTCAGTCCTCTCTGAAAGGGAACTTTTCCTGTTCCTTGTCTGTGAATTCCCTACCCATGCAGTACACATTCAGACACTTATTTTTAGACATGGGGTCAAAGTGAAGCAGTGAACTCCATGCAAACCACATCAACCTGAGCTTATTGTCTCACAAAGTCCAAGAATGAAATCATGGACAAAAGGAGGAAGTTAGGAGAATAAGAAGAAAAATAACTCCTAGTTTCCAGAAGGGACTCCCAAAGTAGAATTCCAGGGTGCTTTCTTCATTCTGGTCTTAAAATAAAAGCAGAGCATGGGGACTTGTTTTATACAGCTGGCTCTGTGTGCTCAGAATAACCAATTGGGGTTTAGGATTTGTAATGTAGTCTAAAGAAAATCAGTTACTTAATTCAAAGGAAACTGGTTAATCTGCATTTCTAAGTTCAGCCCAGATGTAGGTAGGAGCTGTCAGTTACCTTAGCATACTCAGCCTCCAAAATTTTTTCCCTAGGACAAAGAGTCCTTATCTGTCCATTCTTTTCTCTCTCTCTCTCTCTCTCTCTCTCTCTCTCTCTCTCTCTCTCTCTCTCTTTGAGACAAGGTCTTGTTATGTAGTTCATGCTGTCCTTGAACTCACTATGTAGCCCAGGCTGGCCTTGAAGTCACAGCAATCCTCCTGACTCAGCCTCCCCAGTACTGGCATGACAGGCAGGCCATCATGCCCAGCAGTTTGAGCAATTTAGCAACACTGTTTCAAAATAAAATGGGCTGAGGATGTAGCACTTGTGTGAAACCCTGAATCGTATCTCCAGCACAACACAACAAAGCAAAACCCAAAATTAAAATAAACAAACCCCCCCAGAAATATTTGAGACTTATAATTGTTATAAAGTTGAATTGCTGAACCCTGCTCACTGATATGTTTTGATTTGCATTAATGCTTCACATACCCACATTTATATTAATGAAACGAATAGTAATCACATCTAAATGAAAATTAAAAAAACGGATTTATTTGCCCTGTTGTTCTCCTTACAATCATACACTTTGACCTGAAGGACCAACAATAAAAGGGAAAGGGAATTTTTTGTTTTGTTTTGTTTTGTTTTGTGGAGGGAAGCCAGGAACAGGTGCATGCCAGCGAGGCGTTAACCCAACCCCACATCGGGCCCTTAAACTCTTTCCCCATATCACAGGGTGTAGGTGGATGTCTTTTGGCATGACTGCCATGGGTTTGGCTTGGTGCTGTCAAACAGCCCAGCCAGATAGGCCTCTCTTGCCTCCTGCAAAGCACTAGGTGCTCTGAAAACGCCGCTGTGTTTTGAGGTCTGAGCAATCTCTCACAGCAGACGCTGGAAGGGGCGCTTGCAAACCCGAAGTTCAATGACCTTCTGAGAAGGTCTGATTCCCAGGTCTACAACATGAGGCTTCTTCGCCCCTCCAGCAGGGGGCGCACGGTCGCTGGCGGGATTTGCAGCTAGTTGTTTCCTGGGTGGTTAATTCCTGTTGGATCGGCTGGGTGTATGCTCTTCCTAGAGATCTCCTCTTAACCCTCTCCTGCTCCTCCCCAGCCGAAGGTGAGCTAGACACCAGCTGGTGTTAGGGAGGGGCACTGTGAATGCCTCACTACTTAATGCTCATTCGTGTATTTCTGAAAGGCCAGATTCCTGAAGAGCACTCATGGAATCAGAGGGCAGTTTATGTTTTATGGATACGACAAAGGCTGTGTCCCAAGCTCTCTCCGAGCCTACAGGAGGTGCAGGGTGCTCAGAGCACTCTCCCAAGGTGCCCTCAATTCCTATATCTGCAGGGGTCACTTGCACAGGGCCTCCGAAAAGGGGGAAGTTGCAGAGCAGATGCAGCCTCTAGCATCAGACAGTTCTTGTTTAAAGTCGGGGACGATGTGATGATGGAAAATGGCACCCTGCTGTTGGTTTTATTTACACGCCATTTACTAGAAGTTCAGATTACTTACCTGTTTAAGTACTTCTACTTTCCTCCCTCCTTTTCTTCTTTTTCTCTTTTTTTCTATTTATTTGTTTGTTTTTAAGACAGGGTCTTACTTTGTAGTTCAGGCTGGCCTTGAATTCACAGCGATCCTCCTGCCTCAGCCTCCAGAGTGCTGTGATTACAGGTGTGCCACCACACCTGATTAATTTGCCTTCCCTCCCTCCCTCCTTCCTTCCTTCCTTCCTTCTTTCCTTCTTTTTCTTCTTTTCTTCCTTGCTTCCTTCCTTTTCTGTGTACTGGGGATTGAAACCAGGGCTTTCACAGTGAACTACATCCCCAGCCCTTTTAATTTTCTTAATTTTGAGACAGGATCTGTCTAAGTTTCTAACTTGCCCAGGCTGGGCTCAAACTCACAGTCATCCTACCACAATGTCCCAGAGTGCTGAGGTTACAAACGGACCCTACTGTGTCCCCAGCTCCTCCTTTTCTTTATATAATCCAAATTATTAATCTAATGCTTCTATTCAGGTGGCAGTGTTTCTTTACAGTCTTCCATTGTTTTAGCCTTCTTTGCGGTGTTTTCATTCATACAAAAATTTAGGTAGTCAAGTGTCTCACAGTTTTCTTTTATGGCTAGTAGCCTTTACTACTTACTTGTAATTCCTCACATCAAGACTACAAAAATAATAGCTTCCAATATTTCCTCCAAATAGTTTCTAGCATTCTTTAAAGGCATACCCTCTTTTCTATTGAGAATTTTTAATGTGGTTTTGAGAACAGATTTAAACTTAAAAAATTGGGCCGGGGATTTAGCTCAGTAGTTTCACCACCTGCTGTGCAAGCACAAGGACCTGAGTTCGATCCCTGGTACCAAAATAATAATAATAATAATAAACTTAAAACATTTTCCAAACGGACATCTAAATATCTTAATGCTCTTTATTGCATAGTCTATCCTTTAGCTGCTAATTTGAACATAAAGTAACTTGTTTGCTAATTATTCCCAAATGGACTTCTGTCTCGATGATGTCTATCCCAAAGTCAAAGAAACTAAACTCAAAATAGGCACAGCATTTCAACAAATACTTAAACAATTTGATAAAACCACACAGCCATTGGTCACAAACTGTAAAAAAGAAAGAGATGCTTGGGTTTTTTTTTGTTTTTGTTTTGTTTTGTTTTTATTTTTGGTGGTGCTAGTAATTGAAACCAGGGTCTTGAGTATACTGGCTATGGTCCCAGTCTTTGAAAGAAGTTTTTGTTTAAACAAGCAAGGTTTGGTTAAAGTGGCTTGGCTGACCTTGAATTTGTGATTTCTTGCCTTAATCTCCAGAGTTGCTGTAATTACAGGTGTGTGCAATGAGAAGCACATTCTTTCTTTATTTTAATTATCATTATAATTATTATTATTTTGTGGGGATTTGAGACAGGGTCTTGCTATGTAGCCCAGGCTGGCCATGAACTCGTGGTGATCCTCCTGCCTCAGCCTCCTGAGTCCTGGGGTTACAGGTGGACACCACCGAGCCAGGCACTGCATGCTTTATAAAGCCAGGGATGAGGTAGAGTGTCCACCATCAACATAGATAATTATCCATAGTCTGGTCAGTGTAATTAAGCATAGTTGAACAGAAGAGGAACTGGGAAGGAGACAAAATATTGTTAGTAGCAGAAGATTCTACTGCTTTCTTAGAAAATCCAGTTGGACTAGAGCTACTCAAATTGCTGTACTTCACAAACTAACTGAATTTAAGTGTTTGGAAAGCATCTTATTTCCTCACACCAACAGAAATCAGCCTAGGCATGGAAGGGAAATCTTATGGGCACAAAGATAGTAAGGACCCAGTTACTAGTGTCCTCTCCAACAGTCTCTAGAAATGAACAATGACATCAAAAACAGGGGACACTGGGGCAGGGATGTAGCTCAGTGGTGCGGCACCTGCCTAGCAAGTGGAAAGCCCTGAGTTCGATTCCTGGTACAGCAAAAAAGAAAACAGGGGACACTGGCATCTGTGGAAAGAAGCAGTGAAGTGGGCCAACCATGTGCCAGGCCACAGGGCACACTGGGGGCAGCCAGGCCTAGTGATAATCAGTATCATCATTTTTTTTTTTGAAGTGGGTACTCCCTATGTTGTTCAGGCTGTTTTTGAACTCCTGAGCTCAAGTGATCCTCCTGCCTCAGCCTCCTGAGTAACAGGGATAACAGGCTCATTGTGCCTAGGGGCCTGACTTGCCTGTTTATGGTTCAGTCATTTACTGAGTGTCTTCCCTGAATTTGGTGTCCTAAGGCTGTATATGCCTTATCTCATTTAATCTGTGTGCTAGCAAACCTTTCCAGTAGCTTTTTAACCCCCATTTTCCCATAAAATATATTTGATCCAAGGCCAGAGGGTCACAGATCCCAGGTTGGAAGCCAGGAAGATCTGATAGCAAAAATCCATGCTCCAAAGCCCTGTTGTGTCTCGAGGCTGCAGGCAACGCTGCTGCACATGCTTGGGCCGCTGAGCCCATTTTGGTGAGGGGACACAGGGCAGCCACTCCAGGGCCTTGCTCTCCTGGATGATGCCCAAGGGCAAGGGGCCAAGGGCAACAGGAAGTGGGGGGTGGCCTCCCCCTGGGCACAGAGGTGGGGGGAGAGGGGCAGCCCCATTGGAGAAGCCGGAGTGGCTGGGAGGCTGGAGCTGCACAAAGCTTTCTTGTCTTCTGCTTCTGGCACAAGCGTTTCCAGGGCTACCAGAAAGGGAGGGGCCAGGAGCCCTCTGTGGTGGGGCAAAGCCAGTTCCTCGCTGCACAGAGGGTGGGAAAGGGGGACTGGCTGGCCGAGGCACACAGCAAGTGACTGCCAGAGCACAGGCTCTGTTGGGGAGGGGACGAGCAGGGGAAGACGGAAAGACTTGAGAGTTAAGAAGCTTTTTGCTTGTAATCTGCCCTATTTCTAATGTGCAGCCTCCAATCCTCCTGGTGGAAGAAGCTAGAGGAAGCCAGGCAGGTCTGCTTGATGCAGGGAGACCGAGATGCCAGGAGGGTAGAGGTTTAACATGAACAAGCTGACAGGCATCGTGTCACTCTGTCAAGTGCTTCATGCTTCAGTGTCCACTGTTTCTCAGGTCGTATCAGCTGCAGCCATGTGCAGTGGGCTGTGTGACATCCCAGGGCATGGTAGGAGCAGGTCTTGAGAATGTATTAAGTCCTGATTCTGGGGTCCCCGGTGGGGATGGGGTGAGAGTCAGCTGGCATTTCCCTCCAGCCCTTTGAGAACCTGATTTTGGCTCCTGGAGGAGGAGTTTAGGGAAAATGTAAACTGCCTGGCAGACTCTGCAAAGTATTTTTAGTTAGTGCCCCGTGGTGAGAGGCAGGGGGCTGGAGTTCAGTCCTGACTGTGCTTGCCTTGGGCAGGTCCCCTCCCTGGGTGTCAATTTCCGGTGAATTCCCTCCTGCATTTGGCCTGCTTTCCTAAGCCTCTGCTGTTCTTGCCTCATCCTCAGGTTACGGGTTTCTGAGGGCAGAGAGTGCGTGAACAAGGCCAGACAGGCGTACAGACATCTTTGAGGGAGCTCAAGGTCACCAGGGGACTCCGCTGCTAACCACAGCCAGCGAGCAGCTACCTGATTCCTGGAGTAGGGGCAGAGTGAAGGTCCCCAAAGTGCTATGATCCGGAGTAGGGTGAAGGCAGTGACAGAAAGGACAGGAAAAGTCTGGGGGAAGACTTGGTTAGGTTATTGAGGGCTCAGGAGAGTAGATCTTCATGCTCACAGCAGAGGTGCCAGTTCCTCCCATGGTCACCAGCCAGCCTCCTCTTTCTCTCTTAAAATTCTGTTTTCTGAAATAACATATATTACATGTTTGTTTAATTGACACATGGTTCTACATATTTTGGGGTATCGTGTGATGTCTCAATACATGTATCCATTGTGTCATGTTCAAATCAGGGGAAGCCTGTCTCCTCATTTGTCATTATTTTCCAGTTAGAACATTCAAAATCCTTTCTTCTAGAATCTAGGTTATTTATTTATTTTTAGACTTACAAACATAGTACAATGAATTCTTGTATGACCTTCACCAGCTTCCCCCCATATTAACATCTTACATGGCTTGAGGGTGTAGCTCAGTAATAGAGTCTCACTAAATTGCTAAATTGTCCTGGCTGTGCTTAAATTGAGATCTTCCTGTCTCAGCCTCCCAGAGTTCAGGGATTACATGGTGTGCTCCACCACGCTCAGCTGGTGGCCATGTTGGTTTAGGATTCTTCATTCTAACAGCTCCTCAGTCTTTTTTTTTCTCTTTGTCTTATACCTTTGATAGTTTTTAGGAGTCCAAATTGGTTCTTTTTGTCTTTCCCAACACAGACACTCCGGAAGGGCACTGGCCAATTCTTTCATAGACTGTCCTTTGCCTCAAGCATGGTGCCCTCTCCAGAGCCTGGGCTATGCCTTTTCGGTGGGCATACCAAGGAAGGCATGCTGTACCTGGCCAGCGTCACACCAGGAGTCACATGTGCAGCTGCCTTCGCTCACTACGAGAGACTGCTGCTTGGAAAGGGTACAGTAATGGTGACATCTGCCAGATTTCTCCATTGTAAAATGATTAGTTTTTCCCCTTTGGAATTAATAAGGATCTTATGGGGAGAGAGTTGAGCCTTTGCAAATATCTTGTTTATCATTACACTAATTTTAGCATCCATTGCCCATTCTTGGCTGCAATAATTCATTACCTTTGTGTTTTCCAAAGGGTGATCGTCCATTGCCATAATTCCTCCTACATATATTAACTGGAGTTTAACTGTAAGTGATACCAGGCCCCAGCACTGTCTGACCCAGAGATGGCAGAAACCAGACTGGGCCAAACTTTGCAAGCACACACACTCCTACACAGGCTAAGCTTTATCGTGGGGCAGGAAGGGCTTAGGCTGAAGGGAGAGAGTGACAGAGCTGCTGATCATAGAACAAAGAGGGAAAGGTTTTCATGGGTTTGGGGGGTGGGGGGCAGGAGTGACTAAAGTCTGGTCATCTCCATTGGCCACAGGTACGGTTCCAACAGATGCTTCTTCTTGTGACCGACTTGGACCACTGGGTGGTCACAGTCAACTCTTCTTACAGGCTGTGAATTTTTGGGTATCCGGCACCATCATCTTGCACAGAATGCCCTGGCCTTGTGGGTCAGGGCCCTGTTGTTACCAGAGGGAGGATCTTCTCTAGGTTCTTGGTGTTCTGAACAGAGAATTGAGCAAGATACCAAAAAGGAGCAGCAAGAGCAAAGGTTTGTTGAAAGCGAGTGTCCACGCCGCAGGGTGTGTGCGGGTCAGTGAGAAGAGCTCACAGCCTTGGTGCCGAGGGTTTTAAGCCTCGTGCTGTGCGTGCGTGGGTGGGTGCGTGCGTGCTTGCGTGCATGTGCGGTGGAGGCTTAGTCTGAGTCTTTACCCTTGGTTCTTTAGGGCTGTGGAGTTTTTGACCTTTTGTGGCCTTCGGAAGAAGTGTCACGGTGCCAAAGTGGGGGTGTGTGGGGTGTCACAACTGCGTAGTCAATGACATGGTAATTAGGGCTGGGGTCACCACCAAATGCCTGGCCCAGCCTTGGGCTACCTGGTTACTTTCACTTACCGGATTTAGAGCTGGATATCCTGGTCCTAGGTTAAAGTTTAACTCAGAAAGTGCATCTGGCCCGGAACGTGGGTTCCGAGGGCCCTCACATCTTTCTCCAGCTGTTCTTCAGACTCAGCATGCTAGGGCCCAAACACTGGGTCCTTGGGACTTGTGGTCTCTGATGGAGCCCAACGGTGGGGCAGAAAAGAGGGGAAAGAGAAATAGAAAACTCATACCAGCTTAACAGGCTGATATAAATATTCTTAAATGATCAACATGTCTATGTGCGGAGCTGAGGAAAATCTGACCCATGGTTAAAGCAGCAAAGAAGACAGACACAATATGCAGACAGAGATGCCTTGTCACTTATCCAATTTAGTCACCCTTTGGTTTTCTGTAAACTCAAGTGAAGGGTCACTATTCTAGCAAAAACAGCCTTGAGGCACCTGGAAAGTATCCTAAGCAACCGTTACCTTAACCCACATGTTGGAGGTGCATGGCAGCTAAGCTGGAGGGAAACCAATAATGTATTGGCCAGCCTGTGACCTCCACTATTAGCGAGCCTTTAAATTGACCAGGAGTGACCGAGGCTACAGTGCTTATTTCGTGTTTTCTTTGTAACGATTTCTCATCTCATGCAGACATTCTGCCTTGGTGGCTGTATCAGAGTTGCAGAATTGTTAACCCACATTCCCCAGCTCGTCACAGGTCTGTTGAAACATGCCACCCTACAGAGGGTAAGACTTCACTGCACCTACTGGTTTTTGTCATCATCCCGGCCCTCTGTGCCACCAAGTGTCTCAGAAAGAGCTGTCCTTTTCCCCTCATGTATTTATTTATTCAGTTGTTTATTCCAGTATGGACTTGTGGATATTTAGTTTATCTTACTGGTTATAACCCATTACTAACATTATTGTTGCTCAACTCATTCCACAGAGAATGGCCCCAATTTGGTCCTGTGTCTGTTTGAAATACTCCCATTCAGTTTCCATCACTTCCTTTGTTTCTGACTCCACAATATGTTCCAAGCTTGTCTTCCAATGTCACTGTCCCCATCCTGGGCTCAGTCATTTCTCCAAGGGAGCCTGATTCCTCTTCTCTGGGAATATTTAGAGGCCATGATCTGAGTACTGCATGTACTCTGTGGTATCAGGGTGTCATTGCTCCTGAGCCCCGTTAGCAGACCGAGCTGGGGAATGTGGGTTAGAAAATCTGCAACTATTTTATGAGTATTTTAGGATTGAGCAAATATGTAAAATTACTGTATTTAATGGGAGCTGGGATTCTCACTAACAAAGAAAGGAACTACAAGCCCAGTACAGAGGTGGACACCTGTAACCCAGAAGATTGCAAGTTCAAGGCCAGCCTGGGCAACTTAGTGAGACTCTATCTCAAAATAAAATAATGAAAAAAAGCTAAAGGTGTATCTCAGTGACAGAATGTATGCCTAGCATGTACAAAGCCCTAGGTTTGATTCCCAGTAACACAAAAAGGAAAAGAAAAAGGTGTGGGAGGATTGCAAATAGAGGGGAAGGATAAAAACAAAGCACATGCTAGATCAGACCAGAAGCAAGAACACAGACTGATGGGACCTGGCAATCCCACTCTTAGGTACCTACTAAACAGAGGTGTAGAGTCATGGAAAGATAGGGGCAGGGATATTCACAGCTGCACAATCGTAGCAGTGCTAAACTAGAAACCACCTCAACTGCCAGTGGCCTCAGACGAAATAAGGAGTGATCTGTCACTACATGCAATACTATGGATGAAATACAGCTGGGAGTGGTGGTGCACACCTGTAATCCCAGCACTCGGGAGACTGAGGCAGGAGGATCGCCTTGAGTTCAAGGCCAGCCTGAACTACATAGTGAAACCCTGTAAAAAAGAAAGAAAGAAACACAATGAATGAAAAATGCTAAATGATGGGCCCCTGTGAGGCTGGTATTGTTGTCTTTTGGTCAGGGTACTGGCTACAAGGGTGTGTTTGATTCTTAAAGTGCATATAGGTTATACTCCAATAAAAGCTTTAAAAAAGCCTTTGTCCCCTGGCTCTTTAACCTTATGTTAGTGTCAATTAGAACTCAGCTGAACCCCATTAACGCGATAGAATAGGGGCAACCTCTAAACTCACCCTGTGCTACCCCTTCCGGACTACAGTGGATCCTTGACTTACAAACTGGATCGGTTTTGGGTGTAACGAAAGTTGGTTGTTAAGTCAGTACAGCTGAGATCTGGATGTTTACCTGGTACATGCTATAGATAACAAGAAGCAGATGAATCATCCATTAATCTAATTAACCCAAATTGTTCATATGTCAGGCTGGTTGTAACTTGAGGGTCCATTATATATGGTGTAGGTTTGATATTAGCCTTTCAGGCCTGGGAGCCTTCCTTGATCCATACTGGTGAAAGGGATTATTTTATCCCCACTTCTTCTGAAGGGTGCCCAGGTGAAGGGAGGGAAATGACTGCTCAAGTGCTTTCCCATGCAGAAGGGGCTGGATTACAGCTGCGGATGCCTGTAATTCCAGCACTTGGGAGGCTGAGGCAGGCAGACTGCTGAGAGTTTGAGGCTAGCCTGGGCAACATAGCAGACCCTGTCTCAAAAAACAAAAAAACAATACCAAATGGTGGTCTTTGAGTTACACTCTCCTGGGGACTATTAGTCAAGATCAGAGGAGTTATTAAGCTCTAAGGTCTAAAGCTCCCCGGCTTATTTCTCTTTTTATTTTGTTTTTGTAGTGCAGGGTGGCCTTAAAGTCACTGTGTAGTAAGGCTGGCCTCAAACTTTCGGTGATCCTCCTGCCCCAGGCTCCCCAGTGCTGGGGTCATAGGCATGCGTCACCATGCCTGGTTTGGCTAAAATACTTTTCTTGAAAGGTAAAATCATAGCAGGGTGTGTTGGTGCATGCCTGTAATTCCAGCACTGGGGAGCCTGAGGCAGGAAGATCACAGTGAATCTGAGGGCTACATAGTGAGTTCAAAGCCAGCCTGAGC
Organism: Heterocephalus glaber; assembly: GCF_053883595.1. Lineage (NCBI taxonomy): Eukaryota > Metazoa > Chordata > Mammalia > Rodentia > Bathyergidae > Heterocephalus > Heterocephalus glaber. Next base: position 9,437,681 of record NW_028258320.1, on the reverse strand, counting down.
TGGGCATGGTGGCCCACACCTATAATCCTAGCTAATTCATGGTGGGAGGAGGACTGCCTCGAGTTCGCCAGCCTAAACTACATAGCAAGACCCTGTCTCAACAAAACAAAACAAAAAGGTAAAATCATGACTCCTCAATAGATAAAAAATGAATAGTTTGGGATTTTCACTGACTCAATGAGGGAACCAGGTGAATCACAACCGACTCAGGAAAAATTAAAAAGCACAAACTCAAACCAGGTGTGACAATACATGCCTATAATCCTAGTACTCTGGGAGTCTGAGACAGCAAGATTTCAAGTTTCCAGGCTGAGCAATTTAGTTATTTAGTGAGAACCTATCTAAAAATTAAAATTTTTTTTTTTTTTAAAAAAGGGCCGGGGATGTAGCTCCATGGGAAGGTCCAGGCTTCAAACCCTACTATGGGGGCTAGAGGTATGCACAAATTTTCAAGGGTGGTCAAAATATATACTGAATGTTTAAATAAATTTAAAAGCCAAGGGTTGGGCATGGTGGTGCATGCCGGTGATCCCAGCACTTGGGAGGCTGAGGTAGGAGGATCACTGGGAGTTCCAGGCCAGCCTGGGCTACATAGTGAGTTCAAGGTCAGCCTGGATTACATAGCAAGACCCTGTCACAAAACAAAACAAAACCTTACAACAAAAAAACTGAAAAAACAAAACAAAACAAAAAACCAAAACCAAACCCAAAATTAAAAACAGTTAAGAAAATTTTTTTGAGACAGGGCCTTGCTAAGTTGCTAAAATGCCCAGGCTGCACTGGAATTTCTTGTTGTTGTTGTTTTTTTGAGACAAGTTCTCACTATGTAGTTCAGGCTGGCCTTTTACTCACTATGTAACTGAGGGAGGCCTCAAACTTGAGGCAATCTGCCTGCCTCAGCCTCCCAAGTGCTGGGATTACAGGTGGGCAGCACCACACCCGGCTTGTACCGGGAACTGATGTCTTCTGGCCTCAAGCTTCCAAAGTGCTTGGATTACAGGCATGTGCCGCTATACCTGGCTTTAAATTAAAAAAAGAATTATTACAGTCAAAGACATAGTACCATTAAAACTTCTCAAAATACTTCCCTCACCTCAAACACACTTATCACATTGTTCTTGCTACTTTCTGAAGCAGTTCTGGAACTCCTTTTTTCTGAGGGTCTTTTTGTGGCTCCTTTGATATCCTGAATTGGTTCACAATTTTACCGCAATTTCTGTCAAATAAAAACATTAGGCCGTCTGTCTTTATCTACTCTATTCACCAAATCTAGTACCATGAGACTTCTGGCTCTTCCTCAAAGTCAAAGGTTAATGTTTTGAATCAGTTCAGGACATTGAGACAGCCACAATAACACGACTGAAGACACTCATGAAAGAGGACTTCCAGAACTGCTTTGGAAAGAGGCAAGAATGGTGGGCTACGTGTGTTAGAAGGGAGGGGAAGCATTTTGAGGGGATTCATGGCAACATGTCTCTTATTGTAAAAAACTTAAGCATTCCCAGTATTGTTTGATCACACCACGTATTGATCCTGGAGCGTGGCTTTATGTCCAGGTTACCTCTGTAGTTTACAAGCAGTTAGCCCTGAACACATGTTACAAACATAAACTCTGGAGTGGCAGGGTTTTAGGTTTCCTTGGTTAGTTCTGCTTGTAAGCAAGCTACTAACTCATTAAGCCTTGTTTTCTAGCTGGGAAAATCAGCCAGCTGCACCCACCTCCTAGCGGTGCTGATGAGGAGTAGGTGAAGAATGCAGGTTCTCAGCATGGCGCCCCCCACACAGTGAGTATCAGCTTGATGCTTACTCTGACATTATTTTTAACACAGAAGCCATTCTGCCGGCTTCCTGCAGACTCGAAGGACATGGTGGAACTGCATAAGGAACCCTCTCTGGTCAAAGCATGTTTTGCAGGAGACATGACAGTGCCAGTGACACTTTGAATGGTGAAATTTCATAATGTATTTATTATTGGTTTCCTAGGAAATGCTCTAATACCTAGAACACAAGCCCACAAACTCTGGCTGTGCAGATGTGAAAGCTTCATAAATGCTATGAATACCCCTGATCCGAGGACATGTGCAACATATTATTGCTGTACGTTTAACCATTGACCAGAAGCCCCAGGGTCTGCGGAGCATTTGCATTATTTGTGCATTGCTATGGAGACCGTATCAAGGGTAGGCGCCAGGAACATGCACAGGATGTGAGGATTTAAGGGAGCTAACAATGGGAGAAATTATTCTCTCTCAATGCATCATCCTTGGAAAATATTCACAAAATACTTGGGAGATGAGGCAGGCTGCTGAGAGCATTGCTTTGGATGTCTCGGCCAGCCCTGCTGACGGGCAGCTTTGTGAAGTGGTGTGACACCAGGGACTAGATCTGCCACCAAACTGGCTGTGGGATGTTGGAGGTTACTTTCCTCAGTTTCCCCCAGTGTAAAACGAGGCTGGTGGGGTTTTCTGCAGTCCTTTCCAGCATTCTGATTACAGTCATGTTTGTGGTCGGGGTTTCATCTCATATCTTGTGTAGTTTAATGCAATTCTAGCTAAGCTGAGCAAAATAAAGACTTTCGGAGGCTTATAAGATGAGCTATGCAAGTTGGCAAGCCTGGGTTTTCTTTATTGTTAACCTGTCTTGTTCCCAAAGGATGGAGAGTTCAGACTTGAAGAAAGGATGTAATTTAACCAAGGTGATTTGGTTACTGAATTGTGGGTGACAGAGCTGTCATGGCAGGCCCAGGCCCTGTTCCGTACACTCTGCTTGCTGCCTTTGCCCTTAAGGAGAAACAACAGCAATAACAATGATGGGTGAAATGTGGCTTATTTATCTGCTTTCTAGGTGGGTTGTGGCGTTGTTACTGTATTTTTTTCTTGGGAAGCAGAATTCTTGCACGATTAATGCAAATCTAGTCTTTCCTCTTTGGGACCTTTGTCCTGATCTGAACTGTGAATGGATAAGTTCATATCCTAGTACTGTAGCAGCAAATCCAAGAAGGTAAAATAATTCAGCTTAGGTTTTCTGATCATTTTAGGGCAACTAATTGAAGATCATGAGAACTGCAGAGTCATCAAGTCCCAGCGCTTAGGAGGCTGAAGCAGGAGGATCACTGTGAGTTTGAGGCCAGCTTGAGTGGCAAAGTGAGTTCAGATATTATATGCTGCAAACATAGACAAAAAAGGGAGGAGGGGTTAAGAGGTAGTTGGAGGAGGGAGGGAGAGAAGGGAAGGGAGATGAAAAGGAATTAAAGTGTGTGTACATGTACCAACTTCCCCCATGTACTAATAAATTAAAATTAAAAAAATAAAGAAAGGGAGAAAAAGAACTACATGGTGAGATCCAGTCTCAAAAACAAAACAAAACAAAAAATTACTGAGGATTCTATAGAGGGTTAGAAAGCACAAAGGTCTTGAAAATCTGGTTCTTGGTGGTATTTATTACTCTCTCTTGGGGACAGACACCCAGAATACCATTTCAGATGTTCTGTGAAAGACTCTGCCCGTCTTTGCCTGGGGAATCTACTCCCTGGTGGCATCTCTTTCGGGAACTGATGGGCAGGAGAAAGGTGAAGTAAGACTATTTATATGTATTTACTTTTATTTGCAAAATTTCATACAGGGAAGATAAACCAGAAGTTAATGATGCTTTTATATAAGAATAAATAAAAATAATGTTGCATTTTCCCTGTTGTCAAAGGAAAAAAATGTTTCCCCCTTCTCTCTCTTTTATTTGCACTAGCAGGGACTGAACCTAGGGCCCCTTTCATGCTAGGCAGTTGTTCTACTACTGAGCTACATCCCAGTTCTCTGTTTTTTCTTAGAGCATTTTCCTGAGAAAACTGGATTTAGGAGCCCTTATATCCTGCTTGATGTACATGTGAACCTTTTAAAATGCCAGGCAACCCTCTAGACTATGCTACTGTCCAGGAATGTTTTGATGAAGGGCTGGGAGCCTCTCTCTGAAATGTAAATATGAGGAAGGCAGTGCGGTGTCCTTGTAACTGTCTTTGTAACTTGCTCGAAGCTGTGGCCACCTGCTTGTGTGGGAGAAGAAAGATTTATCACTCCTCAGGAGGAAGGCAACTGGCGCAGATGGTCACCCACAGCCAGGTGTGCTGAGGGTGAACAGGAGAGCTCGAACAACGGTGGTGTCTTCTCCTGTGAGTGCATGTGTATAAAAGCTTGCACTTGCTGGGCTTGATGTGATGCAGAAGGGGACAATTTCTTGGCAAAGCCCAACTGACCTCCATTGCTGCTTGACAAAGTTCCAGCTGGGGGAAAGAAAGGGTGGAACACATCGTACCCTCATGTTTTATTTTTTCTTGCCATAATGTTTATAATTGTTACTCTGATCACAGGAGTCATTGCGTTTGTGGCTAACAACAAACTCTCCATGAGACAAATTGGTAATGATATATTGAAATCTGATCTGGCTCAAAAGTCCCAAATTTCAGTTTCTCTTAGTTCTATTGCCACATCCACTCCTAAAGAAACCTCTCCTAAAACCCCGTTTCCCCACTACTATAACTCCCCCTCTTATTGCTGACATTCTTTTTACTAAAGGGGTCTTATGAAGAGATTGAAAGGACAGACTTTAGATGTAAGAAATAGTGGAAAATGGGAAAAAAAAAGAAAGTTAAGACAGGTAAATGCATTAAGGAGACAAGTTACTCAGTATTTCTCAAAGTGCTGTAAGTATCTCCTGCTCATAGACTATGAACCCAAATGACATTTAGTTAAGATGAACAGAGGTATAGAAAAATAGAGAGCTAAGAGCAAACTATATTAACCATTGTGCAGTTTCTCAAGGGCCAGCTGGCGACCACAAGTTTGACACTTAATTGATTAAATCTCGCTTGAACCCCTGCTGATATAAAGATTTTGATTAAGTTACTTTCTGTTCTGTTTAGGTGTGGGTAAATAAGGGGACAATTGTAATGTTTAAATATGTATTTGTGATGTTCAATGAAATGAAACAGCTTAGAGGAATTGTACTTTGTTTAACAAAAAATAACCTTTACTTCAATAGAAATTGCTAAGGCAATTTAAAATGTAAACATTCTGCCCAATGCCTCCCAGCTATTGCTTAAAGATATAAAAATAAATCAGACCCTGAGACTTACTCAGAGGGAACCTGAACATTGCTTGAGAAGGTTCTTTTCTCATCGCCGGCCCAGGACATCTCCCCTTCCTACACTACATCGACATCGACGGCAGCTGGTCTGTGGCAATTTCTGTCTCTGGAAGCTGCTGAACCAACCACCTGTAATACACATTATAACACCTCCCACCCTAATAGGAGGTGGATGGGAAGGAGATGGAAGGGATTGGAGGGAAGGAGGCTTCTCTAAGTGTGTCTTTCTATATTACTTGCCTCTTTTTTTTTCTTTTTTGAGACAGGGTCTCTATATGTAGTCCAAGCTGGCCTTGAACTCATGATGTTGCCCAGGTTGGCCTCCAATTTGTGGTGATCCTCCTGCCTCAGCCTCCCGAGTGCTGTGGGATTATAGATGTGGACCACCATGCTCAGCTGTTTTGCCTTTTTGACCTTGCCAATGCCTTATATATTAAAGGATGTTATGGCAGACTTGGTGGTGCACACTTGTAATCCCAGCACTTGGGAGGCTGGGGTAGGAGGGTCACAATGAGTTTGAGGGCAGTCTAACCTATATAGAGAGACCCTGTCTCAAAAAAAAAAAATAAATAAAAAGGATATTAGAAAATTAGCAATAAGGAAAGCCAGATATGGTGGTGCATGCTTGTATTCCCAGGACTTGGGAGGCTGAGGCAGGTGCATCATCTTGAGTTTGAGGCCAGCTTGGGCTACATAATGAGTTTAAGGGAGGCCCTGTCTCCAGAACCCCTTCCAAAAAGACAAAAAACCAAAACAAAACAAAGCGATAAAGAAAATCCTAAATTTGAATACCATCTAACAAATAAAGGATAATGTCTCTGACTTAAGGATAAGACTATTTGTTGTCTGTAGTAATAGTGGCTGAGCATGGAGCAATTGTATGATGAAGCAGTACGTGTGGCAGGATTGACAGTCCCAACATGCATGCTGCTGGAAGCAGGGAGCTCCCTAGAGAGGGAGCAGGAGGCATAGGGCCAGGGACCCCTGTGGTACAGAATGTGAGTTAAAGGACATACTGGTATCATGATCCTTTTTTTTTTTTTTGGTATCAGGGATCGAACTCAGGACTTTGCACTTTTGAGGCAGGGGGCAGCACCACTGAGCTAAATCCCCCGCCCCGGTATCATGATTCTTAAAGAATCAATTTCCCTAGCCTTGTTTACTGCAGTGACACCCTGAAGTGGCAGGGAAAGCATTAGATCTAGTGTCCTAAATACTTTTCTCTAATAAAAGGGAGCCAGCTGGGTATGGTGGCACACACCTATAATCCCAGCACTCCGGAGGCTGAGGCAGGAGGATTAAAACTATGAGCCCAGCTTGGGCAATTTAGCAACTTTGCCACACCCTAACACAAAATAAAAATACACTTGATCTTAGCTAAAAGGCTGAGAAGCTACACAAAATAAAAATAAAAAATAAAATTCTCAATGAAGAAACATAAAGGAGATGATGGAACAGTGAAAAGACACTGGTGTCCACCCCAGTGCCCCACCGAGTGTGGAGGAGTCTGAGTGCCATGGGCAGTTCTACAAACAGAAGAAACATATATTCTACCACCACAGCAGCTCGCACTTATTAGTGCAAGACACTCGATTGTACAAACAATTCCATAATAGAGCTAGTTGAGAAAAAGAATCAAATGTGAGGCAATATATGGAAACTGACAAAGCAAAAAGAAAGAAAAGCGTTTTGTTGGAGACAGTAGTCCATTTTATTCAAGTCAGTCCATTTTTTCACCATACTCTGCCTTTGCAGAGGACCAGGCTTTAAAAACATTTAGGTTGGATTTTCACAATGCTTAACTCCACAGTCAAAACTCCTTTCTCTTTACCAAAAAACAACCCCTTAATCACAAGAGAAAGACTGAAATACAGTTTCCAAATTTTTTTTCTTTTGGTTTTTTGAGACAAGGTCTCACTCACTACATAGTTCAGGCTGGCCTTGAACTCACAGTGTAGCCCAGGCTGGCCTCAAACTCAGTTATCCTCCTGCCTCAGCCGGAGGCACAGGTGTGTGCCACCATACCTGGCCCAAAAGTTATCTCAACAAGAAGTGACCCAGGGTCCATAACCTTTAGGGGTGGGGCTTTCATTGTGGGGCTGTTTGGGGCTGAGCTGTTTTTCATAAATGTTTGCTGCCCCACTGTATCATGGAAGGGAAAGGAGGAAGAGTCCCCAGAGAAGAGGCTGGTGCTCCTCAGAGGGTGAGAGAGTCATTCCTTTCAGCCAGGGTAGGGGAGAGGGACAGTGGCTCTCCCTCCCCAACAGGCGAATAGGGGAGGCAGTAATGAGTTGGGTAACACATGGGTATGGATCTCTAGAACAGGATGGAGGGTGACTAAGGAATCCGCTGCAGGAAGGAGAAAGTGACCGAGAGCAGGAAAGCAGGAGAAAGATCCAGGCTTCCCCTGGAGGACCTGAGAAAGGCGGCCTCAGTAGTCAAAGGCAGGCTCGTGCCTTTCTGTTGAGATGAGGAGACACTGTGTGGCTTCAGTAGTTCTTGCATAAAACTGGAATCCAGAGAAATAGAAAGTGGGATCAGCGTCCTTCCTTTGTTGAGTAACACGGAAGGGGCCTCAGTTCTGGTGGGGGACAGGACACCTGCTGGTAAAATGTCACAGGGTCTGCTGTGTGGCCCTGAGGTACAGGAACCATCTAGTTGTGGCCACCAGACTCCGCCACTATCCAGTGCTCTGTCCCATGGCCATATGCAGGGATGGGTTACTTCTGGCTGGGAGCGTCTGGCATGTCCCTGGGCCTCTGTGTAGTCGCTCAGCCAGCCCCATGCTGGGCACCTGTCTTTCTTGGCTTTCTCTGCGGTTTGAGAGGATGAGAACCCTGCCTCAGAGGTGCCTGATAAATGTATGTAGAATTGATATACTGTGCAAGTGTCACTTGGTCCAGAAGAGTGGAAAAACATTTGGGAAAGGAGAGTGGAAATGGTTGGGAGTGAGGGTGGGAGAGCAATGTACCCTAGCAAGCAAATCAAACATGTGCCTCACCCAGGTGACAGGAGAGCCCAGGAGAGCCATGGACTTCAAGGTGGCTGAAGCCACTGCCTAACAGGTGAGTGTGCAGAAATGGAGAGCCACAGTTGTTTCTTATTTCTCTCTTAAGTAACACTGGCCTATTCAAGCTCAACCAGAGAATGTCAAAGAAAAATGAGCAGCCAGATGGTCTTAACTAGGTTGGAAGGGCCAGCTCCTTTATGTGCATTTTTGGCGCTTTGGTCGGTAGGCAATCAAGATGGACAGGGATGCCACCCCGAAGAGGAAAGTCTGCAGGAACCAGAGGAGCCGAGTCCGTGGGTTTGTGATTCCCTTGTATCTGAAAAGAAAGAGCAAAGTTTAAACACCTGAATTTAATGTTATGGTTTCACAGATTTACTATTTTCTATCTATTTACTTATTTGGTTTGTTTGTTTTGTTTGAGACAGGGTCTCCCTATGTAGTTCAGGCTGGCTTTGAACTCACAGTGATCCTCCTGCTTCAGCCTCCCAACTGCTGCGATTACAGGCTTGAATCATCATACCCAGCTTGTTTTTTTTTTTTTTTTTTTTTGGTACCAGGGATCGAACTCGGGTACTTGTGCTTGCACAGCAGGCGGAGAAACCACTGAGCCAAATCCCTGGCCCCTTGGTTTTGTTTTTTTAAAACAGGGCCGCTATGTAGAACAGACTAGCCTCAAAATGGAGATACTCCTGCCTCAGTCTCCCAAGTGCTGGGATTACAGCATGTGTTACTATGCCTGGCTTTTTTTATTTGTTTGTTTTTAAATAATGGAGAGCTCAGGTACAGAAACACACACATACATGCTTGTTTGAGGGGGCACAATGACGGACAGTGAATGGATCAATACATGGCTCTGGGATAACAGCTTTCATATGAGAAAAATGAGGTTGGAAATGTCTCTCTCAAATAACAGATCAACTGTGGGTACACTAAAGATGTAAGTGTGAAAGGCAAAATTCTAGAACTACTAGAAGACACTGTATGTAAAGGAATACCCTCATACCTTTAGGCCCCCAGAGGTCATGGGTCGAAAGATGTGAGGAATCTGTACAACTCACCAGAGGTGACCTCCAGAGGGTTAGCATCACGAAGAAAACAGATAAATCGGACTCCACTAACCTCTCTTTATCAGAAGACTTAGCAGAGTGAAAAAGACAATGAGAAAGGATATTTGCAAAATATCTAAATGGCAAATCACTCAAATTCAGAAACAAAAAAGAGCCCCTGTGGATGGGTAAGAAAAGGACAGACACCCAGGGAGAACAGTGGTCGTGAAGATGAAGGAAACAGGCGTACACTCTTCTCAGGAGTGCAAACTAGTCCCTCTGTTCAAGAGGCAAGATGGTGAGAAATAGCAACATTTAAAGTTCTCACGCTTTAATCTTTAAACTCAGATCTAGCAATTATTTGAACTAAATACCAAAGTGAGCCAGATGTATAAAATTCATTTTCTTTGCAATACTGCTTATAATAATAAAAATATCCAGAGACTTAGAAGTCCATCGAAGGGGGACACTGAGGAACATCCACATAATAGAACACTATGCTTAAATATTAATGGATGGAGTAGATTTATAGTTGTAGACATGGAAAAACAGGCATATGTTACAATGGGAAAATGCTATAGAAGACTATGTATATGTATATGCGAAGTTTTTTAATAAATTATAATGATATATACTAAGCTCTAAATAATGACTTTGGGGATAATAGGAAACCTTCACTTTCAACATATATAACTTTTATCAGCAAACATGTTGGTTTTGAAATGGGCAAATGGAAAATAAACATATTATCCTAGAAGTATGTAAGATACAATACTTAGGAAAGGAAATTAAAGATTTGCTGCCACTTGGTGATTCTAGGCTCTGTGAATGGCAGTGCTTGGTTTTTTTTTTTGGTACCAGGGATGGAACAGGGGCTTGCGCTTGCGAGGCAGGTGGCAGAACCACTGAGCTAAATCCTCGGCCCCTGGCAGTCCTTGTTTTTTGTTGTTGCTGAATTTGTTTTTTTTTTGTGTGTGTGTGTGTGAATTTGTTTTTTGAGACAAGTTCTCACTATGTAGTTCAGGCTGGCCTTGAACTCACTACGTAGCTCAGGCTAGACTCACACTTGAAGCAATCCTTCTGCCTCAGCCTCTGGAGAGCTGGGATAATAGGTATGTGCCACCACGCCCAAAAAACAGAGTCCTTCAGTTTTCATCAGAGAGTCCAAAGGCCAATATAAAAACAGGTGTCAGGTGCTGCTGCATTCTAAGTTGAAGGGCTGCATGAAATACTCCCAAGGCAAGACTTCACTATGAGGTTGAAGAGGCCAATGGAAAGCGATAACACAGTATAGTGCTTTAGCATTTCCTATCGTAAGTCAAGCAAAGGGAACTGCTTCAACGGAAGCACCCGGAGAGGACACGAGGCCCCTGGGGTTTGGGAAAGGCTCATTACCTGATTGGAAAGAGTAAAGAGAGCACCGGGAACTACACACTATTGCAGATGATCACACTGGACAGAATTATGTGTGGAGCTTTAAGAGAAACATATTCCTATGTCAGGAGCAAGACCTACTGGATCAGAATCTCTGGGTCTGGAAAGCAGACATGTTTATTTTGAGAAAGTTACTCAGTTGACTTGGCTGTCAAACCAGATTAGAATCATCAGCCTGCCAATAATTTAGCTCTTTTCAAGCTAGAAGACTTACTCTTTTGTTCTATTTGGAGGTTTATAGAGCATTAAAAAAATATAACAAAAGTCATCCCAGGTAAAAAAAACAAACAACTAATGAACCAACACAAACAAACTGAATTCATTCATCAAACATTTACTGAGTCCTCCCTCTCTGGCAGGCTTGGTATTAGGTATGGAGATTCAAATCTACCCAAGGAAGTACTCTCAGCCTACAAGTGCATGAATTATTTATTTAAATGTAACCATTCTCAACTTCGACACTAAGAGAAAGGTGACAAAGACTTACTTGCACAATACCATGGCAAATAAGGACTCTCCAAGATGAATCAGCCAGGCAAGCCAGTATCTGAAGCCAAAAACAGAGAAGCGTTTCTAGGTTAAGGTGATGAAATTACCACAGAAGCTTTAAAAAGAAAAGTGTCTTAATGTGAACTGGCTTTGCTGGTGGACATCCAATGCCACCTGCAGGCCTTCCAGGCATCCAGTGAGCCTGCAGCTGCAGGGTCCTTACCCATAGCGCAGGAGGATGTGATGGTGGCCCACCAAATACTGCGTGAAGGAGCCCAGTGGCCCAAGACTCCGATAAGGGACACTCTGAGGCCAGAAGACAACCCACTGAAAGAGAACCAGAAGCACAGAGTGTCTGTTAAATCATGTAAAAGATCAGTGAATGTTTGAGAGCAGCTATAAAATAATACTGATTTGGGCCAGGGATTTAGCTCAGTGGCACCATGCCTGCCTCACAAGTGCAAGGCCCTGAGTCCGATCCCTAGTACCAAAACCAAAACCAAACAAACAAACAAACACTGATTATACAGAAACACAGACCAAAGAAACGCTGACCAAAATCATTTGCTCCTCCAATTTTGACTTCTGTTTTCTAAAAGCAGTGTTAGTGGGATTTACAGAGAAAATATATGGTCATCAGACTCAAGGCCCAGGGTGGCTGATTTGTATTCTAATGAATTTCAGCGGAACATTTTATAGAGGTTACTAACAATTTTTTACGAGTTTATGTGTTTTAGCAAGTTCTTACTGCAAAAGCTATGACTTGAAGTGAACCTCGCTTAATTTGGAACTCCTTCCTTTTCTTTCACTTATTGTACCTGTCAAATTAAGAAAGATCCACTGAATAGGGATGGAAAATGCAGATGATCAGAGTTGTAAAGTTTTAAAAGTAACTGCACAATCAACATGAGATTTATGTAAAATTATCAGCTTTTCTTCATTTTTCCATCTTGTATTCTCTGCCAGTTTACGTTTTTCTGAGAATAATTAACAGCTCCAAACAGCTCCAAAATTCATTCGCATTCATATCTGTCAAGAATACTATCTTTTCGGGAGGGGATTTAGCTCAAGGTCCTCAGTTCGATCCCTGGTACATAAAAACAAAACAAAACTATCTTTCCTCCAATGAATCACAGGGAACAGAATGAGCATCTGCCAGCTCCACAATATCGCAATTTGAAGTCCCCAAAGCTTTCTTCTTTCTACATTCAATTCAATCAGAGACACAGAATCGAAGAACTGAAACTCACCTTAGAAAGATTTCATTTTAATGTCTTTATTTTACATATGAGGAAACCAGGACAGAGGTGGTCACCCCTGACACCAACAATACTATGGACATGACAAATCCCTCGTCTCCAAGATCTCTTGGGCAATATCTAAATAGCTTTACCTTTGTTCAAAATTATACCAATGTAGCCCTCAATCTATTTCTCAGGTCCTTTCCTCTTATCTTTAAACAAAGTCTCAGCTAGACTCTTCCTCTGGAGAGCTGTCTTCGTGCTTCCACACATGCGTCAGAGCAGTTACATCCTCTCTGTCACTTCTGATCAGTCAAATCCTACCCACCCTTTTGGTTTATCCTCACTTCCCAACCAATTCCAACTGCTTCATTCGGCTTCAGAAGCCCTCATCCTGAATTGACAGCTCTAGGGCAGACGGTCGACTTTAATTCTGCCTCTGTGAGGGGCTCAGACTATTGCAAACCTTAAAAACTGTAGAGGTGGGAGGGGGGCGACGCGAGGGCCAAGAACTCTTCATAGGCCGCGCTCGCTTCGGTAGCACCTAGTGTACTCCAGTAACCTAAGCAACCACCACGCGCGCGTGCGCAGAGACACCATTCCCACAGCCCCCTTCGCGCCGCCGACCCCAAACCTCACCGTGAAGTATCCCAGCCCCAGGACTGTGATCAGCGCGGGCAGAAGTCTGGCTGGACGGAAGTAGGCGGTAGGATCCCTACTGGCCTCCGACTTCGCCACCACCATGTTGAAAGAATCGTTGGGTGGAGAGCGCCCCAACCATAGCCAGGAAAAGCCTGACTAGCCGGTTCCTCAGAGGCCGGAGCACTCGTCCAGGCCCTGGCCTACCAGTGAGCCTGCGCGGCCTCTCCTTACCAAGAGCGCGGAACCTGAGGCCTGTCCTTACCGTGTAGTAGCCAAAGGAAACGGTGATAACGGTGAACCAGAACAGACTTGACCTCTGGAAGTAGGCTGCGTCGCCAGCGGTCGGCGCCATTGCGGCAGCGCCTCCCCGCCCTCGCTCGGCGGGACCCGAGGCGTGAGAGCGGGAAGGGGCGGAGCGATCGCTCCTGCGCCACCGCCAGACCCGGGAGATACCGCGAAACAAAGCCTTTGTAGATAGGGCGGGATGGAGGGGTTGAAGGGAGGCAGGGGAAGGGTTAAAAAATAGGAACCAAGATGGATTATGTAAAGGTGCAAACTTCCAATGATGGACGTCATTATATTGTGTACCTTAAATGTACCAATAAAATTAATTAAAAAAAAAAACACTCCGGGCAAATGTAGCTGTGCCTAGTTTATATAGAGAGATCAAGGTGTACTGATGCCAGAGCGCTGCTTGCGGGATGCTCATTATCTTGTAGGGAGATGTCTACACTGGGTGTCACCTTGCTGGGTTTAAGATAAAGCTGTTAAGAGTAGATGGTGTTCACTGCTATAGCTGTGAGAATAACTTTTTTTTTTTCTCTTCAAAAGACGGTCTTGCTCTGTAGTTCAGGCTGGCAATGACCTCTCTATGTAGCCCAGGCTGGCCTGGAATTCATGGCGATCCTCCTGCCTCATTCTCCTTGAGTCTAGGTTTTGAACTTATGCTCTGTGCTGTGGTTGGTGAAAAGTGATGCTTTTCATCTTCATCAGTTAAGGTGGATCTAAGTTGACGACCCAGGGACTGTGGAGCACACTGCCTTGGTTTAAGTCCTGACTCCTCTGTTGATATTTCTGTGCCCGGCTGTGTTGTAGTTTCCCTATCTGTAAAATGAGGTTATAGCAGTTCCTATCTCAGTCGTTTTGGGGTGGATTAAATACAGTACATTAACGTGTAAAGAAAGCTCTCCACAGTGTCTGGCCTGTAGTGTTAAGTTTCAGTCATTATTACTGAGCCTTTAGTATATGTGTCAGGCCTGGTCATCAGTGTGCAGTGGGAGGCATAGTGAGCTCAAGCGTTTTGATTGCATTTCCTCAGAGAAAGACTGTTTGGTCTTGGAAAAATTATCATACAATAGAGATTCACGAATATCCAATTTATTGCAGCACAGTTCACAGTAACTAAGCTATGGGAATAGCCTAGATGTCCATCAACAGATGAATGGCTAAAAAATATGCTCTTCGTACACACAGCGTGTTTTGCAGCCATAAAGAAGAATGAAATCCTGTCATTTGAAGGATAATGAATGGAGACAGAGACCATCATGTTAAGTAAAATAAGCCAGAATCGGTCAAATAACACATAGTTTCTCTCATACGTGGAATCTAGGGGGGAAAGGAGATAGCATGGAAGTGGAGGGGAGACTATGAGAAGAGGAAGAGACGGGGAGGGGTTGAGAGAGAGGGTGCCTGACAGAATGATTGGAGTATGTTACATTCATATACAAATATACCAAAATGAATTGTACCAGTGTGTTTAATATGCACTTAAACAAGATTTGCACTTTGTCTGGGCCTTAAAAATGGGTAAAGACAAATAGCTGTTATTTACTGAGGACTTAGTATGTTCAATGCATTGTTCTAAGTATTATACAAGATTAGCTCATTGAATTCTTGAAACAACCTATGAATACACGATTCTTATTTGAAACAGGAGGAACTTGAGCATAAAGAAATACCCAAGAACATGTAATGCATGGTGGGTAGGGAATCCTGGCCAACTGGTAGCCCAGGGTTCCAGCTTTAGAGTTCCAGCTCCTAATGACTGTGCTATGTGAGATGTAGAATATTCCCAGAACTTCTTCAGTTGGCGTAGAAACCAAGCAGTGTTCTTTTTTCTTTTTTTTTTTTTTTCATGAGATACTTGGGCTATAATGTGTTGAAGAATGAATTCCAGAATATGTGATAAAATCCATTTCCCAGATGAACCAATCTCATAAATATTAAAGTTACCAGTGGTGCTGGGCTTGGTGGCACATGCCTGTAACCCCAGCACTCAGGAGGCTGAAGTAGGAGGATTGCCATGAGTATTTTACCCATTAGATTGGTCTATCAGATATCAAGATGCTATAAAAATATGATAATTACAAACCTTTGGTATTTAACATGGAAAAATCAACAAATGGAAAATAATACCAACTCCAAAGCTGGATCTGATACACATCCAAACATTTATATTATAAGGAAGACAATGCTAGATTGAGGAGGAAAGAATGGACAATCCACTAAGTTATTCTGGGACAATTGGTTAGTTATTTGGGCAAAAACACTTAAATTCAACTCCGTACCCCCAAAGACACATACACAGACTACAAGGAATGATGATTAGATTATCAGGGATTAGAGAGCAATAGCACCCCAACCCCCAAGTTCCAATGAGAAGGCTGGAGAGTGGAATGGGTCTGTTAATCAAGTGGCAGCCAGAAATGTCAGCAGGCAGCTGCCTCCCCTTTAGTGGCCTGATAATGCAGGATGAGGCCTCTCCTCACCAACAGCCCAAGAAAGCAAGGTGCAGACTTTCTGACACGCTTAGTAGACTGGCGAGGCAGGTGCAGGCTCTCCATTCACTACAATGAGTCCCCAGATATGGATGGTTGATTTTTAAATTACTCTTTAAGTGGTTCTTTAGAAAAGATGTTCCACAAAGTACCCTAAGGAGTATGAGCCAGTGACTGAGAGGTGACCTGTAGTGCATCAGAATACCAAAATCTCCATGCAGGGAAGAGCTACAGCCTCATTTCCATAACACCGGAAGTATGAAAGAGTACGTTGTCAGACCACCAGCACAGAATCATCTGTACTCATACAGGTAACAATGCCCTTCCCTCTCCTGAGTGTTCATTTCCAGCCCAAGGAAACTGTAGCTTGCACTAGTTTTGTAGAGTCAGTAGCGATTTGTAGTGATTACCCTGAACTCTTTATTTGGTGCAAATAAACTGCACTCTGACTGTTGTTGGTGTTCTGTTTTGATTCCATTCTCACCAGGAAGTGGACCTGTTAAACCTGGTGTCAGGCACTTTGGGTGGTATAGTAGCCCCTGCTCCCGCCCTTCCTCAGGGTCCTGCCTAGGATCTATCTAAAACATATGAATAGAGCACTGTGTGGCCAGGGAATCAGGAGCAGTTTCTTGTGGCCAGAAGGATAATCATGAACCTCTCCTCTTTAGAGTTGTGGAAGTCTGTGTTGTGTTTTAGTGGCAAGAAATTGATGAAAACAATAATGAGGTATTGTGCAGAAATCGGGACTAGAGGACACTGGAGGTCTTCTTTTTTTTTGTTTGAAAAGTGGTTGGTTTGGAGGAAGCACAAGGGAAAAAATGTTAATTATTGTTCTTAATATTGCATTTTTTTTATAGTACAGGGAATGGAACATAGGGTCTCCCTCATGCTAAGCCAGGATTTTACCACTGAGCTACACTCCTAGCCCTGTTCATTCTTTCTGTATTCACAGTTGAGTGAACTAACTGTTGTGATGTGGGAGAAAGAGGCAAGCAAGTAGGTAATGTTCAGTTGGAGAAAATACAGCTGATGAATGGGTATTTGACAGAAAATCATCTCTACAAAACAGAATTGTGCTAAAATGCAATTTGCTAAGTGCCCTGTTTGCCAAATTCACCAAATTTGGGGGTTGTAGATTTAACAATGTGAAAGGAATATTTATTTATTTAAAAGTGGCATGAAAAGAAGGATTTATTAAAGGTAAATGTAGGACACACGCAGGAGCACAGAGCGGGCACTCAAAGAAATGAAGCACCTGTGATAGGAATTGAAATAACTCTATTGAACATGTTTTAATCAAATGGCCATGGTGGTATGTTGGTATGGGCCTAAGTATTTTCTTTAAAGTTCCCTGGATGGCTCTTGTGGCACCTGAAGCTGATGCCCAGCCAGGAGGACAGAGTGTCTTCCAGCATCTGGAAACGCACAAGCCGGCTGGAACTGAATATTTTTGTTGTTTGTTTTTTTAGAGTGATGGTAATACTTCATTTATGTACCACAGGTACAATTTACAAAGGATTGTTTTTGCTGACATGATTTCATATTATCCTCAGGACAGTGCAAAGTAGAACATTTATCACATTTCACAAGGGAAGAACTGATGGTCACCGCTGGCAATTCTTCCTCTGTTTTTGGGACCTTTCCACCTTTGGTTTTTCTCTGTTCATTATTCCTTCTAAAGAAAGGCTCTTCTATATTCCCATTAAAGAAAGCTGTTCTTGGGCCTCTCCTTTTCAGCCACACTCACATTGCATGACCTTATCTACTGTCATACTTTAAACCATCACATATCAACTTCTAGCAACCACATCGACTATACAAGGCTCAGACTTCTCCATGCACCTGGCCTTCATGTACTCCACCACCTGACTGAACTCTCATCTTCACTGAGCATGTCCAAAAGTTAGTTTTTATCCCCTGGCTGGTGTTCTTGTATTCCCTATCATGTCCAACCAAAAACCACCAACTAGTCCAGCGATGATTAACAATGTCCCTGGAAACTTTTCTTTGGCTAATTTCAAATCAACTTTTGTATAAAACAAGGCAGGAAATCGTTGAGGCTAGCCACTCTGATTGTTCTTTTCCCTGACATCTACAATAAACCCACGAGGAAAGTTTCGGTTGAGGAGTAAGATTGGCAGTGAGATTGGTAATGTGCTCCAGGGAGGCTAGTGTCAGTTGGAGAGAGTGACCACGGGCCACTGGTGGTATTGTCAGGATCAGGGTAGCTCAAGCCTGGGCTGCCCACACTCCAAGGCAGTCAGAGAACCACAAAACGGTGTGGGAAGTGAAGACAAACCAGATGCCTAACACAGTACAGAAACTCCAGCTGGTGATGGACAAGAAAACATCAGGAATTAATGACTCCCTGGAGTTGCTGCAATCTAATGAGAATTTGCCATCCTCACCTGGATATAACACCTGTGATGAGCACATGGAGCTTGATGACCTTCCTGAACCTCAGGCTGTTTAACCCTACCCAACCTGCCATATACCAGTTAAGTGCAGATGTTTCACATCAAGAGTATCCAAGATCATCGTGAAACCAGCATACCTCGGACATATCGGAAAATACTTACCATGAAAATGAAGTGGATCGGCTGACAGAATTAGCAAATTTTGCCATCAGTCCATAGAGGCCACTCATGCAGCACTCGTTTTACAATCTCTTGTACACATCATCGCTACAAGCAAAAGCTCACATTCCTATGCATGCCCCCCACCAGTGTCTTCTTGTTTGGAGCAAGCCAGCCTTCCCTCATCACGGCCGGAAGGAGAAAACACCAGTAAGGCATGAGAGGACAAACAGTGAGTCAGAATCTGGCATTTTCTGCGTGCCCTCCCTGTCAGGTGAGGATGACTTGGGATGGTGTAATTCCTGGCCATCTACTGTTGGCTCTTTTTAAAAATGCACACCACTGTGCTTTCATAAGGGAAGCAATAAGGAAAGGCAAGATGTGGAAGATTTTGCTAGAGCTGAAGACTGTGATAATGAGGAAGATCTCCAAATGGGCACTCACAAGGGCTGTGGTTCTGATGGCACCCCGATGGCATTAATTTTGATGATTCGGGTATTTTTAACACATTTATAAGCTATGACTTCACACCTGTGGATTCCTCTGCAGGCTATGTGTTGAGTATTATGACTCAGCAGCGTCGTGCATCTTTGTCTTGTGGAAGATCTAGTGGTCAAGACTTCAGGGATCTGAATTCAGTAAAAATTGTGGCCCACCTGAATCATTACAGCTCTCTTCCAATTATTTGTATGCTGAAGCTGTCCAAAACCACAGCTCAGAGTCTGTGAGTGCCACTTCTAATAAGTGCAAAAGACCAATGAATGCCTTCATGCTTTTTTGCCAAAAAGTACAGAGTTGAATATACTCAGATGTATCCAGGGAAAGATCATAGAGCCATAAGTATGATCCTTGGTGACAGGTGGCAGAAAAGGAAGAATGAAGAGAGGAGGATGTGTACATTAGAAGCAAAAGCTTTGGCTGAAGAACAAAAACATTTAAATTTTAGTGTTGGAAAAGGAAAAGAATTCAGGCTTACAGCAACATTAAACCAGGATACTATGTTTTTAAGTCTATGGTTGAAAAATGTTGACTCTTAATGGAAAAGGTTAAGAAGATCAAGTTGTCACCATTGGTCCTGAATTTGTATGACCATAAGATACTGATAGCATTGAGTCTTGAAATGATTTAATTGTATGAGTGAGGATTTGCTTTCTCCATTAGAGCATTAAGTATGCTAAAACTATCTACATTATAAACCAAATTGCCTTATTTTCCTTCAAACCTTCATGTATGTTTATCAGGTAATATAGACTTGAAAATTGATATCTGGTGGTGCTAAAGTGCGGTAGAAAGAGAGATGAAGTGCATACATGTTTATTTTAAATTGTACAAAGGGGAGTTTAAAAACATTTAACCGTTGTTTATACATTGCCTCCTTCCTGCTTGTTAATCTGAAGCAGAAGCTGGGAGCTGGGCTTTCATGAGCATCTACCATATGGCCCAGGATCTGTGCCAAACACAAGCCTTCTGAGTCTAGCCAGTGCCAAGAGACCATAGAACAGCAACAGGTGGATGGTTTCGCTGTCACCTGCCGCAGTTCCTGTGAGCATGCTGAATTTTTGCACTAGGTGGCAGCACAAATCCATTATATCCAGTGGAGGCCAGCCCAGGCTGAGATAGTTAATAGCATTGGGATGTAGTCACTGCAGTGGTGCTATTAACAATCAACACCCTTGTATTTTTAAACTTTGTGTCCTGTATCTCCTCAGCCACATATCTTAAATATATCTTGTCATCGTACTGTTATGATGGGGACAGTCTTTGCACTTATTGCAGTGCATCACTTGCACTTTACTTTTCCTCCAACTGCCTAAAATTAGAGCAAATACGTTGGCAGTACAGCTGCATTTGCTCTGAGCTACAGTCATGGCTTCTCATGTTACTCACCAAGTGGGGTTTGCTTAGGAATCACAGCTGTAAAATTGATTTCAGTTCATTACACTTCTTCATGATGTCGTCTCTCAATTTTGCACACTGTACTCTTGTATATTATTTCAGATAAAATGAAAAAAAGCTAAAAAGAAACCCACATGGGCAGGAACTCAGGACTATGTGAGTGCTAAACAGTTGGTATTATTTTTTAATATTTTAATTTTAGATCCTTATTTTAAATCTTTTTATACACAGTTTTAACTGTGAGTTGCTTCCAACCTTTCTTTGAAAGCCACAGGTTTAAACTATTAATTCCAATGATGTTTACAAGAATCCTGTGAGATAGACAAGCCAAGATTTATCCATCCCATTTTGCAATCCCTCACTCACTGATTTTTCAGACATTTATTGGGCACTGTTTAATGGGGCAGGCATGGTACAAGGTGCTGGGGTGTAATGATGATTTTGACAATGATTACGACAGTCCCTGAAAGAGCTCACAGGACAGGACACCTACGGAGTAAACTGAGGCACAAGGTGGCATACGACTTACTCTCTCGTGGAAGAAAGAGCTAGTTGCTTGGGAAGGTGTGACTTGAGCTGGAGAGAGTGTAGGCACAACTCACAGCAAGTCAAACTGACAGAGAAGCAGGACCACACACTGCAGCACATTACAAATCTGCTGGCCAAAAGCTTGACATAGTTTATAATTTTACCACAATTGAATTTATGTGTCTCAATTGCACTATTACCTGATGGCATTTCTGAACTTGCCCCCAAACCACCAATCTGCTAGGACACAATAACTCCATAGATGGCTCTAAATGAAGAAGTATCTGACTCCAATTTTGAGAACTGTATTAAAATACTTGAATTAAATCCATGAACTTAAATGTACAGTACATTTATGGTACTTCTACATGTAGAAGTTTGGAAAAACTCTCCTCTCCCTCCAGAGGATTCTAATAAGGTATAGATACCAAAAAAATTTAGAGCATTTGTCTACCACTTTCCATATTATTTATTGTTTTGGTTGTACAAGTATGAAAAGTATCACTTAGGCATATTTTTTAGTGAAGCTAAACATTATACAGATTTATACAAAGATCACATTTGGATCTCTGTGTACCCCTAGCCCATGGACAATACCTAACTACCAACACAAACCACTGTAAGGTGATTTCTTATGTGGTCCAGGACATCACTCTTTTTGTTTTATTTTTGCTAAATTTAATTGAATTCATTTCATTAAACAAAAAAATAGCAAGATATTTCCCACATTGTTCCCATATGGTCAGATTCTCTCTTCAAAATTAATTTCCTTTTAAATTATTTTAATGTCTATGTTGATTGCTAGAGTAACTGAAGGCTTTTCCATATTGCTTACATACACAGAGTTTCAAACTGGTGTGATTCTTTTTATGTATCCAACAACCACTGTGTGTTGAAAGTTTTGGCACATTGCTTACATACATAGGGTTTCTCCCCAGTGTGAGCTTTCATGCTTTTGACAATCATCACATGTACTGAAAGCTTTCCCACATTGCTTACATACATAAGGTTTCTCACCAGTGAATTTATTCATTAATTTGACAATGACTATGTTGGCTGAAAGCTTTCCTACATTGCATACATACACAGGATTTCTCTCCAGTGTGAGTTCATTCATGTCTTTGAC
Source organism: Heterocephalus glaber (assembly GCF_053883595.1). Taxonomy (NCBI): domain Eukaryota; kingdom Metazoa; phylum Chordata; class Mammalia; order Rodentia; family Bathyergidae; genus Heterocephalus; species Heterocephalus glaber. The sequence goes on along the minus strand of NW_028258320.1, from coordinate 9,415,780 downwards.
AAGAATGATGAGAGGTGAAAGTCTTCTCACATTGCTTACATACATAAGGTTTCTCCCCAGTGTGAGTTCTTTCATTTTTTTGACAATCATGTGTGCTGAAAGCTTTCCCACATTGCTTACATACATAGGGTTTCTCCCCAGTGTGAGTTTGTTCATGTCTTTTACAAGAACAGTGAGATGTAAAAGCCTTCCCACATTGGTTACATACATAGGGTTTCTCCCCAGTGTGAGTTCGTTCATGTATTTGACAACTGTGTTTGCTGGAAGCCTTCTCACATTGCCTACATACACAAGGTTTCTCACCAGTGTGAGTTCATTCATGAATCTGATGATAACTGTTGGCTGAAAGCTTTCCCACATTGCTTACACACATAGGGGTTTTCCCCAATGTGGGTACTTTCATGATGATGAAATGAAGTGTTATTTGTGAAGGATTTCCCACAGTGTTTATATACATAGGATTTTTCTCCACTGTAGGCTCTTTCATGTTTCTAAATGTCATTGTTAGAAGTAAAACATTTTTCACATTGTATGCATATATAGATATTCACCCTGCTGTGATTTCTTTCCCGGATTTGAACATAGTTGAGTGTACTGAAGGCTTTCATATCCTGCTTATAAACAAAGGGCTCCTCTTCAAGCTTACTTTCTTCAGACCGATCAGAGTAGGATTTTCCATATTGATTATATTCCTAGGGTTTCTCTTCAGGATTTATCTTTGCATGCTTCTGAAAGGAATTGAAGTCATTGCAGGCTTTCCTACGTCTGTTACTGTTAGACAGCTTCTATTCAAATCCATGATATTCATAGGATTTAAGTCCAGTGTTACCTATGATAGGCACAGTTGATTATAAATGACCAGTCAGGGGCTTTCCACAGGCAAGATTTTCACCTAGGGGGCCGGGGATTTAGCTCAGTGGTTCTGTCGCCTGCCTTGTAAGGGCAAGGACCCGAGTTCAATCCCTGGTACCAAAAAAAAAAAAAAAAAAAGATTTTCACCTGGCTTTGTATCATGCAGTTTCATGGCAGGAATCATCAGGAATCATAAAAACCATTTTTCCACATTGATCACATAATTTATATTGACAGCGTGTATCTACCTCTTCATTTCTTAAGAGTTTTTCTGTAATTGTACTCATGTTCAATTTGCTGGTCATTCCTATAGCAGCCACATTACTAAAGTTTTCTCATATCCTATCTCTGTAGAGCTTCTTTTGGGATAGATCCAGCAAAGCCCACTCCTCCCTGATGAAGGTTATAGCTCTCAAAGGTCACTACCTTCTGAGGATTGTTGCTGGAAGACCCCATAGAAAGAGAAGGAGAGAGGAAGATGCATGTTGCTGATTTTCCTGGAGAAGCTTGTTGCAGCTGGTTTTCTTGATACAATCTGGGCTGTACCCAGTGGAGGAACTCAGATACTTATTGTCATTGGGAATGGATGCTGTTCACTTTGGGGGAGCTCTGGCCTTTGCTTCTGTCTTGAGAATAGTTTCCTGGCTCCAGAATAGATACCTCAACCTTCTGATAAGATCCTTCAGCCTTTTGGCATGCACACGGACTTGCATGGACATTGCTGTGGGCTCCACACACTTGACTGGATCCTTTGGGTCTACAGCATGCAGAAAGATCTTTGCAGTCTTCTATATTTAATGTTGTGTGGCTGGAGGGTCTCCCCTGGTGCTTCCCGCACAGCCTGTAGCCAGGAGGAGCCCTAAAACAAGGCAATGCAGGACATCACTCTTTATGGAAGGCCTGAGTCCAGGAAGAACTGCCTGTGCCACACCTGTCTGTTTTCCTGACACTCCTTCAGTTTCAGTAGGTAAGGAACTTATTTCACTGATACAAAGCAATGAATAATCATAGAAGGAATTGTATTCAAAAGCAAACAATTATCTAGTAACCTAAGAAGGGAGTCATTCAGCAACACTACTGCCTTAGTGATGCTACTAACAGTGAGACCATGTCATGGATGATTCACTGCACTGAGAATCAAATTGAGTCTAATTCATCTCTTTGGGGTGTTCCAAAAGAAACCTGAATCCGGGGAGTCTCCAATGGTGTCAGCCGTGCACTCTGAGCCTTTCAACACCAAGTCTACTCTAGGAGTTTGTACATCCAATCTGGTTTTCCCTCGAACAGCAATCTGTTCTTGGAAGGCTTGAATGCTATGGGTATTGTCACATATGCCAGTCTTTCATTTTCTTTGTCATCTGTTAACTCCAACAACTGCTGAGCACAATCCTTAATGAACTCATTCAAGCCATCTTCCTCCTGGGATGAGCCAGACAATTTCTCCTGGAGCTTCTTTGTTTGGGGTTCTGCTCCAAGATTAACGTCAGATGTATCAATTGAATATGGTTCTTAGAATTTTTTTGCAATGAGGTTGATTCCATCTAAGACAGGGGATGTCACACACTCTTCATTTTCACAGACCCACTTTTGTTGGACCCTTGTTGAAATCAAGAATGGCCCTGGGAGCAGACCTGACAATGACATCAATTTTCTGGTTAAGTAAACCAGCAAAACATCCAGTGGCGGTTGCTTTATTTCTAGAGCTTTTCTCTTGTGGACCAATATTGTGCATTATCTTCTCAATTAGTGCTGATATTTGATGGCAGCAGGCAGGCTGTCCATGTTGATGGGGTCCCGGCAGCGGCAGAGGCCGGGCAGTGTGCTCACTGGCTGCTCTGCCCTGCTGCCCCATGCACCCCAGAGCTCCAAAGGGGAGCAGGGTACTCAAAACACTCAAGGCTCAGGTCCTGGCCTGCATTTTCATCTTTAGAGCTGAGTTAGTGTTATGGATGAGCAAGTTAGAAAAATAGAGATACACCACACTCTGTGCCAGATTTGAGCCTGTTTATTAAAGCCGGTGGCCGAGGGGGGCTAGTGCACAGAAAGTTCTCTCAGCAATGGGAAGCAGTTTGATTTCTCCTTTTAGATCATGCTTTCAGTTGGGGAGGGCTCAGGGGAGAGCAAGTGGAATCTTACAGAAGGAACTATGTCAGGTTAGTGGGGGGCACAAGGAATTTTCACACACTAGGTGAGCTATAAAACATCCTGCAACTGCAGCAAGTTTACTGCCAAGCAGGATGTGGGAGTTTTGGGTGCTTTGTCCAAGCACAAGCACTTTGTTCAAGCATGGGTACAAAATGGTGTTGAGGCACAAGATGGAGTCAGGTTGGCTATCACATTAGAGGGAGGTGAAGAATTCTCTAAAAGAGGGTGGAGTAGACAGGGCAGAAGCTCCCAGCCAGGCATTCACTAAATTCTGACCTTTCCATGCATGTGATAATCAGGAAGGGTTTTTGTTGTTGTTCTGGCACTGGATCTTGAACCTGTGGGCTGAGCTATATCCCCAGGCTTCTTTTTCTTTGAGAGAGGGCCTTGTTAATTTGCTGAGATGAGAGTTAACCTTGTGACCCTACTGCCTCAGCCTCATTAATGCTGGTATTACTAGATTGTTCCACCACATCTAGCTCAGCATACATTTTTATAAACTGAAGATTCCTCCTCTCCGTGTTGATTGTTAGAGACCACATTTGGCTGTGTATAGCAGCATGGAAGGGCTAAGGACACAGACCTTTTAAAAAATGACTGCACCTCAATGCTGGGCGTGGTGGGGCTCACCTGTAATCTCAGCACTTGGGAGGCTGAGGCAGGAGGATTGCCTCAAGTTTGAGGCCAGCTTGGACTATAGAGTGAGTTCAACAGCATAGCCAGACCCTGTCTCACAAAACAAAACATAACAATTCACCTTGAAACCATAATCTCAAGTGAAATACATCAGAAAACAAGTTTAAATATAGCATTGTTTTTCTTGTGTCAGAAACTCAAAGAATAAAGAAGCAGAATGTAGGACAGATGCAAGAAAGTAGGGAGAACTTGTTCAAACGGTAGAGGCGAACAAGAGATGGGAGTAAGGGGGTGGGAAGGAAGGGAAAGGCGATTTAAAGAAAAGACAAGAATTGAAGGAAAAATGACGGACATGGAGATTTTGTAAATGGGGAGGGGAAGAAGGGTTGGAGGGAAGGGAGCAAAAAGGTCAGAAAAAAAAGAATAAAGATGAGAGTTACGTGCACGAACAAATTCCCTAAGATGAATTATTTGTACAAACATGTACTAATAAAAAATTAATTTAAAAACGGACCCAGGACTAAACTAAGTAGACATCTACCAAAGTCACATTTAATATAAAAAATGTGAAGGAAAGTTTTCAGGAGGAAAAGAGAGAGAGATTAGCATGTTTGATGATTTAGAATGAGAGCCACGAGGTGGCGCAGTTTGGAGCTGGCTTGACCTCGGCTTCTGCCGTCTGAAAAACAAAGTGGGCCCAGAGGAGACTGGATCCGAGGAAAGCTGAGAAGCAGGACAGGACAGGGGTGGGGCAGGTCCCCACGGAATTTGAAATGAGCCTGTTGGTGGAGAGACAGGGAAGGTTGCTACTTGGTGTGAACCACTTAGTGAGAAAAAATAAAAAGAGCTGAGCTGAACATTGAACTACTGGGAAGAAAACAAAAACCAGAGTGGACAGTCTCCAGTGCTGGAGAAACTTTTAGAGCTTTCACTGATACGGAGAGCCTGCTGTGGCACGTGTGTCGTAGGTTCTTCACCACTGTTGGTATCATCTTCTTAGAGCTGGACCTGTTAGGAGAGTGAATCTCTGCATCAGGACTCTCCTGTGTCACCATCTACATCACCTGACAGCATGAAAATCTAGAATTTGGACCAGCTACATAATGAGTCTTCATACATTTGTAGAAGCTCATTTAAATAAAAAAAGGGGGAAACAGAAGGAGTGACACATGACTCCCTCTGAATTCTGATGAATTAATATGAAATAAATTTTTTTAGAGAAAAAATGCACCTTTTTTATTTTCCACAAAAAGTTGCTAATCTGTTGCATTCTGGTATCAGAAACATGACAGAGGAGCACCCCCCTCAGCTTCCCAAGGCATCACACAGGGACAAGAACGCTGGCTTGCTCACTCAAGCATGGACACATCTAGACACTGATGTAAATGGCTCCACAGGAACCAGAAACAATAAAACACATGTCACTTGCCACAAGCAGGCAGCAGGCCACACTCACAGCTACCAGCCACTGTAGATGAAGGACTTTCCTCGGAGGTCCTAACACCTCCTTCTAGGTCGGGCCAAGCCAATGCCCACAGGGGTCAAGTGCAGGGCTGCTGGATCACCACAGCAAGCCACAGAGCGTCTCTTCACGACTCTTTCATGTCCTTGAGAAGCAGAACCTGGGTTTTTTTCCCTACAAAAGGCAACTTGGCTGTCCCCAGAGAGGGAACTCTCAGAGGTGTTGCAGGTTGGGTGTGGGTTGTTGTGGTCCTCACTTTCAAGCTTTCAGAGTGTTCCCTTTAGTACTTTCTTTAAACATGGAGGTATGCTTGCTTTTCTAAGAGATGATTATAGCCTCCCAGACTCCACCAAGGAATAAATACTCATAGAAAACAACTGTGGGGTCTAGGGGGGCAGGAAGAAGTACACAAAGGGGAGGTGCTTTTGTTCCCAGTGCCACCTTTCTGGCAGTGCAGGTACCTTCTGGTACAGGGAGCCATGCCCCATGTAGGTAGAAGAGTCTCTGTCCCAAGAAGGAGCCTATGTGGCCTCTTGTTTCTCCTGCAGCAGTGGAATGATCAACTCCCACACCATGAGGCAGGTCTCATAATACTGGACATTCTCGTCAGCCAAGCCCATGAGCAGCTGCCAGAGTCCTGCCCCTTATTGTTCTGCCACCTCTCCATATCAGGCTTCATATAGGCATTGAAATACTCCATGCGATCTTGACATCTCTCCGTGTCTGCTGCCACTTTGGGGAGGTCTTTCTTCCTCAGAGCCATAGCTTCCAGTTTGGCTTCATAATCTGCTTGAACTTGATCTCTTTTTTTCCGTACACTCTTCATGGAGTCAGAGTACAAAATATATTCCCTGAAAAAAGGAAAAAATATGAGAAAAGGAAAAAACGGAAATAAAGTCTCTGTAAATAGGGAGGGGTGGAGGCATCCAAGGGAGGGCAGGGGAATGGGGAAAAAATAAGAACCAAGATACAAGTAAAGGTACAAGTTCCTGATGATGAATGTAACTGTATTGTATGCGTAAAATGTACCAGTAAACTTAATGAAAAAAATATATTCCCTGGAGCACAGGTAGAAAGTCTCCTGCCATGTCATCTGTCAGTTCTTGCAAGGCTGTAGAGCAGTTTCCGATGCAGGATGACACACCCTCAGGCCCTCAGCCAGCTTACCTTCTAATGTGCTCCCCATGGACTACACAGGCCCATAGTCTCTCAGCTCTACAAGGTACTCTATTTCTTTGATGATCCACTGGGCTGTCCGAACAAGGGTTCCCAGCTTAAGTGCAGAAGTAACTAAGTATTCACCTATGGCTGCAAACTCATGAACTCCTCAGCTTATAGCCTCCAGGGATATGTTTAACCAACTTACCCACTCTGGTCAGCAATGCTATTCCCTGATTCCTGCAGGCATTTAGGTCCTTAGCAGTAAGAAAAACATTAAAATGTTCATTGAAAGAGAGAACAAGATGATCTGCAATTATTTTCAGAAATTTATCCAAAGCTTTTCTTCTGGTCTCCACAAATTGTTTTTGCTATGTTTTTTTGAGACAGTCTTGCTATGTAGTTCAGGCCGGTCTTGAACTCACTATGTAGCCTATGCTGGCTGAGAACTTGAAGCAGTCCTCCTGCCTCAGCTTCCCGAGTGCTGGGATTGCAGGCATGCACAACCATACCTGGCTCCATAAACTCATCAGGGAAGGGATCTACTATTCCTTTAACCACAGACTTCTCAGGAACTGGGCAAACAAGATGGGCTTCACTTCTTCCAGTTTGCTCCTCAACCAGTCAAAATCGTGGTATCTTCGATGAACAGAATATTCTGGCATGTCAAACTCTCCCTGAGTATTTTTTGATAGTGATCCTATATGTGATGTAGGTCTCCATTGTACAGACATGCTTCTTGGGGGCTTGCACCGTGACAGAGATCTCTGGCCTCACCAACACTGTCATCATCAAATGGAAGTCTATTCGAAAGGGAAGATGAGGAGGGTGGCCTCGAAATCCTTGTGGATGCCAACATTGGGCAAAATGAGAGCCTTGTCACCGAAGCGGCCACCAGCAGGTCTGGGCTGGGTGTGCTGTCACCTCCCATGGCCTTCTGGCTGCTGGAGCAGCATTTGATCAGGGAGTAGGGACCCAGGAAGGCAGGACCTTGGGGGAATCCTCCCATCATGGTGGGCTCAGCTGCTTGTTCTCACTGCCTGCATCCTTCGGGGCATCCAGGGCCTCAGCTAGGCCCTAGGCCCTAGGCCCAGCATAGGTCTGGTGGGTGCCTCCCTCGTGGCTGCTGCCATTCCCAGTTCTACCGTGGAGGTCCGTGCCTCAGGTCCTTCTGCACCTTGGCCACCCACCAATGTGACATAATTTTTAAGCATGGATTGAGTTTTCTGTACTTGGAAGGCAAAAAAGAAAATCCTCCCACACATTGTTATCCTCTCCCTGCCTTTGGGAAGGTACACAGGCCCAGAGCTATGAAGAAAACTCCAGGCCTGCGGCTTCCTCAACTGGAAAGTGGAGATTTGCTCTCATGGGACTTTTTCCAAGGTGTGATGGCTGGTGTGATGGCTAAACCTGTAATCCAGCACTCTAGGAGGCTGGGGAGGAAGACGTGTTTGAGCTCAGACTTGGCAACATGGTGGCTTCCAGAGAATCTCTCCCAGTAAAAAATGAAAAAGGGCTGGATATGCAGCTTAGTTCGAAGATCCTGGGTTTAGAAAGAAGAAAACAATGAATTAGACAAAGTGATATTCACAAAACATTAGTCTTCTGTGTTTTCACGTCCTTAATATCAGTCTGGGGTCTCTGCCGCCTCTAACCTCAGTACTCCTTGACCAAACGTAAGTTGAGTGGAGTGGTTATGTGAGTCAGGTGGGGTGCCTTCCTCACTTTGCCTGGAATAAACTGGGTTAAGGGCCACAAGCACGGGGATTGGGGTCAGGGATCAGCTTGGGGTCAGGGACCAGGCTCAGCCTAAATGACTGCTCCCAGTGTCCTTAAGATTGAGAAAGTACAAAACATGATGTTGGGCTGGAGATTTAGCTCAGTGGTTCCGCTGCCTGCTTCGCAAGAGCAAGGACCCGATTTCGATCCCCGGTACCAACAAAACAAAACAAACCCCCCAAAACCCCATATGATGTAATGTTTGAGGTCAGCCTGGGCTGCAAAGCAAAACAAAACAAAACAAAAATCCCTCCGCCAATTACCAGAGGAATGTCAGCCATCGCATTGTCGATGAGTGAAAGGTAGTATGGGTCGGTAAAGCAGAAGGTGGGGCGGTGTTTAGGGTGGAGCTTGCCTGGGCGGGGCTATCCAAATGTAAGGGCACCAAAGGCTCCGGGTTTTATTTAAAAACCACTGCGCCGGAGAGCCTACTGCCACTTAGGGCGACTGCAGACCACAGCACCGCCCACAACGACCCTGCATCAGGGTAGCACCAGGGATCAAGGTCCCCTCTAGCACGCCTAAAGGCAGTGGGTTGAGGTAGCGGTACAGAGATCCTGACCCGCCCAGCATCTGGGCAGCCTGTGAGCAGCCAGCAAGAAAGAAGGCCGCGGCAGTGCCTAAAAGACCTCATACTGGAAATTTTCATGGAGGCCAAAGGTGAATTTTTGTTGGGGAATTGAAGCATGTTGCGTTTGCGGAAGGCTTATACCTGACGTGCTAGTGTGTTTGTTTTGTTTTGTTTTTCGGTTTTCTTGGTTTTTTGAGACAGAATTTTTTTTTTTTTTTTTTTTTGGGGGGGGGAACCGGGGATCGAACTCGGGACCTTGCGCTTGCGAGGCAGGCGCCGGAACCACTGAGCTAAATCCCCGGCCCTTTGAGACAGAATTTTGCCGTACAGTCCAGGTTGGCCTTGAGCTTACTACGTAGCCCAGGCTGGCCTCGAACTTGGTTCGATCCTCTTGCCTCAGCCTCCCAAGTGCTGAGATTACAGGCGTGCACCACCACACCCAGGCATTTCGTTTGTTTTTTCAGGAGTTTATATGATTAATTAACTTTGGCTTGGAGTTTTGCCATTACATCATTGACCATTTCAAGTTCTTTCTTCATTGTTATAATCTTGTCTTCCTTACACATAGCACTTTCTTTAACCTCAAGCAGGGAAATTTCCGGTTTTTGAATTTTCAGTGGTCAGCTGTGCAGCCCTTGGGGTAACACGAGGACCCCTGCTGTCTCGCGGCAGGATTACGTGGGCGCCAGAAATCTTTCAATTTTCTGGAAGTCTTAAATAATGTCCTTTAATTTAGTTAACTCATTTATTTAATTTTTTTATTTTTATTTTTTGTACCAGGGATCGAACTTGTGTCCTTGCGCTTTCGAGGCAGGCGGCAAATTCATTTATTTTTAAGTGGGTCTTACTGAGTTTCCCTGGCTGTTCTCCTGCAGAGCAAGGAATCCTCCTGCCTCAGAATCGCGGGTGTTAGAAGTGCAGGCCTGTGCTACCACACCTGCCTTAATAATCCCACTTCAAAAAAAAAATCTTATTTTATCTTTATTGTCTTAAAATAGGCTTTTACTTTATTAGTAATTCCATTATTAGTAGGTATGAGGCAACAGGCTCTAGGCCTTAATTTATGAATTGTCACTCCAGAAATGATTTTCTAAAACTACTACCGGAGTTTCCTACTGTTTTCCTTTGTGTTTCCACATTTTCCAGGATCTTCAGCCAAAAAAGATGATCTTAATGAAACACAAGAAAGACAACATGGAAGACGGAAAGCAAGACCTCCACACCGATTTACAAAGGATGAATTACAGATTCTGAAACAAGCATTTGAAGAGAATCCTTACCCTACTTTCACGACCAAGCAAGAACTTGCCAAGCAACTGCACTGCCATTTGTATGTCATTCAGGTAAATCCAATATTCAAGGTTGGGCATGGATATATATTTTTGTAGATAATATGAAAAATGGAAGGAATTATGAAAATGTTTTGTGGAATGCTATTTCATGTAACAGTTTTAAGAGCCATTTTTATACAATTCAATATAGGCATGTATACCTTACATATGCATTTTATGAAAAAAAGACTTGTGTAAGACAAGCTCAGGAGCATGGATAAGTTAAGTTTCACTCTGGATCCTGATCTCTGTGTGCATACTCTTTTTGTGAAGTGCAAGAGCCAATGTTTAAAGGTGTCACATTCATTTTGAATATGACAATTTTATATTAGGCAATGATGAATGTGTATCAATGAGCCTTCTAGCTATTATACTGTTGTAATTTTGAATGTGGAGACAGGACCTAAAGAAATAATCAAACATCAAAATGCTCCCAGACAGTCCTGCCTGAGATCAAGCCGAAAGGCCCCAACACCAAGTTTGTAAGGATGAGTAGTCTACAACAGCATTTTATCATTTAATCACTTCCCACAGAAATTTTGGGGGCTATGATTTTCGTGTAAGATTATCATCATTTTGTGGAGTAGAAAAAAACAGATGACTAGAATTGTTCTATAAGATGTTTAGGGTAATGTAAAACATTCTGCTTGGTTATGAGAAACTCTTGCTTCTGTGCATGAACTTTGAATACAATGAATTTTAGAATAAAATTGAGGATACATTAATTGTGAAGGTATCATGGTAAGACAGCTTAAGTAAAAAATAGAAGGTGTAGAAATATCTTCCAGGGAGTCTATTCTGTCTAAATGCTGAAAATTATAAATAGGTTGCAGAGTGGTCAGGGGAAGATTTTGGAAACCTCAATTTGCACATCAAGAATGGTCACTGGAAACTGTGGATATAGTTGGGAGTTTGGAATTGTACACATTTTAAAAGTTCCATAGTAATACCTGCAGCCAAAGGCAAGGTGGACTTCATTTGTCATGTCTTCTCATGGTCAGGAAGCAAGTTATTAATAATTCCGAGGTTAGGCTGACCTAGATAATATTCCTTCATTTTAGAAATGTTTTTAGATATTACTAGAAAACTAAATTTGATTAGTGTATTTTTCTCTTTTCCTTTAGAATTGGTTCCAAGATAGAAGATACAGACTACCACCTAGAGAGAAAAAGAGACTCTTTGCCATCTGGAAACTAAATGGATTTTGTGTCAAAAGGTCTCAGCCCCTGGGGTCTGCAAATAGCCAGGTACAATCTGACAATTCTTCCATGAATCAGACTTCCTTGCATGACCAGGAGACCCTACCATATAGAGCTGGCTACTCTTCACTGGAAACCCAGATGATTCCCAGTGGTCATGTTGGCTCAGGTGACTCTTTGGTCACAGGCATTAACAGGGAGCCAAGATATCCCCTGGAGTATCAAGGTGCCCCAGCAAGTGGCCCTTCTTGCGCCTACACACCATACTCTTTTATTTATCCTTACCCATCTATGCAGTGTTTTGAAAGTGCCAGGTATGAGGCAAGGCAAAGCCAGAATGCTCTGCCTTTTTTTCCCCATTATGCTTTCACTGGGCAGGAAACAGGTCATCAACAAGAGAAGTACAAGGCCCCTGATCAGTATTCGGTATTTCAAGGACAGCAGCCAAACAACTGGGGATACCATATGCAGCAGCTGTCACAGCCTCAGTATTACCAAGAGAATTACCAGTTGCCATTCCAGGGCCAATTTTTCCCATACCAGAATCCAAGTGTGTTAGAGCAACAGGAGCCCAATCTTCCATCAGAGCAGCAAAGTAACGGAGGTGCCCTGAGCTCTCTGCTACAGCAGGCACCTGTGCAAAGAGCAGACAGGCCTCCACAACTTCTTGGGCAAGGGAAGCAGCAAGTTCATGCAGAGCATTCCGGGTTTGAAATCCAGCACTTTCAGAATGGGGTTTTTCCAGATGTCCACTTCTGAGCCCCTAAGTGTGGCTCCAGGAGATGGAAGTCCTGAGAAACAGTTGTAGATAACCCTGTCTCCACACAGGGAAAGGAAGAGAAAGGTCTTCTCCTTTGGAGACACTCTCATTGTTCTTTACATGAACCCTTCCAGGCTGACTAATACACAGAGCCTGTAAATGTGTATGAAACAGTACTGAGTCTTAAGTCACTGAATTGCGTATGTATGCCATTACCACGATGGTAAACAATGGCACTTTTACTTCTAACAGTTGCATTTATTTTTATTTATTGTATGGGTTAGAACGGCCATAGGATATGGAATCAAAACAGTGAGAGGACACTGCAGAGCCTGCATTTCCTCATGTCAAGTTCCTCTTAGCTTGTGTATTATCCATATCTGCCAAAGGAGCCCTTTGGTTTCTCTTTCAAGTTTTTAGTGCCCTCCATTTGTATAATGGGTTTTAAAATGCCTTCTAACTTGTACTGCAAGAATTGCGATTTTTGCTCTTTAATGTTTTTGTAGTAATTTAAATAGATTTTTCTTACAATAAATAAATACTTTTTGGAAGTAGGTATTGCACTCTAGGGAATTCTACCTATGTCATATTAACAGGGCCTTTTCAAAATGAACCATTTGTGTCTGAATAATCTTCTCAGGCTGCCTGTGAACTTATCCTTTTCCCTCAGTTGCCGGAGTAGCTGGACCTACAGCCATGCGCCTCCATGCCAGCCTAATGAACATTCTGTTCTGCCATAACTCAACTAATGTACTTTTGTATTGCTGGATTACTTTTCCTAATATTTTGTTTCAAAGTTTTCTGTTATGTTCATAAATATGTGGCACTTATTTTTTTTCTACTGAGATTATCTTAAGGTTTTGGTTAGTCTTAACTTGAGTTTTGTGCTTTTCTATGTTCTTGAATTCTTTTACAAAATGGTATTTCTTCATTAAATTTTTAAAATTTTCAGTGACTGTGTTTGACATTTTCTTTATGGAAAGATTTCTGTACATTCCCTGTATTGAAAAATTGTAAGACAACTGTGTCTTAAGTCCACTTTGGAAGTTAGATTTTTCCCAGAAAATGTGCATTACACCAAAGTATTCAAGTGTCCTGCCATAAACTCATTCCAGATATCCCTATACCGCTCATTCTTAGAGTCCCGTCACTGCCTATTATTACGTTGTATTTGTACCTTCCATGTTTCCAAATGTTACATTGCTGAAGTTTCCTCCCAGCACCAACATTGGGGTACTGCTAGGGTGTGGTCCCACTGGGCCATTCTGAGGCTCCTGAAGTTCTGTAGCCATGGAGCCACTCTTTACTCACTGCTCTAGGACTCAACCTACCTCAAGAAATGTTCTCAGTGAAGCTGAAGGAGGAGAGGTGGTGACCAGTGCAAGACCAGGGATGGAGTGCGGGTGATTCGCAGTTTCTTTTGCAAATACATCAGTACCACCTGGAAAGACCCTGGGACTTTAGAGAAGTTCCTTATAACTTCCTGTACTTGAGCCTTGGGATGTTCAGGAGGTCTCAGTTCTTTTTTTTTTTTTTTTATAAAATTCTTTTATTGGTACATTGTAGGTATACAACACAATTACATTTCTCATTGGGAATTGTACCTTTACATGATGCATCTTGGTTCTTATTTTTTCCCCATCCTAGCCCTCCCTTCACCCCCTCCACCCTTCCCTATTTACAAAGACTTTATTTCCATTTTTTCCATTTCTCAGCATTTTTCCTTTCCCTTCTTTCCTTTCCCCTGCCCCTCCCACTACCCCTACCCCTTTGGACCTTTTCTTCCTATTTTGCATTATTGATTATTCATTCTAATCATTGGTACATTTCAGGTATACAATATAATGACATTCATCATTGGAAATTTGCACCTTTACATAGTCTCTCTTGGTTCTTATTTTTCGCCCTTGCCCAGCCCTCCCTTCAACCCCTCCATTCCTTCCTATTTACAAAGATTTTGTTCCTATTTTTCCATTTTCTCATATTAATCTTATTCCCTTCTATCCTTTCCCCTAGCCCTCCCACTTCCTTCCCCTTTGCCCGTTTTCTTCCTATTTCACATTACCTATTATACATTTTAGTCCTTATTTACATTTTCAGTTTCTCACAGCAGAGAAACTATTCAGTATTTATACATGTGTGTCCTATTTATTTCACTGAAGAGTATAGCCTCAATGTGCATCCACTTAGCTATAAATGTCTCTAATTTCTCATTTTTTATGGCTGAGTAGTACTCCATTTTATAAAGAAACCACATTTTCTTGATCCAGTCTCCAGTTGATGGGCATTTGGGCTGTTTCCAAGTTTTAGCTATCACAAACTGTGCTGCTATGAACATGGGTGTACATATATCACTGTGGTATGAGTCTTTTAATTCTTTGGGGAAGATCCCCAGCAGGGGAATAGCGGGGTCAAATGGGACTTCCAGTCCTAGTTCTTTGAGGTATCTCCATACTGATTTCCACAGTGATTGCACCAGTCTACACTCCCACCAGCAGTGGAGCAGGGTTCCTCTTTCCCCACAGCCCCACCAGCATTTGTTATTGGTTGATTTCTTGATAGCAACCATTCTTTCTGGAGTGAAGTGGAATCTCTGCGTTGTTTTCATTTGCAACTCTTGAATGACCAGTGATGATGAACATTTTTTTCATGTATTTATTTGCTATTTCTACTTCTTTGTCTGAGAAGTGTCTGTTCATTTCAGATGCCCATTTTCAGACTGGGTCTTTAAATTTGGGAAGTCTGATCTTTTTAAGTCCTTTATAGATTCAAGATAGTAGACCTTTGTCTGAGGAAGAGCAGGTGAAGATTTTTTCCCACACTGTGGGTTGTCTCTTCACACTGCTGGTGGTTTCTCTTGCTGTGCAGAAGCTTTTTAATAAGAAGAGATCCCATTTGTTGATTGTTTGTGCTAGTTCACGGGCAACTGAGGTTTTGTTCATAAAATCGTTTCCTACACCGATGTCTTCAAGGGGTCTACCTAACCTCTGTTCCAACTGGTTCAGAGTTTCTATTTTAATATTTAGATTTTTAATCCATTTTGATTTTACTTTAGTGCATGGTGAGAGATATAGGTCTAGTTTTAATCTTTGGCAAGTTGAAGCCCAATTTTTCCAGCACCATTTATTCAAGAGGCTATCTTTCCTCCAGTGAGGGTGTTTGACTCCTTTATCGAAGATGAGATGGCTGAGTGTGTCTGGCGTTGTTTCTGCATCTGCTAATCTGTTCCACTGGTCCTCAGGTCTGTTTCTTTGCCAGTCCCATGCTGTTTTTATCACAGTAGCTTTGTAATATAGTTGCAGGTTGGGGATTGTGATACCCCCTGCCATGTCTCTGTTACCTAGAATTGTTTTTGCTATTCTGGGTCTCTTCTTGTTCCAAATGAATTTTTGGATTGTTTTCTCAAGGTCCATGAAGTATGCTGCTGGGATCTCAATTGGGATTGCATTAAATCTATATAGCAGTTTTGGAAGTATGGCGATTTTCACTATATTAATCCTTCCTACCCAGGAGCAGGGGATGTCTTTTGTCTAATTGCTGTGGCTAATGTTTCCAGAACTATATGGAACAAGAGTGGTGATAGTGGACATCCTTGTCTTGTTCCTGATTTTAGTGTGAAGGATTTCAGTTTTTTACCATTTAGTATGGTATTGGCTGTTAGTTTTTCATAGATGGCTTCTATCAGTTTGAGGTAGAGACCATCTATTCCTATTTTTTGTAGGGTTTTTATCATAAATGCATGTTGGATTTTGTCAAATGCTTTTTCTGCATCTGTGGAGATAATCATATGGTTTTTGTCCTTGGCTGTATTGATGTAGTGTATTACATTGATTGATTTGCATATATTGAACCATCCCTGCATCCCTGGGATGAATCCCACTTGATCAGGGTGTATGATCTTATTGATGATCTTCTGCATTCTGTTTCCCATTATCTTATTAAAGATTTTTGCATCTATGTTCATTAGTTAGATTGGCCTATAGTTCTCCTTTTCAGTTGGGTCTTTCTCTGCTTTGGGGATCAAGGTGCTGCTTGCTTCCAGGAATGAATTTGGGAGTATCACTTCCCTTTCAATTTCATTGAAGAGTTTAAATAAACAGTAGTGGCAGCAGTTCCTTGCTAAATGTCTTATAGAATTCAGCAGTGAAGCCATCAGGGCCTGGGCTTTTCTTAGTTGATAAGTTTTTAATTACATTTTCAATTTCATTAGTTGATATTGGGTTGTTTAGAATTTTTAGGTCTTCGTTCAACTTTGGTAATTCATATGTATCTAGGAATTTGTCCATTTCTTCTGTGTTGTCCATCTTATTGGCGTATGGGTTCTGGAAGTAGGTATTGAAGATCCTCTGGATTTCTGCTGGGTCTGTAATTTCACCCTTTTCATTCCTAATTGCATGGATTTGGGCCTTTTCTTTCCTTTTTCTGACAAGGTTGGCTAAGGGTTTGTCAATTTTGTTGATTCTTTCCAAGAACCAACTCTTGGCTTCATTGGTTTTTTGTATCATTCTCTTAGTCTCCATTGCATTGATTTCTTCTCTGATCTTTATAATTTCCTCCCTTGTATGAGCTCTGGGGTTGTCCTGTTCTTCTTTTTCTAGAAGCTTGAGGTGCAGGATCAGGTTGTTTAATTGGGCTCGTTCTATTTTCCTAATATGCATATTCACTGCTATGAATTTCCCTCATAAGACTGCTTTCATTGTGTCCCATAGATTCTGATATGTTGTATTGTCATTGTCATTTAATTGAAGGAATTGTCTGATTTCTTCTTTAATTTCCTCTGTGACCCATTGGTTATTCAGAAGTGTGTTGTTCAATTTCCACGTCTTTATGAAATTTTTTGAGTTTCTTTTGCTATGGATCTCCAATTTCCTCGCACTATGGTCTAATAATATACAGGGGATAACTTCAGTTCCTTTGCACTTGCTTAAACATGTGTGAGTATGTGGTCTATTTTGGAGAATGACTCATGTGCAGCTGAGAAGAATGTGTATTCTAATTTTGTGGGGTGGAGGACTCTGTAAACATCTGTTAAGTTCATTTGTTCAGGAGTTCGATTGAGTTCTAGTATTTCATTACTTATTTTTTGTCTAGTTGATCTATCTATTTGTGACAGTGAGGTGTTGAGGTCCCCCACTACAATTGTATTAGTGCATATATGACTTTTCATGTCCGTTAGTATTTGTTTTATATAGTTGGGCACACTAGTGTTTGGTGCATGGATATTTATGATTGTCATCTCTTCCTCTTGGATTCTTCCCTTTACAAGGATGTAGTTCCTTCTTCATCTCTCTTAATCAGTGTTGGTTTGAAATATACTTGATCTGCAAAGAGGATAGCTACTCCTGCTTTTTTTCGGGTTCCTGTCACATGGAATATTGTTTTCCACCCTTTAACTTTCAGTCTATGAGTTTCCTTTTGAATTAGGTGTGTTTCTTATATGCAGCATATTGTTGGATCTTGCTTCTTGACCCATTCTGCCAGTCTATTTCTTTTGATTGGTGAATTGAGACCATTAACGTTGATGGTTATAACTGAAACATATTGACTTGTCATTGCCATGACTTTTTCTTTTTTGTTGGGTTCTCCCCCTTTCCATTTAATTTCTTGTCATGCCAGATGGGTTCATTCTGCTTTGCTTCCTGGGGTTGTGATCCTCAATGTCTGTTTCTAGGCTATTGTGTAAAATTCTTTGGAGTGCTGGTTTGGTATTCATGAAGTTCCTAAGGTGCTCTTTGTCATGAAAGTATCGTATTTCTCCATGAATTTTGAAAGATAGTTTTGCAGGGTACATCAATCTGGGTTGGAGGCTGTTTTCTTTTAGGGCTTGGAATATGTCACTCCAAGCTCTTCTTGCCTTGATGGTTTGTGTTGAGAAGTCTGCTGTGATTCTGATGGGTTTTCCTTTGTATGTGATTTGTTTCTTTTCTCTAAGTGCTTGTAGAACTTTGTTCTTCTGTTGAATTTCTGGAATCTTAAAAATTATATGCCTATGTGTAGATTTTTTTTGATCAAGGCTATTTGGAGTCCTATATGCCTCACTTATCTGTATGTCAAGTTCTTTTCCCCTGCTTGGGAAGTTTTTTGCCATTATTTCTGTGAAGAGATTTTTTTATGTCATCTGTACTCCTGTTTCTGTATTGACTCCAATCAGTCTTATGTTATTCTTCTTTGCATCATCTAGCAGCTGCTGGATTGATTTCTCATGTTCCCTTATAATTTTGAAGCAATTTTTCTTTTCCTGGTCACTAATTGCAATCTTATCTTCTATATCTGAAATTCCGTCCTCACATTGGCTCATTCTGCTGTGTAGACTTTCAATGGAATTTTTCATGTCCTGGAAATCTATTTGCATCTGTTTTATGGATTCCATTTGTTTCCTATGTTGGGATTCCATCATGTTCCTGAGCTTCTCTGTAGATTTATTAATCATGTCTTGCACTAGGGGCACAATTTCTCCTGTTATCTGAGAAATTATTTCTGATTTCATTTTTTCCAGATCCCCTTTTGTTGCCAGTTCAGTGGGTCCATGTGGTTGAATATCAAGTGTTCCATCTCATTTCTCTTTGGGGTTTCTGTAGGTGATCTGGAAGTTTGGTTTTGAGACTTATTTATGTGTTTTCTCATTTCAACTGGGGGGGGGGCTGTTGTTGCCTGCATGCATTACCTCCTCTGAGCTGGGAGAGGTGGGACAGGGGCCGGGAGCAGCGGTAGGGATGGTGACCCAAAAGCCCTTTCCTGTGGGCTGGGAGCAGTGGGAGAGATGGTGGCTGGGAAACCCCTTCCTGTGGTCCAGGAGCAGTGGGATG
Source organism: Heterocephalus glaber (assembly GCF_053883595.1). Lineage (NCBI taxonomy): Eukaryota > Metazoa > Chordata > Mammalia > Rodentia > Bathyergidae > Heterocephalus > Heterocephalus glaber. The sequence goes on along the minus strand of NW_028258320.1, from coordinate 9,397,081 downwards.
GCAGCCTAGAAGCCCCTATCCCTGGGCCTTGAGCGGTGGGAGGGATGGTGGCCCAGAAGCCCCTTCCTCTGGGCCAGGAGCAGCGGGACAGAAGGTGGCCCAAAAGCCCTTTCCTCTGGGCTAGGAGCAGCGGGAGGTATGGTGGCCAGGAAGCTCCTTCTGCTGGACCAGGAGCAGTGGGATGGCGGCTCAGAAGCCCCTACCTCTGGGCTGGGAGCAGCGGGACTCAGTACCATGGTCTGGTGGTCCGGTGTCCTCTGTGTCTTTGTAGTGTGGAACCAGGTGGCTGTATAGAGGAGCAGGTGTGGAGGGGTGTCCAGTGAATTGTTGCCGGGGTGAGGGCTGATTCAGTGTGTTCTGCACGACTTGGGACAGGAGGTCTCAGTTCTTGCATGTTGGTTTTGACCTCTTGCTTTTAATGTCAAGCTCTCCCTCGTGGGCACTGGTGAGAGCAGAGTGCAAGCCTTAGCAGGAAGACATCTTGCAGGATGGTATTTCAAGCCCAAAGATGCCCTCAACTCTAGGAAGAGTATTGAGGTTCACTCAGTGCTCAGGTCAAATTATAGGCACTGCAGAGCAACGTGGGTGTACCATTCTGGAGGGAGTGTTCGGACTCATTCCCTACTGAGGTTGCTTAAAACTTCTTACAGGTTTTGACTGTTACACTTATTTATGGTTCCAAAGGATTGGCAGCCTGTGCAGAGGTGACTGGATGCTCACAGAGCAATCCCACTGCACTCACTGGGTCAGGGACAAAGGACACAGAGGGACTGAAGAGAGGCAGGTAGTGGGGCATCTGCAGGGGGTTGACTACTGAGGATTTTGAAGGTTCCTGTAACCTTATTGTCACTCCTTAAGAACCTCTGTGCACTGCAAGGGGTGAGGATCCACTCTGTTCCTCTCTTACCTGTCCTTTCCAGCTGTGGTTCAGAAGGCTCTTTGTAGAGTTTCTGGGTCAATAACCAATTCAGTCTCTTGCAAAGTGTGTCTTCACTTGGCTCAAGTAAGATGTGCCCAAAACAAATTCCCACAGGAAGAATCACAGGCATTTTATAGACTTTCATTACCCTATCTGGATTCCAGGTCTTCCTTTCCACCATGCCTTGGTAGCCCATCCCTGCAGTGATTGAAAGGTAGCCATACACATGTTGCTGTTGTCCTCCCAAATGGGAGAAGTCAACACCATGTGTCTGAGGTGTACATATGAGAACAAGGCTCATGGAAGATTTGCCAATTTGTCTATTAAAGAGTTGACAAAAAGTCAAACTGAATTTTATAAAACCATAGCTTGAAAGAACAGAGGAACAAACCATGGATTGTATACAAGTTTACTCATTTTTGTGTACATTTTAACCCACAATAAAGATTCAAATTCTAATTACAAAGTTCAAACATTGTTTGCTCACTGAAAAGATTTCTTTTTTTAAAAAGGGAACATTTTCAGTTAGGTGTGATATATTTAGTATTTACATTAACTTGCAGGCTTGTAACCCCAGCTACTTTAGAGGTTGAAGCAGAAGATTGAAAATCTGAAGCCAGCCAGGGAGTTTAAGCAAGAGTCTCTCTTAAAATTGAAAAAAATAAAAAAGTTGGGGGTGTAGATGAGGGGTAGAACATCCTTCGATATAATGCCTAGAGTCACACACAACAAAAATAATTAAAGTAAATATTAGGAATTCAACTCTACCCCACCAAAAGTGTCAACTTGTGTCCTGGTGTCCAGCTTTGACCATGCCCCTCTGCAGACCTCCATGGATCCGATTATCCTGATCGATTTAGAGGATAAACATTGCAGACTTCTCTGTGTCTTTCTTCCACGGGTTTATATATATATATATATATATATATATATATATATATATGGAGAGAGAGAGAGAGGAGAGAGAGAGAGAGAGAGAGAGAGAGAGAGAGAGAGAGAGAGAGAGAGTCCCAAAGACGCTGTCCGCGGTACTGATCTCTGAAGATGTCTATCTGTTTCAGCCTTGCACAAAGAAACAGCAGGAGGCGGCCGGGGATTTAGCGCAGTGGTTTTGCCGCCTGCTGCGCAAGCACATGGACCCGAGTTCGATCCCCAGTACCAAAAAAAAAAAAAAAAAAGGAAACAGCAGGAGGGCGCTTTTCCGCTCTCCTGGCTCCCAGAGTTGCTCAGTCCTTGGGTCTATCTCCGATTTGGTCACACAACCTCTTTTATCCACTTAGCTGGGTGTTGCAGGGTGTCTGGATTCCCTTGGGAGCATGCTTACACTTGTGGGCAGGACATGGAATGTTTGCCTAAAGCACACCCGTTTGTGGGAGAAACAGGTGGCTTGTTATTTTTATTAAAATACTTGTGTTGGGGAAACCTCTCTTCCTGGTGTGCCGCCACCCACAGGCTCTAAAGGCAGTTGCAATAGTGTGCCGCAAATAAATGTTACCCCATTCTGCTTGGCTTCCTTGGGTCCCTGAGTTGGAATGGTCTAACTCCCCAACTTCCTGTGGGGAGGACAGCTCAACTGTGGATTGATTTAATCCTCCATAATGCCATTGTGGGACTGCCTTGCTCCACCCCCGCCCCCCCCAAACAAATCCTTTCCCAACATGGCACAAATGCCCAGTCTGGTGTGTTGGTGGGGTACAGTGATCCAGACTTGAAGCAGTTTCCCTTCTCCTACTCATACAGTTAGAAACAGACAAGCTGACTGAGCCACTCCCTTCCCTCCATTCAGCTGTGGACACAGCACCACTCTAGTGATTACCCATGCTTGAGCTCAGAAGATCATAATGCCAAGGTGGCAGGTCATCTGTCCCAACTCCAGTGGAAGGCGAAATGGGAGGCACCTGGCTTCAGAGGTGTCTGACCCTTCAAATACTGGAAGCTTGACTTGTGTTGAGGCTCTTGGAGAGTTCCTCTCCCTTCTGCCTGTTCCTGCTGCCCTTTTACATGTTCCTACTACCCTCCTGTCATCTTTAATAAACACATCTTTAATAAACATAAAATAATTACTTACTAGGTGGTACACGCTGTGCAATTCTTTCCTCTCTGTACACAAAAACCTGGATTATTTTCAGCCCTTTCAACTGTAACACTACACTTTAAACTCTGGATTTTAGTTCAGCTGGGTAGTCTTTTCATTTTTCGGTCCATATCAGATTTTGTCTTTTGCCCCCACCTCAGGATAACTGCTTTTCTTCAGCACCATATTGGAGGCACTCACTGCAGCTATCATCCAAGTCCCTGGAAATGTGTTCAACACAAGGTTAAGGCATAAATCCAGATTACTCTAACTAAGGTAGATTATTAAATATTGTCAGGGAAGAAGAGATCCAAACAGTGACATGAGTAACACTGAGAATCATAGCCTCATCCACATTTCTTTCACTTGTCTTTGCAGGTTTTTAGAGATCTGTCTTGCTGAGACTAATTGATGTATATCTGTACACTGCTATCCTTCTAAGTCCCCATCCTGAAGGGTAAAGTTGCTGTATTGAAGAGTTTATTCACTATAAACATATTTTGGGCTGGTCTTTGATTTTGATTTAATTCACACAGTTAAAGGTGATAGATTAGTAACTACAACAAATTGTTATTTTCTAAGTTGTGTTTGATGCTATTGTGTTGCTGATTGTATCACTTGGGCTAAGGTGTTGTGATTGATCTAATCAGTTGTCCTTCCTGGTAAAATGAAAATGAGATAGATTCAGAGTCATTAGAGACTCAAAACCCAAAGACCAACTATATCTGGAAGACACCTCTGAGAAGCAATCATTCCGTAAGGGTTCTAAAAACAAGCAACAAAGATACTTACAATAAGCAATATCGAAGTATCAACCCAGGAATTAAACCAAGAACAGTACCAACAACAAAAATAGAAATAAGAAGACATTTAAGCAAGGGACAAATCCAGAGTCCCAGCCCACCAAAGGCAAATTCTGGGGGAAACGAGGTGGAAAGTCTAAAAATCAACCACCTGGACACCCTGAACTGATAGCACAGGAAGTAAAAAAACAGATGAATGAGGCTCTAGAAAAATTCAAAACAGAAATAATTTCCCAGATAACTACAGAGATGGTGAGCAGAATGAAAGACATGATCAGAGACTCTAGAACAGAAACAGATAAAAAAATAGATGAGTTCAGGACCATGATGGAAACCATGAATGCCCAACATAGGAAAGAAATGGAATCCATGAAACATTTGAACAGATATCCAGGAGATTAAAAACTCTATTGAAGGCATACACAGCAGACTGAGCCAATCTGAAGACAGAATATCAGATATAGAAGACAGGATGGTGGTCAGTGGCCATGAAAAGAGAGATCTCTAAAAAATAGTAAGGGACCAATCCAACAGCTCTTAGATGATGCAAAGAAGAATAATATAAGACTGATAGGAGTCCATGAAAAAGCAGCAGAAAGTACAAATGACATAAAAAACTCTTCACAGAATTAATGACAGAAAACTTCCAAAACAGAGCAAAAGAATTTGACATACAGATAGGTGAGGCATATGGGACTCCAACTAGCCATGATCAAAATAATCTACACCTAGACATATAATAATCAAGATCCTGGAAACCCAACAGAAGAACAAAATACTACAAGTAGTTAGAGAAAAGAAACAAATCACATGCAAAGGAAAGCCTATCAGAATCACAGCAGACTTTTCAACACAACCCCTGAAGCCAAGGAAAGCCTGGAGTGAGGTATTTCAAGGCCTAAAAGAAAACAATCTCCAACCTAGACTGATGTATCTGGCAAAAGTATCTTTCAAAATTGATGGGAAATAAGATACTTCCTCAACAAAGAACACCTGAGAAATTTCATGAATATAAAACCAGCACTCCAAGCAATTCTAAACAATATCCTAGAAAAAGACAACGAAGGTCACAACTCCATGAGGCTCAACAGAACAAATTCATCAGGCAAAGCAAGAAATTAAAGGGAGAGGGAGAAAAATATAAAAGAACCAACAACAGAAAAACAACATGACAATGATGTCAATACATATCAGTTATAATCATCAATGTTAATGGCCTTAATTCACCAATCAAAAGACATAGACTGGCAGAATGGATTAAGAAGCAAAATCCAACAATATGCTGTATTCAAGAAATTCACCTAGTTCAAAAAGAAACTCATAGACTGAAAGTAAAAGGATGGAAAACAGTTCTCCATGTGACAGGAACCTGGAAAAAAGCAGGGGTACCTATCTTATTTGCAGACAAAGTAAATTTCAAACCAAAACTAATTAAGAGAGACAAAGAAGGTCACTACATCCTTGTAAAGGGAACAATCCAAGAGGAAGAGATGACAATCATAAATATTTATGCACCAAACACTAATGCCCCCAACTATACAAAACAAATATTAGGGAACATGGAAAACTAAATAAGCACTAATACAATTGCAGTGGGGGACCTCAATACCCCTCTGTCACAAATAGACAGCTCATCTAGACAAAAAATCAACAACAAAATGCTAGCACTGAACCAAGCTTTTGAACAAATGGAGTTTGTTGTTTGAACAATGACATCTACAGAGTGTTCCACCCACAAAATCAGAATACAGATTTTTTTTGGCTACACATGGGTCATTCTCCAAAATCAACCACATACTAGCTCATAGAACATGTTTAAGTACATGCAAAGGAATTGAAGTTATCCCATGTTTATTATCAGACCATAGTGCAATTAAACTGGAGATCAATAACATAAGAAACTGCAAGAACTTCACACACACATGGAAATTGAATAACACTCTCCTGAACAACCAACGGGTTACAGAGGAATTTAAAGAAGAAATTAGACAGCTTTTAAAAATAAATGATAATGCCAATAAAACATTCAGGAATCTATGGGACAGAATGAAAGCAGTTCTATGAGGGAAATTCATAGCAGTGAATGCCTACACTAGGAAAACAGAGCAAGATCAAATAAACAACCTAATGCTGAATCTTAAACTCGTAGAAAAAGAAGAGCAAGACAAACCCAAAGCTCATACAAGGGAGGAAATTATAAATATTAGCGCAGAAATGAATACAATGGAGACAAAGAGAATGATACATAAAATCAATGAATTGAAGAGTTGTTTTTTTAAAAGAATAAATAAAATTGATAAACCCTTAGCCAACCTTATAAAAAAAAAGGAAAGAAAAGGCTCAAATCCATGCAATTAGAAATGAAAAAGGTGAAGTCACAACAGATCCAGCAGAAATTCAGAGGATCTTCAATGCTTACTTCAAGAACCTGTACTCTAATAAAATGGAAAACACAGAAGAAATGCACAGATTTCTAGATACATATGAATTACCAAAGTTGAACAAAGAAGATATAAAAATCCTAAACATCCCAATTACAATCAGTGAAGTTGTGAAAACATACAAATTTACCAACAAAGAAAAGCTCAGGTCCTGATAGCTTCTCTGCTGAATTCTACAAAACATTTATCGAAGTACTATTGTCACTACTCTTTAAACTTTTCAATGAAATTGAAAGGGAAGCAATACTTCCAAATTCATTCCTGGAAGGAAGCATTACTTTGATTCCAAAACCAGGGGAAGACCCAACCAAAAAAGAGAACTTCAGGCCAATCTCCCTAATGAACATAGATGCAAAAGTCCTCAATAAGATACTGGCAAACAGAATACAGAGGGTTATCAAGAAGATCATACACCCTGACCAAGTCAGATTTATCCCAGGGATGCAAGGATGGTTCAACATACATAAATCAATAAATGTAATACACTATATTAACAGGGTCAAGGACAAAAACCATATGGTCATCTCAATAGATGCAGAAAAAGCATTTGATAAAATTCAACACCATTCATGATAAAAACCCTACAGAAAATTGGAATAGATGGTCTTTATCTCAACTTGATGAAGGCTATCTATGAAAAACCAACAGCCAATCTCAAACTAAATGGTCAAAAACTGAAAACTTGGGCTGGGGATTTAGCTCAGTGGTTTCGCTGCCTGCTGCACACGCGCAAGGACCCGAGTTCGATCCCCAGTACCGGAACAAAACAAAACAAAACAACCCCCCCCCCCAAACTGAAAACCTTCATGCTAAAATCAGGAACAAGACAAGGATGTCCACTATCACCAATCCTGTTCAATATAGTTCTGGAAACATTAGCCATAGCAATTAGACAAGAGAAAGAAATAAAAGGAATAAAGATAGGAAAGAAAGAAATTAAACTGTCATTATTTGCTGATGATATGATACTCTACATAGAATACCCATAAAACTCTGCCAAAAGACTTTTAGTCTTCATTGACTGATTCAGTAGAGTAGCTGGATACAAGGTCAGCACTCAAAAATCAATGCCTTCTTGTACACAACAGATTCACCGAGAGAGAAATTAGAGAATTCCTTTCACAGTAGCATCCAAAAAATCAAAATATTTAGGAATCAATCTAATGAAGAAAGCAAAAGACCTCTACATTGAGAACTACAACACTCTGAAAAAAAGAGATCAAGGAGGATACAAGAAAATGGAAAGACATTCTCTGTTCCTGGGTAGGAAGAACCAATATAGTGAAAATGGCCACACTTCCAAAACTGCTATACAGATTCAATGCAATCCTGATTGAAATCCCAACAGCATATTTCACAGAACTAGAGAAAACAATCCAAAAGTTCATCTGGAACCAGAAGAGATCTAGAATAGCAAAAGCAATTCTAGGCAACAGAATCATGGGATGGTGTATCACAATTCCGAACTTGAAACTGTACTACAAAGCCACTGTGCAAAAAACAGCATGCTACTGGGAAAGAAACAGACCTGAGGATCACTGGAATAGATTAGAAGATGCAGAAACAACTCCAGACACACCCAGCTACCTCATCTTTGACAAAGGATCCAAATATCCTCACTGGAGGAAAGATAGCCTCTTTAATAAATGGTGTTGGAAAAACTGGATTTCAACTTGCCAAAGATTAAAAGTAGCCCCCTACCTGTCACCACGCACAAAACTAAAATTGAAGTGGATTAAAGATTTAAATATTAAAACAGAAACACTAAACTTGCTGGAAGACAAGTTAGGTAGAACTCTCGAAGACATTGACATGGGAAAAAACTTCATAAAGAAATCCTTAGTAGCATAGGAACTAGCACAAAGAATCAAGAACTGGGAGCTCATCTTATTAAAAAGCTCCTGCACTACAAGAGAAACCACCAACAGAGCTAAGAGACAACCTACAGTGTGGGAAAAAATTTTTACCAACTGTTCCTCAGACAAAGGTCTACTATCTAGAATATATAAAGAACTAAAAAAAAATCAGACCCCCCCAAATACAAAGACCCAATTCAAAAATGGGCATTGGAAATGAACAAACGTTTCTTAGACAAAGATGTAAAAGCAGCAAATAAACATATGAAAAAATGTTCAACATCACTTGTCATTCGAGAGATGTAAATGAAAACAATGTTGAGATTCCATCTCACCCCAGAAAGAATGGCTGCTATCATGAAATCAACCAATAACCAATGCTAGTGGGGTTGTGGGGAGAAAGGAACCCTTCTCTACTATTGGTGGGAGTGCAGACAGGTGCAACCACTGTGGAAATCAATATGGAGTTACCTCAAAAAACTAGGATTAGAAGCCCCATTTGACCCAGCTATCCCTCTGCTGGGTATCTTTCCAAAAGAATTAAAAGAATCATACCACAGTGATATATGCGCACCTGTGTTTACTGCAGCACAATTTGTAATAGGAAAAACTTGGAAATACTGGGGATGGAACTCTGGACCTTGTGCTTTTCAGGCAGGCACCAGAACCACTGAGCGAAATCCCTGGCCCAAGATGTGGTTTTTCTATAAAATGGAATACTACTCAGCAATAAAGAATGAAAAACTAGAGACATTTATATCTAAGTGGATGCATATTGAGGCCATACTCTTAAGTGAAATAAATAGGACATTCATGTGTAAATACCAAATAGTTTCTCTGGTGTGAAAATCTAAAAGTGTAAATAAGAATCAAAATATATAATTGATATTATGAAATAGGCAGACAATATTTAAAGTAATAGGGTAAATGGGAGGGGAAGGGGAAAGGAAAGAAGGGAAAAATATGAGAAAAGTAAAAACATGGAAATGAAGTTTTATTATTATTATTATTATTTTTGGTACTGGGGATTGAACTTGGGACCTTACACTTGCGAGGCAGGTGGCAGAACCACTGAGCTAAATCCCTGGCCCCAAATGAAGTTTTTGTAAATAGGGAAAGGTGGAGGGGGTGAAGGGAGGGCAGGGGAATGGGAAAAAAATAAGAACCAAGATATATCATGTAAAGGTACAAGATCCCAAGGATGAATGTAACTGTATTGTATACCTAAAATGTACCAATCAACTAAATGAAAAAAAAGAGGAAAAACAAAAGAGGACAAAAACAAGAACAGGAAAGGAGAGAAATAAAGGATAGAGAAGAAAAGAAAAGAAAAAGGAAGAGTAAAAGAAAAGAAGAAAGATGTTTCCTTTAAGGCATGTCTCTGCTGTCGCTGGTAGACAACGTGGGCTGCAGTGTGCAGATCAGAGTCGATTAGTCTCAGGGAGCCAGCCCAGCCCACTGTGATGCAGGCTGGTCTGGCTGCAAGGCCAGAGTTGAGCTCCCTGACCCCTGTGGGTTTGAACTCTGCATGGTTCTGCTGCAAGTTCAAACTGCCCTCCACTCACAGCAAGTCCATGTTCAGGTAAGGCATGTGGATCCCAATCACTCACCAACTGCCATAGTCTGGTGTGTTTTTATTACAGTGGCTCTCTTCACTCTTCCATTGGGCATCATTTCTCAACAACAAGCCTTGGAGATGCCCTCTCTCTGCTGCTCACGACTCGACCATAGTTCCAAGCTCAGGGCTATGGTCTTTCTGCTCTCAGCCTTTGTCTGGATCTGGCTGGCTGGCATGGCCAGCCATTGCCTGCTGAGGAATGGCTGGTGTGATGTGGTTGGTGCTCACTGCTGAATCTCCTTGGTTCATTTTAAACTGGTTGTGTTTCAAAATATTTATCAAAATTTCTGCTTGCAGGAAATTCATTTTTGTCTTGCTAACAAAATGTCCTCAAAACTACTAACATGCGTTTTTGCCTGTGTTAGCAAATCAGTTATACTTTAGATGTTTGACTTTCAAAAGAATATTTTCAGTTTCACAGAGGTTGGAAAAAAGACTGAAGAGCATAAAAGAAATTTAATAAAAATTTTGAGTTTCTTATGATTTTAAATATTCTTGAACGTCATAGTTCATTAAAAAATTGAAAAAGTGTGACACAAATGTAAATAAACCACTAGCTGGGCATTCTTTTCTTTCTTTTTTTTTTTGTTTTAAATTCTTTTATTGGTACATTGTAGGTATACAACACAATTACATTTCTCATTGGGAACTGTACCTTTACATAATGCATCTTGGTTCTTATTTTTTCCCCATTCCTAGCCCTCCCTTCACGCCCTCCACCCTTCCCTATTTACAAAGACTTTATCTCCATTTTTTCCATTTCTCATCATTTTTTCCTTTCCCTTCTTTCCTTTCCCCTGCCCCTCCCACCACCCCTACCCCTTTGGACCTTTTCTTCCTATTTTACATTATCGATTCTTCATTCTAATCATTGGTACATTTTAGGTATACAATATAATGACATTCATCATTGGAAATTTGCACCTTTACATAGTCTCTCTTGGTTCTTATTTTTCACCCTTGTAGCTGGGCATTCTTTTACTTAAAAGCTTAAGTTGTTTAGCTTCTCAGAAAATGATAAGTAGCAATAATCGGGGTAAAGGCTGCTTTTAGAATTAGTAAAAGAGGTCCTAAAAGGCAATATTTCACTAAATATTAGTTAAGAGAGTTAGAGTTTATAACAAAACTGGCTTTTAGGTTCCTGGCTACCCCCCAAAAATATAAACCATGCTTTCAAAATGTATCAAATACAGACTCAAATCTGCCTGAGGCCGATTAGGTTGAGGCAAACTATTTGAGCAAGTGGGCCTGGCCTGTCAGTCATAGAAATGCAGCCTACATGTGCAGAACACAGAGCCCAGGACGACAATGAAAGTTCCCAGATCCTGTATATAGGACTGCCTGGACCAATCAGAAAATGATTCAATTCTTCACGTACATCTAGTATGAAACCTAGCCGACCTTTGATATGACAGATTAAATCTGATGTCAGGCCCAGTGAGTTTCTGAGAGGAGAACCATCCCAAAGATCTTGTTCACATGGGAGAGAAGCAGTCTAGGAATGGGAGGTACAAAAGACCCCCACTACTGACCTCATGGCCGCTTCAAATCTTTCACCAGGCTGCACTCACACTGCAGAGCGTATTTCTTTTTCTCCTTAAATAAGTATAAATTCTCACTACCTTCTCTGAAGGTCTTGTCCAATTCTTTGTTCAGGACATCAAAGTCCTGGGTTTGTTTGTGTTGGTTGGTTGGTATTTTGGATACAGGGTCTCACTGTGTAGTTCAGGTTGGCCTTAAACTCATGGCAATCCTCCTGCCTCAGTCTCCCATGTGCTGGGATTACAAGTGTGGGATACCATGTCCAGCTGGACACCAACAACCAGGAGAGAACCTCCTCAGGACCCCAAAGCCAGTAACATGCTTCTTCCCTTTTTGTAGGGTGTCTGCTGACTGTATCATGACTGCATTAGCTTCAGGACTGATTTGTTCCAGAATACTCTCCAGACTGTTTCCTTCAACAAGAGCGGCTTACAAAGATTAGCACCTTCTATTTGATTATTCCACTCAGCAGAAGTTAGTCAGATAATAGATATCCCCCATGGTTTATTACAGTAGAAAAGTGGGAACAACTAAAAACTGTCTTTATTGTGCATTTTCTAGTAAAAATCTACTTGAGAGGTTTCTTCCAAAGTTTTTCAGTGGGAATACATAGCTTTGTCTTATGCATTAACCTGTGCTTGAGTAAACATTGCCCAGCCATATTTTCAATTTCCTGAAAGATTTGGGTCCATGTTTAAATGGGTAATAACTACTACAACTCTAGAATGACAAACCAGGTACCACTAATGTTGTTTTGAGTATTTCCCTCTGTAATTTGTGGATCTTTCTTGAGCTCCTGAGCTTTGTCATTTTAAATGCCCATGTCTAGTAATATTTCTTTCGTAGCCTTCCAAGTGGATTCACTTATGGACATCGTTATTATTCAGGGCAGTTTGCTTTATGTGACAATGAGAATTTGGTTCAAAGTAATTCATTAGGATCAATGTAAATATTCAACTCCAGAAAACCCTTCAAAGATTTTTTCTTTTTGGTACTGGGGATCAAATTTGGGACCTTGCACCTATGAGGCAGGTAGCAGAACCACTTAGCTAAATCCCCGGCCTGGTTCAAAGATTTTTAAATAGCATCCTTTGTGGTGCATGTAGATGCAATCGTCAGGTACTGACTACAGCTTTTAAGAGGTTTTTTTCCTCATAAAAGTATTGTTTTGGGACATTAACTTGTGCTTGCCAGATGTTTTATATTTTGTGGTCAATGTAGAGGTAACTATTAAATAATTTGCTAAGTATAAATTCATGTATTTGCTCCTTAAAATTTATAAATGATAATGTTTTAAAGGTATCTCATCAGTTGTTAACATAGGTGTAACACTGTGATATAGATCAAAAGATATCTGATCCTTAGTAAGTTTCAGAGTAATCATTTTAGGGGACAATCAGTATCCAAAAATGGAGACTTCTGTAAAACTACAGGTCAAAAGATCAAAAAGTTAAAAATGAACTTTAGTGCATGGTGGCTTTCCTCACAATAGCATGCCCTATATTCTCCAGGGTGTTCTTTTATCTTTCTTTTTCCTCTTCCACCTGGCTCAAGCTCACTCTGCAGAGCCAGTTTTTCTTCTCACTCTTCACTTTTACTTTTTCAAATAAACTTTAGTACTGCTTCTGCTCTTTTCCTTCAACTCTTTTTTGAGAGGAGAAGAACCTGGAATCCAACTCCAGAAGTAGAAGTGAGCAACCCAAATCCTGGCAATGTTTGATTGTTGAGCCACTTTTAAAAGAAGCCAGACAATTACATTCTGGCACAGCCAGCCAGGAGAATCAAAAGCCAGGAGATTCTAACAACAGTTTGGCATAGCCAGCCAGAAATAAAGCTCAGGTACTGGAGACCAAGGTAAGGCTCATGTTGGGCACAATTTTTGTTTCTTTATGTGAGGCTTTCTTTTCTTCTCTCCTTCTTTACCTTATTTTCTCCCCTATACTGGGAATTGAAGGACTCTGTAAGGTGCCAGGGAGGGGCTTCCTCATCCAGCCATGAGGATGGGGGAAGGGAACATAAGATTTTTTGACTTGTTTTTAGTGGTTTGTGCTCATTCTGTGGGGCCTTGTTGTCTGCGTGTTTGTTCATTGTACTTTGTTAATTGTTTTGGAAATTCACCTCATTTCTGCTTACCAGTTTTGGAAATGGCTTTTCTTTCTTGGTTTCTGTTGCATTTGTTTGCTACTCTTTTTTTTTTTAAAAAGGAAAATTAACCTGGTCCCTGCTTACCTCAGTTTTGGAAATGGCTTTTTTTCTTGGTTTGTATCTTGGTGTGATGCTAGGATTAGGATGCCCTACCCTGGGTGTTTCCTTCTCAGTTTATGAGATACTAAATTTTAAGGGTGCTCCTCCCCAGCTGTGGGCAGCACCAATAAATAATGAATCATGAAGCTAGCTGGGATTAAAGATGCTACACCCTGGGTGTGGGAAATATCAATTAAAAAGTTTAGAGCCTGGGTGAAATCATGCATCTATATGTGGGCTTATGTCTACTGACAGTATCTTCTTTGTTTTTCTTTCTTTTTTTTTTTACTAACTGGCCTTAAAAGAATTAAGTGAAATTAAAAGAATTCTTAAAAGAATTGAGTGAAAAGAGCAAAAGCAGTGCTAAAATTTATTTGAAAAAGTAAAAGTGAAGAGTGAGAGAAAACTGGCTCTGCAGAGTAAATTTGGGCCAAGTAGAAGAGGAAAATGCAAGATAAAAGAACACCCTGGAGAAAATAGGGCATGCTCTTTTGAGGAAAGCCACCACAGATTAAGCTAAACCTCTGATTTTGAAGAACAAGAGGGAGGAACCTCTTTTCTTTCTGAGTTAATTTAACTGTCACAATGGCTCTTCCCTGCACTGAACAGAAAAAAAATTGTCCATTTCAAAAGAAATGCCCAAGGCTTTTGCTTAGGAGGGCAAATGGCCAGGAGGGCCTGTTCAAATTGGCTTTAGCTGACTCTCTTCTTCCCTGTTTTAAATCCCACCTAGGGCTATAGATTTCTTCCTGTGTAAGAGCAGATAATTTATAACCCTATGCCTGATGACCCGAGCAGAACAAATACAGTGTTTAAAATTTAAATAAATAGACTGTGAATATATAAAAGCAGAGCTTTCCCCCTTCTTAGCCTTTTTACTAATGGAGTAAATGCAAGAGACACTTTTCCCAATTGACTACACTCTGACTAAGTAGAGTCATCAAAGGACTTGAAATACCAGCCAAGCCATCAAGGGGGTTGATGCAAGTTGAGCCATCAAGTGGTTCAACTAAATGGCTAAGGGAGCTTTGTTAGAGGATGTTCTGCCCTTTCTTTTCGGGAGTTAAAGAACTAGCTAAGGCCAACAAGTGGTTTCACCCCCTTCTCCCTAATGAGTTAATGGGTCCATATATAGAGACAGAACCCCCGAGGGGCTTTCTTCTGTGCTTAATGATGCTGGCATCACCTGGACAGAGATGTCTGTGTTGTGCCCAGATTGCGAAGTCCCAAAGACCACCAGGAGGCCATTTCTGATGTAAGCACATGAGGGTTGTTTATTCAAGCTTAAGCAGGGACTCTCAATTGTCACCGACACAGAGGATCAAGATTGAGAGCCCCGAGTTCCAAATTAGCAGGGTTTTTATTGAGACTACAACAAGCTTTGGTCATTAGCAGCCATATGATTGGTTAATATTTAGCAAGTATGAAGTGTAGAATTTTGATTGGCTAGGTTCGTTGGGGGTTGGAGGGGATTACGTATAGGTTTTTACAAGAAGAATGGGTCTACTGTCATGTACTGATGGTCAGCAGACATCCTGACTAATGGCCATGACCACCCTGTGTGGACAGTCAGCACGTTAACAGATTGTCCTATAGATAGTGGGCCCAGGACATTTGTTTCTAGGGCAAACAGATGGCTGAGTAATAACTTAGGAATCCCGAGTTGTGGATTACGTCCTTTGTCCCAGTTCAAGCACAAATTTGAGAGAACAAAGGAGACTGCTCCAAAATGGAGTCATTCTGGTCCCACATCTGTTTAGTCTATGGAAGGGTCTCACAAAAGACACTTTGTGGAACCTTTGAGTCTCCTTCTTCTGCATGGGATGCCATCTTAAGGGGTCAAGACCTAGTTGTCACCATCTGTCTATAGGCCCCAAGCCAAGCCAATGGGAAACCTCGGGCCTTGCCACCAAGTGGATTTCACTCACTTTGCCACCAGGCCATATTCTTGATAAGTGGGAAAGGTTTGATATTGACAATATAAAACATGAACTGCTTATCTACTTTTGCAGTGTAGTTTGGGTTCAGTACAAACTTGGATGTGGCACAAGATGGGTATGGGATGATATTTTAAATTATGACACTATTTTACAGTTTTAGCATTTCTGCCTAAAATATGCAAAGTGGAATGAAATACTTTATGTTCAGGCTTTTGTGGCGCTCTCTCAAAGGGAATGCTCAGAAACTATGGTGTTTAGAGTGGCCCCCAAGAACAAGAAAGATATTCTGGATGACCCCATTCTGAGACTCCCTCTTGTCTCTCAGGGGGATGTGAGTCTCTCTGACCTGTTTGATCAGACTGGAAGGGCCCCTTAACCCCTTCCTTATAGTTCCCAGCCCCATAAATCAAGTCCATACTCTCAAAGTGTCTCAAGAACTCCTTTGGAGCCTAATTCCCCAGGGGAATTCAGTGTTCCTAAGCCTTTATCATGCTTCTCAGACAGCTTTAAGCCCTACAAGTCAAACCCAAAATGGTGCTTCTTACTATCGTAATTCACAGCTTATCCAGCCCCTAAAACAAACCACCGGGGTGGGGTGGGAGGGAATACTCAAATTCAAGTCCCTTTTTCAGTTGCAGATGTCATACAGTGCATAGAATGACTAGGCCGACTGTCAGAGGATCTTAGTAAGTTTGAAGATGGGTTTTGAACTTTGACCATTGCTTTTGTTTTTTGTTTCATTTTTTGGAAACAAAACATGTATCACTACATTATATATATTTATATATAGTATGTATATTTTATATATGTTTACTATATATTATATATAATGATAACATTCATCATAGGGAATTTGTATCTGTACATGATATATCTTGCTTCTTTTTATCCCATTCTTTTTCCTACCTTCGGCGCCTCTCCCCTTCCTTATTTACAAAAGCTTTGTTTCCATTTTTTTCTTCTATTTTCTTTTTTTCTTGTCTCTTGCTTTTTCCCCCATCCTCCCTTGTTTCCCTTTTCATTTGAACATTTTCTTCCCATTTCCCAATATCTATTATACGTTTTGTTCCTTATTTCCACTTCAGTTTCTCACACTATAGAAACAGTGTGGTATATAAGCATGTGTGTCAGATTTATTTCACTGAAGAGTATGGTCTCAATGTGCATCCATTTAGCTATAAATGTCTCCAGCTTATTCTTTAATGTGGGAGAGTAGCACTCCATTGTATAGAAAACCACATCCTCTTTATCCATTCGTTACTTGATGAACATTTGGGCTGTTTTCAAGATTTAGTTATTACAAACTGTGCTGCTATAAACATGGGTGTGCATATATTGTTGGGGTATGATGCTTTTAATTCTTTCTAGAAGATACCAAGAAGGAAAATAGCAGGGTTGAATGGAACCTCTAGTTTTAGTTCTTTGAGGAATTTCTACATTGATTTCTACACTTGATCTTAGCCAAAAGGCCAAGAAGCGATCACTACATTGATTTCTACAGTGGCTGCACCAGTCTACACTCTCACCAGCAGTGAAGAAGGGTTCCCCTTTCCCCACAGCTCCATCAGCATTTGTTATTTGTTGATATATTCATAATATCCATTAATTCTGGAGTGAGATAGAATCTCAGCATTCTTTTAATTTTCATCTCTCGAATGACAAGTGATATTGAACATTTTTTCATATATGTATTTGCTGTTTCTACTTCATCTGAGAAGTGTCTGTTCATTTCGGATGCCCATTTTTGTATTGGGTCTTTAAATTTAGATTGTTTTGAGTTCATTATATATTCTAGATATTAGTGTTTTGTCTGAGGAACAGCTGGCAATTTTTCCCCCCACACTGTGGGCTGTCTCTTCACTCTGTTGTTAGTTTCCCTTGCTGTACAAAAGGTTTTTAATAAGATAAGATCCCAGCTGTTGATTCTTTGTGATAGCTCCTGTGTGTTGGGGTTTTGTTCATAAAGATTTTGCCTACGCCAATGTATTCAAGAGTTATACCTATTCTATCTTCCAGCAGATTAAGTGTTTCTGTTTAAATATTTAGATCTTTGATCCATTTTGATTTTAGTTTAGTTCATGGTGAAAGATATGGGTCTAGGTTTACTCTTTGGCAAGGGAAATCCAGTTTTCCCAGTACCATTTATTTACTAAAAAGGCTATCTTTCTCCCAGTGAAAATATTTGGCTCTTGGGCCAGGGATTTAGCTCAGTGGTTCCGCCACCTGCCTCACAAGTGCAAAGTCCTGAGTTTGATTCCCAGTACCACCCCCGACCCCCACCCCCCAAAGAAAATATTTGGCTCCTTTGTCAAAGATAAGGTGGCTCAGTATGTCTGGAGTTGTTTCTGCATCTTCTAATTTGTTCAATTGATCCTCAGGTCGGTTTCTTTTTTTTCTTTTCTTTTTTTTTTTTTTTTGGCCAGTACTGTGTTTTTATCACAGTAGGTTTATAGTGTAATATCCTGCCAGGGATTGTAATATCCTCTGCCTTGCCTTTGTTGCCCAAAATTGCCTTTGCTATTTTAGGGCTCTCTGGTTCCAAATGAATTTTAGGATTTTTTTTTATAATTATGTGAGATATGCTGTTGGAATTTTGATTGGAATTGCATTAAATCTGTATCCGAATTTTGGAAGGATGGCCATTTCCACTATAATGGTTCTTTCTACTCAAGAACAAGGAATATCCTCATTTTCTGATATCCTTTTTGATCTCCTTTTTCAGAGTACTGTAGTTTTCAATGTAGAGGTCTTTTACTTCCTTTATTAGATTGATTCCTAGGTATTTCATTTTTTGGGGATGGTATTATGCAAGGTGTTGTTTATCTGATTTCTGTCTCAGTGAGATTGTTATTCTTGTACAGGAAGGCTATAAATTCCTGAGTGTTGACTTTGTATCCACCTATGCTATTGAGTTTGGTTATTAAGTCTAAAAGTCTTTTGGTTCTGGGGGTCATCTATGTAAAGTATCATGCCATCTGCAAATCAGGATTATTTAACTTCTTCCTTTCCTATACTTCTACTTTTTATTTCTTTCATCTAATTGCCATGGCTAATATTTCCAGAACTATATTAAAAAGGTGATGACAGTGGACCTCCTTGTCTTATTCCTGATTTTAGAGTGAAAGCTTTCAGTTTTTGTTCATTTAGCATGATGTTGGCTGTTGGTTTGTTATACATGGCTTTTATCAGATTGAGATGGAGACCATCTATTCCAATTTTCTATAGGATTTTTATCATGAATGAGTGTTGGCCCTTGTCAAATGCTTTTTCTGCATCCATTGAGAAGATCACATGGTTTTTGTCCTTAGCTCTGTTTATATAGTGTATTACTTTTGTTGATTTGTGTATGTTGAACCATTCATCACTGGGATGAATCCTACTTTGTCATGGTGTATACTTTTCTTGGTGATTTGCTGCATTTTTGGGGGCCAGTATCTTATTCAGGATCTTTGCATCTACATTCATTAGGGAGGTTGGCCTATAGTTCTCTTTTTTGGTTAGATCCTTCTCTGGTTTTGGTATCAAGGTAATGCTTGCTTCCAGGAATGATTTTGGGAGTATTGCTTCCCTTTCAATTTCATTAAAGAGTTTGAGAAGTAGTAGCATTAGGTTTTCTCTAAATTTCTTGTAGAATTCAGCAGTGACTCCATCAGGGTCTGGGGTCTTCTTTGTTGGTAGGTTTTTAACTACATCTTCACTTTCATTGGCTGATATTGGGTTATTTAGAATTTTTTTCCTTTTTTTTTCATTATTGAGGGTCAAACTCAGGACCCTGTGCTTGCAAGGCAGGAGCAGTGCTGAATGAGCCAAATTCCCGTCCCAGTTTATTTATAATTTTTATATCTTCTTGATTCAGCTTTGGTTATTCATATGTATCTAGGAATCTGTCCATTTCTTCTGTGTTTTCTTTCTTTCTTTTTTTTTGGTACTGGGGATCAAACTCAGATTTTCCATCTTATTATAGTACAGGTTGTCCAAGTATTGATGATCTTCTGGATTTCTGCAGAATCAGTTGTGATTTCACCCTTTTCATTTCTAATTACATAGGTTTGAGCCTTTCGTTTCCTTTTTTTCATAAAGTTGGCTAAGCATTTGTCAATTTTATTTAATGTTTCAAAGAACCAATACTTCGATTCATTGATTCATTGTATTGTGTTCTTAGTCTCTATTGCATTAATTTCTGCTCTGATCTTTATAATTTCCTCCCTCACCTGAGCTTTGGGCTTGACTTGCTCCTCTTTGAAAAAGAGGAAGATGGAGGTTCAGCATTAGTTTTTTTTTTTTTTTTAGGTCAGTCTGTTTTTCTGATATGGAAATTCAGCAATATAAATTTCTCTTATAGGCTGCTTTCACTTGTTGAACCATAAGTTTCAGTATGTTATATTGGCATTATTGTTTAATTATAGAAGCAGTCTAATTTCTTCTTTAATTTCATCCATGACTCATTGGTTGTTCAGGTGTGTGTTATTTAATTTTCATGTGTTTTTGAAGTTCTTGTGGTTTCTTTTGCCATTGATTTCCAATATCATTGCACTATGGTGTTATAATATGTATATGATAATTTCAATTCCATTGCACTTAGTTAAGCATATTATATGAGCTAGTATGTAGTCTATTTTGGAGAACATCCCATGTGCAGCTGAGAAGAATGTGTATTCTGATGTTGTGAGGTGGAACACTGTGTAGACATCTACTAAGTCCATTTGTTCAAAAGTTTGGTTTAGCTGTAATATTTCTTCATTTGTTTTTTTGTTTAGTTGATTTGTCTATTTGTGACAGTGGGTATTGAGGACCCCCATTGTAATTGCATTAGTGTTTATTTGATTTTTCACATCTGTTAATATTTGTTTTATATATTTGGGTGCACTGGTATTTGGTGCATATATATTGATGATTGTTATCTCTTCCTCTTGGATTGTTGCCTTTACAAGAATTTAGTGAACTTCTTTGTCTCTCTTAATCAGTCTTGGCTTGAAATCCACTTTGTTTGCAAATAACATAGCTACCCCTGTTTTTTCATGGTTTCCTGTTGCATGGAGTATTGTTTCTATCCTTTGACTTTCAGTCTATGAATTTCTTTTTGAATTAAATGTGTTTCTTGATGTACCGTATTGTTGGATCTTGATTCTTGATCCATTCTACCAGGCTGTTTCTTTGGATTGGGGAATTGAGAACATTAACAATGATGGTTATAACTGATATTTTTGGCTTATCCTTGCCATGTTGTTTTCCTGTTGTGTTGGCTCCCTTTTACTTTCCTCTGTTTAATTTCTTGCCTTTCCTTTTGAATTAATTCTGTTGTGGTTCATGGAGTTGTAATCCTTGTTATCTCTTTGTAGAATATCCTTCAGAACACTTTGGAGTGCTGGCTTGGTGGTTATGAATTTCCTCAGGTTTTCATTTTCATGGAAATATCTTATTTCTCCATTAATTTTTTTTGTACTAGGGATTGAACTCAGGACCTTGCACTTGTGAGGCAGGTGCAGTGCCACTGAGCTAAATCCCCTGCCCTCTCCATCAATTTTTTTTTTGTACCAGGGATTGAACTTGGGACCTTGAGCTTGTGAGGCAGGTAGGTGGGGGCACCACTGAGCTAACTCCCCAGCCCTCTCCATCAATTTTGAAGGATAGTTTTGCAGGGTACATCATTCTGGGTTGGAGGTTGTTTTCCTTTAGGGCTTTGAAATACTTCACTCCAAGCTCTCCTTGACTTGAGGGTTTGTGTTGAGAAGTCTGCTGTGATTCTGATAGGCTTTCCTTTATAGATGATTTGTTTCCTTTCTCTGAGAGCTCTTAACATTCAGTGTTGAATTTCTGGAATCTTGACTCTTATATGCCATTGTGTAGATTTTTTTTTTTTGGTACCGGGGATCGAACTCGGGTCTTTGCGCTTGCGTAGCAGGCGGTGAAACCACTGAGCTAAATCCCCTGGCCAATGGTATTTGGAGTTCTATATGTGTCACTTATTTGTATGTCAAATTCTTTTTTCCTACTGGGGAATTTTTCTGCCATTACTTCTGTGAACAGGTTTTTAAAATTGTCATTTGTGCTATGTCTTGCTTTTTCAATGACTCCAATCAATCTTATGTTATTCTTCTTTGCATCATCTAGCAGCTGCTGCATTGATTTCTTATGGCTCCTTGTTATTTTTAAAGAAATATTTCTTTTCCTGATTGGTAACTGCAGTCCTGTCTCTTATATCTGATATCCTTTCCTTACATTAGATCATTTTTCTGAGTATACTTTCAATGGAATTTTTAATCTCCTGAATATCTGTTTGATTCTGTTTCGTGGATTCCATTTCTTTCCTATGCTGGGTGTTCATGGTTTCCATTATTTTCCTGGCTCTTCCTCTTCTTCTTCTTTTTTATTATCTGTATCTGCTCTAGTGTCACTAAGTTTAGTGTTTCTGTCTTAATATTTATATCTTTAATCCACTTTGATCTTAGTTTAGTGCATGGTGATAGGTATGGGTGTAGTTTTAATATTTGGCAGGTTGAGATCCAGTTTTTCCAACACCATTTATTAAATAGGCTATCTTTTCTCCAATGATGGTGGTTGGCTTCTTTGTTAAAGATGAGGTGGCTGAGCATGTCTGGAGTTGTTTCTGCATCTTCTAATCTATTCCACTGATCCTCAGGTCTGTTCCTTTGCCAGTACCATGCTGATTTTATCACAGTAGCTTTGTAGTATAGTTTCAATTTGGGGATTGTGATACCCCCAGCCACATCTCTGTTGGTTAGAATTGCTTTTGCTATTCTAGGTCTCTTATGGTTCCAAATGAATTTTTGGATTGTTTTCTCTAGTTCTGTGAAGTATATTGTTGGAATTTCAATTGGCATTGCATTGAATCTATATAGTAGTCTTGGAAGTATGGCCATTTTCACTATATTGGTTCTTCCCACCCAGGAGCAAGGGATGTCTTTCCATTTTCTTGTATCCTCTTCGATCTCTTTTTTCAGAGTGCTGTAGTTTTCAGTGTAGAGGTCTTTTGCTTCCTTTGTTAGGTTGATTCCTAGATATTTCATTTTTGGGGATGCTATTGTAAATGAAATTGTTTCCCTAATTTCTCTCTCAGTGAGTCTGTTATTTGTGTACAAGAAGGCTATTGTTCTTGAGTGTTGACCTTGTATCCAGCTACTCTACTGAATCTGTCAATTAAGTCTAGAATTCTTCTGGTGGAGTTTTTTGGGTCTTCTATGTAAAGTATCATATTGTCAGCAAATAATGACAGTTTAACTTCTTCTTTTCCTATCTTTATTCCTTTAATTCTTTCTCTTTTCTAATTGCTGTGGCTAATGTTTCCAGAACTATATTGAACAGGAGTGGTGATAGTGGGTATCCTTGTTTTGTTCCTGATTTTAGCATGAAAGTTTTCAGTTTTTGACCATTTAGTATGATGTTGGCTATTGGTTTTTCATAGATAGCCTTAATCAGGTTAAGATAAAGACCGTCTATTCCAATTTTCTGTAAGGTTTTTATCATGAATGGGTGCTGGATTTTGTTGAATGCTTTTTCTGCATCTATTGAGATGATCATATGGTTTTTGTCCTTGACTCTGTTAATATGGTGTATTCCACTTATTGATTTACGAATGTTGAACAATCTTTGCATCCCTGGGATAAATCCGACTCGGTCAGGGTGTATGATCTTCTTGATGACCCTCTGTGTTCTGTTTGCCAGTATCTTGTTGAGGATTTTTGCATCTATGTTCATTAGGGAGATTGGCCTGTAGTTCTCTTTTTGGGTTGGGTCTTTCCCTGGTTTTGGAATCAAAGTAACACTTGCTTCCAGGAATGAATTTGGAAGTATTTCTTCCCTTTCAATTTCCTTGATGAGTTTAAAGAGTAATGGCATTAGTTCTTCTTTAAATGTCTTGTAAAATTCAGCAGTGATGCCATCCGGACCTGGGCTTTTCTTTGTTGGTAAATAGTTTATTACATTTTTCAATTTCACTCATTGTAATTGGGGTGTTTAGAATTTCTATATCTTCTTCATTTAACTTTGGCAATTCGTATGTATCTAGGAATCTGCCCATTTCTTCTGTGGTTTCCATTTTATTGGAGTAGAGGTTCTCGAAGTAGGTATTGATGATCCTCTGGATTTCTGCTGGATCTGTTGTGACTTCACCTTTTCCATTCTTAATTGCATGTATTTGTACCTTTTCTTTCTTTTTTTTGATAAGGTTGGCTAAAGGTTTATTGATTTTATTTATTCTTTCAAAAAACCAACTCTTTGATTCATTGATTTTTTGTATTGTTCTCTTAGTCTCCATTGCATTGATTTCTGCCCTGATCTTTATAATTTCCTCTCTTGTATGAGCTTTGGATTCGTTATGCTCTTC
The DNA here is from genome assembly GCF_053883595.1 of Heterocephalus glaber. NCBI lineage: Eukaryota > Metazoa > Chordata > Mammalia > Rodentia > Bathyergidae > Heterocephalus > Heterocephalus glaber. The sequence goes on along the minus strand of NW_028258320.1, from coordinate 9,373,300 downwards.
TTTTTCTAGGAGTTTGAGGTTCTGCAATAGGTTATTTATCTGAGTTTTCTTTGTTTTTCTAATATGGGCATTCACTGCTATGAATTTCCCACATAGAACTGCTTTCATTGTGTCCCATAGATTCCTGTATGTTGTACTAGCATTACCATTTACTTGTAGAAACTGTTTAATTTCTTCTTTAATTACTTCTGTGACCCATTGGTTGTTCAAGAGGGTGTTATTCAGTTTCCATGTATTTGTTGGGGTTTTGCGGTTTCTTATGTTATTGATCTCCAATTTTATTGCACTATGGTCTGATAATATACAGGGGGTAACTTCAGTTCTTTTACATTTCCTTAGACATGTCCTATGAGCTAGCATGTGATCTATTCTGGAGAATGACCCGTGTGCAGCCAAAAAGAATGTGTATTCTGATTTTGTGGGGTGGAACACTCTGTAAACATCTATTAAGTCCATTTGTTCAATAGCTGTCAGTTCTAGAATTTCCTTGTTAGCTTAATGTCTAGATGATCTATTTGTGATAGTGGGGTATTGAGGTCTCCCACTACAATTGTATTAGTGTTTATTTGGTTTTTTATGTCTATTAATATTTGTTTTGTATAATTGGGGGCATTCGTATTTAGTGGATATATATTTAGGATTGCCATCTCTTCCTCTTGGATTGTTCCCTTCACAAGGACATAGTGACCATCTTTGTCTCTCTTAATTAGTTTTAGTTTGAAATCTACTTTGTCTGAAAATAAGATTGTTACCCCTGCTTTCTTCTGGGTTCCTGTGGTGTGGAGAACTGTTTTCCATCCTTTTACTTTCAGTCTATGAGTTTCTTTTTGAGTTAGGTGTGTTTCTTGTATACAGCATATTGTTGCATTTTCCTTTTTAATCCATTCTGCCAGTTTATTTCTTTTGATTGGTGAATTGAGGCAATCAACAAATTGATAGATATTGATTTATCCTTGTCATGCTGTTTTACTTTTGTTAGCTCTTTTATTTCTTATTTTTTCCCCCTTTCCCATTAGTGTCTTACCTTGCCTGGTGGCTTCGCTCTGTTGGGCCTCATGGAGTTGTGGTCTTCATTGCTTTTTTCTAGGATATTGTTTAGAATTGCTTGTAGTGCTGGTTTTGTGTTTGTGAAATTTCTCAGGTGTTCTTTGTCGTGGAAGTATCTAATTTCCCCATCGATTTTGAAAGATAATTTTGCAGGATACAACAGTCTAGGTGGGAAGTTATTTTCTTTTAGGGCTTGAAATACTTCACTCCAGGTCTCCTTGATTTGAGGGTTTGTGTTGAGAAGTCTGCGGTGATTCTGATGGGCTTTCCTTTGTAGGTGATTTGTTTCTTTTCTCTAACTGCTTGTAGGATTTTGTTTTTCTGTTGGGTTTCTGGGATCTTGACTATAATCTGTTTAGATGTAGATTTTTTTTTTGATCATGGCTAGTTGGAGTTCTATATGCCTCACTTATCTATATGTCCAATTCTCTACCTCTGTCTGGGAAGTTTTCCACTATTACTTCTGTGAACAGGTTTTTTATGTCAATTGTGCTTTCTTCTGTTTTTTCATGTACTCCTATCAGTCTTATGTTATTCTTCTTTGTATCATCTAGCAGTTGTTGGATTGATTTCTCATGGTCCCTTACTATTTTTAAGAAATCTCTATTTTCATGGTCTCTAACTGCGATTCGGTCTTCTATATCTGATATTCTATCTTCAGATTCCCTTAATCAGCTGTGGATACTTTCAATGGAGTTTTTAATCTCCTGAATATCTGTTTGAATTTGTTTCATGGATTCTATTTCTTTCTTATGTTGGGCGATCATAGTTTCCATTTCTTTCTTATGCTGGGTATTCATGGCTTCCAGCATGTTTCTGAGCTCATCTATTTTTTTCATCTGTTTCCATTCTAGATCCTCTAATCTTGTCTTTCACTCTGCTCACCATCTCTGTAGATATCTGGGAGATTATTTCTGCTTTGAATTTTTCTAGAGCCTCATTCATCTGTTGTGTTACTTCCTGTGCTATCAGTTCAGGGTATCCAGGTAGTTGGTTATGGGAGTTATCCATCTCATTTCCCCCAGGATTTACCCTTGGTGGGGTGGAAGTCTGAGTTTGTGCCTTGCTTAAATGTCTTCTCATTTTTGTTTTTTGTACTGTCCTTGGTTTAACTCCTGGGTTGATAGTTTGAAATTGCTTATTGTAGGTATCTTTGTTGCTTGTAATTAGAACCCATATGGAATGATTGCTTCTCAGAGGTGTCTTCCAGGTATAGCTGGTCTTTCAGTTTTGAGTCTCTAATGACTCTAAGGCTATCTCATTTTCCTTATACTAGGAAGGTTCATTGACTAGATCAATAACAACACCTTAGCCCAAGTGATACAATCAGCCACACCATTGCATCAAGTACATCTTCAAAAATGACATTTTGTGGTAGTTATCAATCTGTCACCTTTAGCTGTGTGAATTAAATCAAGATCAAGGACCAACCCAACATATAGTGAATAAACTCTTCAATATAACAACTTTACCCTTTGGGATGGGGAGTTAGAAGGGGTTGGGGAGGGAGGGACAGATGGGAAGAAGGATAGGGGAAGGTTAGCAGTGTGGCCAGAGGACACAGGTGAGAAGGAAAAAGAGAATAATAGTAAAATAAAGCAGAATTCCAAATGAAGACCAAAACAGGGACAAAAAGGGAAAATGAACAATGTGGGAGAGCAAGAGAGTGAATGTAAGAGAGAGAGAGAAAGGAAAGAGAAAGGAAAAAGAAAAGAAAGAAGAAAAGAAAATAAATAAAAGGAGAGAAAAACAAATATTTGCAAAGAGTAGGAAAAAAATTAAAGATAAGAGGAGCAAAAGAAAAGAGAAGAGAAAAAAACACAAACTAATAGTATTAATTTTGGGAATTAAAAAAAACAATGAAGATGTAGGGCCTCTTTCAGGGTATGTCTCTACTGTCACAATAGGCAATGTGGGTAAGTCAATGAGTCTCAGCAAGCTAGTCACAGACTCATGAGATTCAGGCAGATTTCTGGCTGCAAGTCCCAAGTTGAGCTCCTTGTCCTCCTGTAGGGTTGAACTCTGCAGAGTTGTATTGCAGGTTCCAGCTGCCCTTCCCCTGAAGATAGACCTGGTCCTGATGGGAGGTGACGATGACTCCAACTTACCCAGTACTGTGGTCTGGTGGTCTGGTGTCCTCTGCCTCTTTGTAGTGTGGAACCAGGTGGCTGTACAGAGAAGAGGCCAGAGGAGTGGGGTGGGGGGCTTGGTGTCCAGTGGATTGCTGCTGGGCCTCGGGCTGATTCAGCCTGTTCTGCGTGACTTGCGACCTTGGTAGGGCATCCTCAGACCTGCCTGTCTGCAGCAGGCTCTGCATATTTTTAAAATGTCTTCTCATTTTCTATTTTTTAAAGTTTAATTCCTGAGTTGATGCTTGTAAGTTGCTTATGGTGAGTAGCTTTATTGCTGGTAGTTAGACTTGTTAGGAAATGACTGCTTCTCAGAGGTGTCTTCTAGATGTAGCTGGCTTTTACGTGTTGAGTCTGCTGCAAGAGATTACTTCTTCAATTTATTGGGCATGAGAAGTTGCTGCCTACTTGCCTAGCTCGCAGTTCTTTGGCACTGGATTATAGTATTTTTGAGGCAATGTCATTCTTGGTATACCAGGAAGAAGAGCTGATTAGGTGACAATTATGTTACCTTGGCTAAAATAGTACAATCAGCAATAACAATAGCATCAAACACTGCCTAGAAATGAGAAACTGGTAACTATTAATTTGCCACATTTAACTCCATGAAGTAGATTTGTGGTTGCATAACAACCTAAAATGAACCAGTGCAGTAAATAGGTCCTCAATATGGCAATTTTAACATTAGGGGAGAAGATTTAAAAGGGTTGTGTGGGAAAAATAGAGAAATAAAAGAAGAGGAAGAGATTAAAAGCAAGGCTGAAGGAAAGAAAGATCATACAAACTTTGGGAAACTGGTGATGAAGACAGGAGGGAAAGGAAGAAGGAAGAAATAAAAAACAAGGACAGAACAGAGCAACAACAAGAAAATCTAGAAATCATATAAAATCAAGAACAAACAATCAAGAAAAAAACCAAACCAACAACAACAAAAAAACCCAGAAAAGAAAAAACAAAAGAATAGTGTCCAATTCAAGAGGTGTGTCTCTGCTGTCACTCATAGACAATGTGGGCAGATAGGGTCCAGATCCAAGTTGATTAATCCCAGCAAGCCAGCCAGGGCTTTATGGCAGGGTAGAGGATAATCCTAGCAAGCCTGCACCTTTATTTCTACTGAAGTTCAGGCTGGTTTCTGGCTGTGAGGCTGGAATCAGATTTTTGAAGCCTGCAATAGTCTATGTGCTTCCTGTCCACTTGAACTCAGCTCCCTGACCTCCTGCTGACTTGAACTTGGCAGCCTCACCATGATGCCAGGAGTCACTAGACGGAGCTGGCCCACAGCTGTTCTAAGTCTGAGCTCAGTTGGCCTTTCTCCAAGATGGCTACCAACTGCCCTCTCCTAGGGGTCATCTGAACCCAAATAATTCACCAGTTGCTGTAGTCCACTATGTTCACTGCTCCATTCTACTGGTGCATTTCTCTGTGGAGGCCTCTGGGGTCACCAGTAGTCACTATGCATCTGGTTCAAGCTGCTCTTCCCATACAGTGAGTCTGGGCTCAGGGAGAAAGTGCTGCCTGCCATCTCCCTCCTCTGTGTTGAAGTCTCTCTTTGCTCTCCCTGTGGGCTTCATTCTTGCTTCAGATCCTTCCTGGGTCCCAGGAACCCACTTTTCTCCTTTTCCTCCTCCTCACACCACTATAATCCAGTGCCAGGACATGAAATCTCAGTGAGTTCTTTTTCTGCTGCTCACCATGCCCCTTGGATTTGATTTATCATGGGGAGATATCCGATTCATCTTGGCCACTTGCTGTACTCCAGATGAAAGACAAAGAATCCTACAAGAGGCTAGGAATTATGCATATGAGCAATATGCTTTGAAAAGAGAAGGAAACCAACACAGAACAGCTATTTTCCCTTCAACAGAACCAAATCAGGACTGTGATAGTAGTTATGGAGTAAAATGATATCCAATATGCTAGCTGCTCTTACCATAGGAATGAAGAGGTATGTTAAAAAGTCTGTTAACCATGATAAAGTGAGGGCTCATACAGCATGCAGAGGAAAACCTAGCTGCCTTCCATAACTGATTAGTAGACATCTTTTGTAAATATACTAAATAGATCCATCTTCCAAGGAGAAAGAAGCACTAATAGAACATAATTTCACCTGTCAATGAGCCCTAGCTATTCAGATGGATCCACAGATACCTATGGCCCAATTTCTGGACATGGCCTTCTCTACCTTCAATAATTGGGACCCAGAGGAGGGACAAAAGGCTAAAACTATAGCTGTTGCAATTGGCAATGCTTTGACTCCAGCCAGGTCATCTAGGGAAAAACCCAGGGACAGCCAGGGAAACAGTTCCTGTTTCAAGTATAAGAGGACAGAGTACTGGGCACAAGGCTGGACCAAGCTTCCAACTGGGCCCTGCTCTGTATGCGAGGAGGCAGCTAATGTGCCTGACTCATGGCACTAGAGAATTGACTGTTCCTGTTTCCAGAGGGGCTAGACCAGCAATCACCCTCCTTTCCTGCTCTGATGACTGAAGAGGCTCAGGGGAACCTGTAATGCTCATTTATGGAGATCGCTATCTTCTCTGAGAACCCTGCGTAATCTCAGATGTCAGGGGTGAGGCAATTCAGTTATCTCATTCTGTTTTGACTTACTTCTCTACAAAACCCTTCTCTGGATTTATAGCAATACTTGGGCTTGAATCAGAGATTCTTTGCAGCTGCAAAGTCAACTTTGAGACAAAGTCTAGAAATTCTGACTCCCCATCAGGCCAGAGCTATTCTGGAGACAAAAGGCTGCATGTGGCTAACAGCAGATTGGCTTACCAAGTAACAGGCCATACTTTTAGATATTACTGATGTTGCTATTAAAAACTCACACTTGGGCCAGGGATTTAGCTCAGTGGTTCCACTGCCTGCTCTGCAAGCACAAGGACCTGAGTTTGATCCCTGGTAAAAAAACAAAACAAAACAAAAAACTCACACCACTATTAACCCTGCTTCTGTAATGACTACAGGGTCCAGAAAATAGCCACTCTTGTGAATAAGACCTATGCAAGCAGCCAGGACACCAGTGACCCATCCTTCCAAACTCAGAGGAGATGTTGTTCAATGATGGAAGTAGCCTTGTCAGTCATCCAAGAAGCAAAGAAACAAAGGAAGGAGATTTGATAACTTGTAGAGGCAGTCCACGTTCCTAAGCAAATCAGAGTCATTCAGTGTAAAGGACATCAAAGGGACATGTCTGAAGTCTCCTTGGGAAGTCAAAAGGCTGACAGAGAAGCAAAAAGGGAAGACTTAACAGCTCCATAAGACTTTAGCCTTATTTCCAGTTCCCGAGGAGTCATTAAAACCAGTGTATACTCCATAGGAGAATAAATGAGCCTCAGGACAAGGGGAAATTAAAAAGGGACTCTGGTGGTACTTAAAAAACAAACTGTTCCTTCCTCAAGGGGTACAGTGGAAGGCTCTAAAAACTCTTCATGATTCCCTCCATTTGGGAAGAACTGAGACCTTTCCTGCCAACCTCAAATCCCAAATGCATGAGATTACTGCTGTACACTTGTAGGGTCTTTCCAGGTTATATTGAAGTATTTTTAAAAGAAACTCTGCAAATCCCCTGGACCCAGCACTGGTCTCGCTCTGGTTACCATCACTCCTTTTCCACCAGCACTGAGAACACTTCTTGTGGCAGGTTGAGTCCTACAGCAGTGAACAGAGTGGTTCCATGACTGGGGAACTGTAGGAGCCTCAGGATGGTCCACTGGGACCACATTCTGAAACCCTCTATGCTGGTGCTTGGAAGAAACCTGCAGCAATGTAAGATCAGGAAACACATGAAAGATACAACTATAAAGTAATAAGTAGAGTAGGGGATGTAAGTATGAGAGGTATAGGGATATCTGGAATGAGTTTATGGCAGGAAACTTGAAATCTTTGGTGAAATGGACATTTTCTGGGAAAAATCTAAGTTCCAAAGAGGACTTAAGAAAAGCTGTCTTACATTCAATATATGGAATGTTTAGAAATCTTTCCATAAAGAAAGGGTCAGACACAGTTACTGAAAATTTTAAAAATTTAATGAAGAAATACCACTTTGTAAAAGAATTTAAGAACATAGTGAGAAAAGCACAAAATTCATACTAACTTAACCAGCAAACCCTGAAGATAATCCCAGTGAAAAAAAATTGAGTACAACTTATTTATGAATATAACATGGAACATTTTGAATCAAAATATTAGGAAAAGTAATCCAGTAATACAGAAGTACATATGCTTGGATTAGTTGAGTTATGGCAGAACAGAATGTTCATTAGGCGGGCATGGAGGCACATGGCTGTAGGTCCAACTACTTGGGCAACTGAGGGAAAAGGATAAGTTCTCAGGGCGCCTGGGAAAATTATTCAGATACAAGTTGTTCATTTTAAAAAGGGTCTGTTGATATAGCAGAGGTAGAATTCCCTAGAAGGCAATATCCAGTTCTAAAAAATATTTATTTACCATAAGAAAAATCTATTTAAATGACTATAGGAATTTTAAAGAATAATCACAATTCTTGCAACACAAGATAGGAGGAATTTAAAAACCCAGTATTATACAAATGGGGGGGCATTAAAAACCTGAAAGAGAAACCAAAGGGGTTCTTTGGCGAAACTGATAATACACAAGCTAAATGGGACTTGAAATGAGGAAATGCAGACACTCCTGAGGCCTCTCACTGTTCTGATTCTTCAGTCTATGGCAGTTCTAACCCATGCAATAAAAAAAAATAAAGGCAACTGTTAGAAGTAAAAGTGCCATTGTTTACAAATGTGGTAATGGCATATATATGCAATTCAGTGATTTAAGACTCAGTACTGTTTCATACATATTTACAAGATCTTTGTATTAGTCAGCCTGGAAGGGTTCATCTAAAGAACAATGAGAGTGTCTCCAAAAGAGAAGACCTTTCTCTTCCTTTCCCTTTGTGGAGACAGGGTTATCTACAACTGTTTCTCAGGGCTTCCATTTCCTGGAGCCACACTTAGGGGCTCAGAAGTGGACATCTGGAAAAACCCCATTCTGAAGGTGCTGGATTTCAAACCTGGAATGCTCTGCATGAACTTGCTGCTTCCCTTGCCCAAGAGATTATGGAGACCCGTCTGCTCTTTGCACAGGTGCCTGCTGTAGCAGAGAGCTCAGGGCACCTCCATTACTTTGCTGCTCTGATGGAAGATTGGGCTCCTGTTGCTCTAACTCACTCGGATTCTGGTATGGGAAAAATTGGCCCTGGAATGGCAGCTGGTAATTCTCTTGGTAAAACTGAGGCTGTGACAGCTGCTGCAGATAGTATCCCCAATGGTTTGGCCACTGTCCTTGAAATACCAAATACTGATCAGGGGCCTTGTACTCCTCTTGTTGATGACCTGTTTCCTGCCCAGTGAAAGCATAATGGAGAAAAAAAGGCAGAGCATTCTGGCTTTGCCCTACCTCATACCTGGCACTTTCAAAACACTGCATAGATGGGTAAGGATAAATAAAAGAGTATGGTGTGTAGGCGCAAGAAGGGCCACTTGCTGGGGCACCTTGATACTCCAGGGGATATCTTGGCTCCCTGTTAATGCCTGTGACCAAAGAGTCACCTGAGCCAACATGACCACTGGGAATCATCTGGGTTTCCAGTGAAGAGTAGCCAGCTCTATGTAGTAGGGTCTCCTGGTCATGCAAGGAAGTCTGATTCATGGAAGAATTGTCAGATTGTACCTGGCTATTTGCGGACCCCAGGGGTTGAGACCTTTTGACACAAAACCCATTTAGTTTCCAGATGGCAAAGAGTCTCTTTTTCTCTCTAGGTGGTAGTCTGTATCTTCTATCTTGGAACCAATTCTAAAGAAAAAGAGAAAAATACACTAGTCAAATTTAGTTTTCTAGTAATATCTAAAAACATTTCTAAAATGAAGGAATATTATCTAGGTCAGCCTAGCCTCAGAATTATTAATAACTTGCTTCCTGACCATGAGAAGACATGACAATGAAGACCATCTTGCCTTTGGGTGCAGGTGTAATTATGGAACTTTTAAAATATGTACAATTCCAAACTCCCAACTGCTTCCATGGTTTCCAGTGACCAGTCTTGATGTGCAAATCAAGGTTCTCAAAATCTTCCCCTGACCACTCTGCAACCTATTTATAATTTTCAGCATTTAGAGAGATTATTCTCCCTGAAAGACATTCCTACACCTTCTCTATGTTATTCACATTGTAGTACCATATCATAAAAATCAATGCATCCTCAATTATATTCTGAATTTCATCTTATTCAAAGTTCATTCACGGAAGTAAGTTTTTCATAGAAAAGGAGAATATTTTATGTGACCCTAGACACATTATAGAACAACTCTAATCTTTTTTCTCCTCCATAAATGATAATTTTCTATGAAAATCATAGTCCCCCAAGTTTCTGCAATAAGTGTGCAAGTGATAAAATGCTGTTGTACACTATCCAATTCTAATGTAGTTTGGTGGTGGGGCATTTAGAGGCTTGAGCACAGGCAGGAGTGTCTGGGAGTATTTTGATATTTGATTATTTCTTTAGGTTCTGTCTCCACATTCAGAATTGCAATGGCATATCAGCTAAAAGGCTCACTGATACACATTCATCACTGCCTAATATAAAATTCCCATATTCATAATGAATGTGACACCTTCAAACATGCTTGCTTTCGCACCTCACAAAACAAGTATGCACAAACACATAGGCTCCAGAGTGAAACTTTTTTCAGAGGTTACAGAACCTGGAGGTACATCTCATAGGATGCCACCAAGAAACAAGACACCGCTTTGTTTTGTGTTGTCCAAGCCTCTGTGACCCTGTCCTTATCCACCCCAGCTTCTGGATCACATCATGGGTATTCACCAAGCACGTGAATTCACCAAGCATTTTAACTCAAAACTCTTTTCCACATATTACCTTTCTCAGATTGTGTTTTGATTTGTAAAATCATTGATTTGTATGTTCTTTTAAGTTTTTCCACTTTATGAATTTTATATTATTATAAGTGAATTGTTTATAGAGAATTTGCGTACATATTTCTTTTATTCTCCAAGAATATTTTTATATTCCCTTTCTCATTTCCACTGAGGAAATTTTTTCCTCTTGCCATGCAACCAATATAATCAATGATCTAGAGATTATGACAGAATAAAAACGTATGGAAAACTGAAAAATGTATATAAAATAGTACTTTAGGTTTGAAATGCTAGGGATTCAACCAAAGTACTGCACTATGCAGGCATCTGATCTACCTCTCAGCCACATCCCCAGCCCTGACTCATACAATTAGCAGATGGAACAATTTTGTGCAGCTTTCATGATAGTTTGCAAAAATAACCTTGCCATAAATTACCTCTCCAAAAAATACAGCTTTATGCCGTGCAAGGTTTTGAAGTTCATAGAATCCTGGAAGGTGCCAATTGGTGGACAAGAGTAAGCTTAGTCCTTCCTTCTGCCCTTGATATTGTTATATGTAACCTTTTATTTACTGTCACCTCTTAGGGGTTTGATTGGCAAACTCAAAGTCGCATGTCCAACCGGAAACTCCCAATGTCTCTAGCACACAGCTTCTACTCTTCCAAGCCTCCTTGTATGAAGTATACATAGATCCAATCTTCCATTTGCTTAAGCCAAAATGTGGGACCATTCCTTTATTGTTCTTCTCCCACTACATAGCCAATACCTCAATACACTGTTAGCTTTACACTGAAAATACAGAAAGTCTTCCAGTGCTGAGAAGTTTCACAGCCAGCTCTCTGATCTGAAACTTTACAGTCTCCAGCCAGCCTGGAAAACTATGAACACTACTTAATTGGATCATGCTTCTGAGCTTGTCTTAGAAAAGATTTTTTTTCATAGAATGCATATGTTATGTAAACACAGCTGCACTGAATTGTATAAAAATGACCCTTAAAATGATGACATGAAATAGCATTCTATGAAACATTTTCATAATCCCTTCCATTTTTTGTATTATCTGCAAAAATATTATCCATGCCCAACCTTGAATATTGGACTTACCTGAATGACATAAAAATGGCAGTGCAGTTGCTTGGCAAGTTCTTCCTTGGCCGTGAAAGTTGGGTAAGGATTCTCTTCAAATGCTTGTTTCAGAATCTGTAATTCATCCTCTGTAAATCGGTGTGGAGGTCTTGTTTTCCGTCTTCCACATTTTCTTTCTTGTGTTTCATTAAGATCATCTTTTTTGCCTGAAGATCCTGAAAAATGTGGAAACACAAAGGAAAGCATGACAGGTAGCATTTAGAAAAAGATCATTTCTGGAGTAACAATTCATAAATTAAGACTTATAAGACTGTTGCCTCATACCTATTAATAGTGGTCATTACTAATAAAGTAAAAGCCTATTTTAATAAAGAAGAAATCATGTTTTTGAATGAGATTATTCATAGAAGTGTGGTAGCATAGGCCTGCACTTCTAACACTCTCAGTTTTGAGGTAGAAGGATTCCTTGCTCTGCAGGAGAACAGCCAGGGAAACTCAGTAAGACTCATTTAAAAATAAATGAATTAACTAAATAAAAGGACATTATTTAAGATTTCCAGAAAATTGAAATATTTCTTAGTAATGACAAAAGTTACTGGACTATAAAAAGTAGAGACCAATGAAAAACACAGCCATGTCAAAATGTCTAACATCACTCATCACTAAGGAAATGAAAATCAAGTCCATAGACCTATATCACCATATATTTTTTAGGATTGGTATTATTTAAAAAACAGGAAAAATGAAGCTGAGTATATACACAAATTGAAAACTTGTATACTATTGATGGAAATGCAATGTGGTATTACATCTAGGGCCATTTTCCAAAATATTAAAGTAGCATATTATCCAACAATTCTTCTCATATGAAGTACTGAAAGTAGTCAAATTTATGACCTATGTAAAATGGTAGTTTGCAGGGACTGAGGAGAGAGAGGACTACGAGTCATTGTTTCATGGGCACAAAGTGACAGCTTTGGGGAATGGAAAGAGTCTGTGGGAGCACAGTGGTGATGGTGGCATCAGTGTAAATGAGCACAGTGTCCCTAAGAGTACACTTGCAATGGGCCAGATGCTCAAGGACATGTTCTGCTTTATCTGGATAAAATATAAACCCGAATCCAAACAAATGCCCAGACCTATAAGATGTGAACCTATTCATGAATAGTGTAGACCCAGCGAGATTTCGCCTTAATTCAAAGTCACTTCCAGAGAACAAAACGAAGTGACAGCTATTGGCATCATTGCATTCTTGAGGTTGGAGCTCCCATAATCTGATTACTTCTGAAAGGACACAGCCATTAATTCTGTGGCAGTAGGGATTAAGGTTCTAACAGAATGTCTTATGTGTCACATCCAAAGCATAACACTGAGCATCAGTCAATGGAAGATACCTGGAAAACTACTGAGTGACTGACAGTGAGCATTTCATATATTTCAGTGTAAGATTATAGAATCATGTTTGTTTTTGTTTTTTGAGACAGGGTCTCACTATGTAGTTCAGGCTGACTTTGAAATTACTATGTAGCCCAGGCTGGCCTTGAATTTAAGGCGATCATCCTGCCTCAGCCTCCTGAGTGCTGGGATTATAGGCATGCACCACCATGTCCAGAGTAAGAATCATGGCTTTGAAACAAGACGTAAACATTATATAAAGGCCTGGTTTTGTTATTGAATTAAGTAGACCAGTAGCTAATGTAATGAAGAAAACCAGAGCACTTGCCTGTCATTGATGAGGGCCTGGAGTTAAATGCCCAGTAAAAGAAAAAAGAAAAGTAAAAAGAAATAATACTGCTAAACTCCATAGTGGGACTTCCAGGAAGATGGCAGAGTGGTGAGCAGCAGAGAAAGAGCCTGTCCCAGATTTGGTGTCCAGACACTGGAATACTGCACTATGAGGGAGAGAAGAAGCAAAATGCTACCCTGGGACCCAGGAAAGATCTGAAGCGAGAAGTGAAGCCCACAGGGTCTCTATACTGCAGAAAAATCACAGGCTTCCCTAACCTGGTCAGAAATAATCCCACTGGCACTCAGCTAAAGCAAGAGCTTTCTGAGGATAAAATGCTATAAGTGCCTTCATGTGCCTAAATTTCCCATTTGGAGATGCTTCTTACAGTGTAAAGAGACCCATGTTTGCAGTGTCAGTCTGCAGTGAAGATGCCCAACAAGGACAGCTTCTATCCCTTAATCAGGTATTTAATCTGCAAAATAGGGGGAGGAAACTCCGATGGAAGCAGGGCCTGCCTGGAAAGTACACACCATGGTGTTTTTCTGCCCCATTTCCTCAACAGTGTCTCCTCAATGCAGACTATGAGGTGAAGGTTAGGCTGTGGGTTGTGATGCCTATGCAAAATTAGTGCTCCATGGATGTGGTTCATTTGTGCTGAGCCCAGTCCTACAATCTACAGAAATGTTCCAATTATAAAAAGGAGCCCCAGTAATGTCCATATGTGCCTGCCTTTCCTGTGAATGGCACTCTCCAGTATCTTTCACTGACTCCGTCATACTTGGTAAAGATGCTCACCAAAGAGGAATTCTAGAGCTGCTTCAGAAACTGTCAAGAAATATGGGCTAAGCGTATTCAAAGCAAAAGGGAGTAGTTTGAGAATTTATTTTTTTCAAGAACTTGGAAACTTATTTAATGACAATACTCTTGAAATTACACATCTCTAAAGAACGCCACAACAGTACCATAATAACGTTTTTTTCTGGGGGAAATTGAGCACAGAAAGGCTTGCGTGAGTTACAGCTGGGAAAGAAAGCTCCTTTGCATTAATATGATTTGTAGTCTTGGTTTGGATTGGCAGTAGGGTGAACAGAAAGAAAACAGTTTTTAAGTATAAAATGTGTACACTGTAGACCATAACTGACTAAAGAACAAATCACCTGTAGTTTTTAGGTGATCTTTGAACATTGGTCCTGTGTTCTAAATTATCCATTAACTAGTGGGGACTCAAGCTCACCCCTTATCATTAAAATTCATATTCATAGAACTTTCACAGTTGTGCTGTTCTAGTTACAAATAGCTTCTACTTTTCCAGGACATAATTTCACTCTGTTTAAGCAAGAATTCATTAAAGATGCTGTAAATAACCTGTAAATATTTAGCCATGAATAGAGGGTGGACTACCATCTATGGCTTTAGTAGTAATGCAAAATGCATTTTAAAAGCTACATTTTAGCGTGCATTAAGCTAATGATTAATACTTGCAAGGCAATTTTCAATGTTAGACTCATTTTTTAAAAATCTGGCCAGAAGCTTTATTGTTTCATAAATAAGCATTTTATGTACTTTGAGATGGTTAACAGTTATTTCAAGATTATTGCAATAAATATTTATAAAAAATAGCAATCATCTCAGTAATCATATAGACTTCTTCTCACTCTAAAGACTTCCAGTTCTGTATCAAAAAACTTAACAAATGTCACAAGGAAGCTAAATAATGGTCTATGTAGGACAAAAAGAAAATTCTCCTGGGGAAACTAACAAAGCACTTTCCTCACACATTTTTTATTCATACTTTTCATAAAGACAGCTAGCTTTGCTTTGGAGTGCTTAATCTGGAAGGGAATGCAAGAAACCAACAGTTTTAGGAGAAAAACTGCTTTCATAAAAATCTCCAGTGTAAGCCAAAGGTTTTTCTAATGACGTCAAAAACCTTAAGAACTAAGCAAGCATGTATTCAATTAGACATCAATACTTATGCATGAAAACCTCCACAACTATAAACATGTTGTTTGTATACTTGAAAAAGCAACAAATTTCATGCTTTGAACATTTTATCTAGAGACATTTTAAGGATATGCTGCTTTAGGAGATTCGAAAGGAAAACTCACACATACATAATTCCACTAGGGACTGCCCATGTGACTAACACTCTGGACTGTCCCAACATGTCCTCACCAGGAGGGCATCTCCAGTGTGAAGACAGCACTGAGAAGCAGAGCAGGAGGATGAATCCCCTGTCTCTCTGTTCCAAAGGCAAATGTAAACACAGCAGTCACTCATTTGTTCCAAATACCCAGAAGTCTATCACTGACTCATCACAATCACAAAATGCTAAATCCTAAGAATGGGGGAAAAATCCCATGGGTAACCTACTATTTCTCTCTGGTCTCTACACCAAAACCTCTATGTTGCTTATGACATTACTTCAATATTCTGTGTGCTGAAAAATAAATCGGCAAACACAAACTTGCTAATTTTCACTTACTCTAATAAACTCAAAAATAAACAAAATACTTAAATTCTCCTAACCCAAATTCTAGTTTTCACATTTGTTAAATAGTTTTCTAAAATTACTCAAACACGAGAATTGGACATATTTATGTGGTTACTTGGAAGAGAATTACTGAATTTATTCTCTAAAAGAAAAAGCCGACCCGAGGGTTGCATTACTGGAACATTTTAAATGTGTAGACATGTCCTTATCCTCTAAACCTCAACCAGAGTGGCTTGTTCAAAGTACATAACGAGCATCTCCCCTACTAAACAAGAGAGGTCTGATGCAACAGAAGCCAGACGCTGTAGTTTCACTTCTTTCTGTTGCTTCCAGTTGCTAGCATAGTTGCAACTTGCATAAATATATTTAATGTATCCATGTAGATTGCCAACATCAAATTGATGGGATCATACTTTTGAACTCCATACATTGGTGTTATTTGTGCACGTTTGACTACTTTCTGAGTATCATGCAGAAGGAAGATACTGAAGAGAACTAATCCACCATACACTGCCATTGAGTACAAAGTGGCACGAGCCACAGAGGTAGGTGGAAGAAACAATCCCAGTGAGGACGTGAAGACCAGACCCAGGCCCACACTCAGGGGCGCTCCCATGTTCAGAAACTTCTCACTGGGTGCAAACATGGCCACAGTGGACAGGCCTCCCACGATGCCAGCTGTGTACCACGCGGCTCTGATGAGGAGAGGGCCACCTAATATGGTCAGAGGTGCCACCACCACACCCATCACACCAGAATGGAGCAACCAGGTGAGATGCTTTTGTCCTGGACTCTGTTCATATGGTATGGATTGTACCAGCATTCCAGCTCCAATCATGGCGGCAAAAGTTGCACCAATTGTCATCCAAGAGCCTCTCATCATGAAGTTCATGAGAACAGGACTTCTAGCTACTTCCAAGGCAGACAAAGCTGTTAAACCAATACTTCCTGCTAAGTACATGGAGGTGGAACATATCCTATCCTTCACATATTGAGGCCAAATTACAGCCTTTTCAATCGCTCCAATCTCATTAGACATTCCCAAGCCATAGTAGCACAATGCTCTAAGACCAACAGCAGCCCCCCCAGCAACAAACCATCTTCCCATCTGGTCAATTTTAAAGATTTTTTCCATTGATGGTTCCAATGCTGCCTCTTTGAGCTCGGGCAGTTTTCCCAAGGCGGATTCCAATTCTTGACCTGGCGGCATATTCCCTGCTGGGTGTTAAGAGCCATTGATTCCCCGTGATGGAACTCTTTACAACGGGGGAGGAGGCCTTGGTGAATGCTGGGTGGAAGACCTTGGAAGGTAGTGTCCGAAGACACACAAGCCTTGCAGCCCGCACGGTGTTGCACTGGTTCACCAGGCAGATCCGAAATGCCCAGCTCCCAGTCACCTGTACCCCGCAGCTCCCCTTCCGGCCTGCGGAACACTTCAGCTTCACTTCGCTGACTTTTCACTTGCTCGGGCTTTTGTTAGACTAAATTTTTATTTCCAGGAGTCTTACTGTAGGTAAACGTTATTGTAGTTATTTACTAGTTAAGTATACTTAAAGAATGAAAATGTTGGGCAAATTAAAACATTAAGAAAATCAAGTTTCTGGGTCTTTCCCTAAGAGCATTATAGTTCTCATCTACCCTCTCCCTTTTCCTGTTCCTCACATAGTCGTGCCACCCCCGCGGTGGCCAATGCCTAGGCTCGGGGTTCAGGTCTGACGGGGGCCCCATGGCAGGGTCGCGGCTGCCCTGTGCCCACCCTATTGCTTTGCGAGCCTGGCACCGAGGAGGTGGCGCCTGCCCTCTCTCCCACCGCGGGAGTCACTGCTAGTGTCCGGGCTGCTGGCTTCTGAATCTCACAAGTGTAGGTAGCCACCGCCAAGGGATTCAAGGAGCAGGCGGGCGGTGGAGAGCAGGACGTGCCCCTGAGGCGACCCTGCCTCCTTGGGGGCCAAGAGTTTAATGGCAATGTTCTTTTTCCTATAATAAAGTTTTGATTCAATATTTCACCACTTATTTTGATCATACTGTATATCTGCACATATAAGCAAATGAAGAAAAACTATAATCTCAGGTCCCTTTTGGATTCTTTACCCTCTCAGAAAGTCCTACTCCACAATTCCTCTCTCTAGCCACTATACACAGTCACCTTCATAACATGGGTGGTCCCCAGCCTACTAGACCGCTTCTTGTATTTTTTAGTACTCAGAAGTAAACTCATGGCCTTTGCACAGAACTGCATTTCCCGGCCTTTTAAAACTTCCTAAACAGCTTCTCACTAATTTAATAAATTGCCCAGGCTTGGCTCCAACTTGTGATCCTCCGACCTGCACTTTTAAGAGATAACGTTTCCAATCCCTACAAGACACTAGTACCTTACACAGCCTGCTACACACTCGACACTTTGCAGTTTCCCACCCAACACTTTACCTCTGGAAGCCATGTCAAATATCCAGCACACCCTCTCCAAGTAACACTGCTCTCCAAGGTCGCTCTGAGACCTACTGTCCCAGGTGAGGTAAGTGTGGAAGTGAGGGCTCTGAAGCAGAGCTCTATAAAATACCCCGCTGAGCCCACCCACCCTACACACACCTGGTTGGCTCGCCCAATCACACCAATACTCACCCACTCAAGGCTTGGGCAATCTCCCCACTCCCACTGTCAGCCCCAAGCTGTCCCTGCCCTGCCCAGTCTCTGCCTCACACTAGACAAGGCAGAGCCTTACAAAGACAGCTGGCTTCACCTAAATGACCTTCCTGTTTCCTACTTTCCACTCAGCACTGCTGCGGCTTACACTTTTATCTGATCCCTCTCACAGACTTAATGTCAGTAGAATTTTATGCCCAGTCTGACTTGAGGACACTGGGACATTTAGACAATAGGCTGAGCCCCTCACCCCAAACCTCATTCCTGGGCCCTCGCACTGCCATACTCCAGGCTGCTGGCAGTGTGAGGAAGGAGCCTCACCTGGCTCACAATGACCACCTAACTTGAATTTGTCCTTGATTAAGCGAGAATCAGATTGGAGTCAGGAGAGACCACAGGTTGCCATTAAAGACATTATAAGATGAATAGCTTTAGTATAACATTGTCTGATTTGAGGGAGGAAGGGTTGGAGACTGAACACAGAGCATTCACACTGATGTGCGTCCAGCCCTTATTTATCTAATTTTTTGTGTGTGACAGAGTCTCCCCTAGTCACTAATTTTCCCAGGCTATGCTAAAAAATGGAGACCCTCCTGCAGCGCTGGGGTTATGAGGTGGAGGGTCCAGGGAGTTGTTTCCAGGCTCTTGGTATCCCAAGGAACTTGAGCAGGACACTCGGAGTAACAAGGGAAGATTTATTAAAAGTGAAAATTTGAGGCCATACTCAGACCCACCTGTAACACAGGCTGAGGCACTGAACATAAACAGCTGCCGCCTTCCAATCTATCCTCTCTGGGCTTGTATCTAAGTCTCTGAGGCTGTAGCTCCTCTCAGATGCCAAAGATCTAACAGCAGCATGAGCAGCAATGTGGATGTACCAGGGGGTACCTGCCTCATCCAAACTGTCAGCAGGCAGAGCTGGGACCATACAAGGGGGTAAGGGTGCCACGACAGCAATGTAAATGGTGTTAGGCACAAGCCAAGGTCATGAACTTTTGATTTTGGGTAAATTCTGAAGAATTTGTGGGACGCAAAAACCTTTGTCTGTTCCTTTTCTGTTACTTGGACATAGTCATCCTCACTCTGTCTGGTTTCGCAGTTCTTGACACATAGCTGTCTCTTTACTCTTCCTTATTTTACCTCCTACCTCACTCAATGCAGTTCTGTGCCACCTTGCCACGCCATCTATCCTCAAACTGTTTCATAACAGAGCCAAACCCTCTGCTTTACAGCTGAGGAGACTGCAGGCCTTGGAGCTGATTTCACTACTGTAAGCCTTTGTATTTTCTTAAATGCATGGGAGAATGTGATGACACTTGTGAGGTTTCTGTTTATCATCCACATTCAGAACACACAACACATGCTTGACAATTGTTTCATGTTAATTCTCCTCAATACAGAGAGCCACAGGTTCCTCTTTTTTGTTTTTGTTTTGTTATTCAAATAAGTTGCTACATACAAATACAGTGGACCCTAGAGTTATGACTAGCCTGACATGCAAACAACTTGGGTTTCAACTGGAATTTTACTATTTGACTTAAGACCTGAATGCCGGCCACTTGTGCTTCCACATGGTCTCACATAAAGATTTAACCCTTAAAGAGTCCTGGAAGGAACATTACAACATCCTTTCCTGGGTGGGATTAATTGAGACATCCTGGGCCAATGTCTCTCTAAGGATACTGAGATCTGCATGTGTACAGGAGAGAGATTTTGAAGGCTGTGTAGAGGAGCCTTTAATTGACCGACTTGTGTTTCAACCAGCCCTTGTGAACAAATTGAGTTCGTAAGTTAAGGGTCCACTGTATATGAAGACTGACACTTGTAGCAGCACCATGGAGATGTGGATGATTATACACATAAGTCCTGGTGCATGAGATTCACTAAAGTAACTGAGGTCAAACTCTAAGAAGAGAACACTATCTAGATGAACATGAAGCAAATGAAGTGGGATGTTTTTGTTTTTTTGTTTGTTAGCTGGTTTTATTGTACTGGAGTTTGAACCTAGAATCTTTGCAATGAACTCTATTTCTAGCACACTTTTTAATTTTTTAAAATTTTGACAATATTAAGATAACAAATTTATAAACTGAGAGATTCAGAGTCATCTACTTTAAAAGGCCAATACTGCGGAAAAAATGAGGTTAACATAGAAAAGTAAGAAGACATGAATCATTAACAACTAATAAAAGATTTTGGGGGCCAGGGATTTAGCTCAGTGGTTTTGCCGCCTGCTGCACAAGCACAAGGACCCAAGGTCGATCCCTGGTACCAAAAAAAAAAAAAATTTTGTAACAGCCACATTCTGCCCAGTGAACACATCATAGGAATCATCCTTCAAAATTACCATGGTAAAATGTCAGTTCCTTCAGAGAATAATAATTAGTTCCTCCTAATAAGCTTAGAAAATCTTATTTATAATGAACTGTCCTGGATTTCACTAGATTGTGATCCCCTCTATTATGCCATTAGAAGTATTGACACCTGGGCTGGGGATTTAGCTCAGTGGCACCGTGCCTGCCTTGCAAGCACAAGGTCCTAAATTCAATCCCCAATACCAAAAAAAAAAAAAAAAAAAAAAAAAAGGAAGAAGTACTGACATCTTTATAGCTATCATATTTACATAATATATACATAATATTTAAATTTGCTCTTCACTGAGAAGAACTGAATACATATTTAATCAAATCACAATACAAATGCACTGTATATTTTGGAAACAAAAAGCACACAAAGAAGCCAATTGGTCCTATAAAAAGAAACAAGATCAAAATTATTGCCATGCTATGACAGAAGTACAGAATTATACTTGCTGTTCCTGTGATTTGCAGTTTTGAAAAGAAGTAATGTGTTGCATAGATTAAGAAATGCACTCTACATTTTACATTGATTAAGAAATGCCCTATACTAAAGCCACAGTTAAGGAATGCACACCATCACCAATGGTAATTCTCTGCACAGATGTGGAAATAACAAAGAAGGATAGTTGCTTCAGAACACATAATAACCAAAATGATAAACACCAGAAACAGGAAGCCAACCATGTAATACATCAGGGGTTACCAAATGCTATTTAGAATGAAGAAAAGCTGTAGGAAGATGCAGTCAAAGGGCAAAATCTCTCCCATGATAATACCAGGCTAGGGCTTTGTGTAAAAAGACTGTTCTGAAATCTAATGTGGGATAATATCCACTCAAATTGGATATTATGGGTTATATCTAGATGTCCCTCCAAGCCTCATGTGCTTAGAGGTGGGGCATTTCAGATCTGGCTGGGTCTAGGGTGTGTGATACTGGGATTACTAAATTAGTTCAGTGATTGGAATTAGCATAGCTCTGGGTGTGGCTAAATGGATTCACTGAAAACAGAAGCCCTACCCTGGGGATTAATGTGGGAGACACTAATCAATAGGTTTGTAGCTTGGGTGGCATAAAAGGGAAAGGGAGGCTCCATGCTGCTGCTACTGCTGCTTCCTGCTGCCTTATTCTTGCCATGCCATAGACTATTCCTCCTCTGTCATTCCCCTCTGACATGCTGGCCTGCCTTGGGATCAGCTGACTATGGGCTAAAACTTTAATGAACTGTGAGCTGAAATAAACCATTCCTACTTTAACTTTGGGTGTTGGGTATTTTGTCTCAGCAATGAGAAAGTAACTAAGACACTGAGTGTTCAATGTTATTATTCTTAAAACCAGAGTATGCATGAGTACATATCAGAAGAACAGATATGCACAACCATAGGGTCAATATGGCAACCAGTGTGCCAGAAGGAATCACTACGGAAGATCCTTTCCCCAGAGGATTAGACCTATTATAAAGGAGTCAGCAAATACGATCACAGGACAGAAATTATGTCAATAAAATGTTTTCTACTTTTCACCTCAAAAAGACTCAGAATCTGGTGAATTCTACAAATAGCCCACAGGAGGGCCTAGCAGCACCTACAGGACCAAAGTGCATGTCACCTGTGCTCCTCAGTTGGCAGGTCAAAACCCCAGAAAGATAAAAAATAGTCACAAATATCATAATTAAAATCTGTATCTCAGATTCTAGGAAAACTGACAGAAGCACCCCGTTTCTTTGAGGATAGAAAATGTTACCATGAACTAGTTTCCAGCCTAATTCTTACTGAGCGTCTTCAGTAGTATGGAGTGTCCCCCACATAATCATAGCCACCATTCCAGAAAAGAAGAGAATGGTGAGGGGGGAATTCATTATGCTAAACCGCGGAATGTGGGTATGAGGCATGGACTCCAGAGTACAGTTGCTTCTAGATGATATTTTTGTCTTCTTGGAAATGAACAAAATAAATATAGGTAATTTTAATCTCCCAAGAATCTTTGTTACTTATATCCATGGGAGGTTCAGAGCAGTCTGGCCTATTTATACGAGTATGTTTGAAACTTTTTGTTTGAATTTTTGCAGCCACTGTTTTTTTTTTTGGGGGGGGAGGGTGGCAGGCAGCTCCCTCAACGCAGCCAGTGTTATGGTTTATATCTAGATCTCTGCCTAATCCTCATACACTCATAGGTTGGGGTTTAGGGAGGTAATTTGATCATGGGGGTGAGATATTCATCACAGGATTAGTCCTCTGATGAGCTTATAGCTAGTGTGATATTGGGAGGTGAAACCTGGTGGGAAGAGCCAGATCACTGTGGGTGTTGCTTGGAAGGGTGATTCTCCCTTCCTTCTTCCCAAATTCTCTGCTTCTCCTCTGCCTTCCCCCTGTACCATGTTGTCCAGCTTTGGAGCCAGCTGCCTATGGACTGAAACCTCTACAAACTGTGAGCCAAAATAAACCTCTCCTCCTTTAATGTGTGAGTGTTCTGTGTTTTGTCCCAGGAACAAGAAAGTAATGAAGGCAGCCACAGGTCTTGCTCCCATGGACCCCATCCCAATAACATGATAGTATACTTTGGTGTCAACATGGTTGAAGATACAAAATGTATCTCTTTCAAGGAACTTTTTAAAAAAAAATTCTTTTATTGGTATGTTTTAGGTATGCAATACAGTTACATTTATCATTGGGTGCTTGTACCTGTACATGATGTATCTTAGTTCTTATTTTTTCCCCATTACCTGTGCACCCTTCACCCCCTCCACCCTTCCCTATTTACATAGATTTCTAATTTCCATTTTTGTCTTTTCTCATAATTTTTCCCTTCTTTCCTTTCCCCTTCCCCTCCCACCACCGTACTACTCAGCCATAAAGAACGAGAAACTAGTCATTTATAGCTAAATGCATGCATATTGAGGCCATACTCTTTTTTTTTTTTTTAACATTTTCAGATTCACTTTTATTCTTTTTTCTTTTTCACATACAGAGCTTCTCCACACACATTTCTTGCAGCCATAAAGTTACTTAATGTTGGCCAGGTACCATTTTACCCCTAAAACTTTGTTGGCATCAAAATATGAGTTAACTAGTGTTAAATCCATAAAATATTTACATTGCACAGCACAATAAGCTTTAGACACTTGGCAATTAAACTACATTTAAAAAAGAGGATAAGACCCCCACCCACATGCTTGGATCAGTGTTCACTGGTCCTTATCTGGTGACTGGACACTGGTTCAAAGGGCAGCAGAGGCAGCAGGCAGTTACTCTGGAGGACACTGAACACTGTGATCTGGAAGTGCGCTATGCTGTTACCTAGGTCAGGCAGTGCCACCTTTTTCCTAGGTGGTCTCAGAGTTCTAGAATGGGAGGTCCAGCGGACACAAAATGAAGACAGACAACACATTTATTCTGTGGAGACATCCTACTCAGACTATGTGCGTGCTGTGATTCTGAATGCAACTCTTCCCAAAAACTTGTCACAATTGTCCTCATTTCTTAGGTTCCTTGATCCCTCAATTTTGCCCTCTACTATTACTTCTTTCTTAGTGCTGTTAGATTCAAAGGAGACCTGGACAGCAACCAATGGCTGCAGATAGCCCACATGCAGTTTCTTTCCATAATATGGAAAATACTTATAAGTCAATGATTCCATGATTAGGATAAGTTGATACAATTGCTGTGTTTTCATCCTTAGAAATACAGTCTATCTTTGGTGATCCTTCAGGCTTTAATCCAATTATTGTATTCATTTTCACAAGAATACAAGGTTGTCCTTGGGAATAGCCAAAATCAGGATCATTTCTGCCACTGCAGGCTTGAAGAAATCAGGAAACCGACATGCAACATACACTGGACCCTTCTGTTCAAAAAGTACTCCAACAGTAGTACAGTTGGTGAGATTCTTCTGTTCTTCTAAAGAATGTGACTTTAGAAACTTCTTAAGGTCTTTAACGTACCCTTCATAGGAACTTGGATCAGACACACTGAATGTATATTCCAGTGCAGTCACTGGTTTTGGAAAAACCGTAAGTCCTGGACTAGGAATCTGGACACGATATTTTGGAACCTCATCATTCAGAGTCTGAAGCATAGCCCACATTGTGAATGCGAAGAGTGCAGCCAGGAACCCATAAAAAACTAGGTAGAAGAGCAAGATCCAACCTTCTCCCCTATAGTTAAGACACTCAAGATGGGATGGGAGTCAGATCTCCAGAGTAGAGCATTTACTGAGGCATGACCCAGAATAAGAGCAGGTGACTGAGAATATGGCACTTCATGGACCCCAGCTCTTGGTGGTGCGCCTCAGGAACTCTCGGGTGGTCGGGTTGTACAAGAAGAGCTTCCACTCAGCCAGGCTCTCGTTGAAAGACTTCTTCTCGCCCTTCGTCATGGTGGGCGTGCGGAGCGTCCCGGCAGCGGCGCAGCCCGGCAACGGCAACGGCGGCGGAGGGCGGAACTGCCGAGAACACCTCCTCCTCACCGGGATCACTGCAGCCCCCTGAGCCGCGCCCAGCCTGCGGCCGCTCCGGCCACGGACGCTTGACGTCTCCCGAGGCCATACTCTTAAGTGAAATAAATAGGACACACACGTGTAAATACCGAATAGTCTCTCTTGTGTGAGAAATTGAAAGTGTAAATAAGGGCTAAAGTGATTAAAATGAATAATTGATAATTTGAAATAGGAAAAGGTCATGGAACTTTTAATTAATAACACAGGCATCTTTTGCATGGCTTTTATCTGTAATGTCATAGCTAATAGGAAATTCAGAATTACAGAACCTCTGAACATCTTCAACATTATAACACTATGTTCCAGGCATGTTACCACGAACTAATGAGAGTGATAATTCAGTAACATGCGATTTACTGGAGACCTCTGCAGTAGGTTCCAGTCTCCTGTTTAGTGTACAACGCAAGGCTGAAGAAAAAAAAACAAACCCTGAAAGACAGAACTAAAGAGACACAGAAACCAGGGAGCCAGGATAGCCAATGCTGCTCATTCAGTCAAATGTGATGGTCAGTCCAAGCCACTGAGTTTTATTGGTAATCAGTTGGGATAAAGGCAAACTACATGGTAAAGGGGAACTACATGTGAGGACATGTCGTTGTGCAGTTTCCATGGAAACTAATGCAGGCAAGGCTTGTAAAGGAAAAAGATAAAGCACTCTCAAATTAGGAATAGCATAGACAAAATATATGGTTATAATTAAATCCTTGTCCTTCTAGTCAAGAAAGTTTTAATTGTGGGAACAGAAATTGGGTGCAAGTTACTCTGACCTCAGCATGTAGGCTTTGGCTGGACTCCTCAAAAGAAGCCAACTGAGGGGTTAACTCTTTACAGCCTGCTTGGGCACAATCAATACTGCAGTCACCTACACAATTTTTAAAGAAATTTCACTTTGGTTTGTCTTCTGCATTCTCAGTATGGTATGTTTTTTGTACCAACAAGCTTGCAAGTTTCCTCTTTATTAAGTGGAAACTTGTATAGAGAAGTTTTAATTCTCTCTTCAAATTACACTTGACAAAGATTTTCAGGTCGAGGCTTTCCTTCTGATGCTTGGCAAAAATCAAATGCTGTGTATCATAAGGAAGAACAGGTTCCATGGAGTCAAGCTGTTCCCAAATAGTTCTACTTCAGACAGCCAGTGACTGTGGCCAGTCCTTCCCTTCCCTGTGCCTCTCCTTTCTCATATTTCATTCCCCCATCTCTTTTTTCTTTGCAGAAGTTGATGGGTGCCAGGCTGGGCAGGTAGAAGGCACTGGCCTGGCAGGATCTGTGACAGTACTAATAGTTGTGGCCACTTGGGTGGTGATGCTGGCAGCCTGCTTCTCATGAGAGCTACTAAAGGAAAGCTCAAGTGAGTCTAGGGGGTGTAGAGGGGAGGAGGGACAGGGAGGCTCAGACAGGACCACAAAGCTACTGGAGGTAAGGGAAGCCAGCCCCATGATTACTTAGCTCTGGGAGCCACTTTTTATTCTCTTATTTTTATTTATTTATAGTTTTAATTTTGAGACACAGTGTCACTAAGTCACTAAGGTGCCCAGACTGGGCTGAAATTCACAGTCTTCTTGCCTGAGCCTCACAGAGTGCTAGGATTTAGGTGTTGTGCTACCATGCCCTGCGAAGAATGTTTTTCCTGGGGCAAGTTCATGGCAGAAGTGTGGGAGATCAGAAATGCTGGAGAAAAATCCAGTTTCTCACTTGTTTCTCATATGAATATGTCTGAAAGCCAAAATGAACAAGAGGCATCACAAACAGACTTGATGGGCAGCCAAAATCCTGGGGGTGGACGTGTCCCTGAATGATGAGTGTGGATGTCTTGTGTCATTTGCTTAGTGACCTTCCCAGCCATTATTGTGAAGTACCAGGGACTGTGGTGTAGTTGGGGAATATTCTGGGATCTCAGAGAGTTGGAATGGGCTGGAAACTGAGAGAGTAGAGCAATGCGAGATGGGGCTGGGCCAATGGGTGCTATGAAAGCTGTTTTTCCATTGTCCCAGGTGGAGGTTCCTGCTAGGCACAGCTATCCAGCCATGCTCCTCCCTTGTACCATTTGATATATGTGTGAAACAGTGTTGTTCAACAATAAATGGACATTGTACTTGGCTGGATTTTCTAAAAAAACAACAACCCCAAACCATAGGTTGGACACAGGTCAGCTCTTCTGTTTTTTTCTCATTACCTTCAAATTACACCAGACACCTGCCCTGTTCTTTCTTCAACAAGCTGGTTTCAAAATCATGGGAACCAGACTGCTTCCTGCCCTGCTTCTCTTTCCTTAGCTACAGTTGCCTCTGTGCTCACCTAGAGTTTAGATGTCACTGACCCAGGTCAAAAAGCTACCTCTGAACAGCACAATCTCCTGGCTAATATTCCTGTTACCCCATCTCTCTTCTCTCTTGAAACTCTCCCAGTTCATATTTTTATATTAAGCTTGGCTTTGCTAGATGTCCACTGATTTCTGAATCCTTTTAAAACACACCCTAATGATGAGAGCACAGCACAGACTAGGGCTTTGTATGGAGCCCTGCAATGCTGCTGTAAGCAGCCAAATGGAGTCTCTAATAATCAACTTCAGGGGTGAACTTATAAGAATATATCCTTATCCTGGTGTGATGGCACATTTGCAATCTCAGCACTGACAGAAGCAGAGAAAGGAGGATGGCAAATTTCAGCCCAGCCTGGACACATGAGCAGCTTAGGGAGAACCTGTCTTAACATTTAAGAAAAAAATACAAATATGAATAAAAGGGCTTGGGATGTAGATTAGAGCAATCTCCTTGGGTTCAATCTCCATAAAACATAACCAAATAAACAAACAAAATTATCCTTACCAATGATGACATGAGAGGAAATGTCTGAACTCAGTCTGTTCTCTGGCACAGATGTTCCTACCCTGGCTACTCCTCCTTTATTATTTGAGAACCCTTCACTTGGTGCCAGGTCAGCTCTGGAAGGTTCATGCACTTCCAGGTGCAGAGAGATGTTCTGCACTCCTGTCCTGGGCATCTACATTAGGTTCCACACTGACTGATCCAGGTCAGGGTGGAAGAAATTACTTTGGCTTAAAGCAAGTCATTAATATGGCAATTTAATTAAAATGACCATCTTGTTAAAGAGATAAAAACACCAAAAAACACAGATCATTTATGACTTGGGTGGTTTATAGAGATTCAGATTTTGGTATTCCATAAGTGTTTCTCTCAGAAGTTATATCCTCCCCAAATTTAAGGACTTTTCCCTGCTCTTTGGATCCAGTGAATTATTAAATTCTTTTTCCCATTGCTTTTACAATAGTAAAAGTAAATTTCACTTAAATATAAGTTTCTCTTGGGTTTGCCTACTTCAAATTGTACTATGATTTTCTTTTCCATGAACAAATATATTCAACACTGCAGCTCAAAAGTTCTATCACAATATTAAATACACCATTATGCTATGTTTGACTCTCTGTTTAGGGCTTGTCTTTGATCCCCAGTACCCCCAAAACATTATTGAAATGCAGAAGGCAGTTAAGAAAAGAGGTACCAAGTAATTGAGGAGCACATCATTGATATACGTAAACATACATGGATTAAATTCAACAATCTAAAACATTGATTCCCTGAAGAGAATAAAAAAATCAAGACCCACTAGATGATTTCTACAAAAGATGCAATTTACACATACATTGAAAGAGAAAGGAAGCCAATGGTAATTGATGCAAATTGTGTTTCACAGTGAGCAATTGTGGCAATTTTTAAAGCATGCAAAATAGAATTTTAGTCGAAAAATCCCAGAGTCAAAAAAGGACAGCATGTAATAAAAAGGCTCAAATCCCTCAGAAAAATATCACAATTATAAATATATATGCACCTAACACCCGAGCTCTCGAAATATTTGAGACAATGCCCAAGAAAATGCAAAACTATCCAATGATGAATGCAACTGTGTTGTATACCTAAAACGTAAAAACTTAATGAAAAAAATGCAAAACTATGTGGAAATTACTCAACAAACTCAAACAACCAATGGCTTAAAGAAGAAATTAACTACAGAAATAAAAATGGGACACAGTAGAAAGGTTTTTTTTTCTTTTTTTTTGGCTTTTCAACACAGAGGCTCACATTGTAGTTCAGGCTGTCCTTAAACTTACTGTGGATCCCAGGCTAGTCTGAAACTCATGACCATCAGGGGCTGCAGAACTACCCAACCACCTGACTGAGGGTATGGTGAGGAAAAGAATAAGACAAGAGAAAGGTTTACTGCATGAAGGGGGTCTGGGATGGTTAAACCTCTTGCAAGACTAAAACAACAAGGGTCTGGACTCGCCACTATTTATTGATTACACAACATTGCAGGGGGTATAAAAGCAGATATAGGGAACAGCAGGGCTAAGGCACTGACATGAGCTAGGGTTGCAAAAAGAGGGACAATGCATTCCTGTAAAAACCAGGTTGTGGTTAATGAGTAACCTGTTTGTTTCCTATAACTAACATTTGCTCTGGAGGATTTGTCATACAGGAGTCAGAGTCTCCAGCTGCAGTGTTATCTTGGTATCAGAGGTGCCACAGTGTCACCGACCATGGAGGCCCCAACTGTGGCCATTGCCATAGGGAGTTGTTTTTCTGCTTGGCAGCCGAAGGCTCATCTAGCAAGTCACATAGGCCTAGGACAGACGCACAATGTAATCATAGCTAATTAATAAGCCAATTCAATAATGTTTATAGCCTACTCAGTGAAGTTTCAAGCTGATCTCTGGCAATGGCTATTTTCCTGCTTTAGACTCCCGAATGTTGGGATTACAGAGCTGTGCCAAGCATGTTTTTTTAAAACCAAGGTAGGTCACTGGGTTTGATTGGTAGCATCACCAAATTAAACAAAGAAAAAGAAAAGAAAATATTTGAGGAAAATGGAATAGAAAACAGAAAATATCAACACACATAGAAGTTGCTGAAAGCAGTAAGAAGGAAGCTGGCATTTAAAAAGAATGCAAATCAAGAACCTAAGCAATCCTCATGAAAGCAACAGGAAAAGAACAAACTAAACACAACCAGCAAAGGAAAAGAAAAGAAATGAAGAGAAAGAATGAAAAGAAAAAGAAAAGAATAGACATTAAATCAGAAGTAGCTTTGCTTAGGCCTCCAGGAGGCCAGTGCATCAGCAGTATGAGTGTGGGGCAATTGGTGGGGCAAATTCTGCAGTTGCCCCTACTGTGCCAAGTGCCTTTCCCCAGTGTCCTTGGCCTGCAACCCTCCTATCCCAGGCCAGTGCTATTTCTGGGATCAGCATGGTGGGGCCAGCTTTATTGCTGACCTTGGTATCCGCCCCACACTGAGGCCTGAATAGTGCATTTTGGGACTTGCTGTACCTCTGGGCTGCAGCCTCTTTGATCAGTTCTCTAGGATGGATCCATCAATCTGTGGAACTCATAAGGTGCCCTTATGGACCAAACCTGGGGATGGCGTTGTCAAACTGTGAGTCTCCTAGGCTCACTGTCCTTAGGACCCCATATGGCATAAAGAGGGGAGCCCAGAAGAGTAGAGGATATGCTAGATTCACTGCCAACTTGTCAAGTATATGAAGAGTTGACCTTCAAGGACATGACTGTGGACTTTACCCATGAGGAGTGAAGGCAGCTGGATATGATGTGGAGTATGTTGTACTGTGACATAATGCTGGAGACCTATGGGCATCTGCTGTCTGTGCGGTATCAGACCCCCAAGCCTGAGGTCATATCCCTATTGCAGTAAGAAGAGCTGTGGTCAGTGGAGAAACATATCCTCAGAGCTCTTGTACAGAGTGGATGAGAAATCTTGAAAACAAAGTACTTATTCTAGCACAAGTGTTTTTGAAGAAGAACAGACCTCTGGGATGAAGTTGAAAAGATGTCTACAGGATGACACTTGGTTATTCACATTAGAAATTTTAGGATTTAAAGACCAATTAGAAAAGTACTGCATGAACCAGAGTGCAGCAATGAGGCAAAAGGTCTTCACTCAAAAACAGTACTGTCTCAAAGAGCTTCTGAATTCTGTGAACATGGGGCAGACTACAGCTAGAGCTTAATCTTTGTTCCATCTCAGAGACTTTTCCTGTTAGAACATTTTTATAAACCTGACACTCAGAGTAAAAAATGGAAATGTAACTCAGTCATAGTACATGCAGATAAGATTACCTGTGAAAACAATGATTTTGACAAAGCATTCGACTAAGCCATTCCACCTGTTCATGCTGTAAAAATGCAAACTAGAGAAGATCTTTTCAAATGTCTTGATGCTAAGAAATCCTTCAATACATTCATACATATTGGCAATTATAAAGAAAGCATATCAAAGAAAAAAATGTTTGAATGTAAAGAATGCAACCAAATCTTTAACCAGAGCCAATCATTTAATAAACACCCAAGACTTCATAGCGGACAAAATCAGTATGATTACAAAGAATACAAGAATATCTTTTATGGAACTTCAAAAATTGGTATTGTAGGGAAAGCATATAAATACAGTGAATGGGAGAAAGTCTCTGATATGACTCATTTCTTCTTTAATGTGTGATCATGTACACTGTGGAGAAGCTCTCCGAGTATAACAGATGTGGAATATCTTTCATCTGGAGATCTTATCTCATTCAACACAACAAAAGTCAGACTGGAGAGAAACCATCTGAGTTTAGGGAATGTGGAAAATTGTTCAGCTGGAGCTCCCATCTCAGTGTCTGCATGGGAATGTAGACAAGACAGAATCCCTTTGAATAAGACAAATGTGAACAGGATTTTAAGAATTACTTGGCTCTTAGTAAATACAAAAGAACTGAAACTGGAACAAAACACTATAAATTAAGTGTATTTGGAAAATCCTACAACTGGATCTCTCACCTCATTGCCCACCAGAGAACTCACATAGGAGAGAAACCTTCTAACTCCCAGGAATGTATTAAAACATTCCAAGAATGCTCAGCCCTCACCAAAGATGAAATTATTCATCCTGTAATTAAATCCCATGAGTGTAATAAATGTGAAAAATCCTATAGCCAGATAGTTCACCTTGTTGTTAGGCCTCAAAGGACACATACTAAATGCAATAAATGCGGGAAATCCATCAGTCAAAGCTGTCAATCTTGTTTCTCTGGAGAATCCACACTGGAGTGAAGCTATATAAATGTACTCAATATGAAAGTTACTTTCTCTGTAGCTCTGTCCTTATTGCATGGCAGAGAACTCATATGAGAGAGAAGCCATATAGATGTCACGAATGAGGGAAGCATCTAACAAGATTTCTTTCTTTATTGTGCATCTCAGAAACAATACTGGAGGAAAATCTCTACAACTGAAATCATTATGGGAAAGCTTTCTGTAAGAATCTGTCCCTTATTATTCATCAGAGAGTGCACAGTGAATAGAAATGCTTCATAAGCAGTGAATGTGGAAGAGCTTTCTGTGGTCATTCTGCCCTTCTTAAGTGCCAGAGTAGTTACTATGAAGGGCAACTGACATTGAACTGATCAGAGTGTTTTATTGTACACTTGATACCATATTTAAGATACCTTATATATACTCAAGAGAGTAATATTATTTAGGGTTTAGTAATACATTCCTCCTTATGATTCAACAGGAAATATTTCCAAAGAAGAAAGTTATGAAAGAAAAGAATAGTTAAAAACTCACAGCAGTTTTATAGCCCTCATTCAATATAAGATAATTATAGAGAAGAAAACTAAGCTTCCCATAAAGACATTTACATTTATCATTGGGTGCTTGTACTTGTACATGATGTATTTTTCCCCCATTACCTGTGCACCCTTCACCCCCTCCACCCTTCCCTATTTACATAGATTTCATTTCCATTTTTTTCTTTTCTCATAATTTTTCCTTTCCCTTCCTCCCTTTCCCCTTCCCCTCCCACCACCTCTACACCTTTGGACCTTTTCCTATATCAAATTATCAATTATGCATTTTAATCCTTATTTACACTTTCAGTTTCTCACACTAGAGAAACTATTTGGTATTTACACGTGTGTCCTATTTCAGCTAAGAGGATGGCCTCAATGTGGATCAATTTAGCTATAAATGTCCCTAGTTTCTCATTCTTTATGGCTGAGTACTACTCCATTTTATAAAAAAACACATCTTCTTTATCCAGTTTCCAGTTGATGGGCACTTGGGGTGTTTCCAAGCTTTAGCTGTTACAAACTGTGCTGCTATAAACATGGGTGCACATATATCACTGTGGTATGATTCTTTTAATTCTTTGGACAAGATACCCAGCAGGGGAAGAGTTGGGTCAAATGGGACCTCTAGTCCTAGTTCTTTGAGGTATCTCCATACTGATTTCCACAGTGGTTGCAGAAGTCTGCACTCCCACCAACCATGGAGAAAGGTTCCTTTCTCTTCACACCCCTACCAGTATTTGTTATTGGTTGATTTCTTGATAGCAGCCATTATTTCTGGGCTGAGGTAGAATCTCAGTGTTGTTTTCATCTGCATCTCTCAAATGACCAGTGATGTTGAACATTTTTTCATGTATTTATTTGCTGCTTTTATGAAGCTAAAAGTTGTAAAAGCCTTGTCATGAGTTTTTTGTTGTTGGATTCTCCCACTTTGCGTTTAATTTGTCATGCCCAACAGATTCATTCTGCTGGGCTTCCTGGGGTTGTGATCCTCATTGTCATTTCCTAGGATATTGCCTAAAGTGTTTTGGAGTGTTGGTTTGGTATTCATGAAGTTCCTAAGGTTCTCTTTATCATGAAAATATCATATTTCTCCATCAATTTTGAAAGATAGTTTTGCAGGGTACATCAATTTGGGTTGGAGGTTGTTTTCCTTTAGGGCTTGAAATACATCACTCCAAGATCTTCTTGCCTCGAGGGTTTGGATTGATAAGTCTGCTGTGATTCTGATGGGCTTTCCTTTGCACATGATTTGTTCCTTTTCTCTCACTGCTTGTAGAATTTTGTTCTTCTGTTGGATTTCTGGAATCCTAACTATTATATGCCTATGTGTAGATTTTTTTGATAAAGGCTAGCTGGAGTCCTATATGCCTCCCTTATCTGTATGTCAAGTTCTTTTCACCTGCTTGGGAAGCTTTCTGCCATCACTTCCGTGAACAGTTTTTTTTATGTCATCTTCACTCCTGTTTCTTCATTGACTCCAAGTAGTCTTATGTTACTCTTCTTTGCATCGTCTAGCAGGTGCTAGATTGATTTCTCATGGTCCCTTACAATTTTAATGCAAATTTTCTTTTCCTGGTCACTAATTGCAATCTTGTCCTCTATATCTGAAAATCTGTCCTGACACTGGCTCATTCTGCTGCATAGACTTTCAATGGTGTTTTTAATCTCCTGGAAATCTATTTGCATGTGTTTTATGGATTCCATTTGTTTCCTATGTTGGGATTCCATCATGTTCCTTAGATCTTCTATTTTTTTAATCTGTGTCCTCTCTAGATTTATTAATCATGTCTTGCACTATGGGCACAATCTTTGCTGTTATCTGAGAAATTATTTCTGATTTCATTTTTTCCAGATCCCCTTTTGTTGCTAGTTCAGGGAGTCCATGTGGTTGAGTATCAGATTGTTCCATCTCATTTCCCTTTGGGGCTGCTGTAGGTGATCTGGAAGTCTGTTTTTGAGGCTTGTTTATGTGTCTTTTCATTTCTACAGGGAGAGGGGGTGCTGCTGGTGCTGGCGCGGCTCACTTCCCCTGTCCTAGGAGCGGTGGAATGATGGCGGGCCATTTTGACTTTTGATAAAATATATATGTAGAATTTCTGGTTTTGTTTTTATCTTTCCATTACATATGAAAGAAACTTCTTATCCAAATATCTGAGCTAAGTGGACAGAGGTGGGTGACCTTTATTTTCTCTTTACCTTGACCCTCATGCAATATATAGTAACCCAATCTATTATCAGAATTTGAAACTGGAATCTCAATAACTTTGGCCAAATAAACCTTGGTCATTATATCAGGGTAGGGATTCTTTTCAAACCTTCTGTGAAATGTATCTTTTTTGACTCTCATTCAATAACATCCTGTCTTGTTTACCTTTTCTTTCTAGTAAGCATAGAAATAAAAAAGAATGAAGGAATAGGCAGTATGTTTATGAATTAAAATTTGTGACATGAGCACATTCTTTGTGTTTATTCCAGGATAACAGTCAATACCAATAATGATGACTGCATATTTTCACTATAGCTCAACACCTTAAGCCTTCTAATATCAGAAATCTCCACATCAGGTCTCGATCTCCTGCTTGGTGTTACAACACATGGTGAGAAGAAAGACATAGAGATAGAATTATAGAGACAGAGACGGGGAGCTGGGATGACCAGTGCTTGAGAAGCAAAGATCCTGAACAGCCAGAACTGTTGATATTTATTGGTGACACAGTTATTGTTAAGTTGGGGTGAGGGGGCTACGTGTGGTTGCTAGGAATATGTTGCTGATGTAGGCAAGGCTTGTAAAAGAAGAGACAAAGTATTCTTCTGTTAGGCTGGGAATGGAATTTGGGTAAGATTCACTGATCTTGGCTGTGTGTTATCTCATATGCTTTGGTCAGATTCATTTCTTTTCTTTTCTAAATGAAAGAAGACAATGTATTTCAAGGCAGGGAAAGGGGGGAAATAGGGGGACAGATATGGCAGACAGCTACTCTGGATAAGTAGGGAGTATTCAAAAGTGAGTAACTCATGGCATTTCTTTTTCTTTTCTTTCTTTCTTTTTTTAATTTTTTTGGTACCAGGATTGAACTCAGGACCTTGCGCTTGCAAGGCAGGCAGCAGAACTATTGAACTAAATCCCTGGCCCAAAACTGTTTGTTTTTTTTTTTAACCAGGGATCAAACTCAGGACCTTGTGCTTTCAAGTCAGGTGTAGTGCCACAGAGCTAAATCCACAGCTCCCTCATTTCTTAAAATAAGCCAATTGCAAGGTTAACTCTTTACAGCCCACATTGCTTACAGCCTGCATTGGGCATAACCAATGGGGCAGTCCCCCATGTTCTTTTTTTTTTTTAAAGGATATGTTTGATGTTCACTGACTTTAAAAAAAAATTTTATTTACTGGTACATTTTAGGTATACAAAATAATGACACTCATCATTGGAAATTTGCACCTTTACATAATCTCTCTTGGTTCTTATTTTTCCCCCTTTCCCTGCCCTCCCTTAAACATCTCCATCCTTCCCTATTTACAAAGACTTTGTTTCAATTTTTTCATTTTCTCATATTAATTCCATTCCCTTTTTTCCTTTCCCTTACCCCTCCCACTTCCCCTTTGCCACTTTTCTTCCTATTTCACATTATCTAATATAACTTTTAGTTGTTATTTACACTTTCAGATTCTCACACTAGAGAAACTACTTGGTATTTACACATGTGTATCCTATTTATTTCACTTAAGAGTAGCACCTCAATGTGCATCCATTTAGCAATAAATGTCTCTAGGTTCTTTTTTTTAACTTTATTTATACTTAGTGAATTGTATCCAAGATAAACATTTCACTGATTTTATGAGTATACAATTTTTACATAGATATTTTCTATTAGAAGTTTACCAGGGTGCTATGTAATATATAGGATAAAATTCATACAAACATCCACCCAGTTGCCCAGTCTTCCAGTCCTCAACATTTTCCCTCATGAGCCATGGTTCTGTTGCTGGTGAAGACATCAACACAACCAAAACTCTCATAGACCATAGCCTGAGATGCAGACAGGGCATCCACAGGGACCCGCAAAATAGCACCCTGAAGTCTGACCCCCAGAACAATGGTGGTTCTGGGTGGACCCCAGGTTGGTCCTCGGGCCCAAGGCACCATCACTGCCAGGACAGCCTGTGCTTGGCCCTGCTCAGAGCATGCTGCACGTCGGTGTTCCTCAGGCTGTAGATGAGTGGGTTCAGCATTGGGATGACCACAGCATGGAAGACAGGCACCACCTTGCTCTGCTCCATGGAGGACGCGGCGCTGGGCTTTGCATACATGAAGAAGATGGTGCCGAAGAACAGGCAGACCCCAGTGAGGTGGAAGGCACAGGTGGAGAAGGCTTTGTGGCATCCCTGCACAGTGCGGATCTTCAGGATTGCTGAGATGATGTCGATGTAGGAGACCTGTGTGATGAGGAACGTGCAGACGATGATGGAGCTGCGGAGGTCAAGCAGAACCAGCTGGTTGATGAAGGTGTTGGAGCAGGAGAGGGACAAGATGGGAACCACGTTGCAGAAGAAGTTATTGACCTTGTTGGGCCCTCAGGACAGTGTGAAGGTCATGGTCATCTGTGTGAGAGCATTCAGGGCCCCCCGAGAGTAGGACCCCAGCATGAGGTATGCGCACAGCTGGGGTGACATGGTCACAGGGTAGTGCAGGGGGCTGCAGATGGCAATGAAGCAGTTGTAGGCCATGGGGGCCAGCAGGAAGGCCTCAGTGGTGCCAAAGAGGGACAGGAAGAAGAACTGGGTTGCATATCTGCCAAAGGACACCGTGTGGCCCCAGGCCCAGAAGTCCACCAGGGCCCTGGGAGGAATCTTGGAGGAGTAGCAGATGTCCAGCAAGGACAGACTTTGGAGGAAAGCGTACATTGGGGTGTGCAGGTGCCTGTCAGAAACACAAGGAACAGTGAGATCTGCATTCCTGGGCCCCCTCTGAAGCCAAGTAAGACAGACTCTGAGACTTGTGTGATGCTCACCATTGGGCAACTTCAGCCAGACAGAGGGGAGCAGGTTAAGAAAACATGTGAGCCACATGCAATTCAGAGGCCCCAGCACTCTGTTCAATGTGGTAAGTTAAGTTAAAATAGGATCTCTGTGTGGCAGTAAGAGTCTCTGCTCATGGCCTGGCCAAAGCATCTCTGCCTACTGCGTTCCATGCATCCTATAAAGGAGAAAGGTTCTGCTGCCAGGAAAAGAACTGGATACCAGTTATGCAATGGATCTGAGTGCTCTGCATCTATGGGCATGTCAGTGTGTGGTTAAGCTCACCTCTATGATCTATTTTGGATCATTCCTTTATGTCATATCCTCAGGTTTTAAAAAACAATTAAGAGAAGCTTCACAGCATGAAGACAGTGGCTGGAAGAATAGCTCCATGGTGGAGCACCTGTCTCCCATGCACAAGGGCCTGGGCTCACTACCCAGCACTAAGGGAAAAGGGGGAAAACACAAAGTTAGAGCACACCTGAGACATGACTGCTGAGGTAACTGAGCTAATTCTGCATCTCAGTTTCATCATCTGTTCCGCGATGGGAGACGGTGGCTACTGACATTGATTGTGTGAGCATCATCGATTCACTCAGAGTCCTGTGTCATACTCTTTGCAGGAATTACTTGTTACTGCTGTCATGAATTATGGATTCCATGGCCTGAAACAGTAGCCATTAGTAATCTTGTTCTTCCAGAGAAGTAAGTACAGTGAGTCTCCATGACCTGTGGGTATTAGCAGCCCGTTTCCTTTCTGAGGCTGTTACAGTGAATTAGTTTGCCTTTTCCAACTTCTAAACATGGCATCCCTTACCCTGAGCCTCTTCTTCTGTTCTTAAAGCTGGGGCCAACCACCTTCCTTCTCTCTAAACTCTCTGCTTTGGGCCTTGCATCTAATGTATCTGATATTCTACCTCCCTTGGGAAACTCTGGACCCTTCCAGGTAAACCAGTATAATTAATGTCTTCATCATTAACAATCACATCTGCAAATTCTTTTATTTTTTTATAAAATTCTTTTATTGGTACATTGTAGGTATACAACACAATTACATTTCTCATTGGGAATTGAACCTTTACATAAAGCATCTTGGTTCTTATTTTTTTCACATTCCTAGCCCTTCCTTCACCCCCTCCACCCTTCACTATTTACAAAGACTTTATTTCCATTTTTTCCATTTCTCATCATTTTTCCTTTCCCTTCTTTCCTTTCCCCTGCCTCTCCCACTACCCCTACCCCTTTGGACCTTTTCTTCCTATTTTACATTATCGATTATTCATTCTAATCATTGGTACATTTTAGGTATATAATATAATGACATTCATCATTGGAAATTTGCACCTTTACATAGCCTCTCTTGGTTCTTATTTTTCACCCTTGCCCAGCCCTCCCTTCAACCCCTCCAGTCCTCACTATTTACAAAGATTTTGTTCCTATTTTTCCATTTTCTCATATTAATCCCATTCCCTTCTATCCTTTCCCCTAGCCCTCCCACTTCCTTCCCCTTTGCCCCTTTTCTTCCTATTTCACATTACCTATTATACACTTCAGTCCTTATTTACACTTTCAGTTTCTCACAGCAGAGAAACTATTCAGTATTTATACATGTGTGTCCTATTTATTTCACTTAAGAGTAGCGCCTCAATGTGCATCCACTTAGCTATAAATGTCTCTAATTTCTCATTTTTTATGGCTGAGTAGTACTCCATTTTATAAAGAAACCACATTTTCTTGATCCAGTCTCCAGTTGATGGGCATTTGGGCTGTTTCCAAGTTTTAGCTATCACAAACTGTGCTGCTATGAACATGGATGCACACATATCACTGTGGTATGATTCTTTTAATTCTTTGGGGAAGATCCCCAGCAGTGGAATAGTGGGGTCAAATGGGACTTCCCGTCCTAGTTCTTTGAGGTATCTCCATACTGATTTCCACAGTGGTTGCACCAGTCTACACTCCCACCAGCAGTGGAGCAGGGTTCCTCTTTCCCCACAGCCCCACCAGCATTTGTTATTGGTTGATTTCATGATAGTAGCCATTCTTTCTGGAATGAAGTGGAATCTCTGCATTGTTTTCATTTGCATCTCTCGAATGAGCAGTGATGTTGAACATTTTTTCATGTATTTATTTGCTATTTCTACTTCTTTGTCTGAGAAATGTCTGTTCATTTCAGATGCCCATTTTCAGACTGGGTCTTTAAATTTGGGAGGTCTGATCTTTTCAAGTTCTTTATAGATTTGAGATACCTTTGTCTGAGGAAGAGCAGGTGAAGATTTTTTCCCACATTGTGGGTTGTTTCTTCACACCGTTGGTGGTTTCTATTGCTGTGCAGAAGCTTTTTAGTAAGAAGAGATCTCACTCGTTGATTGTTTGTGCTAGTTCATGGGCAACTGAGGTTTTGTTCATAAAAACTTTTCCTACACCAACATCTTCAAGACTTCTACCTAACCTGTTTTCCAGCCAGTTCAGTGTTTCTGTTTTAATATTTAGATCTTTAATCCATTTCAATTTTACTTTAGTGAATGATGAGAGATATAGGTCTAGTTTTAATCTTTGGCAGGTTGAAGCCCAATTTTTCCAGCACCATTTATTAAAGAGGCTATCTTTCCTCCAGTGAAGGTGTTTGGCTTCTTTGTCAAAGATGAGATGGCTGAGTGTGTCTGGCGTTGTTTCTGCATCTGCTAATCTGTTGCACTGGTCCTCAGGTCTGTTTCTTTGCCAGTCGCATGCTGTTTTTATCACAGTAGCTTTGTAGTATCATTTCAAGTTGAGGGTTGTGATACCCCCTGCCATGTCTCTGTTACCTAGAATCGCTTTTGCTATTCTGGGTTTTGTCTCATTCCAAATGAATTTTTGGATTGTTTCCAGGTGTCAGAAGTATGGTGCTGTGATTGTAATTGTGATTGCATTGAATCTATATAGCAGTTTTGGAAGTATGGCCATTTTCTTTATGTTGATCCTTCCTACCCAGGAGGAGGGGATGTCTTTCCATTTTTTGATATTGTCTTCAATCTCTCTTTTCAGAGAGCCATAGTTTTCAGAGAATAGGTCTTTGATTTCTTTTATTAGGTTGATTCCTAGGTATTTCAGTTTTTTGGATGCTATTGTGAAAGGAATTATTTGCCCTATTTCTCTCTCAGTGAGTCTATTGTTTGTGTAGAGGAAAGCTATTGATTTTTGTGTGTTGACCTTGTAACCAGCTACTTGACTGAATTTGGTTATTAAGTCTAGAAGACTTTTGGTGGAGTTCTTGGGGTCTTCTGTATAGAGTATCATGTCATCTGCAAATAATGACAATTTGACTTCTTCATTTCCTATCTTTATTCCTTTTATTTCTTTCTCTTGTCTAATTGCTGTGGCTAATGTTTCCAGAACTATATTGGACAAGAGTGGTGATAGTGGACATCCTTGTCTTGTTCCTGATTTTAGTGTGAAGGATTTCAGTTTTTGATCATTTAGTATGGTAATGGCTGTTGGTTTTTCATAGATGGCTTCTGTCAGTTTGAGGTAGAGACCATCTATTCCAATTTTTTGTAGGGTTTTAATCATAAATGCATGTTGGATTTTGTCAAATGCTTTTTCTGCATCTGTGGAGATAATCATATGGTTTTTGTCCTTGGCTCTATTGATATAGTGTATTACATTGATTGATTTGCATATATTGAACCATCCCTGCATCCCTGGGTTGAATCACACTTGATCAGGGTGTATCATCTTCTTGATGATCTTCTGCATTCTGTTTCCCATTATCTTATTAAGGATTTTTGCATCTATGTTCATTAGTGAGATTAGCCTATAGTTCTCTTTTTCAGTTGGGTCTTTCTCTGCTTTGGGGATCAAGGTGCTGCTTGCTTCCAGGAATGAATTTGGGAGTATTGCTTCCCTTTCAATTTCATTGAAGAGTTTAAATAAACAGTAGTGGCAGCAGTTCCTTGCTAAATGTCTTGTAGAATTCAGCAGTGAAGCCATCAGGGCCTGGGCTTTTCTTAGTTGATAAGTTTTTAATTACATTTTCAATTTCATTGGTTGATATTGGGTTGTTCAGAATTTTTAGGTCTTCTTCGTTCAACTTTGGTAATTCATATGTATCTAGGAATTTGTCCATTTCTTCTGTGTTGTCCATCTTACTGGCATATAAGCTCTGGAAGTAGGTATTGATGATCCTCTGGATTTCTGCTGGGTCTGTTGTAATTTCACCCTTTTCATTCCTATTTGCATGGATGTGGGCCTTTTCTTTCCTTTTTCTGACAAGGTTGGCTAAAGGTTTGTCAATTTTGTTGATTCTTTCCAAGAACCAACTCTTGCCTTCATTGATTTTTTGTATCATTCTCTTAGTCTCCATTGCATTGATTTCTTCTCTGATCTTTATAATTTCCTCCCTTGTATGAGCTCTGGGGTTGTCCTTCTCTTCTTTTTCTAGAAGCTTGAGGTGCAGCATCAGGTTATTTAATTGGGCTCATTCTGTTTTCCTAATATGCATATTCACTGCTATGAATTTCCCTCGTAAGACTGCTTTCATTGTGTCCCATAGATTCTGATATGTTGTATTGTCATTGTCATTTAATTGAAGGAACTGTCTGATTTCTTCTTTAATTTCCTCTGTGACCCATTGGTTATTCAGAAGTGTGTTGTTCAATTTCCACGTCTTTATGAAATTTTTTGTTTCTTTTGCTATGGATCTCCTATTTCCTCGCACTATGGTCTAATAATATACAGGGGATAACTTCAGTTCCTTTGCACTTGCTTAAACATGTGTGAGTATGTGGTCTATTTTGGAGAATGACCCATGTGCAGCTGAGAAGAATGTGTATTCTGATTTTGTGGGGTGGAAGACTCTGTAAACATCTGTTAAGTTCATTTGTTCAAGAGTTCAATTGAGTTCTAGCATTTCATTACTTATTTTTTGTCTAGTTGATCTATCTATTTGTGACAGTGGGGTGTTGAGGTCCCCCCACTACAATTGTTTTAGTGCATATATGACTTTTCATGTCCATTAGTATTTGTTTTATATAGTTGGGCACACTAGGGTTTGGTGCATAGATATTTATGATTGTCATCTCTTCCTGTTGAATTCTTCCCTTTATAAGGATGTAGTGTCCTTCTTCATCTCTCTTAATCAGTGTTGGTTTGAAATCTACTTGATCTACAAAGAGGATAGCTACTCCTGCTTTTTCTCGGGTTCCTGTTGCATTCAGTATTGTTTTCCACCCTTTAACTTTCAGTCTATGAGTTTTCATTTGAATGAAGTGTTTCTTGTATGCAGCATATTGTTGCATTTTGCTTCTTGACCCACTCTGCCAGTCTATTTCTTTTGATTGGTGAATTGAGACCATTAACGTTGATGGTTATAACTGAAACATATTGACTTGTCATTGCCATAACTTTTTCTTTTTGTTGGGTTCTCCCTCTTTACATTTAGTTTCTTGTCATGCCAGATGGGTTCATTCTGCTGGGCTTCCTGGGGTTGTGATCCTCAATGTCTGTTCCTAGGATATTGTGTAAAATTCTTTGGAGTGCTGGTTTGGTACTCACAAAGTTCCTAAGGTGCTCTTTGTCATGAAAGTATCTTATTTCTCCATGAATTTTGAAAGATAGTTTTGCAGGGTACATCAATCTGGGTTGGAGGCTGTTTTGTTTTAGGGTTTGGAATATATCACTCCAAGATCTTCTTGCCTTGATGGTTTGTGTTGAGAAGTCTGCTGTGATTCTGATGGGCTTTCCTTTGTATGTGATTTGTTTCTTTTCTCCAACTGCTTGTAGAACTTTTTTCTTCTGTTGTGTTTCTGGAATCTTCACAATTATATGCCTATGTGTGGATTTTTTTTTGATCAAGGCTATTTGGAGTCCTATATGCCTCACTTATCTGTATGTCAAGTTCTTTTCCCCTGCTTGGGAAGTTTTCTGGCATTATTTTCGTGAAGAGATTTTTTTATGTCATCTGCACTCTCTCCTGTTTCTTTATTGACTCCAATCAGTCTTACGTTATTCTTCTTTGCATCATCTAGCAGCTGCTGGATTGATTTCTCATGTTCCCTTACAATTTTGAAACAATTTTTCTTTTCCTTGCCACTAATTGCAATCTTATCTTCTATATCTGAAATTCTGTCCTCACATTGGCTCATTCTGCTGTGTAGACTTTCAATGGAGTTTTTCATGTCCTGGAAACCTATTCGCATCTGTTTTATGGATTCCATTTGTTTCCTATGTTGGGATTCTATCATGTTCCTGAGCTCCTCTGTAGATTTATTAATCATGTCTTGCACTAGGGGCACAATTTCTCCTGTTATCTGAGAAATTGTTTCTGATTTCATTTTTTCCAGATCCCCTTTTGTTGCCAGTTCAGTGGGCCCAGGTGGTTGAGTATCAGAGTGTTCTATCTCATTTCCCTTTGGGGTTCTGTAGGTGATCTGGAAGTCTGGTTTTGAGAGTTACTTACATGTTTTCTCATTTCGACTGGGGGGGCGGGCTGTTAGCACCTGCATGGATTACCTCCTCTGAGCCGGGAGAGGTGGGACAGGGGCCAGGAGCAGCAGTAGGCATGATGGCCCAAAAGCCCTTTCCTGTGGGCTGGGAGCAGCGGGAGGGATGGTGGCCCGGAATCCCCTTCCTCTGGACCAGGAGCAGTGGGATGGTGGCTCAGAAGCCCCGACCTCTGGGCTGGGAGCAGTTGGACTCAGTACCGTGGTCTGGTGGTCCGGTGTCCTCTGTGTCTTTGTAGTGTGGAACCAGGTGGCTGTACAGAGGAGCGGGGGGCGGGGTCCAGTGGATTGTTGCCAGGGCGTGGGCTGATTACGCGTGTTATGCATGACTCTGGACCTCAGTAGGGCGTGCACAAACCTGCCTGTCTGTAGCGGGCTGATTTGGGGTGTTCTGCTTGACTCGGGACTTCGGTAGGGTGTGCGCAGACCTGCCTGTCTGCAGCGGGGTGATTTGGCGTCTTCCATGTGACTTGGGACCTC
Source organism: Heterocephalus glaber (assembly GCF_053883595.1). Classification (NCBI taxonomy): domain Eukaryota; kingdom Metazoa; phylum Chordata; class Mammalia; order Rodentia; family Bathyergidae; genus Heterocephalus; species Heterocephalus glaber. The sequence continues at coordinate 9,328,800 of NW_028258320.1, read as the reverse complement.
AGTAGGGCATGCACAGACCTCACGTTTCTTGTTTGTTAATGGCTGAGTACTACTCCATTTTATAAAAAAACACATTTTCTTTATCCAGGCTCCAGTTGACGGGCATTTGGGTTGTTTCCAAGTTTTAGCTATCACAAACTGTGCTGCTATGAACATGGGTGCACATATATCACTGTAGTATGATTCTTTTAATTCTTTGGGGAAGATACCCAGCAGGTTAATAGCTGGGTCAAATGGGACTTCCAGTTCTAGTTCTTTGAGGTATCTCCATACTGATTTCCACAGTGATTGCACCACTCTACACTCCCACCACCAGTGCAGGAGGGTTCCTCTTTCCCCATAGCCCAGCCAGCATTTGTTATTGGTTGATTTCATGACAGCAGCCGTTCTTTCTGGAGTGAGGTGAAATCTCAGCATTGATTTCATTTGCATCTCTCAAATGACCCATGATGTTGAACACCCTTTCATATGTTTATTTACCTCTTTCTACTTCTTTGTGTGAGAAATGTCTGTTCATTTCAGATGCCCATTTTTGAATTGGGTCTTTCAATTTGGGAACTCTGATTTTTTAAAGCTCTTTATAGATTCGAGATAGTAGACCTTTGTCTGAGGGACAGCTGGTGAAAATTTTTTCCCACATTGTGGGTTGTTTCTTCACACCGTTGGTGGTTTCTATTGCTGTGCAGAAGCTTTTTAGTAAGAAGAGATCTCACTCGTTGATTGTTTGTGCTAGTTCATGGGCAACTGAGGTTTTGTTCATAAAAACTTTTCCTACACCAACATCTTCAAGACTTCTACCTAACCTGTTTTCCAGCCAGTTCAGTGTTTCTGTTTTAATATTTAGATCTTTAATCCATTTCAATTTTACTTTAGTGAATGATGAGAGATATAGGTCTAGTTTTAATCTTTGGCAGGTTGAAGCCCAATTTTTCCAGCACCATTTATTAAAGAGGCTATCTTTCCTCCAGTGAAGGTGTTTGGCTTCTTTGTCAAAGATGAGATGGCTGAGTGTGTCTGGCGTTGTTTCTGCATCTGCTAATCTGTTGCACTGGTCCTCAGGTCTGTTTCTTTGCCAGTCGCATGCTGTTTTTATCACAGTAGCTTTGTAGTATCATTTCAAGTTGAGGGTTGTGATACCCCCTGCCATGTCTCTGTTACCTAGAATCGCTTTTGCTATTCTGGGTTTTGTCTCATTCCAAATGAATTTTTGGATTGTTTCCAGGTGTCAGAAGTATGGTGCTGTGATTGTAATTGTGATTGCATTGAATCTATATAGCAGTTTTGGAAGTATGGCCATTTTCTTTATGTTGATCCTTCCTACCCAGGAGGAGGGGATATCTTTCCATTTTTTGATATTGTCTTCAATCTCTCTTTTCAGAGTGCTATAGTTTTCAGAAAAGAGGTCTCTGATTTCTTTTGCTAGTGTGATTCCTAGGTATTTCAGTTTCTTGGATGCTATTGTGAAAGGAATTATTTGCCCTATTTCTCTTTCAGTGAGTCTATTGTTCATGTAGAGGAAAGCTATTTATATTTGTGTGTTGACCTTGTATCCAGCTACTTTACTGAATTTGGTTATTAAGTCTAAAAGACTTTTGGTGGAGTCCTTGGGTCTTTGATATAGAGTATCATGTCATCTGCAAATAATGACAATTTGACTTCTTCATTTCCTATTTTTTTCCTTTTATTTCTTTCTCTTGTCTAATTACCATGGCTAATGTTTCCAAAACTATATTGAACAGGAGTGGTGATAGTGGACATCCTCATCTTGTTCCTGATTTTAGTGTGAAGAATTTCCTCCATGGGGCCTAACTACTACAATATCCAGAAACCTCAGGATGATTTTTCTCCTGGACTACCATACCCGGAATCCTTCGCGTGGCGGTAGGGTTACATACCCAGAGTCCTCCATGATTTTCCTCATTTACTACCACAAGGAGAATTCTTCTCTTCTTCCGAGGCCACAGGACTACAGTCCCCAGAATCCATGGAGTAACAGGTCCATGGACTACTATACCCAGAATTCACCGCTCAGACGCAGGTCCTCAATACTCAGACTCTTCCCCATGTTTTTCCCAGTAAGGACATTACCCGGAATCCTTGGGGGGCCCGCTGGAAAGACTGCAGTACCTGGGATCTACAGAGTGCTATTCTAATGACTATGCTACCCTAAAATTTGGGCATATTTTCCCCAAGGGCTGTGGAACTCTGAAGATTAGCCTACAATCCTCTCAAAAGCTACAATATGCAGAAACCTCAACATGGCCACGAACTGCAATACCCAGAATTCCTCGCACATTGACTGAGCAATGACTACCATACCTAGAGTCCTCAGCATTCCTCCCCTACCCCAATAAGTACAACACCCCAACGCCTCCCTGTGGGAACCTGGCTACGAAGCCGAGAGTCCCAGCTATGGTCCCATTACCGAGGACTACATTTCCCAGAATCCTTGCTGTCCCCGTACCTGAAGAGTATATCAAGACTTCACAGCAGCATCTTTAAAGACTCTGGTACCCTCAAGTCCTGAGTGTGTTTTGCAAGGGCTACCGTGCCCAAGATGTCCCCTTATCCCCCGAACCAGGGATATGATACCCAAACGTGCTCCCCAAGGACTGTGACAGGCAGAGTCCTCTGCCTTGTACTAGACGGAAATACAGAATCCTCTGAAGTCTCCGTGGATCTACGCTCGGGACCTGGGTGTTCACGACTAGTCCTCTCCCAGATCTGCTAGGTCTGAAATCTTTGGTCCAGCAGGGCTCCTTTTCTAGGCATTGGTTTCTTTCTTTTTAGAAGTTTATGGATACATTGGGAATATTTTCTATGTGTATGTTACAGGTAGTTTACCTAGTGTGACTTTGGACTTTGCTCTTACTATTTTTCCTATACACAACTTAATTTTTAGTTAGTTTTATGTGTCTGATTTAAAAATTCTGCATTTGAGTCATAGTTGGTGCTTCCTGAGTGCTTTCTTTTTTTCCTAGAGATTTTGTGACTTTGTTTCTAAGATTTAGATCTTTCAGTACTTTTTGTCCAGTTACGTAACAGTGGCACAAATCCAGTTTTAACTTTTTTTCTGAGTTTACATCAGTTTCCCAAATCAGTTTATCTAATAACAGTCTTTGTGATTTTATTCACACTTTAAATACAATTTAATAAAATATACAATGCACTGTATTTCATTTATTTTTGTACATGGGTCAATTTCTAGGGTTTTTTTTCTTTTACTATGCATTATCTAATTGTGCACCACCAGCACTGTCATAATCTTTTAATTATGGATGGCGTATAATTTGCTAATATCTTTTAGGGGTAGCCAGAGCATGTTAACATTATTTTCAGCATTTCACTACACCTGTTGTTTTATTTTTATACATGTACTGCTATGGTTTTAATTTCCACATCAAAACAAATATAGAAATTTAAGCCCCTTTCTGAAATTTTAAATACGTAGTGTTAGGGGAAACTTCAGTTGATGAGGTCATGAATGAATTAATCCAGTCATAGATCAATGGTTTAATGGCTCATGAGGAGAGTGGATCTTTTCAAAAAATGTGTGGCTCAGTCTTTGCATGCACCTGTATCTTCTCTGCTGCGCCTCAGGACTCTGAATCAGCAAGAGGGCCTTCACTAGCTGAGGCTCCTTGACCTTGCACTTCCAGAACCCTGGGCTGAACAAACCTTTAGTGATTACAAATCTCCAGTCTGCGGTATCCAGTTATAGTAACAAAACAGTAAGACAAGAATTAACATCCTTACCTCCAGAGAAAAATGAAACCTATTGAATTTTTTGCTAGAATCGCATTAAAATTATATATTTATGACAATTGACATTACAATAATTTTATCTTATGCAAGAATATTTTATTTTTTTCATTTGGTTGAATTTTCTGTATGTAATGCATGAAAAAATTCTTAGAGGGATTCAGCACCAATTTTACATATAGTCCCCACCCTTTATGTGGGTTTAATCCCAGAACATCAAATTCCTGAGAACAGTATTTAAGAATGTGATCAACTGGATGTCCCCATATGCTTGAGTCTTTATAGAATTAACATACAAATCAGAACTGTTTTGTTTTGACTTTTTGCCTGAACTAGAACATGGCATATGGTGAAGCTGCATGCATACATAAATAATGGATGAAATTACTGAAGGGAAAGCAATTCAGGTTGATTATTGAAGGAAAATAAAATGTCATAAAATACGATGGACTCCCTTTTACTTACAAATGTGTAATATATAGATATAAGTGTAACACACCTATATAAATGTAGCACACACCAAAAAAGGGAAATTAAATCCCACAATATTTCCTAGAAAGGAGCACGATTTTCTTTTCTTTTTGATCATTTATAGTTTTTGAGGTTGATTATACATACATATTGATAGAACTTTTGAAGTGTTATGTTTAGATAATTAGGAAAAGTCTGATGAACCATCTCACACACACACACACACACACACACACACGGGCTTACATGATGAGTATAGCTCTAGTGAGATACTTAATATTGTATGAATCAATGCTCACTATCTATCTGCCTTTTTTTTGTAAACCCTGAGATCTTTGACAGGGTCCCTTTGCCTCAGTCTCTAAAAAAGGAAAGAGGTTGGAATTCATATGTAGATTGTCTCTGAATATAACAACCCTGAAATTATTCTACCCACTTTACAGGAAAGAAATTAATGCCTAGAGATATTAAGTGATCCTGTCCAGAAGTGATAGAGCCCAGATTCAAAGGTATATGTGTTTATCCTCTGGATGATGATATTGTTAAATGTTGAGATCTGTTAAATGAAAGAAAGATAAGGACAGAGAAATACCATGTAGATCTGGAAAATGTTTAAAGTTAAAATGTAAACAAATAAATGTAATAAAAAGTAAAATATGCATCCATTAATTAAAATATATAAAACATAAGCAAAAATGTTCTCTTGCAGACATATTCAGGTGGCAGCTGAAGTACTGTCAATTAAATTTTAGAAGATCTTTCTATACTGGGGGAGATACTTAAGGTGATATTAGGGCCTACCCAACTTGAATCTCATAATAATTTATTGGACCAGTGTTATGATTTTTTTTTTTTTTTTTGGTGCTGGGGATGGAACTCAGATCCTTCTGCTTGCGCAGCAGGAGGCGAAACCACTGAGCCAAATCCCCTGAGCCAAATCCCTGGCCCCAGTGTTATGATTTTTAATGAAGACTCCAGGTAATGTTTTAGGACCAGTTTCTTAGTTTTGACATTGCCTTTCATTTGGCAGCAGTGCATCACAAGGGTATGTGAATAAAACACCAATCGAATGAGGTTTAGCAATGGTGAAAGAAGAATAAATCACAAGAGAGAGTCCTTTACTGAGATGAGTTAGCAAAAATTGTGGATGTAAATGCACTCCCATGGGTTTTGTGGAGTATTTCTTAATAATTAAAAGGCCATTAATTATATCTCTGGAGCATTGTGGAGGACTATTATAATGTTTTAATTAAAGGAGACAATCCCTTAGGTAAATGCTAGGGGTGTTCTAAGAAAGTAGGACAGGCTGAGGTATTTACAATGTAGGTGAAGTAGTTGATTTCCCCTCTGGGGCTCATAGCTAGGATAAGTTGATAAGAACAGTTAGCAAGTCACTGTGGAATGTAGATATGTATTACAGAGCTCTTGCAATCATGGGATTGAGAGCTACTTATTGTCTAAGTACACAGCTCTAACTTTCACTCTTATTTTAGCATAAAACTTGATGAATACAGTTTGGGATGAAAAATGGAAAATCAGTGCTGTATATTCTGTGAATGTTTCTTGGGATATAACTAAACAAAACTGCCCCATGTAGAGAATGGAACTTGATTTTTTTTCCTAGATCATATGCATACTACTATTGGAAATCCCGCAATTAGCATCCAATGACCAAACATACCATTGCATAATGACTGTTGTTATTGATGTTGATGTTGTTGCAGATTACACCCAGAGCCTCACACATGCTAGGCCAGGGCTCTACCACTGAGCTACTTTTTCCAGCCCGGGGTGTTAGTAAGTTTTGGCATTCCAGTATCAAACAGATGTCTTGGATTGTTAGAATATGAATTTGTAGAAAATACTATATCTTTTTACCTATTTCATGCATTACTATATCTTTCACTCCCAACTTTGAACTTCGAAGGCTTTAAGTCTTAAAAGTAGAGGAAAATAAATTGTCAAGTTCCAAAAGTTCTGGCAGAATGAGACAAAGAAAGACAATTTTCAGACATGTTTCTGGGAGATGGTAATAAAGGATTAACTAAATTGATTTCCCAGATGCTGTGCTGGGCTTAGGGTATATGCACAAGTAGTTTTTGATTATGAGGAATGCATCTGGGGGGAATATGGACCCTTAAATAGGGACTTCTAATATTATGAGTTAAATACATTGAATATGACACATCTGTGTTATATGTGCAGCAGAGACTAACCCCTAACTCAGAATATAAGGGTATTTAATGGGAAGGATTCCCGAATTTCTACTTGAATGTAGATGAAAACTACGTATGCTTAACTGTAGAAAAGAGTGGAGGTGGAATAGAGGTGGAAGGGGTAGGAAGAACAAAAGTAACATGCTGAGAAAGTGTGGTAGGAGCTATGGGAGGCTGTAAATCACCAGATCATAAATTATAATGGAGTCTGATAAGGAGAAAGATGTGGTGGCACACTTCTGTAATCTGATGTCCTTGGGAAGCTGAGGCAGGAGGATCCCACATTCAAGGCCAGTCTGGCCAAATTAGTGAGACTGTATTGAAAGCAATAAAAAGGGCCAATGATAGAGTTCAGGAGTAGACTGCATATTTCACAAGTGTGAAGCCTTTGGTCCAATCCAGAGAGAAAGAGGGAGACAGACAGAGAGAGAGAGAGAGAGAGAGAGAGAGAGAGAGAGAGAGAGAGAGAGAGATTTGCCCAATAGTTACCTTTTTATGCTAAAGAACAATCAAGAATAATTCTTCCACTCATCTGTTTTTGGTGCCCCTTTATTGAATTTCTTTCTTTCTTGCTTCTACAAACCTAAATTTTAAATGTATCACTTTGGGTGTTACTTGGAAAATTATGAGTAGGCCAGATACTACAGATTAAGTGAGAAATTTGGGTAAACTGGACAATCACTGAGAGGGAAAAGGTAAAAGCAGGAAAAAAGGAAGAGATGGGCCGGAGATTTAGGTCAGTAGCACCGCACCTGCGTTGCAGGCACAAGGTCCTGAGTTTGATCCCCGGTACCGGGCGGGGAGGGGGCAGGGGGAAGGAAGAGATATTTACAATAGTAATGCCCCAGGGACGTGGTGAGAAAATGGGATCTTGAAGAATTGAAAGTGCAACCAAATAGCCAGAAATGGGATTAAGGAGCCATATGTTCATATCATCAATGGGAAAGAAAGATTTTGAGTTAAATAGAACCTCCAGGCCTCAATTTCTTAATGAAGAAAGGACACGAGTAAAAAAGAGTTACTTGACATCAAAAGACAACTTTACTTTGTGCTGTTTGCCCCTAAAAGTAGAACATATTAATCTAGCACAATAAAATTTTTGTTGAAAGTTTCAAAGAGTATCTGGAAGTTCATCAGACTCTTCCAACTAACACAAAATCATTTCATCCTAAGGGTCCAAATTTGCAACTCTTCATCCTGAGAGAAATATACTCATCAAATTCACTGCAAATGTGTGCCCTTCATCCTGGCCCTTGGTGGATGCCCATAACATCTGTGCAGTCACTTCCTATATTAAATCTTGATGTGCTGTCTGTAAGTCTGTGACAAAGGGGACTGTCAGGTTCCCCTTTGAGGACATTATTAGAAAGAACAGCTTGTTCTTCTTTAATTATGATTGATTTTCTTGAAACTAGCTGTTACCTTCAGGTCTTAATATTTTTTAAACCCTTGAGATGACAAAACACTTCATTTGGTAAATCTTATAAAAAGAGCACTCTTTTTAATGTCTGTGGTTAATAAAATCTTGCTACATGTTTAATTTCATGTTTAGATCTAAGTATTTTTCTCATTATCAGAAAATTTTGGTGAACGATACCCTATTCGTAAAGAGGGCAAACTATAGTATTATTGAAATCTAATATTTCTCAAGCCAGCAGACCCATATTTTATGTTGCACTCATTCTCTGGCTCTTTATTTTAAAAGCAATTATAACCCTAGAATTGCTCTAATCCATTTTAGTGCCTTCACAATGAGGATAAAACTAACACCAGAGCTCCTACTATGGATCCATGGAATTTGAGTAGATCTAGATCATATCTGATGAATTGGGCTTTTTCCATGGATGCACCAAACTAACCATTCATTCTCTGGTGTCCAGCACAGTAAATACTGACTGTTAGAATCCTACTAAAGCTCACTTCACAATGGCTCTTGGTTAAGCCTTGAGGTGGAGGTCAATGAACAGGCAGGAGATTACTAGGTTATTGGATTTGGATCTTTCACTGCTAAGAAGTCTAGCAATAAGCAATAGTCACATATCATTTTCCTACCCCAAGGTCAGAAATTTGGGCACATGTGTGTAGATTCCCTTGAGATCTTGGATTTCCTGTTTTCTAAGTACTGTCTTAAGGGATCTGCATATACTACTGCATTTAGTCTTCACAAGAGAGCCCCATGCTGTAACCTAGTTGCTATTAGTTATATTTTGAAGAAGAACAGCTAAGGAGGGTTGAAAAATTTTTCCAAGTATCTGTGACTAATTAATGGCAAAAGAAAACCCAGGAAGTTCAGATGATGGGGTAAATCAAGGAAGAGCCAAGCATAAGCCTCAAGTTCTTAACTGACAGTCCAGTGAAATTACTGCAGGCAACAACAGTAAGTGAAAATGAACACCAAATCCCTTGACAGGCTTACACATTTTAAGTGTCTGAAGAGCATGTGTGGCATTGACTAATAACTGACATTTTCAATACTGAGGATGCACTATCTTTCTTTTCTGGAGACCAGATGCCGTGAAGGCTGAAAACCATTTGCCATGGACTGTTGCGAGAGCCCGAATGATTGTGTCCCTACCTATCTTGGGTTCCTCACTGGGAAATACCCTTGTCCAGTCTGCTAACAATGATGAATGCTCACCCCTCTTAGGTTTGCATTTGCAGAGTACTTCTAATCCCTTTGGGATGCCTTCACGTATAACCCAAGGAACACCTGCCCTAGCCACTTTGGTGCATATCTCCAATGATGAATGTCATTATATTGTACACCTAAAATGTACCAATAAAAGGATATACAAAATAAAATACTTTCCTTCCAGAAAACAAGGAGTTCACTATTGATTGTAACCATCTTTTTCTCTTGCTGAATTTTTATGGCTTTTCACTATGAACAAGCCACCTCAGTCTTCAGAACAATACTTTAAGATAATTTCAAGGATTTTTAATATAATTTCACTGACAAAATTCTGAATCTCTTCATTATTCAGGATCCTATAAATCTGACGATTTTTCCATCTTTATTTTTATTCAAGAAATGATGACATTACTACAAAGGGGAAATAAAAGCATATCATATAGTAACTTATTAAACATGTTTGTTAATCACATTTTGTTTTTACATGTCTCTAGGCTTTTAAAATTGTAGGAAATTGTATTTTAAATCAATATATTATAGTAAATCTAATGTGAAATTTTCTGTATGTGGGCATTTTGCAATATATTTTGATGGAGAACACGATTCTTTCTGATTTTGTGAAATCCAAATCAGCTCACATTTACCTCACTCAGCATTAAGTAAATCTCTTAGCAACACAGTCTTGAGTACAAAATCACTCACAGGTAGATGTTTTTATCTAATTCTCAATAAATCGGCTCATTTTTTCTATGTGGTTCAGATTCCATGTTGTTGAAACAAAATGCTATGTAAATAGAGGACATTTGAGCAAAATTTATTCTGTGCCATATGACTTTAGAACAGCGAACAAGATAAATACTGTTTCCCATGCGTAGGTTTTGGTACCACTGTCTAGCGCTCGCTCTCTCTCTCTCTCTCTCTCTCTCTCTCTCATCTCCTAAGCACTTTTTAAGCTGACAGTTGCATAAGCAACTGTCCTTTCAGACTTTCGTAAATATCTTTCAGATAATTTTTCCAGGTTGAGAAAATGCCTTGGGTGGCTGCATGGCCAGTCTCATTAATATGCATCTTCACTGCCCTTCTGTGGCAGACAGCAGAGAAAATACAGATGCAGGGGTGTAGAGAATTAGATTATGTGAGTATTCTTCTCTGGACAAAGTGATAAGTTGAATAAAAACATAAATCAGTCTTGTCTCTGAATATTTATTTTTGTTCCCCATTCTAGGAATTTCCTTAACAAGTAAGACAAATAACTAGAAAATCTGGATATTTCACTAACAGTAAGGTCAGATGAAAGGTTTTCACAGAGTAAGAACAAAATTTATCCTTGAATTCTAAATAAGGATATATATATCTTGAGTGAAGAAAAGCACAAGTACAGAGATATTATTGGATTTTGGATATTATTTTTTGCAACTTGTGTCTACATAGATTCCTAAGTAATGCTAGAGATGAAATGAAAAGTTACCTGGATGAAAAGCTTTGCATATTAAGCTCCATGTTGCCCTTATTCTATGCATTTTCTCACTTTTGATTTTACAATTAATAAAATTAATGTGGAAAAATTACTTTTAGTATAACCTACTCATTTTAAAGATTTTTTTGTTTATACTAAGTAGAAATATTGAGTTTGAAGAGAAAATTAAAGGAGAGTCATATGGCTAGATTTACCAGGTAAAGAGGAAAGTACCATTAGAGACAAGATAGTAAAGGGCTAGAAAAAAGATGCTATATCTAGTGTGCTTACACAATACTGTACATATTGAGAGGTTATTCTTAATATTGTAGTGCTAAAAGCAAAGTTTGTATAACCTTAACCAGGGAGAGTTAGGAATAGAACAAGACTGATTCAGAGCATAAAATTAGAATTATGTGCCTTCACAGTTTGTAATAGCTAAAACTTGGAAACAGTCCAATTGCCCATCAACTGGAGACTGGATAAAGAAGATGTGTGTGTGTTTTTTTTATAAAATGAAGTACTACTCAGTCATAAAGAAGAAGAAACTAGAGACATTTGTAGGTAAGTGGATGCACATTGAGGCCATACTCTTAAGTGAAATAAATAGGACACACATGTGTAAATACCAAATAGTTTTTCTGGTGTGAAAAACTGAAAGTGTAAATAAGGACCAAAATGTATAATTGATATTGTGAAATAGGAAGAAAAGGTCTAAAGGAGTAGGAGAAGTGGGAGGGGTAGGGGAAAGAAAAGAAAGGAAAAGAAAAAATAAGAGAAAAGGGAAAAAATGGAAACAAAGTCTATGTAAATAGGGCAGGGTGGAGGGGTGAAGGGTGCACAGGGAATGGGGAAAAAATAAGAACCAAGATACATCATGTAAAGGTACAAGATCCCAGTGATGACTGTAACTGTATTGTATACCTAAAATGTACCAATAAACTAAATGAAAAAAAAAAGAATTATGTGTCTTCTTCATCCACAGAAATCAGGCATGCTCTTTGTACTTGAACATTATCCCCATTTCTATCCATCCATCTCTTTATTATCTACTTAGCAATAATCTTTCTCTGGGTGTCTTTTTTCCTCCTCTTCCTTTTCTTCTCTGTCTCCTCCTCCTCCTTCTTCTTTTTCATCTCTAACTCATCCTCCTCTCCTTCTCCTTCTCTCCTCTCCTCCCCCTCCCTCTTTTTCTCCTCTTCCTCCTCCCCCCTGCTCACGTGCTTCCTCCTCACCTCCTCCTTCTTTTCATCCTCTTTCTCTATGTAGGGGAATCAGTTATTTTTTTTTAAAGTTAAGGAACAGTGTGTAAAAATATATCAAAGTAGAATTGCTTTTCTGTCACTATACAGGCACAGGGCCCCTGTGCTTGGCTTTAACTGTGTAAAACACATCTCTGGCATCTTTTTTTTTTTGAGAAAGACCACAGAGAATGTCACAGTGCTTAGTTTGAAATTCTTACTCAGACTTCCAGTTTCTGTTCTGCTTCTATATATGAGGACTTTGGAAGTCACTACTCCATTCTAACAAGTAAAACTTTGAAATACAGAAGGAAATAAGCACATCTTAGATCTGAGAAAGATAAAAACACAGAATAAACCACTCAACCAAGAGTGGAGAGACAGATGGGGGAATAAGACAGGTCATGTCTTACTCAGAAACGAACAAGTGGAATTTGAAACTAAAAACACAATACTACTTTTTATCAGAACCACAAAGATGAAAGGGTTATGGATAAATAAAAAATGTGCACAAAATCTATATTGGAAAACTATAAACTCTTACAAACAAAATCAGAGAACTGAAGAAATGGAAAGAGATTCCGCATTCATGATAAGAAGACTCAGTGTTGTCAAAGTGTCATTTAGCTTACAATAGATTTACTGAAAGCCCAGTTAAAATCTCAGAAAGTTATTTCATGAAAATTGATTATAAATTTTATATGGAATAGTAAAAGAAGAGGACTAGCCAGCTCTATTTTGAAGGAGAACAAGGTCAGAGGCCTGATGTTCCTAACTTCAAGACTCAACATAAATCTGCAGTAATTGAGGCAGTGTGTTCTTGGCAAAAAAATAGAGAAACAGATGAATGTTATAGAATAAATGTCCTAGAAATAGACTCTGTAAGTATAGTAAGCTTATCTTGGCAAAGGAACACAGGCCATACAATAAGGATAGTCCTTTTAACAAAAGGGGCTGGAACAGCTGTCTGGCTGTCCATGTGTAAAAATATGCACCTAAATGTAGACTTTACACCTTTTACAAAAATCAACTAGAAATTGGTCATGGATATAAATATAAAATGAAAAACTACAAGGCTCCTAGAAAATAACAAAGGAGTCATTATAGATGACCATGGGCATGGTGCTGATTCCTCTGACAGAATACTCAAGACACAATGCATAGAAGAAATAACTAATGAGTTGAACTTCATTAAACTTATAAAACTCCTACTCTGTCCTTATGCATTCATCCAAACCCATAAAATGTATGACCCCAAGAGTAAATCCTAATGTGAGCCAAGAACCGTGGATGATTGCAATCTACCAATGCAGGTTTATTAATTGTAAACATTTGTACCCCTCTGGTAAGGGATGCTGATACTGTGGGAGGTTGTGCATCCCTTTAGAAGAATTACTTCTAAAATATGAAAACCCATTGTTGAGGATGGAGTTCTTACATTCATATTCTGATTAGAACTTTGCAAAACTATTAAGGCCAAGACTTCATTTTCTTCTGGATTTATCTCTTCACTTTCCACCTCTTCTTTTTAAGTACATAGACAATTTCTACAGTATGTGGTTAACAAGATCATACCTGTTATACTCCTAGTTGATATCCTGCTCAAATTTTCCCATTTTATTTATACAACATACCTCATATGAATTACTCTTCTTTCAATTCATTCGGAGAAATTGGTTCTTGATTTGCTATATAAAGGAAAAAATTTATTCGATGACATGAGTTAAAGTAAGATTGTTAATGGCTTAATTTGTTCCCTCTTCTGGAATATTTGGCTTTTCAAAAATGTAAATTCTAGTCTTCTTTTGTAAAATTATGTAAGGCTCCACATTGTATTTTTGGACATAGCAGTCATTTGGCTACTGAATATCCTACAATATAGATGATTGCTAACTCATCGTAAAAATTTGTGTTTCTGCTTCCACTTTGCCATCTGTGTCCATAGGGGTTAGCACAGTGCTGTGTTACATGTATTTGATAAATACTTGCTGAATTTCATTGATTAGCACTGATAAAATGTTTTATTAATTTCTAATAAGAAACACATGAGATTCAAAACTATATAGGTATTGCAAAACTAAATCTCCTTTAGCATTTACAGGCTAGAGAAAACAATAGGGGTAAAATAGGTGCATTGAGAGGGGAATGAGGTCAAGATTGAATTTTATTTGCAACAGCATAGTTCATTTGCATGGCACCAGTGTGGGAATGTGTCTATGTTTGTGAATTTCACAGAATCACAGAATATTTTAGAAATCTTATACAAATTATGGACCTCCTTTGTGTAAATATGCTAGCAACAAATGGAAAATTTATGGACATTTTTGGGGTTCTATAAAACCTTAGAATCCAAAGCAATGAGTCTATAAAGTTGATATTAAATTCTAAATTCTGTTATAGTCTAAAATAGGCCCTGAAGATGGATCATTGAAGAAAAAGAAATTCTCTAGGGCATTTTTTTTTTTTTTTTTTGGTACCGGGGATCGAACTCGGGTCCTTGTGCTTGTGAGGCAGGCGGCAGAACCACTGAGATAAATCCTCAGCCCGAAAAGGAAATTCCCTATGATGATTTTATATACAATAGAATGTGATTCTGATCTTGACAAAATTTTATTAGCTCTGGGAAACACACAATGTGATGAATGAATTGTGATATGTATAATTTAGCACCAATAAGAATTGATGGTGATAATTTGCATATTTGCTGATTTGTGTTTCTGAGTGTGCCGATAGATAATGTTATTAAATTAGTTGTCTTTGATAGATGGAAAACACAGAAAATTACCTAATAATTACTTTGTATAATGATGACTCTCGAGTTTGTATTATATGAATATTAGTGACTCAAATAAGGTCAGGAAACCAAAAAGAATCGCTTGTAAGGAAAACAACAAAGCACCCAGTAAGCTGATCCCCATTGTCCCAAGTTCACCTCTCTCCACTAAAGGATATGTACTGAACTAATGCTCCTGTCCAAGGGCAGTACAGCTTACCTGACCCGGTTTTACCCAAGGCCTACCCTTCCTGCAAGCTGTGGCAGGAGACAGCTGAATGAAGGTATATGGCTTCAAGCCAATCAAACACTGATAGAAGTACTGTTGCTAAAAGTCTAATCTATGCTCAAAAAGGGCTAAATATAGAAGGTTATATTTAGCTATTTGAACAACAAGGTTGGAATTTCACAGAAGCAATTTTCAAAAAAACTCACATGTGTACCTTGCATTTCATATTTAATACTGATACACTTACTACTATTACAGAGAATTCCCCATCATTGCTGTTCTACAAACAGACATAAATGTGTGAATAAAACTGTGTACTACACAGATGAAATTTAGAAGGTGACTAGGAGAGTACTAGTGGTTTTGGAGCTGGTCAGGGAGGAGGTAGCTTTGTGAGTGAGGGTTTACACAATATGTATAGTAGGGCACATTTCATGCTTTCTCTGAATTCTTATAGCTTTTCAATTATTATTTTTAAATTGAGGAATTATAGCAATTGGTCATATGGTGTTTATTTTTTATGAGTAATTGGTGGGAGGGCCATGACTGGACCTGACAATGCTTGATTTCACACAACTACAATGCCTCACCAAATCCATGTCAGACAAATGTCCATTGACCCATCTGCTCCAAGAGTTGGCAGCATGTGGAAGGAATAAATCAGAGGTCACATCCCAGTGCCATGTCTATTCTAGCATATTGTGACCTTGCACAAAGTACTCAAACTCTCTAAACTTAGTTTTTTAAAATTGGGTAATGAAAATAATACTGTATATATTTTAGGGGCTTTTGAAAGAGTAAAGATAATGTTTGTAAAACTTCACCATCCACAGTACGCACCAGATTTTAATACTAATTAGATCATTATTGGAGGAGTAAGACAAGAAAACAAAGGAGATTATGTCAGGAAGAATGTATTAAATGCATTCTTAAACAGTAACATAGGAACATTTAGTATGCAAACTTCATACTGCCTGAGTTTTCATGCATAGAATGAGAGGATTTTAGGATCAGAAGGAAACAAATTCCCTAGTCCCTCATCCATTACTTTCACTTCATGGCCACTCATGTAGGAAAACAGTCTTTGTCTCTGTCATTCTCCTTTTTACCGATCCACAGATCACTCTGAAGTTTTTAGTTATAAAACAAGAAACCTCAAAATGCTTCATTATACACTGTGAAATCTACCAATGTTCATCAGAAGGATTTATCAAACTACACAGTATAAACAGCTGGTTTTTATACTATGCCTGACATCAGTTATACTTTTGTTTCTGTTTAGAAATATTGCAAAGGGGAAAAAACCCTCACGCTTCCACTAGGCCTACCAAACCAGTTTTTAATATTTATATTAGGACATGTGCAATCGAAAGTTTACATAAATCCTCTTACGCACCATTTAAATTACATACTTTTACAAACTGTACTTCCTTGCAAGTGCTCATTTCTCTGTAGCTGCCTTTTCTCATGCACAGCAGGAAGCTGCAGAGTAGAGCACTGGTGGCCAGCATAAAGGATGGTGTCCCTCTTCCTGGCCGCCACTGCCTCCCATGCTGCAATGGTGTCCATGTGGCTGGATCCACACATTGGGTGGACTCAGGGGCAGTGGCTAGCAGTTTCTCTTAACCATAGAATTTTGGGATTAACAAGATCAGAAGATACTTAACAAAGGGTATGGGGAAAATATATGGGTAGATAAAAAGACCTATTTTCTCTTTTTCTCACCAGATCCCACATAATAAAGTGTTAAAATACAGATTAGAGAACAGAGTATATATTAGTCAGGATTCTCCAGAGAGACAGAACCAATAAGATATATCTATGAGTAGATATATGAGGTGAATTTTTAAGGGAAATTGGCTTGCTCAATTCTGGAGGCTGAGAAATTCCATATTGCACTTGTCCTAATATATGTCAAATGTACATTTTAGTTGATTTTCTGGACGTAGGAATAGAAATATGACTTCTCACTCATTTCTAAATCCTTCATATTGATAGAAAGGTTCATACATATCTTGTGGCAAGAGCTCCTGGTCTTTTCCCTGTTTGTTCCCAATAATGGCTGTCTAAGTTGCTGTGAGCGTGGTATTTCCCTAGCATGTGACCAGTGCTTGATCTTCCCTTGCAGGATTCAGTACACAGGCCTCTCTTTTGTTCACTGAACGCTTATTTTCTAAACGCTTGTGCCCACTCCTATGTTTGCAATTGCCATCTGTGAACCCAATTTTCTTTCTGGTATCTGCTCCTTAACATGTAGAACTGAAAAATATACCTGCTTGTTGAACATTTCCATCTGGATGGTCCACAGGTGCCCCGGACACCTAGTGGTTTCCCTGGATGGATCTCAGGTTTTGAGGATGGCATGCAGGTGCCTGGGGAGTCCCAACAGGTACTGCACTCACAACTGTCCAACCTGACAAACTGGAACTGCAGGGGCAGCTTATGGAGGGGTCAGGGTGGGATCAGTTAGGCTTTGAGAAATCCTATTTAAGTTGTCAATTTGAATAATTTTGGAAGGTCTGGAGCAGAGAGGCTGTCACTAGTTGCCTGGTATCACATTCTGATGAGGGAAGTGTTGAGTGCATATGCAATATACCTGATTTTGAGTTTTATACATTCAGTCTCATTTCTTTATTATCATATTCAGAGTAACACAAAGAAAGAATACATTTATCCTTCCATCTCTTTCATTAAATTCTATTTGTACTTAAAGAGGGTATCAGAATCAGTGGGCTATTTTAAACTGAAAAAACAAAATAAAAGAAAACAAGTATCAGTAATTTTGCCTACTTCCATAGTTTTTCTCAGTTGAAAATTTCCTTCAATATAAAGGGGTTACATGTATATATATATATATATATATATATATATATATATATTTTACTGAGATTCAAAATTTAAAAATATTTTCCTATTCATTTGACAAAAAGCTTATAAATTCCTGTATCTGTTTCTTTTATTCGATTGTAGTGTTTCCTTCTAGGACAATTTCAGCTTCACAGTTAGTTTTACATTGGACAAATTACACATTTTGTTGTATGACCTACTCAAACACTAGTCTTATTTTTATCATCTTCTAATTCTCAGTCATATTTCTCAGTATTTCTTACTGCAAATACTGTGTGCACAGAAACCATTTTGAATACTTTATCAGAATGTTGTTATAGGAGCAAAAACATACATGAATGGATTCAACTCTCATGGGAGAGGGCAGCAGCTGTAAAATAAAAATATTCCACAAACAAAGTGTCCGGTGAATAATGCTATGGATGGAAGAAGTGTCCCTGAATTCAAAGAGAATGTCAGCAGGAGTTTGGAAATAATAACTATTTCATCCTTGTTAAATAAGTAGCTGTACTAGCAAATAAATGAGCCATTGCAGAGAGCAGCAGAGCATTTGCTAGTAATATCATCAGAGCTAGCAAAAGAGAAGGCATAGATTTAGAGATGGAAAAAAGACAGCAACCACCAAGATAAACTACCTCTACATGCATGCAACAGTGCTAAGTAATTTTGAATATTAATTGGATGATATGTCAAGAAAAATGAAAGCGAATTTAAAAACTTGAAGAGATTTCAAGTTAAAGTTCTAGTAAATTTTATAATTCTTGTCACTGGATTTGATTTTCAAAAACTTCATAACGTATACATGAGGTGTGATTAAAAATATGTTTAATTTTTAAAAATTTATTGCAGTAAAAGACACAATGCCATCAATTCTCATTAAAATGTTTCTCTTCACTTTGAACACTCTTATCCCATCGTTCTTGCCACTTTCTGGAGCAATTCTGGAAGTCCTCTTCTATGAGCATCTTTAGCTGTGCTCTTGTTGCTGCTTTCTGTCCTCAAGGGATTCAAAACATTTAAAATTCATGGTCATTTTGACCTGGGGGAAGAGGCAAAAGATACAGAGTGGCAGATGCAGTGAATAGGTGAAGACACAGTGTGATGTTTTTACCAGCCCACCTTTCCATTGGATGATATCAGCCACACCTCATAAAGACACTCACAAAACAGGACTTCTAGAACTACTTCAAAAAGTGTCAAGAATGACGGGATAAATGTATTTGAAGTGAGGAGTATTTTGAGGGAGATTAATGGCAATGTGTCTTTTACTGTAATAATTTTTAAAAAATGTACATATTCTTTGTCTATGTTGATCATTCCTTGCATGTAACATATACAACACAATATATATAACGTGATTATTATTGAATATTATTTAATAATAATGGTATTTAATCATTAATATTTATGTATAATGTAAATATATTAAGGAATCTCAGTGAAGGGTTATTTTTCCATGCCGAAGTTTATCCAAAGGGAGAAGGATCCAGTAGGCCCTGGTATTTGAAAATTGATCTGATAGACTTCACACTCAGTGTTGCTAGCAGTTTGTTTAGCTCACACAGTTTAGAATCTTGAAGATTCTACATTTGCAATCTTAATTTGCTTTTCTAGGTGTTTGTGTGTGGGGTCTTCATATGAATGAAGATGATTTTCCCAAATCCATAACTGAACTGTATGACTTTCTGCAAGTGAATTTAAACGAAACTGAAGAATGAAACATTGCATCTGATTAGTTTAATCCTTAAGGCTCATCCATGAAGCAGTGACACCTCATTAGATAATGCAAGGTGCCCTTTTAATTTCCCATTTGTTGGACTTTAATGCACACTTCTCAGTAAAATCTATGGATTCTTTTTTTTTTCATTAACTTTATTGGTAATTTTTGATATGCAGTACAGTTACATTCATCACTGGGATCTTGTACCTTTACATGATGCATCTTGGTTCTTATTTTTCCCCCTTCCCCTGCCCTCCCTTGAGGTCCTCCACCCTTCCCTATTTGCAAAGACTTTGTTTCCGTTTTTTTCCCTTTTCTCCTATTTTTTCTTTTCCCTTCTTTCCTTTCCCCTACCCCTCCCACTTCCCCTGCTCCTTTAGACCTCTTCTTCCTATTTCACAATATCAATTATACATTTTGATCCTTATTTACACTTTTAGTTTTTCACACCAGAGAAACTATTTGGTATTTACACATGTGTCCTATTTATTTCACTTAAGAGTACGGCCTCAATGCACATTCACTTACCTACAAATGTCTCTAGTTTCTTGTTCTTTATGACTGAGTAGTATTTCATTTTATAAAAAACCCACATCTTTATCCAGTCTCCAGTTGATGGGCAATTGGGTTGTTTCCAAGTTTTAGCTATTACAAACTGTGCTGCTATGAACATGGGTGCACATATATCACTGTGGTATGATTCTTTTAATTCTTTTGGGAAGATACCCAGCAGGGGAATAGCTGGGTGAAATGGGACTTCCAATCCTAGTTGTTTGAGGCATTTCCATATTGATTTCCACAGTGGTTGCACCAGTCTACACTCCCATCAACAATGAAGAAGGGTTCCTTTCTCCCCACAACCCCGCCAGCACTTGTTATTAGTTGATTTCTTGATAGCAGCCATTCTTACTGGGGTGAGGTGGAATGTCAGTGTTGTTTTCATCTACATCTCTTGAATGACCAGTGATAGTGAACATTTTTTCATATGTTTATTTGCTGCTTTTACTTTGTCTGAGAAATGTCTGTATATTTCAGATGCCCATTTTTGAATTGGGTCTTTATATTTGGGGAGACTGATTTTTTGAGTTCTTAATGAATTCTAGATAGTAGACCTTTGTCTGAGGAACAGCTGGTAAAAAATTTTTCCCAAGTTATAGGTTGTCTCTTAGCTCTGTTGGTGGTTTCTTTTGGAGTGCAGAAGTTTTTAATAAGATGAGCTCCCAGTTCTTGATTCTTTGTGCTAGTTCCCATGCTACTGAGGATTTGTTTATAAAGTTTTTTCCTATGCCAATGTCTTCAAGAGTTGTACCTAACTTATCTTCCAGCAAGTTTAGTGTTTCTGTTTTAATATTTAGATCTTTAATCCACTTCAATTTTAGTTTAGTGCATGGTGAAAGATAGGGGTCTAGTTTTAATCTTGGGCAAGTTGAAATCCAGTTTTTCCAACACCATTTATTAAAGAGGCTATCTTTCCTCCACTGAGGATGGTTGGCTCCTTTGTCAAAGATGAGGTAGTTGCATATGTCTGGAGTTGTTTCTGCATCTTCTAGTCTATTCCACCGATCCTCGGCTCTGTTTCTTTGCCAGTGCCATGCTGTTTTTATCACAGTGGCTTTGTAGTATAGTTTCAAGTTGGGGATTGTTATACCCCCTGCCATGTCTCTGTTGACTAGACTTGCTTTTGCTATTCTAGGTTTGTTCTTGTTTTAAATGAATTTTTGGATTGTTTTCTCTAGCTCTGTGAAATATACTGTTGGGATTTCAATTGGGATTGCACTGAATCTGTATAATAGTTTTGGAAGTATAGCCATTTTCACTATATTGATTCTTCCTACCCAAGAACAAGGGATGTCTTTCTATTTTCTTATATCCTCTTCAATCTTTTTTTTCAGAGTGTTGCAGTTGTCAATGTAGAGGTCTTTTGCTTCCTTCATTAGATTGATTCCTAGATATTTCATTTTTTTGGATGCTATTGTGAAAAGGATTATTTCCCTAATTTCTCTCTCAGTGAGTCTGTTATTTGTGTACAGGAAGGCTATTGATTTTTGAGTGTTTACCTTGTATCCACCTACTCTACTGTATCTGGCAATTAAGTCTAGCAGTCTTTTGGCAGAGTTTTTTGGGTCTTCAATGTAAAGTATCGTATCATCAGCAAATAATAGCAGTTTAACTTCTTCCCTTCCTATCTTTATTTCTTTCTCTATCTAATTGGTGTGGCTAATGTTGCCAGAACTATATTGAACAGAAGTGGTGATAGTGGACATCCTTGTCTTATTCCTGATTTTAACGTGGTGAAGGTTTTCAGTTTTTGACCATTTAGTATGATGGTGGCTGTTGGTTTTTCATAGATAGCCTCTATCAAATTGAGATAAAGATCCTCTATTCTAATTTTCTGCAGGGTTTTTATTATGAATGGGTGTTGAATTTTATTGAATGCTTTTTCTGCATCTATTGAGATGATCATATGGTTTTTGTCCTTGACTCTCTTAATGTAGTGTATTACATTTATTGATTTACGTATGTTGAACCATCTCTGCATCCCTGGGATAAATCCGACTCTGTCAGGGTGAATGATCTTGATGACCTTCTATATTCTGTTTGCCAGTATCTTGTTGAGGATTTTTGCTTCTATGTTCATTAGGGAGATTGGCCTGTAGTTCTGTTTTTGGGTTGGATCTTTCCCTGGTTTTGGAATCAAAGTAACACTTGCTCCCAGGAATGAATTTGGAAGTATGGTTTCCCTTTCAATTTCCTTGATGAGTTTAAAGAGTAGTGGCAATAGTTCTTCTCTAAATGTCTTGTAGAATTCAGCAGCGAAGCCATCAGGACCTGGGCTTATCTTTGTCAGCAAATTTTTTATTACATTTTCAATTTCACTGATTGTAATTGGGGTGTTTAGGATTTTTATATCTTCTTCATTCAACTTTGGTAATTCATATGTATCTAGAAATCTGTCCATTTCTTCTGTGTTTTCCATCTTGTTGACGCATAGGTTCTGGAAGTAGGTATTGATGATCCTCTGGATTTCTGCTGGATCTGTTGTGACTTCACCTTTTTCATTCCTAATTGCATGGATTTGAACCTTTTCTTTCCTTTTTTTGATAAGGTTGGCTAAAGGTTTATTGATTTTATTTATTCTTTCAAAAACCCAACTCTTTGATTCATTGATTTTTTGTATTGTTCTCTTAGTCTCTGTTACATTGATTTCTGCTCTGATCTTTATAATTTCCTCCCTTGTACAAGCTTTGGGTTTGTCTTGCTCTTCTTTTTCTAGGAGTTTAAGATTCAGTATTAGTTTGTTTATTTGAGCTCACTCTGTTTCCCTAGTCTGGCCATTCACTGCTATGAATTTCCCACGTAGAACTGCTTTCATTGTGTCCCAAAGATTCCTGTATGTTGTACTGGCATTATCAGTTAATTGCAAAAACTGCCTAATTTTTTGTTTAATTTCCTCTGTGACCCATTGGTTGTTCAGGAGAGTGTTATTCAATTTTCATGCATTTGTAAAGTTCTTTTCGCTTCTCATGCTATTGATCTCCAGTTTAATTGCACTATGGTCTGATAATATACACGGAATAACTTCAATTCCTTGCATTTACTTAAACATGTTCTATGAATTAGTGTGTTGTCTATTTTAGAGAATGACCATGTACAGCTGAAAAGAACGTATATTCTGATTTTGTGGGGTGGAATACTCTGTAGACATTTATTAAGTCCATTTGTTTCAAAGCTTGGTTAAATTCTAGTATTTCGTTGTTGATTTTTTGTCTAGATTATCTGTCTATTTGTGACAGTGGGGTACCGAGTTCTCCCACTACAATTGTATTAGTGCTTATTTGGTTTTTCGTTTCCATTAATATTTGTTTTGTATAGTTGTGGGCATTAGTATTTGGTGCATATATATTTATGATTGTCATCTCTTCCTCTTGGATTGTTCCCTTCACAAGGAAGTAGTGACCTTTGTCTCTCTTAATTAGTTTTGGTTTTAAATTTACTTTGTCTGTAAATAAGATAGCTACCCCTGCTTTTTTCTGGGTTCCTGTCATGTGGAAAGCTGTTTTCCATCCTTTTGCTTTCAGTCTATGAGTTTCTTTTTGAACTAGGTGGATTTCTTGTACATAGCATATTGTTGGATTTTGCTTCTTAATCCATTCTGCCAGTCTGTTTCTTTTGATTGGTGAGTGGAGCCCATTAACATTGTTGATTATAACTGATATGTAGTGACTTTGTCATGTTATTTTCCTGTTGTTGGCTGTTTTAAATTTTTTTCCCCTCTCCTTTTAATTTCTTGCCTTGCCTGATGGATTTGCTCTGTTGGGCCTCAAGGAGTTGTGACCCTCATTGTCTTCTTCTAGGATATTGTTTAGAATTGTTTGGAGTGCTGGTTTGGTACTCATGAAGTTTCTCCGGTGTTCTTTGTCAAGGAAGGATCTTATTTCTCCATCAATTTTGAAAGATAATTTTTCAGGTTACATCAGTTTAGGTTGGAGGTTGTTTTCTTTTAGGGCTTGAAATACCTCACCCCAGGCCCTCCTTGATTTTGGAGTTTGTGTTGAAAAATCTGCTGTTATTCTGATGGGCTTTCCTTTGCATGTGATTTATTTCTTTTCTCTAACTGCTTGTAATATTTTGTTCTTCTGTTGGGTTTCCAGGATCTTGATTATTATATGTCTAGGTGTAGATTTTTTTTGATCATGGCTAGTTGGAATCCTATATGCCTCAGTTATCTGTATGTCAAATTCTTTTGCTGTGTTTGGGAAGTTTACTGTCATTAATTCTATGAACCATTTTTTAATGTCATTCGTTTTTTCTCCTGCTTTTTTGTGCATT
Source organism: Heterocephalus glaber (assembly GCF_053883595.1). Classification (NCBI taxonomy): domain Eukaryota; kingdom Metazoa; phylum Chordata; class Mammalia; order Rodentia; family Bathyergidae; genus Heterocephalus; species Heterocephalus glaber. The sequence goes on along the minus strand of NW_028258320.1, from coordinate 9,304,623 downwards.
CCTATCAGTCTTATATTATTCTTCTCTGCGTCATCTAGGAGCTGTTGGATTGATTTCTTGTGGTCCCTTACTAGTTTCAAGAGATCTCTCTTTTCATGGTCACTGACCACCATCCTGTCTTCTATATCTGATATTCTGTCTTCAGATTGGCTCAGTCTGCTGTGTGTACTTTCAATAGAGTTTTTAATCTACTGGATATCTGTTTGAATGTGTTTCATGGATTCCATTTCTTTCCTATGTTGGGTGTTCATGATTCCATTTCTTTCCTATGCTGTGCATTCAGGGCTTCCATCATGGTCCTGAACTCATCTATTTTTTTTTTATCTGTTTCTGTTTTAGAGTCTCTAACCATGTCTTTCATTCTGCTCACCATCTCTGCAGTTATCTGGGAAATTATTTCTGTTTTGAATTTTTCTAGTGCCTCATTCATCTTTTTTGTTACTTCCTGTGCTATCAGTTCAGGGTGCCCAGGTGGTTGATTATCAGACTTTTCCACCTCATTTTCCCCAGAGTTTGCCTTTGGTGAGCTGGAAGTCTGGGACTGAGCCTTGCTTAAATGTCTTTTCATTTCTATTTTTGCTGTTGGTACTGTCCTTGGTTTAGTTCCTGGATTGATATTTCGATATTGGTTATTGTAGGTATCTTTTTGCTTGTATTTGGAACCCTTATGGAATGTTTGCTTCTCAGAGGTGTCTTCCAGATCTAGCTAGTCTTAAGGATTTGCATCTCTAATGACTCTGGGGCAATCTCATTTTCATTATACCAGAAGGATAACTGATTAGATCAATCACAACACCTTAGCCTAAGTGATAAAATCAGCACTAACAACAATATAAAGTACAGTTTAGAAAGTAACAATTTGTGGTAGTTACTAATCTATCACCTTTAACTGTGTGAATTAAATCAAAATCAAGGACCAGCTCAAAATATGTTTATAGTGAACATACTCTTCAATATAGCAACTTTGCCCTTTGGGATGAGGGCTTAGGAGGAGTTGGGGAGGGAGGGATAGATAGGTAGAAGAAAAAGTAAAGATTAGAAATGAGGCCAGAGGACACAGGAAGATCAAGCAAACTCTAGGGAACTATTGAAAACAAGAGGAAAAGACAGAATGAAAGAACATAGACAAGAACAGAGCAAAGTATCAGCAATAGGGAAGCTAGAAGCTGTATTCACTTTCCTTTGAAACTAATGACGTTTGAGAGAAGGAAAAAATGAGAAGAAAAGAAAAAGAAAGAAGAAATCCAACATAGGGCAGGAACAGTAACAAAAAGGGAGATGAAGAACAATGTGGGATAGTGAGAGAGTGAGAGTGAGTGAAAGAGAGAAAGAAAAGAGAAAAAAGAAAAAGAAAAAAATTGAAGAGTAGAAAAAACAAATAAAAATTAAAACTTAAAAGTGAGAAAAATATAATTTTGAAAATAACAAATAAAAAATAAAAATGAAGGACCTCCTTCAAGGTATGCCTCTGCTGTCACAATAGACAACGTGGGCTACAGTGTGCAAGTCTAAGTCAATTAGTCTCAGCAAGCTAGCAGTAAACCCCTGAGATTCAGGCTGACTTCTGGCTGCAAGGCCCAAGTTGAGCTCCCTCACCTCCTGCAGGGTTGAACTCTGAAAGGTTCTACTGCAGGTTCCAACTGCCCTTCCCCTGAAGATAGTCCAGGTTCCGATGGGAGGTGGTGATTCTGTCAACTTACCAACTACGGTGGTCTGGTGTGCCTTTATTGCTGAGATTCTCTTCACTTTTCCAGTGGGCTTCAATTTTCATCAAGGAGCCTGAGAGAGGCCCTCTTTCTGTTGTTCACTTCTGCTCTATCTTCTGGAGTTTAGGACAGTGGCTCTTATGACCCCCTGTGCCTCTGGGGCATGGATCCAGGTACAGGCGCAATCAGTAGGCCAGAGGCGGGGGGCCTGGGGTGGTGCTGCAGGGGCCCGTGGGACTCCACTCCTCACTGGTCCACCCCTCAGTAAAATCTATGTTTTCTTCTGGGTCACTGGTATTCTTATTTAGTACTATTACTTTAGATATCATTCTTTTCCCCCTAATGCCCAGTGGGTGAAAATTCAATGGCTAAATTAGTGTAAAACTCCAGGGACCATTGGAAAGCAATAGGACTTATAAATTAGCAAGGGTCCAGAAAATTCTGCATGGGATAAGAACTTATTTTCAGGTAAATAACCAGATTCTCCAGCAGTAATGAATCTAAAACTTGTAGGTTAAAATTCAAAAAAAGTCATATAAATCATTAAAATTAGTGTTTATCAACATTTAATTTCATAACCATTGCAGCATGCATTTGCATAAGATTAGAGGTACAGTAAGAACTAAGAGAGCAATGCCTCTCTTGGCCCTTTTCAATCTGTTTGTGGATGCATAAAAGCCCCAAATGGGTATTACATATGGCTCATTTTTCAGTTTTCACTTTAATAATAACATCTATTGACCATCTGTTATCTGTCGGCCAATGTAAGGAATAAATCATATATCCTATAATTGATACTAACAACACTATTTTAAGGTAAGTTTCTTATTATAGGTTTAAAAATGACAAAATGGCAATGAAGGTTGATTAACTTGTGATATGTCTGTCTCAGTCCAAAGCCCATGTACTTCCCATTCTGACAACAGCTACTTAGTCTCACTCAAATGTGAAGATTTCTATTTTAAACTTGAGCACACCCTTTGGCAAACAGGCAGAAAGTGCCTCTCCAAATGCCGATTAAATCAATGCATTTAATTTGTCATAGTTCACTTAGAATTGCAGACTTCTTCTCTTGTTTATTCATTATGAAGCAATTAGGTCTCTGGCAAAAGAATGAGGTAAAGATATCTGAATTAACTCGTATGAATATCTTTGCCAGAATCCCACCTTTGAGTTCTTGTGCGTTTACGTAATAAAAGCTCCGTTCTCATACAGCAGTCAAAATATTTAAAATGATTGTATGTAAGAAAAGAGTAAGACTTTTTTCCTGTGAAATATAATTAATAGAATGGTGAATTTAATTGGAAGTATATATGCAGAGCAGAGGGTGCTGGGCTCATCCCACAGCATCTGATTGTCAGGTGCAGTGACCCTCAGATCAAGATGGTGTCGATGGGCATCTTCCTGGCATGAGTATGTGACCAGTCTCCTGAGGCCAGCTCCCTCTCCCATTCCTAAGAATACAAGTTCCAGTTTGAAGATAAAGTGATGCTTTAAACTTGGACTGATTTTGTCCTAGCAGATGGGTTCTTCTTATTCAGGACAGATACAGAAATTGTTCAGTGAATAGCAACATTACAGAATGTCTCTCCCCTTGGAAAATTGTAGCATAACTGAATAAAACAGTAAAGAGAAGTGAAGAGAGGGAAGCCCTAACATCAGGGTGATTCATAGGACAGGCAGCCTGGCAGGAAATACAGTTCCTGTCATCTGAATCTGTAACAGAGAGAGATATGTCCTGGCACATGTAGGAGAGCTTGGTAGGAATCCAATCTTAGGAAAGCCTCTGCTAGATCCTTGCAGTGGGCCCCTGAGGGTTTCAGCTCTAGAATAAAAGCCATGTGGCATTTTTAGTAGACCTAAGGGACTTCCATCTGCAAAATTATAACATAATTCACAGCCTCAAGATTCTGTTTTGTACAATAAAAACTAACTGTGCTTTAATGAGTGAAAAAATAGGGAAAATATTTATAGAGGTGGCAAATCTGTAAGAATTTGTCTTGATGTCACTGATATTGCCTCACTCTTTTTACAGTGATTTGTAGTCACGAGGGTTATAATTGTTACTATTTCACAAGCTACAGATACACACATATACACACAGCCATAAAAGGAAACATTCACCCATTTTATGCATGTTTCTTTCCAACATATCTGAAATTCTTGGCCATCTTCTCAGGCATACTTGCTGGCACAGCAAGCAAGCTGTTTCAGGAGAATTAGGGCTCAATTTCACAACTACCCAAGTCAAGCTTTATTAGTGTGAATCCAGGCTATACCAGCTATAGCTGTTTGAGTTTGGACAAGTTATTGATGCAAATATATCTTATTTTATTCATTAGTAATCATATCATATACCTTGCATAGTATTACTGTTAGAATAGTGAAAAAAATGGAAAGACCTCAATTCGTAGCTATAATAATAGTTATCCCGGTAGTGCCATTATAGTGTCAGTATTATTGCCATTATTTTGTACCTCTCCAGTTCTAATTTTTTTACTTCAGAAAGTCCCAAGTACAGTCATTAAAGAAAAGAATTATCCAGTCTCTTCCCCCCTATCAGTTTAAGGAGCATAGACCAATAACTTTATTTACCCGAGCTACTGTTTACTCACTCATAGAACAGTCTCATTGAATTACTTAGCTCACAAGTCAATGATTACTTGTGATATTTTAGCTAAAGCATATTGTACTATAGTATGTGTTTCATAAATAATCTGGTTATCACTTTCAGACAACTGGATCTGTGAAGCTGACTTTTAAAGACTAGCCTCTCTGGATTTGTAAAATGTTACAGCAGTAAAATCCTTGTATATGATTTCCTCTGCTGCCTTTTGTACTCTTTGTGTTCTAACCTGAGAGCCAAAGAAAATAGAATTCACGGTAGCATTTCCCTGTGCATAATATTTATCTTCAAAAATTGAACATCTGTGCTCTAGATTTTGCCCTTTTTCTTAGAAGATGCTACGCCTCTGCAGTCTCAGCCTTATTCTTCCATCTATGATCCCTCCTCATACTCTATCTCCCAAGACTTAACTCAATATGGAATAAATCTGTAGTTGAAGCTCACATGCAAGTCGCTAACTGCTATATTGTAAACAGTTTGTAAATCTTAATCTAAACAATTTAAAATTGGGATTTGTTCTGGTGTGCTATTACACAGTAGAGTGAGTATAAATGAACATAAAACATTAATATCTAGAAAAAAGGATTTTAACGTTGCCATCATAAAGAAATGATAAATGGTTGACGCAGTATGTTTGACCTGATTTAAACATTATGCAATATGAACATGTACTAAAACATAACATGATATCCCAATAATGTATAGAAGTTTTATGTTTTTAGGTATTAATTTGAAATTTTAAAGTTAGGGATTAAATTATAAGTCCAAATGGAGTAGAATATGGGTGATTTCAAGACCTTCCCTGGAGTGCCCGGGGAACAAGTGCTTCTGAAAGGGGGAGTGTGATAACTTGATAAGAAATGCCTCACAGGAACACTGGCTCCCACAGTATCTGGTTCCCACAGTAGCTCGAAGACTGAGGACAAAGTTGATCTGTCCCCCTGAATTCACACTTCACACTCAGGAGGTCAAAAGACCATTTGTGAGACTTGTGGGTGAGATACATTAGGTCACTCCTAGGAATCAGCAGAACTTTATTCTCCTTGTTCATGAAATGAAGTACTAATACTCCGCAGAATAATAACACGTACTATCAGGAAAAACACATTTCAAATGCTGGCCTTTTCATGAAATAAATGTAGGACAATTTTTTTTCCCAAACTGAATTGCTCAAAACTGCATTTCTAGTTTTCATGTGTCAAGTATTTAAAAGACTTTTACATTACTAAAACTTATTCTTCCTTAGAAACTACATCTAAAATAGATTCAGGATATCAAATGTTAACACCATAATCCATGGAGCCAGGATGCAGTAGCTTATTTTAAAATATTGCAATAAGTGGCTCTTAAACTTGACTTTCATTTATACTGTAATACTTTCAGTCACTCCAAAGTTAAAATAGTGCTTTTAATAATAGTAACAAATAGAAAATATTCAGGCTCTTGTTTCCCTAAACTCTTGCATTTGAACGCTTAGGAGCATCTTGGATCTCATAGTAGAGCAAGAGCCTCTGATGACTAGGGTAGTTTTCCAGTTAGAAGTTTAGACAGTAAGAAGTCTATCAACCTTGACTTTCATCTTGATAGACATTACTTTCTTTACATTTTTGATACTTAATTGCAGGTCTTATTCTGCATGAATTTTCTTCAATTCAAGATAGAAAATGAGAAACCGAATTTCAGGGAGATTAAACATCTCCCTGGCATGACTCTTAATTAATGCTTTGTCATTCCTCCATTTCCTATAATTTTCTCTCACTTGTTCCCCTCTTCTTACATGCCCTTGACTAATCTTATCCATTGTGCATGGTTAACAATGAATGTGGACCTGCCATGCCACTTCTCCAGTTGGTATTATTTCTGCTTTACTCTTTATTCTTTTTTGTGCATCGCTGGAGATGGAACCCATCTGCATGGGGCATGGTAGGCATGTGCTCTACCACTGAGCTGCACTCTCAGCTCATTCTGCTTTGTTAATTTTTTTGTTTGCATGAGACAAGGTCTCACTATGTAGTCCAGGCTTGCCTTGAACTTGCAATCCTCCTGCCTCAGCTTCTGGAGTGCTGAGGTTACAAGAATGCCTTAAGCATACTGGGCTTTCTTTACTTTTTGATTATTTCCAAAATTAGCTCAAGTGACCTACAATGACCACCATGGTAATTTGCTTTCTCCTCTCATTACATCCACTTTTTCAAATAAAAAAAAGGCTAATCAATAAATGATGGAGGTAGACTATAAATAACATATAAATAATTTTTTATTATTTATACCTATTTTTATTTGTTAGTAAGCAGCCAAATTCTGAAGCATATTAAAATTCTGAAATAGCAACTAAATTCTAATTTAATATGAAGCATCTTAGATTGGAAATGGTGAAGATAGATAATGTATAACCTAAGTACTTCTAAAGTTCAAAGATCTTAGTCTTTTTGCATTAGTCTTTCATTAGAGAGAAAGGAGAAGAACCAGAGTGAAATACTGAATATTCTAAAGGAAAAGGGGGGGAAGGCTAACATCCTGTTATTTAGATCTATTATGAAAAGCACAAGAAGCAATAATCTTAAAAATGTTTTAAGTTTAGCTTAATGTTAATCATAAGTTCAGTGCAAATAATAGCAAGTACATAAAATAAAATGCTTTTTAAAATAATACATTTTGTGAATACATTTGAATGATGTAACAAATTGAAGTAGTCATGTAGAATGAAATTAGAAATATGGGGAAAAATGCTTTATTGGGCCGGGGATTTAGCTCAGTGGGGCCGCTCCTGCCTTGCAAGTGCAAGGTCCTGAGTTCGATATCCCCAGTACCAAAACAAAAAGCAAAAAACAAACAAAAAAAACACTTTATAGTACACATATGGTAAACTGTGAAGTTACTAAAAAGGTTAATATGGTAAAAGAACCTGCTGAAATTTCCCCTCTGCTCTGCATATTACCTGCATTTCCCCAGATCTTTGGACATCAAAATCCTGTGAGCTGGAGCTCCTCTCTGATAATTTTAATATCCAGCCTGCTGCTGGGCTTGATCGCTCTGTGTGTGTGTGTCAGGGGGTTACTTTTTATATAATTCCTGGCAAGTGTTGATGATCAGTGGACATTGAAGTGCCCAGTATTTATATTTGGAATGGAAAAGTCTCCTCCTCTTCCCTTAGGCTCCTATGTGGGTCTTGAACTGTGTAGTTGGGTTGCCTCAGCTGCTGTTCTGTAACTGCTCTGTGGTCATCGGTGACACAGGACACACTGACGACCTTCCCTGTGTTTTGCATTCAAGCTGGGGACTGGGAGGTCCTCAATGTCCTGGCCTCCCTTCAGCGTCCCACTGTCCCTGGCTGCTTATGCCATCGAGGAGCTCTTTCTCTGGGTTTACCTCTTCCTGGCCAGTGTGGTGCTCTTGCATGATACTCAGTACTTGGCTCCTAACTGGACAAGGTGGTGTGCCCTGTTGTCCTGGCCCTGGTTCACTCTTGACCTCTCTGCCCTGGACTTTGGAGGTAAGCCTTTCTCAGAGTTTCTGCCCCACTTTCCCAAGGTGATTAGGCTACTGCAGAGAATACCCGCTCTTCCCTCTTCCTGTATTGTGATTAAAAAGCACAGAGTGCCTGGACCACTCAGTGACACAGTCAGCTGTGCGATTTCCCCTCCAGCTTGAACCAAACCAGGCCCCGAAAAACTTGTTTAGGTTTTTAATTCTTTAAACCTTTGTATAAACTCTGGATCAAGCTCAGGCTGTCCTCAAACTCTGGGCAAACCTCCTGCCTCAGCATCTCCATGTGGGGTTACAGGCCTGTCACTGTTTCTGGTCCTTCCCCTGGTGTCCTCCCTGTCATATAAAGCGACTCATCCCTCCCTGATGCTCTGAGAAAGGCAAAACAGCCTGTGAGTAACAAGCATTTCCTTAGAGGTACTTGCTACTTTTCAGAATTCAATTTTCTTAGTTCTGTAACTTCAACTCCTAAGACATCAAGAAAACTTATGAGATTGTGTATATTATTCAGTTTTTTTCTGGTTGTTAGGTTGGACATGACATTGCTTTGTTTTCAATTCTTCATTTTTAATTCCTTCTCCAGCACTGCCTCTCAGAATCTTTCCCATAACAGGACTGAAAGTGTTCACTGTTTTTAACACAGAAACATTGTGTCACAGGAATAACTTTTTGCTAATGTGAAAACTGGCTAATGGGCCATTCTTTCCAGCTTCAAAATACATGAATTCAGACTCACATTATTTTGTTTTGTTTTCAGAAGACAATTTAGACAAATCCAATATTACATATTTAAGACAGGAGGGCCCATTAAGGTACTGATAAATTGTTTCCTACTCTCAGTGTCAGAGATTTTAGAAATGAAATTTTATGTAGTATGACACGGTTCGGTGATTTTTCACAAAGATGGATTACCTAGGCCAGATGGTAGTTTTCCATTAGGCTGGTAATGTCCTCTTGGTAAAATCCTGTCCCTGCTATATGAGAATGAATTTCTATTCTGCCAGCAGAACATTGGGCAGGACTCAGAGGGACAGAATTGACCTCAGAAGGTGAAATATCTGCATTCCAAATATGAGGTAAAATCAAAATTTGGGCACAGTAAACATCTATTAGTGTATTCATTTCTTGGAGAAAGGAGGGAGAAGGAGATTGGAAATCAGTATGACAAGCCCCTCTCTGGTTTTGGAAGGGAAGTCCTGCAGTTTTATCACGGGGTGTGTGAAGTTCTGTAATCATTGTTGTGGTCAGGAGGGCACCCAGCTTCCAGTCAGTTCATGGGCTTTCTTAGAGGCCATTAGTTATAATTTGCAACATTTATGTAGCAATAATCCCGAACCCTAAGAGGATTCCTGCTATTTTTTTATATTGCCAAACCAATATGATACAGCCAATAAACAGCTGAGATAATAATGAAAACGAAGACGCAGAGAAAACATATTATTTGGAGTAAGGAGTACAGGTACAAGATAGAGGAGGAATGGGCTCTCTTGAGCTGAAAGAAAATCAGTGGACATGTGGCATACCCTCCTGGCAACCTACTCAATTGTTTATCCTTAAACTAAAGGATACAAGAATCACAATGTAAAAATTTAGTGTTTGGGTACATCATGGGCTGATATCACATGTGTGACAATATGGTATAGATTTTGTGACTATCTTTCATGGGGATTTCTAATTAAAAGCATTGTGATGCCATTGCTTTGCTAAATGCGATCTGCAGAAATCACTGACTGTGAATTGTGTTCACTAACATGTTTATGATTTCATTACACACTTGACACCCTAAAGCCAAAAGCACATATTTACAAGTATTTTTTAAAAAATTTAATTCAATGAGGAAAGTAAACAGGGCTCCCAGTCGTTTTTATTGCTATTGTTTTATAATCAATTTCAGAAGAATATACAAAACCACTGAGAGTCAATTCTTATGGGAAAAATCAAAATTGCTCTCTAACTACAAAATGGTTAGAGTTTTTGTCACATTTTATTGAGCATAAAAATTCACCAGTGTTATCATTTTCCACACTTTATTTTAATTTTTATTAGTACATGTTTGCAGTACATAATGTTTATGTTTGTCGTAGGAAGTTGGTGATGGTACATAAAACATCTTAATTATTTTTTATCCCCTTCCCCTCGCTTTCTTCACACTCCCTCAATCTCTTCTTCCCATTCCTTTTTGAGAAAGATCCATCTCTTTGTTTTCTATTACCATTTATTTTTCTTTTTAATGCATTTGTATTTTGGGTTTCTCATACAAGAGAAATCTGTCGATATTTAAGCAGTGTGTCTGATTTATTTCACTTACATTATAGTCTCAAGGTGTATTCATTTTCTGCAAGTTTATCCTTCTTTGCGGCAGAGCAGTACTCCATTCTGTATAGATAACACAGTTTCTTTGGGCTTTGAATTTTATTTCCTTGAGACCATATAGAAAGTGAATTTAGAGCTAGCATGAATTCAAATCTTAGGCACAACTACCTAATATCCATTATTTAGCAAATCACTTGATCAGAATGAATTTGAATTTTTATTTTTTAAAAATTAATTTTATTGGTACATATAAGGTATACAATATAATGACATTCAACATTGGAAATTTATTTGAATTTTTATTAATACAAATATTTAAATCATCACTTGCTTTCCTTTTTAAAAACTTTCACATCAGCTCCATGTTGAACCATATTCATTGGCAAACATTTGCTATTTCTGCAACTTATTAGGTAGGCACAAGAAGAAACTAAAATTTATAAATATTAGTTATGGGATAGACGCTAACACCTTAACGTAAAGTGGAGATGACAAATGTTTTCTTAGGGTCTTGGCCCATCAATGGTCTGATTTACATTATATGCTCCATTAAAAAGATAAAGCAACCCGCCCCACTGTTCTTCATACACACACATGTGGACACGCATGCACACCACCACCACCATAACCATCATCACTACCCATGGTAATTTAGGGAGAAATGGTCCTAATACACAGCATTGTTTCTTGTTTGGGCAGCTGTAGAATTGGAGTGGCAGTGCAAGTTTGCTGAGTTATTCTGCATAATAAAGTTAGGAAAGGATTGAAGTTCTGAGAATTAGGAGCAAAGGGATGGGGACTGACTGAGAAGTGCTTGGAAAGGAGCTGTGTGGGTTAAAGGGAAGGAAATTAATCCTCTTGATGGTCCAGGACCAGAGACTTCTGGGGATGAGCATGCCTGTTTTTAAGAGCTTCGCTAAAGTGAAGGGTATGGGATATAAACATCTTATAAAAATGCTTTTCATCTTTGGATCATTTCTGGGTAATGAAAATAAGTGATGAGTTATGTCTTTGTCTTGTACAAAGTACAAAAACAGTGCCCACTTAGAGATACACTGCTATGGGAGAAATGAATTGACAGAAATTTACATTTACCTTTAGTTTTACAATTTGCATTCAAAATTCCTAAACAATTTCATTCACTTTTAATCAAAAGGAAAGAAGACATGTTAGAAACCTTTCAAATCTTAAATATTCAATCTTTTTTTTGTTACCTTGCCATACATTATTCATAACACCAGAATTTACCAAAAATTAAATAGAATGCATTTAAAAAAAATTTGAAGCAGAACTTATTTTACTACATGTAATTATCAGGTAGTAGTATTTTTACCAAAAAATACTTTACAGGAAATAATCTTTGATAGGGAAGAGAGGCAGGATATATCTGGGAGAAGGGCCAATTTCATTAAAATTGTGAACAAAAACACATGTATGCCTGTGTATATAATTTACAATATAATTACATAAATATGCATTTCATGCCTTAAATGTTGCTACTCCTGCTTTATTGTTTTAGGACTAGTGGGTCAGAAAGCTTGAGAGCTGCCCACGGCCATTAGAGCTCATCCCCCAGGCAAACTGTACAAAATTCTAGATAAACTGGAGAAAATGACTGTGGACACCGGAAGCCTGGGCATTGGCTGGACCCCAGCTCTGCTCCCCTTTTACGCCAGGCATCTTTGCACAAGGTGGACACCGCTTACCTTTTCTTGGCTGCCTTCTGCTCTGAGACTCCTGTGACATTCACTCTTTACCAACTGAAGGCAGTATGTGGTCTGTTTATAACCATGCTGAGCACAGGCACAGGCCCAGACTGTCCTGTGTGCTGCAACCTCTGGACAGGAGTCAGTGTTTTTCATACAATGATGATGATGGATTTCGCATATCTTCCCAGTTATATCTTCACAGCCCATCATCCTTGTTAGAGTCCAGGAGGGTGAAGTCTGTCTTTCCTGCTCACCACTTCTCTCCAGGACCTGGCTCAGTTCCAGGCACCTATGTGAATTTATTACTTATTGCCCGATCAATACATAGAAGAGTGAATATCCTTAATGGTGATCTCTTAATCTAAGATATCTGATTTGGGGGAGAGGGGGATCATATATATTCCCTGAGACTTGGGTTCTCCGTTTGAAATATAGGAGCAATAATATGTGCCTGTTGTATGAGGGGGCGGGGAGAGAAAGAGAATGTTAAATCATTTAGAACTTTTTGAAAGTTCACGAACATGTGCTATTATTTGGAGTATGGACCATAGTTGTGATGGCTAACTGTTATGTCAATTTGAGTAAGAAACACCCAATGGATTGAATTGGCATAGCTCCGGGTGTGGCTGGATGGATTTACTGAAGACAGAGACCCATCTTGGGTATGAGTGACACCAGCCAATAGTATTGTAGCAGAATGGAATACAAAGGGGAAAGAAGGAAGCCTCCTGCTATTTCTTCAGAGAAGCTGCAGTTCTGGCCTTTGCCTTGGATGTCCAACTCCTAGATTCCAGCTCAGCCCCTTCTTCAGCCTCCTAATACACACTCACACTGTATTATTTTTGTTGTCTTTCTGCCTACCTATCTTCTATTTTTTCCATCTTTAATCTTCCCAAACTTAACTTCCATCCCTCACTTCTTTCCTCTCCCTATTCTATTAATATATGGAGAATCTTAGGAAGCCAACACCTTTTCTATACTCAATGCAAAGAAACTGAAAATTCTTGTGATTTCTTTTCTTGTGGGGACATAGATGACCTAAGACCAGCAACAGAAGGGGGAATATGTCAAAGGACTGAGGCTGCGGAGCAATAATAACAGTTGATGTCAAATAGTAGTCCTTTAGTAACAAATAATAGCTGTGAATTAATGTCAAAAAAGCACAGGACACTTTACATCCAAAATCTTATTTAACTCTTAAGGATTATTACTTCTGTTTTATAGATAAATGCACTAGGATTTGTTAATGTTAGATAGTACTCCTATTAAGTAGAAAAGCTTGAATTTGACCCCCATTCTGTTTGAACCCAAAGATCACAGCATTTCCTTTCTGTCAAATTTTTAAAACAAAACAAAAAATTATACTTACATTTCTAATTTTATTATGTTTTTATTTGTTGATTCTTCTTAAGGTTTAAGCCAGAAACTTACTTAAAGAAAACAAAACAAAACAGGTCTTGAGTTTTTGCCAGGGGGCCTGTCTTTCGATAGTGATCTCAGTTCAAATTCTTCCTGGGTCCTCCAAGGAGATGTTTGCCATGTTGTTGGACCAGAGCCGAGGCCCGACCACCTGACTCCCCTAATTTCATTTGCTTAGGCTGATAATGTAAAGATTCCTTGGGGATGAATGTCAATGGATATTGCTGGGAAAGCAGAAATGAGATGCAGTGCAAATATCTGCAGAAATACTAAGATTCCGAAAAGTCAATAACATGCTGTGATAGGGAGACCCTGCTTAGAAATAGATCAGTTACCCCTGAGGAATCACAGCCAAGGCATAAATATGGACGTGGGGATAAGCAGAGAGAGGTGAGAGTGGAGTGAGCTATCAACAGGGTATACCTGTGCCCTTCCCCTTTCTCTAGGAAACATCCCATCAGATCAGTTCTAAGTTTCTAAAGCATTGTTTTTCTGTTCTGAGCCATAACAACTTCCCTTTTCAAAGAATAAAAAGTGAAAATAAACATCTAAGAAATGTAATACATATCAACTCTCATGTTAGGCAGGGGACACTGGCAATGTTCAGCAGGCATTGTTGACAAAACTAGATCATCTCAAACTCCACCTCAGTTTAAATAACATACAGATGAAAATGACTTCATAGGAAAGTTTTTGTGAAATGTTTGACTGTTTCACGTTAGGTCACACGGATTATTGTCAAATGGCGGAGTTAGTAGAGTTCTTAATTTCACGTTTGGCAATGCAGTAGAAATTACTCTTCTTAGGGGACCAAGTTCTATTCACATGCACACATTTGTACAGACACATATACAAACACAAAGGGGTGATTTGCAATATTCGATCCAATTAAATAGCATAAAAGAGAAAACAATTTTAAACTAGTAACTGTTTCTATTGTAAAGTATTTTTTTAATTTCAGTATTGGGGAGTCTTTAAGATGCATCCGTTGTTTTTTTTTTTTTTTTTCTTTTGAGACAGGGTCTTGCTAAATCACTAAGTTGACCAGGCTGGACTAAAACTTGTGATCCTCCTGCCTCAGCCTCTCAAAGTGCTGAGATTATAGGCATGTGCCAACACATCCTGGTTGCTTATTCATTTTTATATTCTCTATTTGAATGTAAACCATTCATAAGCCAGTTCTGAGCTCTGAGTCAATGTCCAGCTTTGGATATGTGAAATACATCACACATTTATAAAATTTCCAGATCAAAATTCCAGCTTAATGAGAGCATAAAGTGAGTGTTACATGGACACAACCAAATTTAGAAAACTAAATTATTACCTCTTGGAATCCTTCATTGTTTCCCTTATATCTCAACCTTGTCTCCTCACAAAGATTACCACTAATTTGACCTTTGTATATTTATATAATTAAATGGGAAATGCTCACCAGCATTTCTTCTGAATTTTGCCTCCTTAGCATTCAACCCTCAATAATGTAGGGCAGATTTAGATATTTAAAATTGTATGCAAATGTAATATATTGTCTCTGGCTCTTTCTATGATCAAATGTCAGCGACTGTGACATTTTTCTGATTTCTTAGACTACCTGCACAGTTTTCATTCTTTAAAAATATCACATTTCAGGGCTGAAGATTTAGCTCACTGGCATCCTGCCTGCTTTGCAAGTGCAAGGTCCTGAGGTCCTGTGTTCAACAACTGGTACTGCAAACAATAAAATAAAATGAATAAATAAAAATAAAAATATCACATTTTATGAATACGCCTTTCTATGTCTGAGGGGCTTGTTTTGCAGTTTGGGGTGTTGTGATGTCGCCATGTTGCCATAGCACATTCTTCTTCCTCCCTGAGTGAGGACGTGCAGGGATTTCAAGTGGATTTGTGCCTTGGAATGCAGATGTATGCTGATCTTAATATTTGGTTGACAATATCAAACACTTTCATTAGCAGTTTCTGAGACTGTTCTTCTAAGACAAGTCACTTTTCAATAGATGGACTGTACTTTCAAGGGTTTCAGTCAAAACGCTAAATACCACTTTAATTAAAATAGTCTCCTGACCAATGCTTTGAGCTGCTTCCCTGCGGTGGATTGCTCAAAAGTCTGAATCAGTGGACCTGTGAGATGACTCGATCACTGGACTTCTAAAGAAATGCACCACTTAATTTTATCTTTAATCAATGAACGTCCTTGTGTCTCACGAAAGAGATTTTAACTATTATCTTACTCGATAATGAGGAGACATCTTACTCAATAATGTGGACATTGCTCCCCTTTGAAGGGAATCTGCTCTGCGCAAAACCGATCCTAGGTCCAGCCTACCCAAGATGGCGTCTTCTTGTGATGGTGGGAAGTTTTCACTGTGTCACCACCTGTCATATCCAAAGATTACCTGTGGCACATCTGCAGTCTGTGATTTTGGAACACAGGCATTTCATCTCCAAGGTTCGGTGTAAAGAGGAAAGCTATGTGTTTCATTAGCACCATGCTGCAAGTAACTTCTTCAGATGGTTTGGCTCTTCCACCCCACCACAGGTGGAGAAAGAGGAGAGAAATGAAAACCCAAGTGCGATGCTACATAAAGGCCGCTGCAAAACATTTTAAAGTGAAGAAAATACAGTAAATAAAATTAAAGGATGGCTAAGTTTTCCAGAACATATGATTCTGAAGTCTTCTTTAAAGTAAAAAAAGAAAATGTCATACATTCAAACTGAATCATCAGACTGTAATGAAACTGATTTCTGTTTAAGGTTATTTCAATCAATGAATGGCAGAGGAAAGGACAGTGAAATACTCTGAATCATTCTCAATATAATAAATACACACACTGAATTTTGCATCACCCATCAATTAATTTCAAAGTGATTAAATAAGAAAATGATAAATACCTTTATTACCATGGTCCTAAATTAAGGGTAAGGATAAGAAAGAATAAATTCTCAGAAAATGGCATGCATGTTAAAGTGCAATTGTGCTTGAAATATAATGGGATTCTCAGTATTAATAGGATAATCTTCATCATAAAAGATAGT
Organism: Heterocephalus glaber; assembly: GCF_053883595.1. Taxonomy (NCBI): domain Eukaryota; kingdom Metazoa; phylum Chordata; class Mammalia; order Rodentia; family Bathyergidae; genus Heterocephalus; species Heterocephalus glaber. The sequence goes on along the minus strand of NW_028258320.1, from coordinate 9,288,331 downwards.
ACTGACCTATAATAATATTAAAAGTGTCAAGATTTTTCACTTCATCTGAGGAAAGACCCAATTATGAATCAGAGGCCTCTGAATGTGGCTTCCTTTGGGACCATACTCACATGTGCCTGGATGAAGGCCCTGTCTTGCCTTCCTCAGAGGAAAACCGCACAGAGCTAGAGACACTAAGCATACATTAAAGATTCTACTGATTTTATACAACTGGAAGTGCAGCAGAAGGCTCATCCCTCAAGTTGACAGAAGTAGGCTGTCTTGTTTTAATAAACTGAGATTGAAAGTTTCCAGGCAGGGTATCAGTTCTCTTAGGGAACTAGAATGCAAGGCGCTGTGGCTATGGTGTTTTCAGATGTGATGCATTTGATAAATAAAAAAAATCAGTCGGAGCTATGTTTAGGGTTGATAGGGGCAATAGGCAGTGACAAGCCGAGGGCATGGATGGTAATTAATATTTACAAAAATATTCACTGTGCCAGCTGGTATACTTTATTATCTAATGTATTTCCTCCAAGCCCTGTATCTCTTGAAATTATCATTATTTCAGATAAAACAGTGAGGAATCTGATGAGAATAAAAATAAAATGGCTAAAGAAATAATCTTGGAATTTGAGGAGGTAGGATTTACATTTGGAATTTTCTAACATTTATTTAATATTTTTTCTTCTAAAAAACACTGGTTCTGTAGTTATACAATGATTACATTTTCATAGTAAAAGTTGCTCTGTGAGGTAAATGCCGTTATTTATTGCAATAAACTTTAAGAAAATTTAGCTGGGGAAAGAAAAATACATTTCTATACTCTCACTGAAGTAAATCATCACCTTTTTTAGGCAGAATTACATATATTTTGAAGTAAGAAAGAAGTCAATAATAAAGCTTGTAAGAAAAAGGCAGAGTGTAAATACTGGATCCTGCCTTCTCTTTCTCTTGACTGGACTTAAATACTCTCCAAATCTTCTTTTGGATCTTTATTCAGAATAGGAGGGAGGACTAGGCCAGTGGTGCATGCCTGTAACCTCAGCTACTTGGGCGGCCCAAGGCAGGAAGATTGTAAGTTTGAGGCCAGCCTGAGCACTTTAATGAGACCCTGTCTCAAAAATAAAAACAACAAAGAAAGAAACAGAGACAAAACAGAATTGGAAAAAGAATACCAGAGTGAGCTCTGGTGCTGATGTGGAGAGCTACCCTTCATCTGGGGGTGTTCCCTTCATCTGTGGGGTGTTCCCTCCATCTGTGGAGTGTTCCCTTCATCTGTGGAGAGCTACCCTTCATCTGTCGGGTGTTCCCTTCATCTGTGAACTGGCACTAACAAGCAGAAGAATGAAGATTCTTGTGTAACTCACTGCTACATGGCACAGGGACTTAAACTAGCTACTGATCCTCTGATTCCTGGGTTTCATAGCTGTTGCTATTTGAAAGTTAATATATGTGTTCATTTCTGGACTGACTTTTAAATTCTATGTCTGACATTAGACCGGTACAATCTTCAAACAAATCAGACCAGGAAAGCCCAGATTGTTTTCAAATTTGCTTAATGAATACTTTCATTTCTGATTGATTATCATTGCAGTTGAATTGATTTTGCCTGTAGAGGTAACCTTAGGAGTGACATGAAAATCAATGAGACTGAAAAATGCTTTGAAGATCTTTGAAGAAGTCAACCTTGGACTTGCTAAATGTTATTTCTCTATACATTTTCACTAGGCCAGTTAATATAATGTTACAAATTAAAAGACACAATCAATATTATTTGCTCACAGAAGTTGCAAAGAGACTGCATAATAATCAACTGAGATTTTTAAATGAGCTGCTTCTGCTCCACATGAAATAAAAATTTCAATATGTAAACCTCAGAAATGATTCTCAGGAAAAAATGCTGTGAAAGGCAATATATTATAGGTAGGAAAACAATAAATGTTATACACAGTGAAAATACAACTAGAATATGATGAAAGGAGGGAAGGAGGAAGACGGGGGAGACTGCATGAGCTGAATTAATTCAAGAGAATTTTAAAGGGAAGATGTGACTCTGAACATGGAGTGATAACTTATGGAGAAGAGTAAAACATCATACTAAATGGGTAAAAGTGGTGACAACTGACATGGTGTTGCTTTAAGATAAAAGTAACAAAATTATCAACATAAAATTGGCCAATACAACAAGGAAATAGCATCCCTTACAGTAGCCATAGGTTCCAGACATGAACCATTGTGGAGTCAGCAGAAGAGTCCAAGTGAAGGTGCTGGGTGAGTTGGTTCATTATGACAGAATAAGTGAAGAGCACATGACATTAATAAGTTAGTAGTTGCACTGAAATTTATATTTTTGACAGATTAAAATTTGCTATTCATAATATTTGGTGACAATATTTATACAATAAAAAACACACTTTGGTATACAATTCATTCTTTCAATGTTTACCAGATTTTCAATGTTGGACAGCAGATCCACAGCTCAAAACTTTCCTTCTCTGGTTTCATACAATAAAGACCAAAGATTATTACACTAAGAATATATAATGATCAAAGTACGTTTATGTATATATGCATATGCCAAAATGAAGCTCAGTATTCTTTTTTATTAATTTTATTTTATTGCTACATTTTAGGTATATAATATAATGACATTCATCATTGGAAATTTGCACTTTTACGTAATCTGTCTTGGTTCTTATTTTTTCCCCCTTCCCCTACCTTCCCTTCAACCCCTCCATCCCTCCCTATTTACAAAGACTTTGTTTCCATTTTTTCATCTTCTCATATTAATTCCATTCCCTTCTTTAATTTCCCCTACCCCTCCCACTTCCTTCCCCTTTGTCCCTTTTCTTCCTATTTCATATTATCTATTATACCTTTTAGTCCTTATTTATACTTTCAGTTTCTCACATTAGAGAAACTATTTGGTATTTACATATGTGTGTCCTATTTATTTCACTTAAGATTATTGTCTCAATGCGAATCCATTTAGCTATAGATGTCTTTAATTTCTCAATTTTTATGGCTGAGTAGTGCTCCATTTTATTAAAAAACCAACTTTTCTTTATCCAGTCTTCAGTTGATGGGCATTTGGGCTGATTCCAACTTTTAGCAATTACAAACTGTGCTGCTATAAACATGGGTGCACATATATCACTGTGGTATGATTCTTTTAATTCTTTCGGAAAGATACCCAGTGTGGGAATAGCTGGGTCAAATGGGACTTCCAGTCCTGGTTCTTTGAGGTATCTCCATACTGATTTCCACAGTGCTTGCACCAGTCTACACTCCCACCAGCAGTGGAGCAGGGTTCCTCTTTCCCCACAGCCCCTCCAGCATTTGCTATTGGTTGACTTCATGATAGCAGCCATTCTTTCTGGAGTGAGGTGCAATCTCTTGTCTTCATTTGCATCTCTCCAGTGAGCAGTGATGATGAACATTTTTTCATACGTTTATTTGCCATTTCTACTTCTTTGTGTGAGAAATGTCTGTTCATTTCATATGCCCAGTCTTGGACTGGGTCTTTAAATTTGGGAGGTCTGATTTTTTAAAGTTCTTTATAGATTCGAGATAGTAGACCTTGGTCTGAGCAACAGCAGGTGAACATTTTTTCCCACATTGTGGGTTGTCTCTCCACACTGTTGGTGGTTTCTCTTGCTGTGCAGAAGCTTTTTAATACAAAGAGATCTCACTTGTTGATTGTTTGTGCTAGTTCATGGGCAAATGAGATTTCGTTCATAAAATCATTTCCCACACCAATATCTTCAAGAGTTCTACCTAACTCTGTTCCATCTGGTTCAGTGTTTCTGTTTTAATATTTAGATCTTTAATCCATTTCAAGTTTAGTTTAGTGCATGGTGAGAGATATAGGTCTAGTTTTAATCTTTGGCAAGTTGAAGCCCAATTTTTCCAGCACCATTTATTCAAGAGGCTATCTTTCCTCCAGTGAGGGTGTTTGGCTCCTTCGTCAAAGATGAGAAGGCTGAGTGTGTCTGGAGTTGTTTCTGCATCTTCTAATCTGTTCCACTGGTCTTCAGGTCTGTTCCTTTGCCATTACCATGCTGTTTTTATCACAGTAGCTTTGTAATATAGTTGCAGGTTGGGCATTGTGATACCCCCTGCCATGTCTCTGTTACCTAGAATTGCTTTTGCTGTTCTGGGTCTCTTCTTGTTCCAAATGAATTTTTGGATTGTTTTCTCAAGGTCCATGAAGTATGCTGCTGGGATCTCAATTGGAATTGAATTGAATCCATATAGTAGTTTTGGAAGTATGGCCATTTTCACTATATTAATCCTTCCTACCCAGGAGCAGGGGATGTCTGTCTATTCTCTGATATCACCTTCAATCTCTCTTTTCAGAGTGCTATAGTTTTCAGAGAAGAGGTCTTTGATTTCTTTTGTTAGGTTGACTCCTAGGTATTTCAGTTTTTTGGATACTATTGTGAACGGAATTGTTTGCCCTATTTCTCTCTCAGTGAGTCTGTTGTTCTTGTAGAGGAAAGCTATTGATTTTTGTGTGTTGACCTTGTAACCAGCTACTTGACTGAATTTGGTTATTAAGTCTAGAAGACTTTTGGTGGAGTTCTTGGGGCCTTCTATATAGAGTATCATGTCATCTGCAAATAATGACAATTTGACTTCTTCATGTCCTATCTTTATTCCTTTTATTTCTTTCTCTTGTCTAATTGCTGTGGCTAATGTTTTCAAAAGTATATTCAACAAGAGTGGTGATAGTGGACATCCTTGTCTTGTTCCTGATTTTAGTGTGAAGGATTTCAGTTTTTGACCATTTAGGATGATATTGGCTGTTGGTTTTTAATAGATGACTTTTATCAGTTTGAGGAAGAAACCATCTATTTCAATTTTTTGTAGGGTTTTTATCATAAATGCATGTTGGATTTTGTCAAATGCTTTTTCTGCATCTATGGAAATGATCATATGGTTTTTGTCCTTGGCTCTATTGATATAGTGTATTACATTGATTGATTTGTGTATTTTGAACCATCCCTGCATCACTGGGATGAATCCCACTGGTCAGGGTGTATGATCTTCTGCATTCTAATTGCCAGTATCTTATTAAGGATTTTTGCATCTATGTTCATTAGTGAGATTGGCCTATAGTTCTCTTTTTTGCTTGGGTCTTTCTCTGCTTTGGGGATCAAGGTGATGCTTGCTTCCAGGAATGAATTTGGGAGTATTGTTTCCCTCTCAATTTCATTGAAGAGTATAAACAGTAGTGGCAGTAGTTCCTCTCTAAATATTTTGCAGAATTCAGCAGTGAAGCCATCAGGACCTGGGCTTTTCTTAGTTGGTAAGTTTTTAATTACATTTTCAATTTCTTTTGTTGATATTGGGTTTTTTAGAATTTTATGTCTTCGTTCAACTTTGGTAATTCATGTGTATCTAGGAATCTGTCCATTTCTTCTGTGTTTTCCATCTTGTTGGCGTATAGGTTCTGGAAGTAGGTTCTGATGATCCTCTGGATTTCTGTTGGGTTTGTTGTAATTTCATCCTTCTCATTCCTAATTGCATGGATTTGAGTATTTTCTTTCCTTTTTCTGATAAGGTTGGTTAAGGGTTTGTCAATTCTGTTTATTCTTTCAAAGAACCGCCTCTTGGCTTCATTAATTTTTTGTATCATCCTCTTAGTCTCCATTGAATTGATTTCTGCTCTGATCTTTATAATTTCCTCCCTTGTATGATCTTTGAGTTTGTCCTGATCTTCTTTTTCTAGAAACTTGAGGTTTAGAATCAGGTTGCTTAATTGGACTCACTATGTTTTTTTAATATGAGTATTCACTGCTATGAATTTCCCTCATAAGACCGCTTTCATTGTGTCCCATAGATTCTGATATGTTGTGTTGTCATTTTCATTTAATTGAAGGAATTGCCTGATTTCTTCTTTAATTTCCTCTGTGACCCATTGGTTATTCAAAACTGTGTTGTTTAATTTCCATGTTTTTATGTACTTTTTGTGGTTTCTTTTGCTATTGATCTCATTTTCATCGCACTATGGTCTGATAATATACAGGGGATAACTTCAATTCCTTTACACTTACTTAAACACATTCTATAGTGAGTATGTGGTCTATTTTGGAGAATGATCTATGTGCAGCTGAAAAGAATGTGTATTCTGATTTTGTGGAGTGGCACACTCTGTAAACATCTGTTAAGTTCATTTGTTCAAGAGTTCAATTGAGTTCTGGTATTTCATTACTTATTTTTTGTCTAGTTGATCTATCTATTTGTGACAGTGGCATATTGAGGTCTCCCACTACTATTGTATTAGTGCATATATGACTTTTCATGTCCATTAGCATTTGTTTTGTATAGGTGGGTGCACTAGTGTTTGGTGCATAGATATTTATGATTGTCATCTCTTCCTGTTGGCTTGTTCCCTTTACAAGGATGTAGTGTTCTTCTTCGTCTCTCTTAATCAGTGTCGGTTTGAAATCCACTTGATCTGCAAAGCGGATAGCTACTCCTGCTTTATTTTGGGTTCCTGTTACATGGAGTATTGTTTTCCACCCTTTAACTTTCAGTCTATGAGTTTCATTTTGAATTAAGTGCATTTCTTATATGCAGCATATTGTTGGATCTTGCTTCTTGACCCATTCTGCCAGTCTGTTTCTTTTGATTGGTGAATTGAGACCGTTAACATTGATGGTTATAACTGATATGTATTGACTTACCATTGTTATGACTTTTTCTTTTTGTTGGATTCTCCCCCTTTGCATTTAATTTCTTGTCATGCCTGATGGATTCATTCTTCTGTGCTTCCTGGGGTTGTGATCCTTATTACCTGTTCCTAGGATATTATCTAAAATTATTATTTTTATTTTTTTTAATCTTTAAATTTTGAGTGTTGGTTTGGTATTCATGAAGTTCCTAAGGTGCTCTTTGTCATGAAAGTATCTTATTTCTCCATCAATTTTGAAAGATGGTTCTGCAGAGTACATCAATCCGTGTTGGAGGCTATTTTCCTTTAGGGCTTGGAATACGTCACTCCAAGCTCTTCTTGCCTTGAGGGTTTGAATTGAGAAGTCTGCTGTGATTCTGATGGGCTTTCCTTTGTATGTGATTTGTTTCTTTTCTCTCACTGCTTGTAGAACTTTGTTCTTCTGTTGAGTTTCTGGAATCTTAACAATTATATGCCTATGTGTACATTTTTTTGATCAAGGCTATTTGGAGTCCTATATGTCTCACTTATCCATATGTCAAGTTCTTTTCCCCTACTTGGAAAGTTTTCTGTCATCATTTGTGTGAATAGTTTTTTTTTTATGTCATCTGCGCACTCTCTTGTTTCTTCATTGACTCCAATCAATCTTATGTTAGTCTTCTTTGCATCGTCTAGCAACTGCTGGATTGATTTCTCGTGGTCCCTTACTATTTTAAAGCAATTTTTCTTTTCCTGGTCACTAATTGCAATCTTATCTTGTATATCTGAAATTCCGTCCTCACATTAGCTCATTCTGCTGCACAGACTTTCAGTGGAGTTTTTAATCTCTTGGAAATCTGTTTGTATCTGTTTTATGGATTCCATTTGTTTCCTATGTTGGGATTCCATCATGTTCCTCAGCTCCTCTATTTTTTTTAATCTGTGTCCTCTCTAGATCTATTAATCATGTCTTGCACTGTGGGCACAATCTCTACTGTTATCTGAGAAATTATTTCTGATTTCATTTTTCCCAGATCCTCTTTTGTTGCCAGTTCAGTGAGTCCAGGTGTTTGAGTATCAAAGTGTTCCATCTCCTTTCCCTTTGAGGTTGCTGTAGGTGATCTGGAAGTCTGGTTTTGAGACTTGTTTATGTGTCTTCTCATTTTGATGTGGTAAGGGTGCTGGTGGCACCCACAGGGTTCACCTCCTCTGGGCTCGGAGCGGTGGAACATGCTCATTATTCTTTAAGCTAATATGCAGTCTCAGAAAATAGTACGTATATGTATAAATATGTATAAATACATATGTTTAAAATGTATAAGTTCATATGATCCATGTGTTCATTAATAAATAAGAAATGTAAAAATAAGAGAAATATATTTTCAGATATTAAGGGTCTATTACCACAGCGACCATAAATATATTAGAATATTCATGATGCTGCAGCAATAAATACTTTTTTGTCTAACAGTAATAAAAATTTTTAAGCATTTATGACGAAGCTATGAGATAAAAGGAAAAGCAAATCCTACTTGGCTTTGAGGTTTATTGGATTTCTGCCAATTCAGCTCAAAATTCTTCACACATGTGGAATTAAAATTGCAAAACAGTGAATCATCTAGGAATTATGCTCTTTACTTGTGAAAATATCCATATAAATTTAGGTCCTGTTTACACATCATTTTCTGGGCATGCTCTTACACACATTGTAGTTTTTGTTTAAAATAAAGGCTACAGAAGCAAGGACAGGGTAGTTTATGGTCATTGGTTTCCTTTTCCACACATCAGAGAATGGGTTACTGTGAAGAGTATATTCACAATTGATTATGGTTATAAATAGTGTCCTACTCTCAGACACATAAGTTAATAATGGATAATAAAAACAAATGTTTTAATAATCACCAGGAGTCGATTGTTACCTAACTGACTATACTAAAACAAACAACAACAAAGACCTATTAGTACAATTTTAATGTTCTGAGGAATTTCCATGGTTCCATAATGGTTGCACAAATGTGTATTCCCATCAGTAGCACACAAGGGGTTTGCTCTTACTCACATCCTTTCCATAACTGGTTCACATACCTCTTTGGACAAGAGCCATTCTAACAGTGGTGAGAGACATCTCACTGTGGCATTGGTTTGCATTTCCTTCAAGATAAGTCAAATTGAGCACCTTTTCCAATGTGTGTGGGTTCTTTGTCACTCTTTTTATGTTAAATGTTCAGGTCTTTATTTTGTGATATTGAGTTGTAGTAGATTCTTATAAATTTTGGATAATCAACTTTTATCTGTCCTATGGTTAGGAATGTTTCCTTCCATTCTGTAGCTCTTTCACTCAGTTGATGTTTCCTTGGCTGTGCAGCAGCTTTTGAGTGTAATGTAACCTGATTTGCCTATTTTTTTTTTTTACCACTGTTGCTGTGTGTATGGTGTCATATCCAAAAACATTATCCAGCCAAATATAAGGGCTTTTCTATCTTTACAGTTTTAGGTCTTAAGTTTCATTCTTTAATCCGCTTTGAGTGGATTTTTGTATAGGAATGATAATTGGCACAAAAGTACAAAATTAGAAGCATAGAATAATTGATTACTCAGAAGGATGTACATTTCTTTGCAATTAAAGTAAAAAGATATGAATACAGGGGTACCTCAGTTCACAAACACTTTTTTTTTGTATGGGGTATCGAACTCAGGACCTTGCACTTTCAAGTCAGGTGGCAGAACCATTGAGCTAAATCCCCGGCCCACAAACACTTTCACTTGCAAACAGTTTGGTTCACAAATGGAAGCATTTGGCAAAATTTTGTTTTTCTTTGTGAAGTATGCATCAGATGATAAACACCACAGTGGCCATTTTTACCGCAAGAACATGAACATGGCCGTCTTTTCCAGACTCATGGAATGAATTATGTTCATGAACCAAGGCACCACTGTGTGTGGAAATAGATATTGACGCAGTTGAAAATTGAGGAGAGTGTTACCTTTTGTTCCAATGCAGTTGAGAACCAGTTCTTCTGTTGAAGAAGAGGAAGCTATCTTTAAGGTTTCATGAACATTATACACTTTTAATATAGTGAGTAAGGAGAATGGAGAAGGAAGGTGGCCCAGACAGGTAGAATAATTATTTAGGGTGATGCTGAGGACAAAAAGAACCTGGAAAGAACAAAAGGTAAAAAAGAGCAAAGATGTCAAGAATTGGCCAAGATATGAAATTACCAATCTGAGTTTTAATCATCCAGCTGAACTCAGGGTGGTAAATACCTGACCTTGATATTTCAGAGAATTGTAATGACTAGTAACATTTTATATGTCAAAGAAATTAAAATACCTAAATTCATGTCAACAGTTGTTTTAATGAGTGTAAAGAAATATTGAAGAGAACTGGCAAAGAAATTTAGCACTATGCAGACAGCAGGGAAATGTAAAACCTTAAACCTATTAGTGTAAAACCTTGAACTTTGGGCTCTGATGTGTCACTCATTGCCCACTTGCATAAAATGCATATGAGGCATTGGAACTTGAAGTTGATAAGGTGTGTTGCAAGGGTCGCTTGTAGCTGGCTACCTTTTGAAAACGGTATGCAGGAAGATTGATGCACACTACAGAATCACTTCTCCCTGCATTAAGTGCCACGATTACCTGTGATATATGAGTCTATTCTTCCTGAGACTTCAGGATCCAAATCATCTTTGATTTTTCTGTTTTGTTTTGGCCTAAGCCAGACCTATGCGTGTAGATAGGGTTTGAACATTTTATTCTGCTTGTCTTGCCCACGTTACTGGGATTGATTCCATTAGTTTTCTGTCCAGTTAGCTCCAAAAATCTCCCCTGCTGTGTAATTCTTAGGAGCAGAGGTACAATCAGAATATTCACTCACTTTGTTAGCAAGCTTGAAGGAAGCCTGGGTACATGTCTCCTCACAAAATTATATATAAATAAACTCACAGAAAAGGCAAAAATGAAAAAGATTTTCAATTTGACTTGCAGTTCAGAGACTAATTGCATTCTGAGGTGCTGAAAAGGGAAACACAAGGAATGCTGCACTGCACATTTTAATTGGCCCAAAAATTTTAAAAAATTATTTCATTATTCAGACTTGCTCAGAGAAATAACACACACACACACACACACACATATCCAATTTCCAATTATGGGAATATTTTATTGGAGGAAGCAATAAGGAGAATGATAATGATGATATGATTATGATGATATTTAGGAAGAGATTTTAAAGTTTTAGCTAATATAGTCATGGAGGGTGAGAAGTTTCACAATCTACAGTTTGCAAGCTAGACCCCCCAGGAACACTGGTGGTGTAATTTGAAGCCCTCACAGCTGGAAAGATGATGGTGTGTAGATTCTATTATGGCTATAAAGATATGGAATCCAGGAGCATTTTTTTGTTATTGTTGTTGTTTTGAGACAGGATCTCTCTGTGTAGTTCAGGCTGGCCTTGAATTCATTATGTAACCCAGACTGGTCTTGAACTTGTGATGATCCTCCTGCTTCAGCCTCCTGAGGGCTGGGAATATAGGTGTGTGCCACTATGCTTGGAAGAACCAAAAGCACTGAGAAAGGAGAAGGTCATGTCTGAGCTCTAGAAGTCAGAGTTAATTCAGCCCTCCTTAGCTTGTTCTGTTCAGGCCCTCCACGTATCGGAGGAGGCTCACTTACATTGGGGAGGTCACCTGCTTTATTCAGTCCATCAGTGTAAGTGCTAGTTTCTTCTGGAAGCACTATCACAGACATACCTAGCAATAACCTTCAACCAGTTACCTGGGTGTCCTGTGTTCCATTCAAGTTGACACACTGCATTAACAATCACAAGTGTGCACAAACTCGTGTGCACATGTACACATGGCACTTTCATAAATTCTCACCTTGGTCACTTACATTCTGAAAAATGCAAAATAAGTACTTTTTAAATGGCAATCCTTCAAACCTAACTCAATTTTTGGAGTACTTTTTCTTTCTTTATTTTCCTTTTCTAGGAAGCTAGCACTCATTTAACTAAATATTCCTTCCCCTTGAAAATCTTAAAGGGCTACCAAATAATGTATAATAGTAGTTAGAGAAGGGCAAGGGGTAGTAATCTTTGGAAAAATGATTAATGAAGGAGAAAGCCTATTTAGATTCTAGTAAAAATGAGTGAATAAGCAAGTGTGTATGTGTAGTTTGAATATCATTTCTTATTACTTATCAGAGCTAAAGTAAAATATTTCAGAATTTTTAGAATTAATCAATGTTATTCAATGCTCACATTTGTTTACAAAATCATGAGTGGTAAAGCTCAAAATATCTCTTTGGGAGCGAGAGTCAGGGTTGCTACATAACTTTATAACAGATGAAGATATTAAATGTATTCTTCCATTACCTGTTGATAATGTGGTGAGTTCAAAAATTCGAGGTGAATAATATTTAGTTCTAGAGCTGCAGGCCTATACTTCTTCCCTAAGCTGCAAGAGGATTGGACAGAGTGTGAGAAGGGGGATGTGATGCTGTGAGGCAGCAAAGTGGAAGGAAGTGGGAGCTGTTAGATTTGAGGAAAACAAGCAGAAAATGAACAGTGAGGCCAGGATCTGCTGTAAGGGTTGGAGGTGGGAATTCTGCTCAGGGTCAGTCAGTCAGGAGCCTTCTCCTTAGTGAATAGATGTCTGATCCCTCAGTCAAAATAGGTCATGCTGACACCTGACCTTTTACCGAACTTGTTACACTTCCGTTTAGCTCCTATTCCGTTGGGCTGCTTATTGATTTTTGCATGTGGCTCACATCTTCTAACACAAGCACAGCCAGCAGACAGAACATGGGCTGTGGTTCAGTATGTGGCTCTCCAACCTACTCAGTACTGAGGTGCCTGTGCTGGGAATAAGCCCATCGGCCTCCTCGTCCCTCAGGTTCCTTCATTACAAAATGAGGATGAGAGCAATTTCTAGCATATGTCATTATTTTCACAATGAAACATGCTTATTTACAGGATTTGGTGTCTGACACATAGTACATGCAATCTATATTATATGAACTCCAGTTCATCCTTTTTTTTTTGGAAACTTTTTAAATAGTTATTGAATGTTCTACAGCTGACAGTAAATATCATAGTTATAAACTCTTGGCTTCAGTCTTTCATAGTGATCACTATCTGATCTTCAAAATGAAACAAAACAAAACAAAACCCAAAAGAATCCAAAACAACAAAACCAAACCAGATTTATACTTCATACACACAAGTGAGGCCACGGGGCTTTCCAATCTTTACATTCCAGGTTGTGTTTTGAAAGCACCTATAAATTCTTTGATCAAACTGCTTGGAAGATACTGGTCAAAGGTTTATTATTATTATTATTATTATTATTATTATTATTTTAAATGTTTTTATTTCTTTTTAAAATGTGAGTTCCAATAAATTTAAAAATAGATTCCAACCTGTAGATTAAAATGAATTAAAAAATACAAAATTATATACAATGCTCTCTTCACAGGGATGTTAAATGCCATGAGAACAGGGTTCTGTCATGTGATATGAAAGAGGGATGCAGAAGTCAGTAAGGGAAGTGTCCCGGCCTATGGAGATCATCACAGACAACTCCAAGATACTGGAGACCTAACCTTACCTCCCCCCAGCTAAGGGGAAATTTGAGTTACAGTACAGATCTAGATAATTGGACTGACGCTTTCTACTGTTCCTAACTCAAGCATCAGGAGGGAGACCAGAGCCTGAAGGATGCTGGGGTCAGGCCCAAAGCCGATTTTGCCTGATTCCCATGGGCTGGTACTTACCTGCAATGTGCTTACATCTGTTCTCTTCAGGAAGGAAAATCCTCCTACCAGGGCTGGAATGGGTAGAAACTCACTCCACAGCAAGGATACCTAGTGGCCAGGCAGCCACAGGAAGCAGGTATTGTTATTTCCTTCTCTGGCTTAGTGACAGTCTCAACTGCGTTCTTAAACTGGCCTCTGGGCTGGACTCAAGAGCATGCATGACAGGAAATACTCACTGGAGAAGTTGAGGAAGTGGGACCTACCCTGGCTCAGGCAAGGGTGATCATGGAATGTTGGTACCTGGGATCGAACTCAGGACATTGCACTTGCGAGGCAGGTGGTGGCACCACTGAGCTAAAGACCTGGCCAACCACGGAATGTTGAAGCTAGCCTGCCAGGACTTTTGAAGGCTGGGTCTTGGAACAACATAATGCTGAATTTCAAAGGAGCTTTCTAAGAGGGGGGACATGATGGGTAAAGACAAGCCCTGCAGCCAATCTGGCATACCCACAGAAGCCTGAGTGTGTTGAGGCTCAGGTGCGGGATCTGCACCTTCAGCCTACCTGGAATTCCTCCAGAGATCTGCCTTTCACAGGTGGGTAGGGCCTGGACACCAGCAAGGAGCCTTCTTTTCCCTTTCCCATTCTACTACCCAGATGCCCCTCTCTGGATTTACATTTGGCAAGAAGCTGGAGGCCACACACCCTGTAGCTAAGTGGTAGTGTTACAGAATGGAAAAGCAGAGTTTTCACATATGTGTACTCTATTGGATTTGAAGGGTCCCACCATGCTGATGATGAATGATTCAGCCATAATGTTGTGATGAAGACTCCAGGGCCCAGAGTGGGTGGGGCCTGTCTCCTCCCTCCACAAAGCAGACCCAGGGAATTTGATATGCCAGGGCCCAGACCTGGTTCAGCTAGTGCCTCACTAGCTATGTCCTATCTACACAATGAGGATGTCAAAACTTGCAGACAAAGGGGCTTGTCTTACTTTTATGCTCCACATGATTCCTTTCTGAAGGCCATTCAGAACAAAGCAAGCCCTCCAAGGAAGTATCCTCAGATATCTGGGAGGATAGCTCAAATCTGGAACAATTTGGGTGGCCAAAAGAATGAGGAGGTATGGAGCCTACTGAATTCAGTGTCTTTCATGAAAAAGCAAGCCCAAGGACCCCACTATGCCAGGTCCTTCTAAAATGCCAACTTACTGAATCTAGACAGCAGGCAGGCCCTCAATCAGAAAGCCAGAGTACTAGGTATCCCAAAGATAAAGATGCCTGGGTCTTTCAAGAGAAGAGCGCCTGGTGCTGCCCTTGAACATTCTTCAATACTGGGCACTGTGACCTCAAGTGCTGTGTTCAAGCTAGGCCTTTGTTGCAAATTCTCATGCTTTCTGTGCTAACAGCTGGATACGGCTCTGGGTCTCCAGAGCACATCACAGGTCCAAACCAAAGCAGAAGTTCTTAAAGATCTGCTCAACCGAGAGAACTGAGCTTCCCAGGTCTCCCTAAATTCTTCTCTGTGTGGGGCAGAGAGGTAGCCCTTCCCTTCTTCAAGCTTGCCACTCAGAGACCTATCATGTGGCAACAGAAATAATACAGCATTTAAGAGTTCAAATCATGGCTCTTTCACTTATGTGTGTTCTTTGTCAAGTTTCTTAACCCTCTGAGCATTAGTTTTTTCATCTATAAATTTTGGCAATCAATGCCCAAGTACTTTGCATATCAAAAAGTCTCTGGACAGGTACATGTGGCCCCGTTGCATATTCAGGGGAGGGGAGATGCACATTAGGGTTGTTGCCAGGAGAATGAGAAGGAATAGCAACTGCTCCATCCCATGGGAGTTTCTGTCTTTCTTTTTTTTTTTTTAAAGTGTGACAAAAGATTATGCTTCAGGCTTTTGCTATTTTTTGGAGACAATCCAGCTTCCAAACCTCTGGGCTCCAGGCTGGTGAAGACAGAGTCAGGTAGTAGTACGGAAAGCCAAGAGGTGAATGGAACCACTTTTACCCCTAGCCTGCGCCACCAAGGTGTTGATCTGGGGAGAGGCAGTGGCACGGGAAGGAGAGAGATGCTTGTAGTGGCTAGCGCTGCAGCTAGGTCATGTAGGCCTGTCCTTTGTCCTCTCTGACTTGCCCACCTCCTAAAATGACATGGTCTTTCCAGCTGACCTTCTTTCCAGCTTGATCGCTGGGACATTTAGAATCTTTGGATGATACCAACAGAATCTTCTTCCTGTGACCTGCCAGGACACACACTGCCCTGCTCTCCCGGGCTCAGTCCTTTGTAGTGACTCTGCAAGCTTGTCTGGGCTTGAGGATCTCCATCAGAGCAAGAGGTTGAGGCAGGTTGAATTGGAGCTCCAGTGCTCAAACTGAAAAGATGTCCTAGACCTGATTCCTGCAGACCACAGCCTCTCAATGCCTTACCTTCACCTCGGGGCTTCCCTTTGATCTTGAAGGACATATGGAGCTAGGGGCTAAGACAAGGTGTGGATGCTTCAGTAGATGAGCTTGTGTGAGGATCAGGCTGGAGGGAAAGACAGCTGAGAGCCCAGGATTCAAGTGACTCTCACTTCCTTAGCAAGTCACTTCACTTTTCTGAGCCTTGGCTTTCCTTGTGGATCAAATGGTAGGAATAATCTCCATTTCTCAGGGTTAAGCCACATGATGTATGTTAAACTGCTCTGAAAGCTGTGAGGTACAGATGCCAATTTTTACTCACTGGTGTAGGAAGAACAGAAGTTACAAGGTCATTCCTAGGGCCTTTCCTTTCTTTCCTCCTTTCTGTTCCACCCAGCCCACCTGGAGGCAGCAGGGGCCAGGAAGTCTGTCAAGATCCCAGCATTCAGCTCACTTTGGGCCAATTTTGTTTCCTTCTAGAACCTGTTTTCTCATTTTTCAAATGGGTGTTTTAAATGACCCTGTTTCTCTTCTCTTAGGGACAGTAAGTTAAAGGCTGTGACGTGCTTTGAAATCTACGAAGCATCGGACAAATGTAAAAGTTTCCTGTTATTATTATCACTATTATTATTTTGGCATTTTCAAACACATACGACATAATCCAGAACAGCCTTCACCCACCTTTACAAGATCAAAGAGGGTGGGAAGAGATATTTACAAAAAAAAAAGGATTAATGCTGGCAAACTTTCTGTTGTTTTAAAATGAAACCTCACCAGCACCCCCAAAAGACCACTCGAAACAGCTGGATTTTCTCTTACTGGTCCTGAAGTTCCTTGGAAGATGGGCTCCCTAACTCCTGACTCTGGGCTCAGGTTGTTGATGGGCTCTGATCTCCTGGGAACAGCCAGACAACTTCCAAGGTCCTTCCACCCCACCGGTTTCCCGATGTCTTTCTTCCATTAGGGGAACATGGGAGGTAGGGGGAAGGCATGTCCACGTTCACATGAATTTAAAATGAAGATAGTTACTCAAAAGTCCCAAATGTTGTCAGTGGTCCCATTTTGTATAGTAAAATGTTCCTGCCCCACCCCAGAGGGGCTGCTGGCCTAGCTAAGTGCTGGGTACGGAAGGGTAGTGCTGGGTAATCCAGGCTCCTGGCTGAGACTAGCAAGGGCCTTCTTGTCCCAGGGGCCCCTCTGCTCCGAGATAAGCCCATGTCTGCTGGGCCTCATCCTTGTGCTCCTCTCCTGATGCTTCCCCCTCTCTTCCTCTCTTCAGGACGAGGGGCTACTGTCCTAAAAGCATGGCCTCTCCTTTTCTGCCAGCCCACCTGCTCCTTTTCCTAGGGGTGGAGCCAGGTACAGCATGAAGTTCCAGATGTCTTCACAGAATTTCCAAATGCTATTTCTTCATTTGCAATTTCTGTTTCTGCCATCTGCCCCTATATGGCCTCTGCCCTGTCTTCAACCCCCACCGCCTTTGCAGTCCATGGGGGCAAAAAGCACAAACAAGAGCCCAGAGGTCATTCCGGAGCTCACCAGGTGTGGGCACCGATGACCTAAATTTTATAAAACCAAGCCAATCCATCCCTAGGTACATTTTTGTAGGCAACATGCCACTAGGTAGGAAGGCTGCATTTAATGCTAATTTACTGTGAGATCTAGGGAAGTCTTTTCCTCTTCTCTCGGCCTCAATTTCCTCATGTGTCAAATAGGGAAATGGATGAGATGTTTGCTAAGGTCCCTTCAGTTCCATGAGTCTATGAAACGTGTATTGCTATTGCTTTTCCTTCCCTATCCTGACCTTCAGAGCTGCCAGCCCCCACCTGGAATGTGGTTCCTTCACTCTGGCCATGAATGGCACAAGGTAACCAAGAGCTTGGCCTGCCTGTCAGCCTCTGAGACAGACACATACCAGTGACCCCTGGCACTGGGAGAAGGGCAGAAGGGAATGGGAGAGAAATGTCACAGGTCCCCACTCTAATCAGGAGGAAGCTCCTCATCAGAGTGGGTCCATGAGGGCTCAGAGGCTGAGGTCTGAATTATGAAGGGCACTTGGCCTTCCAAGGCCTCGGGACACTGGGATCCTGCCACCCTACAGGTGCTTGGCAGGTCTGAAGTCAAAATCACCTTTTGAGGAAGTGCCAGGTCAGTTAACATTGCTGTGCAAATCAGAAAGTCCAGGCCCAAACATTATGGGCAGAGACCTTTCAAACCAAAGCCATCAGGGCAAGGACATCTTTCTCCTTCTTCACTCTCCCTGCCTACAGTGCCCTCCCTCCCCCTACCCTTCCCCAAATTCTCCCAAAGACTGTTTTCCCAGGTTCTCAGCCTAGAGTATGACACTGCTAATGTAGCTCCTATATAATCAAATGGTTTTATTCTTGGTTTGTTGTGATGGTTCTCAGAAGACATTTCATCAGTTCATTTGTGTAAGGACATGATAATGTCCTGAATTATCTTAAGAAAACCCAGAAAAGAAACAATTTGCCCAGAGATGTGGCCCGTTCAACAGCTCTGAGTTCCTGCTCCAGAGCTGAGGGCCACATCTGTTTATGGTTTTCTAGGGAAGCCCAGCCTTCATTTGAACCATTGCAACAAACTCACTGTCTGCTTGCCACTAGACTGGGGTCCTGAGGACAGGACACTTGGGGAAGAAAAGAGGTGCAGAGGGGACATGGCCTGGTCAGGTAGGAGAAGGGAGTAGAGCTGGAAGGGAAGCAGCTAAGAGAGGGCAATGGGGGAGAGGCAGGAGATTAGAAAAAGAAGCTTTTACAAAACCAAAAATAAAAACCAAAACCATTAAAGATGCATAAAGTGACCCTTGCACTTCTGTTCATCTCTTCTTGCAAATAGAAGTGGTGCTGCTAGGGAGATGTTCCGGCACCGGTGTAAGACTTGAGTAGTTGCATACAATGTGTGACTCCAGATTTGGATGGGCTGTAGGCTTTACCAGTGCGGGGGCACACAGCTGTACACAGGGGTTCCTTGGGCCCTGTATGTTGGCATGGAGCCAGGGTGTGCCCCAATTGCAGTGTGCCGGGGTGTAGTCATCAGGGTACCTGCTGACATTGCCATGGTGGTGCCCACGACCATGCCCATGGCCACACCATTGGTTCTAGGGGCAGCAACAGGAGCTGGGTAGATGGCAGAGGGAATGCTGTTGGGCTGGACGGCTGTGGTGTGGTGGACGACATGGGGCTGAGCAGCCTACACTGGATGTTTGTAGTAGGCTCCCTGGGCATCCAGGTTCTGCTGGGGGTAGGCACTTCTGTTTAGATACATGGCCATCTGATAGGGGTCGGGTGATGGAGAGTAAGGGGGTGGAGCAGTATTACTCTGGGTTGGTGGGACCTTGTATGGTGTCCCCGCGGTATATCTGAAAGCCACAGAGGATGCTTGGTAAGTTCAGTTCTCAGTCCTGTTGTCCACTGGGAGGTGGAAGGTGCCTTCAGTGTCACAGGAAGATGAGTTCTGTGGCCAGGCCTGTTTCATCAGCAGTGTGGCTGGAGCATAACTGGGGTTATTGGTTGGGTACAGGCTGGGATTGTAGGCAGGGGTTGCTTCTGGGTAGGCTGTGGGGTAACATTTTCAGTCTAAGGTTGGCTGGCTCCAAGACAGAAGTGTCATCACAGAGGGGTGTAGCAGAGGAAAGCCAGAAAACTTGTGGCAGCCAGAAAACAGACCCAGTTCACTCTTAATGGAATGCCTGACCCAAAAGTGCAGAAATTATTTTGAGAGTGCTTCTTCAGCTCATCCTCTAAAAGAGACATAAATGTATTAAAAATAATTCAAACTTTTTCAATATTCAGATTATTTCTCATCTGAAGTAATAGTGTGTATCTTCAAAGACTCCCATAAAACATGAGGCAAGATAATACATCAAAAAAATCAGTAAAGCCCCCAAACGGACCATATGATTTATTCTCCACTCACATGCAGTATACTTATTCAAGTACAATTTATTAAGTGTTTCCTATGTACTAGGTACTTTGCCAGGTGATAGATATCCAAAAATGAATTGAAGTTGTCTTTCAAATTTGAGAGAAGAAAAAAATTGAGATACTGATATAATCACAAAACAATAGATGGTAAAAATCTGAAAACTAGTAAGATTGGAATGACATAAAGCTCTGGAATATCAACCAAGAGGCTAGAGAAATCTGGAGAAAGAAATACTGGGTAATTCTTCAGAAAGGAGGTCTGACTAGTTTGACTAAACTAATTTTTTGAGGCTGGGGTTGGAATAATTGCAAACATTTAATTGGGTGATTAACTAAGTGGTATTTCATGATGCAGAGATAGTAATAACAAAAGCCCAGAGACATGGATATTTCTTTGCTAAAATCCCCACTCAGCTTAATTAAGGTACAGCTAGTGTTAATTGATGCTCTCCAATATATTTTACAACTTTCCTTAGCTTGAATTTCTACTGATCTACCTATTATATAAGCACTTAAGTAGAGACAAAAGGTTTGTGTGGTGAAGCTTCTTAAAAACACAAAATCTACCACATTTTAAAAGCTGTTGATTTATGAACTCTTTCTTCTTGCTTTTATTTTTCTGTGTATAGATATGGTGTCCACAGAGCAATGCATATAATAAAATTTTTAAAGAAACATGTACAAATAATGTCGTAAGTGCATTACTTTTTAGCCATGCTCAGAACAGTGTTATTTCAGTGAATAGATGTGGTGACTACATCGTGATGCATACATAAAAGATATTCCAGAGAATTGCACATCCAACAGTGAAAAGCTCAAAGCTTTTCCTTCAGACTAGCAACAAAACAGGGCTGTCCACTTTCCCCAGTTGTATTGAAGATAGTCCTGCAAGGTTTAGCCACAGCAATTAGGCAGAGAGAGAGAGAGAGAGAGAGCAGGAATCCAAATCAGAAAATAATTATTTAAATTGTCTTTGTTTGCAAATGGCCTGATTTTATATATGATTTCTCAAAAGGTATTAGAACTAACAAAAATTTTAGTGAAGATGTTGTATACAAAATTTACATTTGAAAAATCAGTGGTGGTTCTATACACTACACCATTGGAATAACACATTGGGAAAAGATACTTAGGAATAAACATAACCAAGGAAGTGAAAGATCTGTGTACTAAAAACTATAAAATATTTGTGAAAGAAACTGAAGACATAAATAAGAGGAGATACTCTTTGTTTATGGTCAGTCCCCTTTAAGAGACATTCATGTGTCTGCTGATGTCATGGGAGATTAGGAAACAGTAGAAGTGAACACACCATGGATTTTCCCTGTGTCATTTTAAAGTTTTGAAAGTTAAATTGACAGCTTTAGGTGGGGGAGAAGGAGGGTGTGAGAGTTACAATGAGACATTTTGCTTTCCCTCTAGTTCACACAACCAGGACCCCTGGAGACCTTGATAAGCCAAGGTTAAAGAAATCTCTGCTAAACTTGAACCAAAATATGAGACGGCTTTATATGTTAATTCTTTTTTTTTTTTTTGCATGAAGTTTATTGGTACATTTT
The DNA here is from genome assembly GCF_053883595.1 of Heterocephalus glaber. NCBI lineage: Eukaryota > Metazoa > Chordata > Mammalia > Rodentia > Bathyergidae > Heterocephalus > Heterocephalus glaber. The sequence continues at coordinate 9,267,026 of NW_028258320.1, read as the reverse complement.
AGGTATAAAATACAGTTACATTCATCATTGGGATCTTGTACCATTACATGAGTATCTTGGTTCTTATTTTTTCCCTTTCCCCTGCCCTCCCTACACCCCCTCCACCCTTCCCTATTTGCAAAGACTTTGTTTCCATTTTTTTTCCTTTTTTCATATATTTTCTTTTCCCTTCTTTCCTTTCCCCTACCCTTCCCACTTCTCTGGCTCCTTTAGACCTTTACTTCCTATTACACAATATTAATTATACATTTTTAAAATTACAGTATCAAGATCTAGGAGACATTACCATAGATTTTAAAGAATTTAAAAAGGATATAGAAAACATATTACAAAAATATTTTTTGAAATAAATTTGACAACTTCTAAGAAGTACCTTGGAAGAAACTTGGAAGACAAATTAGTGAAACTAACTCTGGAGGAAATATAAAATTTGAATAGCACCTATTAAAGAAAGTATATTCCTAGCTTGAAAACCTACTATATGACAACAACAGGCTCATGTACATTTTAACTGATAAATTATATCAAACATTTAAAGCAGAAAAAAGAAGGAAAACTTCTCCCCTCATTTCAGGAACTCAACATTGTGCTAATCCTAAAACTGGATAAAGGTAATAGAAGAAAAGTATGAACATAGAGAGAAATTTGTTTAACAAAACAAACTATGAGAAGTCAGATCTGGCAGTATGTAGAAAGTGGTTTTATTATACGGATGGCACTGTTGGTTGAGCATTGGAAGATTCACCTCCGAAAGTCATCGTTTTAACAGAGGAAAGGAAAAAGCCATATGATCCTGTCAGTAGTTGGAGAAAAAGTATTGGACTAAATTCTACAGCTGTTCATGGTCAAAGGTATCAGAAGACTAGAAGTAGAACAGAACCTTCTCAACAGATCAAAGACATGTACTCCATACTTCCAGCAAAAATGCCTTATATGAATGGAGAAGACACAATGTTTTCTCCCTAAGGTGAGTAACAAGGGCAGATATGCCTACTCTTCATCTGTCCATTAAACTTTGAAACATAGGCCTAAACCAAAATAGTCTGACAATAAAATGACACAATTAGGATAGGATTGGCAAGGGAGGAGCAAAATCTTTATATGTAGATGAAATGATCATCTACAGAGAAAATACTAGGAAATCTCTAGGAGCCCCTAGAGCTTGTATTTGAATTAAGCAGAATTAGAAAACACAGTGTATATATAAAAGTTCAGGTCCATGTATACTTGCTATAAATAAAGAATTGGATATTGAGATTTAAAAGTTATGTAGGAGTACAAAGGACCTAGAAAAGTAAAAAGAAAAAGAAAAAAAACAGTGTTGGAAAATGTTTAGTACCTAATTTTAAGACTTGTTCTAAAGCTACAGTAATCAAGGCAGTGTTGGTGTAAGGAAAGACATATAGATCATTTGAATAAAACAGAGAATCTAGAAATAGAACCACACATATATGGTCCACTGAGTTTTGAAAGATTATTTAACATTAGCATTTTATAGAATATAAACTCAATTCAAGAGCAGAGGAAAAGATATCGTTTTCAGCAAATTGCACTAGAACACCACACCGGGTAACCGTATATAAAAAATTAACCTTAACCCTTATTTCCATACATAAAAATAACTTGAAAGGATCTATGAACCTAAATAAGAAAGCCTAAAAGTATAAAACTTTAAGAAGAAATTATAAGGGAAAATGTTTATGAATTTAGGGTAGGGAAGAACTTCCTAGGATTCAAAAATCATGATGTGTAAAACAGAAAAATTGATAAAGGAGATTCCATCAAAATTTAGAACTTTAAATGACATCATTAAAATGAAAAGTAGTCCTTAAACAGACCATATTTACAATGCATATAACCTATGAGCAGAATATATAAAGAACTCTTACAACTCATTAATAGACAACCCAATTAAAAAGTAGACACAAGAAGATGATGAATAGCTAGTACAGCACAAGGAAAGGTGGGCAACACTAGAATCAGAAAAATATCAATCAGTATAATAACAAGGTTGAATTATACACTCATTAGGGAGATGAAGTTAAAAGTTTTAAAGGTCTTGTCATGACTTTTTCTTTTTGTTGGATTCTCGCCCTTTGCATTTAATTTGTCATGCCCAGTGGATTCATTCTGCTGGGTTTCCTGGGGTTGTGATCTTCATTGTCTTTTCCTAGGATATTGTCTAAAGTATTTTGGAGTGCTGGTTTGGTATTCATGAAGATCCTGAGGTGCTCTTTGTCATGAAAGTATCTTATTTCTCTATCAATTTTGAAAGATAGTTCTGCAGGGCACATCAATCTGGGTTGGAGGCTGTTTTACTTTAGGGCTTGGAATACATCACTCCAAGATCTTCTTGCGTTGAGGGTTTGCATTGAGAAGTCTGCTGTGATTCTGATGGTCTTTCCTTTGTATGTGATTTGTTTCTTTTCTCTCACTGCTTGGAGAATTTTGTTCTTCTGTTGAGTTTCTGGAATCCTAACTATTATATGACTATGTGCAGATTTTTTTTGATCAAGGCTATTTGGAGTCCTATATGCCTCACTTATCTGTATGTCAAGTTCTTTTCCCCTGCTTGGGAAGTTTTCTGCCATCACTTCTGTGAGCAGTTTTTTTTTAATGTTGTCTGCACTCTCTCCTGCTTCTTCTTTGACTCCAATCAGTCTTATGTTATTCTTCTTTGCATCATCTAGCATCTGCTGGATTGATTTCTCATGGTCCTTTACAATTTTAAAGCAATTTTTCTTTTCTTGGTCACTAATTGCAATTTTATCTTCTATATCTGAAATTCTATCCTCACATTGGTTCATTCTGCTGTGTAGACTTTCAATGGTGTTTTTAATCTCCTGCAAATCTGTTTGTATCTGTTTTATGGATTTCATTTGTTTCCTATGTTGAGATTTCATCATATTCCTCAGATCCTCTATTTTTCTATCTGTGTCCTCTCTAGATTTATTAATCATGTCTTGCACTATGGTCACAATCTCTGCTGTTATCTGAGAAATTATTTCTGATTTCATTTTTTCCAGATCCTTTATTGTTGCCAGTTCAGGGAGTCCAGGTGGTTGAGTATCAGAGTGTTCCATCTCTTTTCCCTTTGGGGTTGCTGTAGGTGATCTGGAAGTCTGTTTTTGAGGCCTGTTTATGTATCTTCTCATTTCCACAGGGGGGTGCTGCTGGCACCTATGCGGCTCACCTCCTCTTCCCTGGGAGTGGTGGAATGGCGGCCCAGGATCCTGCTCTTGGGTGCTGGGATTGGCTCACCTTCTTTGTCCTGGGAGCGGTAGAATGGCAGACTAGGAGCCTCCTCCTGGGTGCTGGGATTGGCTTACCTCCTCTGCCCTGGGAGCAGTAGAATGGTGGCCTATTTGTTAATTCTTATTCAGTGTAGCAAAAACAGGTCTCAGAGTGCTATCTTGTCACATGAGAACAGGAACAGATTAATGGTGAGTTTATTTGAAAGTATTTAAAAAGTTAATCTCGATTAGCTAAACCATGTCTCTCTCCCAGGTCATTGTGTGTGTAAATGATCATCATGTGTGCACATACACAGCTTCCAATTTCAAATAATCACTTACCTTTTCCATACATTCCAAACTGTCTTAACATCCTCCTGGTTTGGTAGATAGACGAGTAATCTTGAAATCCTCATTATTCAGCAATTCTAAATATCTTGAGTTTTGTGTCAAAAAAGGTAAGAAATTAAGAATCTTGTCTTTCAAAAATGTTCTCAGGTTTGGTGAAATGTGACAAGTGATAGATTTGTTATTAAGACATATATGCTACTGACACAACCCATTTCCTTCCAAATAGTGAACTAATACTCCAGTTGCTTGAAAATATACTAAACTAATTACTAAGCCACTGAGAATAGCTATCATACATCTGTTAAATATTTCATAAAGACAAGGCAAATAAAGTAGAAATTACCTAGTGGGAAAACAGGATACCCTCAAGCAGCCAGAGGTTGACATTAATATTTGCTTTGAATAATTTATTTTCCTGTTCTCATCCAGAATACAAAAGTGTATTCAAGGTCTCTAAAGCATTGTATCTTCAATAAAAGCTAAGCAAAAATCATAGAGCTGTATAAGAGATAATGATTTAATATTGGCTTAATAAACCATTGCATAAGTTTTCAATATTCTCACATTTCTGTTCTTCCAAGCAACCCTCCTATAAAATACAATATCTTTTATAGCACAGTACATTTAGGCTTTTGCTCAGTATATAGTTATTTTTATCCCAGAATAATATTATCTCAGGAACACATTGTTCATCTTTCTGGTACACATTGTGTATATCACAGAGCTCCTCACTTAAAGGTAAAATATGGACTCTTGAGCATCTTTATTTTTTTCACTTTTATAACATTTTTTTCTGGAAAATTTCATTTTAATCCTTGCTTTTTGTTGGTCTCTATCTCACACACACACACACACACACATGCCAAATCTTGGATCCTTAAAAAACTGGATGTTTTGCTGTGAAGGTTTTAGGTTTGTTCTAAATTATTCTGCTCTAAGAACACAGTGAAATTGTTTATGTTTCTTAAACTGCACGCATGTTCTTGAACTTTGCAAGAGTTTCTGACTGATAACTTTTAATCTCTTTTTTAGTCATTCTAATGTAACATCTCATTTCTGAAAGTGTCATATACATCACTCAGTGTTTGGGACAGAGGAGTCTTTCAGCAAATTTTATTATTGGTTCTATTGCCATTTTTTACCATTTTTATTATCTTCTTATCCCGTCTGATTTTCACTCTTGGTTTTTCCCTTCACTTTAATACTTTTACTATTCCTAATTTTTCATTATGTGGGTATTGCCTAGATATTTCAATAGAACTCTGAAATGTCTCAGGTCTTATCAACATGCGTGTGGATCCACACACATAATTGTAAACATACTTATATTCTATCTTTATGCTTTTCCTGTACTTAGGTTGACAATTCCATAGGAGTGCATTGCACTTTGAACTAGCCAAGCCCACAACTTTACCTCGTACCAAAGTGAAGATTGTGAAATGTTCATCTTTGGAAGCTCTTTTCATCCAGGTACTACTCTTCACCTATCACCCAATATTTATTTTACTTTTAAGTAAAATAGTTCATACTGTGTAAATAACAACCACACCGTGGCAGGTACACTGTGATTTTATCTGCTTATAAAAATTCAACCTAATAATTTGAATTTAAGCCCAGTGACATTAAAGCTGAGACATGAAAAAATAAGAAGGATATTGACAGCCTGATGAAGAGAAGGTTATTCAAGCAGAGGAAGATGTCAGGACTGCAAGCTTGAGTCGTGTGTCATAGGGTAGGAAAAAGTGATCACCAAACATTCTTCAGGTGATGAAGGGTGCTACTGTATGCATCTAGAATGTCATCCAAGAGCCCACAAGTTGAAGGCTTGGTCTCTAGCTGGGCTCTTTTGGAAGGTGGTAGAAGCCCTTAAGAGGTGGGGCTAGTGGAGACTCTAGATCACTGACAGTTTTTCCTTTAAGGGGGTTCTGGGATATAGATCTTGTCCTGTCTCTGCTTCTCAGCTCCATGAGAGGAAAGACTTTCCCTGCCACATAACCCTGCCTTGATGCTACCTCACCACAGGCCTAAGAGCAATGAGACTAACCAACCTGGACTGAACTTCCAAAATGGGGAGCCAAAGTATACCTTTCCTTTCCTTAAGTGGATTTTCTCCTGTAACAGCCTGGTCCTGTTGCTATCCTAGGTTCCCTCATGTCCATCTCAGGTCATGTGACATGTCCCACCACTTCTGAACTGTCTCACCTCCTAAATAGAAACATAATATATTATCAAATTATCTTCAACCATTTTGCATTATTTCTATATGGAACATATTTCTGCCACCCCCAAATGGTTACCTCATTAATTTGTAATAAGTGCTTTAACATTATTTCACATAGGAAGCAACTGTATTGCAATGTGCTTTGGTGAGGACTTTCAGGCAAGTAACACAAACACTGTGACGTTTACATTTTTCCATTCACTTTGACTCCAATATAGGTCTTCTTTGTCCACTTATAGGAAATTCCATGTAGGGTTATGAACTATATTTTTGCCATGTATTAAATGTGTGACCTAATTTATTAGTTATGCAATATTTCTATATCTGTTTCCTCATGAAGGAAATGAGGATAATAGCAACTTACCTGATAGAGTTTTGTAAAGATAGTATATTCAAGCATAGCTGGAAAATAGCAGTGATACATATAGCAAGTACTCAGTATAAGTTAACTCAGTATAAGTTAACTCATATTTTTCTTTTGTATTATTATTACACTCTCCCCACGGAAGTAAAAACAGAGAACAGATATTCAAGAAACAAAAAAAAATATGTTGAATTGGAAAATTCACACATTATGCAATAAAACTTCTAAGTCATGGAAGCATGACTATAAAACATAATGTCATTCTCTGTTTTGCTTAATTTTCTATTTTTAATTAGTGTATTTTTATTAGTACATATTTATAGTACATAAAGATTATGTTTCTCTTGGGGAATTTATACATGTACAGAACACATCTTCATTCTTTTATTGTCCCTTTTCCCTCTCACACTTCCTTGCTTCCTCCAACTCTTTTTTTAAAAACTTTTATTTTATTGGTACATTTTAGGTATACAATATAATGACATTCATCATTGGAAATTTGCACCTTTACATAATCTTTCTTGGTTCTTATTTTTCCCCCTTCCCCTGCCCTCCCTTCAACCCCTCCATCTCTCCCTATTTACAAAGACTTTGTTTCCATTTTTTCATTTTCTCTTATTAATTCCATTCCTTTCTTTCCTTTCCCCTACCCCTCCCACTTCCCCTTTCCCTTTACCCCTTTGCTTCCTATTTCACATTATCTATTATACCTTTTTCTTACTCTTTTCTTAAGGCACAAAATCCTCAGTACACTATGGAGACTGATCATCCTTCAATTTTATTATCAATTCATATTGCCTTCTAGAAAGTGTTATTGAAATATCTTCCTCTCTTTAGGGAAATGAGAATTATTTCAAGAGTTTGCCTTTTATTTTGAACATAAATGTTTTGACACATCTTTATTTTTCAAATATCTTCTTTTAGTTTAGTTTTTTTTGTTTTTGGTACAAGGGATCGAACTGGGGACCTTGGCTTGAGAGGCAGGCTATGGCCCCACTGAGCTAAATCCGTGGCCCATCTTCTTTTAGTTTTTGACATGCTTTCATATTCTTTTTGGTAATAGAAATTTTGCTTTTTAATATAATTAAATTTATGAATTTGTTTTTACTGCTTAAGCTCTTTCCACTTAGTGAAAGAACACATGTTCTAGGCTTATTTTATCAGTATATTCTTCTATATTTTCTTACACAGTTTGTGGATTTGCATTTTGCATTTGGGTATTTATGCTTCACAAAAGAATTGTTCTTTTTTCCAGAGTAGGTAGTAGAACTTCCCAGAAAAATTTATTGGAGAGGCTGTCATGTCCTCAATAAACTTCTGCAGCAGCTCAGTTATGAATTAAGCTTTAATATGTGCATGCATCTGCTTCTAGGCTATATATTATATTAAATTACTTTGATTGTTTATTATTGTGCCAAAGTACTCTATTCCAACTGCTGTAAATTTTCTATTATGAGAGAGAAACCCTACCATACTGTCACTCTAATTCAGAACTGAATTAGTTATTCCACCTGCTTAAGATTGCAGTATCTACCTTAATATGCATTTTCTTGGAACTTGCTTGCCTCTCTTAATTTTTAATCTTTATGAATCACATTGCTTAGATTGTGAGTTTTTTATAGAATGAAGTTTCATGGTGAAATGTTTAGTCAAAGCTGTAAGTCCATTTATATCAGATGTTTTGTATGTCACACTTTTATTTGAATTGTGTTATCTATTCCTAATAAAGTGTATTTCTGCACAAATGTGTGTGTGTGTGTGTGTGTGTACAGGCACATACATGTATATTCCCCTTTAATTTTTAAGAAAATAAGTATATTTTTACTACTATATTTATACATTAGTGAGATTCAATTGTTTTGAAAGGTCACCCAATATAGATGCATTATTATGAAAGTTCATAGTTTACATTATATTTTGCCCTTTGAATTGTACAATTCCACGAGTTTTGACAGATGTATAATGTCATGGAACCACCATTCTAGGGATATGCAAAACAGTTTAATCGACCTAAAAATGTGCTGTGCTCTACCTGTTCACAGGACTTTTCTCTTCCCTGATTACCTGGCATCCACTGATATTTCTATTGTTTCCTATTTGCCTTTTGTAGCGTTTCATATTTATAGTTGTAATCATACACTATGCAGTCCTTTCAGACAGGATTCTTGTACTTACCAATGCACATCAATGTTTCTCTGTCTTTTGTAGCTTGATAACATTTCTGTTTGTCAATGAATAATATTCTACGGTATGGATATACCATAGCTTACTGGTTCACCTGTTGAAGGACATGTAGTTGGCTTCCAAATTTTGGCAATTATTAATAAAGTTGCCATAAATATTTGTTTGAAGATATTTGTGTAAACATAAGTTTTCGACTCATCTTGAATAGGTGCCAAAGAGTGTTAACTTTGGACAGTATGATGAGATAATATTTAGCTTTGTAAGAAATTACTAAGCTGTCTTCCAAAGTGGCTGTATCATTCTGCATTCCCACCAGCATGGAGGAGAATATCTGTGGCTCCACATTCTCACCAGCATTGGTGGCTACTATCAGTATTTTGTATTTTTGCCATCCTAAGAGGTCTGTATTATATTTTGCCATCCTAAGAGGTCTGTCTTGATTTGCAATTCTCTAATGATGTATGATGTTGAATGTATTTTCAAATATTTATATGCCACATTATATGGCATATATATATATATGACTATTCAGATATTTTCTCAGTTTTTGTTTATTTTCTTGTTGAATTTTAAGACATTTTCTCCTGGATTTTTTTTTCTCCTGGATATTTTGGACACAGAGTCTTATCAAATATGTGTCTGCCAATATTTTCTTGTAACTTGGCTTTTCATTCTCCTAGTATGTTTTTCATAGAGCAGAAAGTTTTAATTTTAATGGAATGTGAGATAATAGGGTTTTTTTCTCTCATAGATTGTGCTTTTGGTGTTATGTCTAAGAAGACATAATGAAATTTAAATTTTTCTTTTAAGTTAACTACTAGAAGTTTTATAGTTCTCTATTTTGAATTTTGGCCTATGATCCATATTTAAGCAATTTTTGTAAGATGTAAAAAATGTTCATTCTGATTCATTTTCGTCTTGCTCATGGATGTCCAGTTCTTCTAGGACTATCTTTTCTTCACATTTATTGTCTTTGCTCCTTTTTCAGAATGAGTTGACTATTTGTGTGCAGGTACATGACTGAGCTTTCAATGTTGTTGCACTGATCTATATTAGGCTTTCCTTTTATCAATATCATATTATCTTAATTAATGAAAGGTTTTAGTAAGTTTTCAAGTTGCATAATGTCAGTATTTCAACTTGGTTTTGTTTTGTTTCCAATATTATGTTATCTGTCCTGGGTCTTTTAACCTTCTATATATACTTTAGGATCATCTTGTCTATATCCTCAAAATATATTTCTGAGACTTTGGTTGACATTGAACTGAATGTATAAGTTGGGAGGAACTCATGTCTCACCAGTATGATGGCTTCTATCTCTGAACATAGATTAATTCTCTTTTTTTCGGTACCAGGAATCAAACTCAGGACCTTGTGCTTGCTAGGTAGGCACGGTGTCACTGAGCTAAATTCCCAGACCCATAATTCTCATTTATTTGGTCTTCTTTGATATTTTTTTCTTAAGAATTTTGTGGTTGTCCTTATATAGATCTTATACATAGTTAGATTTATATGTAGTTCATTTTTGGTGAATTTTTTATAAATAGTGCTGTGAATTTAACATCAAACTCCAATCATTCACTGCTGGTGAATAGGAAAGTGACTGGCTTTGGATATTAATTTTGTATCTTGAAACCTTTCTATATAATTGATTATCACTTTCAGACTTCAGTATTGTCGTCCAAGCTGGTGTGATTGTCTTCCATTCTAGTGGATTACTTACTTTTTCCTTGGTGCATAGAAAATATTTACTACATATTTTTACATCCAGGATACTTAGATGCTTTTAGAAAACTGATCTCTCGTGGGATTTAATTACTTTCATATGAAAAAAATGGGAATCCGAAACACCTAAGTATTAAATAACTTTCCCCAAGTATTCTTTCCATTCACTTTCTCCATTCTTTTTTCTGTGATTTTTCTGACTGTGGTGAATTAGCAAAAAAGGCTTGAGAGAAATACCTCATTTAGAATACAAAGAAGTGATTTAATTTCATGCCTATATTAAGTAGGATAATTTGATTTGAAAGATACAAGCTTATTTCTCCATTTGGGAAACTAATCCTAGAATTTGCATTGTGCATGAAGTGATTCAAAATAAATCTGAGTTTCAGTTTGTCCTAAGGGATTCTTTGAAGGTGAATCTGTATCCTTTTGTTAGTGGTGCCATACATAGCAAGCTTTTGAGGGTGGTTAATATTTCTTGCTTGTCTTAGCAAAGTCTAAAAATCCACAGACAGTTACTTAAATTCTGGAGATTTGGGGGAGTTAAGTTTTATAATTAAGTACTTAGATTTGTGACTCATCTTTCTATTAGCAGTGATGATATTATTTCTCTTAGATCTGTCTGTTATCTTGTGTACTTGAGAGTATATTTACTCTAGATGACAACAATGAGGACTTCACAGTTGAGGAAATCTAATTAAAATTAACTTCTCCTTGGGAAGGGGACATCTGCCTGTTATGGCTGTGTTATGACTGAGTCTGGCCCCTGCTTCTTCCACCTCTTTGTGTAAGACTCACAAACAGCATGAGGGGTAAGTGGTGAAAATGTCATAATGATAATAATAGAAAGAAATATCTAAAGCCACCTGAGTTCTGAACCGGGAATACTGGTTTACTCAACTCCAGGGCTTTTCCATACCAGGCTTCCCAATGAGAGCCTTGCAAATTCCCTTTCTCTTTCTTGCTTGTTCTCCAAAATGTTCATATCACATGACCAAAAAAGAGACATGGGATTCTGAAAGAATTAGAAAACAACATGTGCAAGTATTGGATTTCTTTTGCTTACATTTATTATCCATTAATCTAAGAATTTAAAAAGATATTTCTGAAGCACATTTATAGGGCAAGGCTTGGACTGGTGTTGAGTACAGTAAGCAATACAAGTCATACTATCCAATCTATTAGCATTTACCTTGTAGTTGGTTATCCCACCAGAAACAACTTGTCCTATAAGCAAGTAGTTCATGATAACTAAGAAGATTATGAACAAATAAATAAAACTCTACACCAAAACCTTAAGGACTGAACAATTTTCCATTTGGAAACTGCTGCTGATCCACTGAAGATAGAAGGATCAGCACTAATTTGTCCCCATAATTTCCTTGAGAGAGAGAGAGAACTTTTAGAGATGTGCTCACCTGAAGGTGTAGGAGGTGACACATAATGCATGGCCAAAGACAAGAATGGAGACCATGTTTAAAAGAACAATAGATTAATATCACAGCACCAACTGTGTGGTTCAGATCATTTCAAAATGAAGCCCTCTTGGTTTGTGCTGGGTCGCCAGGAGAGGAAAGTTCCCATGTGAACAGAGCCGCACTTCTGCGCTAGCCCATCTCACACAAGCATGGAGCAGTGTTCACCACACTGTGAGAAGCCCACTTCCCAGGTACAGGACAAGGCAGAGCTGCAGTCAGAATCCCAGCAGATCTACACTTCCCTCGTCTTCTCTCCAGGCACCAAACAAAACCAGGAGCAGGAGTAAATCAGTGGTGTTCTAAGTCACTACCGGCAGTGTCTTGGGAGGTATGGATGAGAAGCTTCTTCAGATAGCTGAAGAAGCAGTCTTCTCCTTCTGTCCTCTGGGTCAGATAAGTGAGCCCCTCCTGAGGGAAATGAATGTGACAGCAGAAACTGCTTCGCTTGGTAACACAGGTTCCTATTTCAGGGCTGAGCAAGAGCTCAGTGGGAAATGATGACTGGCTACATAGAAGAAGACACAAGTTCTATAAATTATGTGGTCCTCAAATAGTGAGCATTCTCTTAGTGAATTCAGTACTTATATTTTCAAAAAAACTAGTGACGGTCATGCATATATTTATGCATGGGCCAGATATCCCTTATTAAAAATTATATTCAGTTATATCTCTCAGATAAATCAGATCTATTTTGATGTCAAAGTTTGTTGTGCACATGGTCTTCAGATTGCAACAAAACTAAAACAACTAAAGAGACAATGCAAATGTCATAATATTAATGGAATTTTATATTGATAGAGTTGTAAAGAGATACTGACTTCCTAGACAGAAAGTAACAGAAACATGGACAAAGCAAAGCTTTTTTCAGTTCATTACTCCCTGCTTCATTAAAAACACTGGGCAAGGGTAGTTAACAAATGATGCTAGAAATATCATTAGCGGGATAGGATTTATTTAGCCTGCATATTCCAGGTTAGGGCCAACTCTGCATGGTAGGGCTGTGGAGATGGTGCTTACTGGAGATAATTATTCACAACACAGCTGCAATTCCTTGAAAGATAGGGGTCTTGAGGAAACTGGTGAATAGACCATCTGCTTTATCCTTAGTGTTGGCGTCTATCTCTTGGTTCTACGTTCAAAGTACAGTTACTTCTGATTCCTGGGAATTGAGAAATAATGGAGTCTGAATGTTACTAAAATAGTAAAATGCCTATTTGATTGTAAAGGCCATAGATATGGAGTGAGGGAAAACGTTTATGTTCAAAACAGCTCCTAGAGGGCCAGGGATTTAGCTCACTGGTGCCGCCGCCTGCCTTGCAAGCACAAGGTCCTGAGTTCGATCCCTGGTACCAAAAAAAAAAAAAAAAGAACAGCTCCTAGACAATGTAATTATGATACAGTCTTTCTGATAATAATGTAAAGGTGATTTGCAAAATATATAGTTGAGGTACTCATGTAAATTTTTTCATTGTGCGTTTTTTCCCCTTCATAGTATTCTCTCCACTGGGGAATTTAGTTCTTCTTGAGACCTTGGGAGGAAGTCATATGAGCTTTGAAAAACACTGAAAACTTTAATCACAGAGAACACATATGAAACCTGGCTTCTGCTATTGCACTTCTTGGGGGTGATTTCCCAAGGCACACAGATCAGAGAGCATTGAACTCTATCAGAGAGTAGAAGTGTTGACCAGGATTAACATCTGCTTTCACGTTCAAAAAGTATGTTCATATACATTAAACATGTACATTAGACAAATTTCTTCCAGATGAGGATTATGTTAGCATCCTCGCTTGATGATAGCAGGTTTGTTTCTCAGGTGGATTAATTATCATGCAGTGTAGACTGAAGTTAGGTTATCATGAACAGTGGTTTGAAAACTTGTCTCCTCACTCCAAATCTGTAGTCATTCCTTCCTCTTCATAGTTTTGCTAAAATTATATTAAATTCCATGAAGGTCTTGTAGGAAGTAATAATGATGTGCTGGGAAATCTTCCATGCATTTTCAAAAGCATTAATCTCTCACAACCTTAGAGCTTACAGAAATTAGCATTTCAAAGGTAATTATTTTTGTTTCCTATGAATTGACTGCCAACTGAACCATAAATTCCAAAATAAAACATGAAATTAAAGCACTCAAAATGAGTGCCTGGAATTTATTTCATTTCCCTCCTAGAATTAGACTGAAGGGATTTGGCAATTTTGCTTGGCCTTAAAGGTCTTTGAAAAACTGACTTTCAGTGTTGATGAAATAATATTTTAAACGACAAACATTGGCAAGAAGACAATTCGCTCTGCTGATAACACTGAAGAAGGCATTTTCATGTTCAGATTTAGTCAGAAATCTCTGGAAGAATGCCACTTACAAAATGATTGTGCTGTGACTTTGTAAAATGACATTAACCTCTGATGACCCCGAATGCCAGCATCTGAGATGATGATTCCTGTGGTTTAAAAAGTCACAATAGGATTGACTGTCGATTGTATAATGGATTAAATTAAGGAAGCCAACTTCAAGCTTCTGAGTTTTATGGAAAAAATGGTAAAAGCCCTAGAAAAGTATTAACTCTGAGGAAAATGCAGCATATGCCTTCTGAAACACAGGCTGAAACAAGTACATTAAGAAGGCAATTAAAACACTGTCCTGCAGTGCTGAAATTCAGGCTCACATATGGCACTCCTCACCTGTAACATTTTTATTTCACTTGTTTTCTCCCTAAAATTAGTTTTGTTCATTGTTTTTGTAGCTTACAAAGATTAAAAAGATTTATTTATAATAATAATAAAATATCATGATACTTTCATAAAAGATGTTCAAGCACATCAATTTTTATTAACATATAATCCTTGAAAATCTTTTTTCTTTGTGGAAATATCAAACTGTTAAACAGAAGGAGACAAATGATAGATGAAGAAATGAAGTAAGAAAATTTACATCTAGTGTCCTCATCTGTATAGTGTATGTGGCAATACAATAGTTTTTGTCCTTATAGTTACCATAGATGAGCCAGGTATCAATCTCTGTTCCTAGCTACTATTTGGTTGACCTTTGCATAATATTGAATTTGGTCTTGAAGGTCATTTTGAAAGTAAATAGATAACATAGTACTTTAGCTAAAAACGTGGGCTATGAAATCAAAACTGCCAGGTGTCAAATTCCGCCTCCTCCTCAGACTATTAACATACCCATGAACAGTTTAACTTTGGAAATGTTAATTTCCTTATGGTTTTAATGGAGACATTTATATGATTTTATTCATAGAATTTGTTACTGCTTGTGTGTGTGTGTGTGTGTGTGTGTAAGAGTCAGAGAATGAATTAAGTAGGAGGAACTGTGTGAAAAAGTATTTGAGAAACAGCAACACTCCATAAAAATTAACCCATTTAAAAATCATCATCATTTCTTTTTTGTGCATGTTGATTATACAGAATAGTGATATTCATTTCAGGGAATGACACAAGCATATAACATATCTTGATCATTTTAAATCTCTTTAATGCCCTCCTTTTCCTCTACCATCTCGTAATTTTCCTCATCTCTAAGTGTCTACCTTTGGGTTTCCTATTATCTCTCTTTTGTTTTAGCCATTTACTTACTTTATCTTCCTGTCTTTACAATGGTATTCCCTGAGGGTAAGTGTGGCTTTCAGCATTGCACATTTCTTTAGTAACAGCTATAAATAAAACACCTTTCAGTAAATTTATGAAATTGGAAGTTTTAAATTTTCATCATCAAAACTTCCCAGCATTTTATTAATGATTACATTGAATATTTCTAATCTTTTCAACTTTCAAAATGTAATGAATATTGCTTTCTATGTTGTTTTTACCCAATGGTTTGATTGAAACACCAAGTGATGCCCAAGCTAAATGCTTTCTCCATAATCACACTCGAGTTTATTATCTCTGCTAGTTACTGATATTTGCCAAGACTCAATTTTAATATTGGTACTGCTTGTTTTATATGTCACCTTCATTTCTTAGTGTTTAGACCACAATTTTACTTATGTAAGCCCTCTTTTTTTTTTAATAACTACCTTAATAAGTTGAGTAACACCTTGACCCAAGCACTTTGGTGAGTACCAATGGAATTTAGTAATCTAGATATTTGTTTGTTCAACTATGGACGTCTTTAAGGTTTTTTTGTATACCTCTTGTTCTCTTGACTGTATTTGTCCAGGTATTCTTAATTTATTATTGGCAAATTAAAAAAAAATCTTGATTATCTGTTAGCTTTGCTTCATGGAAATTGATATTCTTCCAGTTACTCAAGAATACCTTATGTCAAGCAACTAAAAGGTTCATCTGTCAGTGTGGATTGGGCTAATGTCCAGAAGTATAAGTAAGAAGATAAAAAGACAGATGCCAGATGGGTTTAGGACCTGACAAAGATCACACATTGTGGACCTGGGAATGGAATAGTCTTGACAATCAACTGTGGGAACTACCTGCTTTTTTTTCTTGAAGAAATATTCAGAATCCCCCTGAGAAAGACATGTCTATCATAAGTGAGAATGAAGTGAAACTGTAGGGGCAGGTGAGATATGATACAGAAGAAAGAGATTTCCCACTCGAATGAATTTCTGGGGTTACAAGAAGAAAAATTGTCCTGGGAAGATTTGCTGGTGTTAGGGCAAATATAAGAGAAAAGAGGAAATTTAACTGATGTTTATTGCATTTTTTATTTTGCAGAATGTATCTTTCTTTGCAAATAGACCAGGTCAAAAAGATTTGTTAAGGAAATATATTAATGAATAAAATTAAAAGTATATCTGACTACCTTGACCAATGACCTCCCAATTATAGAATAAAGCACTATGGGCATCAGAGTTGTTTTATTAGATGTATTTGGTAATTTAAAATCTCTACGGAGAATAGTGTACCTGCAGAAAATTGCCATTTTAAACCTGCATGCATTTGTCAACATGAAATTATACTGAAAATAATTGTTTTAAGAGTAGGAAAAATTTATTGAGAGAAAGAAAGCTTCTGTCTAAGAGAGACAGAGGGGGACTGGAAAGTGGGTTGCCCTGAAAATAATTTTATATTACTCATTTTACAGACGTTACTCTCTAGCAGGCAAGTAAATGATTTTTAATCTTCATTGATGTGCAACTGCCACTCAGAATAAACTTCCCGAAATTGGAGAGTGTGATTGGGTAAGTTTGGAAATACATGTACGCACTACCATCATAATTAAAGCAATGAAATGTACCCCTCACTGCTATAACTTTTATCGTACCTCTTCACAAGCCTTCTTTCTCACCTGTCCCTACTCCTCATCCTGACCATAGAAAAGTGCTGATATGCTTTTTGCCACTAGATTTGTTTTTCTTTTCTATAACTATTCTATGAATAGTATCATCAAGTATGTGTTATTTTAGTTACCTTCCATCAATCAGTATAATATATATTTTAGAACAATGGACATTGTTCAGTCCATTTTTACTGATGAGCATTAGTCAGTCCATTGCATGATTTTAAGAACTTTTAAAATCCCTTCACCTGCTGACATCTATTTGAGATATTTCAAGTTTTTGGCAAAAAAAAATGTTCAAGTACTAGACACAAGTGAACAAGCCTTTATTGTGAGCTTTTATGTTAATCTGGCAGGAATTATGCTTTATCCATGCTTGTTCTACCTAGAGTTGCCAGAAGATTCAAATCCCATAGCGTCACTTTTACCTATCCTGGTGCTCACGGTTCTTCCTGGAGATTCTTTCTGATATAGATCCCAAGGGATGTGGCCCTTTGTACTGCATTCTGGTGCTTTATCCTGGAGTGCTGTTGACGCAGTGGAAGATGTGGGGGGAAGGGAACTCTTTCCACAACATCATGGCTAAAATCCCAGTATACCCATGGGTAGTGCCCTAGATTGAGATGTTCAGAAGTATTTTTGAGCTCCCTTGGGTGACATGAAAAGGATAGCAGGGTTTAGTGTTAGATGCCTGTTATCCCCACAGCCCTAAATTAACTCTGGTAAAGCCTTTCCCCTGAGAAACATGCTTTGGCTTTGGATTATGCTCTGGTTATGCTTCACAGTGGTTATTTTATCCTCTGTCTCCAGCAGGAAACAACGAGTACTTCTTGCTTCTCTAGCATGAGATCCTCTGGGCTTCCTGCGGGCTTTTGTTTGAGTCCCCCAAGACTCTGGCCAGGGAGCTCCTCAGTCCTCTGAGAATGGGCAGTGGGCTCCAGCAACGTTTCAGAATCTTCATCAAGTGCTCTTTGAATTATGGCCACCGGGACTGTTGCAGCAGTGTCTGATCTCTGCTGTGACTCTGTGTTCCTCTGTCTCTCCAAGCTGGAGGTGACAGTTTGTCCTCTGACCTCAGTGATCTATGGTTCCAGGAAAAGTTGTTGAGTTTTGCTTACTTAGATTGTTTTTGTTATATTTGTGTGGAGTTGACAACTAACTAGCCCTTTACAAGTCGCAGCTAGAACTAGAAGTCCGTCTGACTTTGGAAGAAATGGTCAAATTATTTTAAAAATAGGTGTTGCATTTGATATTCTTATAGCTACTATATAACTCCAGTTTCTCCATAGTCTCAGGGTCAGTGTGGTCCATCTCTTTTCAATTTCAGACATTCTGATAGCCATAGAAAGGTATTTTATGGTTTATTGTTATCACTGTTCCTCTTTTCATGAACTTTTTTTTAACTGTATATCCTTTTATTGGTACATTTTAGGTATAAAATATAATGATATTTATCATTGGAAATCTGCACTTTTACATACTCTCTTGGTTCTTATTTTTCCCCCTTCCCCTGCTCTCCCTTCAACCCCTCCATCCCTCACTATTTACAAAGACTTTGTTTCTATTTTTTCATTTTCTCATATTAATTCCATTCCCTTCTTTCCTTTCCTCTACCCCTCCCACTTCCCCCTCCCCTTTGTCCCTTTTCTTCCCATTTCACATTATGTTGTGGGACTGTATGAGATTGAACAAAGGTTACTCCATGTTGCCTCACTCGATACTCCCCCTCCCCTTCTAAGTAAACCATGTGATGTCATTTCTGGGAAGAAAAACAAAGGTTCACGGAATGCACAGTGTTCTTTAAAATTACCCGACTCCCCATAAACAGGAAATGTACTGGAACATGCTATCTACTATCTAAATGTACTGGAACATGCTATCTAAATCCCCCAACCGTCAGCATCTCGCTTTTGTAATCTCTGCTTGCTAACTTCCCCTTGCAACCCCTATAAAAGAGCCTCGGACTCTGAGCCAGTTGCCTCTCTAAGCTTGTTTGCTTGGAGGGTGTCATCTGGCCAGACTAATAAAGGTCTGTTTTACTTTCCAACTTGTCCAGTGTGTTCCCTCCCGGGTGTTCTTTGCTGCAGTCAGCTCCTCGGAGCGTTTGGTAAGGCCCTCAGTCTTACAATGTATTATACCTTTTAGTCCTTATTTACATTTTCAGTTTCTCACACTAGAGAAACTATTTGGTATTTACACGTATGTGTCCTGTTTATTTCACTTAAGAGTATTGCCTCAATGTGCATCCATTTAGCAATAACTGTCTCTAATTTCTCACTTTTGATGGCTGAGTAGTATTCCATTTTATAAAAAACCCCACATTTTCTTGATCCAGTCTCCAGCTGATGGGCGTTTGGGCTGTTTCCAAGTTTTAGCTCTTACAAACTGTGCTGCTATGAACATGAGTGCACATATATCACTGTGGTATGATTCTTTTAATTCTTTGGGGAAGATCCCCAGCAGTGGAATAGCGGGGTCAAATGGGATTTCCAGTCCTAGTTCTTTGAGGTATCTCCATACTGATTTCCACAGTGCTTGCACCAGTCTACACTCCCACCAGCAGTGGAGCAGGGTTCCTCTTTCCCCACAGCCCCGCCAGCATTTGTTATTGGTTAATTTCATGATAGCAGCCATTCTTTCTGGAGTGAGGTGGAATCTCAGTGTTGTTTTCATTTGCATCTCTCGAATGACCAGTGATGTTGAACATTTTTTCATGTATTTATTTACTATTTCTACTTCTTTGTGTGAGAAATGTCTGTTCATTTCAGATGCCCATTTTTGGATTGGGTCTTTAAATTTGGGAGGTCTGATCTTTTTAAGTTCTTTATACTTTCGAGATAGTAGACCTTTGTCTGAGGAAGAGCAGGTGAAGATTTTTTCCCACATTGTGGGTTGTCTCTTCACACTGCTGGTGGTTTCTCTTGCTGTGCAGAAGCTTTTTAATAAGAAGAGATCCCATTTGTTGATCGTTTGTGCTAGTTCACGGGCAACTGAGGTTTTGTTCATAAAATCTTTTCCTACACCGATGTCTTCAAGGGGTCTACCTAACCTCTGTTCCAACTGGTTCAGAGTTTCTATTTTAATATTTAGATCTTTAATCCATTTTGATTTTCGTTTAGTGCATGGTGAGAGATATAGGTCTAGTTTTAGTCTTTGGCAAGTTGAAGCCCAATTTTTCCAGCACCATTTATTAAAGAGGCTATCTTTCCTCCAGTGAGGGTGTTTGGCTCCTTTGTCAACAATGAGGTGGCTGAGTGTATCTGGAGTCGTTTCTGCATCTTCGAATTTATTCCACTGGTCCTCAAGTCTGTTTCTTTGCCAGGACCATGTTGTTTTTATCACAGTAGTTTTGTAGTATAGTTTCAAGTTGGGGGTTGTAATACTGCCTGCCATGTCTCTGTTACCTAGAATTGCTTTTGCTATTCTGGGTCTCTTCTTGTTCCAAATGAATTTTTGGATTGTTTTCTCAAGGTCCGTGAAGTATGCTGCTGGAATTTTGATGGGGATTGCATTGAATTTATATAGCAGTTTTGGAAGTATGGCCATTTTCACTGTTGATCCTTCCAACCCAGGAGCAAGGGATGTCTTTCCATTTTCTGATATCGTCTTCAATCTCTCTTTTCAGAGCGCTATTGTTTTCAGAGAAGAAGTCTTTGATTTCTTTTGTTAGGTTGATTCCTAGGTATTTCAGTTTTTTGGATGCTATAGTGAAAGGGATTGTTTGTCCTATTTCTCTTTCAGTGAGTCTGTTGTTCATGTAGAGGAAAGCTACTAATTTTTGTGTGTTGACCTTGTAACCAGCTACTTTACTTTGGTTATTAAGCCTAGAAGACCTTTGGTGAAGTTCTTGGGGTCTTCTATATAGAGTATCATGTCATCTGCAAATAATGACAATTTGACTTCTTCATTTTCTATCTTTATTCCTTTTATTTCTTTCTCTTGTCTAATTGCCGTGACTAATGTTTCCAAAACTATATTGAACAGGAGTGGAGATAGTGGACATCTTTGTCTTGTTTCTGACTTTAGTGTGAAGGATTTCAGTTTTTGACCATTTAGTATGATATTGGCTGTTGGTTTTTCATAGATGGCTTTTATCAGATTGAGGTAGAGACCATCTATTCCACTTTTCTGTAGGGTTTTTATCATAAATGCATGTTGGATTTTGTCAAATGCTTTTTCTGCATCTATGGAGATAATCATATGGTTTTTGTCCTTGGCTCTATTGATATAGTGTATTACATTGATTGATCTGCATATGTTGAACCACTCCAGCATCCCTGGGAGGAATCTCACTTGGTCAGGGCGTATGATCTTCTTGATGACCCTCTGTGTTCTGTTTACCAGTATCTTGTTTAGGAGTTTTGCATCTATGTTCATTAGTGAGATTGGCCTATAGTTCTCTTTTTTTGGTTGGGTCTTTCTCTGCTTTGGGGATCAAGGTGATGCTTGCTTCCAGGAATGAATTTGGGTCTATTGCTTCCCTTTCAATTTCACTGAAAGGTTTAAACAGTAGTGGCAGTAGTACCTTTCTAAATGTCTTGTAGAATTCAGCACTGAAGCCATCAGGACCTGGGCATTTCTTAGTTGGTAAGTTTTTAATTATGTCTTCGATTTCATTGATTGCTATTTGGTTGTTTAGAATTTTTAGGTCGTCTTTGTTCAACTTTGGTAATTCATACGTATCTAGGAATCTGTCCATTTCTTCTGTGTTTTCCATCTTATTGGTGTATAGGTTCTGGAAGTAGGCATTGATGATCCTCTGGATTTCTGCTGGGTCTGTTGTAATTTCATCCTTTTCATTCCTAATTGCATGGATTTGGGCCTTTTCTTTCCTTTTTCTGATAAGGTTGACTAAGGGTTTGTCAGTTTTGTTTATTCTATGAACTTTTTAACTTTCAGAAAATTTCCTAGACCTTTTCTGTCTTGTAAATTGCTTTCCCTAATACTGTAGCTCACACTATGGTGATACACCAATGATCTGTAGTGCAGACTATCAGACATATTGTTTGACTTTTGCTTAATTTTTATTGTTTTCTTTTACCCAAGAAAAGTATCATTTCCCCAGTTAGATTCTATGTTCTTCAGGGAAACTATCATTATTATTTGCTGTTTACCATTCTTCTCTTTCACAGAGACTGAAATAAGTTAGTACTTTAAACAATTGTCTAAATAAAATATGTTCTTTGTCAATAAGAACTCTTGTTTTTGTATATTGAAGGAAAGGTCTACACCACAATAAGAGAAATTCTATCACTGAACATCTTTGCAACTTAAAGGGATTGAATAATCAGTATAGTGCTATTAGAGTGATCCCAAGCATGGTTTAATCTGAAAATAATCATGTTGCTTGCACTAAGTTGACATAAGAGGAACATTAGAATTTTTAAGGATTTAGTTATAAAAAGAAATTGAAGAGGGTGGTACATCAACTCACACCAGTATTGTATAAAGAGTTATTCATGCTTTTCTGCAACCATAGATCATCCTCTCTGAATGACTGGCTTACAGAATTCACAATGTATCTTTTTAAAACCACAAAGCCAAAGTAGCAGAAATATTTTTGGTATTTCATATTCTTACTTATCAGTGTAATGACTAAATAATAAATATCATTTCTAAGATTACTGTTAGAAATAGAATGCAACTTGTTTATTTTTTAAAAGAGTTTGTCTTGTTTAAACTAGTTTAATTGGATATATACAGAGGAATCAAAAAGGAAATAATAAAATGCATAATGGTGATATTCTTCATCATTTCACTTTCTCAATAAATGAACTGAGAAAAATGCATGTGTAAGATTTGTTGTATCAACTCCACAATACCACTGCATTATTTTATAAGAATGTTATATTTCACTACTAGTATGTATAGAATTCAATTTTTATGTTTTGCATTTTTCATTTCATTTCTCCAGTAGACTAACAGTTTAATAAAGCCAGGTAGTTGTGCTGATTTCTGGAATGGTCCTGGTGAGTGTTCATGCTGTGTTCAGACGTCCTTGCCCTCATCCTGTAGGGTGTATAGTGAGACTGCTCTTCCCTCCAGCACTGGACACAGACACCTTGTGCCCGTGGCTTTGCCCAAGGAAAAGTGGACACAAATGACACAGCTGACTTCCACAGAGAAACGTTGTGGACCTGAACACAGCACCCGTTTCTCTTTACTCTTTACAGAACTGTAGTGTATGAAGCGGTGACAGTCTAGTGTCCAGAGAGACACAATGTGGATCGGGACCTGAGCCTTCTCTGACATGTGCTGGAACACACGTACAAGAGGAAATTCAATCTTTGCTGGTACAGTGTATTTTTATTTTGAGATTGTTGGTTATCATTGCACAATCACACCTAATGACTGTATCCCAGGGCCTAATGAGCTACTGTATTATTAATGTCTTTACTAATCTTTGCTGATTGGTGAATAAATAATTGGATGGTTTCATCTAGTACTTCTTATTACCCTGTGAGCTGCTATGCTTTTTACATACATATTAATACATTTAATTATTTTTAGGAAATCTTCTAAAATGCACATTGTTATCTCTATTTTGTTCCTTACAAAAGTATAAATCACCTAAGAAAACTGGAAAACATACAATAGTTATATAGGATTTCCAAAGTTTAGAACCAGGCCCATTATTTGAAAATAAAAGTGCTCTGAGAGATGAATCTAAAAGAGAAACTCAGAATACAAGCAGTCTTGTTCCTGTATATCAAGGGAAATTAAGTGCTTCTGGGAAATATAGTATAGAAATTCGTGTCTGTTCCTCACTTTATCACCTATAAGTGTGCCAAAGAAAGCAAGGTAACAGCACTCTAGTCTCTAGAGAAGAAAAGAAAATCTACTTTGGTGGCAGGAGCATATTAAATACAGTGTGTGGGCATAAATACTACACAGGACATCATATTTCATATGAGAGGTCATGGAAGTTCTTCTGTCGGTGACTTTTAAGGTCTAAAAGTCCTGTGGGGTGCAGGGGACTTGTAATTGACTAGAAATCTCAGCTATCAGACATGCATATCAAATGTGGTGTCATAAAATTCTTTTTTTTTGTATTAAATTCTTTTGTTGGTACATTGTAGGCATACAACACAATTACATTTCTCATTGGGAATTGTACCTTTACATAATGCATCTTGGTTCTTATTTTTTCCCATTCCTAGCCCTCCCTTCACGCCCTCCACCCTTCCCTATTTACAAAGACTTTATTTCCATTTTTTCCATTTCTCATCATTTTTTCCTTTCCCTTCTTTCCTTTCCCCTGCCCCTCCCACTACCCCTACCCCTTTGGACCTTTTCTTCCAATTTTACATTATTGATTATTCATTCTAATCATTGGTACATTTTAGGTATACAATATAATGACAATAAAATTCTTAAAATTTCCTTACTTCACTTGGGTGAAAAAAGAGGTCCATAATATCAAGAAGCCATTCCTTGATGTAAACTCAATTCATTGTCTCAGAAATATTGCCGGTGACCAAATGGGAAATATTGGACATCTCCAGGGAGGTTTCAGTTTGATTAGAATCAGAATGCAAGATGTTTTTCCTAAAATTTAGACTATTCAGCACAACTAAAATTGCTGTCTATCTTTTCTATTGGCATATCAGTGGCCAATTAAAGTCATAACCAGTTTTTATACTTGTTTTCATAAAAGTTTAAATGATGAGAATTATATAGAATACTTATCCTATTTTTAATTTTTATTCAATGGCTTCACATTCATTTTGGGTTTATTTCAAAGATCTTAAAGACCTAAAATCTCTTCTGACAAAAATAATGTTATCTTAATATCTTTATAACATTTCCTCCAAATACCATAATTTTGGTGTACTTATTTCCATACTTTCTTTAGATAAATGACATTTTCATGACATTTGCCTGAAGTGATGTTGGTATTCAATCTCTAAGGAATCTTGAAAGACAGAATGTCAAAATACTGGATAAAATATGTCATTATAAATATACATAAAATAAATTTTCTTAGCTATGCATATGCAGAATATTAATATTTCATAATCCTCTCTCCTAAGACTTCTGTAACAAAAGCATTAATGTGGCAGAAAATATTTTGAACCCAAATTCATATAGATGATACTATATTTATTATATTAAATTCAAACTGCTGCCAATTGAATAGAAGGCACTTAACTTGTCACTAAACATTTTGAGCTATATTGACTTTGGTATTAATCATTCTTTAGGTGAAAGATACAAGCTCTGTGTGTGTGTGTGCGTGCACGCATGACCATGTGTGTCTGTGTGTGTGTTCCTCAGGCACTGTGTTGCGGGGGCAGATATGTAATTAAGAACACATTCCTAAGTTCATTGTTCTCCTGTTCCAAAGACAATGGCAGCCATCTAAATCCAAATATCTTCATATATTTGAAAGGAAAGAAGAAAGAAAGGGAGAAAGGAAAGGAGAGAGGGAGGGAGAAATAAAAGGAGGGAGGGAGGTATAGGGAGGGAGGTATAGAAGGAGGGATGGAAGGGAGAGATTACATTCAGATAAAAAATGAATGCAAATAAAATAACTCATACCCTATGCATACAAATTCACTAGAAGACAAAAAATATAATAAAGCAAAATGTACACAAATCTAGTAAAACCCAATCATCACAGAGAATTGGCAGAAATCCACATCATCTAAAAGGGAGATGGAACCTAGGGATGGTAGGATGCAAACAAATCACCCAAGTACCTGGTGGAATAAAGCCCTACCTATAGGGAGCAGAGGGAGAAGAAGGCTTAGGAATGGCAGGGTCAGAGGCTGGGAACATGGCTCTTCATGGAGCAGCACATGGGGAAAAAAAACCCTGTGTACCTCAGAACTGTTAAGGTAAGGACATGAAGGAAGGAAGAAGTAGACAAAATATTCTGCAGAAACAAAAGAACATCATAAAATCAGAACGTATACCAACTCACTCATCCCCCAGAATAATACTTGAATTAAAGAAATTGTGATTCATGATACTAACAAAACTTGGCACTCCTAAGCAACAACAAAAAAATCTAATTCTTCACCCAAATCCTTCACATCTTTCTATACAGAGCAGCATTCATTGTTCAGGAAAAATGAGATATTTCTATACAGAAAATACCAGAAGACAACTTAAAAAGGCCTCCATATAAAGAATCCTTTAAGCTTTCATGTTTGTCATAGGTCCTTTTTATAATTAGACAAAGTCATGGCCTCCATTCAAAAATATGTTTTAAGTTCATTCATAATGTGAAATGCATAGGATTACAAAGGAATAAATTTTTTTTTTTTTGGTACCGGGGATCTAACTCGGGTCCTTGCACTTGCACAGCAGGCGGTGAACCACTGAGCTAAATCCCTGGTTCAGGAATAAATTTCTTAAAGTGTAATTTTCAAGATTTTTAATGAAATATTTGATATGCACTGTTGTTAATACAAGTTTTACTCCTAAATGAATAAGCTTTACTCTTAAAAATGTTAGTGTATGTAAGTAATAATGAGAACATGCTGTTGCTACATTATATAAAAATATCTCCAATGTCTACTACATCAGGTTCATAGGAAACGATGATACCGCCAAGGCTGCCTCGGTTTATAAAGGTAGGGAATACAAAGTTTCAATTAGAGATTAGTGAAAAATCTATTTAAACAAGTTCACATATCCTATGTGTGTGCAAGTGTACACATTCATTGGAAGGAGAAAAAGAAACTAATAAAAGTAGTCACCAAGTGTAAGAGTTAAAATAGTGACACATCTCAAAGTAAATAAAGAAAAACATTGGAGTTCTCAACTAAGTTAAATATTTCTTAGGTATTAGACCAAAAGCATTATTCATAAAATTTAAAAAGTAATAATTTATGCATCATCAATATGCAAAACTATTGAGCTTTGAAAAACATCAATAAGAAAAGAGAAATGACAAAATAGGGGCCAGGAGAAAACATTTGCAGGAGACATGTCTGAAAGATTTACATCCAAAACACACAAAGAACTCATACTTCAATTAAGGCAAAAAGTTTAACAACTAAGAAGATTCAAATAAATCATTTACTAAAAAAGCTATAGAAATTAATATAAACTACATGAAATTTATTCAGACTCATTAACCCTGAAGGTTTTCCCCACTTTTTATTATCAGAGATAAAATAATTAAAAATGTCAATAATAACAAATTTTAGATCGGAAGCAGGAATCCTCATGTCTTGCTGGTGGGAATGTAAAATAAGTCTCTGACTTTATATAATGTTTTGATAGTTCCACAAAATGTTAAATAAATGTACAGAGCATTTCCACTCTTTTTTTTTTCAAAGTAGAAAAAAAAATTATTGGGAGAAAGCTTCTGCCTAAGAGAGACAGAAGGGGGACTAGAAAGTGGGTTGCCCACCCACCCCATGGTTCAAAGATGTTTTTTACAGCAAAGCCATGTGGTGAGGTGGGTACAAAGTGGGACAAAACTATAAGACCCAATGGAAACTTACAAGGTGGGCATGAAGTGGGACAAAACCATGACCAACCAATAAGATTACAGGTACAGTCACCCAGGTAATATTGATTAAATGGGGGTCAAATGGGAGAGCAAGTCACAAAGCTCCACTCTTAAAAACTTACTCAGAAAATGAATAACTGATAATTTTAAATAGGAAAAAAGGTCTAAAGATGAAGGGGTGAAGGGAGGGGAAGGGAAAACTATGAGAAAAGAAAAAAAATGGAAATGATGTCTATGTAAATAGGGAAGGGTGGAGGGGGTGAAGGGCACACAGGTAATGGGGAAAAAATAAGAACCAAGATACATCAAGTACAGGTACAAGCACCCAATGATAGATGTAAACTAATTGTATACCTAAAATGTACCAATAAAAGAACTTCAAAAAAAAACCTACTCAGAAAATAAAAATAGAGAGCCACAAAACATCTGTACAGAGATACTCATAGCAGAATTATTCAAAATGGTCCAAAAATGGTTCAAAATTTAAGAGTCTAAATGTCCATCAACTAGTGAAAGGAAAGATAGAATGTGTGTACTTATAATGGAATATTAGTGAACAATCAAAAGGAAGGGATTGTGGATGCAAGTTATAACATGAAAAAATCCCTGAAAACACATACAGTTAAGGAAGTCAGAACTGGAGATCACACACTGTTTGGCACCATGTATCTGAGGCACAGCTATAGAGGCAAAAAGCATGTTTGTGGCAGCCTGTGCTGGGCAATACTTCAGGAGCAGGTCATACCTGGAAATGTGTGTGAGACATCTAAGTCTTCTAAAACTGACTTAGAGTCATAATTGCACAAAGAGATAACTTTGCTAAAACATTACTGAGTCACAAACTCGAAGACCTTGAGGTCGTATGATTTGTAATATATGTAACATTTTATTGTTAAAAGATGGTCACATATGTGTGGTTGAGGTTCAAAACAGGGTGAAATTGCAATGTTTAAGATGAGTCTTTTCTGTGTATTATTTCTACACTCTTTTTCTTTTGAATCGTGTGATGTGACTTGCCAAATCAAAAATTAAAATAAATTAATTTTAAAAATCTGTTGGTTGTGACTACCATATGTAATATTATTTTAAATGTTACATTTTGTCTTCCCTCATACTACTACTATTTTCTTCTTTCATCTATCTTTCTAAAATGTTTTATTAATATTATTCATGGTTTATAAATCCTCATCGAATTTCATTTTATTGGTACATTTTAGGTATACAATTCATTTACATTTATCATTGGGTGTTTGTACCTGTAAATGATGTATCTTGGTTCTTATTTTTTTCCCCATTACCTGTGCACCCTTCACCCCCTCCACCCTTACCTATTTACATAGATTTCATTTCCATTTTTTTTTCTTTTCTCATAGTTTTTCCTTTCCCCTTCCCCTCCCTTCATTCCTTCATCTTTGGACCTTTTTTCCTATTTCAAATTATCAGTTATTCATTTTAATCATTTTAACCCTTGTTTACACTATCAGTTTCTCACACTAGTGAAACTATTTGGTATTTACACGTGTGTCCTATTTATTTCACTTAAGAGTATGGCCTTGATATGTATCTATTTAGCTATAAATGACTCTAGATTTTCATTCTTTATGGCTGAGTAGTACTCCATTTTATAAAAAAAAAACACATTTTCTTTATCCAGTTTCCAGTTGATGGGCACTTGGGTTGCTTCCAAGCTTTAGCTATTACAAACTGTGCTGCTATGAACATGGGTGCACATATATCACTGTGGTATGATTCTTTTAATTCTTTGGGGAAGATACCCAGCAGGGGAATACCTGGGTCATATGGGACCTCTCGTCCTAGTTCTTTGAGGTATCTCCATACTGACTTCCACAGTGGTTGCACCAGTCTGCACTCCTACCAACAATGGAGAAGGGTTCCTTTCTCCCCACAACCCCGCCAGCATTTGTTATTGGTTGATTTCTTGATAGCAGCCATTCTTTCTGGGGTAAGGTGGAATCTCAGGGTTGTTTTCATCTTCATCTCTCAAATGACCAGTGATGTTGAACATTTTTTCATATGTTTGTTTGCTGCTTTTACTTCTTTGTCTGAGAAATGTCTGTTCATTTCAGATGCCCATTTTTGAATTGGGTCTTTGAATTTGGGAGGTCTGATTTTTTTCAATTATTTATATATTCTAGATAGTAGTCCTTTGTCTGAGGTACAGCTGCTAAATTTTTTTTCCTATGTTGTAGATTGTCTGTTAGCTCTGTTGGTGGTTTCTTTTGCAGTGCAGAAGCTTTTTAATAAGATGAGATCCCAGTTGCTGATTCTTTGTGCTGGTTCCTGTGCTGCTGAGGTTTTGTTCATGAAGTCTTTTCCTATGCCAAGTCTTCAAGAGTTCTACCTAACTTATCTTCCAGCAAGTTTAGTGTTTCTGTCTTAATATTTATATCTTTAATCCACTTTGATCTTAGTTTAGTGCATGGTGATAGGTATGGGTCTAGTTTTAATCATTGGCAGGTTGAGATCCAGTTTTTCCAACACCATTTATTAAATAGGCTATCTTTCCTCCAGTGATGGTGGTTGGCTCCTTTGTCAAAGATGAGGTGGCTGAGTATGTCTGGAGTTGTTTCTGGATCTTCTAATCTATTCCACTGATCCTCAGATCTGATCCTTTGCCAGTACCATGCTGATTTTATCACAGTAGCTTTGTAGTATAGTTTCAATTTGGGGGATTAAGATACGCCCAGCCATGTCTCTGTTGCTTAGAATTGCTTTAGCTATTCTAGGTCTCTTCATGTTCCAAATGAATTTTTGGATTGTTTTCTCTAGTTCTGTGAAGTATATTGTTGGAATTTCAATTGGCATAGTATTGAATCTATATAATAGTTTTGGAAGTATGGCCATTTTCACTATATTGGTTCTTCCTACCCATCTGCAAGGGATGTCTTTCCATTTTCTTGTATCCTCTTCTATATCTTTTTTCAGAGTGCTGTAGTTTTCAGTGTAGAGGTCTTTTACTTCCTTTGTTAGATTGATTCCTAGATATTTCATTTTTTTGGATGCTATTGTAAACGGAATTGTTTCCCTAATTTTGCTCTCAGTGAGTCTGTTATTTGTGTATAAGAAGGCTATTGTTTTTTGAGGTTGACCTTGTATCCAGCTACTCTACTGAATCTGTCAATTAAGTCTAGAAGTCTTCTGGTGGAATTTTTTGGGTCTTCTATGTAAAGTATCATATCATCAGCAAATAATGACAGTTTAACTTCTTTTTTTCCTATCTTTATTCCTTTTATTTCTTTCTCTTTTCTAATTGATGTGGCTAATATTTCCAGAACTCTATTGAACAGGAGTGGTGATAGTGGGCATCCTTGTCTTGTTCCTGATTTTAGCATGAAAGTTTTCACTTTTTGACCATTTAGTATGATGTTGGCTGTTGGCTTTTCATGGATAGCCTTAATCAGGTTAAGATTAAAACCTTCTATTCCAATTTTCTGTAGAGTTTTTATCATGAATCGGTGCTGGATTTTGTCGAATGCTTTTTCTGCATCTATTGAGATGATCATATGGTTTTTGTCCTTGACTCTCTTAATATGGTGTATTCCATTTATTGATTTACAAATGTTGAACCATCCTTGCATCCCTGGGATAAATCCGACTCGGTCAGGGTGTATGATCTTCTTGATGACCCTCTGTATTCTGTTTGCCAGTATCTTGTTGAGGATTTTTGCATCTATGTTCATTAGGGAGATTGGCCTGTAGTTCTCTTTTTGGGTTGGGTCTTTCCCTGGTTTTGGAATCAAAGTAACACTTGCTTCCAGGAATGAATTTGGAAGTATTTCTTCCCTTTCAATTTCCTTGATGAGTTTAAAGAGTAATGGCATTAGTTCTTCTTTAAATGTCTTGTAAAATTCAGCAGTGATGCCATCCGGACCTGGGCTTTTCTTTGTTGGTAAATAGTTTATTACATTTTTCAATTTCACTCATTGTAATTGGGGTGTTTAGAATTTCTATATCTTCTTCATTTAACTTTGGCAATTCGTATGTATCTAGGAATCTGCCCATTTCTTCTGTGGTTTCCATTTTATTGGAGTAGAGGTTCTCGAAGTAGGTATTGATGATCCTCTGGATTTCTGCTGGATCTGTTGTGACTTCACCTTTTCCATTCTTAATTGCATGTATTTGTACCTTTTCTTTCTTTTTTTTGATAAGGTTGGCTAAAGGTTTATTGATTTTATTTATTCTTTCAAAAAACCAACTCTTTGATTCATTGATTTTTTGTATTGTTCTCTTAGTCTCCATTGCATTGATTTCTGCCTTGATCTTTATAATTTCCTCTCTTGTATGAGCTTTGGATTCGTTATGCTCTTCTTTTTCTAGGAGTTTGAGGTTCTGCAATAGGTTATTTATCTGAGTTTTCTCTGTTTTCCTAATATGGGCATTCACTGCTATGAATTTCCCACATAGAACTGCTTTCATTGTGTCCCATAGATTCCTGTATGTTGTACTGGCATTTTAATTTACTTGTAGAAACTGTTTAATTTCTTCTTTAATTACTTCTGTGACCCATTGGTTGTTCAAGAGGGTGTTATTCAGTTTCCATGTGTTTGTTGGGTTTTTGTGGTTTCTTATGTTATTGATCTCCAATTTTATTGCACTATGGTCTGATAATATACAGGGGGTAACTTCAATTCTTTTACATTTACTTAGATATGTCCCATGAGCTAGGATGTGGTCTATTCTGGAGAATGACCCATGTGTAGCTGAAAGAATGTGTATTCTGATTTTGTGGGGTGGAACACTCTGTAAACATCTATTAAGTCCATTTGTTCAATAGCTTGGTTCAGTTCTAGAATTTCCTTGTTAACTTTTTGTCTAGATGATCTGTCTATTTGTGATAGTGGGGCATTGAGGTCCCCCACTACAACTGTATTAGTGTTTATTTGGTTTTTCATGTCTATTAATATTTGTTTTGTATAGTTGGGGGCATTTGTATTTGGTGCATATATATTTAGGATTGTCATCTCTTCCTCTTGGATTGTTCCCTTCACAAGGACATAGTGACCATCTTTGTCTCTCTTAATTAGTTTTGGTTTGAAATCTACTTTGTCTGAAAATAAGATTGTTACCCCTGCTTTCTTCTGGGTTCCTGTGGTGTGGAGAACTGTTTTCCATCCTTTTACTTTCAGTCTATGAGTTTCTTTTTGAGTTAGGTGTGTTTCTTGTATACAGCATATTGTTGCATTTTCCTTTTTAATCCATTCTGCCAGTCTGTTTCTTTTGATTGGTGAATTGAGGCCATTAACATTGAGGGTTATAATTGATAGATATTGATCTATCCTTGTCATGCTGTTTTACTTTTGTTGGCTCTTTTATTTCTTATTTTTTCCCCCTTTCCCATTAGTGTCTTACCTTGCCTGGTGGCTTCCCTCTGTTGGGCCTCATGGAGTTGTGGCCTTCATTGCTTTTTTCTAGGATATTGCTTAGAATTGCTTGTAGTGCTGGTTTGGTGTTCATGAAATTCCTCAGGTATTCTTTGTCATGGAAGTATCTAATTTCCCCATTGATTTTGAAAGATAATTTTGCAGGATACAACAGTCTAGGTTGGAAGTTATTTTCTTTTAGGGCTTGAAATACTTCACTCCAGGGTCTCCTTGATTTGAGGGTTTGTGTTGAGAAGTCTGCTGTGATTCTGACGGGCTTTCCTTCGTAGGTGATTTGTTTCTTTTCTCTAATTGCTTGTAGGATTTTGTTTTTCTGTTGGGTTTCTGGAATCTTGACTATTATATGTCTAGATGTAGTTTTTTTTTTTTTTTGATCATGGCTAGCTGGAGTTCTATATGCCTCACTTATCTGTATGTCCAATTCTCTACCTCTGTCTGGGAAGTTTTCCACTATTACTTCTGTGAACAGGTTTTTTAAAATTTTATGTCAATTGTGCTTTCTCCTGTTTTTTCATGGACTCCTATCAATCTTATGTTATTCTTCTTTGCATCATCTAGCAGTTGTTGAATCGATTTCTCATGGTCCCTTACTATTTTTAAGAAATCTCTATTTTCATGGTCTCTAACTGCAATTCTGTCTTCTATATCTGATATTCTATCTTCAGATTCCCTTAATTGGCTGTGGATACTTTCAGTGGAGTTTTTGATCTCCTGAATATCTGTTTGAATCTGTTTCATGGATTCTATTTCTTTCTTATGTTAGGTGATCATAGTTTCTATTTCTTTCTTATGCTGGGTATTCATGCCTTCCAGCATGTTTCTGAGCTCATCTATTTTTTTTAATCTGTTTCTGTTCTAGATCCTCTAATCATGTCTTTCACTCTGCTCACCATCTCTGTAGATATCTGGGAGATTATTTCTGCTTTGAATTTTTCTAGAGCCTCATCCATCTGTTGTGTTACTTCCTGTGCTATCAGTTCAGGGTATCCAGGTGGTTGGTTATGGGAGTTTTCCATCTCATTTCCCCCAGGATTTACCCTTGGTGGAGTGGAAGTCTGAGTTTGTGCCTTGCTTAAATGTCTTTTCATTTTTGTTTTTTGTACTGTCCTTGGTTTAACTCCTGGGTTGATAGTGTGAAATTGCTTATTGTAGGTATCTTTGTTGCTTGTAATTAGAACCCTTATGAAATGATTATTTCTCAGAGGTGTTTTCCAGATATAGCTGGTCTTTCAGTTTTGAGTCTCTAATGACTCTAAGGCTATCTCATTTTCCTTATACTAGGAAGGTTCATTGACTAGATCAATAACAACACCTTAGCCCAAGTGATACAATCAGCAACACCACTGCATCAAGTACATCTTCAAAAATGACATTTTGTGGTAGTTATTAATCTGTCACCTTTAGCTGTGTGAATTAAATCAAGATCGAGGACCAACCCAACATATAGTGAATAAACTCTTTAATATAACAACTTTACCCTTTGGGATGGGGAGTTAGAAGGGGTTGAGGAGGGAGGGATAGATGGGAAGAAGGATAGAGGAAGGTTAGCAGTGTGGCCAGAGGACACAGGTGAGAAGGAAAAAGAGAATAATAGTAAAATAAAGCAGAATTCCAAATGAAGACCAAAACAGGGACAAAAAGGGAAAACGAACAATGTGGGAGAGCAAGAGAGTGAGTGTAAGAGAGAAAGGAAAGAGAAAAGAAAGAAGAAAAGAAAAGAAATAAAAGGAGAGAAAAACAAATATTTGCAAAGAGCAGGAACAAAATTAAAGATAAGAGGAGCAAAAGAAAAGGAAAGAGAAATAAAACAAACTAATAATACTAATTTTAGGAATAAAAAAAACAATGAAGATGTAGGGCCTCTTTCAGGGTATGTCTCTACTGTCACAATAGACAGCATGGGTAGCAGTGTGCAGATATGTCAATGAGTCTCAGCAAGCTAGTCGCAGATCCAAGAGATTCAGGCAGATTTCTGGCTGCAAGTCCCAAGTTGAGCTCCCCGTCCTCCTGTAGGGTTGAACACTGCAGAGTTGTATTGCAGGTTCCAGAGGCCCTTCCCCTGAAGATAGACCCATTCCTGATGGGAGGTGAAGATGACTCCAACTCACCCAGTACTGTGGTCTGGTGGTCTGGTGTTCTCTGCGTCTTTGTAGTGTGGAACCAGGTGGCTGTACAGAGAAGAGGCCAGAGGAGTGCGGGGGTGGTGGTGTCCAGTGGATTGCTGTTGGGGCGTGGGCTGATTTGGTGTGTTCCGGGTGACTCGCGACCTCGGTAGGGAGTCTGCAAACCTGCCTGTCTGCAGCGGGCTGATTCGGCCTCGAATTTCATTTTAATCGCAAATTATTTTTTCCTTAATATAAAGTCCTTTAAGTACATCTACTCACTAGGATTTTTTTTTACTAACTTTATAAACTTTTCCTCACATATAAACATGTTTTCATACTATCCAACGGTGAGCCTTCAAATGTAAATTTTATCATGACATATAAATTTCAACCAGAAATAAAGCTCAAATGATCCTTTCTGCATACTGTTAAAAACATATAAAAGCAAGAAAAATCAAAGGATAAATGATATATTAATGGAAGATTAAACCTTTCACAAACTAGGAGCAGAGCTTTTCATCAAGTACAAAGCAATCTCACAGATATGGGAAAAAAATTCCCCGATGGTGTCATATATTTCCCTATATATATATATATTTTATTCCTGGTGGGTAATTGATACAGAAAATATTAATCTTACACAGTTTAATCTTATGCAATATTAATCCCATAATATAAAATTTGAAATTATGTCTGTAATATTGGATAATGATATTGGATCTGTATGAGTAAAAACATTGATCTCATTAGCATTTCTATTAGAACATAGTATGCCCTTGCATTGGTGTTAAGTTATTTTCAAGATGTGCCAGGAAGTAAGCTGGTGTGTGGTTGCCGACTCGGAAAGTTATGTAGTCAAAATCAACTCTATAAGTAATCATGATGTATTTTCTGGTTTGTTCATTCTTTCATCTGTGGAGTGAACAAATAAAATCTTATTTAAAAGTAATATGAGGAGAAAGCATTAAGTCACAAGGAAAAGAATATAAACCCCAGAACTGTAACTGAAATGACACCAAAGAGTTTCTGGATTAAATTTTAATGTATCTCTTCATTCTAAAAATGTATATTTTTAAGAAGGGAGAATATAATATATATATATATATATTCATGATGCTAATATATGTGTGTCAAATGTGCATAGTTCTGAGTACACTTTCTGTGTTTTTCATTTATTTTTACCTGACATTACAGTAATTTACCAATAATATAAGCCACTATTTCCATATAACCAGCCTTTTGAGCAAAGAATCTGAATTTGGACTTACATTATCTTTAAAATAATTCTAAATGGTAGATATTCTTTTCTTAATTTTAGGAAATCCAAGTTTAAAAAATAGTGGTCTCTTTATCAAAATCTCATAGTAGTAAGTAGGTAAGTAAATAAATCTGGAGTTTAAATTTAGCTCTGTGTGATGTGCATCTTGGTCCTTTCTAACATGTGATGTTTGGGGCTCCCTTTTTGCAGAGCCGGGTAATTCTCCTCTGAATTAATTTCTCTACTTTACTTCATTCATAGTTCCATGGACCAACAGTGGTTAATGGATATGTAGCTGAGAAGACTCTGGCAGACATGGAAACCTGAGGTTAACACATCTGGAATCTTGGGTGTCAGCCACATCATGACCCAGGGACCCTGAACAAGTTTCCCGTTCACCATTACACAACTTTGATTCTTTAAGCATAAAAGAGTAGTTCCTGTTGTAAAAATTACATGGGATCATGGTTTGAAAAGTGGACCACGATGTAAATATGAGTCATCTACAAGCCAGGAGTGTAGAGTGATAATCCAGGGCCGGTTCTTATTCCAAGTTTAGGTGTCAGTGTCAATATTCTGGTCTATGGTTAAACTCTTCGTTTCTGAGAACACACGCCTATGATGTTTTTGAATTTTCTTTTTAGAGTTACAACAGGAAACTTTGTAAAAAATATAAAGAAGATTTAAAATGACTAATACCTAAATCTGGTACTTGGGACACATTCTTAGTAATTTGTGCTTTTCATAAATTCCCCCAAATTCTGAGGCCAAGAATATCTAAACGAGTTGAAAAATCTTGTTTACTATTCATTTTTATTGACCAATATGTCTTAGCACAGCTACAGTGGTATTTTTGTTTTGACTTGACAAAAAATGTAGACTCAATACTAATTTTCTAGACACATTTTTTTCTGTCCTCACTATTCCTACAAGCAGTAGGTGGCGTTGGTGAGCTGCTCGTTCCACCGTTCAGAGTCTGACTTTCTGCGACTCAGCTGCCAACTACCTGGTGGTGTGCTGATAATGGTACCAAAAGGCAGCCAACTCAAGGAAAGCTGGGTTATATTATTACTGTCAAAGCATTCTAAATGTCAGTGCTGTATTTTACAGGTATGCTGGGAATGTGGCGATATGCAGATTCTCTATTAAGGAAACAAGTTACATGTATTACTCCTTCAGTTCCCCTAATGCAAGGTCTATGCACTGTATGGTGAATTTAGAATTCTTTTGAAGATAAGAGAGCTAGAAAAGATTAACAAACACATTGTAATGCCTGTCTGTTAAACGTTCTTCAGCCCTCATATGTCTGACTGTGATAAAAAGATCAAAGTATATGAATTATTAACTACATTGTCAACATTTAAAATTTTACAAAATCAGATGCCTATTTTCCCTATATCGACTCAACACTTTGTGCAGTGACAGCTATTCATAACTGAAAACTCCAGCCAAGCAACATGGAGTTTAAGCGATTTTAGGTTTTATTGTTTACATTTTTTATATCTGGAAGACAGAAAATGCTTTCAAATATTTTTCCTCCGGTAGGTATTCTTTTTAAATACAGGCCTTTCTGTGTGTCCTTGCTATACTCCACTCTGCAGTTTTCTATACAACACTCTGATGGATGAAGAGGGCCCTGTACTTAGTTGCTTAAGTTTCATATCAAAATTTTATTACCTATCAGGTGTCAGAAAGTTGCTACCAAGATATTTAAAACTAAACCAAACTGGAGCCAATCCACTTCAAACAATAGACACATAAATGAACATATCTACCTGCCAAGTCAGAGGTCTTAATATTGAACACCTTAAGGAACCATACAGAATAAAGAAGTACAGAGCACATCGGTGTAGGGAATGGATGATGGAGGTATGGAGAAACAAACACATCTACTGTGCTGGGCAGTATTCATTGTCAAAAACCTTGAGTCCATATACTACATACACAAAATGTATCTGGCTACAGTCATGTGCCTACTACATGTTTGAAACCAATTCTGCAAGGTTAGAGGAAGGAAGCTGGACTCTGGCCTAGCCTCTCTATCTTGCTTGCTCTTATTTAATGTATACATGAGGTCAAAACCTTCACCAGCTATGCACATACAGGGGACATGAATGGTTAAGAACCAGATAAAATTATTAGAGAGCAATAGCTCAAATGAGATACATTGTAGTAGAGCCTATTTCCTAACCAAGAAAGTTTGTTGTGGCTCCAAAATTACTTCAAAATAAATCAGTATTCTGGTTTTCAAAATAAAGTATGTCATTTATATGAATTGGTTCTTTTTTCCCTATTCTGATAGTTCCAGCTTTCTCTTAGATAATATAAATTGTGTTTCCAGTTCATTGTGCTGGACAATGTCTGCTACTTCTACAAATACAGAGAACATTTAAAGGTGAGCGGAAGGAAAACTTCAGACCAACTTTTATCTTATGAATAAAGATGTCTAAGTTTCAGTTAAGTTGGATAACCTTAACAACAAAAAAATTTTAAAGTGTCTAAACATTTGTCTCTTACCTTCATGTCCACTTGTAGAAGTGTCTAGAGGAACATCTCTTGGGTTGTTTCTTTGAACCACCCAGTGATACATAGTACTTTTCTAGCATGACACAAATATGACTTTGGAATTTATGCTATTGTATAAAGATTGTGCATGCACTAACACAGACCCTCAGTTTCAGTGGGTCTATATTACAGGTGTTCCTATTCACAGTGTGTGTCAGATAAAGGTCGACATGGGCAGGCATGTGCTTCTGTGTGCGCATATTCTAGTCCACAATCATAGTCAGGCGAGGGGCTCAGCATTCAGAATGGCACTGGTGTGGTTGCTGTAACAGAAGCAGCACCAAGTGAAGGTGGTATCCAGCTTACTGACAGCTTGGCCTGGAAGGACACAACCTTTCCTCCCCAGCTCCTGGGTCCAGACTAGTTTTAGTTCCCCAGGCCATGGATACATAGGAATTAAGAATGTGGAAAAGCAGATGTAATGTTTGATAAACATTCTACTCTCTGCCACAAGAGCCTTTTCTGCACCTGACACCTAAGAGGATTTTGCAGGGGGAGGCAAGTCACTATAATATGATTTGTGCTAGGTAAACATATATGTCTTTTATGTAAAATGGAAGAAAATTGTTGTGCACTCAGGTGAATTGTACATGTGGTTCGATAAGAGAACATGTTATCTGGAGAACTTAAGGGCCAGGAAATATATTTTCTTATTCTTTTTCATGACATAGGTTCCACACAGATTGTGCTTTTAAGTGAGCAAATGATACGAGCATTCAGAGAGCTGATCGTTTTCTATTATGATTTGGTGGTTCCCAAATGCTGGGGCAGCATGACAGTCACAAGACTCCCGGTTCAGCTCTGCTCCTGTATTCTCACCTGCAGAATGGGTCCGAAGGAATTGCTTCTATTCTTTACATATCTTTTTGTTGAGCTGATTATTCTATAACTCACTCAGTTCATATTCCTAAATTAATAATCAAATCATTAGTTTTATTCCATTTTTGTTTCATATCCTCTCATTTGTTTTCATTTATGCCTAATAAACTTCACAGTCAGAACTTTGGAAAAATGTTGAAAAAACTGTATCCCTAAGATTATGGATAGGGACTTCCTGGTCCACATTTCCAAGCTGAGCCAAATGGGTAGGGAACCATGGCAATTTCTCCTCAAGGTTTTGAGTTTGTGGTCTACTTTTAGGTAGTCAGAATGTTCGCAGCAAGTGACAGGTTTTCCCATGTTGTGATTAGAAACTACAAAATGATCAAAGCATCATATATTCTGGGTGTATTGTTCATACTATAGAATGCTTATGGTCTGCATATACTTTTTGCAATCTCTTTAGAGCAATTTATCATGGGTACATCTACCAACTGTAGATTATGCATCAGTGGGAATCTGTTTATATTTTATCACTAAGCAATAATAAAGAGTGATCTTCTCTTGTAAATGTTTTTCTTATACATTCTTAAAGCAAATTCAAAAATGTCAATAAGGAACCCATATGAAATTGTATATCTAGTCCTCTACACTGCCACTGAGTAATAGGCCGACCGTGTCTTCTATTTTGGAAGGTTAGAGCCTAGAGGCAGACAGTGCATGTGCTTCTGTGTCTCACTTACCAGGATGCAGAAAGCTGTGCAACCAGTATAAGCGAGTTATTTTAGAAGACATATGCATTTCCTTAACAGGATTTGGACAGCAGCCTATGTATAATCCTCTGGTGGCTAAAGAGGCAAAGGATTGTCAGAACAGTTTGGTTCATCCAGCAATAAAGTGCAGAATTATCATGACACTCACTTGGCACCTGTGAAACTAACAGAATTAAACTTTAATCCTCAGAAGTCTTTCAAACAGGATGCTCCTAAGAGGTAAAAAGCAGTGTTATTCATATATGCTATGTGATTGGAGTTAGTTAAAAGTAAGATGATTTAAAGACCAATATCAGCAACTTATTAGTTTGTCCTCATTTAATTTTTGGCGGTTTCATGGATTGAATGTTATTTTTCATCGAACCCTACTCATAAACAGAGGTCTGTTTTCATTCTTCTAAGATTAAATATTGATTATTTAGTGAGCAATGATGACCCTTAATATCTGCATTTATGTTTTGATGTACCCGATTACTACAATGCACATAATAGCAAATAGCATTTTAATTTTATTTACACTATTTGTAATTAAGAAAATATGAGGTATTTTAGCTCAACAGCAAAACCACATTTTATGGCCAATAAGATGTAAAATACCAATGTCTATTTATTTTATCTAATTGTCAGGGACCCGAGTTCGATCCCCGGTACCAAAAAAAAAACCAAAAAAAAAAAACCGAAAAAAAGAAACGTTTTTATTTGGGCCAAGGATTTAGTTCAGTGGTTTTGCTGCCTGTTGTGCAAGCACAAGGACTCAAGTTTGATCCCCGGTACCAAAACAAAACAAAACAAAACAAAACAAAACAAAATAAAGTGAGGAGAATTTCTTACATGAATTGTTTTCTTAATCTTTAGTGTCTTATTAAGGATTTTCTGTCATTAGGCAGAAATCATTTAACTACGTATCACTAGTGTCTAGGTATTGAGACTCTAGTGACTATTTATATGGAAGAGTAGAACATCTTTGGCATTTGAATTCTTCAGTTTTACTTTATAAAAGTCAAGTTTTCTACTCCACAATTAACAAGTTCACACTTGTTATGGGATAAAATGATTTTATTCAAAATTTTCACATGAAATTAATTTTGGAGCCAAGTCAGGTTTATTCTGTGGGCTGATTACTCCTTGAAAGTTGCGGCATGGTTCTTGGTATCACAATCCCTCTACTTCCAGAAACATGCAACGTTCCTAAATGGCACAAGAAAGAGCACTAAGATGGTGAAGAAAAACACAGAACCATTTCACTGGCTTATTCAGAAGTCTGTAACTTTATTTTTCTACCAGGTCCCACACACTTCTCTGGCTATCCTCCTATATAATACAATACCTATTTTTCTAATTGTTTAGGTAGATAAAAAGTAATTACTGAAAAGTATGGTTAGCTAACCATGATAGTTATGAGTACAAAATACTTGTTTAGTGCCTCCTGTGGGAAGAAACTTTCTAAAATGTGTGTTATACATATAGCAGAAAAATTTCTGTCCATACATAGATTATGTAGCAATTCTGCATACAGAGAGAAAATGAGCAGTAGATAGAATAATATGTATATTCCATAATAAATTAGGAGAGAGTATGTAATTAAGAATAATTGGAACAAGCAGAGTAAAGATGACTTGATGTACACACTGATTATCCATGTGTGCAAACTGCAGTTTCAAAATGGGTAGCCAGGGTACATCTTAGCAAGAAGGTGAACTGAAGCAAAGACACAGAGGAGGTGAAGGCTAGCCCTGTGGATACCTAGGGGCTGTTTCCCAGTCGGGTAAAATAGCAAGACAGCACTGTGTGCTGAGGATATGCTTCCCAGTTCAAAGAATGCCAGGAAGCCAGGGTGATCAAGAAGATTGGGTGTCATAGAGGTTAGAGAGGGGATCTGCCACAGAAAACCTCTAACTGCTGAAACCTTGGGGGAATGTGGATCCCTTGCAGGGATCTAAGCAGAGGCCTGCAGTATTACAACTCATAATTTAAAATATAAGCCACACAGTGTCTCCTGTATGGGAATAGATCTCAAAAGGTCAAGAGAAGAATCAGAGAGATTATTTGAGGAGCTATTGAGGGCACCGTCATAAGTGATACTGGTAGCACAGACTTGGTTATGAAAATGACCTGGGAAAATGGTTACAAGCAGGAAGTGATTTGGGGTACATTCTGAAGATATTTCAATAGCATTTCCTGCTGGGTTAGGCAGAAGGCGAGAAATTGAGTTAAGCAGTTGCCCGACACATGGGCAAGATGAGGTGCTGTTAATGGAAATGCAGGAGACTAGGGGTGGGCAGGTTTTGTTGGGATTGTCAGAATTTCAATTTGCCCATCCTGGCCATCCTGGTTTGGAGGAGTGTTACAGCGAAGTGGAGATGTCCAGTGAGTTATACATATAAATCTGGAGTCCACTAAATTATCTTTAGGGGAGAGAGACCCGTCAGAGTGGTTGATATTTTGATAATGCCTCAGTAACTGAGGCAAGGTTGGATAGAACCAAGGTCAGATAAGAACAATGATTGATGTTAAGACCATGTCTCTTTCAGTCAGTGCTCACTGGCGATTTACACAGTCCTAAAGGACTAGGATAAAGGATTACAATTTTACAGTTGAGAGATTTCCATTAACACCCTTCTATCTATTTAGCTTTAACTATTTTAGCACTTTCTTTCTGGCTAAAACATCACCTTTTAATTTCTGAAGTTTTGTATTTTCTCCCCGCAACTGTCCGTAATTTCATGTATTGACAGGAGGAAATGTTATGCACTGCTAACATCACGAAGTGCAGTGTGGCCTCCAAGCCAGGAAATGCTGTGTGCTTGGCAGATGGGGTGAGTGCTGTACAGGGTCCTGAACCCCAGGGAGGCTCAGCAGGTGATGCACCACTCACCACCTGCAGACCCCAGGCCATGCCTGAAACACAGTGAGCCTAGGGTGTGGCAGCAGGGTCCCCAGCTGTGGGGACAACCATTTGCACAGGAGAGGCCTGCTGGAGATATCATTGCTGTGCTCAGGGGTCCAGGGAGGATATGCAATGACAGCCGGGTGCATGTGAGGTCACCAGCACTAGGTGACATGTGCTGCTCCTGTGTGGGAGCCTCTGCTAGGAAAGACAGGCCCTCTCTGTCCTGCCCTCGATGACAGAGGCCAGTAACTAAGGCTTTGTCTCTTCACTGAGATAAAAGAGGGGGTGGATGATTTCAGAGGAAAAGCATTAGGGAAGCCATGCACAATTGTGCTTTTCCTTAGGTGTTGATTAGAGGCTGGACCTGGCTGTGAGGTGCATGAGAAGGGGCCACTGTGGGGCAGGAGAGGAGTCTGCACCAGACATCCAACCTGCAGGGCCTGGGGGACTCGGGCCTGTCCATCTCCAGAACAATAGGAAATAAGTTTCTGGGGTTTGTAAGTTGTGTAGTCAAGGTGTTTCATCACAGCACCCTGAAAGGACTGACAAGATGTATCTCATTTCACTGATCCCAAGTTGGAAATGGGTTCTCATTCTCCAGTCTTGGGTTGAGAGAAACTGGCCTGGAAGATCTCAGGTTTGAGTCTGGGTGAGCATTTCTCATTCCATACATAGAGAAGGAACGCTGCAGGTCTCTAGTGAGTGCACGGCCATGCTACTGTATTCCTGAAAATCCAAGGCCTAGCACTGCTTGTAAGACAACTGGGGGAGACTGACAGAAAATCTGTTGTCTAACATCTGCCGCCTCCCACACATCCAGACTGTCTCTTGTTGTCACAC
The DNA here is from genome assembly GCF_053883595.1 of Heterocephalus glaber. Taxonomy (NCBI): domain Eukaryota; kingdom Metazoa; phylum Chordata; class Mammalia; order Rodentia; family Bathyergidae; genus Heterocephalus; species Heterocephalus glaber. The sequence goes on along the minus strand of NW_028258320.1, from coordinate 9,223,095 downwards.
TCTTAAAACGCAGAAGACAACCATGGACTCTGTCCCAAAGCTCTCGGCTCTGTGCACAGCACAGTATGGGCGTCTCACATCTTGAGGAGACTTCGTTAAGCACACCCAGGACCACCAAAGGGTTCTGGGTAGGGACCTTCTCCCAAACCACATGGAATTATTTTATTTGTATTTGGTTACTGGGTTTAGCCTGTCTGTCTTTCTTGGGTCTGGAGATTGAATTAGGGGCTGTCTGTCACTGAATTACAATCATGGCCCTTTCTGTTTTGTGGTTTTTGTTTTGTTTTTTTTTTTCAGTTTTTTGGGACTATTTTGAGACATGAAATTGCTAAGTTGTCCAGACTGGCCTCAAACTTGTGAATTCTCCTGCTTTAGCTTCCAGAGTAGCTGGAATTATAAGAATACACCAGCAACATACCCAGCCTGGTTACAAGATTTTAGATGAGACTTTTTCAGATGAGCCATTTTTTATGAGACAATAAATCATAAAAAGTAAAATTGAATACATAATGTAATATTTATTATGTAATCATTAATCTATGACTCTGAGTTATTCTTTTTGGTACCAGGGATTGAGTTAGTTATTTATTTTAGTTTTTTCTGGAGGCTTTTTTTTTTTGGTACCGAAGATCGAACTTGGGTCCTTGCTCTTGTGCGGCAGGCGGTGCAGGCAGCAGAACCAAATCACTGAATCTCCCGCCCTTTTTTTTTTTTTTTTTACTGTACCAGGAATCGAAATCAGGACCTTGTGCTTTGTGCTTTTGAGGCAGATGTAGTGCCACTGAGCTAAATCCCTGGCCCGTTAAAAGTTTTCTTTTTTTTTTTTTGGTACCTGGGATTGAACTCGGGACCTTGCGCTTGCGAGACAGGTGCTGAAACCACTGAGCTAAATCCCCGACCCTGAGTTATTTTTAATAATTGATAATTTTCTACTCGTCCCATTCAAATGCTCCTTCATTTAATATTGAAGTAATTAAGTATTAATATATATGTTGATTTATATGTATCACTTATTGAAAGTAGGAAGGAAGATAATAGTAGTAACTGGAAATGTTTTAAGTGAACTTTTATTTATTTTTTGGATAAAATAAAAATTTCTAGGGCCAGGGATATAGCTCAGTGGCACCTCGCCTGCCTTGCAAGCTCAAGGTCCTGAGATCTATCCCCAGTACCGAAAAAAAAAAATTTCTGTAGAAAGTATGGTTTGAAGAAATCTCTAATTGGATATTAATGTATTAAAAAGGAAACACTGTAGAGTATCATCAACAGAAGCAAACAAGATGACTGCTTGATCTCCTTCCGAATCACGCATCTCATACTTGATTTCTTTTACTTTTACTTTTAACATTATTATATTTTTATAGTTTTTCTACTAAAACTCTTTGACTTTCCAGGTACTCTTGAGTAGAAATAAACAGAATAGATTTAATGCCCATTTATTTGCTTTTAGTTTACTTGTGGGTCCTTTACGTACTTATTTTGTAGTACTTGGATTCAAATTTAAATTCTCGAGTATTCTAGGCAAGACCTCAGCCACTTAGCTACACTCCCAATCCAATGTGTAAACCAATGTTTTCCATATATTTATTACTCTACCTCCATTTTGAGAGTCTTAGATTTTCTTTCATCTTTTGGGACTTCACTGACATCAGTATGCCCTCCCATTTTATCACAGTAATGTTTACATTCTACTTAAAGAAAAAATATATATACATATATTCTACTTAAATATATTGACAGATATGCATTTTCAAACATGTATGCATTTTTAAACACATATGTGTATGCTTTTGTATTTAAAAAGTTTGTAGAATCTGCGAATCCTGGATACCTAGTTACTCCTTCTTTAGGAGCTCATGATAAGACGAGAGCCTCCTCTTCCTTGAAGTGAGGCGTGGCCATGCGATACACGATGATTTGGAGAGAGCCATGCTTTATGAGAGGAAGCAATTGCCTGCCTGCGTGGCTCTCTCTGTTCCTCTCTTCCTTGTGGAAGTCTCATTGCACCTGCAACCTTTACCCTGCATGAATGTTGGCTGCCAGGGCAATTTCCCCAGTGGGACTTACTGAGTAAGAAGATAACCTGAGATGTTTTAAGTCACCAAGTTTTGGGGCTCAACTTGCACACACTCCAGTCTACCACATTATGTCTGTCACAATGCCACTTTTATATTTCTACTCAATTCCTGATCTTTCATGTAAATTTACTACCATGTGATTAAAGGCTGATTTTTGTCTTACAAAACCATCAACATTATGAGATGAAGCTCAAATACATATTTCTAAGCATGAAAATATGAAATCTGGGTCTGTAAAGTCACTATTTGCTACCAGCTTTAGATGACAAAGCATCAAAATCTCCTTCCAAAAACTACCCTATAATAACTGCAATAGTCCATGTGAAGTATGCTATCATTAGTGTCATTATTGAACTTTTGCTGAAGAATAATGATATTAACAGATGAATTATTTTTATTTCAAATTCATTGGCTCTCTTTAATATTTTGCATGTTGATTATATCATATGTCATGAAATTTCTTGTTTTTTCCTTAAGTGGGTATGAATTTACACCTTGTACTTCTAATCATGGTATTATATTATTATTCTCCTTTTCATAGTGCTCTGAATTTAGTACTGATGTGGGATATTTCTCCATTCATCTCATGTGAAACAGTTTTCTCTAGAATTTGAAGCATCCGTTAAGCTATGCTGCGAATAACAAAATAAAAGATTGGTGGCTATAGTTTAAATACTTTTCCCTAAAATGTGTTTCCAAAAATAATGTTCATTTTTTAAAGATTATTATTACTCTGGACAGTACCTTAATTAATGGTAATATTAATGTTCTGAAAAATTAAATTAGCCATTTGAATCTATTTAAAAACTATAAATAAAAGCATTTTCATATTAATATGAACTCTGGCATTTCACAAAAGTACAATAACATTTTATTCTAAAGAAAAACTTTCTTTAGGAAATGTAAAAATCATATTTGTTGCAGTTTTTAAAATTGTATATAGAAAGTCTGTAATAACTACCAAATGACATTATCATAAATCCATCTTGATTTGACTATTCTGCTATGAGATTCGTAAAAAGTGCTTTTCTGCCACATCGTGTTGAATTACTGTCACTATCCTACACTAAAGGAAACTCACTTCTTCGAAAGACAAGAGATCTAAATTTCCATTTTGCATTTTTCTTTGTGGAACTGATAGGCACACTCATATTCATAAATTACTTTTCAGATGCCTGCACATCCTGAGAACCCTGAGAAGCCATCAGCTAAGACCCTATTTTAGACCCTTGGGATCTGAGCCCAAATGGTTCACTCCCAGGGAAGCCTCGGAGGCCCAGAAATTGAAGAATTCTCCTGTGTTAAGAATCATCCCAACCTATTCCAGGAATCTGGCTTGAGAAAGAACAAGGCTGATTTTTCAAGTTGACCACGATTGCAGTGATCCTGAATAAGAACCGACACTGTCAGGAGTGAGTTCCAGTCTTAGCACTCATTGGATCTCTGGTAGTTGAGTGTCTATAAGTCTTTCAACCAAACACATAACATGTTTTTGGGACTTTTTGGGGGAGTTGATTGAGAGATTAAATTTGAACAGTTTTGAAGAATTTGTTCAATTTGTCACCTTTTCCAACAGTCTGTTTCTGCTTTCTGGTGGAGCCCCCATTAACCATCATCAGATAACTAATTACCTGCCCTTGTGGTGTATCTATTTGATCAGATAAAAACTTCTTAGATCTTCATAGAGATCCATATCTTTCATTAAATGGCAAAATAATAAATGACAGTGTCAAAATACTGGGTCCAGTGACCCAAGATGGGGCATACACTTGTAGTCCTAGCTACTTGGGAAGCTGAGACAGGATTGTTTGAGCTTAGGAGTTTGAGACCAGCCTGGGTAACATCATGAGACTCCATTTCAAAAGCAATGACAAGAAAGAAAGCATTATCAGCTTTCCTATCTGGTGGGGATCGAATGTTTGTGTTTCCAGAATTCATGTGTGGAAGCCCTAAGCCCCAAAGTGTTGTACTTAAGTAGGGCCTGTGGGGAAGTGATACAGGTTAAATGAGTTCACAGTTATGGGGTCCTAATCCAAGGGCCCTTATAAGGAAAAGAAGACACGAGGGCTCTCTGTCACCATGTGAGGACAGAGTCTTTTCCTTTGGTTTGGGCTAGTTTTCAACCCTCTCCTCCACAAACAGAGATGATAAAGACCCTAAAGGGAGCAGAGAGATAAGTCTGCTCAACAATCAACCAGAAAACCAATGTGTCTGAAGCTGAGGAGGGGTACTGCGATCAGGGAGGCGTGAGCTGAGGCAGGCAGGTCTCCATCGTTTGGTTCCTGCTGGCTCTGAGATTCTATTGAAAATATGTTGTATGTTAGTACTGAAAGCACTGTCAGCAAAGGATGTGTGTGATGTACAGATTGCCTAATACATGCCAAAGATTGCCTTATATGGAGACTGAATTGTAAGGGACAAATAAAAACAAGGAACTGAGTTGGGAGGCTTTGTTTTAACGCAGGTAAAAGGTGATGACATTTTCAACATGGGAATGGGGAGACCTTTGGTGTGAAACTTGAAATATGTTTTGGGGTTATAACAACATGACATTCTGGTAGATTTTATATAGCTGCCTAAGAAGGTGAAAAGAAATACTTCCTATAATTGGCTCTGGGTTGTTGGGTTCATAGTAGAAGGCTTTTTTTTTTTTTTTTGGTACCAGGGATTGAACTTGAGACCTTGTGCTTTCGAGGCAGGTGGTGGAACCACTGAGCTAAATCCCTGGCCCCGTAGTAGAAGGATTTATTCACAACGGAAATTTCTGGGAAGCAGACTACTATTGTTTTGGTCCTGCTGTTTAAATGTTTGCTAAAATTTTAAGACGTGCTGTCAGTGAGGAAACTGTGCACAAGTGTGGCGTTCAGGGGAGAATTCAAGAATGGCAAAGGAAAAATGTACATCATTGTCCTGCCAGCAGACCCAGGTGAAATCAGCTAAGGAAAAAACATGCTTAAAACTTGGAAGAAAAAAAAAAACTAAGCCACTTAACTAGAAGGAAGAAGTCATCATCAAATATCACTAATAGTGAGTTTCCAGTAACATAAGGAAAAAAACCAGGGCATTTGGCTTTTAAGTGAGATCAAAATTTTAAAGTAGAATCTTAAATACATATGTGGTAGTGAGTTTCCAGTAACATATGGAAAAAAACCAGGGCATTTGGCTTTTAAGTGAGATCAAAATTTTAAAGTAGAATCTTAAATACATATGTGGTATCTTATGAGGACTTCCTAGGTTATCATAATTATGATACCCAACTCAATCTCTATGGAGATCATAATCCAATCCCAGCTGCTTCTCTAGGTTTTCCATAAAGTATCAATATTTCCAGGACTCCTTGTTTCTCTTTTTAAAATAGAAGAAAATTTAAGGAGGATGTGAAGATATTGCTGATTTCACTTGAACAGTGTTTTTCTCATCATGGCACCCAGAGAACATTGAGGATATGGCGGATGTTATGCACACTTGCAAAATTCATCTCTTGATATATTGTAGAAAATTCACCATAGTATAGGATGGATCTTAGACTGTTTTGTACAAAAGAGAGATGCTTATGTGACTTATAATCCTTAGCCCACCTATGTGTATGTCTTCAAGAGTTTTATCTATTGTATCTTTTAGCAGGTTAAGTATTTCTGTTTTAACATTTAGATCTTTGATCTATTTTGATTTGAATTTAGTACATGGTGAAATATATGGGTCTAGATTCAATCTTCTGCATGTGATTAGCCTGTTTTTCAAGGACCATTAATTATGGAGTCCATCCTTCCTCCATTATATGTTTTTGGCTCCTTTATGAAAGATCAGTTAGCTGATGTCCATGAGCTTGTTTCTGCATCCTCTATTCTGTTCCACTGATCCATGTGTCTATTTTTGTGCCAGTACCTTGCTGCTTTTAATCACTGGAACTTTGTACTACGACTTGAAGTCTGGGATTGTGATGTTTCCTGGTTTGCTTTTGTTACCCAGGGTTGCTTTTGTTATTCTTGGTCTCTTCTGTTTCCATATGAATTTTGGGCTTGTCTTCTCTAGTTCTGGGAGGTATTCTGATTGGGATTGCATTCAATCTCTACAACAGTTTTGGAAGTAAGGACTTTTTTAACTATAATGGTTCTGTCTATCTAAGAACAGAGGATATCTTTCCATTTTCTAATGTCTTTTTTGATCTCCTCTTTCAGAGTACTGAGGTTTTCAATATAGAGGTCTTTCACTTCCTTGATTAGGAATTAGCCTAAGTATTTAATTTTTCTTGATGCTATAGTGAATGGTATTGTTTTCCCAGTTTCTTTCTCAGTGAGTTCATTATCGGTGTAGAATATTATTGAATTTATGTATTTATTTATTTTTATCCTGCTACATCACTGAATTTTTTTTATTAATTCTAGAATTCTTTTGGTGGAATTTTTGAGTCTTTTGTATAGAGAAGCATGTCATCTGCAAATATTGATAATTTGATTTCTTCCTTTCCTATATGTATATCCATTTTACTTCCTCCTCTTACTTCATTGCTCTGGCTAATGTTTCAAGTACTATATTGAACAAGAACAGAGATAGAGGACATTCTTGTCTTATTCCTAATTTTAGAAGGAAAGCTTTCAGTTGTTCCCCACTTAATATGATATTTTGAGTAAGTTTTTCACAAAGGGCTTTTAACAGAGTGAAATAAAATCCTTCTGGATGGAATCCCATTGCACAAAGAATATCATCAAGAATCAACAAATGGGATTGTATCAAATTGAAAAGCTTCTGCACAACAAAGGAAACAGTAGAGCAAAGAGACAACCTAGAGAAGGGGAAAATATTTTGCTTGGACAGAGAACTAATATTTATAATATATAAAACAACCAAAAGATTAGCCCCCAGAAAATAAAAGACCCACTCAAGAAACGGGTATCCAAAATGAATAAACACTTCACAGAAGTGCAAATGACCTATAAATGCATTTTTAGATGTTCAACATTTCTGGCCATTAGAGAAATGAAAATTAAAACAACACTGAGATTCCATCTTACTTCAGAAAGAATAGCCATCATTCAAAATCAAGTGATGACAAATGCTGGTGAGGCTACAGGGGAAAAGCAATCTTTCTTCATTGTTGATAGGAATGTAAAGTAGTATAATAACTATGGAAATCAAAATAGAGATTCCTCAAAAAAAAAAAAAAGAAAAGAAAGAAACTAAATGTAGACATTCCATTCAACCCACCTAGTCTCTTTCTATTTTCCTCAAAGAGTTAAAGGCATTATATTATAGTGATATATGTACTCCCATGTTTATCGTACAGTTTGTAATAGCTAAATATAGGAAGTACTTGATCTGCCCATCAACAGATGAATACAGAAAATGTGGTATTTATACACAATGAAGTAATACTCTGCCACAAAGAAGGATAAACTTGAGTCATTTGTAGGAAAATGGATGCATCATTTTGAGACCATAATGTTAAGTGAAATAAATCAGACACACAAGCTTAACTATCATATGGCTTCTCTTATATGAGGAACCAAGTATAAATAAAGAGTAAAATAAAAGACAGGGACTATAAAGTAGGGAGATAGGTCTTTTGCAAATGGAAAGGAGACTGAGAGATGGAGGGAGGTGGGAGAAAAGGGAGGAGAAGAGGATGAAAAAATAGTTAAGATGTATCATGTGGATGTTCCAACTCCCCACATGACATGTGATCATTATGTACTGCAAACACAGACCGATAAAAATAAAAATTGAAAAAAAATCCTCAGCCTTGCTGTCAAAACTATGTATTTTACCTCACCACTTATATAGGGAAATATAAATTAGAAGCTTAGTAGGAAAAGAAGAAAGAAAAAAGAAGAAATAAATCCTATAGTCAAACTCATTCTATTTTCTTTTCTGTCATAGCCCTCCATTCAAAGATTCACCGAACACCAAAACTAGAAATCTTAAAAGAGAAAAGAAAAAATGAAAGAAAAACTTTTATAGCACAAAATAAGACAAATGGAAAATTGAGAAAAATACTCACAGTAAAGAACCCAAGCATTCATGCTCTTGAAATATAAAGAGCTCCTGAAATCACCAAGAGGGCAAATAATGACAAAAATGTACAAATATATGAGTCAATAATTGATATTAGGGACAGAAAGAGCCTAACACATGTGAATATATTTTGAGGTCCCCTACAGCCAGTAAATGCAAACTAAAACAACAAGATTCTGAGATTAACGTAAGTTTGGCAACATTTTATAAAAGTTGGAAATTTCTCAAGATTTGGTTTGATAAAAAGAAATATAAAAAATGAACAGACACTGCAACAAAATAGAACATTGTTTTTTCTTTTCCCTTCTCTATAAACCCCTGAGAGGTACAGTCCCTGAATGCTGGCACAGTTCTATTCAGTGAGGGGCCAGGGAAGCTGGCCACGTCCAGCTCACTCTGCTTCTGCTCCTAGGGAACAGCAGTCCTGCCTAGGAATCCTGAGAGTCACTCCAAACAATGTGCTCCAGGAAGGGGATGAGGAGAGATAAGAAGTGACATATTCCCAACTATCACTTCCAAAGAACTCCCAGAACCACCACTGGATTGCTCTGCTGGCATCTAATCCCAGGCATCCTAGATCCGCCGTGGGCTGAATGGTGCAGTATTTAATCTGGATATCAGTTGCTTGAGTAAAGTTATATTACTGTTAGAGCAGGGGAGGATAAATGAGCCACTTGTTCATGATCAGTAATTCTGTTTGTTAATGATGGAATAACAACATTATTCTTTTTCAGATGGGAATGAAATTAACAACTCTTATGAAGACAAGATGAGATAAGGTACTTGATGAAAAAGTAATGATTAAGATTTTAATTTATCTAAGAATCCCAAGTTGTGGAATTTTAATCTGAGGAAAAATATAGGTAACTTGGGCAATGCTTCTGGGAATATTGTTAGTATAGAAGAAAATTGAAAATAATTTAAATGCCTATCAATAGAAGACAAGCTAATAATTAAGTTTTTCCACCCCATTTTTTTTTTTTTTTTTGGTACCAGGGATCAAACTCAGGATCTTGTGCTTGCGAGGCAGGCAACAGAACCACTGAGCTAAATCCCTGGCCAAGTTTTGCATAATGTGTAAAAGCACTTTATTAAACATAAGCTACATTTGTATGATATATTGTTAGGTAAAAATGAAAATTTATAAAATGTTATATGTCATACTATTGTTATTCAAAAATTACATATGAGGATAAGTAAAATATGCTTATTGTAATTTGTCTTGTTTGTAGTATCGAATTCATACTTTAGGTAGATAATTCATATCTTTGGTATGAGGATTAAATTAGTACATATAAGGATAATATTTTCAATGATTCCTGCCACAATGTACACGCTACATTACTGATGGCTCATAGGATTATTTTACTTCTATTCCATGGCATACTTTGTCTCATAAAGCTGTAAAGGACAAATAGTTATTGTATAAGTAAATATAAACTAATTTTGATAAGTTAGAATACGCTCTGCTGAAATTGGTGGCTTACTTTTCTTTTTTTTTTTGTTAAATTCTTTTATTGGTACATTTTAGGTACACAACACATTTACATTTCTCATTGGGAACTTGTACCTTTACATGATGCATCTTTGTTCTTATTTTTTCCCCATTCCTAGCCCTAACTTCATCCCCTCCACCCTTCCCTATTTACAAAGACTTTATTTCCATTTTTTCCATTTCTCATCATTTTTCCTTTCCCTTCTTTCCTTTCTGCTGCTGCTCCCAGTACCCCTACCCCTTTGGACCTTTTCTTCCTATTTTACATTATCCATTATTCATTCTAATCATTGGTACATTTTAGGTATAAAATACGATGACATTCATCATTGGAAATTTGCACCTTTATATAATCTCTCTTGGTTCCTATATTTACCCCTTTCCTTGCCCTCAATTCAACTCTTCCATCCCTCCCTATTTACAAAGATTTTGTTTCAATTTTTTCATTTTCTCATATTAATTCCATTCCCTTCTATCCTTTTCCCTACCCCTCAAACTTCCTTCCCCTTTGCCCCTTTTCTTCCTATTTCACATTATCTATTATATGTTTTAGTCCTTATTAACACTTTCATTTTCTCACATCAGAGAAACTATTCAGTATTTATACATGTGTGTCCTATTTATTTCACTTGAGAGTATTGCCTCAATGTGCATCCACTTAGCTATAAATGTCTCTAGTTTCTCATTTTTGATGGCTGAGTAATACTCCATTTTATAAAAAACCCCACATTTTCTTTATCCAGTCTCCAGTTGATGGGTATTTGGGCTGTTTCCAAGTTTTAGCTATCACAAACTGTGCTGCTATGAACATGGATGCACATATATCACTGTGGTATGATTCTTTTAATTCTTTGGGGAAGATCCCCAGCAGGGGAATAGCTGGGTCAAATGAGACTTCCAGTCCTAGTTCTTTGAGGTATCTCCGTACTGATTTCCATAGTGCTTGCACCAGTCTACACTCCCACCAGCAGTGGAGCAGGGTTCCTCTTTCCCCACAGACCCACCAGCATTTGTTATTGGTTGATTTCATGATAGCAGCCATTCTTTATGGAGTGAAGTGAAATCTCAGCCTTGTTCTCATTTGCATCTCTCAAATGACCAGTGACATTGAACATTTTTTCACGTATTTATTTGCTATTTCTACTTCTTTGAGAAGTGTCTGTTCATTTCAGATGCCCATTTTTGGACTGGGTCTTTAAATTTGGGAGGTCTGATCTTTTTAAGTTCTTTATAGATTCGAGATAGTAGACCTTTGTCTGAGGAAGAGCAGGTGAAGATTTTTTCCCACATTGTGGGTTGTCTCTTCACACTGCTGGTGGTTTCTCTTGCTGTGCAGAAGCTTTTTAATAAGAAGAGATCCCATTTGTTGATCGTTTGTGCTAGTTCATGGGCAACTGAGGTTTTGTTCATAAAATGTTTTCCTACACCGATGTCTTCAAGGGTTCTACCTAACCTCTGTTCCAACTGGTTCAGAGTTTCTATTTTAACATTTAGATCTTTAATCCATTTTGATTTTAGTTTAGTGCATGGTGAGAGATATAGGTCTAGTTTTAATCTTTGGCAAGTTGAAGCCCAATTTTTCCAGCACCATTTATTAAAGAGGCTATCTTTCCTTCAGTGAGGGTGTTTGGCTCCTTTGTTGAAGATGAGATGGCTGAGTGTGTCTGGCATTGTTTCTGCATCTTCTAATCTGTTCTACTGGTCCTCAGGTCTGTTTCTTTGCCAGTCCCATGCTGTTTTTATCACAGTAGCTTTGTAGTATAGTTGCAGGTTGGGGATGATTGTGATACCCCCTGCCATGTCTCTGTTACCTAGAATTGCTTTTGCTATTCTGGATCTCTTCTTGTTCCAAATGAATTTTTGGATTGTTTTCTCAAGGTCCGTGAAGTATGCTGCTGGGATCTCAATTGGAATTGCATTGAATCCATATAGCAGTTTTGGAAGTATGGCCATTTTCACTATATTAATCCTTCCTACCCAGGAGCAGGGGATGTCTGTCTATTCTCTGATATCATCTTCAATCTCTCTTTTCAGAGTGCTATAGTTTTCAGAGAAGAGGTCTTTGATTTCTTTTGTTAGGTTGACTCCTAGGTATTTCAGTTTTTTTGGATACTATTGTGAATGGAATTATTTGCCCTGTTTCTCTCTCAGTGAGTCTGTTGTTCTTGTAGAGGAAAGCTATTGATTTTTGTGTGTTGACCTTGTAACCAGCTACTTGACTGAATTTGGTTATTAAGTCTAGAAGACTTTTGGTGGAGTCCTTGGGGTCTTCTATATAGAGTATCATGTCATCTGCAAAGAATGACAATTTGACTTCTTCCTTTCCTATCTTTATTCCTTTTATTTCTTTCTCTTGTCTAATTGCTGTGGCTAATGTCTCCAGAACTATATTGAACAAGAATGGTGATAGTGGACATCCTTGTCTTGTTCCTGATTTTAGTGTGAAGGATTTCAGTTTTTGACCATTTAGTATGATACTGGCTGTTGGTTTTTCATAGATGGCTTTTATCAGTTTGAGGTAGAGATCATCTATTCCAATTGTTTGTAGTTTTTTTTTTTATCATAAATGCACATTGGATTTTTGACAAATGCTTTTTCTGTGTCTATGGAGATAATCATATGGTTTTTGTCCTTGGCTCTATTAATATAGTGTATTACATTGATTGATTTGCATATGTTGAAGCATCCCTGCATCCCTGGGATGAATCCCACTTGATCAGGGTATATGATCTTCTTGATGATCTTCTGCATTCTGTTTGCCATTATCTTATTAAGGATTTTTGCATCTGTGTTCATTAGTGAGATTGGCCTATAGTTCTCTTTTTTGGTTGGGTCTTTCTCTGCTTTGGGGATCAAGGTGATGCTTGCTTCCAGGAATGAATTTGGGAGTATTGCTTCCCTTTCGATTTCATTGAAGAGTATAAACAGTAGTGGCAGTAGTTCTTCTCTAAATGTCTTATAGAATTCAGCAGTGAAGTCATCAGGACCTGGGCTTTTCTTAGTTGGTAAGTTTTTAATTACATTTTCAATTTCATTGATTGATACTGGGTTTTTTACAATTTTTAGGTCTTCTTTGTTCAACTTTGGTAATTCATATGTATCTAGGAATCTGTCCATTTCTTCTGTGTTGGCCATCTTATTGGCGTATAGGTTCTGGAAGTAGGTATTGATGATCCTCTGGATTTCTGCTGAGTCTGTTGTAATTTCACCCTTTTCATTCCTAATTGCATGGATTTGGGCCTTTTCTTTCCTTTTTCTGGTAAGGTTGGCTAAGGGTTTGTCAATTTTGTTGATTCTTTCCAAGAACCAACTCTTGGCTTCATTGACTTTTTGTATTGTTCTCTTAGTCTCCATTGCATTGATTTCTCCTCTGATCTTTATAATTTCCTCCCTTGTATGAGCTTTGGGGTTGTCTTGCTCTTCTTTTTCTAGAAGCTTGAGGTTCAGCATCAGGTTGTTTAACTGGGTTCGTTCTGTTTTCCTAATATGCATATTCACTGCTATGAATTTCCCTCATAAGACTGCTTTCATTGTGTCCCATAGATTCCGATATGTTGTATTGTCACTGTCATTTATTTGAAGGAACTGTCTGATTTCTTCTTTAATTTCATCTGTGACCTCTTGATTATCCAGAAGTGTGTTGTTCAATTTCTACATGTTTATGAAATTTTTCCAGTTTCTTTTGCTATGGATCTCCAATTTCATTGCACTGTGGTCTGATAATATACAAGGGATAACTTCAATTCCTTTGCACTTACTTAAATATGTTCTATGAGCGAGTATGTGGTCTATTTTGGAGAATGACCCATGTGCAGCTGAGAAGAATGTGTATTCTGATTTTGTGGGGTGGAAGACTCTGTAAACATCTGTTAAGTTCATTTGTTCAAGAGTTCGATTGAGTTCTAGCATTTCATTACTTATTTTTTGTCTAGTTGATCTATCTATTTGTGACAGTGAGGTGTTGAGGTCCCCCCACTACAGTTGTTTTAGTGCATATATGACTTTTCATGTCCATTAGTATTTGTTTTATATAGTTGGGCACACTAGGGTTTGGTGCATAGATATTTATGATTGTCATCTCTTCCTGTTGAATTCTTCCCTTTATAAGGATGTAGTTCCTTCTTCATCTCTCTTAATCAGTGTTGGTTTGAAATCTACTTGATCTACAAAGAGGATAGCTACTCCTGCTTTTTTTCGGGTTCCTGTTGCATTCAGTATTGTTTTCCACCCTTTAACTTTCAGTCTATGAGTTTTCATTTGAATGAATTGTGTTTCTTGTATGCAGCATATTGTTGCATTTTGCTTCTTGACCCACTCTGCCAGTCTATTTCTTTTGATTGGTGAATTGAGACCATTAACGTTGATGGTTATAACTGAAACGTATTGACTTGTCATTGCCATGACTTTTTCTTTTTGTTGGGTTCTCCCCCTTTCCATTTAATTTCTTGTCATGCCAGATGGGTTCATTCTGCTTTGCTTCCTGGGGTTGTGATCCTCAATGTCTGTTCCTAAGATATTGTGTAAATTTTTTTGAGTGCTGGTTTGGTATTCATGAAGTTCCTAAGTTCCTAAGTTCCATGCTCTTTGTCATGAAAGTATCTTATTTCTCCATGAATTTTGAAAGATAGTTTTGCAGGGTACATCAATCTGGGTTGGAGGCTGTTTTCTTTTAGGGCTTGGAATATGTCACTCCAAGCTCTTCTTGCCTTGATGGTTTGTGTTGAGAAGTCTGCTGTGATTCTGATGGGCCTTCTTTCCTTTGTATGTGATTTGTTTCTTTTCTCTAATTGCTTGTAGAACTTTGTTCTTCTGTTGAGTTTCTGAAATCTTAACAATTATATGCCTATGTGTAGATTTTTTTTGATCAAGGCTATTTGGAGTCCTATATGCCTCCCTTATCTGCATGTCAAGTTCTTTTCCCCTGATTGGGAAGTTTCCTGCCATCCCTTCTCTGAACAGTTTTTTTTGTTGTCTGCACTCTCTCCTGCTTCTTCTGTGACTCCAGTCAGTCTTATGCTATTCTTCTTTGCATCATCTAGCAGCTGCTGGATTGATTTCTTGTGTTCCTTTACAATTTTGAAGCAATTTTTCTTTTCCTGGTCACTATTTGCAATCTTTTCTTCTATATCTGAAATTCTGTCCTCACATTGGCTCATTCTGCTGTGTAGACTTTCAATGGAATTTTTCACTTCCTGGAAATCTATTTGCATCTGTTTTATGGATTCCATTTGTTTCCTATGTTGGGATTCCATCATGTTCCTGAGCTCCTCTCTAGATTTATTAATCATGTCTTGCACTATGAGCACAATCTCTGCTGTTATCTGAGAAATTATTTCTGATTTCATTTTTTCCAGATCCTCTTTTGTTGCCAGTTCAGTGGGTTCAGGTGGTTGAATATCAAGTGTTCCATCTCATTTCCCTTTGGGGTTGCTGTAGGTGATCTAGAAGTCTGGTTTTGAGACTTATTTATGTGTCTTCTCATTTCGACTTGGGGGGGTGGGCTGTGCTGTTGGTGCTGACATGGTTCACCTCCTCTGAGCTGGGAGAGGTTGGACAGCGGCTCAGAAGCCCCTTCTTCTGGGCCAGGACCTGTGGGATGGAAGGTGGCCCAAATGCCCTTTCCTCTGGGCTGGAAGTGGCGGGATGGATGGTGGCCAGGAAACCCCTTCCTTTGGGCCAGGAGGAGCGGCACGATCGCTTACCTTTCCTTTGGAGACAATGACTAGAAGTCTACACAGTCAATCATTTACTTTAGATAGGGTTAAGGACACATTCGACTCACTTTGTGAAGTTTTGTAGTGAAACTACAGTAATCATTTGCCATGGATGCTACAAATCACAAAACTACTGAAAAATCACAAAACCACACATAGAAATTAAAGTTTAA
The DNA here is from genome assembly GCF_053883595.1 of Heterocephalus glaber. Lineage (NCBI taxonomy): Eukaryota > Metazoa > Chordata > Mammalia > Rodentia > Bathyergidae > Heterocephalus > Heterocephalus glaber. The sequence goes on along the minus strand of NW_028258320.1, from coordinate 9,207,623 downwards.
CACCATGAGGCATCTTGACATAGAGGAAGGGAAAGTGGCTTAGTTTTTATTATGTATCTATTGTGCACTAGGAATTTGCTGAAAGGCTCTAATTTATGCTTCACAACACTTCAGTGAAGTAGACTGAGTTCCCTTCATGTGGGAATACATATGAATCCGGTAAGAAATTAGCAAAGGAGAGAAACCCAAACCCTTGTCCTTCTTGCTGCAGTTTTGTGCCTCAGGAAACTAGAAGTTATCACAAGATGCTGCAAGACACATTTTGGTAACATGATTTGACTTAAGCTCAGAAGTCATTATATAAACAAACTGGCTTTGAAGTAGATTATATTTTTCATGATTTAGCATTTGTTTTAGTCTTACATAACAGCTATTTCATCCTTTTTGAAATAATGCTAGAAATACTATTTGAATAATCATTTTTTCATTGTTTCAAAAAGGCTAAACAAAAATGTATATTAATCTCTTCTACACCTGTGTTTATAACTGAAAACTAATTGATCGACTGTATGTATCTCTGGCCCCTATGTTGTTGTATACCTGCTTTCTGGAATGTACCAAATGAAATTAACAGTACATTTGTCTAAAACATATTAGCAATTCGAAGAAAAAAACAATTATGTTACAAAGTGAAAATAAAGTGACAATTGCAATTCCAGGTCAATATTTATCATAAAATATTGCTGGAGAAACCTAGTAAGTTCATATATATATAATAATCAACAATCACATCTGAATATCAAATTTTGTCTGTATCACATTCATAAGGTAACTAAATAATCACCCAGGAAACCTCCTGCTCTACTAGAAGCAGATTTACTGCAGCAGTAAACTAGGTAATGTACTATCTCCAAACATAAATAATTCCTCAAGACAAAGCTTGTAGCTTTTAATATAGGAAGTCCCCGATAGAATAAAATTTAGAGCTGTAAATATTTATCTAATTCAAGCCCCCTAGGTTTTGACACTATCAGTCAACAAAACCTGGTATTTTCAAAAAATAAAAAACAACCCCAAAACTATAGCGGACCAGAGAATGGGGAAACAACAGGTTTTCACATTTGATGTGTTTATGATTAAGAAGAAATGTGTACCTCAGATTTTAAATGGTATCTGCAAATACAAATTAGGTTTTAAAATCTTTTTTTTCACTATTTTGTACTCCTGATGAAGTAACCCATAAGTAAAGAAACGCATCTTTAAAATAGTTTTACCATTTTAATTGGTGGCTCTGCATTTCATTTCCATGTAGGAATGCATGCTCTAAAGATAGGTTGTGTCAGACAGATTTGTTGGCCATTTTAAACATTGGCCTGAAATTTACATGTAGTACAATCAAGGTAGTACAACTATCACCTCACCAGTTACCATTTTTATTGTGTTGTGAAAACCCCTCAGGTCTACTATCTTAGTAGATTTAAATACACAATGCATCACTGCCAGCCACAGACATCATGACATATACTAGTGCGCCAGATCTTACTCATAATCAAATTTGTACTCTTTCACCAATATCTCATTTCTCCTATCCCCTGGTCCCTGTCAACTGAGGTTTTTGTGTTGTTTTCTGCTTTGTTTTGATATTTAGTTACTAGGCTTTAGCAATTCAGGTTATTTATGTTTTTGTCCCTTGTAGAATTTCTGGAATTTTTGGAAAACTTTACAGAATTGAGTGATTTGGGTGAAATGAGTTGTTTAGGTGAAATAAAAATTCGTATAAACTCACAACCAGTTGGCTTTTATTAGTGTTATTTCACTTTTAAAGTTCTTCCTTGTCTTACAGCAGGTGATGATTTTGTGTTTCTTAGTTTTAAGGGTATTTTGATAAAAGTCTATGTTAGTGGTGAAAGGTGACTGTTCATGTACGTGTGCTGAGTTTTCTGATTATCCCTGGTCACCGCACACAGAATGGACATTGATTAGAGACTATACATGTCGTTAGAGACTGTACATGTCAGCAAATGCTGTGGAACATGACAGTGCAAATATTAAAGGATCAGATAAGAAAATAATTTAACAGTCATAGTTACCCTTAACTGAGTGGCTTCTCTGGTAGCCCCAATATTGTTGTTCTTTTCTTCACATTATTTTTCTTCATTCTTCAGTTAAAGCAATGTATTCAAATATCCTGTTTTGTATCATTCAAAAGATACATCTTACTCTTCCTAGTCTGTTATACATTATCTCTCACATTCTGGTGTCTCTCACTTCAAGATGACTTAGAGATTTTGCATCTGGCCTGGGGAGGAAGCAAATCACATGTTGTCTGCTACTTTGTGTTCTAACAAATAGTGACCCCTAACAAGGGAGCAACACTCTTGAACATCTTCATAGAGTTCTGCTACCACACTGAGTCTAGAACAGAGGACTCCTTGTTCCCTGTCCAGAAGTTTCCATCTTCAAATATCAAGAATGACACCTTCACCCACATCGTACCACTCTTCCATCCTGGTTTATTCAGAAGAGAAGCCAGTATTTTAGAGTTACACAGAGATCTTTCAGAGACATTAAAATTATTTGAACTTCAACACAATAGTTTGTGTCCAAACACTTTTTCAATTGTAGTTCTTTGAAACACAGGTATAATTCTTGCATAAAAGTTGTCATAAAATCATATGAACCTAGTCATCTAGGACTAATAAGTCCAAGGCTTATCTGAGATGACCATAATTGGCACTCTTACAAAGGTCAGGGCCTATAGGTCTTGTTCTTCAAATACTGCTTAATCAATTTAGTGCATACATGTTTTTAAGACGTTCAAAATGAATTATTCCATAACATTGTCTTTCATGGAAGAAGACACTCTCTTTTCCAAGCTAAAAATTGTCAAAGAAAGAAAAATAATGTTTCTAAAAAAATAGTATTCATATTTAACTATACTTTTCATTTCTCCTTTCTGAGAAATGTAGGGATTTCCCCAAAGGGATTTCCAGGTTTCCTGACAGTACATTTGTTAAGATTCTCAGACTAGAGAATTGCAGGGTTTATGTACAATCACTGGGAACAATGTTAAGGTTAAAAATACACTTAAAGGTTACTGAAGCCCCACTGTTGGCAATAAAGCCAAATGCTGGAAATTGTTTAAGGATTCAGTTCTCTGATGTGACAAAGGGAGTAGATCAATAATACTTGTTCCAAAATATGACCTAAATGTTGAGATTAATACTGAGATCAATTTGATAAATCAAATCTAATCCACAATGACACATTTTAATTTTACTAATTCTCCATGACCTGCTTTTCCCCTTTTCAGTCTGGTCTCTTACAATACATTGATTGCATTTATAACTTATATAGCAAAATGATTTATGATTCCAGTACACAAAATTTGAGAATGATTTATTTCTACACACAACACATAATTCAAATATTTGCACATTTTGACAAAAACAAAAATTAAAAAAGCAAGGCAGGTTATATTGATTTGTATTTCTTTTTGTTTCTGAGCACATGCATGTATGATAATTTGGATAAATATTATTATTTAATTTTCTTATAAAAATTATTATTTGCCAGAAGCTATTAAATGTCTGCTTTACTAATTTAGAAAATGGACCAATTAGCCTTGATGTCTATATAGCAAAATGGCATTTTAATCTGTGAGTAAAATATTTGGCTTTATTCCTGCGTTAGGGTGAAGGAATAGCAGAAGGGTTTAGTTCTAAGGACACATTTTAATTGTCCTCCATAGGAAGCCTTAAGAATGAGGAATGTGCTAAATTCACAAAGGCATGAGAAAACATCATATGGTCAGTCATTCTTTTCAGTGTATCAAAGAGGAATGAAGATATGGTACTACTAGCCAATAATGAGAGGAAGAGATCACCTAAGATGTTACCTTGGCAGGAATATGGGAAAAGTAGATTCTTTGTCCCTTGGAATTATTTTTAAAATTTTAAATGCTAATTTAAACATTATTCATTTATTCTAAAAATCTCTCTGAAAAATCTGCTTTGCTTTCTTTTCTTACAAATCAGAGATAATAATGATATTTAAAGTGTATAATTGCTCTAAGGTTTAAAATATATATCATATGCCAACTGTTGAGAAATGTGTCTGTGCCCATCTATCTGCCCCTTTGCTGGTCCCTGGGGTGTTCCTCCACACCTTAAGGGTCCACTGGCCATGATAAAAAGACCTCAAATCCTGAACACAAGACCCAAAAGGCATCTAAGCACAGTGTTATGGAAAAATAAAAGCAGAAGAAATTGTTGTAAGTTCTGAAGAAGAAATACAAATTTCCATGGAGGAGACAATATTGGATCATGATCTTAAAGGATGGCTGAAAGTTACTCTGCAACTCTGTGCCAATGTCGAAAAGTACGAAAAACACAAATATTCAAAGCCATGGAAACAGCTGTGGCACAAAGTTAACGGTGAAATAGTTGGGTGTATGGTTGATTTCTTAGTTTCAGACACAAAATTCATTCTATTGCCCTAAACATGAAAGGATTTTATTAGAGAAAACATGGAGAATATCATTTCTGGGTGGGGCAGGGAGCAGGCTACTGTGTTACACAGGAAACAGTACAGAGACAGGCAGAAATCACTCGTGGATCAGCTCCATCCTTTTGAGATCTAGTTTTGAAGTCAGCTGAGGTGGTCAAAGTAGCCTGCCTAAGCAGATTGATGATGTCACCCACTTCAGGAACAGTTCAGCCTGCTGCTGGGTATGACTCCTCTGGCACCACCAAGCGCCCCAAGGTGACTGGTGACTCTCACTCAGCTGTGGGAACAGTTCAGCTGCTACTCTCTAGCTCTTCTTTACCTGGTGTTGTATGCTAAATGATGTTGTATGCTAATGTTAATGCTATACACACACAGCCTTTTCCTCAACAAATCCTAAAAGGACCCTACACAGACTTGGTGATATTCTTCTGATGGACCCTTGTTTCTGGAACTCTGTCCCTTTAAGGTTCAGTCACCTAAGTATCCCCAAACTTTGATTTGCATCTCTTGAAAACTAAGGATCAGGTGGGCTCTGTTTGGGTCCCTCCTGCCTCAATCATTGTTCAGAAGGCCACTGTGGAGAAAGCAGAGAGATTGTTCCTACCAGGAGATGTTGCTCATGGTAGAAAAATAAGTGTGTTTTTGCTTCTGATTTTTAAAAATTTTTCAGTGCATTTTGACCTAAAGTAAAACTCTTTGGAAAATATTTTGAATTTTCCCTTACCTTAGGTCTTGCAAAAGTGTCAGAGAGAAGTGAGATTTCCAAAAACTCACTCCACTCCATTAGCTATCTGCCTCAGAATTTCCTAGGGTATTTGTTAAAATGCAGATGTCTACACTCTGGATTCATCTAATTGAAATCCCTAGGGGTGGGCCCAAAGTATCTGTGGGCACCCTAGTTGATTATTAGGAGAAAAATGGCCAGAAACCCCTAGAGGATATAGATAAGCAAAGATATGGCTTACAACATTGCTTTGTGCACAATATGGGAAATATATAAAAACATCAGAGCAACTAATATACCTGTATTTTCAACAACCTAATTGCGGATGCTATAAATCAAAATATCACAAACACATTTGTGCCTATTGATAATTATAGGGTTTGCATGTTATAAAACGTCATTGTTTGAAATGTTATAATATGAAAAGAATACTTTTGCTTCATGAAATTTTCAGCCTATGGTATAACATTTGATATGTGGTCCAACATGCTCTCACAGAGCTGAAAGAAATTATGAGGAATTATGAGAAAAGTATCCCAAACCATTCTCTAAGTTCCCTAAGAAATCCTAGAACTGAAGGAGCCATGCCCGGGAAGGGAGAGGAAGGACTGGTGTTGCTAGCATGGGTGCTTTGGAGGGTATAACAGTGAAAGGTAAAACTTGAAAGACAGGAAGGGAAGTTTGTCTAAAAGACAGACATAGTGACTCTGATGGAGGAGTTAGAAGGCATCCTCCCCTTTATTTACTATACATCCTGTTCCGAGTGACACTTGCAGATATAAAGTCATCCTAAAGTAAGTGAAACTTTGCATTAATATTGTCTCACTTCCTCCTTTAAGAAGAAAAGATTAGAGAATAATCTTGGTTAGGAGATGAGGGGTATCTGGATTTGGTCTTTCTTCATATTTCCTTACTTAGGAAACCAGTTTATGCCAAATTATGTTTGGAAGGTGGCACAGCTGCCACCTGAATGATGTTTGTCCAACTTCTCCACTTTTAGGTAGTTTTAGGCTGGTTAAATTGACTATCTAAAATAATCTCTTTTTTGGAGTCAGTTTTCACAAGAGGTGGAAGTCTGCAGAGTTAAAGGCACTCATGATGCTGCTATTTTTTTCTTTCAACTTCTGTAGATCAGAACTGTGTTTTTCTCCCGTTTGTCCTGAAGGTTGAAAGCAGAGGGGACCATTTATTCACGCAGCCTCTTAGAGTCTCGTTGGCAGCTGAAGATGACCACCAGGGAGCACTTGGCCTCTTCAGTCTGGTGCCTCCTAGCTCAGCCACCTTGCATCCACCCCAGGAACAGTGATGGTGCAGACTGTGGGTGGGGAGACCGTGTGGGTGAGGGAAGCGCTGGATTATTCCTGAGTCATCTCTGTGCTGGGGGGCATTAAATATGAGCCATATCTGTCCTGAGTCACCAGCATATTTGAAAAGTAGCATAATTTGAAAGAATGCAGAGAGGGATGCTCAGAGAAGAGGACAAAGATTTATGACACCCTCATTTTTTACTTTTCTCATTAAAATAATTTATGTTAGTTCTGCTTTACTTGAATAGACAAAATCTTCTCCCATCATATTGTCATCCTTGGGTGGAACATTTTTATCTTTTTGTAATAAACTTTTTATTTTAAAAATGTATATTTTATAGAAAAATCACAGAGAATTCTGTATTGCCCACATGCAGTTTCTCCCAATGCTAATATTTTATATAACAACAGATCACTTGTCATTACTAATGAGACAATATTGCTATATTATTAATAAATAACATCCATACTTCATGTGCCTTTGCATTTCCTTAATTTTACCTAATCTTCCCCTCCTCTTTCTCTTCTGGGATCCTATCCAAGGTGCCACATTACTTTTAGTTTTCATGTGTACTTAGACTCCGCCAGACTCTGAATTTCTCAAACTTTCCCAGCTTTTGATGACTTGCTCATTCTGTTTTGACTGTATAATTACTTAACTGAATACGTGCAAAGTCAAGAGAATAAACTGACTCAAAAAAAAAAAAAAAAAAAAGGACTCAAAGTGCCCTTGGCTGTCCTCTAGTTAAGCAAAGCTTGGATTCTGCAGAAAATAGAAGCAATGCTCAAAGTCCTTATTACTTAGGTAGATTGTGAATTGTTCCTAAAAGAGTAATTTGGGTCATTCATTCAGTATGGACTCTGTGCACACTGGATCAATGATTCTGCAAACACCATTCTCCCTACTCCATTATTCACAGCTCTCTCTGGATCACCGTCCATTCTAGTAATGACTCAAATAGAAAACTTGACCATGAGAGACAGGACAGTGGTTAGATTGATATATATGGAAATAACCAAAGAGATTGACATCAGTGTTTTTGCCTAAATATATACTTTCTACCAACTCAGGTGTATTGGCAACTCTTGAGCCAGGGGAAATACAAAAGTATTATAATCAGGACTTAAAATTTATTTGGATTGGACTTAATATGATGTTGTTACCTCAGTAAAATATTTAAATTGATGCCTACCTGATTGCAGAGTTAGTTATATTTTTTACTTCATTGGAAAATAGAATTAATGAGTATGCACAAAGTGACCCATAGATATAAAGCAATTTATAAGGAAAGGGGCATAGAGAAGGTGAGCTATATAATAATTGTAATCTCCGGTCATTTCATAGTTTTTCTACTAGGTCATCTGCAGAGGGAAAAAAGATGTGTGTACAAGCATTGAATACTGTAATTCCTTCTAATTTTGACATTCAGTTTATTTGCTATTGACTTTTTGGTCTCATTTGATAAACAGATAACTCCTTGATAAGTGTCCTACCTATTTAAAAACCATGCAGACTTACAACAGAGTCGTACTATTTGGGTTTATGCTCATTCTTTTTCTGTACAGTTCTGTACATCTTGTTGATAGAGCCTTGTCAGTTCACCTTGTTCATAGAGTATTGTAATTTTTGCTGATTGTACTGTACAGTACAATAGTTATGTTATACATATGTTATACATTACAGTACTGCATGTGAGAGTTATGCAAATAAAAGCAAAGTCATCAAGTTGTAGTTTCCTTTGACCATTTCTTTGCTCTGAGCATTGCAATGTACATAGTACATACAATTCCTCGTTAATGACCAATCTGATTAATGACCTAGTTTCAGGAACATAACTCGGTAGTTAAAGAAGGAGTGCCTGTACTGATCTCTACCTCGAAAGTATGTAAAGACTCATTTAAAAGAAAATACATTGATGGTATGTAATGACTATTTAAAAAGAAATTGCACAAAATACCGAAAAATATTTTTACTTTCCATAAGATAAAATAAAATATAATATCTGGCGTACCCCAAAATGCCAAAAGTAAAGTTATATATTCAGTTTTAAGCTAAAAGGAGATAATATTTTTTTCATATCCATTAAATATCTAAAGCATGATATATTGACCAAAATATTTTAAAATCTGTTACCAAGATGTGCAAATTATACAAATAGGAAAATCCACAGTAGGACATTAAAACTTATTTTCATAAATATATTTGGATAGATTTCCTTTGTCACTAGAAGTTTCTCAAGTACAAGTTGTGATTGAAGAACACAGTCTGTAGTTCAGTAAAATGAAATGACAGCAAAAGCCATTGCCATTAATCCCACATTCTGTTGTTTTTGCCACTTTCTGGAGCAGTTCTCGAAGCCCTCTTCTCTGAGGGTCTTTAGTTGTGCTGTTATGGGTGCCTTGGGGTTCTGAACTGATTCAAAATGTTTACCTTTCATGGTAATTTTGACTTTAGAGAAGCATCAAATGTACATGGTACCAAATCCCATGAGTAAGGTGGACGTGGTCACACAGTCATGGTTTTGAGACTGCCTTTCCACTGGCTGGCAGCAGCATTCACCGCATTTGTGATCACACTTGGAAAAGACACTCAAGAAAAAGGACTTCCAGAACTGCTTCAGAAAGTGACAAGAACAATGGGATAAGTGTGTTTAAAGCAAGGGGAAGGATTTCGGGGGGATTAATGGCAATGTCTTCTATTGAGTTTTGAACATCCATTAACCAGATTTTTTTTGATCATCCACTGTATAATTGGAAAAGTCACAAGGAAAGAGGCAGATGTTCCCTTCTGCCCTTCTGCTTGTGTGTACAAAGCTCTTGCTTCTGTGGAGTCTCTGGTGCCTGGATAACACCCAAAATACATCAGTGTCATTGAAAAGCATCAATGACCCTTTTATGAGCTACCGAGTTAACTTTTTTTTTTATTCTCCATCAACTCAGCACCTCATTGCAACTATTTCCACCTTTTTTTTTTTGCAGTGAGATGTCATTGTGGAGAGAGATGATGGATGGCACTCAGAGAACTGTTCCCTGCAGTATTTTCAGTGAGGCCATGTGTTCAGCATAGTTTATGTCGGAAGGTACAGCTGACAAATCCAGTTCCTCTCCATATGTTTGAAGGTCAGACACTGACAATGAACACCAAAAACAGGACACCTCTTGTCACTGCTTCTCTTTATGATCTTACCTTTTGAAAATCTCATTTCAAAGTGCTTTTCTGAGAAGGATTTAGAATCAAGGGGTGATCTGTTTAAAAATGTGTATTAGCCTAAGCATAATATTTACCTTGTCATTAGAGGAAGTTGTCTATAGAGTCAGAATAAGATTATTCTTTAAGAGGAAAATTTTAAACTGCACCTATACAGTCCTTAGGCCAAATATAGCACTTAGTAGTTAAATAAGTCCTAATATCTAATAATAAAATAGCCACAACTCACTGCCATTTGCCAGTGGCTGTATCCCTTTCTATTTTACATTATTTCTATAAGAATATGTGAACTGCATATTCTTACAGACTTCCTGTCTCTGCCTATTTTTTCAATAATACAAAACCAAAATTGTGAGCAACAAAGAGACAGAAAAAATTCTTAATTTAAAAATATAGTTTAGGACTATGTTATGTATTCTGCACACTGACTGTCCCCTCTACCAAGACTCCCACCCATCTAGATTACACCTTAAAATGAATTGGCACAGATTTGAATTTCTCAGGCAAATATATCTAAGATGAAGACTATGCACTCTCCAGTTTACAGCGTTGTGGAAACTGTAAGGCGCCTGATGAAACCCAGGTACCGAGAGCAATGGGAAGGCAAATGGTGACCACCTGTCCAACTCCTTAGTCTCCTAGTGATGGAGCAATTTCCCACTAGCAGTGAGAGTCCTGCATATGTAGAGGACACTTGATGTGCAGCATGAAGGGGGTGAGGGTGAGAGACCTCCATCGTCCTCTCTTGTTTCCTGCATAAGTCAACTTGCTTCTCTGCCTTTTCCTGGTATTCTGCCACATAGAAGCTTCTCGTTCTTAAGAATGATGTTTTCACTTTTTCATGACAGTTTTCCTACTGAGTGCAAGGCAAAATAATCCCAACCAGCTTATACTAATTAGCTATTCCACTAAAAATATAAATGGAAGAATGATTCATATATTTTCAAATTGATTTTTATTGTCATTGATTATCATAGTATTTATGCTGCACAGAGGTAATATGACTATTTACCTGGAATCATGCTCCACCTATACTACTGAATCAACTCATTCTAATGTTAAGAGTATCTGATATGTCAGTTTATGTGAGAACTAACCATAATGCAAATGTAAATTATTTATTAATTTAACAAACATTGCTAATCATGTCAGCATGAAGAGGATAGAGCAAGCTTTTAGCCCTGTTGTACAATAAGTGCGTGAAGTTGGACAACTTATACAACTTCTGGGGGTCACAATTGAATTATCTACCGGAGCAAGCAGTAATATCCCATGGCTACATCATGAAGGCCTTAATCCTGTGTGTCTTCTACTAGAACAATGCTTGAAAAGTAATAGGCTCTCAATAAGCATTTGTTGGATGAAGAAATGTATGCATGCCCATGTGAGTAAATGAAAGAACAAACGAATGATAGCTAAACCCTAGAAGTGGCCTATGTGTCCATCAATAGATAAATGAATAAAGAAAGTGTGTTTATACACACTGCAGTCCTATTCTGCCATGAAGAAGGATAAACTTGAATCATTTGTAGGAAAATGGATGCACCTTGAGATCATAATTTTAAGTGAACTAAATCACACAAGTTAAATATCATGTTGTTTCTCTTATATGAGAAATCCAAAATATAAAGAGCAAAACAAATGATAGATAATAGGGAGTAGGGAGATAAATTTTTTTGCAAAAGGCAAGGGGACCAAGGGATTGGGGGTGGGGGAATAACTGTGTATTTTGTACCTATACTGCCTCCTCACAAGGAATGTGATCATTATGTGCTACAAACATGTACTAATACAAATCTAAAGTTGAACCAAAAAGACTGAATAAGGTGGTTGTAAAACTTAAATGAGATAGTGTGCTTTTGAAAACTAAAAATATGCTTATTTGCATAAGTAGAATAAACAAGCAAGACTGTATTTAAAGTACTCGTGGGATTGCTAGGCTTTGCCAATTTCCCCCTTACCAGCTTGGAATGAAGGATTCACTAGGGGAGAGGGTCCCCAGACTCACCCATGTGCAGTGCCTTCATCTTTCATATTCTAGACTCCACCTAGAATTCATAAAAGCCAAAGAAGTCAGCAGCTAAATGTGTGTAGATACACAATGAGGACAAACAACAAAACAAAAGCTACAAAGCAAATTTGCCAGGACCAAACACCATTGTGATAAGAAATAAATACGGTTATGATTTAGTCCAGAAACATGCCATCGTGCTTGTGTGTGGGGGTGGGTGGGGGGCAATGCTTCAGATCCCCCGTGTATAGAGCAGGGTTCCTGCAGGGGGAAGAGCAGTCAGGAGCCACAGAGGGATGCTGCTCCAGGCTGAGCAGCAGCTGTGCAATCCAGCTTGTGTCCAGGCTTCCTAGACAGCAGACGACAGGATGGTTTCCGAGCACTGGACGACAGGACCAGGCAACCTGCAGATTTAGTAAGAAGAATGAAGGAAGCAGAGAAACAGACATGTCATGAAAGGGAGGAGCAGCACCAAGGAGGGAGCAGAGTTGTGCCTGTGTTCCGACTCCCCTGTGCCGTCTTCATGGGAGGAATGAATTTCAGCCTGGCCACTCTTGGATGAGAGGATAAGTGGGTATCACTGGGGAGGGCCGGAGTGTGGGCAGAAGTGGGCAAGGATGCTGTCAGACCGAACTAGACTGAACAGAAAGAAAAGGAGACTCACAGAGCTGAGTTTTTATAAGCTTTTCTTCCTTACCTTGATTCAGGAGCATACATCTATATAATTTAAAAATTAATTTCTTCAAGCTTTAAGCTTAATATCAGAATATTCTTTGAGACTGTGTTATGTGTAGATTAAGATTCACCTTTGAGAAATTTTTGTGTTAATTCGTACAATGCTAATAATTTTCAGAGATAGACATGATCCTTTAGCAATTTAGACAATGATGTATGGAAATGTTCATTGCTTCCCAGAGATCACATAGGTGGAAAGTGGCAGAGCTGAGATTTAAGCAGAGGATTCAGGTGGAGAACTTCCTGTCCCCTGTGCACTATGCCTGGGCTTTTTGTTTTTTTAGTACGAGGGATCGAACTCTGGACCTTGCGCTTGTGAGGCAGGTAGAGGAACCACTGAGCTAAATCCCCTGTCATGGGCTTTTGGGCGGCAGAGAGCAGCCAGGGCTGGGGACACAGGGTCAGGTGGGCAGAGGAGCAGCTGCCTGTGCCGTGTACTTTCTTCCAAACTCTGCATGTAATCTTGTACTTCCATATTCTTGTTTTTAGAGACCCACATTTGAAGAAATTATACTGATCAGCCACAAATCTAGACATTTCCAAATGAACACTGACATACAACATAATCCATTTTTAATAGGAGTGTATCCTTTGCCATGTCAAGTTGTGCTTTTGTTTTATTTGAATCCCCTTAAAAATTCTTTATGTAAATCTTGATAAAGTTTATCCTCACCTCACTTCCATATGATTTCTGCTTAGTGTTTGTAATTGAAAGTTCATGTACCTCACGTTAGCTTATTTCAAACCTAACATTATCAGACTTTCCAAACCAACTGATTGTATCAACAACTTCTTTTCTGTAATACTATTAGTGTTCTGTTACAGAAGAAACATTTTGTTTTGCATTTTCTTCAATCAACTTAATGTAATCTGTATTCTAATCCTGTATGCACTCAGTGAGCACAAATGCCCTAATCAATGTGCCTTGACTCCAAGTATTTTACTACTTGTTCTACAATACATAAGAAAGCTTAAAACGTGCTATTTTGGCTCATCACTATGTTTTGATGCTGAGGTTTCTCATGTGTAGAGTTGGAGTAGAATAATTTCAACATTAGAAACATTTAAGTATTGAGAAGATGTGCTTTAAAACACTCCGTGAATAATAATAAGTCAGCACAACACTCAGTTACTACTGGGAACTTTAAAAAGTTTGACCCTTCAGGATAGTCATTCTTGGTGACCAGCCTTCCTCTCTCTACCACCTCTACACAGCCCTTCTTTGTTGAGAGAGGCCATGATCCTCTAGAGACTTAGCAGTCTGATCATTTCTTTTCTGGACTCAACTCATGGGCACAAGACAGGACCTTGAAAAAAACCTGTGAAAGGATAGTCTCTAGAAAGGTTTTCTTCCTCAACAAAACGAATGTGCACAGACAATATACCTCTTCATCCTGCCTTGAAATCACGTTCTCTGCAGAAGTAATCCTCAGAACTATGGTGCCTATCTTGCAAGTGACAGTAAGGGCAACAGAAAGGCGCAATCAATTCACCATCACTGAGGATGTTCATTAGCTAGTGTTGCCTCCTATGGCCTGATATCTAGACTTCTTAACTAAGAGAACAAGTGCCCTCGTGGTTTTCAACATCAGTTCTGCAGTGTGTTACTTCCCACTAAAAGCTCCCCGATATGTGTTGCTGCTACATCTGCCGTAGTATCTACCAGTGTTGTATTCATTTAATAAGTAATAGTTGCGAATTAGCATATCTATATCATTCTTTAAAGTGTTGTTTGTGAAATAATTCTTCTTGGACAGGCCTAGAAGTGAAGTCACATAAGAGAGAAAAAAAGCATTAACAAATATAATCATATGCATTAGCAGAACTTCACAGGACTGAGGCTTGAATAAACAAGTCTTAAAATTACAGCAGTCAGGCTATTGGCAATAAGAACTTCAATAAAATTCAAAGTTATGAACAAGAACCAGGCTTCCCAACTGTGACATAACACATTAACAAAGTAAAACTCCATAGCTTCGTGCCTAATATTTCCTCATTCTCTTATGACAAATACTGTTAAAATTTCTCTACGTGTTTTCCCTCCTGCTGGAGTATCATTTTATTATAAATTAAATCCAGAGATAATGGCCTGTAATATTTTGAAAATAATCAAACACATGAGCAAATAATGTATAAAGTTCCCGAGGAATAGTCCCCCGAAAATTTAGTGCCTGTTATTATAAACCTGTGTCATCAGAAGAAAACTACTCTATCAGCCTCTGAAACTGTTTAGTAGCAAATAATCCTAATAAAAAGTGCATCAAATATATTTTACCAGGTGGGAAATCATTTCTGAAGCATTGCTTTCCAATATCATACTGGCTAGCCTCTTAGCTCTTAGTGAGGTGTGATTTTTTAAATGCTCAATAAAAGGACTCATTATATGATTGCATTAAATTGTGTCATCTTGTTGACATAAAAGTGGCTCCATGGCTAAAACAGTTTTCCAATCTACAGAGCTGCTCAGGAGCCTTGAAGTTGTCTACTAATTTGCAGACACCGGAAGAGCAACTTGCAGATGCCAGAATTGAGCCCTCCAGCATCTGAACAGCTCCTGTCACAAGGGCAATAGGGACAAAGATACCCTGTGCCTGTGGGAAATTGAGTTTGTTTCTTGTCTCATCACTGCCAATTTCAGAGGTCTCATAAGCCAGGACAGAGGCATAAAACTCTCTGTCTGTATTTGGGGATCCTGCTTTTAGAAATTCTGACTTTCATTAGTGTAGTGTTTTCTTCCTCTGATAAGAACAATATCCTTCCTTAGCATGTCTGGGATTCAACTTCAAATATTTGATTCCATATGGTGTAATTAGGACCCAGGGGTCTGAATTTTTTTTTTGTACCTTTACATGATGCATCTTGGTTCTTATTTTTTCCACATTCCTAGCCCTCCCTTCATCCCCTCCACCCTTCCCTATTTACACAGACTTTATTTCCATTTTTTCCATTTCTCATCATTTTTCCTTTCCCTTCTTTCCTTTCCCCTGCCTCTCCCAATACCTCTACCCCTTTGGACCTTTTCTTCCTATTTTACATTATCGATTATTCATTCTAATCATTGGTACATTTTAGGTATACAATATAATGACATTCATCATTGGAAATTTGCACCTTTACATAATCTCTCTTGGTTTTTATTTTTCACCCTTGCCCAGCCCTCCCTTCAACCCCTCCATCCCACCCTATTTACAAAGATTTTGTTCCTATTTTTCCATTTTCTCTTATTAATTCCATTCAAGGGGTCTGAATTTTTAACAAGCAACACCGAAGATTGTGGTGCAGATATATTAAGGGTCACAGTTAGATAAATGGCTGTTCAGTTAGGAAGCACCTTTTTGCAAAAAGGGCAAAGTAACATTTTGGAAAGTTGCCACTTTTGAGTTTACTGCGTACTTCCACATTTGTTTTCTATTTTTTGCATTAAGTATTCTAGGCTAAGAAGCTTTCAATTTTGATGAATGTAGAGTAGTATCTAGCAAACCTAACCATCTCAGACATAACTGAATAAACTGTTGAAAGTGCTGATTTTGATACAAAGGAGAATAAAGACCAGTAGACAAGACCTGGAGAGTATTCAGCTCTTGGAAGAAAGAAACTATACCAAATTAGATTTGTATTTTATTACTTATGAACTTACTGTGTTTCCAGTTTACCAGATTAGAACTCTTGTAGCAAACCCATGGTTTTTGGTTCAAAGAGTGAAAACAGAGTTCAGAGATGTCACAGTTGCTGGGAATCAAGGGAAGAAATTCTCAAAACTAGAGCCACAAAATGGCAGTTCAGAATTGACTGCAGACTCTGCTGGAATCTCTGGTTGGGTCCTAAATGGTATTATATATGGGGAAAATCTAAGTAGTAGAGCAGAAGGTAATAGATATAAGGTCAAAAAAACTGAGGGAGAATTTGAGGGAGAATTTAACCTGGCAGACAATTTAACACGGTAATATATGGTAATGACACTTTCAAGAGAAGAGGTCCTTGTGCACGTTCTGACACAGTACAGTGAGAAGTACATAGCATTTCCCCGGTAATTCTAAAAATGCATAATCTGGTCCTAATGAAGAAGAAATACCTTCAAAGTATAACAGAGGGCATTCTATAAAATGTCTGGCCTATATTCTTACAACATATCGAGAAAGAGCAAAAAAGAAAAATTTCTAGATCAAAGGTACATCTAAGTTAATACAAATAGTGATATGCCACAAATGAATGTGGAGAAGAATTTGGACTGAGAAAAATGTTTATAATGGATTTTAGGACAATTCATAAAAATTAATTTTGGAATGAGATAATAGTACTAGATGTCAATATTAACTTTACTGATTTTAATAATTTGACAGGTAATGTAAGAATATCCTTCCTTTTCTGAAATGCTAGAACTATTCTTGGGATTAAAGAGGTAGTGGATCTGTAATATTCTGTCAAATGGGGAGAGAGAGAGAAAGAGAGAGGAAACAAATGAAGCAGAATAAAAACAAATTACGAGTTTTGTGAATCCTGGAAAAGATTTTGTTTGTTCTATGTATTTATTATTTTTACTAACTTTTGGTAAAGTTGAAATGATATTAAAATAAAAACCTTAAACATATTCTGGGAACACGTCTACCTTCAAGGAGAGGCACAATGTTCCATATTTTTCCTGATAAAGACAACTAGAAACTCTAAACATTAAATACAAAAATTACATTAAATGATCCTGAAAGAGAAAAGAAAGGAAAGCCTACTGGGGACCCTAAGACCCACGGAGTGACAGGATGGTGGGTCCTCTGAAGTTTTTTGTTTCATGTAATCCCAGACATAGACCTAAAGAAACTGAATAACTTTGAACATTAATGGAATACATCCAGAAACTATCCCCACAAAGCTTTTCTCTCTGCACACAGGACCAGGAAAGGGTCAGATGAGAAAGCAGACAATTTTAGATGATTACTGCTCTACTCCAAATGTCATAGAACAACTATAGAATACAACATGATGCATAACAGCAAAGACCAAATGCTTTCACCTTCGCCAGACTATGACAAGGTGAGCCACCGGTCATTCAGGGATGATGGTGGAACAGGAAGTAGGGAAGCAGAACTCCGTCTTCTCTATGAGGCAGCAAGTCCTGACAGCTCTGCCAGAAGTAAGAAGAATCCTCTTCCCTCTTGTCCATGAGGTTGCTATTGAGGATGCCTCCTAGACAGTCAGGACTTCCACCCCCACCTGCCAGTAATGAGGCCACCCCACCACAGAGCTAGAGGAGCTAAGATAGGGAGCTACAGATCTCAACCTTGCCTAAGAGAAATGAGGAACCAAGGCTTTAAGAATGCAAAGAGGACATGTAGGAATCTTGGACTTGGATTCCAAATGGAAATAATGAAGCCTCAGTCCCAGCTATGGTAGAGTTCTGTGAGAGGAAACCATCTGAAATAGGAAGTGTAAGTAATATATATAATCTCATAACATAATACCCAGATGTCCAAGTTTTAATGCAAAACTACCTTTAATACAAGGATCCAGAAAGATGATGAATTGAGTGGAAAAAAATCAATACATGTCCACCCAGATGTCCTATAACACTATGATTCTTCAGATGGCAGGAGACAGCACAATACTGCTTCAGAAAATATCAGGCCAAGCTGTTTGTTGTATCTCCTGACCAGAGAAGTCTGCAACATGGGGGGCACACAGAGGGTTTTACCCAGGGTCAAGGTAACTGCAAGCTGAGGCACATATATAACAGGAAGGCAAGAGAAATTAGCCAAATGGCCCTAGGCTCCCGGCAGACTGGCTGATTGAAATAACGTTACAGGCCCCAAGATCCTGGAGTGTGAGAAACTAAGTAGGAAGCAGATGGGAGGGTATGAATTTGGGGTGTATGCTTAGTAGTCCTGTGGAGAAGGGGCCTGATAAAGAGTTGTCAAGATAGTTGAAGTGGGGTTTAGTAAAATGAGAGCAAAGGAAAACAGAAAGATTTCAGCTATGACATTAGAATGGGGCCGAATACTTGTGAGGTACAACAAAAGAGACAGACACAGGATACAGTAGTTCCTTGAGTTTGGGGTACTTTTGTAGATGTGCTGAGAACCTAATAGCTTATCAATAAGTGCCAGAGAATTGAAGAGGTTACTTAAAGTACATACGATGGTCAATGAAATTCACTTTGAATTTGGGTCACACAACCACAGTGCTGGCACTGAAGAACTCAACTCTGTCCTCTTCATTTCACAAATTGCTGGGGCAAGACCCTGCTGATAATTGGGCTTCTGTTACTTAGCACTTGTCATGTGTCCAAAGAACTAATCACAGCTGATGAGTGCATCCTCTCACAGGGAAAAGATAAATGTATTATTGTCTTGTAAGGTATACAATTTTCTTGCAAATAATTTTAAAAATAAGTGGAAAGTGCTCACTAGTTTGAAAAAGATCTAAACCTCCCTTAAAAGATTACCCATGAGGGTTTCACCATAGTAAAGGAAGATTGGAAAAGGAAATGTTGTAGAAGTCAGGGTGTGTGTAATTCAGAATGGTCACTTTTAATCACTATTTGTATAGCATCAAACAATTTCTCCATGTTTCTAGGCTACATTTTTCTCACTGGGAAAATATAATACCTATCAATAGTCATGGAATTGGTGGATGTCAGGTACTAAAGTGAGAAGTATTTTCAGAGAGTGGGTAATTGTAGATGTCTTTAAGGAAATGTAAATCTATCATTCATACTATTTTTATCATAGTTATAAGAAAGTCATAAGAAAAGAGAACATAAACTGACACATTTGGTTTAGTTGAAAAATTGTAGGAAAGATCTCTAAAGTCTAGCAAATGCCAACATTAACAAGCCAAATTATCAGCTATTCAAGAATTTCTTTTAAAATGCAAATACCAGGAATAGTGAGAGAAAACAGCACGAGTCTATCTATTATTCCTGGGTATGAATCATCTTATAATGCTTTTCCTTGACTTACTTGAAATAGCTATTTAGTATGCATTCTCTTCAAGAAGAGTCAGGGAGGAGAATAATACACAGCCTGACAGGTTGTAGATCTCTTCTTCCAGGATTTATAAATGTAAGTAACTATAATTCAAAGCAGAAAACTGGAAGAAGGCATTTCAAAAAAGAAAAACATACAGACTAATCTTTTATATAAGAAACTCTACATACACCCATATATAATATATACACATGTATATATATATATATATATATTATATATGTGATATTACCAGTAAGTTAAAAATGGTAGTATATGATAAGTCTTTCACTTCAAAAAATGAAAATATGGTTTGCATTAGAAAAATCTATATAGCCCACTGCATAACTAAAAGAGTGGGACCCAGTAAACATATCTTTTGTGTACAAAAAATTAAATAAGTTCATAAAAATTAATAAATTACATAGATAATACTGTTCTCAAAAGGTGGCCATCATAACTCCTCTCCAGGATGATTCGCATAGAGTGATTTCCTTCTGAAGGATACCTTAGGAAAGGGGGAGAAAAAGAGTTGTGGAAAAGAGCCTGACAAATGTGACCACTCAGATGACCAAGGGTACTATCAACAGTGGGATGTCACGTTAGTTATTGAAGAATACACCATGCCCCAAAACCCATGTGTCATTTTTCAAGCCCCACCAAGGCAACTGCAGGGTTTACCTGCAGCCTGGGAGCAGCTGCACCAACAAACTCCTGCACAAACAGCGGCTGCACTAACAAACTCCTGCACAACAAACTCCTGGTGTAATGGGGCCCCAGGGGAGCTGCATATGGAGGACTCGGACTTCTTCACCAGTATCTTCTTACACATTCCTGCTCTCCTAGTCCAGAGGCCTCCGTTCAGAGGCTTCTTTATTAGAGAATCTTGCAAACAAATTTTCCACTCTGACTCAGTAGTTTCCCATTCCTATCCCTTGCCCATTAACCTCTACTCAACCTGGAATCTGTAAGATACAAGAATATTTTCTTTGGGGTCCCAGACAAGAAGATGCCTCACACCTGCAGCTTCCAGGACACAGTCAAGGATATCTAAGGCTATCTGTTCCCTAGGTGAATTTATACTTTTTTCCTTTCAGACCCATCACCCCCAAAATTTCTTAAGGATACTGTAAGTCTATAAATTAGTTGAGAAAGTAAAATGCAAAAACCTGATCTTAAAACAAAGGGACAGTCTGAGAGAATTCAAAGAGTGCTTAGATCATCCATCTTAAATTTTTTTTAAAAAAATGAGCTCATACTTCTTACCTGTAAAGTGGGCCATTACCCTTCTAAGGCATGGGCCATTCTTTTTTTTTTTGGTACTGGGGATCAAACTCAGGTCCTTGCGCTTGCGAGGCAGGCGCCAGAACCACCGAGCTAAATCCCCGGCCCATGGGCCATTCTTTTTTGTTGTTCCATATGCTGAGATCAAGACGGAACTTCCTGAAGACTGACAGATTCCATAGGTTTCCACCACCTCAAGGAAAACATAGATGTTCCCAGTTCAAGGAAATTATGTACCTCTCTCTGGAGGAACCGAACTCTTTTGACTTTGAG
Source organism: Heterocephalus glaber (assembly GCF_053883595.1). Lineage (NCBI taxonomy): Eukaryota > Metazoa > Chordata > Mammalia > Rodentia > Bathyergidae > Heterocephalus > Heterocephalus glaber. The sequence goes on along the minus strand of NW_028258320.1, from coordinate 9,186,676 downwards.
TATGTAGATTAAAAACCTGCCTAATAAATTCCTTATGCCTCTTACTGATGCATCCTGAAAATTCTTTTTCTGCGATGGAAGTCAGTGAATCTGTAATCTGTCCTGCAGGTGGAATGGGTCCATGTTCCTCATCTCCCATCCAAGGCGTTTTAGGACCCTGTCTACTGACAGGAGCCAAGAAGGTATCACAACTTGTTTAAAGGAGTCTCTGAAGAACAGACATACAGAAAAAGAAAGAAAGTTTAATTTGGTAATAGAAGCAAAAATGACAATATGGATCAGAGGACAATGAAAGTGCCACCTGAAACCACCTTTTCTATCGGGAAGAAATCTATTGTACCTGAGTAAAATTAATTCACATTTCTATGAACCAGGCTCATTTGCATTATTATCATTTAAAAAATTTTTACAGTTTTTAATTGTGGCTAATACCTACCATCTTAACCACTTTACATGTACAGTTCAGTAGCATTAAATACGTTTAAATTGCTGTGCAGCTAAACTCCAGAACTTTTTCATTTGCCAAAGTGAAACTTTACACTCATCAAACAAATCCTCATTTCCTCTTTCCTCCAGCCCCTAGCAAACACTGTCCTACTTTCAGTTACTATGAACTTGACTGCTTCTTATAACCTATGAGAGTGGAATAATAAAGAATTTTATTTTTGAGACCGGTTTATTGTACTTTGCACAATGTCCTCAAGATTCATCCAAGTCGTACCTTGTGTCAGAATTATCTTTCTTTTAGAGGCTGAATAGCATTCTATGGAATGCATGAAATAAATTTCTTAGTTCTTGCTTCCTCCTCTTGGCTATTGTGAATAAAATTCCTATGAACATGTGTGTACAAATACTTCTTTGACACCTTGCTTTCAATTGTTCAAAATACTGTATATAGCTAGGAATAGAATGACTGGTTTATATAGTCATTCTATTTTCAATTTTGGAGACAGTTTCCAGTAGTTTACTTGTTTTTTCTTTACCACTCGTGAAATTGTAAAATAAGCAGTGAAAAAGATAATTTGAAATTCCTTATAGAATTAAATACCTGAGTTAAATACTGTCAATGTTCCAGTGAAAGAATACCAGGTATTATATTTCTGCATTTTACAGCATTTCTCGTATTTCTTGGTGATAGTTATTTCTGTTTCTTTGCATCATTCTCAAAATTGTATTGCTGACTTGCCTATGGCAAATGCCATGGCAAACTTGGCTAGAGAAAAAAAATAGGCTATAAGGAAGAAATGTGAGAGATAGTAATATGGAAAAAGAGGCAGGTAGAAATACAGGGAAAGCATATAATGAGTGAAGGAAAAACCAATCCCAGAATTTGGGAGGCTGAGGCAGGAGGATTTAAGGGGGTTGAAGACCAGTCAGGGCTATGTACTGAGTTCAGGACCAGCCTGAACTATATAATTATATCCTGTCTAGATAGATAGATAGATAGATAGATAGATAGATAGATAGATAGAAGTGTTTTTTTCTGAAGTCCTAGTAGCATACAGAAATCATGGCTCCCTTATTTCTCCTGAGGACACTACCTGCTTCTTAAGATAAACTAACTTATTATTATTCATGCTCCACATTTTCTTTTTATTTCTAAACTATTTTTAACTCTATTGTTTTAAAAAAGACAACTTCAAAATACAGATGCAATTCTGTTAATAAACACGTTAAGTAATTAGAATGTATTGTGCCTGAAACTGAATGACTGAATTAGTATCAGGTTCTTTGGGGGAGGTTAAAACAACAGGCATTGCCAAATCAAGCTTAATCCTAGCCTGTCTGTGGCTAGCATTCTTTAATGTGTTTCCTAAGAAGATGTGAAAGTGCATCCTCATTGATTTACCCTTTCATTATCTTTGTATAGTTTTCTGAGAAAAGAGCACACGATATCTTGTTTCTGGCAGCAAAGATTTCACCTTTTCTCCCTTTCTTTTCGAAAAAGCCAGGCTTTCTTTGCAATATCTTTGAGTATAAAAGTGACAACCCCAGTTGGGAATTTTGGCACAATTATGTCATGTGAATTCTACAAAAACGTGAAGTTCAAAGCAAAATCAATGATTAAATACGTTATTTTAGATATGAATTCCCCTTTATTGAATATCATAATAAAATTTAACTTCCTGGCAAATAAATCTACTCATCTTGGGTCCTTGGTGAGGAAAGCATTTAATACAATAACTCTGAAACCTGCTGATGAATGCACTCAGATCTGAGCTGGAGGATCAGGATTCTGATCTGTGAGACAGCAACCGGAGCCAGAAGCTAATGCTGTTCACCTCCCTGAGGGTTCAGGGCTCAGGGCTCAGTCCTTCAGGTCTCCAAACTCACTCTGTCACTTGATAGATAATCCTAAGGTTCCCCTCTGCCTCACTAAACTTTAGGGAGGGTTTTCCTCAATCTAAGCCCTACCTCCATTTTCTCAGACTTTTATTTAAAAAATTGTCCTTGGCAAACTCTCTACCCTCTTGAGATATAAAATTGGTAAGGTCTTGCTAGTTTACAGCCTACTGGCCTGGAATGAAAATAGAGACGGTCTCCAGTTAGCTGTTGAGCAGCAGCAGTAGCAGAGGAGGAAGGGCTAAGGCCTACTCACTGGGTTCTAGAGGTCTTTAACACCTCAGCTACTTTTCAGATAACTCACCCAGCACTTGACAACTCTCACCTTTGGCTGGTGGGGTTGGGCGCTCTCTCTTTTGCGTTTCAGCAGTCTGAAACAGTTTCTTTTGTTTAACTCCACCCAGTGCAACTTTTCCTGGACATCATTTTCTTCTTTCCTTTCAGCTTTGGGTTCACCACGTATATCTTCTCATTTACTTATGAACTTTATTTATTTATTTACTTATTTAAAGACAAGTTCTCGTAAGTTGCTAACTTGTCCATGCTGGGGTGAAGCCTGGTATCCTCCTGCCTCAGACTCTCAGTAAATCTTAATTTTAATGACCTAAAACTTAACCATAGTCAAAAAACAAAAATCCTTCATGGCTCTTTTCTAATGGCATCAGGGTCGTAACGGACACAGGGACCTAATGACCCTGTGATATTTCATGGTTGTTATTGGTGGGTAGAATGTGTTAATGGAGTGCGCTCCTTTACAATTATTGATGAAGAAAAATGTTGAATGTGTGATAGAAAGAAAAGAAGGATTTGACGCCACGTATCTACTCTACACCAGGCATTCACTCAGCTTCTCTTGTCTTCACAATAGCCTCAAGAGATAATGTGGTATCATCTCCAAATTGCAGATAAAGAAACTGAGTTGAAAAATGGGAAATAAGTGGCTGATTAGAATTTTTATTAGCTGGCTGACCCAACACAAACTGTTTTTCTTTATTCCATGATGATCTCTAAAATTCATATTCTTGTCAGTCCTTTGAATGTGTCCACCATCACTAAGTGTTCTTGGGAGTAGGAGATTCTCAGACCCGCAAAGAGGAAAATGTGATATCCAAATCTTTATTTATCTAGTGAACATTTTTTTCAAACAGACTAGGGGTATTTTTCTCCCAAACATTTGTGAAATGAAGTTAAGGTGTAGAGAGGAAACAGGACTGACATTTGAAGTAGCATCAAATTCAGATCCTCTACATAAAGGAAATCTCTCCTATGTGGTCCACAATACTGCCAAGAAGTCATTTGGTATTTCTGAGGAACAGAGACTTGCGATATGACCACACTCCCTCATTAGAGGTACAAATGAGGATCACAGAATTGATGACTGAGGAATATTTGTGTTAAAAAAACCACAAACCTCCCAAGCTTTCTTCTTATCTGGTGATCTCATTACAAGTACTGGAAAGCACTAACTGGGTCAGGCCTTTCCTGAAGGACCAGTTTTCATAAAAAGTAACTTAGTGTTAGATTGTCATTAAGAACCTTGGAAATCTGACCTAAGAAGTTCTCACGGAACTGAGTGCTCAGCAGAGCAAAAGATGGGGCACAGTTTATACTGAGTTTGGTCCTGACCTGCAGCTGTCCATATCTTGTCTGCGAAGGTATCATCCTGCCTGTTTTGTGGAGATGACCTTCTCACTAATTTTTCAAGTGGATGCTAGGATTTTAGTTGCTTTCATTTTGGGTTACTGTATTTATTTATCAGCAGTACTGCAGATTGAGCCCAGGGTCTTTGCACTAAGCTATGTCCCCAGCCTCCCTATATTTTTTATTTTGAGAGAGGGTCTCAGAAATTCACTACTTCCCAGGCTGGACTTGAAGTAATTCTCCTGGCTCAGCCTATCAGAATGCTGGAATGACAGACATGTGCCACCACATCCTGCTGCCTTTTGGTTTGTTTAGATTCAGTTTTTTTCACAATAACTGGCGCAAGGTGAACCTGCCGTTCCAATCAAAATAAACTTTCTTCTCATTGGAATGTAGAAGCTGACAATGTAAAGAAACAGGCTGAGAATTCCTGAAGCCTCACCAAGAAAGATGAGAGCAGTGGGGAGAACACTAGCTGGGGCTGGTGAAGGAAGACTGAGCTACATTTGAGTCCCCCTCTCCCATCAGGCTGATTCTGCTGTTAGATCTACTTCTCTCCTCCCCATTTACAGTAGACATCAACTTCACTTTCGTTTCTCCTACTTGTAGTTAAAAAGCTGTTTAAACAATCCTGGCACCATTTAAAAAGAAAAGCCAGCCTATAAGGATAAGAAGTAAGACTCAACAGAAAAACCAGAGTGAGTGAAGAGGAGCACTTGCAGGACTGAGCCAGTCAGCTTCACTCCCTTGTGTCTGTGCTCCCGGAAGCAGATGGCCACAGTGGAGTGGAGGGACTCTCTCTGGAATGCTGCAGAAGTGAAAATGAGTCCCTGACTGGCTGCAGAGGGGAGCACCAGAGAAGTGTTCCTGAAATGTGTTGGTAGTAGAATCAGCCTGACCCCGCTGGTGGTGTGGAATCCATGGAACTTGGTGGGCTCACAGTATTGTAGGATTCAGTTTTCTGGGGCTGGGAAAGAAAGCAGCAGCATAGAAAGAGAACTCGGAGAGCATAGCCCTGAACTTCAGGATGGTAGCCTTGATTCTGAGCAAAGCACACACAGAAGATTCAGAGGAAAACTTTCATTGTCTCAAGACCATGAGAAATTTGGCCTGTGGAGGCATCTGGTTGTAGTTTTAAGCTCTTTTATGTTCTTGTAGTATTTGCAAGGGAAATCCTAGGAATTCCTATTCAGCATTAATCCAGCGGTGAGGTATGCATTTGCCAGCTGATGAGGTCAGGGTAGTTGGGATGTCATTTCTCAAGGTCTCTGACTACTCTATGGTTGCCCTTCTCTCAAGTTCAGTGACTCCAGTTTCTGGTAAGATACTAAGCTTTCAGTTGTAAAATCTTTGAAAGATACAGTCATTAAAAGTAGCAAAGGATAGCTGGGGCTGGTGGTACACACCTGTAATCCCAGCATGCTGGGTGCTGAAGCAGGAGGATCATATATTCCAGCACAACATAGACAATTTAGTGACAGCCTGTCTCACAATAAAAATAGAAACAGATGGGCTGGGGATTTAGCTCAGTGGGACCACGCTTGCCTCACAAGTGCAAGGTCCTGAGTTCAATACCCAGTACCAAAAACAAAAGAAAGAAAGAAAGAAAGAAAGAAAGAAAGAAAGAAAGAAAGAAAGAAAGAAAAGAAACAGGCTAGGGATATAGCTCAATGTGAAGGGCCTGGTTTCAATAACCAGTACCAAAAAAAAAATTATCAAAGGATTTGTCATTTTTACTGCCAGCTGCAACAAGGGAAAACAAAACAGTCTGGTAATCAGTTATATAACCTCAGTTATATCTGATATATACACAGTTGTAGATTCCCTCATTTCAACTTGTTAATTTTTAAAATTACAATCTTAGAAAAGCATTTTTTCTGAGATCTTTTCTATAAATAACAGGAAAAATAACCTCATGCTGTGGCTCATCTATCATTCTATACTGTTTTGAATCTTGAGAAATGTCTTTGCTGGAGATGTGATTTGGCAAAGAAGGAAAAAAAATGCACCTAATCGAGCATGTAAGATGGGATTTTTGCATAATTCCTAATCAGCAGGTACTGCTGAAAATCATTCTGCTCTGATAAATGGTTCCTTCTTTTAGAATGGAAGCATACAATTTTCCACCTGGAAGAGACAGACAACTTCTAGAGCAGCGGCCTCTTGGATTGCAGGCTCATTTATTAAATTAGATTTAGGTGCTACTCTGGCCCAGGTGGTCTGTGGGTAAAGGTATGAGACAATCTGTATTTGTGGAGTCTTATACTATACATTTTTTTCTTCACCACGTACCAATTTTCTTCATATATCAACTGTCAAATCAGTTGATTTTAACCAGAGTGCAGTGAAAACATTATACATCCCAAGTTTAACACAAAACAGTTTATTATACTTGTACAGGCTAAGTATTAAGGCAAGCTGTAATTGGGCCATATATTTTCAATCCCTCAAAATATGTGAAACTGTTGTTAGATAATTTTTGTCTTTGTCAAAAGACTATCTGTGACATTACAAATTGTTCTTTGTCCAATGTGTCACAGATGATAGCATAAGAAATATTAAAACTAATTAAAAATATTTACTAGATTTTCATAGTGACTCTTGACATGGCTTCTTTTCAAAAGAAATATTGAAAACACGAACATGCTCACTGTTTAATATACAAATACTAATTTTACCCATGTTGCCTTAGGTAAGGACTTTACCACTCCTCTTTTCTTAAATGAAAATGAGAAACTTAAAAATTTGTAAAATGCTTCCTAATGCCAAACTCCCAATAAAGCAATCATTTGCCTTAGGATCTGTCTTCAATCTAGAAATTGTGAAAATGTAGATAAAAAAAGTAAAACTGTTCTTTCTTCTTTTGGATCAGGGTTCTTTGGAATATGCTTGCTCAAGGGCAAGTGTTGTCAAAAATTCTATTGGAAGCAGGCTTGGTTATCAAATATATTAGAGAAACTGTGTGGACTAGTATACGTTGATATGAAAGGAAATCATAAGAAATAGATAATATAATTATCATCACATTAAGGGTTCTGATAAGTTGTAGGAAAAATCCTCTGTTTATCTTTCTTTAAACCTGTTTTGTTTTCCAAGTGTATTTGAGCTTAAAAATCTTACTTCCCATTTAAAAAATATGTAAAAACCAGAGAAACAAAAAACTTCCGTAGAACAATCTCTGTGAACAATCTCTATGAAAGTAACTCCTAGATAACACAGATATTCCATTTCTTGTTTAACTACCTACCTGTTTAATGACTGTTCAGACTTGAAACCGAGGCATGCTGTTTGGACTCACAACCCGCCCCTCAGACTTACGACACATCTTTTATTTTTTTGTAAAGTTTTGTACAGCTTGCTTATAGAACCTCAATGTATTATTGTGTACAGCATACCTTATTTACACAGTACTGTAATTTTTGCTGATTTTACTCTACAGTACAATAGTGTAGTTTTATGTTCTGCTATACATTACAGTATTACATGTAAGTCATGCAAATCAAAGCAAGGTCATCAAGTTGGAGCTTCTTTTGGCCATTTCTTTGTTCTGAATATTGTAATGTACATACTATATGCAATTCTCACCTGGTGACGAATTCACTTACCAATCTAGCTGCGCGAACTGAACTCAGTCCTTAAGCAAGGAATGTCTGTATTCTTTGAATTTTGAAAAGTTGAACAATAGAAAATTTTTGTATTATTTCAAAGTTGCTATAAAGATGATGGTCATACCAAGAATACTTCTCTCCTTTGCTCATGTGGTCAACGATAAATGGTTTCACAGCAGGGACTCATGCTCCAGATCCCTGTTTTTAACCATAAAATGAAACTAAATGTCATTTTGTTATTGAAAAATAAGGATCCTGGAAATGCATGATTACTGATCTAGGATCATGTTAGGTTACAGAATAGTTTTATTTCCAAAGAAATCAGATGGATCTGAATGTCACACACCATTTTATTATGTTTATTTGAGCCTTAATTACATTATACACTAGAAAGTTTGTGCAGAAAAGTAACACTATTCACACCAAAGCATTTAGTTACAAGTATAATCCCTGGTGTGATTTCATTCCAGATTAATCTGCCATGACCAAGAAATGTTAAACTATCCAGAAAAGAATATGCTTCTAGCAAATTCATGAAATAATTTTCTCCTTTCTTCTTTTTTTTATTGAACTCTGACACTGCAAAAAGGGCAGTTTCTCAGATTAAATCTGATGCCTTCTTTAAATTCATTTACCTAATTTTTAGTACAAAGAAAACACTTTGTATGTTATAATAATTCATATCAACACTGATAGACCATTCTAATACATTATATTTCTCCAACGTTGTGAGTGTACGTGTTTTCAAAACAATTTGGGCCATGTAAATTTTGCAATCTTATGAACTAATAATTAATTTTTTTCTTTTGAGAAAAGGAAGTTTTCTAGCACTGGCACAAATATGTTTTACATATATATTAACCTCTCTGTACCTTTACCTTTCCATTTTTGTTTTCCTCATTGTTAATGTTTGGCTATTATTCTTTATATGAGATGACAGTAATTCATCCTTGCAGAATTATTATACCATTCCAACTGAATTTTCACATTGTCTTTATTTGTCAGTTTTAAATTTTAATCCTAATTGTATGATTCAACTAAATGCAATAATCTTTTCTGAGATAATTCTGCATAGTAAGTTATGTTCTAAACTGCCACCATTAATTCAAAGAAATATTGGTAATAAGTGAAGTTTTGTCTGTGGAGATCATAGCAGAAAATTATATGAAAACCAAAATGTATTTCACACAAATATGGGTAAATCACCCTTGGGATCTGCAATGTGAATGTCAAAAATTCAGGACCCTTAGGCCCCGTGCTTCAGTGAGCATGACAGCGGGCAGGCAGGGCTGGAGGGAGATGAGGCTCCGTGGGGCATTGGCAAACCTGTCTTGTGACGCCAGCTGTCTCTTCTTGGTGCCCGGCCCTCTGCCCTGCTGGCACGTGATGTGATAATTGCAGTATATGGCTGCATTTATAGAACCAGTGGATAAAAGTAGCAGGCAAAAATTAGATATGATCTGGAATAAAATGCTATGACAACACTGTCGAGGATCAGAAAAAGTGTGATAAAAAGAATTCACTACCAGAGTCTCAAAATAAATGTCAACAAAATATATAATATTTTGAAAATTTTAATAAGTATGTTGTCCTGAATATAATAAAGAATGGGATGCAGCACTAACAAAAATTACTTAGTTGCATTTCCACTGCCCATGAATGAGATCAATGTAACTATGAGGTTGTGACTAGGAGCTCCTGGCTTTCTCGCCTCCTGAAGTATTTAATATGCTACCTATTAGGAAGTGCTGCCTTGAGCTTCGACTGCTTCACTCATGTTCTCTATCCACATCTGGCAGCATCTGGAAAACACAAATGTGAGCATTAGTACATATATAAATACATGAAGTGCTCTCTCTCCCAGGAGATTCAGCTGGCACAACCCAAGGAGATTTGTGCTTCAGTGTGACAGATGGACAGGAAGGGTGAGCTTGTGGGGAAAGCAGAAGGTGAAGTGGATAGTATTCTGGTAAGGGGGAATTGGAACGGTATTCTGGTAAAGGGGACATATTTGGATAGGAACTAATAATTATTTGTTGTTATTTCTCTTACAGTCCTTAATTATTGTCATTATCATGTTTATACTTCCACAATCAGCACATAATAAATCATCATAACCATTCTGAGGATATTAAGTACTGTGACTAACCTCACTTTAATCATCAGGTTATAGATAAGAGCTGGGCAGGGATCATTTCAGTTCTCTGGTTAATGTTCTATGTACACACATTCAAATACGAGAAATACACAGGTGTGCTTATTTTGAAGCAATGTGCTCCTTTGATATACTTGGTCTGACTCAGTTTGTATCAGTGAGTGCTTCCCAGGCATGGACACACAGGGCCTTCTTTCTTTGTAATGAATGAATCCTTTTCCACGGTATGTGTACCTTGGTCATATAATCAGCTTCTCGGAGAGGGAAATTTAGGTCAATTTCAAAATTTTTCTAAGAACTGGAGTTGCAATGAACTTCCTAAACCTAAACCTTTGAGTTCTAATGTGGAAATATGTGTGTGCGTTTTAAAATTTTTGGTACATACTGCCATTCTAATCAACACATAAAATATTTTTCAAATTTGTAGCATTTCCAGCTCCTGGGCCCCTAGTTATCATCTCATATCCTTACTGGCAATGGACATTTTCAACCTCTAGATTGTCATCGGACAATTCTACAAATCTTTTGACATTTCCTGTCTTACATAAGTGTAAGAGTTCATATTCAAGTTCATAAAGAAATTAGACAAATATAATCAACTTTTAGGTTTGTTTCTTTTTTTTCTGGTTCTGGGGATTGAACCTTGCCCTTGTGAGGCAGATGAGCCACCACTGAGCTAAATCCTCAGCCCTTAACTTTTAAATCACAGTGGTAACGAGCTTGGAAAATTGGAAAGGAGAGGTTGTGATTACATCAGAAATTAAAATTTAAAAGTTTTGGAAGATACTCCATTGGAAGAATAAAACTGTGGCCTGAGGACCACAGTCTTGGCCCTGGTCTAAGGAAAGATGGCCCCTGTGGAGGACAATAAGGCACTGGCTCCTCCTGATCCCACCTGAACCCAGTCTCTGCCCGTTCTCCTCACAAACCCAAGGTCAAGCCTTATCAATATATGGACTCTGAGACCAGGGGTGGTGCCCAATTTTAAGGACAGAAATGTGAGAAAAATGACTATTATCTTAGTATGAGATGGGAGGTTTCATATTCTGTAGACAAGTCATTTATCACAGTTAGAGTCAGGTTGATAAAAGATAGAGCACTTACAGGAAATTTGACATGGCTTCTGCTATTTTCATGGAAAATATGTTTTATGCCAACATCTCAGCATTTAAAAAGCATCAGTTATCTCTCCAGTGAAGCCCTGAATTTTAGGCTTTCAGCCCATTTCCCACTACCTTTCAGTTCTTTTCATCTGACACACTGCTGAAATTTGTATCACTGGAAATTTTACATAAAAAGAACTTTTGTTTTTACTTTGAGTAGACACTGAACAATACATTTTTTACAGAAATGCTTTCCCTGATAAGTGCACTGCCATTAAACTGAATTGTAAGGCAGTGTTTTTGTGATTTTTTAAAAAATAGAGTTCATCCTTTTCTAGGCTGACATACACAACTCTCCCTTTGTCTTTACTGTACCCAGTAGGACAGTAGATAGGGCTGCATATGATATCTGCAACATGCAGGAGTGAGGGCATATTACAAATGTTATTTGAGGATCATTCTGGTTACACTAGAAGGACAACTTTAATATGTATGAAGTACAGACTTGATGAGGCTGTGAAAACTGTGGTATTTTTGTCAGCAAAAGAGAGCCATTAACTTTCTGTAATAGCATTCTCAGGGCTGCTCAGTGTTCCAGTTTCCCTGGGTTTGCATCACGTGGTGCAATAACAAAAATTTATGTAGAACGACTTTGATGACTCAAGCCCACGTCAGCCCTGGCCAAGTGTTGAAGGAAGCCAACATGGACCATGGATGGAAAGGGCTACCTGGAAAGTAGGTGTGGATCACAGGATCAGGTCTATATGGTTTAGACATGACATTGGAGTTCTGATGGAGTGCATCCACTGGGAAATTCCTAGGACTTCTCTTTGCCCTGGTTTTGTCATGGCTTTGTCATGGAGAACTGTGGTTAGTTCAATTGCTCTCACTCAACAGACTTCTGATATTCCATGATCTTCTCAAAGTGCATCAAATGGATGGCTTATCCAGTAGAGCAGGCCTTTCTCTATAATTGGCAAACACTCACCCCAGCATTCATTTTGGGGAAAAGTACATTTATCACCTCCTTCCTTCACTAGATATTCTAACTGCTGTCCATTACCTCACACCTGTCCGCCACATGCTTTCCTCCTTCACCTCAGCTGGAGTGATGATGAGATCTTCATTTTCCAGAGTTCTGTGGCATTCATGGAATTACAAGAGCATCCTCAGGGTTACTCTTGCTCTCTCCTCTTCCCTCTCATCCCTATCTCTGAGCCCAACTCTTGCCCTTCAGCATCTTTTTCACAAAGTTATCCTCAGTCTTACACCTTAATTGAAATATTGTTCCTCTTAACTGTGTCTTGTACATTTATTCACTTTCTTTCTACCTGGTGGAGAATACAGTGGCCCTTGATAGGAACGAGACTATGCCTCTCATCCTCTGCCTGAACCAAGAGTCCTTCTTTAGCTTCTGATGCCATCTCTGATTCTTATGCTTACCTTTTTTTTACATATACTTTGCTATTTATTTAACATAAACCGTTTTAGAGATATAGATGCCATTCACAGGAGTCATTATAATTTGTTTTTAAAAGTGGAAGATGGCAGAGTTAAATTATTAAGTCTAGTTCTCAGTAGGTATTCTTATTTTAATTAATTAAAAAATCTAATACATGAAAACATAAAAGTTGTACATATTAATGGAATACCATGGTATGTTTAAATATATACATTGGTGAAAACATATAAAATCTTTTCTTTTGGTTTCTTGAATTGTACAGTAAATTATTGTTTTCTACAGTCACCCTACAGTAAAACAGCACACCAGGACTTCTTGCTCCTCTCTAGCTATAACTTAGTACCCACTGATTAAACTTTTTCCATCTCTCCTCCCTACTATTTCCAGTCTCTGGTAACCACTACTGAATGAGTAAAGAAAATGCAGTACATGTACAAAAGGACTCTTGTTTAGTTAAAAAAAAAGATGAAATTCTGTCATGTGCAACACTATAGATGGAACCGGAGATCATTGTGTTAGGAGAAATAAGCCAAACACAAAAAAAGACACGTACCACATGATCTCACTCATGGATGAAATATAAAAATGTTCATCTCCTACAACTTGAGAGTAAAACGGCCTTTTCAAAGCTGGTAGTTTAGATTTTTACTCCAGGCATGAATGAACTAGTGGAAACACTAGTGCTGATAAATTTTGTTTCAGGACGCTACTGTGATGGCTTTGTGATAGATCCATTGATGACCCTATTAATCTCATGAAATATACAGTATTGCCTTTAAAATCTATCAGATAGTAATATAATTTGATACAATAAATATTCTGCTCAAATAAAGTACATTGTCTGCCCCTCTAATTCCCGAAGCAACATCCCTGTAGCTTGTCTGTCAAGTATATGAGATTCATTATTTTTTAGTTGACTTGGCAATGTAATATGAAGGCAGCTTAATATTATGTGACTGATGACATTCTTTCCATATATATTGGTAATTTCACTGATTGGATAGTACTACATATTACCAAAGATTTCATTAGGGCTGTTATGATGATTCAAAAATAGTTATTTTTTCAATTGATGTTTAGTTATTTTTAAATCATATTATCTTTGGGCATCAATACAGCAGATAGTCTACCATGTAAAAAGCACAGGATTCTTAAAATTTAGGAGACATTGCCTCTGACTTGTTGATATCCATCTGGCTGAGAAATAGACTATGTCAAAGCCATCTGATTATCCATCTGCTTGACCCTTCACCCTTTATGTGTCATTACCTGTTACCAACTCTCCTAGGAATTCTGAGAAGCATTTGCATTGCTAATGACAGAAAAGATTCTCGAAGCACCTGAAACCCAGATGGCTGGTCAGTTGTATGTTGAGAGAGACCAAAAATTCTACTGAAGTTGCTACTCATGGAAAAGTAATCTAAGGGAAGTTGGCCAAGGATATATCACCTTTCTTTCTGTCACTTTGACTTTGTAATGAATACGCTCCAATATTTTCCAGGAGGAATCTACCCATAGTGTTCTTCCAACAATGCACTCGACACCATTATGTGATTCTAAATCCAGGAACCACAGAAAAACAGCAATTGAGAGGCTAGTACTTCTTTTTGTTTTGTTTTGTTTTTGGTATCGTGGATCGAACTCGGGTCCTTGCGCTTGCATAGCAGGCGGCGAAACCACTGAGCTAAATCCCCGGCCAAGAGGCTGGTACTTTTATTCCACTACTATAGATTTAGGATCTGTCATAAACCAAGAGGCTTGGCTCTACATCATTATTTTAAAAATCTGTATAATAAATTATATAGTTGTGATAGTAATTAGTCTGCAATTATTTGCTCTCTGGTAAATCAGTGTATATATACTTGTTTCTGCATTCACTTAAACTCATATGCACAACACAGAAGTTTTAAATGTGTACTGCAAAGAAACTTCTGTAAAATAAAGCAGTGGGCACCCTAATCCCTCTGAAACCTAAGCTTGTGTTCAGAAGCAGTAGTAATCCACCAGGTGAAACCATTTACTCAGAACATAACACCAGTAGGGCTGTACACTTATTGGATATGAGATCCCTGGAAGAAACTTTCAAATGTACTTGGTAATGGACTCTGCCACAAATCAATAAAAAATTACAGTACACATCTACAAAGTACTTGTTGCTGATACTGTTAGTTTTAAACCCTCCAGGTGATTTTAATGTGTAAACAACTACGAAAAAACATCCATATGTTGGTACTTTTTCACAGGACTAGAGTTTGCAGTGTCATTCAGTTACAGTATTTGATAACTGTATAGATTTGGAAGTGCATTAGGGTGCAGGTAACAGAGGTAAAGCAAATATTCTTAGCTCACAAGAACTTCCTTAATAAGTGCCTTAGACTAAATTAGTAACTGACCAAGTTAATCAGTGTCACAGGTCCTTTTTATTTCCCAACAAAAAAATAGACTGGGTTTCATTTCTTCTCCTTGATATTTTTTCTAGGAAACAAGAAGAAATTAATAATAGAAAAACATGTTTTCCATAAATTCCCCAAACAACTTCTTAGTGCCAAGAACTTCAGCCACAGAAGATGCTGAAAAGATCTATAAAGTATATTGCAGGGACTTTTTTTTTCTACTTTTATTAACATCAGTATTATTCTTGCTTTACATAGAAAAACTATGCAGACCATTTTGATATTCTTGATTGCATACAATAATTTATACCTGTCAAGAAGTCCTCAATATTTCTGTTGGAGAATACACTTTAAAATTATATTATAAAAATATAAAAACAATTTATATAAAATTTCTTTGAAGATTCGTTTTCGAAAGAGGAATCATTTTCTTTGAAATATATGATAGGTAGTTGCTTAATTGCAATGCCACACATGTGATACAATTGTACTGTCAAGCAAATTACATAAATGTAACATCCCTTTAACCAACCTTTGCTAGCTGGTCAATGGTCATGAAAGTTGTATTTTCCCGAGGCTGGAAAATCACCCCATCACACACAACTGTTCAAAAATTCAGATAGTGTACAATTTGTGTTATATCCTAAGGTGAAAGAGTTCCATTTTTATCACCTTTTAGTTCAATTATGAATGTAATTGCTCTGGCCCTTAGCTATATAATTACACATTCAACCTTTGTCTTTCATTGCTTCATGAATCTTTTTGACATTATTTCAAAAGAATTGATTAAGAGACAATTTTCCCAGGTTGATATGATCCACTTAAAAAAAGTTCCACTTAGTAATGCAGAAGACTTCAAAAAAGATATCTTTATTTTTTCACCTCATTCTCAGGTAAGAACCAATCAGGACACAGAAATCATACCATCGTTTGAAGAGGGAACATTTAATATAAAGCATTGTTAGCCATAATAGTATATATATATATATATAAAATGAAGAGAGCATGCTAAACAATACTTACTCTAAGGCTGAGAGAAAGTATCAAAGAGGAGAGAAATCTCAACAATAGGATTCAGACTTCCTGGAGAAGATATGATTGCAGACCACAGCATGGTCCCAGAAGTGTTTTGGAAAGCCTTGATAAGAGCTTGTGTACAGTTGAGGGGTAAATAGAAAAATCCCTTTAGGGAGAAGCAAATAAAAAACATGGCCAGTGCTGATAAGTAGGAAATATTGTTTTGCATTCATGGAAAAATGAGGCTGGGAACTAACCATGGACACACAAGGTATAATTAGAAAATACAGTGAATATTTAAATTTAAGAACAATTGATTGAAATAACTCCTCAAAATACTCTCCCTTGTTTTGAACACACTCATCTCATGATTCTTGCCACTTTCTGAAGCAGTTCCGCTAGTCCTCGTTCATAAGGGTCTTTAGTCACACTGTCCTGGTGTCTCCATGTTCTGAGTTGACTTGAAAGTTTATCTTTCCCAGTCATTTTGACTTTTTGGGAGAGCCAGAAGTCACACAGTGCTAGATCCCATGAATAAGGTGAATCAGGGCACACTGTTATTGTCTTTATAAACCTGTCTCTCTGTTGGATGTCACTCAGCAGTAGGCTTCACCATCTTTTTGATCATACCTAGTAAAGACACCCAGGAAAGAGGACTTCTGACAAGAACAAAGGGATAAGCATATTTGAACCAAGAAGGAATATTCTGGAGGGGATTCATGGCAATGCGTCTTTTACTGAAATTTTTTGAGCACTCTTGTGTAAGTCTCACTGAGGATTTCCTGGGCACAAATCATGTGTGAGTCTCAACAGAAGCAGTGCACAGGGATGTTCCTGACAGGTAAGGTCAGTGTGACAGTTCCTTCCCACACCCTGAACAGAGAAGTGGCTCCTTCCTCCTCCAGTGTCTACCCAGAACCTTCTAATGGCAAAGCTGAGCACCGAGCTGCAGAATGGACCCCAAGATGAAAGGTGGCTGTGTAAAAACACCGCTCAGAAACAGAACTCCATCATCATCCTGTGCCCCAGGAGGAGGATGAAAAAGAAAAGAAATGCCAGGCAGAACTAATGCAAGAAGCTTCAAAACCTATGGGAAGAAGATACTGATTTATCCTCACTTAAACCCAAGTTGTTAAAAATAAATGTAGTTGTCCTGAAAAAAACCCCTTTATTTCATTTGTTGGCATTTCAGAGACTTGTGTGTTTGTTTCAGAAAAAGAAAATCATATCTTGTTCATTAAATAGCCCTTTCCTAATTAAGTAAGTGTGGCATACAAATTTACAGAATAGCTATAACACAATAGAAAATGTGGCATAAGATAAAAACAAAAGCAAACAGTAACGCCTTTGCCAGTAATGCTGGTAGATTTCATCATAGGATAGTCATCGATTTATTTGCACTTAAAGAGCAACATAAATTCATACATCCGTTATTCCCTTAGGATATTGATGTTTAACAACAGTATGTTTACTAAAAACAATTTTTTACTGCATAACATATTGTATCCTGAAAAAGCTGGTTATTTAAAGAGAGAGATAGCTCCTCATAAATCATAACTCCCATGAAGTTTTGTATTGACAGAGGTAATAAAATAAAAATGAACCAGGATGTTTTCCTCAGAATTATCTATGTTTGAGCACAGTATCTTATTCAATTATAGTATTTGAATATCTTGCCATGAGTGAGTTTCTAGTAATATTCAGCCAAAATGTAAATCCAACCCACTCCCGAACTGAATCTCAGATATTTCCACAGATGACACTGATAAGCTAATTTTTTTGTTTTTGTTTTTGTTTTTTTAAGACTAGGAAAAAATTTTATTGGGAGAAAGAAAGCTTCTGCCTAAGAGACACAGAAGGGGGACTGGAAAGTGGATTGCCCACCCATCCCACTTTTCAAAGATGCTTTATACAGCAAAGCCATGTGGTGAGGCGGGCACAAAGTGGGACAAAACTATAAGACCCAATGGAAATTTTCAAGGTGGGCATGAGGTGGGACAAAACCATGACCAACCAATAAGATTACAAATACAGTCATCCAGGTAATATTGATTAAATGAGGATCAAATGGGAAGACAAGTCACATACAAGAAATTTCCCATTTAGAATATCAATCACTGCTATCTCTCTCTAGGGCAAGTAGTACTTCTTTTCCTTTTTATAATGCTAACCAGTGAATATGCCTCAGTTGTTCTCAATGTTGGTTCCTTGCTGTGTTGGCTCCTGGAGGGCTGGTGCCTTAAAGGAGGCCCTGTCTACCTGCCAACAAGATATCTAATTAACTTACCTATCTATAATAGTCCCCCCTCTGAAGAAGTACCCCTAGCTGCTGTGAGGGGGAAAAGGGCTAAGACTGTTCTGGCTACTTTCAGCTGAAGAGGGTCATAGTTGTGATCAGCAATCAGAGTTACTCTATGGAGTCTATCTAAAGGCCCTTGATAGGTGCCAGGCATTGTCATCTTGGTAGCCGTATAAAATTTGAGTCTGGAGGAGAGAAAAGGCAAAGAAACAGTTAAGAATATATGGGCTAAATAATAAGGTCAACAGGACTGCTATGAATATAGCCAACAAAGGTTTGCACTTGGAGGAACTGGTAATAGCCTCCCAGAAAGAGGATAGGGAGAAGGTCCAGGGGACTTCAGAATCCAACATAAAAGTCATATTATATAGTTTAGCAGTTATAAGCTGTTTACAAGGTCGATCTGGTGGATCCTGGTAAAAGAAGTCTAGCACATTTGTCATTGGTTCCATTTGTATGACTGCTTAGATTGGCAGCCTCTAGGTAAGAATAAACAAAACTTTTAAGAAATTAAAGCATGTATAATCTAAGCATGAGTACACTAGAATGGAAGGGCAGTTTGGGGAGAAAGTCACACTTAGAAATTGAAATAGTGATTGTAACCTGCTGGCTCTTAGATTCTTTCATTGATAAAGGTTATGTATAAGTCTTATACTTTGTCATAAATCTCTCTAGTTTTAGCTATAAGAAGATAAGAGACAATTTGAAGAACAAATCTTGCTTAAGAAGTTTAAAACTCTAGCTGGGCTCTTATAGATTTTACCATGTTTTTTTCCTAATGATCCATAACTGTGGTCAGCTACTAGAGTAGCTAGAAACTGCCAGAAGGGGTCAGTGACTGGAGCCCCTTTTTATATCTAGTTTTATTACTATGGCATTATTTTATACCTCTTTTGGTTATTCTTTTCTTCTGGGTCTTTAAGACCAAGTTAAAGTGAGACCTGTGGCAATCAGTATGAACCTCTTGCTATCTATCAAGATCAGTTAAGTCTCCTCAGGCATTACTTTGGAACCATGCATAGAGCCTCTCAGCTTCTCTTGTCAGTGTCAACCATCAGGATGGGGTATGGCCTTACTTGACCATGTTGCTTTCAGTGAAAGTGTGGGAGACTTTTCCCTCTTGGTGACCCTCCTTTGGCACACATTACATTTGTCTTCTGGTGTCCAGCAATCTCCTTCCTCAGGAGTTGAGTGACTTACAAAAGATGTAGAATCCGTGTCATGTATTCTTTGTTGACCTTGAGGGGCTAGGGCCAAAATATTGGCTGTCCTCATAGCCCAGTTACCTTTCTAGGTGTGGTCTCCAAACTTTAGTTGTTGAACACCCAGAAGAGAAGATCAGTGACATAAGTATTTCAGTAGGAGCACTGAGCTTAACTATTATGATTTTGTCTGGACATTAAGCACTTTTGAATTATAAAGGACAGTTACAGGACTATTATTTCTTATCAAGCATGGTTGTTTTAGCATTTGAATCCCTGCAGAATTTTAACAGACAACAGTTATATATTATAGAGAAACTTAAGATCAAAAGCTACACAAAGTGTTTTAGCATGACAATCATGATGACATTTTCTTTGTAACATTTACATCTCCATCTTAGTCTTTCAGTCAAACACCTCCATCTGATGACAAGACATTAAATGACATAAAGAAAACTCTTATTTGTTATCCTTTAGTAGGATGCCATCTAAAGAGAACATACATATTGGCCTATAAATGTACCTTAGGGGTTCATAAAGTCTAGTTTCTAATTTTAGTGTGTGACATTGTTTCAACTGTTTGGTGACTGAACATCCCTAAGTGTGGTGACACATATAACATGCATCACATAAGTTTTTAAGAAAACTATTATTGGAGGACCCCTCGGCTAGCCCACCAGCAAGCAGCTAGGCTCTTGTGCTGAGAGGCCACTGGCCATCTGGAGCCCAGCTCCGTGCAGCTTGCCATGTGGCTCGACCAGTGAGATGGTGAGGACCCCTTGGAATGCCCACCAGCAAGCAGCTTAGCCATGGGGGTGCCTGCAACCCCCACCCCCAAACCCCACCCCTGCTTCTGTCCTCCTGGCTGTGCCACTACCTGGTTCCACACTACAGAGGCACAGGGGGCATAAAGGCCACTGTTCTGAGCTCCAGAAGTGAACAACAGATAGAGGCCCTCTCACAGGCTACTTGATGAAAACTGAAGCCCACTGGAAAAGTGAAGTGAACCTCTACAGTAAAGGCACACCAGAGCACTGTACTTGGTAAGTTGGAGGGATCATCACTTCCCATTGGAACCTGGACTGTCTTCAGGGAAAGGGCAGCTGGAACCTGCAGTAGAGCCTTGCAGAGTTCAAATCTGCAGGAGAACAGGGAGCTCAACTTGGGACTTTCAGCCATAAATCTGCCTGAATTTCATGGATCTGAGACTGGCTTGCTAAGACTCAGTGACTTATATCTGCACACTGCTGCCCATGTAATCTATTGTGACAGCAGAGACATACCCTGAAGGAGGCCCTTCATTTTTATCTTTTGTTATTTTCAAAATTATTGTTAGTATTTTTTTTCTCTTATTTTTAATTTTTTTCTACTCTTTTCAAATTTTTATTTCTCTTTTTTCTTTCTTTTCCTCTCTCTCTCTCTCTCTCTCTCTCTCTCTCTCTCTCTCTCTCTCTCTCTCTCCTCCCCCCCCTCCCTCCCTCCCTTGCTGTCCCACATTGTTCTTCATACCCCTTTGTGTTCCTGTTCTGGCCCTAATTTGTATTTTTTCTTTATTCTTCTTTCTCTCGCCTGTGTCTTCTGGCTTCACTGGTAAGCTTCCCCTATCCTTCTACCTACCTATCCCTCCCTCCCCAACTCCTTCTAACTCCCCATTCCAAAGGGTAAAGTTGCTATATTGAAGAGTTTATTAACTATAAATATATGTTGGGTTTGTTCTCGATTTTGATTTGATTCACACAGTTAAAGGTGATAGATTAATAACTACCACAAATTGTCATTTTCTAAGATGTACTTGATGCTATGGTGTTGCTGATTGTATCACTTGGGCTAAGGTGCTGTGAATGATCTGATCATTTGTCCTTCCTGGTATAATGAAAATGAGATAGCTTCAGGGCCATTAGAGACTCAAAACCTAAAGACCAGCTATATCTGGAAGACACCTCTGAGAAGCAATCATTCCATATGGGTTCCAACTACAAGCAACAAAGATATTTACAATAAACAACTTCAGAGTATCAACCCAGGAATTAAACCAAGGACAGTACCAAAAACAAAAATGAGAAGACATTTAAGCAAGGTATAAACTCATACTTCCATCTCTCAAAAGGCAAATTCGGGGGAAATGAGGTGGAAAAGTCTGATAATCAACCAGCTGGACACCCTGAACTGATAGCACAGGAAGTAACAAAACGGAATGAATGAGGCTCTAGAAAAATTCAAAGCAGAAATAATCTCCCAGATAACTACGGAGATGGTGAGCAGAGTTAAAGACATGTTTAGAGGCTCTAGAACAGAAACAGATTAAAAAATAGATGAGCTCAGAAACATGCCGGAAGCCAGGAATGCCCAGCATAAGAAAGAAATGGAATCCATGAAACAGATTCAAACAGATATCCAGGAGATTAAAAACTCCATTGAAAGTATGCACAGCAGATTAAGGGAATGTGAGGATAGAGTATCAGATATAGAAGACAGGATTGCAATTAATGGCCATGAAAACAGAGATTTCTTAAAAATAGTAAGGGACCATGAGAAATCAATCCAGCAGCTGCTAGATGATGCAAAGAAGAGTAACATAAGACTGATAGGAGTCCACGAAGAAACAGGAGAATGTACAATTGACATAAAAAAACTGTTCACAGAAGTAATAGTGAAAACTTCCCAGACAGAGGTAGAGAATTGGACATACAGATAAGTGAGGCATATAGAAATCCAACTAGCCATGATAAAAAAATAATCTACACCTAGACATATAATAGTCAAGATCCCAGAAACCTAACAGAAGAACAAAATCCTACAGGCAGTTAGAGAAAACAAACAAATCACCTACAAAAGAAAGCCCATCAAAATCACAGCAGACTTCTCAACACAAACCCTCAGTCAAGCAGAGCCTTGGAAAATAACTTCCAGCCTACGCTGTTGTATCCTGCAAAATTATCTTTCAAAATCGATGGGGAAATTAGATACTTCCATGACAAAGAACATCTGAGAAATTTCATGAACTCCAAACCAGCACTCCAAACAATTCTAAACAATATCCTAGAAAAAGACAATGAAGGTCACAACTCCATGAGGCTCAACAGAGGGAAGCCACCAGCCAAAGTAAGAAACTAAAGGGAAAGGGAGAAAAATAAGAAATAAAAGAGCCAACGAAAATAAAACATCTTGACAAGGATGAGTCAATATCTATCAATTATATCCATCAATGTTAATGGCCCCAATTCACCAATCAAAAGAAATAGACTGGCAGAATGGATTAAGAAGCAAAATCCAACAATACGCTGTATACAAGAAATGCACCTAACTCGAAAAGAAATTCATAGAATGAAAGTAAAAGGATAGAAAACAGTTTTCCATGTGACAGGAATCCAGAAAAAAGAATGAGTAGCAATCTTATTTGGAGAAAAAGTGGATTTCAAACCAAAACTAATTAAGAGAGACAAAGATGGTCACTCCATCCTTGTGAAGGGAACAATCCAAGAGGAAGAGATGACAATCCTAAATATATATGCACCAAATATGAATGCCCCCAATTATACAAAACAAATATTAATGGACATGAAAAACCAAATAAGCACTAATACAATTGTAGTAGGGGACCTCAATACCCCACTATCACAAATAGACAGATAATCTAGACAAAAAATTAACAACAAAATTCTAGAACTGAACTAAGCTATTGAACAAATAGACTTAATAGATATTTACAGAGTTTTCCATGACACAAAATCAGAATACACATTCTTTTTGGCTGCACATAGGTCATTCTCCAAAACAGACCACCTGCTACCTCATAGGACATGTCTAAGTAAATGTAAAAGAATTGAAGTTACCCCCTATATATTATCAGACCATAGTGCAAATAAACTGGAGAGTAATGGCATAAGAAACTGCAAGAATTTCACAAACACATGGAAATTGAATAAAACTCTCCTGAACAACCAATGGGTCACAGAGGAAATTAAAGAAGAAATTAGACAGTTTTTGCAATTAAATGATAATGCCAATATAACATACAGGAATCTATGGGACACAATGAAAGCAGTTCTTCAAGGGAAATTCATAGCAGTGAATACCCACACTAGGAAAACAGAGTGAGCTCAAATAAACAACCTAATGCTGAATCTTAAGCGCCTAGAAAAAGAAGAGCAAGACAAACCCAAAGCTGGTACAAGAGAGGAAATTATAAAGATCAGAGCAGAAATCAATGTAATGGAGACTAAGATCTATGAATTTAAGAGTTGGTTTTTTAAAAGAGTAAATAAAAGTGACAAGCCCATAGCCAACCTTAGCAAAAAAAGGAAAGAAAAGGCTCAAATCCTTGTGATTAAGAATGAAAAAGGTGAAGTCACAACAGACCCAGCAGAAATACAGAGGATCATCAATACCCACTTCGAGAACCTGTACTCTAATAAAATGGAAAACACAGAAGAAATGGACAGATTCCTAGATACATATGAATTGCCAAAGTTAAATGAAGAAGATATAGAAATTCTAAACATACCAATTACAATGAGTGAAATTGAAAATGTAATAAAAAATTTATCAACAAATAAAAGCCCAGGTCCTAATGGCTTCACTGTAGAATTCTACAAGATATTTAAAGAAGAAATACTGCCATTACTCTTTAAGCTCATCAAGGAATTTGAAAGGGAAGAAGAAATACTTCCAAATTCATTCCTGGAAGCAAGTGTTACTTTGATTCCAAAACCAGGGAAAGACCCAAGCCAAAAAGAGAACTGCAGGCAAATCTCCCCAATGAACATAGATGCAAAAATCCTCAACAAGATACTGGCAAACAGAATACAGAGGGTCATAAAGAAGATCACACAAGCTGACCAAGTTGGATTTATCCCAGGGATGCAAGGATGGTTCAGCATATGTAAATCAATAAATGTAATACGCTATATTAACAGTCAAGGACAAAAACCATATGATCATCTCAATAGATGCAGAAAAAGCATTCAACAAAATCCAACACTCATTCATGATAAAAACCCTGCAGAGAGTTGGAATAGAAGGTCTTTATCTCAACCTGATTAAGGCTATCTATGAAAAACCAGCAGCCAACATCATACTAAATGGTCAAAAACTGAAAACTTTCATGCTAAAATCAGGAACAAGACAAGGATGCCCACTATCACCACTTCTGTTCAATAGAGTTCTGGAAACATTAGCCACAGCAATTAGAAAAGAGAAAGAAATAAAAGGAATAAAGATAGGAAAGGAAGAATTGAAACTGTCATTATTTGCTGACAATATGATACTGTACATAGAAGACCCAAAAAACTCAGCCAAAAGACTTCTAGACTTAATTGATAGATTCAGTAGAGTGGCTGGATACAAGGTCAACCTCAAAAAACAATAGCCTTCTTATACACAAATAACAGACTCACTGAGAGCAAAATTAGGGAAACAATTCCTTTTACCATAGCATCCAAAAATTGAAATATCTAGGAATCAATCTAACAAAGGAAGCAAAAGACCTCTATACTGAAAACTACAGCACTCAGAAAAAAAGAGATCGAAGAGGATATAAGAAAATGAAAAAACACCCCTTGCTTCTGGGTAGGAAGAACCAATATAGTGAAAATGGCCATACTTCCAAAACTACTATCTAGATGTAATGCAATGGCAATTGAAATTACAACCATATACTTCACAGAACTAGAGAAAACAATCCAAAAATTCATTTGGAACCAGAAGAGATCTAGAATGATAAAAGCAATTCTAAGCAACAGAGACATGGCTGGGGGTATCACAGTCCTCAACTTGAAACTATACTACAAAGCTACTGTGATAAAAACAGCATGGTACTGGCAAAGGAACAGACCTAAGGATCAGTGGAATAGATTAGAAGATGCAGAAACGACTCGAGACATGCTCAGCCACCTCATCTTTGACAAAGGAACCAAACACCCTCACTGGAGCAAAGATAGCCTATTTAATAAATGGTGTTGGAAAAACTGGATTTCAACTTGCCAAAGATTTAAAGTAGACCCATATCTATCACCATGCACTAAAGTAATATCAAAGTGGATTAAAGATCTAAATATTAAAACAGAAACATGAAACCTGCTGGAAAATAAGTTAGGCAGAACTCTTGAAGACATTGGCATAGGAAAAGACTTTATCAAGAAAACCTCAGTAGCATGGGAACTAGTACAAAGAATCAACAACTGGCGTCTCATGTTATTAAAATCAATATGGAGATACCTCACAGAACTAGGGCTAGAGGTCCCCTGTGACCCAGCTATCCCCCTGCTGGATATCTTCCCTAAAGAATTATACCACAGTGATATATATGCATCCATGTTTATAGCAGCACAGTTCGTAATAGCTAACAGTTGGAAACAGCCCAAGTGCCCATCAACTGGAAACTGATAAAAAAGATGTGGTTTTTAAAAAATAAAATGGAGTACTACTCAGCTATAAAGAATGAGAAACTAGAGACATTTATAGCTAAATGGATGCATATTGAGGCCATACTCTTTTTTTTTTTTTTGGTACTGGGGATTGAACTTGGGTCCTTGAACTTTCACAGGAGGCAGTGAAACCACTGAGCCAAATCCCCGGTCCCTGAGGCCATACTCTTAAGTGAAGTAAATAGGACCCACATGAGTAAATACCAAATAGTTTCTCTAGTATGAGAAACTGAAAGTGTAAATAAGGATTAAAATGAATAATTGATATTTTGAAATAGGAAGAAAAGGTCCAAAGGCATAGGGGAAGTGGTGTGGGAAGGGGAAAGGACAGAAGGGAAAGGAAAAATTATGAGAAAAGAAAAAAATGGAAACAAAGTCTATGTAAATAGGGAAGAGTTGAGAGGGTGAAGGGTGAACAGGTAATGGGGAAAAATAAGAACCAAGATACATCATGTACAGGTACAAGCACCCAATGATAAATGTAAATGTATTGTATACTTAAAATGTACCAATAAAAGAATTTAAGGAAAAACCAAACAAACAAACTATTATTTGACTGTTTTTCTCATGTTGGCTTGAAATGTACCTCTTATCACAAGTAGCTGGAGTGCAAGAGAAAGGCAGATACCTGAGTCAAAGATCATTACCATAAACTATATCTTAGAGGACATATACACCCAGAAGGGATGAAGGATATTTAGTACACCATGAAATAACAATGAATATCAGTTACATGAAACCCCTTGTCATTTAATTTTGTTTTGTACCAAGAACAATTTAAATAAAACCTTGTTTTCCCACAGAAAACTTAGACCATGGCCAATGTATACATATCACAATAATATGTTTAGCAATGTATTTTCCATAAGGCTATGGAAATTATTGGGGTCCCCTCTGTGAGCAAAGGCTTCAATGAATTATTTCCCAGGCAGCTGCTCCTTTATTTACCAAGGGTAGTCCTGTCCAGTAGTTTTCCTAAGCCCAAGAGTCTTTAGTATTATCTTAACAAATTTTTGGATGACCTGTGAGAGCCAGATCATAACAATTAACACATTATTTTTGACCAATGAAAGATTCCTGAGTTATAATATATAGACAATATGTACTGTATTTGTAAAACTAGTCGATGTTATTTGGATAATCTGTCAACCTGGGAGAAGCATGTCTTTAGTGACATTTATCTAGCATTACAGGCAAACATCTTAAAAAATCCAAAATGCAAAAAGAAAAAAGCTCAAACACAAGAGGTGTGTGTGTTGTAACAAATTGAACAGACAGACAAACACACACATAAGACAATTTGTTTATAAACCAGATTGCACTCAGATGTATTTGGCCAAGTTGAATTATAATAACTTTTATAATTTTTAAGTTTATAATTATAAAAAAGACTAGTCAGAACTTTGTAAATCAATTAACAGATTTCTTATAATAAGAATCAAAAGGAATAAAAATCTTCTACACCTGTGAAAGCAAAGACCATTTTTAGATGGGCCCTATGCTGATAGTTTATCTGACTGGAATATCCAGATATATAGGCTTCTCATGGTTGCTTTTAGCCACATATAACTGTTCCCTCTAAAGGGACAGACTGTTACAAGTAATTTTAACTATCTCCAGTGGGGGTCTGCTCAGGCCAGGTTTGCATGTAGAAGAGACTAGGTGACACTCTTTGGAGCTAAGTATGAATTTCAAACAGTGAGGGAAGAAGAAGGCCTGTCAAGGCTCCAACCTGCTGTGCTGCAGATGTCTACCTATGACAGTTTTTCCCATTTTGAAAAGAAACAAAGGGAAAGAAGGTATCCCTGTCTACCTCTCTTGTTCTGTGCCCAATCTAAGGTGCCCCTTACACTATCTCATCCAGTGCCAGTGGCGGCAGACTAGAGGTGCAAGGAAGTGGCCCGAGCTGAGTTAGCTGTCCTTACCATTCTCTAATTTTGCCTGAGGGCTGAAAGACAGATAAATCTGAACTAAAACTTTTACATTTATCTTTTGAGAGTTTCAGGATTAAACCTAAATCAGTTTTCTATATGGCCCAGTGATAAATGAAGGTCAGCCCTACTTCCAGGGAGGGGAAACACCATTCTGGAAGCTTTGTCTTGAAATTCAGCCCCCACAGAAAAGGGAAGTACCTTGAATCAAACTGCATTATTTTTCAGAAGCACAACAGTGGAGATGGGACAGAAGAGTGCCTTTAAGTATGGCACAAGAACTACATCTTAACCATCTCAGGTCTAGAAGGACAACTAAGATCAGGAGCTTTTCCAGAGTGGATCTGTGATCCTTAGCAAAACATGCCTCCAGAGACAAAAGCTATGATTGACTCCCACTGCATTGCCAAGCAGAAAAATCAAACCAATAAGCAAAGAACCCAAATGGCTGCTTTTTGCCTCTTGAAAGAGAATGAAAGTGTTCTAACTATATTGTTTAGGCTTTACCCTTTTAATGAGTTACTCTGAGTCTATAATATCTAATTTATGATTGACATACACTACAGGCTGTTGAGCAGCTCCCTGATGTTGTAGAAACACTCCCAAAGCCATGTCTCACCTTTTATTAACATACAAACTGAAACGGTGTCCTGAAGTTAGGGACTTAGAAGTGCTTGTTTGAATTTCTAGAGTTCGGTCTGGGAATGAGGTCCCCAGGTGTCTGTCTCTTGGGTTTCTCTATAAGCTAATAAAGGGGTCACGCTATCTCACTATATCCTGCTATCTGAAAGCCACAAAAGCCTGTAATTTCCAGGAATCTCCTTAGCTATTTTAGAGTCTTGCTCTGTGGAAAGGAAAGAATTGGTTTAATTCTTTCTTCCCCCAGTCTTTGGGTTCCCTTAGATATAATAAGGCCTAAATATTTTACCTTAAGGCCGCAAAATTGTGCCTTAGATCTAGAAATATTATATCCCCTATCTGTTAGAAAATTTAGCAGAGCAGATGTCTTGGCTAGAAAGGTCTTCTGAGGGGGCACATAATAGCATACTGTCTACATATTGCAACACTGTGACTTGGGAAAAACTATAGTATTTCCTTTTATCAAATCAGGATGTAGGGATGTCCTATTTTTCCTGATAAATAGTTGACAATTTAAAATAATTGAAGGACTCAGTTCTCATGTTTCTTAGACCTTTACGAACGCATGCCTGAAAATGCCTTCTATTTAATCTCCTATCTGATTGGCAGGCCAGTGGGGGTCTTGTATAGGAACTGTTTGTGTTCTAGTAGAAACCAGTTGTTCCTCTGGCTGCCTGTCTTTTTGAGCTTCCAAAGTTGAAATATCTGTCTCTCTATATAGTAGCAGCTTGTAATACTACTTGTCTCTCATTAGAAATTAATGTTTGATTTAAGAGCAACATTACATCTTTTTAACCTACTCCATAGGTCTGAGGAAGTCCTCTAAAGACTTCAATGTATACATCAGGGTCATCTGAAAACTTTTAAGTGTCATTTGATCTGTCTAAGATTACTGAGAGAAAAAGATACATGGACACAGGCAGTCCCATATTTGTCATTTACTTCCTGCAAGGGATATTGTCTTTGAGAAACCTCAACAACTTAGCTAAGGATGGATATAGCCTCATGGAGATTAATTATAGCTGGCCTAGAAATTCCACCCTCAGCACCTCATGGTTAGGATGAACAGTAGCCTTAGGCTTAAAGGTACTGAATGCCTTAAGGGTGGGGTGTCTCTCATTTTTTCTATGTCCACATTTATATTTGAACACAAGCAAGAATTACTTCTTAATGTAAAGAAAATCTCAGTATAAGATTATTTTGACCATTTTCTCCCTTTTATAGTATAATTCTAATCAGGAGATAGCATCATAGTACTTCACTCAGTGTACTTGGCTTAAGGAGGTAGGCACACCACACGCAGGTGTAGAGAAATACTAAATTGCTCCTTAATATATTCCAAAGGAGTAAGAGGTTCAGATATAGAGTCTTAATTTGAAACAAGAGAAACAAATATGGCATCTCATAAGTCTCTGCTTGATTCCTGTGCTCCCTAGGGCGACCCCAGGGGATCCCCCAAGGTTTATACCACTCCAGGGTAGGTAGCTACCATCTGGAGAGAGAACCAGAAAATAAAACTGGATTGGACTATCTACCCTTTCCCAGTGTGAGATCTTATCTTCCTTGGGTAACTCATATCCTTACTCCAGTAGGTACTCTTAAAGCGCAAGTTACAATTGACTTCAGTCATAACAATAATGTTTAGAGAAGGACGTATTACTAGCAAACCAAGAGATTTAAACCACTGCTATCTAGTTTCTTGAAAGAGAGAGAGGAAGCAGTCAAATTAGGGCACTTTTCCTGCAAAAGAGATCACCTCCAGAGATGGTAAGTCAGAGATTCTGCCCTGGGCCCTAGGGCAGAGAAAACTCTGAGAAATTTCTATTGTCTGTCCAGTCATTTAGGCAACTTTTACTAGCAGCAATACAAGGTTACTCATTTAAGGTCCATTTTAAATTCACAGAGTATTTGAAACTCACAGATCTTTCTAGCAGCCACTATCTACATAGTAAAGGCACTCTTATTGATGTCCTATGCATGCATGAATGAAGAGAAAGGCTAGCTAAGATAGTCCCATATTCTAGTCAATGAGTAAAAACACAAATGCAAGTTACTGATTACTATTTTCCCTAGTGTAAGACAAAACAGTTGTTTCGAGTCGCTTTAGTCTGACTTTCTGGAAGGAGGAGTGGTCTGACTACAAGGGATTTTCAAATGAACTCCCAACAAGTTGGGGAAAAGTTTAAGTGGAGTTTTAAACTCACTAGCTGAGAGAAAAAGCCCAAGCTGAGATAAAGCTCAAGCTGGTTAAACATCCCTCAAAAGTACCATACAGCATTTTATAAGTCCACAGTCAATGTTTCAAAGTCCTTAACCTGTCAGAAAAGGCATTTTTTCCCCTACACACATAAATGATGAAGACCATCTGAGAGGGGGTTCAGGTATTTTTACTCTATCAAAGATTTGTTTTGTACATTTGTGTAGAGGTCTTACTAGTATTAGAGAAAGCAGTCCAGACCTGTAGCTCAACTCTTAACGGAGGCTTAAAAAAGGGCTCTGCCCTAAAGGAAAACAGCTTCCAACCCAGATTGATGTACCCTGCAAAACTATCTTTCAAAATTGATGGAGAAATAAGATGCTTTCATGATAAAGAGCACCTCAGAAACTTCATGAATACCAAACTGGCACTCCAAAAAATTTTAGACAATACCCTAGGAAAAGACAATGAAGATCACAACCCCAGGAAACCCAGCAGAATGAATCCATTGGTCGTGACAAATTAAACGCAAAGGGAGAGAATCCAACAAAAAGAAAAAGTCATGACAAGGCTTTTAAAACTTTTAACTTCATCTCCCTAATGAGTGTATAATTCAATCTTGTTATTGTACTGATTAGTATTTTTCTGATTCTAGTGTTGCACACCTTTCCTTGTGCTATACTGGCTATTTATCATCTTCTTATGTCTACTTTTTCATTGGGTTGTCTATTAATGAGTTGTAAGAGTTCTTTATATATTCTGCTCATAGGTTATATGCATTGTAAATATGGTCTGTTTAAGGACTACTTTTCATTTTAATGATGTCATTTAAAGTTCTAAATTTTGATGGAATCTCATTTATCAATTTTTTTCTTTTATAAATCATGTTTTTTGTATCCTAGGTAGTTCTTGCCTACCCTGAATTCATAAATATTTTCCCTTATAATTTCTTCTTAAAGTTTTATACTTTTAGGCTTTCTTATTTAGCTTCATAGATCCCTTCAAGTTATTTTCATGTGTGGAACAAAAGGGTTGAGGTTAATATTTTATATATGGATACCAGGTGTTCTAATGCCATTTGCTGAAGACACTATCTCTTCCTCGGCTCTTGAATTGAGTTTATATGCTATAAAATGCTAATGTTAAATAATCTTTCAAAACTCAGTGGACCATATATGTGTGGTTCTATTTCTAGATTCTCTGTTTTATTCAAATGATCTATATGTCTTTCCTTACACCAACACTGCCTTGATTACTGTAGCTTTAGAAGAAATCTTAAAATTGGGTGCCAAACGTCTTCCAACACTGTTTTTGTTTTTGTTTTTTGGCTTTTCTGGGTCCTTTGTACTCCTACCTAACTTTTAAATTTCAATATCCAGTTCTTCCTTTATAGCAAGTATACACAGACCTGAAGTTTTATATATACCTCGTGTTTTCTAATCCTGCTAAATTCAAGTACAAGTTCTAGGGGCTCATAGAGATCTCTTAGTATTTTCTCTGTAGATGATCATTTCATCTACATATAAAGATTTTGCTTCTGCCGTGCCAATCCTATCCTAGTTGTGTCATTTTATTGCCAGACTATTTTGGTTTAGACCTATGTTTCAAAGTCTAATGGACAGATGAACAGTAGGCATATATGGCCTTGTTCTCCACTTTAGGGAGAAAGCATTGTATCATCTCCACGCATAGAAGGAATTTTTGTTGGAAGTATGGAGTACATGTCTTTGATCTGTTCAGAAGGTTCTGTTCTACTTCTAGTCTCCTGAGAGCTTTTACCATGAACAGCTATAGAATTTAGTCCAATACTCTTTCTCCAACTAGTGACAGGATCATATGGCTTTCTCCTTTCCTCTGTTAAAATGATGACTTTTGGGGGTGGATCTTCCAATGCTCAACCAACACTACCATTCCTATAACAAAACCACTTTCTACATACTGCCAGATCTGACTTCTAAGAGTTTGTTTTCTTAAACAAATTTCTATCTATGTTCATACTTTTTTCTTCTATTATCTTTATCCAGTTTTAGGATTAGCACAATGTTGATTTCCTAAAATGAAGGGAGAAGTGTTCCTTTTTTTTTTCTGCTTTAAATGTTTCATATAATTTATCAGTCAAAATGTTTATGAGCCTGCTGTTGTCATATAGGTAGGTTTTCAAGCTAGGAATATACTTTCTTTAATAGGTGCTATTCAAATTTTATATTTCCTCCAGAGTTAGTTTCATTAATTTGTCTTCTAAGTTACTTCTCAGAAGTTGTCAAATTTATTTCAAAAAAGATTTTTGTAATATACCTTCTGTATTCTTTTAAATTCTGTAAAATCTGTGGTAATGTCTCCTAGATCTTAATATTGTAATTTAAAAAATGTATAACTGATATTGTGTAACAGGAAGAAAAGGTCTAAAAGAGCAGGGGAATTGGGAGGGGTAGGGGAAGGTAAAAAAGGGAAAGGAAAAAATATGAGAAGAGGAAAAAATGGATACAAGGTCTTTGCAAATATGGAAGGGTGGAGGGGGTGAAGGGGGGGCAAGGGAAGGGGAAAAAAATAAGAACCAAGAGACTCATGTAATGCTACAAGATCCCAATGATGAATGTAACTGTATTGTATACCTAAAATGTACCAATAAAGTTAATGGGGGTGGGGAAGGGCTCTGACAGCATTGTTTCAGGTCACTCTGAGACAGAGGATATCTGGTGATCACTGAAAGAGTTCCCCTTCCACCTCACTGAGGAGTCCAGATAGGGACAAGATGTGGAGATTTTCTGCTGATTACCCAGATGGGCTGTTGAGAGCTAGTTTCTTCTGAGGGATCTTTGAGTATCCGTCAGAGAGTAGCCCTGGCCATGACCCTCAGTTTTCACCTCAGTTTCCGCTAGTTCCAGGCAATCAGAGATCTGTCACTGAAAGGAACCCAATTGCCTATCTGGTCAACATTCTACCCGCCATTGGTGTCAGTGGGAGTGGGGGTTCACCAGAGGGCAACTGGGGAAACCTGTCCTCTGCTTTGTGAGTGGCAGCTGCCCTAAAGGCAATAACTAGCTGGCAGAGTAACCACTGTTTGGCATTCTATAAGGGACAGATAAAAGTCTGAACTGTCTTTATTTGAGACAATTTCATAAGGGACCCATTTTACAACATTTTTAAGCAACTAAGTCCAAATGCAACACATACAAAACAAGAATAAAATGTAATTTTAACAAAAGACAATGCATAAGAAAAACAAGAAATTTGCAAACATTTAAAACACACAACTTAAAATTAAGACACTTGTGAAACAAAAGCCAAAACAAAGGCCAGAATTTATGAAACAGAAACCAGAATCTATGAAACAAATAGTCAGAGCCTATGAAATTAAGAGTAACAATCTATGAAGCAAGAAGACCAAAGTTAGAACCTATGGAACAAAAGCAAACTCTTACCTCCAACCAGTAATCTCAGTGGAAGACCTCCAAAATGATATAGGGGGAAGAGATGTAACTCCCAAACCTACTACATATCCAAAACATGAGTTTGTGTTCTCTAACATCGAAGAATGAACTCTAGGAACAATGGAGGTTAAGAGTAGGAAAAATTTATTGGGAGAAAGAAAGCTTCTACCTAAGAGAGACAGAAGAGAGACTGGAAAGTGGGTTGCCCCTAATAAGCTAATGTTGATACAGCATCTGTCATAAATGATGCCCTGTGGGACTGGGACCCTGACCTTTGAGGACAGAGAGTTGCATTCATATCAGTATCTTCTGGGAGAGCCAAGCCAAATCTCTAAAAGCACAGGAGAAATTGTAAAATGAGTCTTGCTGCTGTAGGATAGAATTGGGAAGCACAGGTTAAGGAACCTGCCATGTGACTCAAAGAAGCCTGATGTAAAGCAGCAGGAGATGTGGGAAAGAGCAAGTCCTTTCTCCTTGAGATGAGAAGGATTCCTGCAGTTCTCACTATCACCAGTCTAACTTGGAGTCAGAGGAAAAGAAAAGTAATAAGTTCAGATTTCCAGTCCTAGCCTGATAAATCTGATTAGAGATTGCTAAACTTGGAGCTGAGAGGCAGTATCTTAATAACTGCCACAGGTAGTCTTAGACTTTGACCAACTCTTTCTATAAATCAACAACAAAAAATTCACTAGAGTACAGAAAGGTCATTATTTTCCATTTGCATGCATAATTTTTGACTCTGGGTATTTCATTGTTCCATCTTGGCATGTCTGCTGTGAAATGAATTTCGGATTTGAAAGCAAAACTTTCTTTTTCTTTCCAGCCATCTCCTAACTGAAAGCTTTGAAATCACTGTTATCCTAATGTCCACTTCTAATTTAACTCAGTTTACTATTCTCTGTGAAAACATTGTGGAATGTTAACATTATTTATTCTCCCAAAGGTTTGAAATTACTCCCTGATGAAGTCAACTATTTCTGACCTTTGCTTTTGGGAGGGCTTCTAACTGCAGTTTCAATGTCATTAATATATGTAATATGTTACTTGTCATTCACATTTGTGCTACATATAAGGGTAAAACATAACTTATGGGCCGAGGATTTAGCTCAATGGTGCCACACCGGTCTCACAAGCGCACTGCTATAACCAAGCAGTACAGTCTGGATAGTTTAAATAGTGGAAATGCATTTTCTCATTGTTCTGGTGGCCAAAGTCCAAGGTATCAGGGAGTTGTTTTCCTTATTCTGAGTTGGAGACAGCTGTCCTCTCTGCATTTCCCAGTGGTCTTCCCTGGGTACAAGTCTGTATGATTACTTCTTTTTCCACTCTCTTTTTCTTGAAAGGATACCTTTTATATTGGTTCAAGGCCTACCCTTATCATCTCTTTTTGAATTACTTTTTGAAAGGCCCCATCTCCAAACACAATCCCATTATGAGGTACCAAGGGTTAGAATTTTACTACATGAATTTTGAGAGGATACAACACATCCATATTAAAGGCCAGTGAATTTAGGGTCCTAGAGGTCACGACTGGTGCTCTGTTGCCCTGAGTACAGCCTTGGATGTGAGTCCCAGTGACTGAGATGTGGTCTCCCTTGTTTGGTAGAACTTCAGAGCTTCTGAGCTGAGGTCCTCTAGGCTTAGAGATGGGTGGAACTGTAGGATGGGCTGGGGTGGGGCAAACTCTGAGCACAGTTCTAGGAATCTTCAGTTATTATGGCACAGCAAATCAGTGACCACACCTCAGAACACAGGATGGCCCATTCCACCCCACACCCAGACTCTGGCTGCTAATTTACAAGGGAGCAAGAGATTTAATAGTGGCAATGTGGACACAGATGTAAAATTCTATCAATTCAATGTCACATAAATATGTGGCTTGTTTTTTTTCCACTGAGTGTTTAATTCAGACGAAAGCAGCTACCTAGCTGCTTAATTTCAAAAGGACAGTTGCATCACAAATTCATAGAAAAGAGACCAAGGAAGATCTAGATAAATGGGTAATATGATAACTGATTTAAAGCTCTGAAAATATTTCCTTAAATATATATTCAAAATTTTACATTTTGCAGTTCAATTCATAACCAGTGGTATAATACTTCATTTTAAAAAACAGTGAAGAAACTAGTATGTTTAGGAACCAACAAATTCATGATTATCATTAATCATCTTTATGGTAGTTTATAGATGTTAACTTTCTAAAGGATGAATATTTTAGCAGCAATTCCACATTTGCTAGGCTTATTTTAAAACTCTTAAAGGCATTATTGACATCAAAGATTTTCTTTGAAATACCAACTCCCTGCCTCTGTGAGCTACTATTCCCTGATACACTCCAGGCAGAAGAGGTCTTCTGTATATGTCCTCTGCTATCCACATTTTACCCTGCTTCATTTACCTACTATTGCTATCTCTGATAAGAGGTTGGTTCCTGTGCTTATGTTTTTGTGTCTGATAACTTGATAATTGCTGTAGATGGAGCAGTTATATGAGCAAAAGGTCTTTTGTACCTGGTCATTTTTAAAAGCCCAAATCTACAGCTCAGTTTTAGCATCAGCTTTCCCAGTTCAGACGCTTTTGTATTCATAGCTGAAAATCATAAAATGGCTCTGCTTTTCCGAAAAAGAGATGTAAGATAAACTAGAGGTTTGGGGAAGATTTAATTAAAAGAAAATGTTAAGGAGACATTTTCAGCTTTGTAAAATGTAACATCCCAAGGACAGTTAGGTTTTAAATATAAAACCGTAACTCCAGATATCATCAGAGAATGTTGTAAATAGTAGAGATTGGGAAAACAATTTTCTTAATAAAGAAGAAAACAGGTCTGGAGACATTAATGACTTACCCAGTTATACCAGTTAATTCTAAAACTTAGTTTAATGCAGGTTTCATAGCTCTCAAATCACTGATGCTAGTATTTTGCTATCTTAATCTACTGTGCTTTTATAATGCTTTACAATTTGTGAAAGAATTTTCATGCTTACCATCAAATTGCCTTATTTCATAATCAAAATGACCTCTAAATAGGTGGAGAGAATATTTTAATCACTGAATTCTACTTACAAATAAAGAAATGGAGACTGAGGGACATAAAGTGATTTGAAATAAATTGTATAGAATGTAAAATATTCAAGATCAGACCTCTGCCATCTTACGTCTAAAGAGCTTGGAATGTTCCCCCTGCCAGTTCAGCATCAGGAGTGATTTGCTGATTAAACCCTTGTTATGGCTCCTTCCTATCAAGCACATCAGTTGTCATCTTCAACCATAATAGTTTTCCAGTTCCTTTGCAATGATTCCAGGAGAAATGCCATTACTGTATCACAGATGTGCGAAGAACAGGCCGCCCAGTCAAAGGGGAGAAGACAACCTTGTATTCGGAGTCACTGAGATTTGATTTAAGGTAATTTTAGATACAGTGTCCTTTCATTGTTTTCTTTCTTTTTTCTTCCCTCTCCTGCCAGGAAGACAACAACAGAATAAGATTTGTTTTATTTTACTTCACCTTTTCTAGTAACCAATAAAGTTAATAGAAATAGAACTCAGCTTGTCCATAAAATTTAACTCAAAGTAAAATTGCTTTTCTTTTAAAAATTTTCATGCCATTGTCTACTCAAGGAAAACCACTTAATCAATGTATATTTGTAGGCAATAGGCCATGTCCTGGGCATGCTACTCTGAGCACAGCAGTCTTTGTCTACAGCAACTTGTGTTCTTTGTGTTGCACTTGTAGAACAAAGACAGGACATGTGTGAATCACTGGGACAAGGAGTATTTGGAAGACAACTTTAACGCACCAACCTACAGTGATTGAGTGAGCAACAGAACTTTAATGGAGTGTCAGGAGCTCTGTGGTCTGGCCCTGGCT
Source organism: Heterocephalus glaber (assembly GCF_053883595.1). Taxonomy (NCBI): domain Eukaryota; kingdom Metazoa; phylum Chordata; class Mammalia; order Rodentia; family Bathyergidae; genus Heterocephalus; species Heterocephalus glaber. Next base: position 9,148,962 of record NW_028258320.1, on the reverse strand, counting down.
ATACCCTGAGCTCCTTAGGAGGATGAAGATGTGTTCTTACCAGGACTTCTTTAATATCTTGACTTCTTATGTTTTTTATTAAAATAGTCTGGGAAGTCCTTTCTGTTTCTAAGGCCTTACATTTTTCTGTTTGGTCTTGTTACTTGGTGCTTGCTGACTCTAAATGTTTGTGGGTTGTATTTTTTTTTTTTTTGATATTGGTTCAATTTGGAAACACTTGCAGTTAATTAAAAATAGTTTATTTCATTTGGATGAAAATATTAGGATGTCATTTGGACAGATTAAAATACATGTGAATTCTCTCATGTAGTATGATGTTTTTGAGGTCTTCTACACTGTAACACATATTAATGTTGGTTTTTGTGGATGAGGGATATTCCATTACAGGGACATATCACATTTTCTTTGTTTATTCATGCATTAATGTACACTTTAGCTCTTCTCACCACATGAGTATTGTAAATTGTGCTGCTATAAGCATTAGTGTACTAGTATTTATTTGAATGTATTTCATTTATATAAATTCACTTATATGAATAGGTGTTTTTAGAGAAAGAAGACAAACTAGTGCCAGGTGTGGTGGCAGAGACTGTAATCCTAGCACTTTGAAAAGCTGAGGTAGGAATATCACAAGTTCAAGCCCAGCCTGGGCAACTTAGGAAGATCCTGTCTGAAAAGAAAACAAAGGCAAAGAAAAAAAAGAAAAGGAAAGCAAAAGGCCTGAGAATGTAGCTTAATTCCTAGTATCTCAAAAAAAAAAAAAAAAATCAACAGAAAGCACACTAGTGATTGCCAGGCGCTGGTAGGGAATGGAGAATGATTAGTAAGTGTTTAATGAGGTTTCTGAGATTTCCCTTTAAGGTGATCAAAATGCCTTGAACTGCACAGAGGTGATGGCTGTACATTGGGAATTCCACTGAATTGCTCATTTTTAAATGGTTGCTTGTCTATCGTATGCTATGTGAATTGCATCCTAATCTAAAAGAAAAATTTCTGGACAGCTAGTTAAGAATTTGTTCAACTGAAAAGATATATGAAGTAATAAATTACAAGGTTCTTAATGATACTTCATTCAGAATATTCTTAAAACAAATTCATGTATAAATATACTCTCTCAAGAGGCAGTAGGCCTGATACTATCCATTTAGTTTTAGTTTGTATCATTGCTGTACAGTTGTCATAGTAAAGTGAATTGGAAATATTTTTTGCTATACAGTCATGCAATTAAATTTAAAATTAAGCCTGGGGTGGTTGCTTGTGCCTGTAATCTCAGCACTCTGGGACACTGAGGCAAAAAGATAGTGAGATAGAAGACAGTCTAGGCTACACAGCAAGTTCAAGGTCAGCTTGGAGCATAGTAAAAGTTAAGGTATAAAAACCATGCTAATAATTCTATTCTGTAATACATCTTAATAGTTTGTTCCTCATTTGCAATTAAAAGAAGCAGGTATTTGCTTGACTGTATCTCATCAAACATCCAACTTCACTCCAACCACTAAAACCTTGAAATGCATTCCTAAGTCCTCCGCTACACCAGAAGAAAGGAATGTGAAAAAATTTCCTACATATTGTGTGAAGGGGAAAAGAACAAATGAATATGTGACTAAAAGTGAATAAATAAAACAAATACATACACAACAGTTGTGAATGAGTGAAGGTAGAGAAAGAGTTTGGAGGTGTCATATATAGAACTCTTATCTTTTTTCTTATTATATATTAGTTCAAAGGTAGGACTTTTAATTAATGGAAGTGAGATGATAGCCTGTTTTTATGATAAAGTTCATATTAGAAACTGAGTTTGTGTGTGGTCATAGTATGTCTTTAGACACTCAGCCCAAGAACTTGCCAGAATAATGAACCAGATTTGGAATAATATAAAAAGTCCCAGGACTCAGCATATGAGGTATGAAAGTCATATACATATATAAATTTATATATGAAATATCTATGAAAATTACAGCAGGAGGAGACAGTTTGGCAGATCAAGCTGTTTCCTTTTCCTCCACCACTGACTGGCATAGAAAGGGCAAGGGAGTTCTGCTCCACACTGGAGTTTTCTGCACCCAAATATACCACCATTGTTCCATCAAGGATGGAGAGAGGGGTCACAGCAGCTGTGATCAAAGAGGGTGATCACAGGACTGTAACCGATCAAGGTCCTGACACACCAACACTGCCAAAATGAGGCAGGCGAGGGAGGAGGCTACTAGTTGTAAGAAAAAAGGTTTGTAACAAGTCAAGTCCTGGTTAGATATATCTTGAATTCCTATAAATCTTATTCAGCAACCTGTTCACTTCTTAAAGACTGATTGATGATAAAAGTGAACCCTGCTCCTGATGTAAATCCCAAATACTTTAAATATTTTAGTAGAAAATTTTTACTAGCTGAAGATATTTAAGATTCACAGATCAATTCTAAAGTAAAATTGGATAAACCTTCTGACTGATTAAAAAGGGATTAGGGATAGACAGAATATGATGAGGAGTAACATATTCTGTCATTCGCCCATCCGTTCATCTATCCATCTACCCATATGTCATCATAGAGCTAAAGAGCTAGGTAAGGAGCAGAAATGATCTGTGAATGATACCTGCTATGCATTCAGACTTACACTATTTTAAAAATTATAAGTTGTCAATATGTGTTTGCAGAGGTTAGTTGGATATATAGAGATGGAACTTTCACCTTAGTCTTTACTAATTACCTCTGTACCTCATGCCTTTCTTTTACAAATATTGTGTCTGGTAATCCATGTCTTTGGAGAAATTTTTTTTTTTTTTGGTACTGGGGATCGAACTTGAAACCTTGTGCTTGTGAGGCAGGCGGCGGCACTACTGAGCTAAATCCCTGGCCCAGGAGAAATCATTGTGAGCAACATCTTTTGCCTAAGTCTTTAATCTAACCATAATATAAAGTCAATTTTGTCAGGGGTAATTTCTAATTCTGTATATCCCTGTTCCATAGCAAAGGACTTTTGAGTGCTGTTGCTAAGGTAAGGCAGGATGACAGGAAGGATAAAAATGGAAGGGAGCAAGGGAGAGAGGGAGGGAGGGAGGGAAAACTTTACCTAGAAGTGAGCACGTAGATTAGTGATTTATTTAACATTGTTTTTTTTGAATACTTCATTTTCTAGTGTGCTTATGCTACACTTGATCTTAGCCAAAAGGCCGAGAAGTGATTCTAGTGTGCTTATGCTACAAAGTCAAAACTAACATATGCAGGGATAAGCTGCTGCTTCTGCTCTGAAATTGCCCATTGCTACCGTTTTCATCTTTCCTTCCCAGAAACATAGCACTAATGTGGTCATCAGTCCAGGCTGCTGGTTATGAAATGAGAAACCATACAGCCTCCTCAATCATTCATATCCCTGGGCAGGGAAGTGGGTCGGAGAGATAAAGAAATGCTTCCAAATACAGAAAGCTACTATTGTTCACAGGGGAGGAATGAGAAAATTCTTCGAGAAAATCCTTAAGTTAGGGGTTTTAAAAAATTGATCTCTGTCACAACTTTTTGCTGCTCTGGAAAATAAAAACCCAAAACATCAACAACAACAAAAAACCAAAAACCTTGAACCACATCAGAAGTTTCAGCCATGCCAGGAAGCAACAACCCATTTCCTTTGTATTCTCAGAAGTATGGCAGGTAGCAATGGAAAATAATGCCTTTTGTTTCTAATGCTTTTCATATGGTAAGAAATAGATAGATAGATAGAGAGAGAGAGAGAGAGAGAGAGATAATAGAGTCACTGAAGAACCGAAGAAGTAAAGGAAGAAGTTGGGCAGGCCTGTCGTTATTTTACCCATACACAATTTCTCAGCCATACGCAACATTTCACACTCTGCTTTGTGAGGTTGGGCTTAGTGCTTGGTAAACTGCAGTTCACAGGGTTTGTTTGTTAGCATTTTGTTTGGTTCTAAGAACAGGCTTTTGTGGGGGATGGGTGGCCAAAGCTGAGCAGAGACCAGCTTTCTGCCTTCCTGCTGTTCCTGGCTTCATTGCACCAAGGTCTGATCTCAGATTCCAAATTCTTTTTCTTTTTTTTTTTTTGGCATAAATTCTTTTATTTATTTCATTCTTTATTCTTTTATTCATTTTAGGTATACAACATGTTTATGTTTATCATTGGCTGTTTGTGCCTGTACATGATGTATCTTGGTTCTTATTTTTTCCCCATTACCTGTGCACACTTCCCCCCCTCCACCCTTCCCTATTTACAAAGACTTTGTTTCCATTTTTTCCTTTTCTCATGATTTTTACTTTCCCTTCTTACCTTTCCCCTTCCCCTCCCTCTTCCCCTACCCCTTTGGACCTTTTCTTCCTATTTCAAATTATCAATTATTCATTTTCATCCTTTTAATTCTTATTTACACTTTCAGTTTCTCACACTAGAGAAACTATTCGGTATTTACACGTGTGTCCTATTTATTTCACTTAAGAGTATGGCCTCAATGTGCATCCATTTAGCTATAAATGACTCTAGTTTCTCATTCTTTATGCCTGAGTAGTATTCCATTTTATAAAAAAACCACACCTTCTTTATCTAGTTTCCAGTTGATGGGCACTTCGGCTGTTTTCAACCTTTAGCTATTGCGAACTGTGCTGCTATAAACATGGGTGCACATATATCACTGTGGCATGATTCTTTTAATTCTTTTGGCAAGATACCCATCAGGGGAATAGCTGCGTCAAATGGGACCTCTAGCCCTAGTTCTTTGAGGTATCTCCATACTGACTTCCACAGTGGTTGCACCAGTCTGCCTTCCCACCAACAATGGAGAAGGGTTCCTTTCTCCCCACACCCCCACCAGCATTTGTTATTGGCTGGTTTGTTGACAGCAGCCATTCTTTCTGGGGTGAGATGGAATTTCAGTGTTGTTTTCATCTGCATCTCTCAAATGACCAGTGATAGGTTCCAAATTCTTTTACCATTTCTAGAATCAACCCTATCTTGTTCCTTCAGAGAAACTTACAAGCCTCTCCAACTGTGGGTGACCCAACTCTTGCCCTTTTGTTTTCCTACCTGAAGGAATTCAATGTTTTCTGCCAATTTCTTTTGAGTACCTTAGGGTTCACTTTCTGATCATTTATTACTGTTCACTTCCTCCAACAATAGGTTGGTCACATCCTGGATTGAAGCCACTCTCCTGAAATGTGTTGTGCCAGTTATGTTTCCCGAGTGTTCTCTCATGTGTTGGGGCTTTGGTTCTGTTTTAGTTCCTCTATTAATTCAGAGATCATAATATAATAATTAATACTTCCTACTATCAAGTTCACAACCTCATGTCTGAGCTACATTAAAGGCACATCTTTTCATTTTTGTGCTTCTTTTTTCTAGTCAGTTTCATTTCCCCCCATGCTGTATACCTGGCATTACATTGATTCTTGTGCTTTGGATATCTAACATTTCTGAAAACTCACTCCCATCCTTTTGAATTTTTCTTGTGCCATTGTTGTTGAAAGTATCTAACTTTTTAATTTTTACAGGGACTCATAGCTGAGTTTGCCTTGAGTTTAAGAGGACACTTTCACTTGAACTTTTCAACAATGCTGGAACTATTAAGACTTTGGTGATTCTTAGAGATGGACTAAAGGAATTTGCATAATGAAATAGACATGAGGCTTTTGGGGGACATGGATGGGATGCTACTGTTTAGATCTAAAGTATGCTACAAAAAGCTAATTTTCAGGGTTTGGTTACCAAGGGATGAAATAGAAAGATGTATTCTTGTTTGTAGCTTCACCTTTTGCTCTCTGCTTCTTTGCCACCACACAATGTGCCGTACCTTTCTGCCTTGGATCCAATCACCCATAGCTTGAATCCTCTGAAATGTGAACCCAAATAAACTTTTCTTCCATTACACTGTGGGAGTCAGGTATTTTGTACCAGTAATGGGAAGGTGACTAATACAATTAGTATGACTATACAGTGGTACCTCAGTTCACGAATTTAATATTTTCCATGATTCTGGTTGCAGAATTCATGCAACCAGAATTGTGGAATGAATTCTGTGTTCAGAGTCATGGAAAGAATTAAGTACCACTGTATTTTTGATATAAACAATTTTGATTAAACTACTGAAGCACTGCTAAAGAATCTGTTGTTGAAATTCATTTATGTTTCCCACTGAGAATTCATGTTAATCAACAATTAACCCATCAATTCCCCTTTCCATTTATCAAAATTAAAAGTAATTGACATTCATTCACCTAGAAATAATTTTAATATGTGGGAACATCTACTCAGAAGGCCCCACACTGTTGCAATATAATGTTTTTCCTTCAGAATTATTCTTTAAACCCTTTAGTTTTGGCTTGCCAGTTTAGTATGAAATGGTGGCACAATTGATTCACAGGCCCTTCTTGGTTAATGATGTCAGGGCAGACCCAAAGAGCTCAGGGAGAGTTTATTCTTAAGGTTTCTTTGAGAATATGATCTGTCATGACCTAACAGTTCTGCTCTGGTCCCACGGTCTTGTGAGCAAAGACTGTCATGCTTGAGTGTTATTTAATCTAAGAGAACTAATTGGAACTAAGTTGTCTATATAGTAAGTTGTCTGATCTCCAGTGCTAGACAAGTGAATAATCTCCATCATCAAGTCCTCTGCCAGGGCTTCCCAGATCTTCATAGAAAGAGCTCACCTGTCTGGAGCTCACCTTTATGTAATCTAAACTGAATAAAAAGCACTTTGTAACCACTTAATCAGGTACAGGAAAATACTGTAAACATTGGTAAAATGAAGGTTTACTTTCTGCCTTTTAAATACTAATAAAAGTTTATGGCTAAAATAAGGCAATTAGGAAACTCCGTGGGTGATTAAAGTCATCTTTATGGTGATAATCATCTCTTAGAGGCCTTAGTCTTCAAGTGAAGATTGCAATTCAGTAGTTTAACAGCTGGAAAATGTTTTCTGTGAAGGGATAGATCTTAAGTATTCTTTATTTTATGAATTCATCATGAGACAAATTTGAAGTCATTATATAAGGTGTTATATTACAAATGAGAACAAAAGTTTCCCCCAATTTTCTATTGGTGAAATTCAAATAATTAAATAACTGAATTCCATTTTTTTTTGTAATTTAGATCTAATAATGTGGAGACTGGAATTTTTTTGAGATAGCATTCCATTTAAGAAAGGTACAAAATTACTCTTGCTTATCACAAGATTTGCTGCAAATATTAATTTGTAAAATTATTCTTAGTTAGCAGGACATCCAGAGTGTTCTAGCTGGGGCACCAGGCTACTTCCACAGTGTAGTGGATTGACTAATGGTCAACTTGTAATGCCCAGCTGAACTGAATCAGTGTGGTCTGGGCATGGAGGATTCACCTGAAGATTGTTGCCAATGGCCATAAAAAGGGAACTGGAGGGGAAGATCTTGGCCTGTTGATTTTCTAGGAGAAGCTTGCTATGGATGGTTTTCCTGATGTGAACTAGGCAGTTATCTTCGGAGGAGAAGCTCAGGGCCTCGCTGTCATGGGAATGGCTGCTGTTTTCATCAGGGAAACTCTGATCTTCACCATGAACATCACTTCCTGGCTCCAATGTGCATCTCTCAGCTTGGTGGCACAAATCCTTCATCTCACTGGCATAGGTTTTCTGGCTTCCACCACTGGCCTTTGGGTCTTCCAGGTGCAGATTTTCAATAAGACAAGCATGAAACATTGCTGTGGGCTCTAGGACACTGGCTAGACTCAAGGAGGACATTGCCTTGGACTCCAAGCCTTTAGCTGAACTTGTGTGGGAAACTGCTGGGATCCAGGCCCTCAGCTGGATCTTTTAGGCCTCTAGTGTGTGGTTAATCTCTCACACTCCTTTGCATTTGACTCTTTGAGTAATTATCATAAAATAATCTTATAAATCATGTGTCCTGTATTTAATGTATTCCCTTGCCTAAATCCTGCTGACTACAACACAGTTTGCCCACCTGTGCAATGGGCAGCCTGTTTTCAGCACCTCCTTCTGACATACACTAGCTGAGGGGAATCCTAGCTGCTGAGTTGGGATGAGTGGGGAACACAGAGTGCTCTTGAGTGGGATGATGACACTGGAAGGAGCTGAGGTGAGATTTCAGGTAGAAGACTTCAGCAGGTGTTTTAGATTTTAGAGAGGATGACATCTTCCGGCTTAGTAATGTTCAAGCCTTCTATCCTAACAGTAGTGAAGTCTTCATTTCTCATGCCAATCATCTGTCCAACATTCCACGACCAAATTAGTCATACAGTACAAGAGCAGGAGACAGTTTTCTTCTTAAATACTCAATCAAAGGAGATGCCTTAAATAAAAATTATGTTTTTATCAAATATAATTCCAGATATAGAATTACATCCCACTGATCCTGGTCCCAAAACTCATGTCATGGATGGGGGTGGCCACCCATAAGAATATCAAAGATGTTAAATAAATTGTTCACAGTCACAGTGGAGGTTTGGTCTCAAGCAGCAAATAAACATATGAAAAAATGTTCAACATCACTGGTCACTCAAGAGATGCAGAAGAAAACAACACTGAGATTCCACCTCACCCCAGAAAGAATGACTGCTATCAAGAAATCAACCAATAACAAATGCTGGCAGGGCTGTGGAGAGTGAGGAACCCTTCTCCATTGTTGGTGGGAATGTAGACTGGTGCAACCACTGTGGAAATCAGTATGGAGATACCTCAAAGAACTAGGGCTAGAGGTCCCATTTGACCCAGCTATTCCCCTTCTGGGTATCTTCACCAAAGAATTAAAAGAATCATACCACAGTGATGTATGTGCATCCGTGTTTATAGAGGCACAGTTTGTAATAGCTAAAGCTTGGAAACAGTCCAAGTGCCCATCAACTGGAAACTGAATAAAGAAAATGTGGTGTTTTTTTTTTATAAAATGGAGTACTACTCAGGCATAAAGAATGAGAAACTAGAGTCATTTATAGCTAAATGGATGCACATTGAGGCCATACTCTTAAGTGAAATAAATAGGACACACGTGTAAATACTGAATAGTTTCTCTAGTGTGAGAAACTGAAAGTGTAAATAAGGATTAAAATGATTAATAATGAATAATTGATTCTTTGGGTTTTTTTTTACCAAATGCCTTTGTATTTCTTTTTCTTTTTTTCCCACCATTAAGTTTATCATTACATTTTAGGCATAAAATACATTTACATACATCATTGGGATCTTGTACCATTACATGAGTACCTTGGTTCTTATTTTTTCCCCCTTCCCCTCCCCACTTGCAAAGTTCCCATTTCCATTTTTTCCCTTTCTCGTATATGTTTTCCCCTTTCCTCTCCCCTCCTCCCACCTCCCTTGCTCTCCTAGACCTTTACTTCCTATTACACAATATCAATTACACATTTTAAAAATTAAAATATCAAGACCTAGGAGACATTACTACAGATTTTACAGAATTTAAAGGGATATAGAAAGCATATTTCAAAAATCTGTTTTGAAATAAATTTGACAACTTCTAAAAAGTACCTTGGAAGACAAATTAATGAAACTAACTCTGGAAGAAATATAAAATTTGAATAACACCTATAAAAGAAAGTATATTCCTAGCTTGAAAACCTACCTATATGACAACAATAAGCTCATATACATTTTGACTGATAAATTATATGAAACATTTAAAGCAGAAAAAAAAAGGAACACCTCTCCCCTCATTTTGGGAAATCAACATTGTGCTAATCCTAAGAGTGGATAAAGACAATAGAAGAAAAATGTATGAACATAGATAGAAATTTGTTTAACAAAACAAACTCTTAGAAGTCAGATCTGGCAGTATGTAGAAGGTGGTTTTGTTATAGAGATGGCAGTGTTGGTTCAGCTTTGGGAGAGCCACCCCCAAAAGTCATCATTTTAACAGAGGAAAGGAAAAAGCCATATGATCCTGTCACTAGTTGGAGAAAAAGTATTAGACTAAATTCCACAGCTGTTCATGGTGAAAGCTATCAGGAGACTAGAAGTAGAACAGAACCTTCTCAACAGATTAAAGATGTACTTCATATTTCCAGCGAGAACACCTTATATCAATGGAGAAGATACAATGCTTTCTCCTTAAGGTGGGGAACAGGGGCAGATATGCTTACTCTTTATCTGTCCATTAAACTTTGAAACCTAGGCCCAAACAAAATAATCTGGCAATAAAATGACACAATTAGGATAGGATTGGCAAGGGAGAAGCAAAATCTTTATATATAGATGAAATGATCATCTACAGAGAAAATACTAAGAAATCTCCAGGAGACCCTAGAACTTGTATTTGAATTTAGCAGGATTAGAAAACACAAGGTATATATAAAACTTCACGTCTGTGTATGTGTGCTATAAATGAAGAATTGGATATTGAAATTTAAAAGTTAGGTAGGAGTACAAAGGACCTAGAAAAGTTAAAAAAAAACAGTGTTGGAAGATGTTTAGTACCTAATTTTAAGACTTCTTCTAGAGCTACAGTAATCAAGGCAGTGTTGGTGTAAGGAAAGACATATAGATCACTGGAATAAAACAGAGAATCTAGAAATAGAACCACACATATATGGTCCACTGAGTTTTGAAAGATTATTTAACATTAGAATTTTATAGAATATAAACTGAATTCAAGAGCAGAGGAAAAGATAGTGTTTTCAGCAAATTGCACTAGAACATCTGGTATCCGTATATAAAAAGTTAACCTCAACCCTTTATTTACATACATAAAAATAACTTGAAGGATCTGTAAACCTAAATAAGAAAGCCTAAAAGTATAAAACTTTAAGAAGAAATTATAAGGGAAAATGTTTATGAATTTAGGGTAGGCAAGAACTTCCTAGGATACAAAAAACATGATGTATAAAAGAAAAAAATTGATAAATGAGATTCCATCAAAATTTAGAACTTTAAATGACATCATTAAAATGAAAAGTAGTCCTTAAACAGACCATATTTACAATGCATATAACCTATGAGCAGAATATATAAAGAACTCTTACAGCTCATTAATAGACAACCCAATGAAAAAGTAGACATAAGAAGATGATAAATAGCCAGTATAGCACAAGGAAAGGTGTGCAACACTAGAATCAGAAAAATACTAATCAGTACAATAACAAGGTTGAATTATACCCTCATTAGGGAGATGAAGTTAAAAGTTTTAAAAGCCTTGTCATGACTTTTTCTTTTTGTTGGATTCTCTCCCTTTGCGTTTAATTTGTCATGACCAATGGATTCATTCTGCTAGGCTTCCTGGGGTTGTGATCCTCATTGTCTTTTCCTAGGGTATTCTCTAAAACTTTTTGGAGTGCTGGTTTGGTATTCATGAAGTTTCTGAGGTGCTCTTTGTCACGAAAGCATCTTATTTCTCCATCAATTTTGAAAAATAGTTTTGCAGGGTGCATCAATCTGAGTTGGAGGCTGTTTTCCTTTAGGGCTTGAAATACATCACTCCAAGCTCTTGTTGCCTTGAGGGTTTGCATTGAGAAGTCTGCTGTGATTCTGATGGGCTTTCCTTTGTATGTGATTTGTTTCTTTTCTCTCACTGCTTGTAGAATTTTGTTCTTTTGTTGGATTTCTGGAATCCTAACTATTATATGCCTATGTGTAGATTTTTCTGATAAAGGCTAGCTGGAGTCCTATATGCCTCACTTATCTGTATGTCAAGTTCTTTTCACCTGCTTGGGAAGTTTTCTGCCATCACTTCTGTGAACAGTTTTTTATGTCATCTGCACTCTCTCCTCTTTCTTCAATGACTCCAATCAGTCTTATGTTATTCTTCTTTGCATCATCTAGCAGCTGCTGGATAGATTTCTTGTGTTCCCTTACAATTTTAAAGCAATTTTTCTTTTCCTGGCCACTAATTGCAATCTTATCTTCTATGTCTGAAATTCTATCCTCACATTGGTTCATTCTTCTGTGCAGACTTTTGATGGAGTTTTTAATCTCCTGGAAATCTATTTGCATCTGCTTTATGGATTCCATTTGTTTTCTATGTTGGGATTCTATCATGTTCCTCAGCTCCTCTATTTTTTTTATCTGTGTCCTCTCTACATTTATTAATCATGTCTTGCACCATGAGTACAATTTTTGCTATTATCTGAGAAATTACTTTTGATTTCACTTTTCCCAGATCCTCTTTTGTGGCCAGTTCAGAGAGTTCAGGTGGTTGAGTATCAGATTGTTCTATCTCGTTTCCCTTTGGGGTTGCTGTAGGTGATCCAAAAGTCTGTTTTTGAGGCTTGTTTATATATCTTCTCATTTCCATGGGGTGGGGGGTGCTTCTGGCACCCACGTGGCTCACCTTCTCTGCCCTAGGAGCATGGAATGGTGGTGGGGGAGCTTCGTTCCAGGTGCTGGCCCTGGCTCAGCTTCTCTGCCTTAGAAGCATGGAATGGTGGCAGGGGAGCTTCCTTCTGGGTGCTGGGACTGGCTCACCTTCTCTATAATTGATACTTTGAAATAGGAAAAAGTCCAAAGTGGTACGTGTGGTGGGAGGTGATGGGGAAAGGAAAGAATGGAAAGGAAAAATTATGAGAAAAGAAAAACAAATTGAAATGAAATCTATGTAAATAGGGAAGGTTCAAGGATGAAGGGCACACAGGTAATGGGGAAAAAATAAGAACCAAGATACACCATGTACAGGTACAAGCACCTAATGATAAATGTAAATTTATTTAAAAAGAATTTAAGCAAAAAAAAGTATATTACAAAATGCACAACTGATATAAATCTGTTCTGAATGAGCTTTCAAGTTGGAGAATCCTCGGATCATAGTTTGACTTTTAGAAGCTTCATGATATTCATCAAGACATTGATTGTACATGAGCTATCTAGCCACCTATCAAGTAGAAATTATAGTGATTTTAATTATATACATTTTATTGGTGTATTTTAATTTTGCAAAATATTAGGTTTCATTTTCAGATTTTCTTCTATGCAAATAACATATTTTTATCACAACTATACCCCTTATTACTCTTTTTCCTCCTTAGCCTAATCCACCTCCTCTTGTCTAATAGTTTCCCTTTGATTTTCATGTCTTTTTTCCTAGATTCTACATATTAGAGAAAACATGTGATATTTGTCTTTATGAGTCTGGAGCATAATGTCTCAGTCCTGCATGTGGCAATATCTGGAGACATTTTTGGTTATTCCAACTGGCAGGGTGGGTAGTACCAAGAGCCAACATGTAGATACTGAGGATACTACTAAAACTCCTGCCATGTGTAGGATAGCACCTCCCACCAACAAAGAGTTAACTGTTGCAAAATGTCAATACTGGGAAAGCCGGTACACATTTGCCCAGAGCAGCCGTCTTCAACTTGAGTACACATTGCAGTAACCCAGGAAGAATTACAATGTTGGCTGCTGACATCTCTTTTCAGAGGCTCTATTTTAATTTAGTGTAGGTGCAAGAGCCGAGCACCAAGGGATCAGAAGCCTGGTTTCCTTAATCCCCTGCCCACTGCTTTCTCTCCACTCTTGGGACAGAGGCTTCTGGATTGGATCTTCTAAAGTTAATGTTGGTAGGAGGATTTGTACCTTAGGAGGCCACTGCCAGAGACTGGTGAACTCAGTGCCAGGGAGGAAAAGAACAGCATGGTCAATTCACTTGCTGGGGCTTTCACAATTGGATTGCAGGGCTGCTCTTCCTTCATCCACCATTCTCATCCAAGCTGCTCCCATCAGGCTCTCTGTTCCCCCCACAAGGACAAAACCTGGACTTTAATAGGCACAGGGGTATGGAGCAAATGGTGCAAACAGCACTGAATGTGAGCACCTACAATAGGCGAAGCCTGTGAAGGGGAGGAGCACTGTGTTCTGAGCATGGACAGCTATGCAGGTCAGGGGAACAGGGGTGAGGACCCAAGGTGCCTGGGTGTGAAGTCTCTGTCTGCTCCCTGGCGCTGGGTTTGAATTGGACTACTGACCTCCCTGCGCCTCCGTTCCTTCACCTGTGATGCCTCTCTGAAACCATCCATTAGGACTGCATCAGGTGGAACACAGATGTGGTCGGCACCCAGTGTGGGACATGGTTTCCTGTCATGAGTAGCTCCTGATTGTTGTCACCAGATCCTTCATAAGATTCTGTTTTATTTCTTCAAGTCCAATCACCTCTAAATAAGGGCTGCTAACCTGCTGGTTTGTTTCAGCCTCCTTTGGGAATAGCTTTAATCCCTACTAAGTAAGGAGAGTTGAGCATTATGGAAAAATGAGGAGCACTGGATGAGTCTGAGCACAGGTTGTTTATCCCATGCTTGTGACTGTGAGGGGTCAGTCAGGGTCATCTGTACTGGCAGAGACTTACAGGCCTTCAGAGAAGGTGAGAAATGTGGATATCTGAAGGGATAGCTCTGGGCGTTCCCCAGTGGGAGGCTGCTGCCACAGGGAGGCTGGAGGCTGGCTGTCCAGAACTGAGGCTCTGTACAGGATGAGTTCCTGGAATATGTTTGGATTTCTCTGGTTTAAATTTAATTGGAAGTGGGAAGGAGGCAAGAATGTGTCCGTTGTTTTGTTTGGTTAGCTTTTGTTGTTGCTGATTTTAAAACAGGATCTCACTATTTTTCCCAGGATGATCTCAAACTCATGAGTTCAAGCAATTCTCCTGCCTCAGTCTCCTGAGTAGCTGGGACAATAGATATGTGCCACTATGCTTGGCTAAAACTAGCAGGTACTGGCTAAATTTTAACCATTCGGAACCAACCTCTACAGATTGTGGCTTGGCTTTCTGAGCCAGTCACTACAAACTGTGGCTTATTTTCCCCACTGGTTAGTGGAGGTTTGGGGTCAGAGTTCTGTGCTACTCTGTGGTCTGGGCCTTGTCTGTTTGTATATTTGCTATAAGGAATGGAGACAGTTGTAGAAAAAGAGCCCAGACTAAAAGAGAAGAGGTTGCATATCTGGCTGGAGGTGCTAAAGCTGTTACTGCAAATCCATTTGCTAATGTCCAAAATTCTTTTAAATTTGAGCTCTGCACAAAGTCAACCCAATTAACTTCAAGACAATTATTTGGTTTAAACACTAAATTCACACTTATTTAATGATCACAGCTTGTTTAAAGTGAAAGGGTAAATTGGTGCCTACTTCCATTACAAGCACTCATTTATATGTTGTGTGGTGCTCACCAATTCTGCCCTTCAGTTCCTCTACTTGTTAATAATCATGCATTTACATGGATTATATAAACATTGAATAAAGTGTCTACTTGAGCTTTCAGGATCGACTTTCAATGTGCAACACTGCTCAGTCCTAATCTATTCTTTTATAACAAAAACTGAAGGGGTGATTTCCATGTTGCACCAAAGGCTAAGGGTACAAACGACACAAAATAGTGACTTTAAAACACTGTGTTCTTTTTACTCAGTGGTTAGAATTAAGAGGGGCTTTGTTGGGGCTGATATTACTCACAATTAATTCAGAGGGTCCTTGGGGAAAGTTTGAGGCAGACACATTCTCTCTAGTTGCCTCTGGCATCCACATCTTCCTGCTCCATCTCTCGATGGTTTGATGAATGCTGTCGTCCTCTATTTGTCAACACTGCATCTGGCAGGGAGACTTGTCTTTTGGTCTAGGATTTCAGAGTAGCAGGACTCTCTGCCTCTTACTGTAGATCTCTCTCCTGAGAACTTGTGCCCCTCTTTGAGCTATGAGAGCACCAAGGAGAAGCTCATGTCTCAGCAGCCTTGAGTTGCAGCATACCTTGTGATCCTCCCAGAACAGGAAATGAAGGGTGGTCAGCAAGGAGACCTCATGGCCCCTCTCCACCATCTCTCATCCCTCTGGAGTACACAGGAGACTGTTCTTGATGTCTTCTGGACTCTGATGAGGAATGGAACACTCTGGCTTCATCCCCAGGTGAGAGCTGTGGACTGAAGCCTCCTGGTTTTGTGTAGTTAGTCATTTTGAAATGGTGGACTTGATTTTGATTTAGTTGAAAGCGTGAAAAAGGTCATATCTCTGAATACTAATGAGCATTGTCCGATCATGAGCAGCCCAGGATACAATGAAATAATAGACAGCACTAAAATGTGAGTCCATCTTGAAAGGCCTGCTCCCTTGTTGTCAGACATTAATCAGATGCCTTTAGGACTGAATTTCATGGCAGACTGTTAACCTATATAAGTCACAAGAAGTTTGAAAAGATTTAACTTCTTTCTTTTCTTGGACATGAAACATAATACACATAGAGACCAAAACCTAGATGCAGAATTATAAGAATTTTACAAACCCAAATTCCTGCTTCTCATTGGTTCAAATGATGTAAGTCTACTTAATTGACTTTAAGAAACAAATGAATACTTTTGCAACTCGTCCTTTGATTGGAGGAAAATAAAAAGAATGACAGGTTATGAAAGGCAGCACATTATTTTTTTCATTGACATTGGACTGCAGAATCTTTGTCTTTCATTTTTTTTTTCCAAAGTTGTTTGGGCATACGCTCCTTTTCTGGAGCAATCATAAGCCACATACTGGTGTACTATGAGGACTTGGTGAATTATCATTTTGTAAGACAGAGGTAAGAAGAAATGTGGGAGATGCTAGTGGGCACTTACTGTTCACATTCCGTGAGAGCCCTAAGTAAGGGACAAACTTTTCCCTTGCTGAGGGACCACTCCGTGCTTCCACTGCTGGAGCTAACCGCAAAGCAATCTTCTTGAGCCCCTCTATTACACCTTCTCTCAGTTTCCTTTCTATTCTTGCTTCATGTTTTCTTCCCAGAATGCACCTTGCAAAATTTCAAGTTTCATTTTTTTTCCAAAGCCCTTAGGAGGTATGTGCACATAAGGCTGTTACTTAAAGGCAATTATAAGATCCAGCACAGGAGAGAGTGTTTGGGGCACCACTGGAGTTCTAGAAAAAGGTCCTCATGTTCTCACAGACCTGCTGTACCTCCAGGTTGAAGCACCAAGTATGTGTGTGACACAGCCAGCTTAGGGGGCGATCAAGGCCCCAGTCCCTGGTGGAGTGTTGTATGTGCCTACAGTCAGCCAAGCTGGACTTTCCAACCCATTATGGCAGATGAACAATATCCATAAGCACACTGGCCTTGGTGGTCTCCAGAGCAGCTTCAGACTTTAGATATCACATCATACAACCTACTTCTCCTAGCTTGTCCAAAAATCAAAGTCAGGAACCCCAGATTACCATGTTATGCCTAAAATTTTCCTGTACACCTGTGAATCAGCTCTATCCAACAAGCTTTTCGCTCAAGCTCCTGGTAAAACCTGATTGTGTCTCCTCCCACAGTGTATTATGTGTATTTAATTTGTGTCTTCTCTTATCATTGTTTCTTTGCTCTATTTTTGTTTTCCTATGCATGAACTAACTTGACTGCTGGCTTTTCCCCCATGGGCATTTAATCACTAGTAGGTACTTAGGCTACTGAAATAACAAATTAGCTGATAGTCTGATGTCCTTATTTCAGCTTCTCACCTAACAGGGATAATACATGTTAATAAATTTTGTGGGCGGAAGGTGCCTCGGAGAGGTGAGGTGCAAAGAGCGTATCGTAAGGCTCATATGGAGATTACTGTCTCATTAATGGTACCGGCCAAGTTTAGTTCTAGGCTTTTTCTGGAAAGTGTCCTTCATCTCAGAAAGTGCTGTGTAACACTATTATTCACAAAAATACTAAAATATCAGTTTTACCCTGAAAATACTTGGCGATAAAAATCATCCTCTATCAAGCACATATTACAGGGATGGAGGAGATGGTAAATTAGTGCTTATCTTACTCTTAACTTTTTGTGGGGATTTCAGACTTCTCTTTTGAATGACCTGAGTAAAGTCACCTAAGACAGCCAGCCTTCAGCAAGGGTAATTGATTTATTTCTCTTCTGAATTGGAGAAAGAAGTAATTTGCTGCATGTAGCCTTGAGCAAAAGCAAGCGTGGAACTGACCTCATTCTCCATCTATTTTCAGTGTAACAGTAGGTGAGGAGAATAAATAAAAAAATAACAAACATCATACAAGCACACATACACACGGTTAAATTTTCAAAAGAAAATCTCAGTAATTCTAAGAGCGATCTTCTTTCTTTTAAAGATTTCCGATAAACACACAAAGAATCATATCCCCCAAGTCCATCAAGCAGTTATGATCTTCAAACCTCCCTTCTCTCATCTCCCTATCTCTCTGCAGTCCCGCACTACTTTATTCACTCCTACTCTGTTGCCTGGAATTATATTCTGATATATTGATGTCTGTATCAGCGATGTTGTAACTTCTAATCCTGATCTCCACTATACCAATAGAATCACATTTATAAAATGCAGACAAATTTTAAATCAATTTCTCAAAAGGCTTTAAGTGTACAGATATATTCAAAACCCGTGAAGATGTTTGTCTCCACTTTGTCTTTAATCTGCTCAATTCCCAAGCAGCTGTGTGCTACTGTCATGTAGCTACAGTCAGGTAGCTCACAGGATCAAATCCCAGTCCTCTAATGTCTCTACCCTCTGTCCCTCCACCATCGGCTGCTCTTAGGCTATCCCTGCTGCTCAGAAAGGGCAATGGTTACTTTACATTAAACCACACAGGAAAAACCAGTTTTCCTCTCCAAATCCTTCTGAGTTTCTCTTTATATTGTCCATGATTTTGACATTTTAAACATTCCACTATAGAAATATTAAAACATTTTTTGGATGCTATTGTGAAGGGAGTTGTTTCTCCAATTCCTCTCTCAGTGAGTCTGTTGTTTGTGTACAGGAAAGCTATTGATTCTTGTGTGTTGACCTTGTATCCAGCTACTCTATTGAATTTGGTTTTTAAGTCTAGAAGACCTTTGGTGGAGTTCTTGAGGTCATCAAAATGTATAATAGATAATGTGAAATAGGAAGAAAAGGTCCAAAGGGAAAGGGGAAATCAGAGGGGTAGAGGAATTAATATGAGAAAAGGAAAAAATGAAAACAAAGTCTTTGTAAATAGGGAAGGTTGGAGGAGTTGAACAGAGGTCAGGGGAATGGGGAAAAAATAATAACCAAGATATATTATGTAAAGGCACAAATTCCCATAATGAATGTCAGCATATCATATACCCAAAATGTACCAATAAAATTAATAAAAAAGAAATATTCAAACACATAAAAACTAAGGAATATTATAATAAAGACTGAAATATACTTTTCTCCCACCCATCTCCTGATTTCAATGAAATTATCAATTGATGGCCAAATTTTCTTCATTTATATCTCTCACCCACTTGCCAATGTCTATTGTTGCATTATTTTTAGTGAAATTTGAATTTTGCAGCTAGAATTCGTTCCCAAGAGAATCACCCAGTGAGTGACCTTGAAGAGCTGTGATAAAGGTCAGGCAGGACAAGTGCATGATTCTTCTCCTTTTGCTGGTTTTTAGAATAATAAGGACAGGATCAACAAAGTTTTAGAATCACTAATTTGGCTGTTTTTTTCTCACTTGAAGTTGTGGACTTTGACATACTTGATGAGTTTCTTTCCATTCTAGTCATTGTTCTTTGTAATACTGAAATTGCTCCATGTTTAGCCAGAGTCCAACCCTAGCAGTATCTGGTATATTCTTTGATTTCTGGCATCACTGTATCTTGTTAAGTCCTCCACGGCAGTCAGATCTAGAACATCCAATTCTCTGAGAAGCTCGACTTGCTTTCTTTGGGAAAGGAATTTGGTCTCATCCACATGAAGGGTGATCACTGCTACAGATGGAGTCCTGATCTTCCCATAAGCAAGACCAATAAAGTGTTTTTTTGAGGATAAAATATCTTGTGAGTGGACACTGCTATTTTCAATTGCATTTAAAGATATGAGGAGTGAGATTCATTTTTTAATGAATGTCTGTTTTCCTGTATGCTAAGCCTTGGTTCCATAGACCCTTAAAATATTTACTTATTTGTCTCCTCCTATAAGGTATATATAGTAGTTTCATAATGACATCAATATTACTGAATATTGTTCAAGACTATCGCAATTCTTCCTGACCATAGGTATGACAATCAGCAACACATTAATTGTTTTAGAATTTATTAAAATAGTTTTCCTTTGTGTAGTTACTTGTAAATTTAAGTCTACACATACATGCACACATGATTCATACCCCATGCATACACACCATGAGAACACCACACACACACCTGCCTTGGAGATCCACCTGATAAGGCCACACCCTGTCAGTCATCCATCCACACATGCATCCCCTGTGTGTTTTGCACATTGACCAAAATCAACTTAAGAACAAGGTTTTGTGAAGCCCAAGGTGAAGGATCTCTTGGTCTACAGATGAGTAGTCCGGGAAATGCAGGCACCAGTGAGGTCTGAGGATAAGAATTTCAGCTTAGAAGAGGAAAGGGTCCATGCAGGCTGAGAAAGAGATCTTTAGTTGAAAATTTGCTTTTTCTCCATCTTTTGAATCACATTTTGCAGGAAGAAGTCTACTTGGCCTTCAGCTATCTTCTTGTGTGAAGGAGGTTTTCTCACAATGAAATGAGATGCTAGGGTATAACCGATAACTAGTTTATTCTTTGATGATTTTTACTGACTTTTTGTTTAACTACTTAACATAATTTGGTAAAATTTATCTACACTTTGCAAACCCAAGTGCACAGAGCATCAACTTGTACCTGACAGGAGTACAGAGCAGCATAGATGTGAGTATGATGGTAATGATGAAATGCTAAGATCCAGACCAATAGTCTGAACATCCTCTCACCCCAAGGCCTCTTTCTCACTTAGGAATGGGGCAGTTTATATGGCAACAAACTTTCCAGCTCTTCTCAGCACATCTAGTTTCAGGTCTCCTACATCAGTGTTCAGTGTGGCTTAGACTCCAGTACCTCAGAATGCAGAGCTCCTGCTCTAGAAGTCAGTGCCAGAGGGTGACAGTCTCTGCTGGAGTCACCGTGAGCTCTTTCAAGGTGACCAGGACATGGGAGGAGAGACACAAACATCCACAAGACCACAGACTAATACTCGACCTCAGTCACAATCCCAGCACAACTGGCTAAAACCTAATTCCTCAGAATGAATTTGATTGGTAAAACCATCTCCTGAGACTTCATAGTAAGTTCCAAGGAACTTTAGAGGACATTTTAACTCCCAAGGACAACCAGGAGAAGAGGAGGTGCTATTTCCAGTTAAAATTAATAAAAGACAGAGAGAATTGGATTCAAGAAGTGCCTCGGGACAGTCAGAGCAGGACCTTGTTCTGGGTCTCTTCATAAATTAAAATGACATCTAGGACAGCTTTTAAACTGGAAAAGTAATCTTTAGGGGTGTTGTTTTTGTTTTTTTAAAAGAAGAGCCTATAGAACTCAGGCATGCAGCTGTGTAATTAGCTGCAGTTTATACTTGCTAAATCAGCTCTGCCCTTCCACTTTAATATGGAAAACTAAATTACTACTTGGACCAGAAATGTTTAGAAGGAGAAAAAAGGAAACAGAAATGGCAGGTTGGAGATGTGCATATAAAGGCATGGTAAAAGAAACTTAAAACTAGAAGGTGACATGAAGGTTACCACTGCAGCAACACAAGATTTTCTTAGTCTCAGAATTTCTCCCACCAACAAAATCCAACCATGATTTGGACAGAGAAAAAAAAGGCAAGAGAAAAAAATGAACTAAAAATACATGGGTAATCTCTTCAACATATCTAGGTAATAGTAAGCCCCCAAGCCCCAGAACATGGGTAAGATGAAAGGACCATAAATGACCACCAAGAACAAAGCCAGAATAATCTCAGTTAACAGATGGGTAGGAAAAGATAGAATTGGAAAAGATAGAATTAGAAAAGTTTCCTTTTTGAAACCCAAATGAAGCAATTCATTCTGGTAACAAACACCAGTAATTAAATCCTTATGTTTCCTGGAGAAATCAAAAAAGAGTAATCAGGCATCCAAAACCTGAATCCAGATTCTGCTTTCTTCTCATTAGAGTGACGGTAACTAGTCACCCGGTGCCTTTTGACACAATGAGCTCTGCCATGTGCTCTGGAGCAGCCTTGTCAAACTGGAATCTGAATCCACCCATCTTCTAGAGATAACAACCATTGGTGGGATATATGACAGATAGGAAAGTCTGGTAAATGATATTAGGAATGACCACAGCCAGGATGTGAGATGTGGTGCAGGACCTTGGGTACTGTTGCTATGCTCAGCCAATGGAAGGAAAGCATAGGGCAGGAAGGACATTGGTTTAAACTTAAAGAAACTTTATGAACAGAGAGATAGAAATATGTGTACAGTGTAAACTAAATGTAAAGTTTGGACTTTGTTTTAATATGTACTTGAGAACGTAAATTGTAAAGAGGTACTGATATTTTAAGAGATAACCATGAAAAGTGGCCATTAGCCAGTCCACACTTTTGGACTGGTTATTATAGAGTATCAAAGAGTCACAGTCAGTAATTATTGTGATTGTATAAGAAAATGCATATGTTTCTAAAGAGATCATTCTGTACCAGTTAGCTTTCTATCACTGTAACAAAACAACTGATGAAGGCCACATATAATGTTAGAGGTTATTGAGCTCAGGATTTTGGAGCTGAAAGTCCACATGACTGAAGTGGGGAAGGAAAGTGGTCACATCATGGGCCAGGTGTGATGAGGCTGGACTGGTCGGTAGGCTCAGGGGTCTGGAGACAGGGAAACAATACAAAATAGGGGCCTTATTAGGTCCTTTAGCTAATCCTGACTAGAAGGAGTTAAAAATAAAGTATACTGGAGAAATTCCCCTGGAAAACAGATCAAAGAAAGGGGTAGAGAAAGAGAAAAATGAGGTAAAGAAAGGCACCAAATGACTCTTGGACTTGCACCGAGAGATCAGAAAAAGAGCTGACAGGCAGAACACAGAGAGAAAGCCAAGTGCACAAGGATAAGCCATCCCCACCTCCAACAGAATATAGAGGAAACAAGGTGGGGGGCTGTATGTACTCACACCTATGCACTAACATATACACTTACGTGCATGTGTATTCACTCTAGAGTCACTATATTATTCACTCTAGGGTCACTATAGAATACAATAAATATCCACATGCCTCCTTACCAACCATAAGCTAGCCATGAATAAGGAACCCCAACCCTCTGCCCACCCAAGATAAGGCCTTAAAAGGTAGGTCAAGAACAAGTAAATAAGAGACAAAAAGAAGCTGCATATATATCACTAGAAGAAATGACATTAGGCAGAGGTGCTCAGAAGCCAATCAGTTATGGCAAGTTCCGGGGTGGGGTGGGGGTGTCTCTCACTCCCCTATAATAGCTGCTGGGAATAAAGGGCCATATTTCTGGACTTCCTTGCCCTGATTCTGTCTTATCAGGATAGCTATCTATCTTCTTTCATTCCCCTTCTTTTTCCTCTTTAAAAGTGAAATGTCTTCCTTTTGTTAAACTTTGCCTCTCTAATTTTTTACTGGGGCTGAGTTCATGATCCCAGTGGGCTGCTTGGACAGCAGAGTAGCAGTGCTCATTCCCTACATGTGACACCTTTTGTTCCCTGACCAGGAACCAGACGTGACAGGTCCATTAAAACAAACTCCACCCTTGTACCATAAAGGGCGTGACCCCAGACAATTGTGGTGTTAACTCTTTACAGCCTGCACTGCTTACAGCCTGCTTTGGGCATGATCAGTATTGCAGTCTCCTGCAGGGAATGTTCAGTAAACAACTGCAGAAGGTCTAAGAAAATGTCGTTTTCCTTTATGATCACAATAGCTGGTTCGTTCATATAACATAGTTTGCAAAACACAATACATTTACTTATTTCTTCAGTCAACTACACAATGGCCATAGAGCCTCTATTATGCAGTCAGTGCTGGCTTAAAGCTCTGTGAAGATCTGAAAATAATGCACGTAATTCTTCCTAGTAATATCAGAACAGAAAGGGAATAGGAGAAATCGGGAAAAAATCATTGAAAACTAAATGCTGTCCACATACATATTACTGTTTAAATCTGTAAGTAAGTCTGTTTTAGCACAAGAGCATTATTGAATGAAATAAATAAAGGAAATAGTTTGAATTTGGACACAACTCTTTGTTTCTTGACAAAGAGAAATAACTGAGATGGCAAGGTTCTCCAGGAATGATTTTAGAAAATGATTTATAAGATACATTAAAAACCCTTGGGAGAAAAAGCAAAGTGATAACAAAAACAACAAAGCAAATAAAAAGTTGTTTCTGACTTTTATTATGTTGAAATAAGTGTGAGTGACTTCTTTTGTCAGTCTGTTCTAAAAGACGCTAGGAGTAATACGTGTACTTTTTTCAAATGTCTTTATTTACATCATTTTACTTCTATTTTTAAATCATTTGAGCCACATTGAGAATATAGCCAAGAGCTTGATTTGCCCAGTGTAAGAGTGATTTTTGACAAGTGTGACTTATTTCTGACATGTGCTGTACAAGCAATTGTTTTGGGATAATATCCATCAGCGATAATGGTAAGCTAAAAATGGCACTATCATATTTCATTCTGATAATCATAAAAGCATACACACAAAGCCCTAACATTTTAGCCCATAGGAGCAAAATCGTTAAATTTGTTTTCAGAGTATAGATGTGTTTTAGACAAAATAGTAGAAAAGGGTTAAATCTCAAAGCTTACCTAGTCATATTGTTTGTAATTCCACTATAGTGGGTAGAAATTAATTTGTGGTTAATCTCTGTATATAGGTTCTACATCACCAGGAGTATCATCATTATTTCTAAAACATGTTTGTTAACACCATAGCAAGCTTTCTTATGCCTTATACTCTCTTGCTGACTGGCCATTTATTGAGCCAAATTTGTCCATTTCACGCTACATGCAAATGTATCTGTTCAAGCTAATAAAAATGACTTTGGCAATTGATTCTAATGAGGAGCCTCATCTTATAATTTTACTTTGAATTTCAACTTTTTATTCCTTTCTCCAAAAAAAGAGAAGCCAGGGTTATCTTCAAAATGTCCTAGATATAAATTGAGGAAAGATTTCCCACCTTTTAGAAATAAGGCAAAAAGTTTGCTTTGTATCTTTCTGCCATGAGGCTTCTCTAATAATGTTGATATGTAGTCAAGTATCTACTATTGAATTTTTCTCATCAGAGGAAAAAAATCATAACAAGAGGCATAGTTGCATTTAAAAATCATACTCAAACAGCTCTGCACTCTCTGGCCAGTGCCAGATTTACTAAAGAGGAGACTTTGGAGCAAAACCAAGGAGAATGTGTTGCACCAAGAACAAGAGACGTGGGCAGAGAAGAGAGCTGTATCTGCTCACTGGTGACCCTGCCAGGGCCAGCTATGAGTCAGTGAGATTGAGGTAAGTGTTGGGGTTTGGTAGGTTGACGGGAGAGGTAGAAGGATTAGCGATGAGGACAGACACCAAGCAAGCTCAGGTAGGACCTCCCGGGTAGCAGGAAGC
This sequence comes from Heterocephalus glaber, assembly GCF_053883595.1. Lineage (NCBI taxonomy): Eukaryota > Metazoa > Chordata > Mammalia > Rodentia > Bathyergidae > Heterocephalus > Heterocephalus glaber. The sequence goes on along the minus strand of NW_028258320.1, from coordinate 9,123,633 downwards.
ATCCAGGGCCTTCCTCTGAGACACACAAGGAGCCATCGGATGCTTGTGAGCAGAACAGCGATGTGCTTTGACTTAGGTCTTCAGCACTGTCTCCTACACAAGCTAGACTTTGGAGAGATCAGTTCATACAGCATAGAAGGAGAGTTGGGAGGTGTGAAGAAGACATTGCTGGGAATCTGGGGAGAAGATGGATGTGGCAGGAATGAGCAGTGCTCCATGGGAATCTGGGTGGAATTAAGCAAATTCCAGCTGGAATGTTGTGCAAGTTGTGCGATTTCCAGTAGGTTGGTGAATAAATCTGTTATGTGTGGTTTAATGGCTCTTATACTAGAAACCTGACTTTGAACTTGAATTAGTCAGCTGTCATGACATATAATAGCATCTAAAGTATGCTTGTAAGTTTCATGAGCAAATAAATGGAGACAAATACACTAATATATAGGCCGAGCACCAAATACATTTGCACAAACATAAAATTATACGCTTTTAATCACTTAAGTGAAGGAACTGGAAAGAAAGAAAATAAATAAATCTGTCCAAGTATAAGAACACCTGAAGTAAATAAACTGTAGGCTTTTCTTTACCTTTCAATGTACTATTGATTGACAGATGACAATTTGTTAAAAATCAAATATAATCCTAGATCACATTAATATGAAATGTATAACTGTATTAACTAAATGTAATAAAATTATAGAGTCTCAAGTGAAAGCTTCATTTGCAGTAGTTTGACTCAAAACAGTGTTAACTCTGATGCCACTGTACACTTTTAGAAACCTGTATTTGGCCATACATCACCATCGCAGCTGCCGAGTATATAGTTTCCTATTTTTAAATGAGCCAATTTAGTAGAAAATGAAGATACTTCATTGTATTCATACTGCCACATGTGAGAAACTATATTCTTCTGTTGATATTATATTTTCAAGAGTTATCGACAAACAAAAATATTTTTTACAAGACCTAGAGGTTGCCCAACCTTTTACATTTTCCTCCTTAGTCTTGCCAAGGAAAGACAAACCCAGGAAGAGCAAAGCTGGGCCTGTGTGTGTTGATGGGGACTTACTAGGGTGCCAACCTAGCTAAGAGCTCCATGCAAAGAAGTGAATTCTTTGTTGCTGAAGTGATTAAGCAAACGCTGAATTCCTCACTGAATCTGTGTGCTTAGGCTGGAAAGCAGACAGGGTCCAGGAGGTGGGAAGACTGAAGAAAGGAAAGGGCTCTCCTGGGACACTGAAATCCGGTCCTCCAAAGGGAGAGAGTGCAGCAGCTGAAGTTAATGCGTATGACTCAATTTCCCAGGAAGGAAACTGAAGCTCTGTTTGGTTGTTGCTTGTGTCCCAGCAGGCAGAGCTCTTTCATAAGGGGCGCCCCTGGGGGACACTGCCAGCAGCATGGCAGTCTCGAGCAGAAGGCAGGTTTGGTTGGGCTCAAGATTTCAATCTAGGTGTGCAGCATGGAGCTCAAGAAAATCTACCTACTCCACAGGACAGTGAGGGCTAAGAGGAATCATGACTTTGAATATCAATCAATAATTAGGTGATCTTCCCATATCCAAATATTTTCCAATATTTTTTCTAAGAGAAAAATGATTTACTTTCTGTTTCTAATATAACCTTTGGGGTCATTGTATGGTAAAGCAATAAAAGATTTGCTAAATAATAAAATTTATGAATAAGAGCTTGGAACTTTAATTATGAATGCAATAAGAGCTTTTTTTCAATCTCTTGAAAGTTATTTCAAGCCTAAATTAAAATATTCAGTGAGGTGTCAGAAAAAAATAAGACATAGGCCACTAATTAAAGTTAATTAAAATCAAACAATTAGGATAGGTACTTGTCATTGAGCCTATTGTATTAGAGACAGCTCTAATTCAAGCTCCAGAGCCAGATCCATGGAGCGTTGCCTACCCACAGGCTGATTGTTGAGGAAAGATGGCAGCCATTCAGAAAATGCTTTCCACCAGGGTGGATGTGGGGAACGTTGAGGAAGGAAGAAAGCAGGCTTCTATGCTGTATCATTATTTCTTCTTTCTCTTAGGAAGACATTGAATTTCTCAGCGAGGCACCAAAAATAATTCCCAGAAACAGTCCGTCTACATTCACAAAGAAGTTTGTAGAATTATCTTTCCCCATGAAGGCATGGATCAGAGGCAGGACTTCCCTTATTCCCTTGATGCTTGTGGCAAAGCCAGACAGGAGCAGAAGGCCAGGGGCAATATGTGAATCAGTACAATTCAATTTGATAATGTTATGAACTGGAAAGGATAAAAGGCTCATGTACACCAAAGATCATTGCCTGCCACATGATAGAGCAGCTCTGAATTAGACCCATTTTTAAAGGATAATTCCACTTATAATTAATTGAGACCTACACTATATAGCTTTCCAATTTTTTTCTAATAAGTGCAACATATTAAAAGAAAAATCTATTATGAGTGTGTAAGTCAAGGTTCTCTAGAGAAACGGAAACACAGGATATCTCTTCATTTATTTGTCTATTTATCTATCATCTACCTATTTACTTTGGAATGGTTGAGAAGCTCAATACATACTAAACTGGAAGGCTAGTCAGGCTGACTGGAGACCCATCCAGTATCAGTCTGCTGGCAGAATTCCTTCTTGTTCAGGGGAGGTCAGTCTCTGTCCTATTACAGCCTTGAATTGATTGGCTGAGACTCATGCATGTTTTAAGATGCTAATCTCCTGTATTCGAATTATATCAACCTAAATATTAATTTTATGCAAAAAGAAAACCTTCACAGAAACATCTAGAAAAATAATTGTCCAAATATCTGTGCACAGGGCTAACCCACATAGACACATGAGAATAGCCATCAGAGCAAGCCTGTGTCAAGAATGCCAGGTCTCCTCACTGCAGCCCTTAGTGATAAACAAAAAACTTCTAGAAACAGATACAGGAGGAGGCAAAACCTAGAGATGCAAGAGAAGACTAAGACCTAATTGGGCACAAGGAGAGCCATGCTTCACTGAGCTAAGAGCTCATGTCACTGGGCATGGGAACAGTGACAGCCCAAACTGAGATAGGGCTGATTTGCCTTGCTGGGAAGCTGAATATAGTGTTACACTTGGCATTAAATGGTTTCATGACATGGTCTTTGCAGGAGGGAAAGGAAGACAACCCGAATCTCCTTGCTTCTGACCTCCTGGGACTCTGTAGGCTTCCTTAGCTCTTGAGGGCCTTGACCATCACTTCTGCTTTGGGTTGTCTCCCTTCCCCGTGGAGAAGGGGAACGCTAGGAAGCCAAATTCATTCAGATATATCTTTTTAAAATTTATTTTAACCGATACATAAAATGTGAAAATCATAAATATTCTATTATATATCTGTATCATATTTCTTTATCCACTCATCCATTAATGAACACTTATGTTGTTTCTATTTCTCAGCCATTGTGAACAGTGCTGCTGAGACCATGGGAGTACAAACCTCTCTGCAGCATGCTGACTTCTTTACCTGGGTGCATGCTCTATACTGGGGCGGTGGGACCTGAGGGGAGTTCCAGCTTTAGTTCTTTGAGAAATCTGCTTTCTGCATTACACACTGTGAATGGGGTCTACATCTCCCCGCACTAAGTGCAGTGGACTCTATCTCCACATCCTTGCCAGCCCTTGCTGTTTTCTGTTTATAGCAGTCATTTTTACTGGAGTGTGGTGATGTCTCCTTGTGGTTTTGATTTTCATCATATGCATTTGTTTTTTAGAATGCACATAATTCCTGTTCTCATTATAGTTTATGCATAGAACTGATTAGTACCCTCTGATGCCATTTCACTGACTCCTGAGGCTAGTTCTTCAAACACTGGTCATGGGTTTTAATTTTTGGTGTGACTATTATGATCATTATTTCTCAAAAGATGTGTGTTGAAAGTTTTAATTACTCAATGTCCTTATGAAATATATAGAGAATCAACATGAAAAGAGAATATAAATTACTGTTTTGAAATTTATTTTCACTTGGCTTTGATAACATACTGGAAGTCAGTTTTTAGGGGGCAAATATTTGAAGAATTGCCCATATAATTCTCCCAATCTTAAACCTTCTTCATCATTGTAACTAGCCTTCTAAACCATATGCATATAAGAGTAACTATTTTGGTTGGGATCCATAGCATCCCCAAAATGTCTCCTTGTGTCAAAGCCTTGATTGCCAGCTGATGTGTGGGCCATGATCACTGTAAATTCATCAATGGATCAAGCCACTGATAGGATTTTAATTGGATGGCTTTATCAGGAGGTGATGGAAATGGAAGGCGGGGAAGGCATGACCTTGGGGACCACGTCTGATTCCTGGTCTTTTTCTGTCTTGGGGTCTTTCCTTTTTTCATTCTTTCCTGGCCGCCATGAAGTGAATGGCTTTCCTAGGCCACACCCTTCTGCCTTCCTCACTGGCATAAAGCCATAGTGTCTGAAACCTCTGATACTGTGAGCCAATTTTAATCTTTCCTCCTTGAAGTTGTTTGTCTCAGGCATTTTATCACATCTAGGGAAAGCTGACTACCATAGTAACATATTTAATGTTTTGTTTTTTCTTGAATTTCAGACTACTAGTTCTTTGTTTTCCCTGAATTAGTAACTAGGAGAGTTATCTGTCTCATCAGCTGCCTTGAAGGTGCGTTTGGATTTAGATCCTTGATCATCATTGTGCAATTACTCAAGGCACAAAGAGAAACAGCTGTTACTTTGAGGGAGCTTTAGGGAGCTTGCGTTTTGGCAGAACCTGTTAAATAAGCAATTAAAACAACACAATTGTATCAAAGAACAGAGCTATTTTATTTTGCCAGGTCTTCATAGAAGTAAATGGAATGTGAGAATTGCTTGCTCAGCACTTAGGAAATTCTATAGACTTAGAGCTTCACCCCTAATAAACCTGTTTGTTTGAAAAGTACAGACTTCATTTTTTTCCCTGAGTGGCAGGCAATTTTTATTGCCAAGATCTAATCATGTCACAGCCTATTTTTTGAAAAGATTACACAAAACTTATTTTACTCTTAGGTCAATCTTTGCCAATAAAAGGGTCTGAAATGGTTTCTTTTAGAAACATGCTTCAATATCATCTTTCTGAATCAATTTTTGTAATTTTGCCAGAGTTCAAGTTTGTTAAAAAATAAGGAATCAAACCATAATTTTACCTCTGGATCCTACCATATGAGCATATTTAAAAATATAATGTATAGAAAGTTCTTTTATATCTCTCAAGCTTAAAACCTTAGAAATAAGGAAGAGCTTGAGGAAAATGAAATACAGCATGCATTATCTCCCTCTGCTGACATCAAATGGGTCCAGAACTAGTCTTATGTTTAATGAAATAAGCCAGTCCCCTTGTATGAACCTAAGAGCTGTTATTGGGTATTCTTGAAAATATTCCCGTCAAACAATAAAAACAACATAAACCTTGATAGATTATGTCAGACAAAAATGCTTCTTCATTATTTGTATTTTTTGGCTAAAAGTACAGAAAATCTGTACTTGAAATGACTTTATAAGATAATTTTTCAATTAGAAAAATTGGAAGAGTAAATAGAACACAGCACTAATCAAACCGGTTATAGATTGGAGAATGTGGGAAAATGTCTGAATTCCAACTCAGCAAGGGATACTTGTTCCCCTTCAGGTGGTGTTCTGCTGGCAGGCAGTGGTGGGGATGGAGGAGGCAGGGAGAGCGGGAGGATCACCTTATCCAGATCCTGCAGACTCCATGGTGTAAGGCTGTCATCACCTAGGGACTCTCCTCACAAATGCACAGTCACAGGTTCATGCAGGAATCCCTCCCTGGGTTCTATTCTGTATTTTAACAAGATCCTGAAAGCATAGGAACATTAGTGTTTGAAAAAGCACTCATCTGCATGACAATTTTGTCCAGAGCTAGGCTTCTCATATAGGATCTAATAAGAGTTTTCAAATATTACTTTCCCTGGTGTGGAAAATCCATTATAATGGGGTGATTTTCAATGGAATTGAAGACAGTCCGTATACAGTCCATGAGAACACAGACAGGCATTTAGAGATTTGATGTCACTTGCAATTTATACTGAATGACATTAGTTAGATAATTTTTTCAGTCACTTTGACTGAAAAAGGAGGCAGATTAGAATGAAAACAAGGACACTAGAACTATTTAGTTCTGAGCCTAATCGTTTAGGACTCCAGCTAGGTATATAAACACTTTGGACCTCAGTTTCTTCTTCTATCTGTAATTTGGGGAGAAGAGTGCCTATCTTACAGAGAGATTGAGTTTAAACTGTGTACATTTCTTGCTGTAATTGGGCTTCCTGTGGGGGTGTTTGTATTCTATATAGTTATATGTGTTTGGGTTTTATAAATTTATACAAACATCTATAGCTATATCTATATAGTCTCTATATATCTGACTCAGCTATAATATATGAATATTATCTATCATTTATATAGTTAATATATATCATAGTCAGGATATATATATCCATGTATCTGTATATGTGTTGTATGTATATGCATATGAACATATCCTAGAGTCTGATTTTAATCTTCTGATATTAATACAATCATTAACTTCCTAATATTTTGCCTAATCTGCTTCATGGGGACACTTCATTGCACTTTATAGTGTATTGATCCATAAAGTTAGATTATCCCACTTTCCAAGATATTTTAGACTAGAAAACAGGAACAGCTTCTGTCATCATTAGTGAAAAGATTAGTATGATTTGTGTGAAATGCTAAACTTCTATGCTGTAGTCACTGTTTGAGCTCTGCTGATCCACTTGAATTAGCATGTAGCTCTGTACTCCCAAGCTGGAAATGTAGGGGAGCTTCACCCACAGCCTGAGAGCTCCACGTGTAGCCTTTTAATAACAGCAGGGGCCTGACACTTGTCTAGAAGGCACGAGAAGCCCCTGAACACTCTGCTCTGTTGGCATGTTAAAAAGATGCCTCAGAAGCCAGGCATGGTGCATGATCCTCAGGCTTCTTGAAGCTCAGCTGTCTCCAAATGCTCAGACATGCAAGGGCCTTCTGCTGTGCACAGTGAGTCTGAATGAGGTTAGCTGCAGGAGGTCATCTTAGGATAATACCACATTTCTGAAAACCGCAGCAATGTTCATTTTGACACTTGGTAAATGATAATATTAAAGTAAACTTGAGAGGGGTAGATACTTAGGTGGTCATGTGAAGGTCATGTGAATTTAGTTACATTAGTGAAGTATGGGAAACCAGACAATTTACCCAGAAAATATGATAAATCCCAGCCATAGTATTTAGTATAAAGTATGACTTACTTGTTAGCTTTGATGAGATAGACACCATGCAAATTAGAGATGTATCACACCATGTAAAAAAGCCCCTTATGGCAAGTTTTTTCTACATCATCTTCATCATCTTTTATTGTTATCACTGTAGCAACTAGTTATTACATGCCAGTATGTTTTAAAATCCTTGCAATTACATATATAATTTATGTCAGGTAGTGACAAAAGAATATATACATTTTTAAGCATTTAGAGTATTGATTTTATACTGAAAACATTTATGGAATGAAAACATTTACGTATATGAAAACATTTGAAATGAAAATGTACTTCTGAGTCAGTGTCAGTTTTTGTGTTTGAACTTTTTACCTCATTTCTCTACTTGATTATTTTGGTTTCAACATGATACTTATATGCTCAATCCAATTCATATGAGGTTACAAGTTTAGCCAGTTTTGAGTCATAATGCACAACCCCTGCACATAGGGAGCATATAATGCAATGTCTGAAAACACAGAGAAATAAATGGAAGAATAATGAATAAATTGAGAGACAGAGAAGAGCCCTGTGGGCTATGATTATTTATGATGGTCTTGTGGGAGAACTTAAGCTAGCGACTGGAGATGGCAAAGTGCACAAACAGGTGGAGAGAAAGAGGTGGGCGTCCAGCTCATGGTGCAGTTTGAACGATAGTGTAGAAAAGAAACAAATGAGACAAGGTTAGAGAACATCTAGTGAACATCAATCTAGACAAAATAGAAGAATCTGAAAAGAGGACCCTGGGAAACATAGACCACTGAGCTATGGGGTGAAGGAAATAGTGAGGGATCCAGAGGGTTTGAAGGATGGATGAAGAAGACTTGTGACTGAGAGGAAACACTGAAATCCAGCCTGACCTTGGAGGGATTTATGAACCAACTTTGTTAAACTTGCTGGTTTTCTGGCCACAGTGGATTCTGGGGAGTGGGGAGCCCTAAAGATAGCAAAAGGGAGGGCAGATTGGACACATATGAGTGAGACTGCTGATGGTCATGGGACGACACAGCCATGGAAAAGATTGCAAATGGACTTGTCATTCTCATCATCTCATCTGAGGAACCATGAGCAGATCTGACTCTTCAAGTGCTCTGTGTGTGGGCTCTTCAAGAAGCAAGAGCAGACAGTCAGAGAAAACAAAGGTGGTTGAAGTCATCAGGTTGATGTGGGCATTATGAATCAACATCACCATGATGCAGGAGACAAGACTGAGAAAGATTCATGTGTATGTCTGTAATTCAATCTCTCTGAATATGAAGCATCAATAATGGTGCCAAGTTTTATAGAGATCTTGCTTTTGCCAGGCCTTGAGCTAAGCATCTCAACTTAATTCTCTTAGAAAGTTTACTGAGGCTTCGAGAAGTTAGGTCAGAAAAGGTCACAAAGCCACCAGAGATAGGGCAGAGCCAGCCATGCTGTGGCTGATCCCAGTGCTCTTCTCTAAGACAGGATGCAATATCACCTCCCATAGTTTAGACTTTGTAGGAGTCAAAGTATTAAAATAACCATTAAATAATCTATGAGCTTGTGGAGAAATATGGTGAGCTTCTGTTTGGACAGCTAATACTTATAAATCTTTCAAGTCAAGAAATTAATGACAAATCTGGAGTTTTCTGAGGAGAAGCTCATGGCTGCAGAAAGGTGTCTAGGAATCTTACAAACAAGAGGGGTTTTGGGATATCCTTTTATCAGTACATTTTAGGTGTACAATATAATGACATTCATCATTGGAGATAAGCACTTTTACATACTCTCTTGGTTCTTATTCTTTCCCCCTTCCCCTGCCCTCCCTTCAGCCTCTCCATTCCTCCCTATTTACAAAGACTTTGTTTCCATTTTTTCATCTTTTCATATTAATTCCACTCCCTTCTTTCCTTTCCCCTACCCCTCCCACTTCCCTTTGCCTCTTTTCTTCCTATTTCACATTATCTATTATACCTTTTAGTCCTTATTTACACTTTCAGTTTCCTGCACTAGAGAAACTATTTGGTATTTACACATGTGTGTCCTGTTTATTTCACTTAAGAGTATCACCTCAATGTGCATCCACTTAGCTATAAATGTCTCTAATTTCTCATTTTTTATGGCTGAGTAGTACTCCATTTTATAAAAAACCCACATTTTCTTTATCCAGTCTCCAGTTGATGGGCATTTGGGCTGTTTCCAAGTTTTAGGTATTACAAACTGTGCTGCTATGAACATGGGTGCCCATATATCACTGTGGTATGATTCTTTTAATTCTTTGGGGAAGATCCCTAGCAGGGGAACAGCTGGGTCAAATGAGACTTCCAGTCCTAGTTCTTTGAGGTATCTCCATACTGATTTCCACAGTGCTTGCACCAGTCTACACTCCCACCAGCAGTGGAGCAATGTTCCTCTTTCCCCATGGCCCCACCAGCATTTGTTATTGGTTGATCTCATGATAGCAGCCATTCTTTGTGGAGTGAGGTGGAATCTCAGCGTTGTTTTCATTTGCATCTCTCGAATGACCAGTGATGTTGAACATTTTTTCATATGTTTACTTGCAATGTCTACTTCTTTGTCTGAGAAATGTCTGTTCATTTCAGATGCCCATTTTGGATTGGGTCTTTAAATTTGGGAGGTCTGATTTTTTTAAGTTCTTTATAGATTCGAGATAGTAGACCTTTGTCTGAGGGACCGCTGGTCAAAATGTTTTGTCTCTTCACACTGTCGGTGGTTTCTCTTGCTGTGCAGAAGCTTTTTAGTAAAAAGAAATCCCATTTGTTGATTGTTTGTGTTAGTTCATAGGCAACTGAGGTTTTGTTCATAAAATCTTTTCCTACCCCAATGTCTTGAAGAGTTCTACCTAACCTCTGTTCCAGCCAGTTCAGGGTTTCTGTTTTTATATTTAGATCTTTAATCCATTTCGATTTTTCTTTAGTGCATGGTGAGAGATACAGGTCTAGTTTTAGTCTTTGGCAAGTTGAAACCCAATTTCTCCAGCACCATTTATTAAAGAGGCTATCTTTCCTCCAGTGAGGGTGTTTGGCTCCTTTGTCAAAGATGAGGTGGCTGAGTGTGTCTGGAGTTGTTTCTGAATCTTCTAATCTGTTCCACTGGTCCTCAGGTCTGTTTCTTTGTCAGTACTATGTTGTTTTTATCACAGTAGCTTTGTAGTATTGTTTCAAGTTGGGCGTTGTATACCCCCTGCCATGTCTCTATTACCTAGTATTGCTTTTGCTAGTCTGGGTCTCTTCTTATTCCAAATGAATTTTTGGATTGTTTTCTCAAGGTGTGTGAAGTATGCTGCTTAGATTTCAATTGGGATTGCATTGAATCTATATAGAAGTTTTGGAAGTATGGCCATTTTCACTATATTGATCCTTCCTACCCAGGAGCAAGGGATGTCTTTCCATTTCCTGATATCCCCTTCAATATCTTTTTTTCAAAGTGCTATAGTTTTCAGAGAAGAGGTCTTTGATTTCTTTTATTGGGTTGATTCCTAGGTATTTCAGTTTTTTGGATGCTATTGTGAAAGGAATTGACAAACAAGAGATTTTAACCAAAGCCATGAAAGTGACTGAAATCTCTGAGAGGAACGTACAGAGAAGGAGAGAGGGCCAGCTGTGGAAATGGAAACTAAGTGAGCATAGAGATGCACAAAGAAGCAAAGACTTGCAGAGATGTTGAAGGAAGACCCCACTGTTGAAAAGTCAAGAAAATGGTGCCTGTAGAAGGGATATTTAGTTTATTAATTAATAGTTTCCATTGATCTAAAAAGAGGATTCTATCTGTATCAATACGTAAATACTTAAATTTAGAAATCTAAAAGGAGTCAAATATTTTAAACACAACCTTCTGTGAGAAAAAAATACAGTAGACAATTATGTGATGAGTGGTCAGAAATAGCAGGGTGCTCTGTGTAGTTATAAGCTGTATCTGGTGATACACCTGTGTCAGGCTCAGCCCTCTTTTCCTGCTCTTAAAGCCCTGTGTACCTGGCCCTTGGAATCCACCTCCCCCCGATTCATACTGTGTAGATATGCATGGCCCTCACCAAAGAGGGAGGTCTCCAAGGGAGGAAGACTCTTGTTACACTTTTCTGGGTTCTGAACACATAAGCCAAGTGCTCAGAACAAAGTTGATTTCTAACGACTTCATGTTCATGTATTTGAAATAATGAGAGAATCAATGAACTTGCTAAAAAAGATTTCTTTCTTAGCAGTTACTCTTAAGCTTATGAAGCATTTATGATTATATATCCCAGGAAGAGGATCTCAATTAGAAGTTATTTAAAAATAATTTTTAAAAATTCATCCATAATATTTGCACATATTTATGGAGGACAGCATGATAAACAATCTTTGTTAACCCAACACTATGACCTTGAAAATTTAAGTTTTAGAGATTCAGTTTTCTAATCTCTCTGTTTTTGCTTGTGTCTAGATGTTCCCCAAAACCTCATGGGGTCATAGGTGGCTTTTTCAGAGATGGCTGAATCTAGAGTGTGTGATGCTGGAATTAAGGGCATGTGGTTACTAAACCAGTACACTGATTGGTTTGGCACTGCCCTAATCCCAATAGCCTGGATAAAATAAAAGGGGCAGAAAGACACTGTTCAGGCTTCCTGGTTGCCTTTGTTGTGTTTTGCCATCATGAATTTTTGCCCTCTGCCATGTGCCACCCTGCCTTGGAGCCAGCCAATGAACCTCTACAAACTGGGAGCTGAATAAACCTTTTCTCCTTTAACTTTGGATGTTGGGTATTTTGTCTCAGCAATGAGAAAAGTAACTAAGATGCTCTCTCCAACACAGGTTAAATCCCCTGTGCCCTTAACTGGGAAGACAAAAGGCAATAATGGATTTTAGGAGTGATGAGGCCCAGTAGGTCAAAATTAACTTATTTCATTTCTACATTAGATTCTTTTAAAGATTCGTTTAAGGTATATTTTCAATGTTTTTTTTAATAATATCAATTTTAAATCTAATTTGTACAAAAATTGACTGTTTTGAAAAGCTCATTTAAAAATCCTTGTTAGCCAGACTATTACAGCATAAGATCTGAACATGTACCACAGAGACAGTGAGTATTAGTCTGCTCTCTGACCTAAATTTACTTCCCAGAGATGAGTCATTAATGTTTTGGATGGACACATACACATTTTAAATATCATTCAAATAATTCCATTAAAGGGAATAAATTGGCTTATGTAAAATGGACATTTATGGTTTTCTTTATAACATTTTCTTAGTGTTGCCAAGGTTTATTTAATTAATTTTTAAATCATATTGAGAACTTTAGCCTCAAACTCTAATGAAACCACAGACTATCTTAGCATTATGAGTTTTAAAAGAGCTTCTGTATGACTCTAGGGCCAAAATAGTATGTAAAAGTTACAGTAAGTCACCATCTTGAAGCTAATAATATTTGCTTATTGTATTTTCTTCTATATTTAAATTAATTCCATTGCTTCATATGGTTCTCTTTTTGTATCTTTGTGTGATCCTCCATAAGCATATGAAAGTGTAGTTTGACCCCAGACCTATAAGATCATGTTTCTCCATTGATTTTACAGATGAAAGTTCTTTATGAAAGAATCTCTTAGGGTCTGAAAATGAGGACTTGGAATTCCTATAAACCTATAAGTTGTTGGAAATCATCCAGGGTGGGAGATTTGGGCAAGGAGTGACCCATGAGGTCTCCAAGACCAAAAAGGAGAGAACTGCTAATTCTGAGTTTCAGGGATGCCTTAAACATTGATTATTGCAAATAATCAATGGGATGCCTGCAACTTTGATTATTGTTAAAAATATAATTTTTGGCTTTTTCATTTTGTCTCCATCTTACATCCTCACCCTTCAGCACCAGACAGAACTTGTATGAAATGCTTAAATTAACACTCTACACTTTTTAAGGCTCATGTGAGCCTTTAAATTATGAGACATTTTGTTGTCATATTATCTATTACAAGAGTCACACAATTCTCCAGAACTTTCTTTAAAATAAAAAAAGACCAAAACAAGACCACGACCAGTGCTTCCTTTGTCATAATCTTAGGTAGCTGATCCTGCTCCATGATGTACTAAAGAAGTGTTCTATTTCCCTGAGGTAAAGTTTTAATTTCAGCTAAAGTCAAATGAAGAGCACATAAGAAACTGAGACTCAATACAGGGCACTGTCATTGTCACTTCAGACTCTTTCACCTCTGTGTATCTGTGGACTCTTCTTCAGAATTCCTCAACAACAGCAACAACAAAAGGAGAAGAGAATGAGCAGAGTTATAAGGATCTACAGTCCTGATAGTTTTATGAGCTAAGAAATCCCTGCCAGGACTATCCAACTAATTGAAACAAAAATGATGAGTAGTGAAACAATAGGCAACTTGGTCATGGCATTAAAGAACTACCTAGGTGTTGACCCAATGCTGGTGTCTACACACAGTTTGTTAGACGGCAGGACATTTAATCCTTCTCAGTATGAAAGAGCACATGGCAAAATGGATACGTTGATGCACATTTTATGTATAATTCAGAGAAGTAAATGAGATCATTCATAAGACAGTATTTTGTTAGCTGCAGCCAGTTAACAAGTACCTTAAGTTATAAGCTGTAGTCTGCAGAGGCTGTTACATCTTGGTCTCCAAAACCAACTCAAGGTTTCTGACTGCAATGTGTCAGGTTCATCATATACTTCTCTCCCCAGCCTGGAGCTTTCTCAGATTTAAAAGACAGTACAATTGCTCCATCAACTTTGTAGACTTTTGCTATACCAAAGAGGCAGTATGTCTAAATGTATACTCTAAATTGAAAAGCTCCCTGAAAATAAATAGTACTCTAATAATGATAATGTTGCTTATGATAATATTATATCGACAAACAATTCATACTAGTAATTTTCTGATGTGTTCACAGTAAATATCCTTCCACAGAACTGGTGAGGATCTTATGATATCAAAATATATAAATAAAGGTCCATAAAAAGTTCTCTACACGCATTTATCCTTTAGTAACATTAAAAGGATGAAATATAGAGATGAATTCACTGCCTGAAATTACCCACAGTTGATATGTCTATGTTATAATGTGATATTCTAATAATGTGTATGTTTCTTGAATTATTTTCTTAATTTAGTTAAAAATCTATTTTATATGATGTCCCATTTTTTAGTTTGTTCTTTAGCTTTTTACAGACATACCTTGGAATGAATACAATTTTAAAATCACTACTTCACAGGAATGGGCCATCCTTCTATTTCCTATACGTGATTAAATTTTGTTTTTAAATATCTTCTAACTCTTCTTAAACATATCACTGATATGGAAACTGAAATCTAGTCCCATCAATATTCACCTTATTCTCTGTCTCAGAACTTTATTTTAGTAAAGAATAAAAATGCACCATGGCTGTATTTGTTATGAACATTTAATAGAATAAATGAGATCAATTAGCTACATTAAAAAATAAACAACTCCCTAGGAATAATTAAATTGTATTTATTGTAACAAAGCATGGTTTTAAATAAGTGACAGATTTAAAATATAGTGGATGTAAGCATTTTTGTATATTCAATAAAATATAATCTGGGAGTTTGTTTCCTCAAATATAATAAATCCTTATTTCCTTTGTGAAAAAATTATGAGTCTGTTGCTTGACATTACAACCAATTTAATTTGACTCTACAGGGTTCCCCAAATTGTTTATGTATTCATATTTGCAAACTTCACCCAAGCAATAAAGCAGCCCATATGGCACCCCACAAGAACCTTGAAATGACAGTGAGTCTATAAACAGAACAGGTTAAGTTTGCAGTCTACTTATTTGCTGTCTCTGACTTTGCCAAAATGGAGAATCTCTTTCATGGAACATTGCTTTATCATACTTAGCAAGTGAAAGATGAATTTGAATTGATAGCACTATATGGAGCCTGCCTTAGGATGAAATAGATGTTTTTATGGATGTTTTATGTTTTTTATGGTGGATCAGATATTACAATTTGGTATAGTCACATATTAGTTACAAAAATTAACAATTTTTTCTTTTGATCTCTGATCAATATATCTATGATTTGCTTTTATTTTATAGAGGCCAAATTTGATTACAAACTCGTGAATTAAATTTATAATCTACTTTCATCTACATTACTATACATAATTACTTACATAACCACAGGAACAAAGTAGACAGATATTACTGTTCCTATTTTTCTTAGGTGAACACCAAGACTCATATATTTACTGATTTGTGCAGAGTGAACAGTGAAATACAGTGAGTCCAAGTTTATTGCATGTCTTCTGATTTCAAATCTTTTCAAATTCTTTGTTCTTTTCATTCTCACAGTTCCCTGTCTGTACTCAGTTCTTTCCCAAATAACAAGAGGAGAGGCAAGAAAAAGAGTTTTTATAAAAGAACCCAAATTGACTCTACCTTCCAGTTTATGTTTCTCTTTTTTTCTGAAATGCAAGTTTCAAGAGAGATGCCTCCTCCTCAAGCGGTCCACTTCTTCAGTTTCCATTTATTCTCCAATCCCCTAACTCAGTCCCACTCCGGGGATTTCCTAATTGCCAAAGGCTCTTTGCCCTATTTTATCGGACTCTTCTGCAGCCCTTGACGGCTCTTCGCGCCCTCCGTCTGCACATTTCTGTGGCCTCTGGCTCACCACTCCTGTTAGCACCTCGACAGCTCTCTCTTCAGTCTTGCACGTTGCTTCTAAAATATTCCTTCCATTTGTATGTCAATGCCTACTACTTAGAAATCAATAACTCAGTGGCTGGAATAATTAACTAAAATTCATGAACCCCGAACCTGATAAGGAGTTGTCACTAAGATACAGGTGTGCAACTGGATTCTTGCTTCTCAGTGGTGTGGGAAGCTGTGCAGTGTCACAAAGCAGGTGTGATGTCTCCTTGGCCTTTAACTTGGTTTCTTCATAGAGAAACACTCTTTCACATCTCTGGCTCTCCTCCACCTCATTCTCCTGGGAAATGCCTGCTTGACTTTTAAGGTTCAGTTAGGAAGCACCTTGCTAATAAAAACTTTCACTGCCACTATAGGATCCTTGGAAAATCTATCCTTGTTCCTATTATGCTTTGTCTGCCTTGTTCAACTGGACTCTAAACTTTTAAAATGAAAGACCAATGTTATTTATTGTTTCACCCTCAGCATCTAGCAAAGTACGTAGTGCATAGTGAAAATTAAACACTTTTATATAAATGCTTTCCTTCCAGCATTTCTGATACTGCATTATGGAATCTCTAACAAAATCTATGTAAAAATGTGTATTTGATTAATTGTGCTCTTCAAATAATATTCCCACCCCCCAAATAGCCTGTCCCACACAAAACAATATACAGCCTTCTATTTTTTCACAATATAGAGAAGAATCCAGGATTTTGATATTTTTCAACACATTTTCAAAATAAAATTAATAACTACTAATGTGAATGAATAGTCAACAATGCTAGGAAAAATGTAATACAGAATTGAAAATTTCATACATGTTACAATTTCTATTTACATAACACAACTACAATTACAGGTAGAACGAGGGAGGGTTTTTCCTTTGTCATTGCCTAGCATAATTCACATTTGGAAATTTCCTACTTTCTTGGCAAGCTTTTCAGGAAGAGTTTTTGTAAGAAAACAAGTCAAAATATAGGAAAAGAATAAATCCAACCAGCCCTGGTGGTTAATGAAGATCAACAAAGGAAGAAGTAATCCTTAGTTTTTCTAACTTTGAATAACTTTCCCTTGGGGTCAATCTATATGATATTTTTCTTTCTTTAATGCTTATTGTATTATTTTATACTTTTATGTTTATTTTCAAAGCCACTTTAAACTATAATTTTGTAATAATTTGCAGTGAGTTTTTTAATCAATGGAGTGCAATGGATAATTATCAAGGGAATTCATTTATTCTGTTTAGTGCTAAATTCACTCAGGTCTTCACTGATTTGTCTGTTGACCTATCAATACACATACCCTTCACATAGAAGAAACATGAAGGTTCAGTGCACACTAAAACCTGTCCCCTATGTGCCACTGATGACTGCCCCCTTAGTAACCATTTTGAGGAAATGACAAAAAATCCTCAGCACAAAGTCTCTGCAGCTTTAATTATGGTGACCTGACATTGATCTAACAGACATTGAGATTTTTAGAGCTTTGGGATAGCAAAGGCTTTAGATGTTGTGTTCAAACTTATATCTGCCTCTTCACTACTCAGATCCTTAGTGTTAATTGACTTATCTGCTGCCGGTTCTAGTTCAAGGTAGGTGGGGACACTCAGCTGAACAGACTCTGCAGCTTTGCTCCCCCAAAAGCACTGCTATTTTTTAAAAGTCATATTTCAGTGGGCATCTCTAAATTATACTTTGTTTGAAAACAGCTTTTGTGTTTATTTATACATTCTTTTTCTTACACACATTCTGAGTTTCTTCTGTTGTTCCCCACTGAGAGCAAAGGGGAATTGGAGCCATGAAGGTTTACCTTTTTTTGTATTGAAGTTCAAGTTACAGCATATATTATCAGTAGAAAAATTATTTCTACTTTTTAAGAGTAACAGAGCAAATTCTACAAATTAATTATTTGGTGTCCCCACCATGCTTGCTAAGGTTATATGTGCTTTGCCTGAGGTAGTCTGACCAAAATCCTATCTGCATGTGTGTATGTATTTATTTATTGGTACTGGGGATCGAACTCAGGACCTTGCACTTGCAAGGCAGGTGTGGTGCCACTGAGCTAAATCCCTGGCCCTGTATGTTTTTGTTATCAGTTTCTTTCAGGTGAGCAATGCATTTGTATCTTACCCACACAGAATTACTGCTTATCAAAACTGAAAGGACAACATTGATTCTTTGAAAAGTTTTATTGCTTTGAATGTAAATAACAGATCACCTTATTCAAACCACCTAAAAAACATTGCAATTACACATTCATGGGATGTGTGCCTTGACGCTGCCTGGTGGCTCAGTAATAGCACCGAAGAATTGCATTTGTTTCTACTTCTTTGTTTTTAATCCCTTCAATTTTATCTTATCCTGGTGGTGGTTACCCTTGAGAAGTAAAGACGGTAGTCAGAAATCTCTAGGATGGTATGTTCCCTGGTTCATGGTCTAGTCACTAGCATGTCCTGCAGTATATGAGAGATTCATCCTGACACAAAGTCACAAGTCTCTGAGGACAAATGAACTTTCAGCTCTGGGGGTGCAGATGAACTGCCTGGAGTCCTCTTATTGTGTGCCACCTCTAAGCTATAACTGCACCCAGGAAATGAGATGTTACCCCCCGGGGAAGGATGGGGTCCAGCAATGAAAATAAGAGAGAGCATCAGTCCTACAAGGCACATGCCTGATGGTGGTGGTAGACCTTATTCTCTTCATAATGATCAAATCAGAATGTTGTTTGCAGAGAGAAAACACTAATACAGAAAGACAATGCCACAGATGTCTGTCACAGTGCTCATTCTCGGTTATGATTCAACTTAAAAACAAAAAGCATTTACTTGGTACTTTCCTTGAGTTTTTAAATGAGTTATATTCAAATAGAACTTGTGTATCATAAAACAATATTCCCTTATCTTGTCAACCACTAGAGGATATAATTGCTATGTGGAAAGGAAGGATTTTGCTTCAGATAGCAGAGAATGCCTGAAATTCATCCTGTTTTTTTCTTCATTGTAGATGCATTTTTATTGCTAAGCTTAGAAAAATAACCTAAATTTTGTAACTCAGGCTTATTTTTAGGAGTCACAAATGTCTTAATGATGAGTGGTAACAGACCTCAATCTAGATGGAGTTTTAAATTGTAATTTGGAAGTTTACCTTCTATTTTGAGGAACACAGCTACTTAAAGATGTCTTTGTACTTAAAATTTTACTACACAAGGTTAGTTTTCTGAGGGAGAATATCATCCATTCTTTTCAGTTTAGTTTCTATCCACATTTATATCTCCGTTGCAGTTTTCTCACAACTCGGTGTTACATGATGCAAGGCATCCTCTAGCTTTTTAAAGACATTCCTAGAAGCTTTTCTGACTGACTCCTGGGAAGGTCTTTTGTGTAAATGTAGATCTTTAGAGGGCTAATGTCAGATGGGATGTTTATCTCTGGTAATGCCATGTGTCATTCAGAGGTCTTGGAATTCTTTTTTTTTAGGTATACTCTCATGTTATTATCATAGTCATTGAGAGAAAGTTAGAAGATACTTTCTAAATTCTGACTTAAAAGAAATCTCCTTCACCAGATTTATCAGGGCATTAGGGAGAGTTTCTGATCTTCATGTTGTGTGAAACATATAAACTCCATCAATAAAAAACGAGAGCCTTTCCCCGTCAGCTTACTCTTTTATTTTCTATACTTCCTTTTAAGATTTTCTCAACATTTTTTGAAAGTCTATGACTTCTAATAATTACTCTGATGGCACTTTAGTCCATTTGGGTGGCTATAACAAAGTACTAAAATCTTGGTTGCTTGTAAACTAGTGAGTTTTTCTCTCACAGATAATCCTCATCCTTGGTATCTTCAACTGCCTGAGTCTCTACTGCACCTTTGGATTCATTCCCACAGCTTTATTTATCTGCTTTTCAGGGCTCCTTGTCTGGCTTCCTAGGCCTTCCTCTAAAATCAGGTTGGAAACCTCCATAACCCTACAACTCTTGCATTCCACATGCCTATAAAACCAGCACCACATGGATGACATGAACATCTACCACCCACTCAAACAGTAGCCGGGCTCATTTGGACTGTGGCTGCAGTGCCCAATGAGTGCCTGAATAGCTAAGCACAGTTAAGTGAATCCCAGAGAACAAATTCCCTAAGAGGCCCTTTTTGAGCATTAGTCCCAGAGGTTTTCTCTCAAATGAAAGGTTTACATTTTTGTACCCTTGAACATGTAATGAGTGGAGACTTGCTGATTCCTGAGATATTCCCAAAGCATCTTTCTTCTTTTCCTTGTACAAAGTACTTTCTCTATTTTCATTATACTAATCTCTTCAGCAGCCACAATGAATTTGACCCTAACTTTACATATGATTTTTGGGGGGTCAAAATTGAAGTTTTTCAAATACAGCAGTACCCGTGGCTCAGTCTGAATTTTGGGCTCCCTTGAAATTTCCTCTTCCAGATCACTTATTCCATAGCCTTTAAGCTTATCCTTTTGCAAACTCTCAGGACAAGGACAAAATGTAGACATGTTCTTTGCCCAAATGTAACACATATGGCATCTAGTCCAATTGCCAGGAGAGTTCCTGTTTTAAAATCCCCTAGCCTTCCCTTGCTGATGCATTTTTATCAGCATTCTGTTGTTCTGAGCTTTGACCAGAATTATCTATAAGGTTCTGCATATAGCAACCTCATGCTCTTCTAACCCACATCTCCAAACCTGTCCCAAATCCTTCCACAAAACAGTTGCAAAAACTTGTGAACCATGTGGTCAGGTATAGTCACACCAGAGACCTCATTTCTCCAGTATCAATTTTATGGTATTGTTCAGCTTTCCCATCTCTAGAAGAAATTACCTGGGACCCACAAATTTAGGATGAGAGGTTTAATTTCAGTCGTGGGTTCAGGGGATTCAGTCTACAGTAGGCTGGCTCCAAGGCAAAATCATCATGATG
The DNA here is from genome assembly GCF_053883595.1 of Heterocephalus glaber. Lineage (NCBI taxonomy): Eukaryota > Metazoa > Chordata > Mammalia > Rodentia > Bathyergidae > Heterocephalus > Heterocephalus glaber. The sequence continues at coordinate 9,102,779 of NW_028258320.1, read as the reverse complement.
GAAGAGTGTGGTGAAGGAAAATGGCTCACTTTATGGTGGCTGGGAAGTAGAGCAGGGGAACAGCATCAGAAAGAGAGGGACAGAGACCAGATACAGTACCTGAGGTCACGCTTCCATGACTCACTCGGACACTTCCAGAAGTGTGCTTTACTAACTCTCTGAAACCAGTCAAATTGATAGTTAATTTAATTGTCACAGGCACTAATTTCACTCATGAACTCTGCACTCATGGTCTGTCACCTATCAAAGGCCACCGCCACCTAGTACTATCACCTTGGTATTAAGATTTCAACATGTGATTGGGGAAAGGTGGACACAAGCATTTAGACCATAGCAAAGATCCTTTCGATTTCAGCTGTCATTCTTCTCATTCTAGCTTGGCCTGTCATGTACTCCCAATGGAATGTCTACACCCTTTAGGTTTTGTTACTGTAAGCTTCCAGGATTTTGAAGGCATATTCAGTGCTGAGAACCTTGGGATGAAAAGACTTTTGTAAATGTCCTCTTCCCCTCCCTGTGTCATTCAGTCCTATTGTACTTTATCCTCTCTAAAATAATTCTTTACTTCTTGGAATCTCCAGGTGTGTGTGTGTGTGTGTGTGTGTGTGTGTGTGTGTGTGTGTGTGTTTGTGTTGGGGCATGCTTTCTGAGATTTTTCTATTTCCTCCTTCTTCTCTCGCCCTAAACAGTAAACAGGCTGCCAGAGACACTAGCAATGATCATTAGGGGGATGAATTAGGTTCTATTTTGTATTCAGCCCAAAGTCTAATTCAAATAGAAGCTGACAGTAAATCAACAAGGAAAGTAGACCAGGGATGGCTCCTCTGTGTGAGAATGCTGACTCACTCCCTCATCACATTAGAGAATGTATCACAGCCAATGTTCTCGCCGTGACAGATGGATATGACCATGTGCTAATGGGCCTGTTTGGATGCTGTTTCTCTAACTCAGCGCCATTTTATGGCTGAAGCAGGAGGTGATATAATACAAGCAAATGTGGCATATTTTGTTTTATTTCTAGGTCTTAAATAATGAGAATGAGAACTAATGAATTATTGGGTGAGAGAAGTATTTTTAAAAGGAGACAGACTGTGATAGTTCCACATCCTGCATCCTAGTAAGAAAAAAATTAACCCTTAAATCAGCTGGATAATGACTTGCCGCATTAGTTCTGTAGGAAGTCATATTTCTCACATAGCTTTTATATTATAGTAAAGATGAATAAAATAATTAAATTTAATAGTAGATCTTTATGACAGCTCTAAGGTAACTTCCTAAATACCATGAAATTAACAGTTAGGGACTGGAAAAATATATTAACTCAGAGAAGAAATATTAAGTACACTCCATGTGCTCGGCATAGAGAGGCATTGAAACATGTATCTCCCTCAAGTACATAAAAACATCTAAAATACTTAAAGCCAGCATCCATTTGTTGACTTTGCTATGCACATCATTGAGCAAGGCAGTATGGTACCCAGAAAGGACGTAGGTCTTCCTTCAAATAGTTTATAATTTATTTTGAAAAAAGTCAATAGGAATAATAAAACAAAACAAAAATCATTAATGTATAAAAAGAATATTTAAAAACCCGATCCTCAAACGTTAACCATCATGAGCTAGGAAGGCCATTATATTGTCTACGTGATAAGCGGAAGAATTCAGTGTAGACTAAGGTTTTGAGAAAGATGCAAATTTTAAATCAGGCCGTAGAAAAAGAGTAGGTTCCCATAGGTGGAGGGGAAGAGAAAGATTTCTGGAGAGTGAGAGAACGAAACGTGAGCACAAACTCCCCACAGTGCACAGCCCTTGCAACCAGATCAGGCTGCTTGGTGGTGTGGCTGACAGCCGGGCTCAGGCTGGGGCAACTCTTGTCTGCACACTGCAGGATTCTTTCCTGGGTAGCAAGATGACCCCACTGCCCACTGTGGAACCCAAACCAACTGCACAGTGCACACCCTTTCATAGAGTTATGAATCTCGTTATAAGGAACTACTGTCAGATGCTAAAACTGTGTCTCTTCTCCTCAGCACATCCTGATGTTCTGTGCATAGTTTGGTTGCAATGGTGACATGTGTCTCTCCATTATGGCAGCTGGTTGTGCAGGTGCCGCACTGATGCCTGTTACTGCCCTGGGAGGCACTGACTGATGCCTAGAATAGGAGCTGGGCTGGGCTGCATGAGCTCCCTGGTATCCCAATGGTGTCTCCTCCAAACATGGCTCCACATTCAGCCCAAGGAAGTGAATATCTGCCCCCAACTTCTTACGAAGACAGTGGAGGATGGTGGACAGTGATGGGGTCTGGATGAACACAGGGCAGAGTTCAAATACTGGTTTCACGCTGTACATTGTGGGGTTGAAGGCAAGTCAAAGAGGATGGTGGGCCCCAGAGCCCAAGGGGTAAAATCACCTCACATGTTTACCACGTATGTGGTATGCATGTGTGTGCATGCATGTGTGTGTGCATATATCAAATAATTCATAAGAAAAGAACATTGAGTACACTCTGTTGTGCTCCCATAAATGAGAACTGAGTTTTCTTCCTACTAGATTCCTATCAGTTTGTGCCATTTTATCACATCTTAGGTATATTATTAAAATTGTGCTTTAGTATATTCACACTGTATAGTCTGCTGCACAAGCTAGCTCCCTTCACTACTCAAAATGCTGCTTTTCATTTATTAATATCTCACATGTATCTATTTGTTTTGGGACTTTCTTTATGGTTCCAGCACTCATGTCTTATTATCACTGTAGTTTTTAAATTTGATAATCCACTTCAATGTTTGGTTGGCTAGTCTTTCTTTATTCTTCCTTCTCATCAGAATTTCTGTCACTTTCTTTAGTTAAAATTGTAATATTTCAGCAGATGGCTGGGAACATGCAATATCTGCTAAACTTTAAAAATATTTTGGAAATTGTAGGAGTCTAATGTTTCTCCTACCCATTGCATGTCCTTTTCTTTATCTCTTACAGAATCTGTTGACTCTCTACCACTATTGGCTTGTATGTGCTTAACTAGCTTATGCTTGTTCTCCTATTATCTTATTTTGATGACTTAATTTATTTAATATGGGCCCAGTGCTCCACAGGCCAGTGAACAATGGGATGGTCAAATGATCCCCGGGTATCTTGGGAGGAGACCCCACTGTCTGCCTATGTATGACTCCAGGGAGAGCCCCCTGAATGGGAGACCTTGGAAAATGCAGAGGAAGATGTAGTATCAGCCTCAGCCCTCCATTACTTTGAGTAATGATTTTGTGAAACATGTGTCTCTGGTGGTCAATACGTGACACTACACTGTGTCCAAGAGAAGTCAGTGAGAACTCCTTGTGGCCACAATGCTTATAATAAATGAATCAGAGGATATAAAGCTAGGCAAAAGTTAGCAGTAACCAAAGGGTAGAATCACCAAGACTAGTCAGTGAGCACAAAAAGGAAATCAATTAGGAATAGACCCAATAGAGCTTACAGAAATATTCATACCACAAAGGCATTTCCACTCAATGTCACCAAATTATGGCCATGACTTCACAGAGTTTATCTGCTTTCTCTCCAAGAGAAGAGTCACAAGCATCCTGGGAAGACCAGGCAGTCAACCAGAGCTCTAGTCCCTGTGTAGCACCTAAGATTCTCCCTCAAACAGAAAACTCAGAGGGAATCTCAACACGGCCAGATTTATAGAATTTCGAGTTTGAAGGCCAAGAACACATTCTTTTTAAAACCTAAGTTCAGTGTATAATCATCCCTACATTTATTCCATGAATATGCATTTAGCACTAGCATGAATCAAACACTATCTAGAACATACAGTTGAAAAATCACTGAACTCTGAGAGAACTCTTCTACAAATATGGGGAAGCAGGGCTTAGAGAGCCTGCTCACATTCCCCAAAGTTTTTCAGCTGCTAAGTGGCTGAACCAGGATTTGAACCCATAATCCGAGGCTGTTTCTTCCACAAAGCTAACTTACAGATAGAACTGGGTCTATTCTATTTGTGCATAGCCAAATTGAACATACAAAACAAAACACACACACTAGTAATTTCTGAATAAAGAATTATTGCCTTTTATATCATAACACTATGTTGTTCTCTTTTAATAATTTGTTTCTAAAATTATTTCCAGACAATCTTCATATACAATCACAGAAAACAAACTTTTCAGGACTCCAAAAACTACAGATCATAAAGCTTTGATAGAAACCCCCTGATTGGAATGTCCCTGTATCTTTTCCATCAAGACATTTCAGCTTTCTGGCTTCCGTTGCATGGAGCAGCCACTTCAGGACACTATACTGAAAAATATCTCACAAGAATCAACTAATTCTTAAAGGAGATGAAATCTTGAGAGTTTCTTAAAATCCTAAAATTAAAAAAAAAAATCCTTTTTTTATCCAGTCAGTGCAAAGTAAATTACTCAGAAAGTAGTTCATTTCATCTTTCAATGTCTCTCATTTTCAATTTAGCGGGGAGCTCATAACATTGTATGAAATCTCTAGGCTGTTTTGGGTGAGAAATTTGACTTGACCTTTCCACCCTTTTGCTCTGGAGAAACCATCAATGACCACCCAGCGGTAGCCCACAGAGACCCGCGCTCCACCTGGGAGTGGAGAGGTGAGGACTCCTGCAGTCATCTCTCCAGAGGCCTGGAGGGTGGAAGCAGTGGTCTCCGTTGAGTCTCACAGTCAGGAAGCGCAGACCTCAGAACTCATGGACCAGACAGGCACAGTGGGGATGGAGACCCTGCGGGGCCCATTCCATCAACACAGCACCCAAGCAAGGAGAGACCAGGTGAGAAACTGGAGAGAGGAAGGCAGTGTTCAGATTACAGAGGGTCTCAGTGCAAAGTGAAGATGTTTGAAATTTTTGCTGATGGCCTTGAGGATCATTGAGGTTTCGTAAGTGAGGAAATATGTTCTTTCTTGCTCTGCTCTTTGCCTGCTGTCAGAAGGGTGAATTTGAGGGAAAGTGGACTGGAGGGCATCACAATAGTGACAATGTGGCAGCATGAGTCACAGAGGGGTGGAGGGAATGTCATATAAGCCACAAACTCTAGATGTGTTGAAGAGCAGATACAGCAGCACAGTTGTGATGTATGAATTGATTGACCTATTAGATATTGTGTAATTAGTCAGAAGGAAGAAGCTAGATTGATCCTCATATGCCTGCCTTAGATAGCTAGATAGTGAGAGGGTCATAAGCAATATGGGGATTCTAAAGAATAAACAATCCAGGAGAAAATGGGATGAGTCCTAGTTGGACAGGCATATTGTGTACCTGTGGTGTTCAATAGCCTGTGTAGTCGCCTTTTAGATTCATTGCTTCATAGCTTCCCAACAAATAGGAGCTGAAATGTAAATAAAATAATACAGTTACAACCTGCAGGCAGACCACATGTCACAAAGAGATGACCAGCTCCTTGCAGGGCAACATCTCCCTGCTCATCCTTCACAGCCCCATGCCTGGTCCAAGTGAACAGGGGGGATTTTTCATAGATCCCAGAAGTGATAGAACCAAAGAATGTTGACTCTCAATAATAAAACTTTAGGGAAATCTGTGAACAAAATGGCAATGTGAACCGATGAAATTGAAAGACATGATTAAATACAGTAAGTACTCCGCGGCCTGCCTTTTTTGTTTCTCCCTCTTTGCAGGCTTCAGGGGAAGCCAGACAATAAGAAACCTGTTGGAAAGTGCAGGGTCAGGCTGTAGGTAATTCCACGAAGTGAGAATATGTCCCATAGTAAAAAGATTCACCCCACCATTGCTTATCTATTAGAAATGAACCAAAAGAGAGTAAGGGTGTGTAGCACCAGGAGCTTTTACTCATGGCTAGTGGGAGTCCTAAATGGTGTAGTCACTTTGGAAGACTGTTGGACAGTTTCTTACAAAACTAAATATACCCTTACCATGCAACCCAGCAATCATTCTCCTTGCCATGTAGGCAAATGAGTTAAAAATTCATATCCACATTAGACCTAACACATGGATGTTTATAGCAGCTTTGCTCATAAATACCAAACTTGGAAGTAATCAAGATGTTCTTCAGGAGGTGAGAGGATAAATAAAACATGGTACATCTAAACAATGAAATTCTATCCAGTGTGAAAAAGAAATGAGTTATCACTCCATGTAAAGATACAGAGGAAACTTAAATGCACATTGCTAAGTTAGTTAAACCAATCCAAAAGGGTATACAGCATATTATTTTGTACACAAAACAGGACATAGCAAAAAGAATAGAGACAATAGAAATATCTTTGTTTCATTGGGATTGGGAAGAGGAAGGAATGAGTGTTCGGAACACAGACAATTTTAAGGGCAGTAGGACTGCTCTATATGATAATACAATAGACACATCCGTATATATTGTACAAACGTCTAGAATTCACAACAAGAGTGAGCCCTAAATTCAATGATAGACTTTGGATGATAAAGACCTATCAATGTAGGCTCATCATCTGTACTGAATATACCATTCTAGTCAAGGATGTTGATAAAGGCGGTGAGTACGTGTATGTGGGGAATGAGAAAATGGAAAATGGAAAAATCTGTGTACCTTTCTCTGAATTTCGTTGGGAACTAAAACTATTCTTGAAAAGTCCACAAACTAAAATATAAAACCATTTTCTCACTTTTTACTGTAACTAGATTTTCTTGTTATATACTATTATGTTTGATGCAACAAATGGTTGCTTTCATGTTACAGAGACAATTTCAGTAATTTGTAACACATTTTAAGGTTTAATAGTCTAAACCCATCATTCTTGTTCCTCAGATCACATATAGGTTCAAAAGAAGCTTATACTTTATTGTAGGTGTTTGCTATATTTTTCATCTTTATTATTTAGCCTATATATCACAGCACAAAATGCTAACAAATATTTTGTAAATCAATGAAAATGTGTTGCCAGATTTAAATAATCTATTATGCATTTCTAAAAGTTGGCAGATTCTGCAATTGCTGCAACCTTCCTCTTCTTGACTGTAAGGGAAGAGACTCGCATCTTATCTAGTTGAAACTTGAGTGATCTCAACATTAAGACTATGACACCTGACTCTTCCTATGCACTTTTGTTTCCTTCCCTACATCATGATCAGCCATTTTATCACCAGAGTATTCCAGCTTTAGAGAATCTAATTCATACTCTTAGACAGTGATTCTCTACCAGGAGAATACTCCAAAACCAGGGACATTTATAAAAGTGTGGAGAAAATTCGCTAATCAAAATAATTAAGAGCGTTTGAAGAATTTAGAGGCAGGGATCAAAGGTAATAAAATCCTGAATTTCATAAGGCCTTCCAGAAAAGCAAAGCAATCTTCGACCTTGCATAACAACTGTTCTTTGGTTGAGAATCATAAATATGGAATGTTTAGTAGACCTCAACCAAAATTGACGTTCAAAGAAAGAAAAGTCAACGGAAGAAGAAGAAGAGCCCATGACGGCTCTTCGCGCCCTCCGTCTGCACATTTCTGTGGCCTCTGGCTCACCACTCCTGTTAGCACCTCGACAGCTCTCTCTTCAGTCTTGCACGTTGCTTCTAAAATATTCCTTCCATTTGTATGTCAATGTCTACTACTTAGAAATCAATAACTCAGTGGCTGGAATAATTAACTAAAATTCATGAATCCCGGACCTGATAAGGAGTTGTCACTAAGATACAGGTGTGCAACTAGATTCTTGCTTCTCAGTGGTGTGGGAAGCTGTGCAGTGTCACAAAGCAGGTGTGATGTCTCCTTGGCCTTTAACTTGGTTTCTTCATAGAGAAACACTCTTTCACATCTCTGGCTCTCCACCTCATTCTCCTGGGAAATGCCTGCTTGACTTTTAAGGTTCAGTTAGGAAGCACCTTGCTAATAAAAACTTTCACTGCCACTATAGGATCCTTGGAAAATCTATCCTTGTTCCTATTATGCTTTGTCTGCCTTGTTCAACTGGACTCTAAACTTTTAAAATAAAATACCAATGTTATTTATTGTTTCACCCTCAGCATCTAGCAAAGTACGTAGTGCATAGTAAAAATTAAACACTTTTATATAAATGCTTTCCTTCCAGCATTTCTGATACTGCATTATGGAATCTCTAACAAAATCTATGTAAAAATGTGTATTTGATTAATTGTGCTCTTCAAATAATATTCCCACCCCCAAATACCCTGTCCCATACAAAACAATATACAGCCTTCTATTTTTTCACACTATAGAGAAGAATCCAGGATTTTGATATTTTTCTTTTTTTCTTTTTGTATTAAATTCTTTTTTTGGTACATTGTAGGTATACAACACAATTACATTTCTCATTGGGAATTGTACCTTTACATGATGCATCTTGGTTCTTATTTTTTCCCCATTCCTAGCCCTCCCTTCTCGCCCTCCACCCTTCACTATTTACAAAGACTTTATTTCCATTTTTTCCATTTCTCATCATTTTTCCTTTCCCTTCTTTCCTTTCCCTGCCCCTCCCACTACCCCTACCGCTTTGGACCTTTTCTTCCTATTTTGCATTATCGATTATTCATTCTGATCATTGGTACATTCTAGGTATACAATATAATGACATTCATCATTGGAAATTTGCACCTTTACATAGTCTTTCTTGGTTCTTATTTTTCACCCTTCCCCAGCCCTCCCTTCAACCCCTCCATTCCTCCCTATTTACAAAGATTTTGTTCCTATTTTTCCATTTTCTCATATTAATCCCATTCCCTTCTATCCTTTCCCCTAGCCCTCCCACTTCCTTCCCCTTTGCCCCTTTTCTTCCTATTTCACATTACCTATTATACATTTAGTGCTTATTTACACTTTCAGTTTCTCACACCAGAGAAACTATTTGGAATTTATTCATGTGTGTCCTATTTATTTCACTGAAGAGTATCGCCTCAATGTGCATCCACTTAGCTATAAATGTCTCTAATTTCTCATTTTTTATGGCTGAGTAGTACTCCATTTTATAAAAAACCACATTTTCTTTATCCAGTCTCCAGTTGATGGGCATTTGGGCTGTTTCCAAGTTTTAGGTATTACAAACTGTGCTGCTATGAGCATGGGTACACATATATCACTGTGGTATGATTCTTTTAATTCTTTGGGGAAGATCCCCAGCAGGGGAAAAGCGGGGTCAAATGGGACTTCCAGTCCTAGTTCTTTGAGGTATCTCCATACTGATTTCCACAGTGCTTGCACCAGTCTACACTCCCACCAGCAGTGGAGCAGTGTTTCTCTTTCCCCACAGACCCACCAGCATTTGTTATTGGTTGATTTCATGATAGCAGCCATTCTTTCTGGGGTGAGGTGGAATCTCAGCATTGTTTTCATTTGCATCTCTTGAATGACCAGTGATGTTGAACATTTTTCATGTATTTACTTGCTATTTCTACTTCTTTGTCTGAGCAATGTCTGTTCATTTCAGATGCCCATTTTTGGATTGGGTCTTTAAATTTGGGAGGCCTGATCTTTTTAAGTTCTTTATAGATTCAAGATAGTAGACTTTTGTCTGAGGAAGAGCAGGTGAAGATTTTTTCCCACATTGTGGGTTGTCTCTTCACACTGCTGGTGGTTTCTCTTGCTGTGCAGAAGCCTTTTAATAAGAAGAGATCCCACTTGTTGATTGTTTGTGCTAGTTCACAGGCAACTGAGGTTTTGTTCATAAAATCTTTTCCTACACCGATGTCTTCAAGGGTTCTACCTAACCTCTGTTCCAACTGGTTCAGAGTTTCTATTTTAATATTTAGATCTTTAATCCATTTTGATTTTAGTTTAGTGCATTGTGAGAGATACAGGTCTAGTTTTAATCTTTGGCAAGTTGAAGCCGAATTTTTCCAGCACTATTTCTTAAAGAGGCTATCTTTCCTCCAGTGAGGGTGTTTGGCTCCTTTATTGAAGATGAGATGGCTGAGTGTGTCTGGCATTGTTTCTGCATCTTCTAATCTGTTCCATTGGTCCTCAAGCCTGTTTCTTTGCCAGTCACATGCTGTTTTTATCACAGTAGCTTTGTAGTAGAGTTTCAGGTTGGGGATTGTGATACCCCCTGCCATGTCTCTGTTACCTAGAATTGCTTTTGCTATTCTGGGTCTCTTCTTGTTCCAAATGAATTTTTGGATTGTTTTCTCAAGGTCCATGAAGTATGCTGCTGGGATCTCAATTGGAATTGCATTAAATCTATATAGCAGTTTGGAAGTATGGCCATTTTCATTACATTAATCCTTCCTACCCAGGAGCAGGGGATGTCTGTCCGTTTTCTGATATCATCTTCAATCTCTCTTTTCAGAGTGCCATAGTTTTCAGAGAAGAGGTCTTTGATTTCTTTCGTTAGGGTGATTCCTAGGTATTTCAGTTTTTTGGATGCTATTGTGAAAGGAATTATTTGCCCTATTTCTCTCTCAGTGAGTCTATCATTGGTGTAGAGGAAAGCTATTGATTTTTGTGTGTTGACCTTGTAACCAGCTACTTGACTGAATTTGGTTATTAAGTCTAGAAGACTTTTGGTGGAGTTCTTGGGGTCTTCTATATAGAGTATCATGTCATCTGCAAATAATGACAATTTGAGTTCTTCATTACCTATCTTTATTCCTTTTATTTCTTTCTCTTGTCTAATTGCCATGGCTAATGTTTCCAAAACTATATTGAACAAGACAGGTGATAGTGGACATCCTTGTCTTGTTCCTGATTTTAGTGTGAAGGATTTCAGTTTTTGACCATTTAGTATGATATTGGCTGTTGGTTTTTCATAGACAGCTTCTATCAGTTTGGGGTAGAGACCATCTATTCCAATTTTTTGTAAGGTTTTAATCATAAATGCAGGTTGGATTTTGTCAAATGCTTTTTCTGTGTCTATGGAGATAATCATATGGTTTTTGTTCTTGGCTCTATTGATATATGCATTACATTAATTGATTTTCGTATATTGAACCATCCCTGCATCCCTGGGATGAATCCCACTTGATCAGGGTGTATGATCTTCTTGATGATCTTCTGCATTCTGTTTGCCATTATCTTATTAAGGATTTTTGCATCTATGTTCATTAGTGAGATTGGCCTATAGTTCTGTTTTTTGGTTGGGTCTTTCTCTGCTTTGGAGATCAAGGTGCTGCTTGCTTCCAGGAACGAATTTGGGAGTACTGCTTCCCTTTCAATTTCATTGAAGAGTTTCAACAGTAGTGGCAGCAGTTCCTCTCTAAATGTCTTGTAGAATTCAGCAGTGAAGCCATCAGGGCCTGGATTTTTCTTAGCTGGTAAGTTTTTAATTACATTTTCAATTTCATTGGTTGATATTGGGTGGTTCAGAATTTTTAGGTCTTCTTCATTCAACTTTGGTAATTCATATGTATCTAGGAATCTGTCCATTTCTACTGTGTTGTCCATCTTATTGGCGTATAGGTTCTGGAAGTAGGTATTGATGATCCTCTGGATTTCTGCTGGGTCTGTTGTAATTTCACCCTTTTGATTCCTAATTTCATGGATTTGGGCCTTTTCTTTCCTTTTTCTGACAAGGTTGGCTAAAGGTTTGTCAATTTTGTTGATTGTTTTGAAGAACCAAGTCTTGGCTTCATTGATTTTTTGTATCATTCTCTTAGCCTCCATTGCATTGATTTCTCCTCTGATCTTTATAATTTCCTCCCTTGTATGAGCTTTGGGGTTGTCCTGCTCTTCTTTTTCTAGAAGCTTGAGGTTCAGCATCAGGTTGTTTAATTTGGCTCATTCTGTTTTCCTAATATGCTTATTCACTGCTATGAATTTCCCTTGTAAGACTGCTTTCATCATTTCCCATAGATTCCGATATGTTGTATTGTCATTGTCATTTAATTGAAGGAACTGTCTGATTTCTTCTTGAATTTCCTCTGTGACCCGTTGGTTATTCAGAAGTGTGTTGTTCAATTTCCACATGTTTATGAAATTTTTCCAGTTTCTTTTGCTATGGATCTCCAATTTCATTGCACTGTGGTCTGATAATATACAGGGGATAACTTCAATTCCTTTGCACTTACTTAAACATGTTCTATGTGTGAGTATGTGGTCTATTTTGGAGAATGACCCATGTGCAGCTGAGAAGAATGTGTATTCTGATTTTGTGGGATGGAAGACTGTAAACATCTGTTAAGTTCATTTGTTCAAGAGTTTGATTGAGTTCTAGTATTTCATTACTTATTTTTAGTCTAGTTGATCTACCTATTTGTGACAGTGGGGTGTTGAGGTCCCCCAGTACAATTGTATTAGTGCATATATGACTTTTCATGTCCATCAGTATTTGTTTTATATAGTTCAGTGCACTAGTGTTCGGTGCATAGATATTTATGATTGTCATCTCTTCCTCTTGGATTCTTCCCTTTACAAGGATGTAGTGTCCTTCTTCATCTCTCTTAATCAGTGTTGGTTTGAAATCTACTTGATCTGCAAAGAGGATAGCTACTCCTGCCTTTTTTTTGGTTCCTGTCATATGGAGTATTGTTTTCCACCCTTTAACTTTCAGTCTATGAGTTTCATTTTGAATGAATTGTGTTTCTTACATGCAGCGTATTGTTGGATTTTGCTTCTTGACCCATTCTGCCAGTCTATTTCTTTTGATTGGTGAATTGAGACCATTAACATTGATGGTTATAACTGAAATGTATTGACTTGTCATTGCCATGACTTTTTCTTTTTGTTAGGATCTCCCCCTTTACATTTAATTTCTTGTCATGCCAGATGGGTTCATTCTGCTTTGCTTCCTGAGGTTGTGATCCTCAATGTCTGTTCCTAGGATATTGTGTAAAATTCTTTGGAGTGCTCCTTTGGTATTCATGAAGTTCCTAAGGTGCTCTTTGTCATGAAAGTATCTTATTTCTCCATCAATTTTGAAAGATAGTTTTGCAGGGTACATCAATCTGGGTTGGAGGCTGTTTTGTTTTAGGGTTCGGAATATATCACTCCAAGCTCTTCTTGCCTTGATGGTTTGTGTTGAGAAGTCTGCTGTGATTCTGATGGGCTTTCCTTTGTATGTGATTTGTTTCTTTTCTCTGACTGCTTGGAGAACTTTGTTCTTCTGTTGTGTTTCTGGAATCTTAACAATTATATGCCTATGTGTAGATTTTTTTTGATCAAGGCTATTTGGAGTCCTATATGCTTCTCTTGTCTGTATGTCAAGCTCTTTTCCCCTGCTTGGGAAGTTTTCTGCCAGTATTTCTGTGAAGAGATTTTTTTTATGTCATCGCCACTCTCTCCTGTTTCTTCATTGAGCCCAATCAGTCTTACGTTATTCTTTTTTCCATCATCTAGCAGCTGCTAGGTTGATTTCTCATGTTCCCTTATAATTTTGAAGCAATTTTTCTTTTCCTGGTCACTAATTGCAATCTTATCTTCTACATCTGAAATTCGGTCCTCACATTGGCTCATTCTGCTGTGTAGACTTTCAATGGAGTTTTTCATGTCCTGAAAATCTATTTCCATCTGTTTTATGGATTCCATTTGTTTCTTATGTTCGGATTCCATCCTGTTCTTGAGCTCCTCTCTAGATTTATTAATCATGTCTTGCACTAGGGGCACAATTTCTCCTGTTATCTGAGAAATCATTTCTGATTTCATTTTTTCCAGATCCCCTTTTGTTGCCAGTTCAGTGGGTCCAGGTGGTTGAGTATCAGAGTGTTCCATCTCATTTCCCTTTGGGGTTGCTGTAGGTGATCTGGAAGTCTGGTTTTGAGACTTATTTATGTGTTTTCTCATTTCGACTGGGGCAGGGGGCTGTTAGTGCCTGCATGGATTGCCTCCTCTGAGCTGGGTGAGGTGGGACAGGGGCCGGGAGCAGCGGTAGGGATGGTGACTTGAAAGCCCTTTCTTGTGGGCTGGGAGCAGCCGGAGGGTTGTTGGCCGGGAACCCCCTTCCTGTGGACCAGGAGCAGAGGAATGGTGCCTCAGAAGCCCCTCCCTCTGGGCTGGGAGCGGTGGGAGGGATGGTGACTGGGAAGCCCCTTCCTCTGGACCAGGAGCAGTGGGACGACGGCTCAGAAGCCCCTACCTCTGGGCTGGGAATAATGGGACTCAGTACCTTGGTCTGGTGGTCTGGTGTCCTCTGCGTCTTTGTAGTGTGGAATCAAGTGGCTGCCTGTCTGCAGTGGGGTGATTTGGTGTCTTCCGCATGACTCAGGACCTCTGTAGGGCATGGGCAGACCTGCCTGTCTGCAGTGGAGTGATTAGATGTCTTCCGCGCGACACAGGACCTCGGTAGGGGGTGCACAGACCTGCCTGTGTGCAGTGAGGTGATTAGGTGTGTGTTCCGCGCTACTGGGGACCTCGGTAGGTTGTGGGCAGACCTGCCTGTCTGCAGCAGAGTGATTCGGCTGATTTTGATATTTTTCAACACATTTTCAAAATAAAATTAATGACTACTAATGTGAATGAATAGTCAACAATGCTAGGAAAAATGTAATACAGAATTGAAAATGTCATACATGTTACAATTTCTATTTACATAACACAACTACAATTACAGGTAGAACGAGGGAGAGTTTTTCCTTTGTCATTGCCTAGCATAATTCACATTTGGAAATTTCCTACTTTCTTGGCAAGCTTTATAGGAAGAGTTTTTGTAAGAAAACAAATCAAAATATAGAAAAAGAATAAATCCAACCAGCCCTGGTGGTTAATGAAGATCAACAAAGAAAGAAGTAATCCTTAGTCTTTCTAACTTTGAATAAGTTTCCCTTGAGGGTCAATCTATATGATATTTTTCTATATGATTCAAATTGAATCCTCACAGATCACTTTGGGAATGATGTGCGAGGTCTAGCTGATTGACCACTCCCACAAATCTTAATGACTGCACTGTGGATGTTTGGTTAAAATTTGAGAAATGAGATTGATGCAGTGTATTTAGAAAGTGTCTGTGCTCCTTGATTACGTTTGATGCATGTGTGCACACAACAACAGGAGTGGGAGGAACAGCAAGAAAGCAACAGAAAGACTAAAAAGCAAATGGTTACCTTTAAATATTTCTGGAGCACAGCATGGTGAAGATTACCAAGGACACCTGGCATGTTCTGGGAATGCTACTGTACTAGGATCACTGGGTGTTTTTCATAGACATCACTAGTGATCATCAATATCTGCTCTTTTCTCCCTTCTGAGCTAAAAAAAACCCAGGTCCCCAGACCCATACATCAGACAAGATCATGCATTTCTGAGCATTTCAGAGGATCAGAAATGCCTAACAAGACAGTAATTGTCCACTTCTTTCTCCTCTGTAGTGATCAGCAGGAGGGGTTGTGGTGGGATATGGCATAAAAGCTGAAATGAGCCTGGATCATAGATCACTACAGGGAAGATGGTCACACGGAATTTACTGGAACCTGAGTTCCATCTGAGCCTAAGAGAAAGGAAGATGGAGTCTCATTTTCAAGGTCAAGACAAGGAAACAATTCAGAATCCTAGAGGTAGGTGCTGATAAAAGGATAATTGTACTACCTGCGCAAAATGAAAGATAGATAATGGAAAGTAGGGAGATAGATTTTATGCAAAGGGGAAGGCAACCTAGAGATGAAGGGAGAGAAAAGGAGGGCAGATGTGGGTAGAAAAAGAATTAAAGCATGTACCAGCTCCCCATGAGGAATACAATCATTATATGCTGTGAACATGGACTAGTAAAAAATAAAAACTGAGAAAAAATACTGTACTATCTATATGTTGACATGTCATGTGATAAATGCAGTGCTTTGGAGAAGTGCACTGGAAAACTCAAATTCCCTGTCCTGGTAGGGAGATTTTCCTAGATGAAATTGTTCCTCCTTACATATAAATGTCCTCCATTATCTATAATTGACAGCAAAGAGACCGCTGCTTGCAGAATGTGATGTCAGTTCCCAAATGCTGAACAAAGATTCCAGAGAACTTTAGTTAACTTCTGAGTCCAGGAGACCAGACAGACCAGCTCTGCTCTGGTCCCAGCCTCTCTTCTCACTCAGTTTTTGCTTACTGCATTCTTTCCAAGCAATGCTTCCTCATTAGACAGCTGTGGATGTTACACTGCAAGAACAAAAATGAAAAGCACTTTTTGCCCTCTCCCCAGTTTAATTTCCCATACAGTTCCTCAGAATATAGATAGTGCTTATTAACTTAAAGAACTGCAGCTCAGCAAAAAGTGTTTGCCTTGTGGAAATAGTGCCAGGCAGCTAAGAAGATCTGCCATGTGGAAACGGATTAGCCTTGATTCGATAGAATAAAACATGAGAATTTCAGAGCTAGGAGATATTTGAATGTGAACCAAGCCTGCTGCTATAGTGTACCAGTTTTGTGAGTTTTATTGTCTCTAAATCTCACCAAATCTGTTTTCTCATCAGTAAAACCGAGGTGGCAACAGCTGTCTCAGTGTTGCTTTGAGAAGTGTATTAGATAGTGAATATAGGTGTCATTGAGACCTGTTAATGAATTCACAAGCACCAGTCCCCTTCGCTACACCTCTTCTCTGTCCCTTTGGCCCTCCACAGGAGCTCACACAGGCAAACATTCCATCACTTTCCCATTGCTTTCTATCCCCAATTGTTGCTGGGATGGCGTCATGTGATGTTTGGTCTCCAAAGAGAACTGGACCTTCACCCAGCAGTGAAAGCACAGCTCTGAGACACCTCAACCTTTATCTGAAGCTTGGCCTGAGTTCCTATTTCCCCTGGAATGACAGTGGATTTTAAATTTTTAATTAACAGATGAAGTTGTATTTATGTACAAGACAGTTTGAAGAAGGTATAACTGTAGAATGACCAGATCTAGCTCATTAGCATGTGCCTTACTTCACCTGGTTACCTCTGTGGTGAGCACACAGCATCCACTCTCAGTATTTTTCTGAAAGGCAATATATTATAATTAACAATATTTACCATGCTGTAAAAGAGCTCTCTTGGCCTTATGCCTCCTAAGTAAATGTATCCTTTGACTAACATCTCTCCAATCTCTTTCCTGAGCTCCCCTAGTCCAGCAACCAGCAATCCACCCTCTATTCCTGTGAGAGCAGAAGTTTTGGTTTCTCATGTGAGTAGGCTGACTTGGTGTGTGTCTTTCTACGCCTGACTTCTTTCACTTCAGTGGACTTTTCCTATGAGTTTTTTGTTCTCAACTTCACCTTTCTGATGCTCAGATTAAATTATCCATCAAGTTGAATGATCTATGGCTTCAGTAAGGTTAGCTTTCAAAGATAATACAGGATTACTTTTCTCTGAGAGAGAGAGAGAGAGAGAGGGGAGAGAGAGATCTAAATTTGCCAGGGTTTCTGGTGAAGGTGTGAGTGTCACCCAGAATTGTCACGATTCACAGGTAAATACACCATTAATTCTATCTATGAGCCTCATTTGTTCAAGTGTCATCCTTGGGAGCCTTAATTGCCAGCTCTTCTGGAATATTCTAGAATGCACGCATGGCAATGTCTCTGGTATCAGAGAAGAACTTGAAGCAAAATAAGAAAGGATAGATGGCACAATTCAAAGTGGGAAACTGAGAGCCCAAGAGGAACTGAAGTCCCCAGAAAGCTCAATAGAATTCAAAATGCACCGTAACATATGACCTAGGTACCAAACTTTCTCTTGTAAGTACTGAGTAGATCTTTCCCTTGAAATTTATTTTTAGCAATAAAATTTGCATCTTGGTAAACAATGACCTTTATCCCTAAATAAGAGATAAGCTCAAAGGGTGAATGCCTCCTGCAGAAAGAGCACTGATAATTCATTTTATAATGATGGAAGGGGCTAATCCCAGAGATGCCATAACTTTTGTTTCATGAAAGGTGCAGGTATCAAGAAATGAGGAGGGAAAAATATTCATATAGCTAAATCTTCCCCACTTTACAATGTTTTTCAGAGACTTGGTCAGTGATGTAGCTTACACACAATGACAGACAACTATCACAGCTAAATTCACAGCTATGAGCACACAGAGACATTATAGCCATCATCCAAATTAACTTTTGCTGTGTCACAAACTGCTCCAAATCTCTGTGGCTTAAAAGAACTTTTCTTTCTATCTCAAGCTTTTGTGGGCTAGGAATCCAGGGAAGGTGCCACCAGGGTGACTTTTCTGCATCACTTGGTTCATGCAGTGATGCCCAGAAGGTTGATCCTCTGGCTGAAGAATCCAAGATGGCGCCTTTTACTTCAGATCACTGGTGAGGTGACTGCAAGGCTGGACTGAACTGTGACTGTCACCTGGAGAACCTGTCTATGCCTTCTCTAGTATAGGCTCCAAATATAATTGTATTTCTTAGATGACCTCCAAGGCTCTCAGCAAACATTCCCAGAAGCCCATGTAGATAGAACCTACAAGCTTCTTAAAACCTGACCTTGATAGCACTGGAAGGTCACTCCTGCCACAAACTCTTATTCAACCACCCCACTCAGCCAGTCCAGAGCCAGAGGGTGGGATTAGACACTACTTCCCACTGCATGGAGTAGCACAGGACTTATAGCCATCTTTAACCTATGGCAGTTGCAATATTTGATCTGAAATTCAAATAAATGTTTTTAAGGGTTTTTTTTTTTTTTGAGACAAAGTCTCATAGATGTGCATCACCATGCCTGGTTTTTAAGAAAGCTGGGAAGTTTTATTTCATCACATTAAGGCATCTGTTCTTAAAAGGCTATAAACTAAATCTCAGGTTACCTGCCATTCTTGGAAGGAAAAAGTAGTCAAAAGCAAAACAAACAACCGAATTCTGGGGAAAAAATCTATAAATACTGTGAAGATTTATTATACTGACTGCCATTAAAACTTTGGAATATGGTTTAGTAATTAAGTTTTCATACATGAAAACAACTAATCTAAATAAAATATTTGCACAACTTTACACTGAGAATTTTGCCTCTTCTGCAGCAAAGCACTGCCTCATGTTTTAACTGTGCCTATTGTCAAGTATAAACTTGAGGTTTTCATTGTTTCAAAAAATCCTTTGGTAAATTCACAGCAGTAGGATCTTCTTCTTTAACAGAACCAGTCTGTGGGAGTAGATTCCTCACTGGTGAATTCTTGGATGTGGTCTTATTTGTGGCTTTTAGAGTAAGCTGTAGACACCGTCTTCCATTTCCCTGGTCTGTACTGGAATTGGCAGCATCTGTGAGCTTACTAAGGTCATAATGAAACCCCGAAGCTCAAGTGTTTACCTTAGTACAATTTGAGCACAGAGATAACAGTCACAGAATCAGCAGTCCCTCCAAAATGGAGACGAGAATGACTGCACAGGCAGTCTGGGGACTTTCTTCTGATTAGCAATTTCCTCTGCCATTACATTAGTGGGGCAGCTAATGTCCTTCTAGGGAGCTGTGGAGAACAGATTTTCCCTTCCCCTTTAAACCACTGAACTCAGAGGGCTAGCAACAGAACCACTAGCCCGAGGGTATGTATGAGGCACATTCGGGGCAAGGTTGCAATATGGAAGTAATTTGATTATGGGTTTCTTGAGTCTTCCCAATCAGGGCTTTCCTGAGCATTTCAGAGGCGATTTTATCCCGGACATCACTGTGTTCAACAACAGACTACAGGGAAACTAGAAGTCTTCACGCAAATGTGGTCTACTGTGAAGGTTTCCTAATTTTCTCTTGTCTAATATTCTCCACTATCCTAACCTAAAATTGTCATGAAATTAGTCATCCAAGAAGAAAACTGAAGTTTGTAAAGGTGAGGGTGCAGTGTAGCCTGGCGTCTCGTCAACTAATGCAGTCATCGTGGCCTGGGTCCCTCTACATCCCTGTCTGCATCGTCCACAATGTCCCTTCCACAACATGAAGACTTACCCTAAATGCCACTCTCAGGAAGTTATCTTTGATCCCTGATCCACATGACGGCTTCTCCATCCTCCAAAACCCAAGTAAGTTATTTAGGTTATTTACATATTTCTTATATAAAATATTTGTTCTTAAGTATGGAGATTTTATTTAATCTCTCTTCTTTATTACTGTGTGCACTATTTGAATGCTCTTCAAACAAATTTTTCTTTTTATTTAAGGTGCCATTTTCTCATACTAAATAACTTCCGTTTAAACATCAAGTAACAATTGCTCTTGGAAAAGATTGTCAGCTGAATAGAAAATGCCCTTAGTGAAGTGCGGATGTCCGTTTAAAACTTAAATGAGACATTTATGTTTTGAGTGATAAAGACTCAGGGGAAATATTTTGATATAAAAAGTGCTTTTTAGCTGGCATGGTGGTATACACCTGTAATCCTAGCTCTTAGAAGGCTGAGACAGGAAGGTTGTAGTTCAAGGTCACCTGGGCTACACAGAGACCCTGTTTCAGAAAGTGTTAGTAACACTCTGCCTCTCCTATCACGCCATCTAGACAGATGCGTCTCCTCGGCTGGTGAATAGATACATGGCATGTGGGTACAGAATATACAAAATATACGGACTGCAACTTCATAGCCTTGATTTCTTCTTGTGAAGAAGTCCTTCCTTTAAAAGTCAACCTTAGGCCCGGATGGGTGTGGCCCGCGGCGGGAGCGGCCCGCGGGGCTCGGAGCTTGGGGTGGAAGCGCTTCTTCGCTCACGCTGCAGGGTGCGGCCACGCCAGGGCTACCGCGAGGGCCGTGCGGGATCCCGCCTGCCCCACAGTCAGAGAGGAAAAGGAACGCGCCGGCCAGAGGCTCCAGCAAGAGTGCTCAGCTAGCGGCGGCGGCGCAGGCTGGACGCGCAGGCCCAGAGAGGTTCTGTTAGGGTATTAAAATTACGGGAGGTATTACATTCTTATGAAACGTCAATAGAACTTTTAAAAGATCATGATGAACTGCTTATAGGGAAAACTAAAAAATTGGAAAATAAGGTTAGAACACTACAGAAGGAACTAACAGAAACAAAAGAAGGGAAATCACAGTTAGAACAGGAGAAACTGCATCGAGAAGGAGAACTTGGCAATCTAAGATTTGCCTTACAACAAGAAGAGACGAAGAGAAGAAATGTTGATCAGTTTTATGAGAAAATTAAAGAACAGTTAAGAAAAAAAGAAGAGCAATATTATCAAGTAGTTGAAGCAAAACACCAACTTGAAATTTCTCTTACAACACTGGATATTGAACTGAAGACTGTAAGAAATAAATTGAATCTGGTAAATTAAAAAAAAAAAGTCAACGTTAAAACTTACACTTATTTTCTTTTAAACTAATATCTTAAAAGATTTCCCAGGATAACTCCAAACATTACAGACCCAGAACTCTCAAGATGATAGAAGGCTGTCTGTCTAATGTTAACCTGCTACAACATATTTTGTGTTAGAAAGAATTACTTTGGGCTGGGAATTTAGCTCAGTGGTTCTGCCCCCTGCCTTGCAAGAGCAAGGTGCCGAGTTCAATCCCCAGGACCAAGCCCCCCCCCAAAAAACAAAAGAAAGAATTGCTTTGATTCTGTTATATATTTTAATTTCAAGAATATCATATTTATGAAATATAGTTCTCAGCATACTCAATATTTAAGATATTCACAGGAGATGTTAATGAAAAAATAGTTTCAAACACAAAGAAAACAGATTCTCCCATCCCAACAAGTTGAATAATTGCTCTTCTTTCAAATATGGTTCTTAGTATAATTAGTAATATTTATTAAGAACTGTGGCTAATATAGACTATCTACCTACTCAGGATAGTTTCCTTTTTGGGGGGGTTGGGCTTCAGTTAAAACAAGACAGTGTAATGGAAGGTAAGGGAGAGTAAATATACCCTGAGCATTTGAACTAATAATGAAAATGCATATATATTTTTAGTTAATACAAAACTGTCAGCAATGTCAACAGTCCACCAGTGGGGAATTATCCATTGTACTATGCTTTCTCCCTTGACAAAGGCTTCCCCAGCTCTCAAAGCTCCTCTGCCCTTCCTCCCTCTTATGCTCCACAATGTTGGGATCAGGAAGGCCCTGGTTTGTGTCTACAGGAGTAATTTCTTTCTCTTTTCAGGCCTCTATTTCAGCTCTTCTGAAACTGAGCGCTACTAATTGTCTCCTTCTCATTGCCACTGCCCAACCATTGAACTAAGAATTGAAGTAATTTTGGTGACCACTAAATAACTTAAGTGTTTTCACAAAGGGAATGACTGGAATCATTTCTTAACATTTTCCAAAGCATTTTATAGGAAATATGTTAAACATGGCAGGAACTTCAAAGATACACCAATTATCCTCATATAATGTTTCAAGCAGAATCAGGAAGACTCCTAGTATCTTCTCTTCTTGAGAAAAACTCTCGAAACTCAACCAAGTAGAACCAGATTCTCAAAACCAGGTCTGAATCAACACTAAACTGAAAATAGAAACACATTTTAAGGAAGCCTAACCCTCCATGTGAGCTGAAGGTACTTAACCATGGATGGAATTCAAAGTGGTGTCGTCCTAAGCCAGCAAGATGGCTGACTCTTAGAAATTCATTTTGCAGCCACTTAATCATATGATATTTGGTATTTTGCTGTTGAAAAACGCTGAAGTTGTCTCTTGACTTTTTTCCTCTTCAGAACTAAAGAAGTGTGAAATGCAAGTTGGGAGAATTGCTGAGAACAGCCCAACAGCCCTGCAAATGTACCTCCTGGGGCCGGACTTCTGTTCATTAGAGCAGGTTTGCTGTTGAGGAAGCTGGATCATCTTGCAGAGGTGTCTGGAAGGCAGATGGTGGTACAGCTCAGAGAAGCAGACAGCAGTCATCTTGGGGGCTGAAGCTTTAGCTAAAAGAAAAATGGCTTCGAAGAGCAATGAAACCCTTGACCTACTTTGCAGGTTTATTTGTTTATTCTTTGATGTCCCAAAGACTAGCCTTTTTATGAGGTGAAAGGGGGAAAAGGTAGCTCATAGCTAATATTTTTCCACCAACTTAATCCCGTAAATGTGGGCATTCTCTAAATTCATTTTTCTGTCCCATTTTCAGCTTGATTTCTTCTGAAGTTATTTTAATGTATTTAGCAGAAATTCTGCCTTGAACCTGCATCCTCACAGACACTGGAATACTTACTTGGATGTGGATATTTTGAGTTATTCTACCTCATGCTTTCAGGTAGTAGACTCCAATCAATCCCTGTTTATTCACTCATTCATCATTCATTCAATCAATCATTCATGCAGCAAATACTGATGTTTGCGGTTCTGCTATAATCCATGAACTTTTCTAAGCACTAAGAATATATCCACTGCAGGGAGGGAAGCAAAAATGCATACCTTGTAAAACTGACACACATCTCTAGAGAGAGTAGAAGTATTTAAAATGTAAGCTGGCCCATAAGGGTGCACACCTCTCATCCCAACATGCTGGGAAGCTGAAGCAGGACGATCACAAATTTGAGCCAAAATAAAGAACAAACAGGGTCCTGGGGTTGTAGCTCAATGCAAAGACCCTGGGTCCGATCCACAGCACTGAAAAAAAAAGTTATTCTACGGCTGAGGATTAGTGGTGAACACTGAAGGACAATGGGGTCAAGTAAGAGCAGTTGGGAGAGCTGTGGGAGGAGGTGCAATTGTGAGCAGGACCCAGGTAAGAGCATGAGAAGGGACCAAGTAAGCAAAGACTCACAGAGCAGAGGAAGAGGGCCCTGGAAACGGGTGAAGGAAAGGTTCCAAGCAGTGTACACAGCCCTGGGTCTGGAGCCTGGAGGGTGCCCGGCCAGCCAGAGAAGCAGAAAGGGCAGAGCAGGCAGAGACAGCAGTAAATGATGGCAATGGTGCTGGGCTCACATGTGCTCTGAAGGAAATGGGTTTCATTGGGCATTCAGGAGGGGCATAACTGAAACTGATGTACCTTTCAGTGGGTGTATTGAGAATAGACTGCACGGAGAAGGGTGGAGTCAGGAAGACCAGTTAAGAGTCCAAAGCAAAGAACAATGGCAGAGGTGACCATTTTGGGAATTGGGACAGAGCAATGAGACGAGGAGCAGTAGTAGATGACCCCAGATAGACTCCAAGGGCAAAGTCAGTTGCTGATGGCACGAATACATCAGGTGCAATGAAAGAAAGGAAGGCTTTTGGGCTGAACAGCGGGAGACTGGAGTTGCCTGTGACTGACATAAGATTTTTAAGGTTTGGTTTTGGACTGTTAGGTTGGAAATATCCAGATCTCTAGATACTTTCTATCAGAAGCACATAAAAGCCCACCAAGCATCAGGGTAAGGAGAGCAAACTTTATGAGGGAATTAGGCCAGTACAGAGGATTCACAAACCTCAAGCAAGAAGTGGTATTTATAAAAATTAGAGGAGCTGGGAAGGCGGCACACACCTATAACCCCAGAATTCAGGAGGCTGAGGCAGGCGGATGGCCACAAGTTCAAGGCCAGCCTGGGCTGCATAGTGATACCCTATCTCAAAAAGACAAAAAATGGAGACCAGAGGAGTCTTCTGAAGTATTACTCCTGAAGATAGACAAGAACTGATATAGGGACTGAATTCTAAGGCCTCTAAGAAGAAGTACTGTATCAGCAAGAAAAGAAACATATGAGGAGGCTGTGGATATTTAAAGCCATTTCTAAGGAGAAAGAGTAATCACATGTGTCAAATACTGTTTTTACACCAAATAAATGAGGATTGAAAATTGACCATCAGATTTAGCAATAGGAAACTCATTAGTCCTCTGGGATGAATAAAGTATTTTGAAAATTATTTGTATGTTTGTAGGCATTCTTTTATGATAAGTACAAAAAGAAATGCAGTAGTATTTTTGGAAACCTAATTTACTGCTGTGCCTCACTAATTGCTAAAATAATCTTCCATTCTGGTGAAGCTATCACTGCTTCCTTCATTTGAGAGGATAAAAACAGCGTGGGTTTTGTACAGAGAGTGATATGAGTCCGAATACTTATTCTTCAGCTAATTTTTTTATTAAATTCTTTTATTGGTACATTGTCGGTATACAACACAATTACATTTCTCATTGGGAACTTGTACCTTTACATGATGCATCTTGGTTCTTATTTTTTCCCCATTCCTAGCCCTCCCTTCTCGCCCTCCACCCTTCACTATTTACAAAGACTTTATTTCCATTTTTTCCATTTCTCATCATTTTTCCTTTCCCTTCTTTCCTTTCCCTGCCCCTCCCACTACCCCTACCCCTTTGGACCTTTTCTTCCTATTTTGCATTATCGATTATTCATTCTGATCATTGGTACATTCTAGGTATACAATATAATGACTTTCATCATTGGAAATTTGCACCTTTACATAGTCTTTCTTGGTTCTTATTTTTCACCCTTCCCCAGCCCTCCCTTCAACCCCTCCATTCCTCCCTATTTACAAAGATTTTGTTCCTATTTTTCCATTTTCTCATATTAATCCCATTCCCTTCTATCCTTTCCCCTAGCCCTCCCACTTCCTTCCCCTTTGCCCCTTTTCTTCCTATTTCACATTACCTATTATACATTTAGTGCTTATTTACACTTTCAGTTTCTCACACCAGAGAAACTATTTGGAATTTATTCATGTGTGTCCTATTTATTTCACTGAAGAGTATCGCCTCAATGTGCATCCACTTAGCTATAAATGTCTCTAATTTCTCATTTTTTATGGCTGAGTAGTACTCCATTTTATAAAAAACCACATTTTCTTTATCCAGTCTCCAGTTGATGGGCATTTGGGCTGTTTCCAAGTTTTAGGTATTACAAACTGTGCTGCTATGAGCATGGGTACACATATATCACTGTGGTATGATTCTTTTAATTCTTTGGGGAAGATCCCCAGCAGGGGAAAAGCGGGGTCAAATGGGACTTCCAGTCCTAGTTCTTTGAGGTATCTCCATACTGATTTCCACAGTGCTTGCACCAGTCTACACTCCCACCAGCAGTGGAGCAGTGTTTCTCTTTCCCCACAGACCCACCAGCATTTGTTATTGGTTGATTTCATGATAGCAGCCATTCTTTCTGGGGTGAGGTGGAATCTCAGCATTGTTTTCATTTGCATCTCTTGAATGACCAGTGATGTTGAACATTTTTCATGTATTTACTTGCTATTTCTACTTCTTTGTCTGAGCAATGTCTGTTCATTTCAGATGCCCATTTTTGGATTGGGTCTTTAAATTTGGGAGGCCTGATCTTTTTAAGTTCTTTATAGATTCAAGATAGTAGACTTTTGTCTGAGGAAGAGCAGGTGAAGATTTTTTCCCACATTGTGGGTTGTCTCTTCACACTGCTGGTGGTTTCTCTTGCTGTGCAGAAGCCTTTTAATAAGAAGAGATCCCACTTGTTGATTGTTTGTGCTAGTTCACAGGCAACTGAGGTTTTGTTCATAAAATCTTTTCCTACACCGATGTCTTCAAGGGTTCTACCTAACCTCTGTTCCAACTGGTTCAGAGTTTCTATTTTAATATTTAGATCTTTAATCCATTTTGATTTTAGTTTAGTGCATTGTGAGAGATACAGGTCTAGTTTTAATCTTTGGCAAGTTGAAGCCGAATTTTTCCAGCACTATTTCTTAAAGAGGCTATCTTTCCTCCAGTGAGGGTGTTTGGCTCCTTTATTGAAGATGAGATGGCTGAGTGTGTCTGGCATTGTTTCTGCATCTTCTAATCTGTTCCACTGGTCCTCAAGCCTGTTTCTTTGCCAGTCGCATGCTGTTTTTATCACAGTAGCTTTGTAGTAGAGTTTCAGGTTGGGGATTGTGATACCCCCTGCCATGTCTCTGTTACCTAGAATTGCTTTTGCTATTCTGGGTCTCTTCTTGTTCCAAATGAATTTTTGGATTGTTTTCTCAAGGTCCATGAAGTATGCTGCTGGGATCTCAATTGGAATTGCATTAAATCTATATAGCAGTTTGGAAGTATGGCCATTTTCATTATATTAATCCTTCCTACCCAGGAGCAGGGGATGTCTGTCCGTTTTCTGATATCATCTTCAATCTCTCTTTTCAGAGTGCCATAGTTTTCAGAGAAGAGGTCCTTGATGTTTTTCGTTAGGATGATTCCTAGGTATTTCAGTTTTTTGGATGCTATTGTGAAAGGAATTATTTGCCCTATTTCTCTCTCAGTGAGTCTGTAATTGGTGTAGAGGAAAGCTATTGATTTTTGTGTGTTGACCTTGTAACCAGCTACTTGACTGAATTTGGTTATTAAGTCTAGAAGACTTTTGGTGGAGTTCTTGGGGTCTTCTATATAGAGTATCATGTCATCTGCAAAGAATGACAATTTGAGTTCTTCATTACCTATCTTTATTCCTTTATTTCTTTCTCTTGTCTAATTGCCATGGCTAATTTTTCCAGAACTATATTGAACAAGAGAGGTGATAGTGGACATCCTTGTCTTGTTCCTGATTTTAGTGTGAAGGATTTCAGTTTTTGACCATTTAGTGTGATATTGGCTGTTGGTTTTTCATAGATGGCTTCTATCAGTTTGAGGTAGAGACCATCTATTCCAATTTTTTGTAGGGTTTTTATTATAAATGCATGTTGGATTTTGTCAAATGCTTTTTCTGCATCTATGGAGATAATCATATGGTTTTTGTCCTTGGCTCTATTGATATAATGTATTACATTGATTGATTTGTGTATGTTAAACCATCCCTGCATCCCTGGGATGAATCCCACTTGATCAGGGTGTATGATCTTCTTGATGATCTTCTGCATTCTGTTTGCCATTATCTTATTAAGGATTTTTGCATCTATGTTCATTAGTGAGATTGGCCTATAGTTCTCTTTTTTGGTTGGGTCTTTCTCTGCTTTGGGGTTCAAGGTGCTGCTTGCTTCCAGGAACGAATTTGGGAGTATTGCTTCCCTTTCAATTTCATTGAAGAGTTTCAACAGTAGTGGCAGTAGTTCCTCTCTAAATGTCTTATAGAATTCAGCAGTGAAGCCATCAGGGCCCGGACTTTTCTTAGCTGGTAAGTTTTTAATTACATTTTCAATTTCATTGGTTGATATTGGGTGGTTCAGAATTTTTAGGTCTTCTTTGTTCAACTTTGGTAATTCATATGTATCTAGGAATCTGTCCATTTCTTCTGTGTTGTCCATCTTACTGGTGTATAGGTTCTGGAAGTAGGTATTGATGATCCTCTGGATTTCTGCTGGGTCTGTTGTAATTTCACCCTTTTCATTCGTAATTGCATGGATTTGGGCCTTTTCTTTCCTTTTTCTGGTAAGGATGGCTAAAGGTTTGTCAATTTTGTTGATTCTTTCCATGAACCAACTCTTGCCTTCATTGATTTTTTGTATTGTTCTCTTAGCCTCCATTGCATTGATTTCTCCTCTGATCTTTATAATTTCCTCCCTTGTATGAGCTTTGGGGTTTTCCCGCTCTTCTTTTTCTAGAAGTTTGAGTTTCAGCATCAGGTTGTTTAATTTGGCTCATTCTGTTTTCCTAATATGCATATTCACTGCTATGAATTTCCCTCATAAGACTGCTTTCATTGTTTCCCATAGATTCTGATTTGTTGTATTGTCATTGTCATTTAATTGAAGGAACTGTCTGATTTCTTCTTTAATTTCCTCTGTGACCCATTGGTTATTCAGAAGTGTGTTGTTCAATTTCCACATGTTTATGAAATTTTTCCAGTTTCTTTTGCTATGGATCTCCAATTTCATTGCACTATGGTCTGATAATATACAGGGGATAACTTCAATTCCTTTGCACTTACTTAAGCATGTTCTGTGTGTGAGTTATGTGGTCTATTTTGGAGAATGACCCATGTGCAGCTGAGAAGAATGTGTATTCTGATTTTGTGGGGTGGAAGACTCTGTAAACATCTGTTAAGTTCATTTGTTCAAGAGTTTGATTGAGTTCTACTATTTCATTACTTATTTTTAGTCTAGTTGATCTATCTATTTCTGACAGTGGGGTGTTGAGGTCCCCCCACTACCAGTGTATTATTGCATATATGACTTTTCATGTCTGTTAATATTTGTTTTATATAGTTGGGTGCACTAGTGTTGGGAGCATAGATATTTATGATTGTCATCTCTTCCTCTTGGATTCTTCCCTTTATAAGGATGTAGTGTCTTTCTTCATCTCTCTTAATCAGTGTTGGTTTGAAATCTATTTGATCTGCCAAGAGGATAGCTACTCCTGTTTTTTTTCAGGTTCCTGTCACGTGGAGTATTGTTTTCCACCCTTTAACTTTCAGTCTATGAGTTTCCTTTTGAATGAAGTGTGTTTCTTGTATGCAGCATATTGTTGGATTTTGCTTCTTGACCCATTCTGCCAGTCTATTTCTTTTGATTGATGAATTGAGACCATTAACGTTGATGGTTATAACTGAAATGTATTGACTTGTCATTGCCATGACTTTTTCTTTTTGTTGGGATCTCCCCCTTTACATTTAATTTCTTGTCATGCCAGATGGGTTCATTCTGCTTTGTTTCCTGGGGTTGTGATCCTCAATGTCTGTTCCTAGGATATTGTGTAAAATTCTTTGGAGTGCTCCTTTGGTATTCATGAAGTTCCTAAGGTGCTCTTTGTCATGAAAGTATCTTATTTCTCCATCAATTTTGAAAGATAGTGTTGCAGTGTACATCAATCTGGGTTGGAGGCTGCTTTCTTTTAGGGCTTGGAATATGTCACTCCAAGCTCTTCTTGCCTTGATGGTTTGTGTTGAGAAGTCTGCTGTGATTCTGATGGGCTTTCCTTTGTATGTGATTTGTTTCTTTTCTCTGACTGCTTGGAGAACTTTGTTCTTCTGTTGTGTTTCTAGAATCTTCACAATTATATGCCTATGTGTAGATTTTTTTTGATCAAGGCTCTTTGGCGTCCTATATGCCTCACTTATCTGTATGTCAAGCTCTTTTCCCCTGCTTGGGAAGTTTTCTGCCAGTATTTCTGTGAAGAGATTTTTTTTATGTCATCTCCACTCTCTCCTGTTTCTTCATTGAGCCCAATCAGTCTTATGTTATTCTTTTTTGCATCATCTTGCAGCTCCTGGATTGATTTCTCATGTTCCCTTATAATTTTGAAGCAATTTTTCTTTTCCTGGTCACTAATTGCAATCTTATCTTCTATATCTGAAATTCTGTCCTCACACTGGCTCATTCTGCTGTGTAGACTTTCAGTGGAGTTTTTCATGTCCTGGAAATCTATTTGCATCTGTTTTATGGATTCCATTTGTTTCTTATGTTGGGATTCCATCCTGTTCTTGAGCTCCTCTCTAGATTTATTAATCATGTCTTGCACTAGGGGCACAATTTCTCCTGTTATCTGAGAAATCATTTCTGATTTCATTTTTTCCAGATCCCCTTTTGTTGCCAGTTCAGTGGGTCCAGGTGGTTGAGTATCAGAGTGTTCCATCTCATTTCCCTTTGGGGTTGCTGTAGGTGATCTGGAAGTCTGGTTTTGAGACTTATTTATGTGTTTTCTCATTTTGACTGGGGTGGGGGGCTGTTAGTGCCTGCACGGATTACTTCCTCTGAGCTGGGAGAGGTGGAACAGGGGCCAGGAGCAGCGTTAGGGGTGGTGACCTGAAAGCCCTTTCTTGTGGGCTGGGAGCAGCCGGAGGGATGTTGGCTGGGAACCCCCTTCCTGTGGACCAGGAGCAGTGGGATGGCGGCTCAGAAGCCCCTACCTCTGGGCCGGGAGCAGTGGGAGGGATGGTGGCCCAGAAGCCCCTTCCTCTGGGCTAGGAGCAGTGGGACAGAAGGTGGCCCAAAAGCCCTTTCCTCTGGGCTGGGAGCAGCAGGAGGGATGGTGACCAGGAAGCCCCTTCCTCTGGACCAGGAGCAGTGGGATGGCCGCTCAGAAGCCCCTACCTCTGGGCCGAGAGTGGCGGGACTCAGTACCTTGGTCTGGTGGTCTGGTGTCCTCTGCGTTTTTGTAGTGTGGAATCAGGTGGCTGCCTGTCTGCAGCGGGGTGATTCGGTGTCTTCCATGTGACTCAGGACCTTGGTAGGGTGTGCACAGTCCTGCCTGTCTGCAGTGGGCTGATTTGGCGTGTTCTGCCTGACTGGGGACCTTGGTAGGGTGTGGGCAGACCTGCCTGTCTGCAGCTAGGTGATTCGGCATGTTCTGTGCAACTCAGGACCTCGGTAGGGCATTCTTCAGCTTATTTGTTAAGTGATGAAGTTTTGTTAGTACCTCAAATTGCAAATGAGAAAAATAATACTCAGTTTATGGCACTTCTATAAATTAGACATATGCCATTCATAGAGTTGGCAAAGAGTAACTTAATCTATTTGGTAACAAAATTATATTTAGTTGCTGTGCAAGCGCAAGGACCCAAGTTCGATCCCTGGTACCAAAAAAAAAATTTATTTAGTAGTTTATCATCCAAAATGATTGAGAGATAAGACAAAATTGTCACCTCTCCCTTCTGAAACTCCACTATAAGGACAATAAAAAAATAAATGGGGAAAATACTCAACAATGATAACAATGGAAAAAAATGTGTTAGGCATCAATAGATACTAGATTTCAGCATCTTTGTGGAAGAAGGGAAAGCAGACTGAGGAGCTGCAGCTCAGGATGTGTGTAATGTGGGCCACTGTGAAGGTCTTTAAAGGGCCTGATCTCTTGTGACTGACTTATTTCAATTATTGCTATGGTCTTAAGATACATCCATGTTCCTGGAAATGCCTTGGAGTTACCCTTCTTTATGGCTGGTTAGTACTCCATTGTGTATATATACTACATTTTCTTCGTTCATTCTTCTGTTCCATGATTTAGCTATTGCGAGTTGTACTGCTGTAAATGCGGATATTCACGTATCACTTTAACTCTTTTGTGACAATATCCAGAAGAGACCCAAAATATATGTAATATAAAGAGCAAAATAAAGAAGAGCTGTTAAGAAACAGGAAGGAAGACTGGTGATGGGAAAGTGGTCTAAAGAAAGGGGGAAATGGGAGGGCAGGGGCACAGGGGGACTAAATGATCAAGATGCTATATACATATATATATATACATACACATATACATATACATATATATATCAAACGCTCAAGCTGTATGTGATCGCTATGTGTTGCAAACATATACTAATTTAAAATTAACAAAATAAGAATAAGGTGCTTTATCACATTAACCCAAAGCATAATCATGAAAGCAGTATTGGTACCTAGTAACTATACCTCATAATTAAGTAAGTCTCTAGTAAGACATTAAGTGGAAGAGCCAAAATTTAATTCTTCCCTAAATTCCAGTCCACGATAATGTCATGCAAGCCAACAGTAGATCACACTCACAAAAACAATGTGTCATTTAGCTTATGAAAATGTTAGCTACTCAGGTATCTGAAAATACAAGTTTTGCCATAATAAGAAACCTTAATCTTGGAATATCCTGTCTCAGTTTCTTTCCAATTTCCACCTATTTGAGTTAAATCCAAAAAAAATCACTCTTCCTCAAAGGGAGTGAGCTTCATGGGGGAAATCAGGCTAGTGCAAAAGATTACAGAAGTGATGGCTAGAAAAAAGCTACAAGTCTTACTGATGATAAATACCTTTGACTCTCAATGGCGAGAAAGAGTGCAGCAGTAATATGTAAAACCAGAAAAGAGATACGGACATACGGAAGGATCAGCTAGAGCCCAAAAGACATCAGAAAGTGTTCAAGATGAAAGCTGAATAAGGTGAGGTATTTAGGGATCAAGACACTACCTAATGAAGCAAATCAATCTTGAATAATAACATGAGTGCTGATCAGTTTAACATCCTGGAGGAGAAGAATGTTAACAAGACTGGCTGTTTTCTAAAAGCAACACCTACATTACACAGTATGTGAATCTCTGACCTCAAGAATCCTGACATTTCCTAGAGTCTGAAACAGAACAGCACCTTTTGTCCAAACAGCCATTCTTTCTTGATGAAAAATAATGAATTCCTACTCCTTAATGAACTGATTAACTTAATTGCCAGATTATTGGTCTGACTTCAGACGTCAAGTCTTCTGGCTCTGTGACCCATAGTTCCTCAGACCTTGGCTTATAGCACAGCGAAATCGCATGGAAAAAGTACAAACAGGTATTAAAAAGACTACTTGCACTGTAGGGGAATTAAATCAGCAAAGTATTGGGTAGTGTCTCACGTGTTGGGTTTATATCGATGGAATGAAAATCTCCCCTCCCATGCAAGCAACTCTGGATATCTATTGTGAACTTAAATTAATAAAGAAAGACATGTCTATCAAAATGAAGGAAATTAGGATTTTTCTGGTTTAAACTGAGAAAAGAAACGCTAATACGCTACTTGATGAAATTGTTGTCTGTTCTCTAGAAAGACATCGCTGACTCAAGGTTAAGTTAGCTATTCAGCAGAAGATAAACTCCTAATATGCAAGGTTGAATTTCTTGCTTAGGTAGGACTCCTAATGTTACACAAGAAGGAATTTATGTGCTTTATATTTAAAATTATCAAACATGCCTTAAATTCTCAAATACATTTACCTAGTTTTCCTGAGCTCTAATAAATCTTCTCATTTCACTTCCTATTCACATAAACTCTTTATTCTCCAAAATAGTCAATGTAATGTTCCTTTGCAAGTTTTGCTTCTCTCTCAGACCTAAGGTTACATTACAGAGGTCTTAGTTTCCTTGCTGCTTCTGAAATACATAAGCTTCCTCCATTTCGTGTGTATGCATCTCTTTCCATTCAACAAGGAGATATATCTTTTCCAATATTGGTGGGTCAATCTGAAGACAGGGAATCGCTAAAAGATAGGTAGAAAAATATACCAAATGAATAACCTATTTCGAGTAATGTTGTATATGCCTTACTCTTAGCCTTAAAATTGCTCTGCAAAGCTCATAATAATCTCAAGTAAAATAAATTTTATGGTTGTGATTGTATTATTTTATTGTCATTTTTTTCCTTTACTGTTTTAACTTTTTAAAGATATTGTATTAATACTCTTGAAATAGTTAAACATATGCTGTACCTTCTCTTCATGCAGTCTATTTAAACAAAGAATTTGTTGTACAAAATTATGGTTACCAAGGGGTCTTGCAAAATCAAAATTTTACTTATGGCTCAAAACTGAAAGATGGAAGAAAAGATTAAAAAGTAGAAATTGGCATGTAGTTAGCCTTTAATATTCATGTAAGTAAGCAGGTTAACTCTGTGCCCTTTTCACAATATATTTTTCTTATTTGTGGTGATCATCTGAGAAAATACTGCTCCTAAGATAATAAAAAATAATGGAAAATGATACACTATAACATTTGAATAATTTTGTAGATCATATGATGTAGTATTATACAGGGAGAAGATATTAAGACGATTTTAAAATGCTTTCTCAAAGTTTAATAGTGTTTTAAAATCTGACATTATTTAATCAGTTTCTCAAAAAGATTTTTTATAAACTAATTTTAAACAATCAAAATTATAATGATAGTTTTTGTAGCCAAAATGTGTAAGAGCCATGGTATTGTCAGGGATCCTTCTTCCTATGGACTAGACAAAAAGAAACAATGCACATAAGAACCAAGGTACATCACAAAAAAGTACAAGATCCCAATCATGAACGTAACTGTATTGTATACCTAAAATGTACCAATAAACTTAATGAAAAAAAAGAAACAATGAGTATGGCCAGGCAAATAAAATTGAGAATTATATCAAATATTTTTATGATGGAAGGACAATTTATTGCAAAATTAAATGATTCTTACAGCTTCCTATACTGTGTGTAAGCAAGTTTTTCCTTTGGAGACTCATTTTAATATTCAAAATGATCTTCCCTCCCATGAGAACTTAGTAATTCACTGCCATTGCCAATTGTCTCCAAAGCAATTTCAATGGTGTTAAAATGACAATTACAGATTTGTTTTATTGCTGAAGCAGATTTATATTATTCTTTCTTGGTCTTCAAGCTTCTAAGTGTCAAATGCACAATTTTCTCTGATCTTCTTTTCAAATTACATTTTGATAAATTTCCAGAGAGATCCTAGAGGACAACAGAAAAACAGAAGATACTGATCCACTCAATGGTTCAATGTTTAAAATTGATTAATGTAACTTCCCACATCTACAGGCTAAAGTGATCATTAATTATCATATCAAGTTATTGTAAAGTGCATAGGTAAGACCTAACATGGATTCCAGATAAAAATTCTCAACTAGAAGTAGAAAGTAACTTTTTCAAGTGAATAAAGAATATTTACTATAAACTTACAACTTATATTTAGTAACTGAATGTGTTTCTCCTAATACTAAGTGATAAATGAAGAATATGTCCTGTTGTCACGTGTATTTAACATCATACAAAGTCCTAGCTAGTAAAATAAGAGAAGTAAATGAAATCAATTCTCTGGGAAAGAATTAAAAATCTTGTCTTTGTTCATAGATGACATAATTGACTATGTAAAAACCCCAGAGAATTGGCAAAAAACCCACAAAACTCTTCACAGCACTAATAAGCGATTATGTAAGGTCACAGGATATAAAGTTAATATATAAAAGTTCATCAACCTGACTTTCTGTCCTCGCTGTGAATGGTTATAATTTTTAAATAAAAACATATTTTACCATAAGGAGAAAAAGATAATAAAAATAAAAACAATTATTACCATATACATTACTAGCAAAAGCATAAATAAATCTAATAAAACATATAAAAGGTTTCTGTAATGTTAACTATAAACAGGTGAAATAAATCAAAGAAGATATGATATAAATAAATGAAGAGATATTACCTGTCCATGTATTGGAAGACAAAATGGTTATAAGGCCATTTCTTCCCAAACTGATCTATGTATTTTACACAATCCCAAACAAATTCTCAGGAAGAAATTTTGTAGTTACTGCAGATCTGACTCTAAAGTTCACTTAAAAGGCAAAATCTGGGAATAGGCATTGAAACATTGAAGAAGAACAAAGTTTGAGAACTGACATTACTTCAAGACCTCTTTATAAAGCTGCTATAATCAAGAGCATAATATTGGCAAAAGAATGTATACAAAAATCAATGGGACAAAATAGAGAGCTGAAAAACTGACCCACAAAATTTCATCAACAGAACTTTGACAAAGGAACAAAAGCAATTCAATGAAAAGATAGTCTTCTCTGCAAAAGATGCTGAAAATTATGACTATTCATGTGCAAAAAATGAATAAGAATCTTAATATGAATATGAATCTTACAGATTTCATGCAATTAACTCAGAGCGAATGATAGACTATTGGTTTCTAAGGGTTTGAGGGCGCATTAGTGGGATGAGTAGGTGAAGCAAGGAGGATTTTTAGGACAGAAAAACTCTTCTGTGTGGTGTTTCATGGTGGATATATGACTTTATTTGTCAAAACCCAGAACTTCTTAATCTCAAAAGTAAACCATAATGTAGTTAAATATTTAAATGTCACTTTGGAGGTTAGGAGATCATGCAACAGAATGCCAGCCTGTGACAGAAAATCTGGCAACATTACACATACATAATATGTGTAATATTGTAGTATATACTTCACCCGAGTGAGAGGGTGCTAGCCCAAGTAACTCTTCTTCCATTTGAAAACTTTAAATCTAAAATGCTCTGATTCCAGTTTTTTATTACTGTATGTTTATAGTGCTTCACAGTTATATTCATTTTGGTACCTGTATGTAACCTATCTTGATCGTTTTTGTTACTTTTCCGCCTTCTCTGCCCTCCCACCTTCCCCCTCTGCCAATCCCCTTCCCCATCCCCAAAAAGTATGGTTTGTTTTTGTTTTCTACCATCTTCTATTTATTTATTTATTTATTTATTTATTTATTATTGCGTATGGAATGAATAGCTGAATTCAATGTTTTAGGTTTTTCATATAGGAGAAACCAGGCAATATATAATTTTCTGTGCCTGATTTATTTTGCATAACATTACAGTCTCAAATGCCATCCATTTTCCTGCAAATGACATAATTTCACTCTTTTTTTTTTTCTGAAATTCTTTTATTGGTACATTGTAGGTATACAACACATTTACATTTCTCATTGGGAACTTGTACCTTTACATAATGCATCTTGGTTCTTATTTTTTCCCCATTCCCTGTCCTCACTTCATTCCCTCCACCCTTCCCTTTTTACAAAGACTTTATTTCTGTTTTTTCCATTTCTCGTCATTTTTCCTTTTCCTTCTTTCCTTTCCCCTGTGCCTCCCACTACCCCTACCCCTTTGGACCTTTTCTTCCTATTTTACATTATCGATTATTCATTCTAAACATTGGTACATTTTAGGTATACAATATAATGACATTCATCATTGGAAATTTGCACCTTTACATAGTCTTTCTTGGTTCTTATTTTTCACCCTTGCTCAGCCTTCCCTTCAACCCCTCAATCTATGCCTATTTACAAAGATTTTGTTCCTGTTTTTCCATTTTCTCATATTAATTCCATGCCCTTATTTCCTTTCCCCTAGCCCTCCCACTTCCTTCCCTTTTGTCCCTTTTCTTCCTATTTCACTTTACCTATTATACGTTTTAGTCCTTATTTACACTTTCAGTTTCTCACACTAGAGAAACTATTCGGAATTTATTCATGTGTGTCCTATTTATTTCACTGAAGACTATCGCCTCAATGTGCATCCACTTAGCTATAAATGTCTCTAATTTCTCATTTTTTATGGCTGAGTAGTACTCCATTTTATAAAAAACCCCTACATTTTCTTTATCCAGTCTCCAGTTGATGGGCATTTGGGCTGTTTCCAAGTTTTAGGTATTACAAACTGTGCTGCTGTGAACATGGGTGCACATATATCACTATGGTATGATTCTTTTAATTCTTTGGGGAAGATCCCCAGCAGGGGAATAGCGGGGTCAAATGGGATTTCCAGTCCTAGTTCTTTGAGGTATCTCCATACTGATTTCCACAGTAGTTGCATCAGTCTGCACTCCCACCAGCAGTGGAGCAGTGTTTCTCTTTCCCCACAGACCCACCAGCATTTGTTATTGGTTGATTTCATGATAGCAGGAATTCTTTCTGGAGTGAGGTGGAATCTCAGCGTTGTTTTCATTTGCATCTCTCGAATGACCAGCGATGTTGAACATTTTTTTAAGTACTTATTTGCTATTTCTACTTCTTTGTCTGAGAAATGTCTGTTCATTTCAGATCCCCATTTTTGGATTGGGTCTTTAAATTTGGGAGGTCTAATCTTTTTAATTTCTTTATAGATTCGAGATAGTAGACCTTTGTCTGAGGAAGAGCAGGTGAAGATTTTCCCCTACATTGTGGGTTGTCTCTTTACACTGCTGGTGGTTTTTCTTGCTGTGCAGAAGCTTTTTAATAAGAAGAGATCCCACTTGTTAATTGTTTGTGCTAGTTCACAGGCAACTGAGGTTTTGTTCATAAAATCTTTTCCTACACCAATGTCTTCAGGACTTCTACCAACCTCTGTTTCAGCCAGTTCAGCTTTTCTATTTTAATATTTAGATCATTGATCCAGTTTGATTTTAGTTTAGTGCATCACAAGAGATATAAGTCTAGTTTTAATCTTTGGCAAGTTGAAACCCAGATTTTCCAGAACCATGTATTAAAGAGGCAGTGAGGGTGTTTGGCTCCTTTATCAAAAATGAGATGGCTGAGTGTGTCTGGCATTGTTTCTGCATCTTCTAATCTGTTCCACTGGTCCTCAGGTCTGTTTCTTTGGCAGTACCATGCTGTTTTTATCACAGGGGCTTTGTAGTATACTTGCAAGTTGGGTACTGTGATACCCCCTGCCATGTCTCTGTTACCTAGAATTGCTTTTGCTATTCTGGGTCTCTTCTTGCTCCAAATGAATTTTTGGATTGTTTTCTCAAGGTCCATGAAGTATGCTCCTGGGATCTCAATTGGAATTGCATTGAATCTATATAGCGGTTTTGGAAGTATGGCCATTTTCACTATATTAATCCTTCCTACCCAGGAGCAGAGGATGTCTGTCCATTTTCTGATATCATTTTCAATGTCTCTTTTCAGAGTGCTATAGTTTTCAGAGACGAAGTCTTTGGTTTCTTTTGTTAGGTTGATTCCTAGGTATTTCAGGTTTTTGATGCTATTGTGAAAAGAATTATTGGCCCTATTTCTCACTCAGTGTGTCTGTCATTCTTGTAGAGGAAAGCTATTGATTTGTGTGTGTTGATCTTATAACCAGCTACTTGACTGAATTTGGTTATTTATTCTAGAAGATTTTTGGTGGAGTTGTTGGGGTCTTCTATATACAGTAACATTTCATCTGCAAATAATGACAATTTGACTTCTTCATTTCCTATCTTTATTTCTTTTATTTCTTTCCCTTGTCTAATTGCTGGGGCTAATGTTTCCAAAACTATATTGAACAAGAATGGTGATAGTGGACATACTTGTCTTGTCCCTGATTTTAGTGTGAAGGATTTCAGTTATTGACCGTTTAGTATGACATTGGCTGTTGGTTTTTCATAGATAGCTTTTATCAGATTGAGGTAGAAACTGTCTATTACAATTTTTTGGAGAGATTTTATTATAAATGCATGTTGGATTTTGTCAAATGCCTTTTCTGCATCTGTGGAGATAATCATATGGTTTCTGCCCTTGGTTCTATTGATATAGTGTATTACATTGATTGATTTGTGTATGTTAAACCATCCCTGCATCCCTGGGATGAATCCCACTTGATCAGGGTGTATGATCTTCTTGATGATCTTCTGCATTCTATTTGCCATTATCTTATTAAGGAGTTTTGCATCTATGTTCATTAGTGAGATTGGCCTATAGTTCTCTTTTTTGGTTGGGTCTTTCTCTGCTTTGGGGATCAAGATGCTGCTTGCTTCCAGGAATGAATTTGGGAGTATTGCTTCCCTTTCAATTTCATTGAAGAGTTTCAACAGTAGTGGCAGTAGTTCCTCTCTGAATGTCTTGTAGAATTCAGCAGTGAAGCCATCAGGGCCTGGGCTTTTCTTAGTTGATAAGTTTTTAATTACATTTTCAATTTCATTGGTTGATATAGGGTGGTTCAGAATTTTTAGATCTTCTTCGTTCAACTTTGGTAATTCATATGTATCTAGGAATCTATCCATTTCTTCTGTGTTGTCCATCTTACTGGTGTATAGGTTCTGGAGGTAGGTATTGATGATCCTCTGGATTTCTGCTGGGTCTGTTGTAATTTCACCCTTCTCATTTGTAATTGCATGGATTTGGGCCTTTTCTTTCCTTTTTCTGGTAAGGATGGCTAAAGGTTTGTCAATTTTGTTGATTCTTTCGAAGAACCAACTTGTGGCTTCATTGATTTTTTGTATCATTCTCTTAGTCTCCATTGCATTGATTTCTCCTCTGATCTTTATAATTTCCTCCCTTGTATGAGTGTTGGGGCTGTCCTGCTCTTCTTTTTCTAGAAGCTTGAGGTTCAGCATCAGGTTGTTTAATTGGGCTCGTTCTTTTTTCCTCATATGTGTACTCACTGCTATGAATTTCCCTCGTAAGACTGCTTTCATTGTGTCTCATAGATTCTGATATGTTGTATTGTCATTGCCATTTAATTGAAGGAACTGTCTGATTTCTTCTTTAATGTCCTCTGTGACCCATTGGTTATTCAGAAATGTGTTGTTCAATGTCCATGTCTTTATGAATTTTTTGAGTTTTGTTTGCTATGGATCTCCAATTTCATCACACTATGGTCTGATAATATACAGGGGATAACTTCAGTTCCTTTGCACTTACTTAAACCTGTTCTATAGTGAGTATGTGGTCTATTTTGGAGAATGACCCATGTGCAGCTGAGAAGAATGTGTATTCTGATTTTGTGGGGTGGAAGACTCTGTAAACATCTGTTAAGTTCATTTGTTCAAGAGTTTGAGTTCTAGTATTTCATTACTTATTTTTTGTCTAGTTGATCTATCTATTTGTGACAGTGGTTTGTTGAGGTCCCCCAGTACAATTGTATTAGTGCATATATGAGTTTTCATGTCCATTGGTATTTGTTTTATATAGTTGGATGCACTGGTGTTTCGTGCATAGATAATTATGATTATCATCTCTTCCTCCTGGATTGTTCCCTTTACAAGGATATAGTGTCCTTCTTTGTCTCTCTTAATCAGTGTTGGTTTGAAATCTACTTGATCTGCAAAGAGGATAGCTACTCCTGCTTTTTTGGGGGGTTCCCGTCACATGGAGTATTGTTTTCTACCCTTAACTTTCAGTCTGTGAGCTTCCTTTTGAATTAAGTGTGTTTCTTGTATGCAGCATATTGTTGGATTTTGCTTCTTGACCCATTCTGCCAGTCTATTTCTTTTGATTGGTGAATTAAGACCATTAACATTGATGGTTATAACTGAAACATATTGACTTATCATTGCCATGACATTTTCTCTTTGTTGGGCTCTCCCTCTTTCCATTTAATTTCTTGTCATGCCAGATGGGTTCATTCTGCTTTGCTTCCTGGGGTTGTGATCCTCAATGTCTGTTCCTAGGATATTGTGTAAAATTCTTTGGAGTGCTGGTTTGGTATTCACGAAGTTCCTAAGGTTCTCTTTGTCATGAATAAGTATCTTATTTCTCCATGAATTTTGAAAGATGGTTTTGCAGGGTACATCAATCTGGGTTGGAGGCTGTTTTCTTTTAGGGCTTGGAATATGTCACTCCAAGCTCTTCTTGCCTTGATGGTTTGTGTTGAGAAGTCTGCTGTGATTCTGATGGGCTTTCCTTTGTATGTGATTTGTTTCTTTTCTCTAACTGCTTGTAGAACTTTGTTCTTCTGTTGTGTTTCTGGAATCTTAGCAATTATATGCCTATGTGTAGTTTTTTTTGATCCAGGCTATTTGGAGTCCTATATGCCTCACTTATCTGTATGTCTGGTTCTTTTCCCCTACTTGGGATGTTTTCTGCCATTACTTCTGTGATGATTTTTTTATGTTGTCTGCACTCTCTCCTGTTTCTTCTTTGACTCCAGTCAGTCTTATGTTGTTCTTCTTTGCATCGTCTAGCAGTGGCTGGATTGATTTCTGGTGTTCACTTACAATTTTGAAACAAATTTTCTTTTTCTGGTCATTAATTGCAAACTTATCTTCTATAGCTGAAATTCTGTCCTCACATGGGCTCATTCTGCTGTGTAGACTTTCAATGGAGATTTTCATCTCCTGAAAATCTATTTGCATCTGTTTTATGGATTCCATTTGTTTCCTATGTTGGGATTCCATCATGTTCCTGAGCTCCTCTCTAGATTTATTAATCATATCTTGCATTATGAGCACACTCTCTGCTGTTATCTGAGAAATTATTTCTGATTTCATTTTTTCGAGATCCCCTTTTGTTGCCAGTTCAGTGGGTCCAGGTGGTTGAGCATCAGAGTGTTCCATCTTATTTCCCTTTGGGGTTGCTGTAGGTGATCTGGAAGTCTGGTTTTGAGACTTATTTACGTGTCTTCTCATTTCACTGGGGTGGGGGTGCTGTTGGCACCCCCATGGCTCACCTCCTCTGAGCTGGGAGAGGTGGGACAGGGGCCGGGACCAGCGGGCCGCAAGGTGGCTCTGAAGCCCCTTCCTCTGGGCTGGGAGTGGCAGGACAGAAAGCAGCCCAAAAGCCCTTTCCTCTGGGCTGGGCATGGTGAGATGGATGGTGGCCAGGAAGCCCCTTTCTCTGGACCAGGAGCAGTGGGATGGTGGCTCAGAAGTCCCTAAGTCTGGGCCCAGAGCAGCGGGATGGATGGTGGCCTGGAAGCCCCTTCTTCATTCTTCTGAATGGATGAATGATATTCCATTATGCTCATGTTTCACATTTTCTTTATCCCTTCATCTTTTAAGAGCTCAGCTTTTACTCTTGGCTTCTCTGGTTATACATTGGATTCGTGGCACCAATCAATATTAATAATTTTGTGGGATTTTTAACTTTAGACAGGTTTCAGTTTTAGATGCAACTACACAGTAACTTATTTCACAGAATTTTAAAGTCTGGAATTTCCCAAGTGACATGAGAAGTAAAATTAACTTTTCTCCAAAGAAACTAAGTTTTGTTATATATTTCATATCCTTTGTAGTATCATTATCAATACTCAGCACTGATAATTTTCTATCTTTAAATGTATCAAATGGCATGATTGAGCTAAATTATAGCTAGATCAGGTGGGCATACACTTGTAATCCCAGCTACTCCTGAGTCTGTCTCAAAAAATATTAAAATACAAATGACAGGGCTGTACCTTGGCATTCCCTGCATTCAGTCCCCCGGAAACACACACACACACACACACTCACACACACAGATACATTAAATCTAATGGATGGACTCATTTGACCTGTTGTTGGAGTTGAGGAAGGGTACTGAGAGGACAGCAGAGTCAGGTGGGTCCAATGGTAGGTAAAGAGTGACTTAAGGAATGAAACACGTTGGTTTTGAATTGCCTGGCAAGGTTTTAAAACCAAGCAATACCCAATCATCCTGAGGATCATTACCTGAAGTAATGGTGCCATGAAAACCAGAAGGTACTCTTTGTTCTCTATAATTCTACTGGGCTTCATTTTGACACAAAGCTGGTTAAAATCACCACAGGATTTTCCAGAAGCACTGAGATCTCTCATGTGTCCCCATCTGCACCATACATGTCAATGTCCTTTCTGCTGAAGAAGAGTCAAATGGCTTCTTTCTGGCTCTTCAGGCACATAAGGAAGCTCTCCACTCTCGCAGTGTGCGAAACAGAATTCAGGCCAAGTGGAGACAGATGAGTGTGCTAGAAGCATCTCTGGGAGCCTGAGTAGTTTCTCCTTGTCTTCTCTAACCACAGTTCTCAGTTTGCCAACCACCCTTCCCCTGCTCCCAGTGTGGCTCCAGCTGTGGCCCTTGTGGTGACCACACATGGCCCTTGCTCCTGAGACCTCCCTGCTCTGCCCAAAGAGCCCTCCTGCTGATTCTCAGTGCTCTGGGAGCTTTGTGGAGTTGAGGAAGAAGACTGAAGTATGGGAAAATAAAGGTTTTAAAGAAATGCACACATCTGATGTTCTTTCAATTTTTAATTGGCATGTAATATTTGTATGTATCAATGAAGAAGTACAATGTGATGTTTGACTCATGTATGATTAGCTTAGGGTTACTACATATCCATTAATTAACATTTATCATTAACCTGTGTGAGTACATACAAATTCTACTCCTCTATCTCAAGATATATAAATGGAGTATCGCTAATACCTTCTGCTAATAAATGCTTTCAACATCTCTGTTTTTTAAAAGTATTTAGTGAAACAATAAATTTTAAAACAGGCTTTGAGTGTACAGAAAAACAGAGCTACTTTTCCTCTTTTTCATGACTCAATTTTAATATATACACACATAATATGTCCTACTTGTCACCCCTTTTGATGAGGTGCTTTAACATGTCAGTCACCTGTATTTCTGTTATTCTCATGAAATACAGGTTTCTAAAATCTCTTGCATTTTTAAGGTCAATGTCGAGTTTAAGCCAATCTAAAAATTTACTGCCATTGATAGCAATCCCTTAGAAACT
This sequence comes from Heterocephalus glaber, assembly GCF_053883595.1. Classification (NCBI taxonomy): domain Eukaryota; kingdom Metazoa; phylum Chordata; class Mammalia; order Rodentia; family Bathyergidae; genus Heterocephalus; species Heterocephalus glaber. The sequence continues at coordinate 9,058,559 of NW_028258320.1, read as the reverse complement.
CAAATGAGAATGGGTGAGTAAAACAAAAGTTGGAGTAAAAAATAAAAATGAAGAAAAAGAGAAAAGGAAGCTAATGAAAAAGAAAATGTGAAATCAAATCAACTATTAAGACAAATTTGTGATTAGTAACGTAAGTAAATCACACATTTATAGAATAAGAAATTTTCTAAAAATCTCATTTTTAGAATGAGAATTGGCTTACATTAAATCAGCCAATATATATGGCAATATTTGAAAACAAGTCAATGGGTGTGGAATTACATATTAATTAAAGTAGATTTAGAACTATTTTAAATGACACATTGCACTTGGCTTAAATATTACTTGAATTGCTACTAATATTAAAACAGGCAGTAAAAGGCTTTCTGCTGCTATTTTTACAGTGCAAGATATGGGATCACCTGACCAGTCTAGTGTTCATAACAGTATCATCTTTGCAAGCCAGTTCATTTGGAATAGCTCTGTCTGAATTATTTTTGAAACTCTTCACTTGAAGTTGACATCAGAAGTTTATCACACCAAACATTAATCTGGCAATTTGAGAAATTTCATTTTCATTTTTATTTTTATCCAGTCCCTCAGAGGAACCATTTTTAGACATAGCTTCAAATAAGTTTTGAATCTTCACAAATGCCAAAGAATAAAGAATAAAATCATGTCACAATTTATGACATGTGAAACAATGTTACTGATAGTCTGGAAACAAGTATACACATAAATCCATCTAATTTATGGCAAAAGCTACACTATAGTTCAACAGAAACAGTATGGCCTTCTCCATAGATGACTATAGATATTCATATTGAAAAAAATTCATATTGGTCCCTGCATTATTTCACACACACAAAGATAGCTATCCATGATGGAATGGGGAGTGGCTCAGTGGCAGAGGGTTGTCTGGAATATGCAAAGTCCTCAGTTCAATCCCCAATACTGCAAAACTAGTATTAACTGGACATGAATCTAATATTTAAATGTGGAAGACGTAAAAGTAGAGCTGTTGGGGAAAAAAAAGGTAAGAAAACATTTCCGTGACTTTTCTGTAGGCAATAGTTTAAATCAGAACCCTAAAATAATAAAAAATTAGATTAAAATGATTAAAATTTTTAAATTTTTATAAATAGTTACACTTCACACATGCCATAAACGCAAAGGCAAAAAAAAAAGAAGAGAGACAACCTTCAGAAAAACTGACAAAAGTTTTAAGATAGTTCACAAAAATGGTATCAAACTCGTCAAATATATACAAAGGGTGTTGCTTTCTTTAGTGAAATGGAAACTGAAACTTTAATGAGGCATTACTGCACAATTATTAAAATAGCTTTCAAAAAGTTAAAAGAGATACCAAGTAAAAACATTGTAGCATTATCCAACAATAAATGAACAGTGCTGACAGAAGTATCACTTGGTATAATAATTTTAGCAAACTCTTCAGCAGTGGCTACTAAAAAAAAAGTATGTATATGATGAAACCCAACAATTCTAATCCTAGATGCTAGATTAAACTCCAAGGAATTGCTTTGTGATTTTAAAAGTGGGAATTTTCTGTGGTTCGTATACCCAAAAGTAAAGTATCACTGTGATGATTAATTTTGATTGTCAGCTTGATTGGCTTGTGAGACATCTAAGCATTAGTAAAGCTCATTTCGGAGTGTGTTGGGGTGGATCATGGGATGTACCCCTAGGTGCTGTATCTGGCCCCTTCCTCTCTGTTGCTCTTCTTTTGTGCTCTGCTTTCCAACTGCCATGATCTCAGCCTCTTTGCTCCACCACACCCTTCTGCCATGATGTTTCTACCATGCAGCCAGCTGACCATGGAATCAAACCCCTAAAACTTTGCCTCCTTTACACTGTGTCAGGCATTTCATTCCATCAGCATGAAAGCTGACAAGTACAATCACTGAAAGTCATTTTTCGAATGTTTTAAGCAAATTATTCATAATGGCTCCAAATTGGAAAGTAATAACATGCTCAAAGTAGAACAGATAACATGTGGTCCAATCACCCAATTGACTATTACAAAGAAGTGAGAATGTGTGATTTACAGTTACCTTCCCTATATTACTCAAAATGCTTTTAATGAATGAAGTTAGTCCCTAAGAACCACATACTCTATGATTGGGTATATAAGATGAAAAACAATAATAACTAATCTAGACATGAAGAGTCCAGGGATCAGTTGGGATGGGTCATAACTGAAAGGGCTGAGGTGAGAGATGTTTCTTTACCTGCTGCTCAGCTCAAAAGTGTGTGAAGAGTCGATCACCTCTGCATCTATTATCAATAATAATTGTGTCCTCCACATGATGAGAGGATGTATGAAGATAACTTTAAATACTTGGAAGAATGGTAGGGTCTTTGGGGAAATGTATAGACTACCAAAGAGATTTCTTTACACAAAGGCATTATTCAAAGTCTCCCTGCATTTGCAAAACAGGACACAAAGTCTGATTCCATGCATAGCCGGATGCTGCAGAAATTATGTAGATGACTCTGAAAGCAGTAATTCAATGAGCCAGATTGTAAAAAAAAATGACTCACCTTGCAAAACTTGCTAGGATTTGGACATAAATTGGTATATGTGAAGATGGCTATATTAGATTTCTTCAAACATAAAATGTAGGGATAGTTTTTATAGTGGCAGGAATTCAAATGTGTCCATAAACTTCAGCATTATGGTTTCCTTTATCCAATAAAATGGAAGTGGTGTTTTTCATTTCACATCCTGTACGTGCAATTTTATGGTGTCAGTCACCAGGCCATGATGGCTCTTTGCACTTCCATGGTGGGTGAAATGTAATATTGGAATATCAATATTTTATATCACTGCTCATCATCAGTTTTTACCTCTAAAGAAGCTTTAATAGTGTCAGTGATACTTAAGGGCATTTCATGTTTCAGTTGTCTCAAAATCAAATTTTACTTTATGTGGCATACATAAAAACCACTTCAATCTATTTGATCCCAATTTGCCTCTCTTTAGTAGTTACAATCCAGTTGTCAATCCATTCTTATCAGAGGTAATGAATTTTTTTAGATTAACAGATTATTTTCATCATCAAACACAGCTGCACTGTTGATTGTTCTATTTGCTCCAAATGAAATATTAGGAGTATCATTCTTTTTTAAAAAATACTACTAAAACACTTTGTAGGCATAAGGAAACATTGCTGACAGTGTGCCTTTAAGCAAAGGCAAAAATCAAAATACAATAAAAAAATTAAAGCTCCAAATTGTCAGTTTCAAGATCAGAGTCCAAAAGAATGGATTCTTACACTCATTATCACATAAAGACTCATCGCAGAATCAATTCAGGTTTTGGGTGTGTATTAGTTAAGATTCTTTGGTCTCAGGTAATAGAAATCTGGATTCTCTAGTTTAGGCAAACAGGGAATTTACTACTTGGCTGCAGTGACCTTGACGGCATGTGCACCTGGGCCCAGCCGGAAGTGGAACTCCAGTCTTCAGGGCCACCAGAGGTGCAGCTTCTTCTGCAAACCCACCTGGGTACTTGCTCAGTAAGTGCCTCCCAGAGGAGCCCTGCTTCTTCCAGCCTCCTCTTGTGTAACAGAAATTCCCTGAGACATTTGCTGTTAGAGCAAGTACTTGCTTTCCTGATGCATAGCAGAATTCCTATTAATTACATATTTACTCTGTGTGTGTGTGTGATTCTATCAATCCATAGTGTCAGGCTTGTAGTCAATTTAAGCTCTGAGAAATCATGGGCCTTCTTAGTATGTCAAGTCACTGCTGTCAAAAAGAGGTAGCTGCAGAACAAAATGATGTTACTGAACAAGAAGTAATCATATTTAAGGCATAGAATTAAAATTATTTTAGTAAGAAACTTGGGACTAAACAATGTATAACAGGACAGCTCAGCCTCTGTTTCTTGCCTCTACTTCATCTACATCAAACCTACAGTTTCCAGTGCTTTCTACTGACCCCTGACAGGCTTCCGGTGGCTTCCTGAATCCTTTCAGCAACTGGATAAACTGGCTAGACTCTAGTGCTCAGCAAGGACAGAAGAATTGAATAATTCTCTAATAACACTCAAGAGCAGAAAGAATTAATCGTCTTCGATTACCATATCTGAGAACATCTTCTACACTGTCCTTGAAAGGGAAGTGCTGGTGTTGTCCTTGTGTTCTCTTTGAACTGAGAAGGTCTAGAAAAGAAGATGAGTTTTTTCTAATTATCTTTCAGATTTAACCAGGTATCTCCTATGTTCAGTTCACTGCCTGTGTTGAAACCATGGCAAGAATCACAAATATAAATAGAGGACTACTATACCCACCTTGAAGTATGTTAATGAGTAAAAGAGTGCAGATCTCCTAATTAGAATGCAAATAAGTGTGGGACAGTCATTAGATCAGGCCAGGATGCATGGAGGGACACAGGCATGACTGGCTGTGATCAGGGGGAAGAAGATGGGGTCAGAGCGGACCAGGTCTTGTTGAGTTGTGCCCAGGACATAAAGAGAAGTGTGACTCACACAGTAAATAAGAGATCTGGAGCAAAGGACATGGAAAAGGAGGGAGAGCACCTGAGGAGTAGAAGTCAGCAACATTCTCAGGAAGATGTCCCCACCCACTCATTCCTGACCTGTGTACGGTCAGCTCCAGGACCCACACAAGACCAAGATGCCATGTCAGATTCAGTTCAGATGTACACCTTTGCTGAGATTAAAGAGCCATCTGTGTCCCTTCCTATTTCCTGTGGTGTTTTAGGGCTCGGAAAGCATTTCCAGTGACCCCCTGAGAGTACAAAGCATCCTTATACCTACCGAGTCTGCAAAAAAAAAAAAAAATGTGTGCACATCTCAGCAGTTTGCAGTACCAGTAAAAGTCTGGAATCTAATGGCCACCAATTTGAGTACCTCTTATAATTGCAGAGGACAAAGGTAACTTGTATTAATCTCATGATGTCTCAATAAGTTTAGTATTAAAATATTTACACAAGTTTTTCTTTTCCTGATGTATACATTTTTTGGCAGACTCTGTCTGCCCTATTTCCTGGAAGGTTCCTCACACTCCCTTCTGCGAAAAGCTCTGCTGGATCACAGGTAGGCCGCTGCCTGTCATATGCTTTGTGATGAGGCTACCTTGGTGACTGAAAGGCTACTTCCAGGCACTCTTTTTATTGACTGAAATGATAAAAAGCAAATAATTTAATCTCCAATGAGGTGTTCTGATGAAAAACAAAGATGTAACAATGGAAACATCAAATTGGAGTTCAGGGCATCAAACTCCATTTCTGCTTCCCACAATTTAATTATCCATCAGTGAAATTTACAGCTGTTTCTTCATCCAGCCACCTTTTCTGATAATTTAAGTCTATTCTTGCTCCTGCTGGCCCAGGTCTCCCTCCTCTTTGTTCATGGTAAAATCAAATACTGGTAAGAGGATCCACCTTAAAATTACGCCGGGATATAGAAGAAGCAGCATATTTTCTGCTGACATAAGGAAACACAGGAATCTTTGCGTTTGCCAACTGTACCTTCTCCTTCCTGGCTTAGGATCATTTTATTTTATACAAATGAGTTCTTGTTTGACAAGAGTGAAACAAATGCTCATCATAAATCAAATCAATGTAGGAAAAAACCCACACTTTAAGCTGAACTGTAACAATTTCGAGGGCCAAATCTAAGGAGACAGCAGTGTGACAGCTTTCCAGCCCTAAGGGTGAGTCACTTAAAAAATGAGAGTTCTGAACCCTAGCAAGGTGTAAAGGACACAAAGTTTGAAAAGCGCTTTCAAGAGTACAAAGGACATACCCCTCAGGCAGTCCTGTTGGAGAGGGGCAAAGGAGTGCTGAGAGGATGAAGATGGTACACACTGAGTGAGTTCATACACATAGGAGAGAGGATGGCGAGGAGCAGCCCAGAAACAGGAGAGGAGCTCTCATTTGGAGAGACCAGAAGAAGCCAGAGAAAAGCAATCTTCGGGGACATGGAAATGGCCAGTAATGGCAACCAGAAGGAAAGAAAGAGAGGGAAAGAAAAAAGTGAGAAAGAAAGAAAAAAAAGGAAGAAGAAAAGAACAAAGGAAAAACAGGCAAGATGTTTCCCAGAATAGGGCATAATCATAATCTTGACCACGAAATCACATGGTACTGCATTTCCCATGTTTGTCTCCTCCTCCTCCTCCTTCTTCTTCCCCAAAAGGAAGTAACTTCAGAACATTATTTGTTGGAATGAGAAATTTTTTTAAAAAAATAATAAAACTCAAATTCTAATGATTTTCAAACGTACAGGGCCACCCTTATAAAGTCAGTATGTAAATTAAATATTCATTTTTACTCAAAATGAATTACTCTGCATTTCCTCTCTTAAGCATCCTAGATGCTTTCTGTAAATCACAATTTATTCACAGCCCACAATTTATTCACAGCCCAGTGGTTTCAATCTTCTGGGAGCGCAAAAATCCTAAAGGATGAGATTGTGCTTGCTAACACTGAGGAAACAACATTTTAAAACTGTTCTGCGTCTTGTGCTTCCCTGAGAATTTCATATAGAAATTCTCCGAACATCAGGACAGAAAAGTCATGCTGTTTATAACATGTAGCACAAGCTTCAATGCTACTCTCTATGTAAGTATAATAAAAAAGTATAACAAAAAACCCTTGGCTTCAGGCCTCCATATAATTTATAAAAACAGAATCCCTTTCTTCTCTTAAAATGATCTAGGAAATTCACAGATTTTCCTCTGGGACTTTGTTCTGATTTCCCTGCTACCAACCTCTACTATGCCTATCAGTGGCAAAGATGACCCTAACCCTCTGTAGTTTTTACACAGAGCTGCACTAGCATGCTGACATCTGTAGATGGTATAGCTTTGACATAGACAAATAAATCTTTTTTTTCCCCTTAAGTTTATTGGTACATTTTAGGTATAAAATACAGTTACATTCATCATCTGGATCTTGTACCATTACATGAGTATCTTGGTTCTTATTTTTTCCCCATTCCCCTGCCCTCCCTTCACCCCCCACCCACCCTTCTCTATTTGCAAAAGCTTTGTTTCCATTTTTTTCTTTTCTCATATTTTTTATTTTCCCTTTTTTCCTTTCCCCTACCCCTCCCACTTCCCCTGCTCCTTTAGACCTTTTCTTCCTATTACACAATATCAATTATACATTTTTAAAATTACACTATCAAGATCTAGGGAAAAAAATCTAGGAGACATTACCACAGATTTTACAGAATTTAAAGGGATATAGAAAGCATATTACAGAAATCTTGTTTGAAATAATTTTGACAACTTCTAAGAAGTACCTTGGAAGACAAATTAATGAAACTAACTCTGGAGGAAATACAAAATTTGAACAGCACCTATAAAAGAAAGTATATTCCTAGCTTGAAAACATACCTATATGACAACAGCAGGCTCATATACATTTTAACTGATAAATTATATCAAACAATTAAAACAGAAAAAAGAAGGAACACTTCTCCCCTCATTTTAGGAAATCAACATTGTGCTAATCCTAAAACTGGATAAAGATAATAGAAGAAAAAAGTATGAACATAGATAGAAATTTGTTTAACAAAACAAACTCTTAGAAGTCAGATCTGGCAGTATGAAGAAAGTGGTTTTGTTATAGGGATGGCAGTGTTGGTTCAGCATTGGAAGATCCACCCCCAAAAGTCATCATTTTAACAGAGGAAAGGAAAAAGGCATATGATCCTGTCACTAGTTGGAGAAAAAGTATTGGACTACATTCTACAGCTGTTCATGGTAAAAGCTATCAGGAGACTAGAAGTAGAACAGGACCTTCTCAACAGATTAAAGACATGTACTCCATACTTCCAGTGAGAATGGCTTATATGAATGGAGAAGATACAATGCTTTCTCCTTAAGGTGGGGAACAAGGGCAGATATGCTTACTCTTTATCCGTCCATTAAACTTTGAAACCTAGGCCCAACCAAAATAGTCTGGCAATAAAATGACACAATTAGGATAGGGCTGGCAAGGGAGAAGCAAAATCTTTATATGTAGATGAAATGATCATCTACAGAGAAAATACTAAGAAATCTCCAGGAGACCCTAGAACTTGTATTTGAATTTAGCAGGATTAGAAAACACAAAGTATATATAAAACTTCACGTCTGTGTATGTGTGCTATAAATGAAGAATTGGATATTGAAATTTAAAAGTTATGTAGGAGTACAAAGGACCTAGAAAAGTTAAAAAAAAAGACAAAAAACAGTGTTGGAAGATGTTTAGTACCTAATTTTAAGACTTCTTCTAGAGCTACAGTAATCAAGGCAGTGTTGGTGTAAGGAAAGACATATAGATCACTGGAATAAAACAGAGAATCTAGAAATAGAACCACACATATATGGTCCACTGAGTTTTGAAAGATTATTTAACATTAGCATTTTATAGAATATAAACTCGATTCAAGAGCCAAGGAAGAGATAGTGTCTTCAGCAAACAGCACTAGAACACCTGGTATCTGTATATATAAAATTAACCTCAACCATTTATTTCCATACATGACAATAACTTGAAGGGATCTATGAAGCTAAATATGAAAGCCTAAAAGTATAAAACTTTAAGAAGAAATTATAAGGGAAAATGTTTACGAATTTAGGGTAGGCAAGAACTACCTAGGATACAAAAAACATGATGTATAAAAGAAAAAAATTGATAAATGAGATTCCATCAAAGTTTAGAACTTTAAATGACATCATTAAAATGAAAAGTAGTCCTTAATCAGACCATATTTACAATGCATATAACCTATGAGCAGAATATATAAAGAACTCTTACAGCTCATTAATAGACAACCCAATGAAAAAGTAGACATAAGAAGATGATAAATAGCCAGTATAGCACAAGGAAAGGTGTGCAACTCTAGAATCAGAAAAATACTAATCAGTACAATAACAAAATTGAATTATACCCTCATTAGGGAGATGAAATTAAAAGTTTTAAAAGCCTTGTCATGACTTTTTCTTTTTGTTGGATTCTCCCCCTTTGCTTTTAATTTCTTGTCATGCCCAATGAATTCATTCTGCTGGGTTTCCTGGGGTTGTGATCCTCATTGTCTTTTCCTAGGGTATTGTCTAAAATATTTTGGAGTGCTGATTTGGTATTCATGAAGTTCCTGAGGTGCTCTTTATCATGAAAGCATCTTATTTCTCCATCAATTTTGAAAAATAGTTTTGCAGGGTGCATCAATCTGAGTTGGAGGCTGTTTTCCTTTAGGGCTTGAAATACATCACTCCAAGCTCTTGTTGCCTTGAGGGTTTGCATTGAGAAGTCTGCTGTGATTCTGATGGGCTTTCCTTTGTATGTGATTTGTTTCTTTTCTCTCACTGCTTATAGAATTTTGTCCTTTTGTTGGATTTCTGGAATCCTAACTATTATATGCCTATGTGTAGATTTTTTTTGATTAAGGCTAGCTGGAGTCCTATATGCCTCACTTATCTGTATGTCAAGTTCTTTTCACCTGCTTGGGAAGTTTTCTGCCATCACTTCTGTGAACAGTTTTTTTTATGTCATCTGCACTCTCTCCTCTTTCTTCATTGACTCCAATCAGTCTTATGTTATTCTTCTTTGCATCGTCTAGCAGCTGCTGGATTGATTTCTCATGTTCCTTTACAATTTTAAAGCAATTTTTCTTTTCCTGGTCACTAATTTCAATCTTTTCTTCTAGATCTGAAATTCTGTCCTCACATTGGTTCATTCTTCTGTGCAGACTTTTGATGGAGTTTTTAATCTCCTGGAAATCTGTTTGCATCTGTTTTATGGATTCCATTTGTTTCCTATGTTGGGATCCCATCATGTTCCTCAGCTCCTCTATTTTTTTTTATCTGTGTCCTCTCTAGATTTATTAATGATGTCTTGCACCATGAGCACAATCTTTCTTGTTATCTGAGTAATTATTTCTGATTTCATTTTTCCCAGATCCTCTTTTGTTGCCAGTTCAGAGAGTTCAGGTGGTTGAGTATCAGATTGTTCTATCTCGTTTCCCTTTGGGGTTGCTGTAGGTGATCCAGAAGTCTGTTTTTGAGGCTTGTTTATGTGTCTTCTCATTTCCACGGGGTGGGTGGAGGGGTGCTTCTGGCACCCATGTGGCTCAGCTTCTCTGCCCTAGGAGCATGGGATGGCAGCAGGGGAGCTTCCTTCTGGGTTCTGGGACCAGCTCACCTTCTCTGCCCTAGGAGCATGGGATGGTAGCAGGGGAGCTTCCTTCTGGGTTCTGGGACCAGCTTACCTTCTCTGCCCCTAGACAAATAAATCTTAATTGGATCTAGAAGTTCTAAATATCAAGAGAAACAGATTTAAACTTTATAGGCTTTGATGATCAGGAAATAATTTGATGACATTGGCCCAATTACCAATTTTATAGTTTCTGTCTTCATATGTCCTGTCTTTCATACTTTCTGCTCTCCACAGAATGGTCCATTTGTTGCCTCTGCACATATTTATTTATTTGTGATTCAAGGTTTCCCTTTAAACAATTCTTTCTACCTGCATGTCTCTTGCCTTTCTTAATTTTTAAAACAAAATAATACTTATGGAATTAAGGTAGCTTTTAGGAACCCTAATCAGTTAATATAATCATTTGAATATAATTAAGTCAATAAACACTTGTCAATTAATTATAATAAGAATAACACATCTGTGAAAGTAAGAATATGCTAATTAGTCTAGGACTTAATACTCTAAGAATTAAGAAGGTGGCAAATAAATGTGGCAGATGACAAAGTGTAATTTTTCAATTAATAAATATTTCAGGCAGTAAATAATTTTTCTTTTACTCAGTTTTAAGGGCTAGACACTCTGATGTCCTTTGGGTAAAAAAGCAAGTGAAAGAAACCTGATCTTTATTCTCAGGAGATGTAAAATCCCTACAGAACTACCTGTGGAAAGGCCCCGAGGCCCCAGCTTATAATGAGCCACAGTGGACTTCATAGAATTATAGGTAAGTTACAACAGCAGTCCCCAACCTTCTGGCACTGGGGTCAGGTTATGTGGAAGACAATTTTTCTGGAATTGGGGATGCTTTCAGAATGATCCAGAGGAGATCTCAACCTGGATCTCTCCCATGCACAGTTCACAGTAGGGTTTGGGTTCCTATGAGAACTAATGTTACACTGATTTGTGGTGGGTAGAGCCTAGGGCTTGGGGGGGAGTGGCTGGAAACATAGACAAGCTGCTGCTCACCTCTTGCTGTGAGGCCTGGTTCCTAGCAGGCCATGGGTTGGTATCTGCCCCATCCCCTCTATTCACTAGAATATCTTTGCTAATGCAGTTATAAAAGACAGTTTATAAGGGGCTTCCTTAGCATGCTGAAGCAATCTATTCTTTTTTTTTTTTTTTTGGTACCAAGGATAGAACTTGGGTCCTTGTGCTTGCAAGGCAGGCGGTGGAACCACTGAGCTAAATCTCTGGCCCTAGAAATCTATTCTTACCTAAAAAAAAAGTAAACAATTGAGAAGTTATAGTCCAGTGTAGGACAAGATAAAATTCAACTTTTGACAGACTACTTCAGATGGCATATGGAGAATGAGGTGGAATGAATAAGACAGGAAGCAAAGAGGCTTGCATTTCAAAGATAGTTGAATTGTGCAGGTCAAACGTGACAAGTGCCTGGATGTCAGGGATGGTGATGAAACTGCTGAGGAGTAGAAAGGGTTGGAAACCACCTGTGTGAAAAAAAATCACATGGCTTTGTGATGAGCTAGACTTAGGGCTAAAATAGATGTGACCTCAAAGGCAAGACAGGCTCTTTTCTTTCAGTAGAATGGAGAGTGACCATGGAGTGAAGAAGTCATTGAGAATGAGAATACCAGAGGAGGAACAGGTCTTGGTTTGGTTGTTGTTTGTTTTTATTTTAGTAGAGAAAAGTTAAAGGTTATTTGTTTTGTTCTTAAAGGTTGAGTATGAATAGCATGTGAGAGAGCCAAGAACAAGATTTAAATGGACAGATAGTGTGCTTGTACCAGAGAGGACAAGGGATATGTATGTTTGTCTGGAGTAGAATGAGGGGGGAAGATGGATAAGCCTTCAGGAGAGGACAGGGGATGTGCATGTGGTAGAGAAAGCAAAGGCTACGAATGCTAGGAATTGAGAGGAGAGGGGATACACATGCCTGCTGTAAGGAAGAAAGGGTGTCTGTGTAGCTGCAGTAGAAAGGAGAAAAAAATATGACTGTAGTAGAGGATAGGGGATATGGATTTCTGCAGTAGACAGAGGAGAAGGGCAATGCATGCCTGCAATAGAGAGGAAAGGGGATATGTTTTCCCGCAGTAGATAGGCATGGATACAAAAGCATGGATACAAAAGGAGAAGGGATTTTCATGCCTGCAGAAGAGAGGAGACTGGATACACATTCCTGCAGTTGAGAGGACAGGGAATACAGATGTCTACAGTGGAGAAGGGAGGACATTCAAAGCCTGAAGTAGAGAGAGGAGAGGAGACATCTATGCCAGCAGTACAAAAGGGAAAGTGGATATGTGCACCTGGAGAGGAGAGATTGGTGGATACATATTCCTGCTGCAGGGAGGAAGGAAAGAGGATGTGTATGCCTTCAGTAAAAAATGATAGGGGATATATGAACCTGCAGTTGATAGAGGAGTGGGAATGTGCGTGCCTGTGGGCGAGAGGAGAAAAGACATCAATGCATGTAGTAGACGACAGGAGAAATGGATGTATTTCTACAATAGAGAGGAGAAGGGATACTTTTGCCAGCAGTAGAGGAGAATCAAGATACATATATCTGCAGGACAGAGGACAGGGGATGTGTAATACCTGCAGTAGAGATGACAGGATATGTGTATGCCTGCAGCAGAGAGGACAAGGGATGTGTATACCTGGAAGGGAGAGGACAGGGAATATATATTCCTGGAGGAGAGAGAACAGGGGATGTGTATGCTTGCAGTAGAGAGGACAGGGGATGTGTTTGCCTGCGAGAGAGAGGACAGGGGAAATGTATGCCTGCAGTAGGATGACAGGAGATCTGAGAGAGATGAAGCCGAGAGAAGCAACAGATATGTGTGCAGCTACCTGAGAACAGCATGCAGTATAATATATATTCCTCACACATTTTTGGCTCTTTTTTATTTTCTATTTTAGAAGTTTTTATATTAGTCAAATTGATGCAGGGCAATGAAGGGTGGTTACAATTTATGGAGACCTTGAGAAAGAATAACATTCTTTACAAGTTTGAGATAATTCAGATTCTGTTGCCCAGTATTTAACAAAAATATGAGCTTCAAACTTCACCTTGTTTTTTGCAACATTATTAAATAATGGTTCAAATTGTTAGAAGAGGGCTTGGCAGGGCTAATATCTGGAATTGGAGTGTGGAAGTAGCAGTAAAGATTATATTGTAGCATTTAGTAGCAGCACTTCTGTGACACATGGCTGCTTTTTCCCCCTTCTCTTTAATTGTGATCCACCCCCTCACAATCATTTTTCTTTTATAGAGAAAGGGGAGAGAGATTTCTGTAAGCAAAATGGAAAGACACCAGAGACACTCCCACAAGCACAGTCACCCCTGGGCTCGCTGTGGGCAGTGAAGACAGGGACATCTCCAGCTCAGACAGTGCCTGTGTCCTCGACAGAGACAGACCTGGCCAACGCAGATGACTCCCTGGGCCCAGGGACTGTAGGCTGCCCATGAAAAGGCAGAGCGATGCGGTAAATCCAATACTTTAATGGTTGTTCTTTTGCAGTTTATTATTTATTGTATTGATCTCTAAAGAAAATCCGCAGTGAGAAGGTGGTGCATTTGCCTCTGATATGGAAAATGGAGACTAGCCAAGGGCTCCAGCTGCAAAAAAATTAGTCCCAAAATCCTCTGTTCCATTGCTTCAGGTTATGCATAGTGATTCCTCACCAAAAAGAGCTCTGATATGTGGAACAATAAAGGTGAACTTTCAAAGATTTATTTCTTTGGGGATTGTTTTTTGAATCAATTACACACACATATAGATGATAATTAGACAGGAAGAAAAATTTCTCAGTGTATTTTCTGTGTGAGCAGGGCTTTGGTGTAGCAGACTTCTTGGGTGCTGTCTCATTGCAGAGAATGCCATCAAGGACAGGAGCTTATCCTGCCACTTCTCTGCTGGCTCGGCGCTGGTTTGCCTGTCTCTATGATCCTCATGCTTGCCCACAGCTGCCTAGAAAACTCCAGAATACCAGCATTTCTCCCTATTCTTCCCCAGAAACATAAGTAAAATTTTATGCAAAAACAAATGTTTCATGGATCTTACTGGAACTTTCTTTTAGTAAGCACTTAGACAAATTTCTTAAGTTAATGTTAATAGCCAATAATGACTAATGTAGTACTCCTAATATGAAGCACTTGCATCAAACTCTATTCTCTCACCTCTCTTGAGTCAGCAGATGTTCTTGCCTCCTGAGACCTCATGGAGGTGTCAGCACCATGCAGTGTGCTCAGAGAAGCTTCTTCAATTCATTGACAGCCAGGAAGCAGAGAGAGGAAGAGAGTGAGGATGCAATCCTCAAGTTCACGCCCTGTGACTCACACCCTTCAATTAGGCCACACCTCCTAAGTTTCATCACCTAGCAGTAAAGCCATCACATTAAAAGTCAATCCACGAATGAACCCACGGGTGCAGTGAAGTGCCCTGTGATCCATTCACCTTCCAAAAGACATCAGAAGCCAAGCCCAGAATCTGATCTTGGGGGGGTCATTTTCCATCCAAAGTACAACACAGCCATTCCATCCCAATGTGACAATTTTGAGTTTCCTATAGAAACTTTATAATGAAATTTATAAACTCTTAGGATTCATGTTATAACCTCCCATATGCTAAACATCAGAAATATGCATACTTTTAAAAATTCATTCCAGGAAAAGGAAGTGGAAAAGGGAATAGATTTTGTGGCTGTTTGTATTTGAACCTGGCTTTGTCATTTCCCAATTGTAAGTGTCAGTCACTCTCTTCATAAAATAAGCCTAATAATAGTGTCTTCATTGTAGGATTTTTGTAGTGATCCCTATAATGTGTGAAACATTTGGAACATACTAAAGCTCAAGAAATGAGCTGCTTACTCC
This sequence comes from Heterocephalus glaber, assembly GCF_053883595.1. Lineage (NCBI taxonomy): Eukaryota > Metazoa > Chordata > Mammalia > Rodentia > Bathyergidae > Heterocephalus > Heterocephalus glaber. The sequence continues at coordinate 9,043,516 of NW_028258320.1, read as the reverse complement.
ATAATTGTCAAGGTGTCCAACATTATGAAGCCTCAATGAATTTCTTCAAAAAGGAATCACACTCTTATGCTTCATCAATCAAATGAGAATCAACATTTCATCATAATAAAACAGGGAAATTCATGTCTTCAATCCATCTTGTTTTAATTGCAAGGACCATGGCCATCTGAGTAAATTTCCCTTTCCCTTTGATTTTCCAATAAAATTTCACTTCCACCTTTTTCAAATGTCTAAAATATTATGGCATAGGAAACAGTGTCAGCTTTCTAACAGAAATGAAAAATGCAGTGCCTCTTGGGTTAACTGCAATACCCATTAACAAGATGCTCCTGAAGCCCTGTGCACCTGCAGAAGTGAGCATGTGAATTCCCAAGAGTACACACCTTCAATGCACCCCAACCACCACAGCAGCCTACAAGCCCTACTGCTGACAGCAAAGCTTTGAATGTGGAAATCTCATCATGCACATTTCCCATTTCAGTGAAGATGAGCTAATTCTAAACTTTGGCAGGCATTGCTGGTAAATTCTAAGACAAGAAGCAGCTTGTCCAAAGGAAAGAAAAGGGAGCGATTAGAGGAGAATAAGCACTAACCCCACTTAATCTGCAGTGTTGTCCATCGGTGGCTGCAGTGTTAGAAAGATAAACAAGCAAAGATAATCATACGAACCCAAGGATTGTAATTTTAAAGGTCCTCAGTACAAAACAGTAAATAAAAAAAGGAAATCCTATTTGGATAATGATTTTATATTATCTCCTTTCAATTCCCATTGTTATTTAGCCTTAAGATTGTAAAGATTAGAGTTATTTCAAGTTTTATGGCCTCTCTCACACTACCATCAGCACCTCCAGATTCTTTTCTTCAAAAGCAAAGAATGGCTTTTCATGAGTTGATTCCTCATTTTAAAATTTTAGCATATTTCTATTGTAGAATAAGCTACAGAAAAGTTGCAAAGAAAGTGTAGAGTTACTTATGGTTTAACCCTACCATGTTTGACATTTCCCTAAAACGGTGGGGGAACATGTCACTTCAGGATTGAGTAATGTGGTACTCAGAGTGACCTTCTAAGGTAAGCACCAGCCAAGCAACTTATTGGTTTCTCTGTGGTATTTGTTCTTTGTAAAAGGAACTCATAAAAAAGAGTAAACGGGACCTTTCCAACCACCAGTCAGCTTAATAAGCCTTATTCATGGCAGAGGCTATGTGAGTAGATTGCAGAATACAGTGCAGCTCCTCGTCCAGTACATTTCCTGGCGTTTTAATTCCCCCTTTCCATGGCCAAGAAACATGACACTATCTGTGTGCGCTAGCTGACCTTGATTCCAGAAAGACACCTTACACGTCATTCCAATAAATTATTATTATTTGTGGAAAAAAAGGGTGGAGGAACTAAGGATAATGGAGTAAAACACACACAAGTATAAAAAAGAAATGGTGGGAAGAGTTTCTTTTTTTAATGAATTTTATTGGTACATTTTAGGAATCCAATATAATGACATTCATCATTGGAAATTTGCACGTTTATGTAATCCATCATGGTTCTTATTATTTTCCCCATTCCCCTGCCTCCCTTCAACCCCTCCATCCTTCCCTTTCTACAAAGACTTTGTTTCCATTTTTTCATTTTCTCATATAAATTCCATTCCCTTCTTTCCTTTCCTTGTGCCTCCCACTTCCCCTTCCCCCTTGCACCTTTTCTTCCTATTTCACATTATCTATTATACCTTTTAGTCCTTATTTTTTTCTTTTAATTCTTTTTCCCCTTAAATTCTTTTATTGGTACACTTTAGGTATACAATACATTTACATTTCTCATTGGGAACTTGTACCTTTACATGATGCATCTTGGTTCTTATTTTTTACCCATTCCCTGCCCTCCCTTCACCCCCCTTCCCTATTTACAAAGACTTTGTTTCCATTTTTTTCATTTCTCAGCATTTTTCCTTTCCCTTCTTTCCTCTGCCCCTCCCACTACCCCTACCCTTTTGGACCTTTTCTTCCTATTTTGCATTATCAATTATTCATTTTAATCATTGGTACATTGTTGGTCTACAATATAATGACATTCATCATTGAAAATTTGCACCTTTACATAATCTCTCTTCTTTCCTTTCCCCTACCCCTCCCACTTCCCCCTCCCCTTTGCCCCTTTTCTTCCCATTTCACATGATCCATTATACCTTTTAGTCCTTATTTACACTTTCAATTTCTCACACTAGAGAAACTATTCCTATTTATTTCACTTAAGAGTATCGCCTCAATGTGCATCCATTTAGCTATAAATGTCTCTAATTTCTCATTCTTTATGGCTAATACTCCATTTTATTAAAAAAAAAACCCCACATTTTCTTTATCCAGTCTCCAGTTGATGGGCAATTGGGTTGCTTCCAAGTTTTAGCTATTAAAAATTGTGCTGCTATGAACATGGGTGCACATATATCACTGTGGTGTGATTCTTTCAGTTCTTTGGGGAAGATACCCAGCAGGGGAACAGCTGGATCAAATGGGACTTGCAGTCCTAGTTCTTTGAGGTATCTTCGTACTGATTTTCACAGTGGTTGCACCAGTCGACACTCCCACCAGCAATGGAGCAGTGTTCCTCTTTCCCCACAGCCCTGCCAACATTGGTTATTAGTTGATTTCTTGATAGCAGCCACTCTTTCTGGAGTGAGGTGGAATCTCAGCGTTGTTTTCATTTGGATCTCTCAAATGACCAGTGATGTTGAACATTTTTTCATATGTTTATTTGGCATTTCTACTTCTTTGTGTGAGAAATGTCTGTTCATTTCACATGCCCATTTTTGGATTGGGTCTTTAAATTTGGAAGGTTTGATTTTTTAAAGTTCTTTATAGATTTGAGATAGTAGACCTTTGTCTGAGGGACCGCTGGTGAAATTTTTTTCCCACATTTTTGGTTGTCTCTTCACACTGCTCGTGGTTTCTCATGCTGTGCAGAAGCTTTTTAGTAAAACGAGATCCCACCTGTTCATTGATTGTGCTAGTTCATGGGCAACTGAGGTTTTGTTCATAAAGTCTTTTCCTACACCAATGTCTTCAAGAGTTCTCCCTAGCCTCTGTTCCAGCCAGTTCAGCATTTCTGTTTTTATATTTAGATCTTTAATCCATTTAGATTTTAGATTAGTGCATGGTGAGAGATATAGGTCTAGTTTTAGTTTTTAGCAAGTTGAAGCCCAATTTTTTCAGCACCATTTATTAAAAAGACTATCTTTCCTCTAGTGAGGGTGTTTGGCTCCTTTGTCAAAGATGAGGTGGCTGACTGTGTCTGGAGTTGTTTCAGCATATTCTAATCTGTTCCACTGGTCCTCAGGTCTGTTTCTTTGCCAGTACCATGATGTTTTTATCAGAGTAGCTTTGTAGTATACTTTCAAGTTGGGGGTTGTATACCCCCTGTCATGTCTGGGTTACCTAGAATTGCTTTTGCTATTCTGGCTCTCTTCTTGTTCCAAATGAATTTTTGGATTGATTTCTCAAGGTCTATGATTTATGCTACTTGGATTTCAATTGGGATTGCATTGAATCTGTATAGCAATTTTGAAAGTATAGCCATTTTCACTATATTGATCCTTTTTACCCAGGAGCAAGGAATGTCTTTCCATTTTCTGATATCCCCTTCAATATCTTTTTTTCAAAGAGCTATAGTTTTCAAAGAAGAGGTCTTTGATTTCTTTTATTGAGTTGATTCCTAGGTATTTCAGTTTTTTGGATGCTATTGTGAAAGGAATTATTTGCCCTATTTCTCTCTCAGTGAGTCTGTTGTTTGTGTAGAGGAAAGCTATTGATTTTTGTGTGCTGACCTTGTATCCAGCTACTCTACTGAATTTGATTATTAAGTCTAGAAGACTTTTGGTGGAGTTCTTGGGGTCTTCTATATAGAGTATCATGTCATCTGCAAATAATGACAATTTTCCCTCTTCATTTCCTATCTTTATTCCTTTTATTCCCTTGTCTAATTGCTGTGGCTAATGTTTCCAAAACTATATTGAACAGGAGTGGTGATAGTGGACATCCTAAACTTGTTTCTGATTTTAGTGTGAAGGATTTCAGTTTTTGACCATTTAGTATGATATTGGCTGTTGGTTTTTCATAGATGGCTTTTATCAGATTGAGGTAGAGACCATCTATTCTAATTTTTTGTAGGGTTTTTATTATAAATGCATGTTGGATTTTGTCAAGTGCCTTTTCTGCATCTATTGAGATGATCATATGGTTTTTGTCCTTGGCTCCATTCATATAGTGTATTACATTGATTGATTTGTGTATGTTGAACCATCCCTGGATCCCTGGGATGAATCCCACTTGGTCAGGGTGTATGATCTTCTTGATGATCTTCTGCATTCTATTTGCCAGTATCTTATTAAGGATTTTTGCATCTATGTTCATTAGTAAGATTGACCTATAGTTCTGCTTTTCAGTTGGGTCTTTCTCTGCTTTGGGGATCAAGGTGATGCTTGCTTTCAGGAATGATTTTAGGAATATTACTTCCCTTTCAATTTCGTTCAAGAGTTTAAACAGTAGTGGCAATAGTTCCTCTCTAAATTCTTATAGAATTCAGCGGTGAAGCCATCAGGACCTGGGCTTTTCTTGGTTGGTAAGTTTTTAATTACGTTTTCAATTTCATTGATCGATATTGGGTTGTTTTCAATTTTTAGGTCTTCTTCATTCATCTTTGGTAATTCATTCATGTCTAAGAATCTGTCCATTTCTTCTGTGTTTTCCATCTTATTGGTGTATAGGTTCTGGAAGTAGGTAATGATCTTCTGGATTTTTGCTGGGTCTTTTGTAATTTCAACTTTTTCATTTGTAGTTGCATGGATTTGGACCTTTTCTTTCCTTTTTCTGATAAGGTTCTCTAAGGTTTTGTCAATTTTGTTGATTCTTTTGAAGAACCAATGCTTGGCTTCATTGATATTTTGTATTGTTTTCTTAGTCTCTATTGCATTGATTTCTGCCCTGATCTTTACAATTTCCTCCCTTGTATGAACTTTGGGCTTGTCCTGCTCTTCTTTTTCTAGAAGCTTGAGGTTCAGCATCAGGTTGTTTAATTGGGCATGCTCTGTTTTCCTAATATGATTATTCACTGCTATGATTTTCCCTTGTAAGACTTTCATTATTTCCCATATATTCTGATATGTTGTACTGTCATTGTCATTTAATTGAAGGAAATGTCTGATTTCTTCTTTAATTTCAGCTGTGATCCATTGGTTATTCAGAAGTGTGTTGTTCAATTTCCATATGTTTATGACATTTTTGAAGTTTCTTTTGCTGTTGATTTCCAATTTCATCACACTATGGTCTGATAATATACAGGGGATAACTTCAATTCTTTTGCAGTTACCTAAATATGTTCTATGAGTGAGTATGTGGTCTATTTTGGAGAATTACCCATGTGCAGCTGAAAAGAATGTGTATTCTGATTTTGTGAGGTGGTACACTCTGTAAACATCTGTTCAGTTCATATCTTCAATAGTTTGATTGAGTTCTAGTATTTCATTGCTTGTCTTTTGTCTAGTTAATCTATCTATTTGTGACAATGGGGTATTGAGGTCCCCCATTACTATTGTATTAGTGGTTACATGGTTTTTCATGTCCATTAGTATTTGTTTTATATAGTTGGGTGCACTAATGTTTGGTGCATAGATATTTATGGATTGCCATTTCTTCCTCTTGGATTTTTCCCTTTACAAGGATAGAGTGTCCTTCTTTGTCTCTCTTAATCACTTGGTCTGCAAAGAGGATAGCTATTCCTGCTTTTTTTCAGGTTCCCATCACATGGAGTATTGTTTTCCACCCTTTAACTTTCAGTCTATGAGTTTCTTTTCTAATTAAGTGTGTTTCTTGTACGCAGAATATTGTTGGATCTTGCTTCTTGATCCATTGTGCCAGTCTATTTCTTTTGATCTTTTTGTTTTATCCTCTCCCTTTGCTTTTAATTTCTTGTCATGCCCGGCAGATTCATTCTGCTGGGCTTCCTGGGGTTGTGATCCTCGTTGTCTTTTCCTAGGATTTTGTCTAAAATTTTTTGGAGTGCTGGTTTGATATTCATGAAGTTCCTAAGGTGCTAGTTGTCATGAAAGTATCTTATTTCACCATTAATTTTGAAAGATAGTTTTGTAGGGTATATCAATCTGGGTTGGAGGTTGTTTTCCTTTAGGGCTTGAAACACATCACTGAAAGCTCTTCTTGCCTTGAGGGTTTGCACTGATAAGTCTGCTGTGATTCTGATGGGCTTTCCTTTATATGTGATTTGTTTCTTTTCTCTACTTGTAGAACTTTGTTCTTCTGTTGAGTTTCTGGAATCTTAACAATTATATGCCTATGTGTAGATTTTTTTTTTTTGATCAAGGCTAGTTGGAGTCCTATATACCTCACTTATCTGTATGTCAAATTCTTTTCCCCTGCTTGGGAAGTTTTCTGCCATCACTTCTGTAAACAATGCTTTATGTCATCTGGACTCTCTCTTGTTTCTTCATTGACTCCAATCAGTCTTATGTTATTTTTCTTTGCATCATCTAGCAGCTGCTGGATTGATTTCTCATGGTCCCTTAAAATTTTAAAGAAATTTTTCTTTTCCTGGTCACTAATTTCAATCTTATCTTCTATATCTGAAATTCTGTCTTCACATTGGCTCATTCTGCTGCACAGACTTTTAATGGACTTTTTAATCTCCTGGAAATCTATTTGCATCCGTTTTATGGATTCCATTTGTTTCCTATGTTGGGATTCCATCATGTTCCTCAGCTCCTCTATTTTTTTATCTCTATCCTCTCTAGATTTATTAATCATGTCTTGCACTATGGGCACAATCTTTGCTGTTATGTGAGAAATTATTTCTGATTTTGTTTTTTCCAGATCCTCTTTCATTGCTAGTTCAGGGAGTCCACGTGGTTGAGTATCAGAGTATTCCATCTCCTTTCCCTTTGGGGTTGTTGTAGGTTATCTGGAAGCCTGGTTCTGTGGCTTGTTTACCTGTCTTCTCATTTTCTCACGGGGTCGGGGTGTAGGGTGGATGTGTGTTCCTGGGCTACCCAGAATCCTCCTCCTGGCTGGGAGCCATAGCATGCCAATCTGGAGGGCTCCTGTGGGCTTGGAGCCATCTAGAAGACTTTCTCTTGTCTAATTGCTGTGGCTAATGTTTCCAAGACTATATTAAACAAGAGTGGTGATAGTGGATATCCTTGTCTTTTTCCTGATTTGAATGTGAAGGATTTTCCTTTTTGACTATTTAGTATGATATTGACTGTTGATTTTTCACAGATGGCTTTTATCAGATTGTTGTAGAAACTGTCTATTCCTTTTTTTTTGAGATTTTATATTATAAATGCATGTTGGATTATGTCAAATGCTTTTTCTGGATTTATTGAGGTGATCATATGGTTTTTGTCCTTGGCTCCATTCATATAGTGTATTACATTGATTGATTTGTGTATGTTGAACCATCCCTGCATCCCTGGGATGAATCCCACTTGGTCAGGGTGTATGATCTTCTTGATGATCTTCTGCATTCTATTTGCCAGTATCTTATTAAGGATTTTTGCATCTATGTTCATTAGTGAGATTGGCCTATAGTTCTGCTTTTCAGTTGGGTCTTTCTCTGCTTTGAGGATCAAGGTGATGCTTGCTTCCAGGAATGAATTCGGGAGTAGTGCTTCCCTTTCAATTTTATTGAAGAGTTTAAACAGTAGTGGCAGCAGTTCCTTGCTAAATGTCTTGTAGAATTCAGCAGTGAGGCCATCATGACCCAGGCTTTTCTTGGTAAGTTTTTAATTACATTTTCTATTTCATTGATTGATACTGGGTCATTTAGAATTTTTAGGTCATCTTCATTCAACTTTGGTAGTTCACATGTATCTAGGAATCTGTCCATTTCTTGTGTATTTTCCATCTTATTGGAATATAGATTCTTGAAGTGGGTATTGATGATCCTCTTGATTTCTGCTGGGTCCATTGTGATTTCACCCATTTCATTCCTAATTGCATGGATTAGAGCCTTTTCTTTCCTTGTTCTGATAAGGTTGGCTAAGGGTTTGTCAGTTTTGTTTATTCTTTCAAAGAACCAACTCTTGGCTTCATTGATTTTTTTCTATCATTCTCTTAGTCTCCATTGCATTGATTTCTCCTCTGATCTTTGTAATTTCCTCCCTTGTATGAGCTTTGGGTTTGTCCTGCTCCTCTTTCTCTAGAAGCTTGTGGTTCAGCATCAGGTTATATAATTGAGCTCGCTCTGTTTTCCTAATGTGAGTATTCACTACTATGAATTTCCCTTGTAAGACTGCTTTCATTGTGTCCCATAGATTCTGATATGTTGTATTGGCATTGACATTTAACTGTAGGAACTGTTTGATTTCTTCTTTAATTTCCTCTGTGACCCATTGGTTATGCAGAAGTGTGCTGTTCAATTTCCATGTGTTTATGAAATTCTTGCGGTTTCTTTTGCTATTGATCTCCAATTTCATCACACTATGGTCTGATAATATACAGGGGATAACTTCAGTTCCTTTGCACTTACTTAAACATGTTCTATGAGTGAGTATGTGGTCTATTTTAGAAATGACCCTTGTGCGGCTGTAAAGAATGTGTATTCTGATTTTGTGGGATGGAACACTCTGTAAATATCTGTTCAGTTCATTTGTTCAAGAGTTTGATTTAGTTCTAGTATTTTGTCGTTTATGTTTTGTCTATTTGATCTATTCACTTGTGACAGTGGGGTATTGAGGTCCCCCACTACTGTTGTATTAGTGCATATATGACTTTTCCTGTCTATTATTATTTGTTTTATATAGTTGGGTGTGCTAGTGTTTGGTGCATATATATTAATGATTGTCACCTCTTCCTGTTGGATTGTTCCCTTTACAAGGATGTAGTGTCCTTCTTTGTCTCTCTTAATCAGTGTTGGTTTCAAATGCACTTGAGAGGTTTTCTGCAGTATGCAGTCAAACTAGAATATTCCTCCTGACCAGACTGATGATGAACTTTGGCTTCTCCCTAGAATATGACATCAGTTGTGATTTCCTATGAATGTAAGAGGAGAAGCTGTTTTAATATCACCCCCAGGTGGCTGTGGAAAACTTCACGCATCATCACACTTTCCACCTGCCTGGAACCAAACAGCTAAAATTACTTGTTTCCCTGTGGTGTTTTCCAAGCCTTCAGAGCCCTAGCAGGAAGAGATAGTGGTTAAGGATGCTTCCCATGTGTGCTCCCAACTTGAGGAAGCCCAGGCAGCTGTCCAACAAGAAGTTTCACAAGTCCTGTCATCCTAGGAGCAGACTCCTGTCTCTGCACACTGAATGAATCACTGGGAACCAACCACCTGCTGGAGACAGAGTGCTGGCATGGGAGCAGAGGAAGCGGAGTCCACTCTGATCCATTCTGATGCACTGTTACTGAACCCCTATGTGTCTTGGATCCTCTGAGCGTGTGGGAATGAACCTAACTCAGCTCTCACAAGCTTCTGTCTTGTCCAGCCTGAGAAACACCTGCTGATTTTATCTTATCATTTGAAGGCTAAGAAATCCCTTTAAAAAATAGAATATAAAAACCTCATGTATTTTTTTTTTTACCACTAACACTCAAAGCTTAGAGTAAATGAACTTAAAGAGATCCCTTTGTTCACTCACGTTCTTGTGGAACCAGATGCTCCTTGAAGTTATGTCACTTTGGCTCACAGTGCCCTTCATGGTGTGATCATCTGTACACAGGCTGTAGTTGTGCTGTTTAGACATATACTTTTTAAATGTTTCAAGAGCCCTGAGTGCATGTTGCGAGACTCCTCATTCCTGTACTGTTCAGTTGAAGAAACAGTGCTCCTCTCTTACCAGGAAGGAAATAACAGAGATATGATAATTCATCCCTACCACCTTATCTTCCTGAAGGAGCTTCCAGAGTAATTTTGAACACATAGGTTATTTGAAGTTGCATATGAGGCTTTGACACACACTCGCATCCAAAGCCAGAATGCTACTCCCCTAGACCCTAAGGCACCTGGTGTACCTAAGGTACCTGGATATAGGGAACAAGGAGGTCAAATGAATCTTTATGTGCTTCTGGTTTGGTCCACCAGAGGTGCTAAAGAACAAGCCTGAGTGTCTCTTGCATCCTGAGGAACAAGCAAAATAAGGAGAATGGGAGACATATGGAAAGAACATGGCTGTCCATGAGGCAGTGAGGTCATTTCCTGGGTAGTCTGAGAATTGAACTTAGGAGAAGGCACCCACCTGTGAGGGCTGCTCAGTCTTGCTCTTATTCCATACAAACTGCTCCAAGAACCATGTTCATTACATTCCACCCATGAATCTAGAGCTAAAAGAATTGGAAAAAAAGTACTGAAAAAACATTTAAAAGGGCAAAATCCATCTCAAAATAAAACTGAAGAAGCAGCACAGAAATTTTAAAACACAGTCAAAAAGCTTTAGAATACTAACATTTACCATGAAGAAATATGCTTTAAAAGGACTATGACTTGTAGTAAGAAGATATTTATTATGAGGATGAGCATTATTATACCTTTGAAATATTAACTAAAGTATCTCATGGTCAGTAGGGAAACTGCAGAATGAAGGGCTCCAGAAAGGGGAGCACAAGCTCATGTGAGGCAGAGACCATGCAGATGTGGCAAGATCCAGCCCCCACTCAGAAAGGTTGCCATAGAAACAAGAGCTCCAGCCCCAACTTGAGAATCAATAATTCCTCCACTTGTGTCCTCCCACCAAAAAGTACTATTAGACTTCAAGGGGAAAAGGAAAAGGAAGAAATGGCAAAGATATTTCTTATGGTGTGAAGGGTTTTTCTTATCATGACACTTATTCTGCTGCAGACCACTGGTTACAAAAGAATACAAAACAAGACAAACCCAGTTCCTGCAGGAGAACACACAGGATGAGCAGCTCTATGCCAAACTGACTGGTGATCTGAAAAACAGGTGTCTCCAGCTCCTCTACAAAGCAGTGAAGATCGTGCCAGGAAGCATCTAGGAGTTCCTCTCACTCTGTCCTGATTTCCTTACACCTTTGTACATGTGTGGCTCTCTGAGCTGTTGGCTAATCCGAGCAGAGACCCTGTACATTGCACACGCTCACAGCTGTCTGCATCTGGCTCTGCCAGGCCAGGAGCCCATATGCTGGAGGGGGATGGAGGAGGAGCTCTCTCTGTTTTCCATTCGATCAGGAACCCTGGCCACCTCCTCACCCCAGCTCAAGCAATTTGTTCTTTAGCTGTAGTTTACTTCATGCTGGATTTCTGGGTGCTTCCCAGAGCCGCCTTCAACAGGGACTCAAAGTCAGCATCCACCAAGGAGCCACCCTGCCTCAGTTTGGTCCCACACCACTAAACCCGTTGTCTGAGCTCAGTGATCTCTGCAGCAGACAGCCACGGCCTTCACTGGGGGCCTGAGTTTCAACCAAGTGAGACATGAAACTCCTCTCAATGTCCAGCTGGTAATAGCGCAGGTCCTTCTGTGTTCTGTCAGCCCTAGGGAGGGACACAGGATCTTGCCTTCCCTTCTCAGTTCTGCAGTATCTGTCTTATTGGTTCTTTATTCAGAATTATTTTTGTTAAAATAATACACCCCATAGTTGCCTATACATTTTCCTACATTGAAAGCCCCACCCTAAAACCGGTGAAGTTTTTCAAATCAGTTTTCAGAAAACTTTAAAACAGAAAACAGAGAAAAAGACCATATTCCAAAAACTTAGCCCAGTAACTCTGAGTTAACTACCATGAAGAGCTTAGACTGTGCATACTTTCTGCACCATGGGTGTGATGGTGCAGAGCAGGGGCAACAGTGTCAGCCTAGAGGTTTCTGCAGGTCCTCTCACCACCCTGCTGCCCACCAGGATTTCCATCCACTGATTTATATAGTTACGACTGTGAAGCCATGCTCAGCCCACATCAACTCCCAGCTCCAGAAGTCTGTTTGCAACAGAGAATTGGGCTCATTATGCATGGTGTTAATTTTCTCTGCCTAAACTTCAAAGCACTAACCAATTTTATCTAATTAAATTCCCCTGTTAATTTGGTATCTGCTCATTAACTATATTAGTTTAATTGTTGTCTTTGCTACACACTGCAAATAATTGAAGCTTATATTCGTACCATGCTTTAAGGTTTCCAAAGTTATTCCTTGCTTCACTTCATTTGATTTCCACCTAACACTGAGACAAAGGCAGGGCAGGTCATTTGCTCTATGGTTCAGTGAGATGCAGGAGGTAGAAGCTGTAAATTCAGGGTGTTGCATTCCTGCAGGAGAGTCTGTGAAAACATGCTTTCTTTGCTCTTCCCATGTAGTGACTGCCCCTGTTTCTCAATGCCCAGCCCTCTTTTTATAAGACAACAATGGTAGATTGAGTCTTTCTACTTTTAAACAATCTTGTGATGCCATTGGGCCCACTTTGCTAGAGCAGGATAATGCCCCACAATCCAGCATATTCATAGGCATTTGAAATGAGGATGCTCACCACTGGGGAGACACTAGCCTGCCTCCTGAATTGGTAGGAGGATTTCTATCTTGCAATCATTTGTTAGATAACTCATTGGAGTAGTGATATTAGAGAAAATAGCTTTGATCCAAGAAAGCACACAGCATATCTAGGAAAGTCAGAGAAGGACAAGAAAGCTAATGCAAGTAGAAAGTGGAGTGGAAAGAAGGTGGAGGGGTGAGCAGCATCCAAACTCTACTGGCTTTGGCATTGTTTCTGGTCCTCATGGTGAAAGTCATGGTAAAACTTTTCACCAAGAGACTGACAGATTGCATTTTTGTTTTTAGACATAGTTTTGGCTTCCATGTGGAAAATGAATTAGCAAGGCAGAGGAGGTCTGGTATAGCTGCAGTTATTGAAGTCCTGAAGCTAGACAGAGTGGTGGCCTGGAGGAACTGGTGTCAGCGAGGAGAGAACTGGTGGGGTTTGAGAGGGATTCAGAATCAGAATTAGGAGTTAATGGCTGATTTTTGATGGATGGTTTAATCCAGCTTTTCTGGTACAAGGATCTGTACAGGCCATGCAGTATGTGACGAAGTTCCTAAACAGAACAGGGGCAGGCATGGTGGCAGGAGATACTTAATTTAGGACCTTTGGGATGATTAATATGAGACCTACTGGTGATGAAGACATTAAGATGAGTGTTGAATGAGTAACTTGGGGATTCAATACACTCCTAGCAGCCAAGCTGGAATATAAACCTGCTTCATGGAGGTTGTAGAAATTTTAAAATGTGGATTATTAGTATATAAATCATCTAGAACAAATTATATAAATCATCTGGACCAATTTTCTCCACTGGAGTGATTTTGCCCTTAAAGACCCCTTTGGTGGTGCTGTTTGGTTATTGCAAACAGAGGAGAGAATGATGTCAGCACAGAGTGGACAGAGGCTCAGGACAAGGCTGTGTGAACCCCCACAATGCACAGAACAACCTCTCAGGAAAACAATTATTTGGTCTAAAATATCAGTACTACCAGTGTTGAAAAACCCGGGCTTAGGGAGCCAGTGAATTCTGACAGGGAAGATAATCAAGGATAGAGCTCTGAGGATTCCAATATTTATTGGTTTTGATTAAATAAAAACTACAGTGAGGAGCAGCCAAGGAGATAAAGAATTGAGTCAATTGTAGTGTGCTGTGAAAAAAAATTAATAACACTCAGCCTATCATCAGCCAGACTCTGGGGGACCCAGTGTACTGACCAATGGGAGTGAGCCTTTGATGTGGCTGCATGGAGGTCACCAATGACCTTGGTAAAAATGTCCACCCTGGAGAAGGAGGACTGAAGCCATGGTGGGGAGTCCTGTGAATGAGTCAGGTATAGGATAAGTGAGTGAGGGAACTTCTCTGGTGAACTTTGGTTTTGATGGAGAAGAGAACTGTAAGTAGAGGGAGAAATAGACAAATCCTTAGTGCTTTCCCTTTCTCTCTCCTCCCTCCCCTCTTTCTCTTCTCTCCTCTCTTCTCTCTCTCCACTTTCTCTCCTCTCTCCCTCTCCTTTTCTCTTCCCTCTCCCCTCTCCATTCCTTCTCCCCATTCTCCTTCTTCTCTTTCTTCTTCTCCCCCTCTACTTCCTCCTCTTCCTCTTCTTCCCCTCCCTCCCTCCCTGAATCAACATGTAGATTCTAACAGCAGGGATCCAGGAGGAACAGGAGGGGTGACTGAGAATCAAGGGGTGGCTGAAATGTAAGCTTCTTAGTAAGGAGAGAAGAGTCCCTAACCCTCCTGTGCAGAGGGTTCACTTAGCCCCCTGATATTTCCTGAAAGTGCACAGAGAGCTCCTTGGAAAGGGTGAACTTAGACTGAAGACAATATCATCTATGTAAGAGGGGTAGAAGAGTAAGAAATTGATGCAAAAAGTGGAAAATTTCATGTTTTATTAAGCCATAGATTTTTTTTTCATGGCAATCCTCGTGCTTTCCCTCATTACTATCTATAAAGCTAAAAATATTTTGGAATGATGACTTTGCAGAGAAACTCTGGTAGGAGATGTAGAAGAGAGAATTATATGAAAATATGGGTTATTTTATTCTCACATTACATAAAATCAAATGTATACACTGCATATGCAGAGGGGGCAAGGTACTAAATTTTGTCCTAGGTTACATATCAACCTATTTAAATAGCACGAATGATAATAATAATTTAATACTATAATATGGAAACCTAAGAATAGAAAATTTTAATTTTTACTGAATATTACTATAGCCACATTACAAATAGGCAGTCAATATACTTATCAGCTACAATTGATGGGTTTTTAGATTCAGCAAAAGCTTGCTTTATACTGTGCTTCTGTTATCTTAAAACTCCTGAGAGGCACAATTAAGGGAAAACATTTTGCTGCATAATGGATGCAAGGAAAATGGCAATTAGGTGAGGGGCTTTTTCTGGGTTTTGTCACCATCTAGAATAGGCAACTCTACCTCCTTCTGTGGTTTGTGTTTCTCTGGCTAAAGTGGCCAGCATAGCATTTATTTCGCATGTTCCACAGATAATAAACACTTCATATTTTCAGAGTCCCCATGGGCATGAGAATGCATGAGATGTGTAATGCAGGGTCTGAATGTTATGGATATGATAAAGGAAACATTCCCCCCTCCCTCCCTCAGCAAGAAAAAAAATCATAAAATTATATAACAGAATGATAATCTCAGGAGATCATCAGAAATATTTTCCTTTGGGGGAATCACTTTGGCCTCTACTGAGTTCAGTATGAAGAAATCATCTTGCAAATATTTGTTTTTTAGACCCCAGGTTAAAACTCATCTCTAATATTGTCCTGTGCTTTCCCCTGCCTGCTGAGCCTGTATTTCTTATTTACTAAATAACTCAGTTCTGTAAGACACTTTCTATTCTTTTCATTCAAACTTTCATGTTAACTAATATTTTAATCATTTGTAGCCTCTGAGCCCTCGCTCTGGACAATAGAATAGTTTAGAATCAGTGCACTTTTTTCAAATGAATGCATTTAAGTTTAAAAATGGTGCTACATCGCTTCTCAGCCTTTTGGCTAAGATCAAGTGTAAAAATGGTTCTACACTTTTATGAAAGTGAAAAGTATGTTTTGAGCAAAATAAGAGTTTTCCTATAAAAGGACTACAAAAAGTTAAAGGGAGCTTCTTGCTTTAGAGGATAGGGCTGAAATTAAAACTTTATCAAGCAGGAACAAAATATGTGGAGGGATTATGTGGACTTGTCACCTCAGACTACAGCCCTTTATCCTTCCAGCAGAGTTGGAAGCAGTTGGAGCTGCAGGCTGAGGCCAGATGCAGGGTGCTGGAGAATTCTCTCAGGACAGAAGTAAGCTACACTTCTGTTCTATTCAGGCTTTTCACTGATCAGACAAAGCCAACTGACGTGATGGAAAGCACCTGAGTCATTTGTGGATGTGCTAACACTCTATATTGTGGCTTAAACAATGAACACATAGTTTTTACAGTTCCAGAGTGTGGGAAGTCCAAGGTCAAGGCACTGCTGGGTGATGCCAGTGCAGGATAACTTGGGTAGGAATAAAAGGAGAGAACAATGCTCACTCCATTCACAACTCACACCAGTCCTTAGCATAGAGTTTTCTATGTAGAATGGGAGCTTCATAAATATTTCTTGGATGAATGAATGAATGAACACATGAATTAAATGAGGCTTTTAAATCTAAGGAAATTGGCTGAATACTATAAAACAGACAGAATACAGATATGAAAATAACCAAATAAAATGATATTCATTCAGAATGTCCTATACTCAATGACAGAGTTTATTCTAGAACTATGATTAAAATAACAATTATCTTCTTTCTGCACAACTCAGATAAAAGTAAATGCAGGGGGGAAGAAACATTAAGCATCCGATCATCAAAAGCAGTTCACATACCATCGCCAAACTATTAGTTTCCTATTTTGAGATTATTGATAATGCTTTTTCTGCTATTGCTTTTTTTAAAAAAATCTTGTTCTGTTATTCCTTATCTGCCTTACCATTCATTTGCAGCAAAGTATTGATTCTCAATAGTCTCTGGGACAAACAGCTCACTCAAGAAAATAAAATATGTAAGGAGACATCTAGGAAAAGGTCAATTTATATAAAAATTAATTTTGACTGATATTTTTCAGTTTTCAATTTGGTTTTTATTGCTGCTGTAACACACACTGCTACCTTAGTGCCATAAAACAATACAAATGTGTTATCTTACAGCTGTTAACATCAGAAACCCTCAAATCCATCTCTCAAGGCTAAGATCAAGGGCCAGCAGGCCTTGGCCCCTTTGTAGGCTCCCAGGGGAACCAGTTTCCTTGGCTATTGCAGCACCTTGAGGTGAACGCACTCTTCATCCAGTGGTCATTTCTCCTGTCTTCAGTATGCACACATCCAGCCTCTTCCTGCCATCATATTCTTTTTTCTGATCTACATCTCCTGCTTCCATCAATGAGGACCCCTGTGAAGACATTAGACCCTCCCAGACAATCTAGGATAATCTGCTTCTTTCATTATCACTAATTTAATCTTATCTACAAAGTTCCATTGGCGAAGAATACATGGCATCCGTGCTGAGGGTTAGGATAGTGGATGTATTTGGGTGCCATTATACAGCTATTAAACTTCTTAAGAGTTTTAAAAATTTACATGTACATAAACTCTGACCCAGTTGTTATTGCTCTTCCCACTTGCTGAGAAATCTTTCTATTGCATCTCTATCCTCTTTGCATTTCAGCCCCTTCTGTGTAAAGGATGTATAACTTGTTTTTATACTTGGGATTGAGCCTAAGGCCTTCACACTGAGCTAATTCACCTTTTTCAATTTTTTATTTTAAGTCGAGGTCCCACTAAGTTGCTACACTGCCCAGGCTGGGCTTGAACTCACAATCCTCCTACCTCAGCCTCCCAGAGTGCTGGGATTTCTTTTAACCCTGGCCTTCTAATGTCTACTTTCTGTCAGATACAAACTCCAGATAGAGTTTTTCTTAAACAACTCCTCACACACCAAAACTGACCTCTGCCATCCCTGAATCCTCTCTGATCCTGATAGAATGACCTCTAACCCATACCCTTGTCTCCTCGCTTTTATATATTTCAGAGGTATTATTGTGGATTGACTTGAGTTCAAATATTGCTTTACCGCTAATACTCTGTCTTATCTGGATTTCACCTGCAAAATGTGGATAGCATTGCTTACTTTATCAGTCAGTTTTTAGATTTAAAAGGCCAGACACAGATACATGCAATATAATACTTGTATGGAGTGGATACTCTGTAAGCATTAATATCTCTATTCTTCATTTATTTTTCACCCATATTTAAGCAGAAGTTAGGATAACCAACAATTAACTTCAGCATCCACTGTCTCCCGCTCATTTGGGTACAGAGTTTTTTGATAATTCCTGGATATAGTCATTTCTAACAAATAATTCAACATGGTTTGTGTGATACACATTTAAGAGTCTAGACAGGCTGTGTGGACAGGAGCAGCTTTTTCTCACTGATGAGAATGGATAACTTGGGTTGTAATATTTCCTGAAATAACCCTGGCTGCAGCTGAGGACATGCGCTCTCCCAATTCTTCTTTACCTGGATGTAGAATGCATTCTTTTACTTAAAGTATTTCTCTTACTTTATTTAAAAAGACTATTTGATGAAAAGATAAAATAGAGAAAAACATTTCCTTACCATTTGGATAACTAGAGCTCCCAGCATAGAGGAGGCTTCCAGGCTAGTGTGCTGCAGCTCCCAGCCCAAAGGAGGCTTCTGGGTAGGCATGCCATGGCTCCCAGCCCAGAGGAGGCTTCCTGATAGGTATGCCACAGCTCCCAGCACAGAGGAGGCTTCCAGGTCAGTGTGCCATGGCTCTTAGACCAGAGGAAGCTTCCAGGTAAGTGTAGCATGGCTTCCAGCATGGAGGAGGCTTCCGGGTCAGTGTGACCCAGCTCTCAGCACAGAGGAGGTGAGCCACTTGGGCGCTAGTAGCATCCTCCAACCTCCTTGAAATGAGAAGACATGTAAACAAGCCTCAGAACTAGACTTCCAGATCAGCTACAGCAACCCCAAAGGGAAAGGAAATGGAACAATCTGATACTCAACCACCTGGACTCCCTGAACTAGCAACAAAAGAGGATCTGGAAAAAATGAAATCAGAAATAATTTCTCACATAACAACAGAGATTGTGCCCATAGTGCAAGACATGATTAATAAATCTAGAGAGGACATAGACAAAAAAAAAATAGAGGAGCTGAGGAACATGATGGAGTCCCAATATAGGAAACAAATGGAATCCATAAAACAGATGGAAACAGATTTCCAGGAGACTAAAAACTCCACTGAATGTCTATGCAGCAGAATGAGCCAATGTGAAGACAGAATTTCAGATATAGAAGATAAGATTGAAATTAGTGACCAGGAAAAGAAAAATTTCTTTAAAATTGTAAGGGACCACAAGAAATCTATTCAGCAGCTGCTAGATGGTGCAAAGGAGAATAACGTAAGACTGATTGGAGTCAATGAAGAAACAGGAGAGAGTGCAGATGACATAAAAAATCTGTTCACAGAAGTGATGACAGAAATCTTCCCAAGAAGGGACAAAGAACTTGACATACGGATGAGTGAGGCACATAGGACTCCAACTAGCCATGATAAAAAAAAATCTACACATAGGCATATAATAGGTAAGATTCCAGAAACTGAACAGAAGAATAAAATTCTACAAGCAGTTAGAGAAAAGAAACAAATAACATACAAGCCCATCAGAATCAGAGCAGACTTATCAGTGCAAACCCTCAATGCAAAAAGAGCTTGCAGTGATGTATTTCAAGGCCTAAAGGAAAACAGCCTCCGACCCAGATTGATGTACCCTGCAAAACTATCTTTCAAAATTGATGGAGAAATAAGACACTTTCATGACAAAGAGTACCTTAGGAACTTCATGAATACCAAACCAGCACTCCAAAAAATTTTAGACAAAATTCTAAGAAAAGACAATGAGGTTCACAACCCCAGGAAACCCAGCAGAATGAATCCACTGGGCACGACAAGAAATTAAAAGCAAAGGGGGAGAATCCAACAAAAAGAAAAAGTCATGCCAGTGATAAGTCAATATGTATCAGTTATAACCATCAATGTTAATGGTCTCAACTCACCGATCAAAAGAAATAGACTGGCAAAATGGGTCAAGAAGCAAAATCCAACAATATGCCGCATACAAGAAACACACTTAATTAAAAAAGAAACTCATAGACTGAAAGTTAAAGGGTGGAAAACAATACTCCATGTGATGGGAACCCCCCAAAAAGCAGGAGTAGGTAAATTTTTTATTACATTTTCAAATTCACTCATTGCAATTGGGGTGTTTAGAATTTCTATATCTTCTTCATTTAACTTTGGTAATTCATATGTACCTAGGAATCTGTCCATTTCTTCTGTGTTTTCCATTTTATTAGAGTACAGTTTCTCAAAGTAAATAGTAATGATGCTTTGGATTTCTCCTGGATCTGTTGTGACTTTACCTTTTTCATTCTTGATTGCATGGATTTGAGCCTTTTCTTTCCTTTTTGTGATAAGGTTGGCTAAGGGTTTATCAATTTTATTTATTCTTTTGAAAAACCAACTCTCTGATCTTTATAATATTCTCTCTTATATGAGCTTTGGGTTTGTTATGTTCCTCTATTTCTAGGAGGTTGAGGTTCTGCATTAGGTTATTTATTTGAATTCTCTCTGTTTTCCTAATATGGGCATTGACTGCTATGAATTTCCTGTGTAGAACTGCTTTCATTGTGTCCCATAGATTCCTATATGATATAATAGTATAATCACTTACTTGTAGAAACTGTCTAATTTCTTCTTTAATTTTCTCAGTGATTCATTGGTTGTTCAATGGTGTTATTTAATTTCCATGTGTTTGTGGAACTTTTGCAGTTTCTTATGTTATTGATCTCCAATTTTATTGCACTATGGTCTGAAAATATACAGGGGGTAATGTCAATTCTTTTACATTTACTTAGACACGTCCTATGAGCTAGCATGTGTTATATTTTAAAGAATGACCCATGTAGTGTTGAAAGAATGTGTATTTTTATTTTGTGGGGTGGAACACTCTGTAAACATCTATTAAGTCCATTTGTTCAATAGCTTGGTTTAATTCTACAATTTCATTGTTAATTTTTTATCTAGATGATCTGTCTAATTGTGATAAAGGGGCATTGAGATCCCCCAGTACAATTGAATTAGAGCTTATTTGGTTTTTCATGTCCATTAATATTTGTTTTGTATAGTTGGGGGCATTCGTATTTGGTGCATATATATTTATGATTGTAATCTCTTCCTCTTGGATTTCCTTCACAAGAATGTAGTAACCATCTTTGTCTGTCTTAATTAATTTTGGTTTGAAATCTAGTTTGTCTGCAAATAGAATTGCTACCCCTGCTTTTTTCTGGGTCTCTGTGGTGAGGAGAACTGTTTTCCATCCTTTAACCTTCAGCCTATGTATTTCTTTTTGAGTTAGGTGTGTTTCTCGTATACAGCATATTGTTGGATTTTGCTTCTTAATCCATTCGGTCAGTCTATTTCTTTTGATTCATGAATTGAGACCATTAACATTGATAGTTATACTTGATAGATATTGACTCATCCTTGTCACGATGTTTTACTATTGGTAGTTCTTTTATTTCTTGTTTGTTTGTTTGTTCACTTTAGTTTCTTACCTTGCCTGGTGGCTTCTCTCTGTTGGAACTCATGGAGTTGTGATCTTCTTTGTCTTTTTCTAGGATATTGCTTAGGATTGTTTGGAGTGCTGGTTTGGTATTCATGAAATTTCTCAGGTGTTCTTTGTCATGAAAGAATCTAATTTCCCCACTGATTCTACAACTACTGATATGCTCAGCCACCTCATCTTTGACAAAGGAGCCAAACATCCTCATTGGAGGAACGATAGCCTCTTCGATAAATGGTTTTGGAAAAAGTAGATTTCAACCTGCCAAAGATTAAAACTTGACCCATGCCTATCACCATGCACTAAATTAAGATCAAAGTGGATTAAAGATTTAAATATTAGGACAGAAACACTGAATTTGCTGGTAGATAAGTTAGGTAGAACTCTTGAAGATATTGGTATAGGAAAAGACTTTATCAACAAAGCCTCAGTGGCCAGGAACTTGCACAAAGAATCAACAACTGGGATCTTATCTTATTAAAAAGCTTCTGCACTGCAAGAGAAACCACCAACAGAGCTAAGAGACAATATACAATGTGGGAAAAAATTTTCAACAACTATACCTTAGACAAAGGACTACTATTTAGAATATATAAAGAACTGAAAAAAATCAGACCCCCCCAAATTCAAAGACCCAATTCAAAAATGGGCATCTGAAATGAACAGACTTTTCTCAGTCAAAGAAGTAAAACCAGCAAATAAATATACAAAAAAATGTTCAACACCACTGGTTATTTGAGAGATGCAGATGAACGCAACCCTGAGATTCCACCTCACCCCAGAAAGAATGGCTGCTATTAAGAAATCATCTAACAACAAATGCTCCTGGGGGTGTGGGGAGAAAGGAACTCTTCTCCATTGTTGGTGGGAGTGCAGACTGGTGAAACCACTGTGGAAATCAGTATGGAGATACCTCAAAGAACTAGGCTTAGAGGTCCCATTTGACCCAGATATCTCCCTGCTGGGTATCTTCACAAAAGAACTAAAAGAATCATACCACAGCGATATATGTGCTCCCATGTTTATAGCAGCACAGTTTGTAATAGCAAAAGCTTGGAAACAGCCCAAGTGCCCATCAACTGGAAACTGGATAAAGACGATGTAGTTTTTTCATAAAATGGAGTACTACTCAGCCATAAAGAATGGGAAACAAGAGCTATTTATAGCTAAATGAATGCATATTGAGGCCATCCTCTTAAGTGAAATAAATAGGACACATGTGTAAATACAGAATAGTTGCTCTAGTGTGAGAAACTGAAAGTGTAATTAAGAATACATACAGATGAAATGGCCTAATAACATATCTCTTGGATTGTGTTTCCATCGCCTGTCATATGATTGTGTCAAAATTTAAATTAGGGAGAAGTTTGGCTTATGTGGCATCTGCTAACTAACTGGAATTTTTTTCCAAATCATTATTTGTTCAATGTTGGTTTTGGAGACCTTTCTGAAACAAATCACATCCTTGTCTTGTTGGTGCTTGAGATGGTTTTTTTAAGTTATATGGAAAAATGTTTAAGGGATTTTCAATTTCGTTTTGGTTGAGTTCTACTATATTTGAATATTATTGTAATATTTTCCCCTTGCATTGTTCTTCTTTGAATGGTTTTAATTTTTTGTATATGTGTGTGTTTGATAATAAAGTTATTAAAAAGAAAGCAGGAGTAGCTGTCCTCTTTGCAGACCAAGTGGATTTCAAACCCACACTGATTAGGAGAGACAAAGAAAGATGCTACATTATTATAAAGGGAACAATCCAAGAGGAAGAGATGACAATCATAAATATCTATGCACCAAATAATAGTGCACACAACTATATAAAACAAATACTAACAGACATGAAAAATCATATAAGCACTGATACAATAGTAGTGGGGGAACTCAATACCCCATTCTCACATATAGATACATCAACTAGACAAAAAACAAGCAATGAAATACTAGAACTCAATCAAACTCTTGAGCAAATGAACTTAACAGATATTTACAGAGTGTTTCACCACACAATATAAGAATACACATTCTTTTCAGCTGCACATGGGTAATTCTCCAAAATGGACCACATACTTGCTCATAGAACGTATTTAGGTAAGTGCAAAGGAACTGAAGTTATCCTCTGTATATTATCAGAGCATAGTGTGATGAAATTGGAGATCAATATCAAAAGAAACTGCAGAAAATTCATAAACACATGGAAATTGAACAGCACCCTTCTGAATAACCAATGGGTCACAGAGGAAATTAAAGAAGAAATCAGACATTTCCTTCAATTAAATGACAATGACAATGCAACATATTGAAATCTATGGGACACAATGAAAGTAGCCTTACAAGGGAAATTCATAGCAGTGAATATTCATATTAGGAAAACAGAGTAAGCCCAATTAAACAACCTGATGCTGAACCTCAAGCTTCTAGAAAAAGAAGAGCAGGACAAATCCAAAGGTCATACAAGGGAGGAAATTATAAAGATCAGAGGAGAAATCAATGCAATGGAGACTAAGAGAATGATACAAAAAATCAATGAAGCCAAGAGTTGGTTCTTCAAAAGAATAAACAAATTGACAAACCTTTAGCTAACCTTATCAAAAAAGGAAAGAAAAGGCCCAAATCCATGCAATTAGGAATGAAAAGGGTGAAATTACAACAGAGCCAGCAGAAATTCAGAGGATCATCAATACCTACTTTGAGAAGCTATATGCCAATAGGATGGAAAACACAGAAGAAATGGACAAATTCCTAGATATGAATGAATTACCAAAGTTGGATGAAGAAGACCTAAAAATTCTAAACAACCCAATTTCAATCAATGAAATTGAAAACATAATTAAAAACTTACCAACCAAGAAAAGCCCAGGTCCTGATGGCCTCACTGCTGAATTCTACAAGACATTTAGAGAGGAACTACTGCCACTACTGTTTAAGCTCCTCAATGAAATTGAAAGGGAAGCACTACTCCCGAATTCATTCCTGGAAGCAAGCATCACCTTGATCCTCAAAGCAGAGAAAGACCCAACTGAAAAGCAGAACTATAGGCCAATCTCACTAATGAACATAGATGCAAAAATCCTTAATAAGATACTGGCAAATAGAATGCAGAAGATCATCAAGAAGATCATACACCCTGACCAAGTGGGATTCATCCCAGGGATGCAGGGATGGTTCAACATACACAAATCAATCAATGTAATACACTATATGAATGGAGCCAAGGACAAAAACCATATGATCACCTCGATAAATCCAGAAAAAGCATTTGACAAAATCCAACATGCATTTATGATAAAAACTCTACAAAAAATCAGAATACACAGTTTCTACCTCAATCTGATAAAAGCCATTTATGAAAAAGAAACAGCCAATATCATACTAAATGGTCAAAAATGGAAATCATTCACACTCAAATAAGGAACAAGACAACGATATCCACTATCACCACTCCTGTTCAATATAGTTTGGGAAACATTAGCCACAGCAATTAGACAAGGGAATGAAATAAAAGGAATAAAGATAGGAAGTGAAGAAGACAAATTGTCATTAATTGCAGATGACATGATACTGTATATAGAAGACCCACAGAACTCCACCAAAAGTCTTCTAGACTTAATAACCAAATTCAGTAGAGTAGCTGGATACAAGATCAAGATACAAAAATCAATAGTTTTCCTCTACACGAACAACAGACTCACTGAGAGAGAAATAGGGCAAATAATTCCTTTCACAATAGCATCCAAAAATCTGAAATACCTAGGAATCAATCTAACAAAAGAAACCAAAGACCTCTTCTTTGAAAACTATAGGTCTTTGAAAAAAGATATTGAAGGGGATATCAGAAAATGGAAAAACATTCCTTGCTCCTGGGTAGGAAGGATCAGTGAAAATGGCTGGACTTCCAAAATTGCTATATAGATTCAATGCAATCCCAATTGAAATCCAAGCAGCATACTTCATAGACCTTGAGAAATCAATCCAAAAATTCATTTGGAACAAGAAGAGACCCAGAATGGCAAAAGCAATTCTAGGTAACAGAGACATGGCAGGGGGTATCACAATCCCCAACTTGAAACAATACTACAAAGCTACTCTGATAAAAACAATATGGGACTGGCAAAGAATTAGACCTGAAGACCAGTGGAACAGATTAGAAGATTCAGAAACAACTCCAGACACACTCAGCCACCTCATCTTCGACATAGGAGCCAAACACCCTCGCGGGAGGAAAGATTGTCTCTTTAATAAATGGTGCTGGAGAAATTGGGTTTCAATTTGTCAAAGCTAAAACTAGACCTATATCTTTCACCATGCACTAAACTAAAATTGAAATGGATTAAAGATCTAAATATTAAAACAGAAACACTGATCTGGCTGGAACAGAGGTTAGGTCGAACTCTTGAAGACATTGGTGTAGGAAAAGACTTTATGAACAAAACCTCAGTTGCTCGTGAATTAGCACAAACAATCAACAGGTAGGATCTATTCTTACTAAAAATCTTCTGCACAGCAAGAGAAACTACCAGCAGTGTGAAGAGACAACCCACAATGTGGGAAAAAATTTTCACCAGCGGTCCCTCAGACAAAGGTCTACTATCTCGAATCTATAAAGAACTTAAAAAAATCAGACCTCCCAAATTTAAAGATCTAATCCAAAAATGGGCGTCTGAAATGAACAGATATTTCTCACACACAGATGTAGAAACAGCAAATAAATACATGAAAAAATGTTCAACATCACTTGTCATTCGAGAGATGCAAATGAAAACAATGCTGAGATTCCACTTCACTCCAGAAAGAATGGCTGCTATCAAGAAATCAACTAATAACCAATGCTGGCAGGGCTGTGGGGAAAGAGGAACACTGTTCCACTGCTGGTTGGAGTGTCGACTGGTGCAACCACTGTGGAAATCATATGGAGATACCTCAAAGAACTAGGACTGGAATTTCCATTTGACCCAGCTATTCCCTTGATGGGTATCTTCCTCAAAGAATTAAAAATATCATACCACAGTGATATATGGGCACCCATGTTCATAGCAGCACAGTTCATAATAGCTAAAACTTGGAAGCAGCCCAAATGCCCATCAACTGGAGACTGGATAAAGAAAATGTGGTGTTTTTAAAAAGTAAAATGGAGTACTACTGAGCCATCAAAAATGAGAAACTAGAGACATTTATAGCTAAATGGATGCACATTGAGGCGATACTCTTAAGTGAAATAAATAGGACACACATGTGTAAATACCGAATAGTTTCTCTAGTATGAGAAACTGAAAGTATAAATAAGGACTAATAGGTATAATAGATAATGTGAAATAGGAAGATAAGGGTCAAATGGGAAGGGGAAGTGGGAGGGGTAGGGGAAAGAAAGAAGGGAGTGGAATTAATATGAGAAAATGAAAAAAAGGAAACAAAGTCTTTGTAAATAGGGAGGGATGGAGGAGTTGAGGGGAAGGCAGGAGAAGGGGGAAAAATAATAACCAAGAGAGTGTGTAATGTTGCATATTTCTAATGATGAATGTCATTATATTGTACACCTAAAATGTAGAAATGAAAGGATATACAAAAAAAATTTGGATAACTCTTATGTTATAGCATAAAAATATGTGGAGACAGAAATGGGAAACTTGAAAACTATTGTTTTCAGGGCTTTCTCCACCAGTACCTTCAGGGTTTTTTTGTTTTTAATTGTTTACCATTTGTCTTACTTGGCAAGTATTCTCATATGCCACTTAATAGAAAAAAGTGCTTCCCCCATCTGTGGTCAGAATCCCTATTAAAATCAATGAGATTAAAATCAACACCTCCAGAGAATCCGTGTCCTTCAGAAATCCCCAGGGCTCCATTCTCTTTTATCTTCTTCCTTCGATGGTACACCTCTCTCGATTCAGTGTTCTTTGCTTTGGCTGCTTGTAGGAATGAACACAGCTGTTTGAAGATATGTTTTATACAAAGCCTTTCCCTGGTGGTACCATGGTCTTACCAGCCATGGCCCTAAGAATACAACACCTCAAGAGCTGCTCTGCAAAACCAAATGGGGCCTCTTCAAACAGAATCTCACAGGTCACACTGGTACAGCACAGGCTTTGAATAAACATCTGTTGAACAAATGAATGGGTGCATGGATAGATGGATGGATGGATGGATGGATGGATGGATAGAAACAATAAAGGCAGAAACTATTGCTGACTCACTCTGAAATAATTTCAACCTGCTAAGGTTTTTGAGTTTGGACCTGAAGCTGTGAGAGACCCTGGCAACCCTGAAGGCTGTGATCTATAACTCAGGCTCCAAACATTTCCTTGCCTTAATCTGACTGTGTTAGTTAGGAATGTGGTCATTCTGTGATCTCTTGTTGGGACCTTACATAATTGTTCACAATATTTTTC
This sequence comes from Heterocephalus glaber, assembly GCF_053883595.1. Classification (NCBI taxonomy): domain Eukaryota; kingdom Metazoa; phylum Chordata; class Mammalia; order Rodentia; family Bathyergidae; genus Heterocephalus; species Heterocephalus glaber. The sequence continues at coordinate 9,015,942 of NW_028258320.1, read as the reverse complement.
TCTGACCTTTACCTCTTCCCCTAGATACACTGAATGAACATATTGTATTTCAGTGGCTAATTCTAAGAAATGTTGTGCAGTGCTCTTTACTTTCTATTCTTTATTACACAAACATGTCAGGAGTCTTTCTCAGCCACTTATAAATTGCAAGACCTTGGACAACATGTTAAACTTCTCTGAACCTCAATTTGTTCTTATTTAAAACTAAAATACTTTCAGAGTTTTCATGAAGATTAAGAATATATCCAAAAAAGCTCCGTATAACGTGTTATATAAAGTTAGCATTGTTTATATTACTGAAGTTGGCTCTCTTTTGAGGTCATGCCATGATTACAATAAGCAAGGAACACCATCGATGAGAAACAGAGTTGGCCAAGTATTGTTAAAATTCCAACAATTTTTGTTTTCAGCCAAAGAAAGAATAAGGCTCATAATAGACAAATAGGCTTAACTTGACAAAGGACTCAAAGGGTCTGGTAACCCTCTGGGCCCCAAAGCAGTAGGCAATATTTCTTATACAATGAAAATGACTGGAGCAGAGTAAAACAAATTTATACAGTCATGAGTCAACAATCCTTAAAATGCAGTAGGTGTTTTGTCTCAAAGAAAAATGAGATTTGATCACTGTAAATCTAGTATTTCTAAATTGAAGAATTACATCACCAGTTGGGTTTATATTTTTGCATATTTTGAAAACTCTCCAGAGTACAATGATGTATGTAAGAATTGAAAGCACATCACTTTGCAAGAGCCAAGTTGTATAAGCAAATAAGATACTAAACTTAAATTAGCATCAGAATTGCCATGGAAAAGGAAAAATTGAGTTATTTTGCCACCTTTCCAACAAGTTTATTTTCTATAAACATCACCATCAAGGGTATTTTTTTTAGTTTCCAGAATTGTTAGAATTTAGCTGTTCTAAAGAAGAAAGTTTTCAAGATAAAGTATTAGAATCATGTTAAGAATTAAGTCTGTTGAAAACTAATGCATAAAATATTATTAAAGAGCAGACTTCTCTAATAAATTATATATTTATATGAGTTTGTGTCAAACTATGGTGAATGTATGTTGATGAATTAGAATATGTGTATATGTTATTGAACTATTGGGGACTGTATGACTAGATAATATATAATGCGTCATATTTCCATCAGTGACTTTAGCATACATGACAATGGTTCTGCAATTATATGAAAGTCCTGTCACATCTGGCCTTGTGCCATCCTCACACGGGAGGTAGCTTGTGTGCTGGGAGATGCTGGTGTCAAGAAGCCCACTTGCTCTGTTGTCACCTGCTATAGCACACACTGTGCATTATACACAACACTTCAGAGAGGTGGCCGTGCTGGTGGCATAGGTGTGCACTGTCCCCTATATTCATGAAGTGGTCCTGCTCTTTACAGTGCAGAAGCTGATTCAATAGTGTGCCATGCTATGCTGGTGCTGCCTCTCACAGCTTCTCCATTTCATTCAGAGGCCACTTTGAGTGATGAACCTGCACCATCCAGGTCTCTGTAGGTTCACACATGCAGTGATGTTTGCAGAACAACGAAAGTGCCCAGCAACACACATCTCAGGCTATATTCCCATTGTGAAGTGATGTGTGACTGGATGTAGTCATCGAGGAGAGGGAGATTATGACACATTATATATTTGTCTGAATCTCAGTTTCCTAATCGGTAGAAGATGACAATTGCCACCTTACAAGCTTTATGTTAGGTTAAATGTGATAATGTGTGTGTATCTGTGTCTGTGTGTCTTTGTGTATGTGTGTGTGTGTGTGTACTTGTTCACCATGCTGAATGCTGATTAAACTATTTATACCTCAACCAGAACCTTGTCAATACATTTGCTTCTCTTTTTGTTTTTTGATATTCTAAACTTCAAACTTCTCATTTTCACATGCAAAATAAAAAATTGAACTTTATGTTTTGCATATTGGTTTGCTGATACTTAACCAAGGGCATCCACAGAATTTAGCTAAATGCACAGGCTTTGGAGATTAGCTTCCCGGGATGCCGGACTCCATCATCTCACAACAAGCTTTTTAGTGTGACCAACTAAAAAAGATGAACAAAATACAAATAAACAAAAAGGGGTGGTTTGGGGTATTGAAAAGCTACTGAGACTATGAGAATTCTTTGCATCAGATGTGAAGGAAAAGGAAGGAAAATGAAAAAGCTAAGAATGGTCAGAATGGTTTCCTCTTCACATAGCTTCTAACTTCAAACATTAGAAACAAAATAGAGGGCCGAGGATGAGGTAATAGCTTTTAGCATCCTCAAAGGCAAAGAAAGACAAAAATTAAAGTTTAGTGTTTTCCAAGAATACAGAATGACAGCATTCTACAGAAGGAATTTATCTTTGAATGACCTCATTCATGACTAAAACTAAGAGACTGTCCCTAAACTAGCCTCCTCCTAGGAGGAAATGTAGATCCTTATGGGAGAAAAACAATATCATATAAAGCCTTTAATTTTTCAAACATCATTCATTCACATTATTAAGCACACAATCACACATAATCAGGTACACAAAAAGAAAATACGGCAGGTCTGCCCACGCCCTACTAGGTTCCGAGTGGCGCAGAAGACGCTGAATCACCCCACTGCAGACAGGCAGGTCTGCCCACGCCCTACTGAGGTACCGAGTCATACGGAACACTCCAAATCAGCCCGCTGCAGACAGGCAGGTCGGCGCACGCCCTACTGAGGTCCCCAGTCTCAGGGAACATGCCAAATCACCCCTCTGCAGACAGGCAGCCACCTGGTTCCACACTACAAAGATGCAGAGGACACCAGACCACCAGACCATGGTGCTGAGTCCCACTGCTCCCGGCCCAGAGGTAGGGGCTTCTGAGCCACCGTCCCACTGCTCCTGGTCCAGAGGAAGGGGCTTCCCAGTCACCATCCCTCCCGCTGCTCCCAGCCCAGAGGAAAGGGCTTTTGGGCCATCTTCTGTCCCACTGCTCCTGGCCCAGAGGAAGGGGCTTCTGAGGCGCCATCCCACTGCTCCTGGTCCAGAGGGAAGGGGCTTCCCGGCCACCATCCCTCCCACTGCAACCAGCCCACAGGAAAGGGCTTTAGGACCACCATCCCTGTGGCTGCTCCTTGCCTCTGTTTCACCTCTCCCAGCTCAGAGGGGGTAATCCGTGCAGGCACTAACAGCCTCCTGCCCCAGTCAAAATGAGAAAACACATAAATAAGTCTCAAAACCAGACTTCCAGATCATCTACAGCAACCCCAAAGGGAAATGAGATGGAACACTCTGATACTCAACCACCTGGACCCACTGAACTGGCAACAAAAGGGGATCAGGAAAAAATGAAATCAGAAATAATTTCTCAGGTAACAGGAGAAATTGTGCCCCTAGTGCAAGACATGACTAATAAATCTAGAGAGGAGCTCAGGAACATGATGGAACCCCAACATAGGAAACAAATGGAATCCATAAAACAGATGCAAATAGATTTTCAGGACATGAAAAACTCCATTGAAAGTCTACACAGCAGAATGAGCCAATGTGAGGACAGAATTTCAGATATGCAAGATAAGACTGCAATTAGTGACCAGGAAAAGAAAAATTGCTTCAAAATTATAAGGGAACATGAGAAATCAATCCAGCAGCTGCTAGATGATGCAAAGAAGAATAACATAAGACTGATTGGGCTCAATGAAGAAACGGGAGAGAGTGGAGATGACATAAAAAATCTCTTCACAGAAATAATGGCAGAAAACTTCCCAAGCAGGAGAAAAGAGCTTGACATACAGATAAGTGAGGCATATAGGACTCCAAATAGCCTGGATCAAAAAAAAATCCACACATAGGCATATAACTGTTAAGATTCCAGAAACCCAACAGAAGAACAAAGTTCTCCAAGCAGAGAAAAGAAACAAATCACATACAAAGGAAAGCCCATCAGAATCACAGCAGACTTCTCAACACAAACCATCAAGGCAAGAAGAGCTTGGAGTGACATAGTCCAAGCCCTAAAAGAAAACAGCCTCCAACCGAGAGTGAGGTACCCTGCAAAACCATCTTTCAAAATTCATGGAGAAATAAGATACTTTCATGACAAAGAGAACCTTAGAAACTTCGTGAACACCAAACCAGCACTCCAAAGACTTTTACACAATATCCTAGGAACAGACATTGAGGATCACAACCCCAGGAAGCAAAGCAGAATGAACCCATCTGGCATGACAAGAAATTAAATGTAAAGAGGGAGAGCCCAACAAAAAGAAAAAGTCATGGCAATGACAAGTCAATACTTTTCAGTTATGACCATCAATGTTAATGGTCTCAATTCACCAATCAAAAGAAATAGACTGGCAGAATGGGTCAAGAAGCAAAATCCAACAATATGCTGCATACAAGAAACACACTTAATTCAAAATGAAACTCACAGACTGAAAGTTAAAGGGTGGAAAACAATACTCCATGTGACAGGAACCTGAAAAAAAGCAGGAGTAGCTATCCTCTTGGCAGATCAAGTAGATTTCAAACCAACACTGATTAAGAGAGACAAAGAAGGACACTACATCCTTGTAAAGGGAAGAATCCAAGAGGAAGACATGACAATCATAAATATCTATGCACCAAACACTAGTGTGCCCAACTATATAAAACAAATACTAACGGACATGAAAAGTCATATATGTGCTAATACAATGGTAGTAGGGGACCACAACACCCCACTGAAACAAATAGATCAACTAAACTAAAAATAAGTAATGAAATACTAGAATGCAATCAAACTCTTGAACAAATGAACTTAACAGATGTTTACAGAGTCTTCCATCCCACAAAATCAGAATACATATTCTTCTCAGCTGCACATGGGTCATTCTCCAAAATAGACCACATACTCACACATAGAACATGTTTAAGGAAGTGCAAAGGAATTGAAGTTATCCCCTGTATATTATCAGACCATAGTGGAATGAAATTGGAGATCCATAGCAAAAGAAACTGGAAAAATTTCAGAAACACGTGGAAATTGAACAACACACTTCTGAATAACCAATGGGTCACAGAGGAAATTAAAGAAGAAATCAGACAGTTCCTTCAATTAAATGACAATGACAATACAACATATCGGAATCTATGGGAAACAATGAAAGCAGTCTTACGAGGGAAATTCATAGCAGTGAATATGCATATTAGGAAAACAGAACGAGCTCAATTAAACAACCTGATGCTGCACCTCAAGCGTCTAGAAAAAGAAGAGCAGGACAACCCCAAAGCTCATAAAAGGGAGGAAATTATAAAGATCAGAGGAGAAATCAATGCAAAGGAGACTAAGAGAATGGTACAAAAACTCAATGAAGCCAAGAGTTGGTTCTTTGAAAGAATCAACAAAATTGACAAACCCTTAGCCAACCTTGTCAGAAAAAGGAAAGAAAAGGCCCAAATCCATGAAATTAGGAATCAAAAGGGTGAAATTACAACAGAGCCAGCAGAAATCCAGAGGATTATCAATACCTACTTCCAGAACATATATGCCAAAAAGATGAACAACACAGAAGAAATGGACAAATTCCTAGATATGAATGAATTACCAAAATAGAATGAAAAAGATCTAAAAATTCTGAACCACCCAATATCAACCAATGAAATTGAAAATGTAATTAAAAACTTATCAACTAAGAGAAGCCCAGGCCCTGATGGCTTCACTGCTGAATTCTACAAGACATTTAGAGAGGAACTGCTGCCACTACTGTTTAAACTCTTCAATGAAATTGAAAGGGAAGCAATACTCCCAAATTCATTCCTGGAAGCAAGCAGCACCTTGATCCCCAAAGCAGAGAAAGGCCCAACTGAAAAGGAGAACTATAGGCCAATCTCACTAATGAACATAGATGCAAAAATCCTTAATAAGATAATGGCAAACAGAATGCAGAAGATCATCAAGAAGATGATACACCCTGATCAAGTGAGATTCATCCCAGGGATGCAGGGATGGTTCAATATATGCAAATCAATCAATGTAATACACTATATCAATAGAGCCAAGGACAAAAGCCATATGATTATCTCCATAGATGCAGAAAAAGCATTTGACAAAATCCAACATGCATTTATGATAAAAACCCTACACAAAGTTGGAATAGATGGTCTCTACCTCAAACTGATAGAAGCCATCTATGAAAAACCAACAGCCAATATCATACTAAATGGTCAAAAACTGAAATCCTTCACACCAAAGTCAGGAACAAGACAAGGATGTCCACTATCACCACTCTTGTTCAATATAGTTTTGGAAACATTAGCCATGACAATTAGACAAGAGAAAGAAATAAAAGAAATAAAGATAGGAAATGAAGAAGTCAAGTTGTCATTATTTGCAGATGACATGATACTCTATATAGAAGACCTCAAGAACTCCACCAAAAGTCTTCTAGACTTAATAACCAAATTCAGTCAAGTAGCTGGTTACAAGGTCAACACACAAAAATTAATAGCTTTCCTCTAAACAAATGACAGACTCACTGAGAGAGAAATAGGGCAAATAATTCCTTTCACAATAGCATCCAAAAAACTGAATTACCTAGGAATCATCCTAATGAAAGAAATCAAAGACCTCTTCTCTGAAAACTATGGCACTCTGAAAAGAGAGATTGAAGATGATATCAGAAAATGGACAGACATCCCCTGCTCCTGGGTAGGAAGGATTAATATAGTGAAAATGGCCATACTTCCAAAACTGCTATATAGATTTAATGCAATTCCAATTGAGATCCCAGCAGCATACTTCATGGTTCTTGAGAAAACAATCCAAAAATTCATTTGGAGCAAGAAGAGACCCAGAATAGCAAAAGCAATTCTAGGTAACAGAGACATGGCAGGGGGTATCACAATCCCCAACCTGCAACTCTACTACAAAGCTACTGTGATAAAAACAGCATGGGACTGGCAAAGAAACAGGCTTGAGGACCAGTGGAACAGATTAGAAGATACAGAAACAATGCCAGACACACTCAGGCATCTCATCTTCGATAAAGGAGCCAAACACTCTCACTGGAGGAAAGATAGCCTCTTTAAGAAATGGTGCTGGAAAAATTGGGCTTCAACTTGCCAAAGATTAAAACTAGACCTGTATCTCTCACAATGCACTAAACTAAAATCCAAATGGATTAAAGATCTACATATTAAAATAGAAACTCTGAACCAGTTGGAACAGAGGTTAGGTAGAACCCTTGAAGACATCGGTGTAGGAAAACATTTTATGAACAAAACCTCAGTTGCCCATGAACTAGCACAAACAATCAACAAGTGGGATCTCTTCTTATGAAAAGGCTTCTGCACAGCAAGAGAAACCATCAGCAGTGTGAAGAGACAACCCACAATGTGGGAAAAAATCTTCACCTGCTCTTCCTCAGACAAAGGTCTACTATCTCGAATCTATAAAGAATTTGAAAAGATCAGCCCTCCCATATTTAAAGACCGAGTCTGAAAATGGGCATCTGAAATGAACAGACATTTCTCACACAAAGAAGTAGAAATAGCAAATAAACATATGAAAAAATGTTCAACATCACTGGTCATTCAAGAGATGCAAATGAAAACAAAGCTGAGATTCCACTTCACTCCAGAAAGAATGGCTGCTATCATGAAATCAACCAATAACAAATGCTGGTGGGGCTGTGGGGGAAAGAGGAACCCTGCTCCACTGCTGGTGGGAGTGTAGACTGGTGCAAGCACTGTGGAAATCAGTATGGAGATACCTCAAAAAACTAGGACTGGAAGTCCCATTTGACCCCCCTTTTCCACTGCTGAGGATCTTCCCCAAAGAATTAAAAGAATCATACCACAGTGATATATGTGCGCCCATGTTCATAGCAGCACAGTTTGTAATACCTAAAACTTGGAAACAGCCCAAATGCCCATCAACTGGACATTGGATAAAGAAAATGTAGTTTTTTTATAAAATGGAGTACTATTCAGCCATAAAAAATGAGAAATTAGAGACATTTATAGCTAAGTGGATGCATGTTGAGGCGATACTCTTCAGTGAAATAAATAGGACACACATGAATAAATTCCAAATAGTTTCTCTGGTGTGAGAAACTGAAAGTGTAAATAAGGAGTAAATGTATAATAGGTGATGTGAAATAGGAAGAAAAGGGGCAAAGGGGAAGGAAGTGGGAGGGCTAAGGGAAAGGATAGAAGGGAATGGGATTAATATGAGAAAATGGAAAAATAGGAACAAAGTCTTTGTAAATAGTGAGGAATGGAGGGGTTGAAGGGAGGGCTGGGCAAGGGTGAAAAATAAGAACCAAGAGAGACTATGTAAAGGTGCAAATTTCCAATGATGAATGTCATTATATTGTATACCTAAAATGTACCAATGATTAGAATGAATAATCGATAATGTAAAATAGGAAGAAAAGGTCCAAAGGGGTAGGGGTAGTGGGAGGGGCAGGGGAAAGGAAAGAAGGGAAAGGAAAAAATGATGAGAAATGGAAAAAATGGAAATAAAGTCTTTGTAAATAGGAAAGGGTGGAGGGGGTGAAGGGAGGGCTAGGAATGGGGAAAAAATAAGAACCAAGATGCATCATGTAAAGGTACAATTCCCAATGAGAAATGTAATTGTGTTGTATACCTACAATGTACCAATAAAAGAATTTAATAAAAAAAAAGAAAATACTTCACTACCAAAAAGCACCCCCCGCAAAAAATGCAAAAAATGTTAAGTATAATAAATGTGCAGGATAAAAAGGTATAGAGATCAGGCATAGCTTCCACATAAGCTTATTAATTGGTTCAGAAAATTTAATGACTAGATTAAGAATTTTGGCAGGCGAATTGAAACCATATAAATAATGAAATGGGAATTCTAGAAATGAAAATATCAATCACTCAAAAATCCTCCAAATGGACTTATGAATAGATGAGGCACAAATGAAAATAGAATTTAGAAGTTGGTGTATCTGTCAGAACAATATGTTCAAACTAAAGGATGAAAGTACACTGTAAATCTTATTAGAGATAATTGCAGCCGATGAAGACCACATGTACATTTAACTCAAGTTTAAAAATAGAAGAGTAAGAGAATGAGGCAGAAGCAATATTTTCCCTTGGTTTTTACCTAGATTGATAAGTGAGTTTTTACTTGCATTTATCATATTTAGGTTTTAATGTTTCTTAAAGGGCTGAAAGGCTTTTATCTATTGGAAATTTCTTGGTTACTGTTTTTTTTTAAATTAAGGTGAATGAAGCCAGACCCAATGGCACACACCTGTAATCTCAGCATCTGGGAGGCTGAGGTAGGAGAGAATCTCAATTCCAAAGCCATCCTGGGCAACTTAGCAAGATCTTATTTCAAAATAAAAATTTTTTAAAAGGGCTGGGGAGTCATTCCTCAGTATCACCAAATAAACAAATAAATAAAGTGAACAAAAATATTTTCAGGCAAAATTAAGACAATTTGCCAGCGGCAAACTAGCACTAAAAGAAATAAGGCAGATAAAAAAGAGCTTCCTAACTAAAATATACACCAGCCATATGATCCAACATTCATGCTTCTTGATACTTTTCTAAAGGAGTGGAAAATTTATGTTCACACAAACATCTGAATGCAGATGCTTATAACTTCCACATGCAAGTTTATAGCACTTTTATTCATAATTATCAAAACTTGGAATCAACCAAGACATCCTTCAGGACCTCTTCCTTAGATGGATAGATTGCAGTTCATCCACACGATGGAACATTATTCCACAATGAAAGGACAGGAGGTATTAACCATGAAGAAAAATGAGGAAAACCAAAATGCATATTAGTCCTGAAAGAAGCCAGTCTAGAAGGGTACTTGGTGTGTGATTTTAGCAGAGGTCTCAGCTTCTTGGATTCCTGACCCGTAGTAACCGTGAGATAATAAATATGTGTTGATTTACACTTCTAAACTTGTGGTAATGATATCAGATAGCAGTTGGTAACTAACACAGTATGACAAATTCTACCCTAGGCCTCCCATGGTGATTAAAATGCCTGAGCTTTGCAAGGTGTTTTTTCATTAAAATGTAGGGGGAATCATTTTCTTAATTATGAATTTGTGACTGTATTTTGAGTGGTTAAGTTTGCCTGGTATTTTTCAACAAAATCAAATGGGACATCATTTTTCCAAGGATGTAATTACAAAGAGCCATAAAGGAAACCACTGGTTAGGAACTCTTGTGCCTGCTTACTCTCTTCCCAGCAGAGCTGTGGTTTCTGCAGGATCCAAGCCAACTATCAAGAGGAAGCAGCAGCTGGAACAGGACCAATCAGAAACAGACTAGCATTGTCTTTGTCCTTTCTTCTGCTGACCTAACTCCTTGACTTATAAATGACATTGGTCTTCCACACTTTAATGTGAAGGTCATGGATTACAATGCCTAAAGGAGCAGGTACTATCCCAAAGGAAGCATACTGACCGCAGCAAAGGAAGGGAGGGGAGATTGTCGTAACATAAAAATGCAAGCTGCATCAGAAACATTAAAATTTGGTATTTTGAAGTACTAAAACAAAGCAAATGTGTCTGTGGGACACACACAGTACATATACTGTTTCCAGTCTGTGTCCTCTGCTTCGAGGCAAGAGAAATTATGCCACTGGACATGATGGCTTCATACAGACCAAGGTGATCTCAGAGTCCAGAAGGGCTTCTGACCAAGATGACTGAGGTAGAATCTTTTTCACATTCCCATACACACTTAGAAATCACACTGTGTAGAGAGACTGAGGTCAAACAGGAATGAGGTAGGAGCTCCTACAAGTGTCATTAATCATATCACATGCGTGTGCCCAGAAGGGAGGGCGATGAATTGACACCAAGGACTAAGTCACCACCACCTTCTCTGAATCCTCCAATTTGTCACTAGTTCTCATGTCCCCGGATACACTCCTGTCTTCAGGTGCACTCCACAAGGGGGTCAGTTAGCTTTGCATTTCACACACCAGACTGAGCTTCTGCCTGAGGTCTTGGCATTTGTTTCTGGAACACATCTCCAACATACACTTGTCATGGTGGAGGAGCAGGTAAATAATGATTGGGCAAATGCATCACTCCAGAAGGAAGACCCCTGTGTGTGAAATCAGGTGTGTGTGAGTGTACAGTGATCTGCAAGTTTTATAGCAGTGATAAAATGTCATCATACTTAAAAATTACCTACTCTCTAGATTGAAGTTGTGATTCCATTCACCCATGATTTATCCAAGTTTAACCAAGATGCAAACCTAAATTGCATGCATGTTTTTAATGCAAAGGTCAATTTTAGCCTAAGAAGACAGAATGGTTTTGTAAAGTAACAAATTAAAGAGGTATTAGTGTTAACATTGGTTTGTGCATGTGTGTGTGTGTGTGTGTGTGTGTGTGTGTGTGTGGTGTTAGGGATTGTACCCCAGGCCTCACATGCTAGGCAAGTACTCTACCATTGAGCTACAACCTCAGCCCTTAACATTTAAAAAAAATTTTATTTGAGGTTTTGTTTCTGTCATTTAAAAACTTGAAACATTTTATTTTTAAATATACTTTGGAGAGATCAAAGACCACATTAATTTTTTTCTGATTTTCACCAGATAATTTCTCTTTGTTTTGTTGTTGTCATGTTGTGTCATTTTTAATTTATTGCACGTATTCTAAGACTGCAGGGTGCTTCTGAGTTTGCGTGGAAAATTTAGCAGATTGACCTGTGATGAAAATAAACAGCCAGTGACCCCCCAAGGAAAAAAAATTGAATGGGTTATTTTAAAAAAGGTCTTTCTTTTTGTATCTCTAGATCCTTTTATATTACAAAGAAAGCCTGGCTCCCCAGACTAAGATAAATGCTCACATTTTAATGCAAAACTTTCAGTGTAATTCTGGTTTATTAAACTAATATTGTAGCACCACTGCAGATGACTTCAGAGCAGGCAGCGTCTGGCCAGGCAAGAGAGAGAAGAATGCCTGCAGAGTCACTAACAAACTCCTGCTCCATGCAGCTGTGAAATCCACTTTCAGTCCTAATTATGTCCTGGGGGGCAATGCTTTCTCATTAGCACAAGCAAATCTCAGGGCCAAAGACAGTATGACCACATCTTATAATATGCTGTTCATGAGGCTGGAAGCAAGGCCAGAATTCATACTGCAGCTCCTTTGATTGTTGCTGAGTGCTGTTGGTAAAAGCAGGAGGCAATAATTTGTATTTTACATGGAGGAGGGGTGGATGTCCCAGCCCATTTCTGATGCCTGTGGTCCACATGAATCTTATTGCCTATTGTAGAGTATTTGGGAAAGTCTACCTTAGCATGCCTTGGCATTCGGGAAGTTTTGCTTCTTTTATTTCTATGTCCTAATAGATCAGTACTATATTCCTTTTAAAAATATCTATTGAACATTTTCTTTGGATCAGGCATTGTGCTACCTCCTGGGTTATAGCAAAAACAAAGTCCAAATAGTGTCTACCTGAAGGAGTTTACTCTCTTCTACTTGGCACACAAACTAATCAACAGTTTGTGTCATTGATGTTTCAGTGAAAAAAGATCTAGTGTGAACAGTAGAAGCACCAAGATAAAAATCCACAAAGTGAGTTCTTCAAGAGTGTTTCAAGGAAAACTAGAGAAAGAAGGGCCCTAACACAACAGGGAACTTCTTTTCCAATATAACTTGAAAAAAGATGAAATGGTTGTGTGCACAAGTTAAAAGGTTAAGAGTGAAAAGTAATGACCTAGTGACTGCTATTTTCTTTGTGAAGGATGGTATACATTTGTTTTGGGTTGACAAAGGATGAGAAAATAGTACTGATTTCATTGAAGGTTTGGAGAAAAAGGACAGGTTGAAAAGAGCCATACTGCAGAGATTCATAACTAGAAAAACAAACATGAAGGCATTCTGGGCAAGGCTGGAGAACCAGATGACAACTGAGTCTCTGGATTATATTAGCACTAGTCTCTGATAATGTCGTTTTACCAGATTTCAACATTTGATGCTTCATAGAAGATTTTGTTCATAGCTGAGGTTTTTCTAATTGTGTATTTTTAAAAATGAAATGGCATATTGAAATTATTAAGAAGGAAGAATTTTAAAATGTACCACAGGGTCTCCATCACATAGAGAAGGCAGTGAGGCCACAAGAGAGAAGAACTGCTAAAGGAGACAGTTCTGGGAGTAGATACTCGGAGTTGGCAAGGAGAAAGCCAAAGCCCAGAGTCGATCACCAGAAGATTGCAGGCAGAGGTTAGGAGTCTGGACTTCTTATTTCAGATTAGGTACCTTCTGTGTAGCCACATGGTCAAGAAGAGATGAGGACTGGAGTCCCTGGGAATGCTAGGTCAAAGGAAAGAAGACCTGAGAGCTGAATGAGTCTCATTACCTTGGTGACAGTTCTTCCACCCAAGTAATAAGAAGGCTCCATAGAAATCAGCCAAACCATGAAAATGAAATTCAGAACTTTCACTCAGCTGAATTTTAATCACAATTTCTCTTTCCCTTTGGAAGTTTGCAGCTCTCCCTTCTCCCTTTGCTAATTCTGATTCTTTCAGAGCTGAGGGAAACAAGGCTACTTCAGACCCACTTCCACTTCAAGTCACAGCAAGCTTGAGGATGTCTTGGGCCTTTATGAAACCCCAGCACCATCCTCTTGTGTCTGTATGCTATGCTGCTGTGCAAACATTCTAGAACCTTCTACATCCTCAACCCCCTCCCTCCTGGACACAAGGCATCAGTGTCCCCTCTTCTTAGACCCCTGCCCTACTTGGGAGGTGGTTCTGCTTTGTGTTCTGCTCAATCTTAAACAAGAGAGGCCCAGGGCAGTGCCTCCACTGACTACCTCTTTTGTGTCTTTTACCCCTTTTTCTTCTATTTTCTTGCTCCATAATTTTTTGTACACTCTTTCTGTTTGCAGGGCAAAACCTTGAACTTCGATGAACAATAGACAGGACTTTAAAATTCAAATGTTTTTCTCTAAAAACTATTGTGTCTGCCATGAGCTTCAAATGTCTATTTCGAAACTCCAAATGTCACTTCTCCAAATATATGCAATAAAAATGCCACCCAAGGCAACCGTGAACAAGCACCAGTCCTTGAACTGGGAGCAGGCAATGAGCAAGGTCAAGACAGATGCGGGAAATAACAAGACCCAGTAGTAACGCTTCCAAAAACCATTTACCCCAGAAACATAAGTTAAATTTTAAAAATGGCTTTAATTGCAATACGTCTTTTGCAGTTTTAAGCAGTGTTCAATTTCCTGAGATAAACAAGCAAGGGGGGTGTTTAAGTTTATTGTCCTATAGAGATAGAGAGGATAAAACTGGGTAGAAGGGTAGAAACGGCTTTTGGAGCTCAATTTCCAGACTAAAATAAACATGCACATCTTTTTTTGAAGCCACAGGAATATCTTTACAGGAGCTAAATCCATACCACTTCCACTTGATCGGTGCACTGCCAGGCATCTTCAGGCCTAGGTTTTTCATTCTGACAGTGATTTACATCGTTCCCGGCTCTGACGCAACCTTGATAAGATTTCAGACTCAGCTCCTTTCAGAGTGGGCTTGCAGAGGAGACCTGCAGCAGTGAGAGAAACATGTATCTCTGCCTGATGCAGGCTGATGGACTTAGCCCTTATTCCCCTGTGCTCATTAACACACCATCCAAGCTCTGTGTGTGATGGCAGGCAAGGTCTGTCATCACTGGATCTAACTTCTACACTGCGGGAGCACAGGGCACCTCCAGGGAGAGAAAACAAGTTAATGGGATTGATTTGGACTTATTGTAGATTTTCACAATAGCTTATGGTGATTGAGCTGTCGATTGATCACAACTATTGCTTTTCCAATAGTCCAATATTTAATGACTCAAGCAATCTGAAAAATGAAAAACAGGTCCAGGCATTAGTTTTCATTACCCCACCCAATGGTTCTCAGTCTCTATCTGCTCTTGGCTACCACCATCTTTCTTGGATGTTACATTGGGACTTCCTGGGACCATGGAGCATGCTTTTCCCTCTGACAGGAAAACACATGCCCCAAAGGAGAAGGGTCTTTTTGTTCTGGACTCTAGGGATTAGGCCAAGGCATCTTCCCTGTTCTCTTTCATCTGCTGACTCTCTTTCCTGCTCTTTTCCATGAGACACATAACCCACCTGTCAGACAGGGATCCCCAACAACTCCAGTGCTGTTCTAGGAAGCATTCATGTTGCATGTCACATGACCATCTTGCATACGAATGCTTCAGATAGAAACTTTGACATGGACATTCTGGAAAGTTCATCAACATCGACAGACAACTGATTGCAGTGACTGTTGGAAAATCCCTTGACACTCTTGAAGACCAAAGTGGGGGAGCTAAGAGGAAAGGTACTCTGAGAAAGTGAGCTGAGAGCTGAACTTTGGCTCACCTTTGCAGGTATCACTCAAGAAGCTGTCAGATTGTAGGAAGAACACGTAAAATACATGCTTTTGGAAATTTTCAAGAATCCAATACATTGTTATTAACTATGCTCATCATGTTGCACAAAACTCAAATTTATTCCTAACTAAAATTTTATATCTTTTAACAATTGTTTTTCCCATTCCCCCTCCTCTGCCATCCCCTGGTAGCCAAAATTCTACTCTGTATCTACATTTTTACACTCTGCTTTATCTTTTTTACACTGTATGTGTGAGATAATCAAAGTGCTTTCACTGAATAATTGCTAAGTATGTGAGGTAGTGCATACATTAGCTACTTCACCATGTATACTTACGTCTAAACAACATGTTACACACAGTAATATGTAGGATTGTATTAATCAGTTAAAATAAATGTTCAAAAATTACATATGCTAGGTTGTGAACAAATACTTGAATGTTATGGGCAGACAGATGTCTTGCCTATTGCTGTAACAGTCAGGAAGAGACCCTGGACAGATAGGCAGAACCCATAATGATAAAGGAGATTCTCTAATGACCTAGAGATAGTCCCTCTAAGATCGAGAGTTGTGTTTGAAAGTGCCTGAGATACAGGCAGATAGATATCTATTAGAGAAGAAAGTGCTGTGGAGTCCCACCACCGCCATGTCTAGGCAAGGATGTGCATCCTGGATTACATTCTGTGCCACTCTTTGTTAACTTTCTTCAATTGCTGCAATCTTTGGAAAATTTTGAACCTAAACAAGTTGAAAAGGAGTTATTCGACTTCAGAAGTAATTTTCATTGCCACAAACTACATGAATCGCTATATGCTCATACACTTCAAATTCAAGTATGGTATCTTAAGACCTAGCATTACAATCCTGACTTTAGTTCTAGAGCTGCTGGCTGCATACTTTCGACTGACTAAACCTTTTTATTAAACTATTTTTTTCACACTGTGGCTTACTCAAAAAATCTCTATTTACTTATTAAATATTTGAATTCAACTCAGAATTCATCCCCAATTTCAATCAACCTTGGTCAATGTTCCTAACTGTGATTTTTATTGCCAAACTTCAGTGTGTCCTCATGAATTTTTAAATGTGTTTTGCTCATTCTCTATTTATCCCTGGGTCATTGTCATTGACTTTATTGAAATTGCTTACTTTTCTTCTGTCCACTATTCATTCCCTCTTCTTCCTTCAGAATAGGCTAAATACCTTTTCTAATACTTGATTTGACTACTCAAGCAACCTAAATTTCCTCTTTGAATTTCCAAGCATTTATTATTTTTGTTGCTGTTTTTTCCATCGTTGCTATTTAATTGGGAGGCAACATTGTTCATACAAGGTATTTATGATGTTATGTTCATTTTTATATAAGTGCTATAGACATACAGATAAGAGTGAGAGATATTTATGATCTCATCTTACTTCAAGCACAAATTAAAGCAGAAATTTCTGAACGTAATATCCAGTGCCTCCCTGAACTTGGAGGTGTTGCTAACTACTGGACAAGAAAGGTCATTTCTTGTTAAGAAGCAGAGAAATGATGTTTTCAGGTTCTAACTTCCCCTTGATGGTGGCAGAAATGAAAAGCAGCAAAAGTGGTAATGCTTTATCATGTTTTTCAGTGTTAAAATTGTAGTCACTTAAGCACCAAATTGACTACTTGATGAACTTTTCTGGAAAATGTTAAATATACAAATAGGATTTTGGATGGGGTCATGTCACTTAGAGTAATTGGATGAAATGGTAATTTTATTATCTACCAATACGCAGCTATGCAGAGTATCTTTCCACGCACTGTTATGGACACTCAAGACATAACTGATACCTGGGGCAATTCAATATTTGCCTGACCTCTTACAAGGTATTGTTTTTTAATGTGATATGATACAAATCACCCAAAAATCTGATAGAAGTAAAAATGCTACCTGAGAAGTCCAGGATGAAGCCTACATTCTGTATTTCCATTAAGCTTCAGAGGACACAGACTGCACCTTGAGTAAGAAGCCCCAACACGACCTTCTCCCTGGATAGGACACATACTCCTCTCCCATCTCTCAGAAACCCAAGGATACCACTATAGTGGTGGGGAAGCACTGTAATGGCCATCTTTCTATTGTCATAAAACAAGACGTACCATACAAAAAATGACATTGAGTCTCTATAAAAAGGATGCTGGCAGTGCTGTGGGGAAGAAGGAACCCTTCTCCACTGTCACTGGGAGTTTAGACAGGTGCAACCACTGTGGAAATCAGTGTGGAGAGTCCTCAAAAAACTAAAATGAGAGGTTCCATTTGATTGAGCTATTCTCCTTCTTGGCATCGTCCCAAAAGAATTAAAAGTATCATATCATAGCAATATATGTGCACCCTTGTTCATAGCAGCACAGGTTGCAATAGCTAAATCTTGGAAACAGCCCAAATGCCCATCAACTGAAGACTGAATAAAAAAGATGTAGTTGTTTGTTTGTTTATTTTTTATAGAATGAAATACTAGTCAGCCATAAAGAAACATAAATGAGAGACATTTATAGCTAAATGGATGCACCTTGAGACCACACTCTTAAGTGAAATTAAGAAGACATACATGTGTAAATATCAAATTGTTTCTCTGGTGTGAGAAACTGAAAGTGTAAATGAGGGCTAAAATGTATAATAGATATTGTGAAGTAGGAAGAAAAGGTTCAAAGGTGAGGGAGAACTAGGAAGGGGTGGGGAGAAGGAAATAATGGAAAGAAAAAAATGAGAAAATAAAAAAATGGAATCAAAGCTTTTGTAAATAGGGAGGGATGGAGGAGTTGGAGATGTGGAAGGGTAATGGAAAAAAATAAGAACCAAAATATATCATGTACAGGTACAAATTCCCAATGATGAATGTTATCGTAAGGTATACTAAAATGTGCCAATAAACTTAACTTTTAAAAAAGAGGCATGGAAGTGTACAAAAAATGACATGATGAGTCATAAGTGCAAGCATTAGATCCTAAGTCCAAGTGGTGGGTTGTAAGTCCAAACTGCACACCTGAAAGGTAAGTCTGAACAGGAGTAAAACAGGTAGGTCCTTACGTGAGGAATATCTGTATTGGACATCATATTTGCAAAATGGTTCAATGAAAATGATTGTTTTTCATAAGAACACATGCTTTCCAATAATATTGAAAATAAAGTACAGCAGCCACCAACAAATCATCGCATCAGCTATATTCAGGCAATATTGACCCCTCACATGTCAGAAAAGGCAGAGATGAAAATTATTCAGAAAATTCAGGATACCTTATGATATAGCAATGATATTTGAGGTTGCTAGGTTTGTCTTAATATCCAAACATGTCAGATACCTTATTTCCCCAGTACCAAATATTATAGAAACAGTACATATTTTGAAGACATTTGTCCTTTCATGAATGCTGTGTTTATTTGCTCTACGTGCTTAGTGAATGTCCTTAAAGAGGGTAGAAACCCTCCTCATTTGCCAATTGGATTCCTGTCTTGCGATTGGGTCATTAAATGAATTTGTCACTAAATGAGGAATTGTATAGAATATGTACATTACAATATTCAAAACACAGAAGTGGTTAAAAAAAAAGACTCCAATTTGATGACTTTGCTTTTATCTGCATAACTCTTAAATGCAGTATTGTAATTATAACAGAAGATAAAACTATATATTATTGTATAGTACAAATCAGCAAAAATTGCAGTACTGTACAAACAAAGTATACTGTACAAAAAAGACATTGAGGCTGTATACATGAAATGTACAGTATTGTACAAAAAAAAGATGGTTCATAAATCCAAGTGGTAGGTCATAAGTCCAGACAGCATGCCTTGATCTTACCTCTGAGCATTCGTTAAACAGGTAAATCATTAAATGAGGAATATCTGAGTTGAAAATGAGGTCCGAAGAGCTGAGAGATAAGATCCCTAGATTCTAGACCACCAAGGTCTCAGATCCCAAGTCTCATGAATAATAGAAGCAAATATATTGACTGGCATATGTTGATAATTGATGAAGCTGGATGATACCTCTTTTCATTATATTCATGACTTTGTATGCTTTTAAAAGACTTTATACGGTAATAAAAAGTTTAATGAATTTTTAAAAGTAAAGGATTTTGCTCTGTGGTCTGAAAAGAATATTCAAGAAAAAATGATATTGTTAGAGAACTTCTGAGTCTGCTGGGAAATTTTTGTCCATTTTTCTAGTAGCTTGGATAGAACACAATGCTTGCGCCTCTCTTTCATACTGAAAAATCAATAATAAACAAATCCTCCCCCTGTTTCTCTAGGTAAGTGCTTGTTCAAGCCTTTTTTCAAAGAACATACTTTCAATCTCTTCTAAATATATTAAATATTTTAAGTCCTTTGGCCAATTATGTACAGGCCTCACCTCACTTTATTTCTCCCTGAGAGAGACCTGCTGAGATCTCCTTACGTGCTATTTATATTTCTCTCATTGAAATTTTGATAATTCAACTTTCTTTAAGAATATTTCACCAATTTTTTCCATCTTGAAGAGGAATAATAAAAGTGATCATTATTATTAGTTAAATCTACAGCTTTAATATACAATTTGGAATATCAGAGTCAGTTAACATTGGCTTGGTGGTTGAATCAATTAATAAGTTGATTTTCCTTCCAATGACTACAAAATGCTGAAGGTTCCATGGTGTATTAGTCAGCTTTTCTATTGGTGGGCATAAACCTGGAACCCACAATTTAAAAGAGGAGGGCCTTACTAGGTTCACAGTTTCAGTGGATTTAGTCCATGGTTGTTGGCTCTGAGGCACAAATGGCATGATAGAAGAGAGCCTGACAGAGAAAAGCTGCTTAACCCATGATAGGCATGAGAGAGGGAGAGAGAGAGAGAGAGAGAGAGAGAGAGAGAGAGAGAGAGAGAGAGAGAGAGAGAGAGAGAGAGGGGGGAACAGAGAAACAGACAGAGAGAAAGAGGGAGGGAGAGAGAAGGAGGAAGAGGAGTGGAGGAGCCAAGACCGAGAACACACCCTTCCAGGTCACAATGCCAGTAACCCATCTCCTTCAGTCACTCCTTCATAGCATCCCAAGATCCAATCATCTTCTCAAAGCCCCACCTCTGAATTCATGAGATTTTGGGGGGACATTTTAGATCTAAATTATAACATATCATATGTGTCAAAGTATCCATGTAAATATAAGTTCATATTTGTAGTTTATACTAAATTACCATTTAAGGAGCACTAAAATTTTAAATGGATCTCTTAGGGATGTGTCATGAAAAACATAAACACATTTGGGGAAGGACAATCTATATTAGATAACTGCTAAAGACTCCTATTAAGGAGATATAAGCATTCAATTACATTATCTGGAACTATGGCCCATGTAACACCATGTACCTGGATATTTGGAGATGCTGAGAATGAAAATATACATCCAAACAAAATATCTTGAAATAAAATAGTGGAAAACATGATTTGGACCTAATTAAACATGGTTATGACACTGCATCAGAAGAAAGTATAAACGTATATTAAATTACTTTGAAGATTGTAGATGCATAATGAAGTACACTATATGCATGGTCACCAATAAAAAAGAAGTGTCCTCTACAAAAAGCATAACTGCAGGGCTTTAATTTAGAATTTGAATATACTTGTTAGGATGAGACAGATATATTGCTTTTCATATGAATAAATTATATAGAATTATTTATGAATAGAGGCTTAAAATGTACAAAATATCTTGGTTAATTAATGTGAAATTTCATATGTTGTGTTCTTCATTAACACTTTGATTTCTAATATTGATATTCAGTACTGAAAAAAATGGAGAATTGTTTTTGAAAGTTCCTAGACTGGAGCATTGCCAATGTAAATATTAGTATATATCTAACTTCAAGTTACAACTATTTAGCTGGTCATTTTGGTAAGACTTAATATATTCCCCATTTGGAAATATTATCAAATGCTCTCCAATAAAGTGTATGGGAATAAAGATGTTCTTAAAAATGTTCTGTGGTCTTCTTTTATAGGCCTTTTCTCAGTTGATCTTTCACTGGGGCATAAAATGTGGGTGACTAACAGGTACTCTTAAGTAATCTAAATTATCAAAATTCAGGGTTTTACAAGATACAGGTTGTGAAATCCCCAAATTTCCTAAATATCAAAGTGATTTGTCATAGGTTTTTAAAAGTACATTATACTGAAGAGTCCTTTCTCAAGAACTTCTAATTTGGCACATTTTAGATGGAGTTCAGAAATCCTTATATCCATTCCAGATGGAAGAATCAGTTAAATGTAGTTATTGGTAATAAAAGAGAGCAGTGATTTAGCAAGGTGAGAGTATGTTTACAAAACAGAGCAGCTACCTGTGTTCACAGTACTATTATCCCCAACAGCCAAAAGACAGAAGATGCCCCACCAACCACTGATGGGGGAATGGATAAAAAATGTGGTGTGAACATACACTGGAATATTATTCAGCCTTAAAAATGGAGGAAATTCTGGTATATGGTACAACATGGACAAAACCTGACAACATTAAGCTAACTGAAAAAGCCAGTCACAGCAATGAAAAATACCATATGGTTGCAGATATATGAGAATTCTGAAGTTCTCAAATTCATAGAAACAAAGTAGCATAGCAGTTAACAGTGGCTTAGATACAGCAAGGGAGGGCCATTGCTGGTTAATACAGACATAGTTTAAGTTTTGCAAGATGAAACAGTTCTGGAGATCGGTTGTACAAGGTGAAAATATTCATCAGTACCGAACTGTACAATTCAAGATGGTTGCAGTGTGTAACACATTAACACAATGAAAAATATAAACACCAGGGCTACAGTAGCAAAACCAAAATTTTTTGATTCACATTTTTGTTACTAACAACAAAAAAATATGTTACACTCTCTATCAAACCAATTGTTATCACATCCATATTTTAAAAAATGTAATTGTGGTTCTAGCATGTCTCTCTCCCAGCAGCCCCAAAGGAGTTGTTCTGTCTGAGAGGCTTATCTATCAAAGGGAAAATGTGAGCACAGGTCAGGTTACTAAGACTTTGGATCAAACATGGCCTAATTACAGAGAAATTCTCTGATCTAGAGAATCAAATGGATCTTTGGAGCATATGGGCATGCACACACACCGACACACACTAGAGTATGAAAGCGCATGAGTAATCTTGCATTTATTATTCACTTTATTCATTATCACACTTCCCCAATTGCTTTTCTATGACTGCAAAATAGAGCTCTAAACCTAGGTCTGAGCTCACCCTGAAGACTGGCAGCATGTCACCGAAAAAGCTCATCTAGTAATAATGGATCAGCAGCCTTCAGGAAACCCCTGTGTATTTACAGCCTAGTGAATCAGAGTTCCCAGGCTGCGATTGAGGATTAGATAGTCCGTTGATTCAATAGAATGTGGCGCCTATGCCAGAGGAACTAAGCCAATTTATTAGGCTATGAAACAAAATGAGAGGGAGAGGAATCCCCAGAAATTCATCAGACATAACCCTGAGTACCATATGATCTGGAAGCTACTACCCTGATAATTCAAAAATTCACCTCTCAAATTAAAATATTAAATTATTTCAATTTAAAACAAGTAGAGAAGGCGCAGGGGGTACAGCTGTAGGCTAGGTATGATTGTGCACCTTCGTCCAATTAATAAATTGTTAAAATGCTCCCTTTCTTCACGATATCACACAGATCTGAGGTTTCTATTTAATTTAGGTTGGTTACTTATATCCAAAATTGAGGCAAATACATTTTCAGGAAATTTTCCTTTTCTCAAAATCCTGATAAGCCTAGAAAATTAATGAGGAATTACCCTTAACTGCTGCACTCTGAACTTTTCAGAGAACTACTAATTCAATAAACCTTTTTCTGTCTATGTGCAAAGTATTAGCCTCAAAATAAGTAATGGTGAGTTCCTACCCTTCAGGATTTTCCAATATATCAGGAGAGCTGCACAGAATCTGTCAACATTGACTGCAGGCTAAAATCATCTGGGAACCTTGAAAAATTTATGGATCTCCAATCTCCAACCCCACAGGTTTTGATTTAATTTATTTGAGTATGGGCCTAATAATGTATTTTTTTATTCCCCAGATGATGCTAATATTCAGAATAAAATAACC
Source organism: Heterocephalus glaber (assembly GCF_053883595.1). Classification (NCBI taxonomy): domain Eukaryota; kingdom Metazoa; phylum Chordata; class Mammalia; order Rodentia; family Bathyergidae; genus Heterocephalus; species Heterocephalus glaber. Next base: position 8,992,460 of record NW_028258320.1, on the reverse strand, counting down.
AGTTCTCAATAGTACAATACAGGATGCTTCCAGGTTGATGTGGTTAGTTGTACAGAGCTTTTCCATTTCTTTCTTAATATTTGACTAGAAAAGATGTGAGGTTTTTTCTTTTTGTTGTTGTTTGTTTGTTTGAGGCAGGGTCTTGCAATGTAGCCCAGGCTGACCTCGAACTCACAGCAATCCTCCTGCCTCAGCCTCCCAAGTGCTGGGATTATAGGCATACACCTCCACACCTGGCGTAAAAAGGATGTATTTTTTAAAATAGCCATGCTAAAAGAAAACACGAAAGAATATCTGGGGGGGAAACTAGACCTCTAATAGAATTACCAGACAGCAGATACAGTAGTTTTGTTGGAAATACCAGAGTAGTGGGAATCACAGCCCAAGAGAAAGGGGAGAAAGAGGGAAAGAGGAGGGGGAGAGAGAGAGAGAGAGAGAGAGAGAGAGAGAGAGAGAGAGAGAGAGAGAGAGAGAGAGAGAGAGAAATGGGTAGATCTCAAGTTGTAGCCAAGAAATGGAATATGGTATAAAATGATTAAAAGGCTTTTTCTTTTTTAAAAAAAAGTGCATTCACAACCATCCTGCTTCCTTAGCACAGGAAAGAGAGGGGTGAGAACAAACAGAGAGGAGCTCTGCATGAGAGAAATAAACTAAAGTTTTCTACAAGAACTAAACCCCTACTTACTTCGGCAGGTAAAGGAGTCCACAATCTGCTCATTCTATTTATTTTATTTTCATTTATGCTAGTGTCATGCTAACCTTAGGCATGTTTTTATTGGTATGTATATAATGCACATGCATTTCTAGATGTTCTACTTAAACTTTTAAAAAGCATTTTTTTCTACGCATTTATAGATGTTGTCCCCACCAGATATTCTCTCCTCTGTTGATTTGAATGCAGTGAGGACAGTTGTAGTTCGAATTTACTCATTTTAATGTCTGAAGATTCCAGGAGACTTTCTCTTTCTCCTGTTGACCCAGCTGCTTTTGCTCATGACACTATGCTTTTCTCTGTGCTCCTTCATCCTGTTTCCTTGATTTCCTGCTACCAGATGCTTACATTGTCCATGAAGAGAATTCCTCCAGACCTAGGAAAAAGTGGCCTCTTTTGAAGAGGATTTGTGTCTGTTTCTCTGTGCAGTCCCGAGGGCCTCCCTCCGTGTGAACCACTGAACAGTGGTTCCTGTATCTCCGGTGCAAATCCCAATAGCCCAGATGATCCTACAATCCCTGGAGTTATCGTGCTCTTTGCTCTTCCATTCAGTGCCAAACTCCCTGAAATTCTCTGGGGTGTGGGAAGCAATATGAATTCACTTCTGCTTGGTCTTTACTAAGATATGGTAATCATCTGGCATCCAAGTTCAATGTTGGAATAGAATCCACAAAGCTCAAGAATTTTGCATCTATTTCCATTTTCTGAGCATGTAATTCAGTCCTGTAACTTGTATTTCTCCCTGGGTAAAACTGATTTAAGACATTCAGTTCAGCCAGGCATGGTGGCACAGGGCAATCAGTCAGCACTTGGGAGGCTGAGGCAGGAGGACCAAGAGTAGGATAGATGGCAGCAAGACCTTTTCTTCAACAAAGCAAAATAAAGCAGATATTCAGTTTATACCAGAGTATTTTAATCTCTCTTAAGATTTGGTCTGGAAATTCCTTACCAACTTATTAATTCTTATTATTAATGAGATCATTTTGAAGATACTTTATCCAGCATTTTGTTTGTTCTCAATAGAATGACTTTTCTGAAGGGAGGGAGAAAGCATTTAAACTGGAAATAGAGAAGTTGACTGGAAAATTGGCTCATGCTTAGGTCCATGGTACTGGGTTAATGTTTATTACCTGAATAAACAAGAAACACAGGAAATGGTGAGTACATGCAGGCCAGGTGGAAAAGATTAGAATTTCTCTTATGGAGAGAGGGAGTTTGTTGGTTTTATTTCTAGTATAGAAAATCGCCCAGGGCTGGGGATTTAGCTCAGTGGTCTCGCCTGCTGTGCAAGTGCAAGGACCCGATTTCGATCCCCGGTACCAAAAAGGAAATGGCCCAACCTCCTATGACAGAATGGTAAAGAAGAATGTGGGCCAAGCTGGTGGTAATATGAGAGGACCAGGGCAGGGGAGTCCAGGAGGGAAGGTGAGCAGGAGGGGCACAGGAGAGAGGTCGGAGGGAGTGAGGTGCAGGCCAAAGAGATCTGTGACTTCCTGGATACCGAAAGTGACAAACACCCAGTCAAGACTGTTCCCCAGGTCTGCACTGGGTAGCTGCTGTTGCCTCTCTTAGAGCTGGGGAGTATCAGAAAAGGGATAGGTTTGGCATGTGATAGAGTCATCCTTAAGAGCACTGGATCTGATTTTTTTTCATAAAGTTATTATAAATCACAAGGAAGATCTGGCATTAAGATTGATTTAGCCTAAATTTTAGAGTTTAAAAGATTCAGTCCAATTTTATGTCTAAATATATAGAATGTCCATACACATGAATTGACAAGAAAGCAAAAATAATTTAATAAATACCATGTTGCATCTATAGTTTAATACATGATATATCCATATTTGGGGAGTTGTAAAAAGTTTTCTCCTTTGGTCAGATTTCATTTTTCTATAAACTAATCTGAGAGGAAAACATATTTTTTTAGGTAATAACACTTAGAATGTAATAAAAAGTAAACAGTTGAAATCTATCACATTTACTTTCTTTTAAATATCCCATTTCAGTTTCATATTTTATTCTGATTTTCCTGCAAATGCCACTAATGGTGAGGAGGCTGTGTTTTTGTGTGTTTTTGCATATTTGTGCATCCATGAGAGTGTAGACTAGGAATATGTCATTAAACAAGACCATTATACAGCAAAAGGACCTGCATTTGTAGCCCAGGTGGTGATCCACACATGTCCAGGGCACGTGTATACAAGCATGTGTATATTCAAACAATAACTGGAGCACACCTTTGTGTCCTCTGTAGCTATGAAGGTCAGCAAACCACTGATGCCCTCTGGACCTAAATGTTGTCAGTAGAATTAAGCGATCTCCAAGGGATAGTCTACTATCAAGTCTATATTTCTAGGACACAATGACCCCATCTTGAAGTGATGCCTGGCTTTTATCTTTTATGTGTTTTTATTTTGCTTCCATTCAGACTAAATAAAACAATTTTTATTACCCAGACAGAATGTTTTCCACAAAGTCTCTGAAAAAAATAATCTCCAAAATAAATGTCAGTGGTTTCGTGCTGCTATAGAATAAAAGCCCAGCTCCTCGTCCTGTGTTGTGACGCAGGTGCCTCGGGACCTCTACCTGTCTGTCACCCTTGCTGCTCCTCCCCACACAGCTGCTGCCCTAGAAACAGAGCCATGTGCTGGTCCTTCCTTTGCTCATGCGCTCTCTTGCCTTGTGTAGCGACACAGCCCTCCATCTTTCCCCATCAGTCCCGGAGTCCTCTCCAAACTCCATGCCAGCCTGGGTGGCCCTTCTCTGGCTTTAACCTCCTCAAAGTCACCTCCATACAGCCTTCTGCTCCCTGAAGACACAGACTGATGAGGGCCCTTACTTTGTGGCTCTTAAATAAATGTTTGTTATATTGTTCAGTGAAGATTAAATCTGATTTTCTGATTAGTATTTTTGCTTTTGACCTTTGATCTGTGGTATATCAACACTAGCCTTATTGTTTTATTCATTTTATTATTTTCATACTAAGAATGATCAGATTTTTCTATCATAGGACTTTAGCATTTGTGCTGTTACTTTAAATATAATTTTATTTTATATAATAGTCACTTTTAAAAAATTCTTTTATTGGAACATTTTAGGTATACAATACATTTACATTTATCATTGGGTGCTTGTACGTGTACATGATGTATCTTGGTTCTTATTTTTTTTCCCCATTACCTGTGCACCCTTCACGCCTTCCACCCTTTCCTATTTACATAGATTTCATTTTCTTTTTTTTCTTTTCTCATAATTTTTCCTTTCCCTTCTTTCCTTTCCTCTTCCCTTCCCACCACCTGTACACCCTTGGACCTTTTCCTATTTCAAATTATCAATTATTTGTTTTAATCATTCTAATCCCTATAATAGTCATTTTTAAAAAGTCACATATATTTAATAGACAGAACTGGGTAAAAGACATTTTGGAAATTTACTGTACCAGAAAAATTATACTGATACATTCATCCCATACACTGTGATATCTCTGGGAGTTTGGACCATTTGTCATGAGAGGTGAAGAATTCTAAACAGACTTCAGCAGTTATTTTGTTACTAATGATAGAATAGATAATTAAAATAATAGCTATAATTTATTATTGATTTCATTTTAGTCACTCTCCCAATAGAGTTAAACATATTTCAGTTGATATCCATAACAAGCCTATAAATAGATGCTAACATTGTTCCCGTTTTAGAAATGAGCATTAGAGGAAGTTAAATAAAAAACTTAAGTATCATCCAGGGGTCCCACTTTCCAGGTGTTCACTTAAAACTGGCACACCTATTGAAAGTGAGTTAAGTGTCAGTCAACTCAAAAATAACAATGGAACTGAGCACACACGGTAAGGGGCACTCATGCTCCCTGCTGTGGGGAAAACATAAGAATTAAAACGTAGCTCTTAACTATGAGGAGTTTGCTATTGTAGACAGGAAAGAAGGCATAAAACCATTCTGCTCTGTGAATTCTGATTTTCTTCATTGCTCAGAAACTTAAGTGGTTTGTAAATCACAATTCTTTCTGGTACATTTCCAAGAATAAAATGAAAAGAAAAGTATAGTTGATGATAAAAATAAACACATAATAATTAATGTTTACTTAGGAAAAAATTTTTCAATATCCTCAAACATGCCATAAATAGTTCTTTTTGCTGTACAGACTTTTAGTTTAATGTAATCCCATGTATCTACTTTTGTTTTGGTTGCCTGTACTTTTGGGGTCCTAGCCAAGAAATCACCACCCACACAAACATTGTAGAAATTTCCCCTTAATTTTTCTTCGTAATTTTTACAGTTTCAGGTTTTATGTTTATGTCTTTAATCCACTTTAACTTTAATTTTACATACAAGGTGAAATAGAGACCTGATTTTATTCTTTTGCATATGGGAATAACCTAACACAGGGAAAGGACAGCCTACAGACTGAAAGAAAATATTAGTAATCAGTGCCTCTGACATGGGGTTACTACCTAAATATGCAAAGAATGAAAAATCTCTTACCAAACACCCAAATAATGTAATTAATGCATAGACAAAGGATTTGCATAGACATTTCTCAAAAGCAAACATAAAAATGGCTAAAGGTACATGAAACATGCTAAACAGTTCTATTCATTGCAGAAACACAATCAAAACCATAATTAGATACCACCAACTAGTACTGTTGGAATGGATATTGTCAAAAAGACCAGGAAGAACAAGTGTTGGCAAGCATGTAGAGAAAGCCGAACCATTGTGCGCTGTAAGTAGGAATGTCAATTAATACAACCATTTTGGAAAACTATGTTTTGCAGCCATTCCTCAAAAATACTAAAAACAGAATTACCATATGATTTAGCAATCTGAGCAATCCTACTTTTGGGTATTTAGTCAAAAAAAATTTGAAAACAACGTGTCAAGGAGACATCGGCATTTCCATGTCCACTGCAACACTGTACTTCATGGCCAAGGAATGGAACCAACCTGGGTCATCAGCAGGTGGATTGACAAAAGAATGTGTGCTGCTGCATGTATACCAATGGAATACTACTCAGTCTCAAAAGAGAGGGAGATTATGTTATTTGGAACAACAAGAATGCAGTTGGAGAATATTATTAAAATAAGTCAGGCACTAAAAGACAATTCTGCATGATGTCACTCAGATGTGAGATCTAACACAATTCAAATCATAGAATAAGATGGTGTTTACAGAAATTGGGGTGGACGAAATGAGATGTAGACAAAGGCACAAAATCTCACACAGATAAGTGGAATAAGGTTTTCTCTAAGTTCTTTTTCACAGTGTGGTGAATACAATGAATAATAAAATGTTACACATGTCAAATTTGCTAGGAAATTTCAAATGTTCTTGCAGTAAAAAAGAAAACAAAATCCTCATAATAAATACTTGGGACAATGAACATTAAACAGCACTATAGTTTTTTACTGTTCTAGCCATCTATACATAAACAGGAATGATGAGGTTGATGATTTTGATAAGTCTTGCATATGAATCTGAGCTGAACCTTCTCAAAGATCAAGATTGTGAGGGTTGTTTTTGAAAGAACTATGTTTTTTAAACACACTTTGACCAGTCCCAGTTATTCATGGCACATACCATTCAATTTAATTGATTTGAACTGAACCATCTGCTGTCTAATTGCCTCGTAGCCAGTGGGATTTATGTAAGTAAATGAATATCAGAGGTAGAAGGAATACTAATGTGAAGTTCGTATTTCATTAAGAATGCTTCCTTGTTCATGGATAAAATTTAAATGTTGTAATTTATGCAAATTAAAGAAGCCTACTTTCAAGGTTTCCACTCCATACTAAGATGGAATAAAAAGATACATTTACCTGCCTCAAACATTTAAAAAGTGGAGAGAATACATGAAGAAAATGTTTTGAAGACAGTGGACACCAGCCAATGACAGTGATCCGATGAGTAAGAGAGAAAAAGAAGAACCATGAGCCTGTGACTGCCTGTTTCACTGTTGGGAGAGCTTCCCAGGAGGGCAAAGAGAGAGGAAAGCAGTGCAGTGCTGGGCTTGAGGAGTCATAAGGGTGGGGTCCATAGAGACTGCAGTGCAGAGAACCACAGTTCGGGGACTCCCTGAGCCAGGAAGTAGATAATACTCAGCACATGAGCCTGAGAAGACACCATGAGACCTGGAAAGACTCACGTGGAAAGGTGTGAGGCCACCATCCTCTGCATTACACAGGGCTGATAATGAATGACAACCTCACCTACCTCAGTGGAAATCCTAACAATTCATCCAATATCAAGTAGTGATCTCAGAAATTTTTACCTCCATTCTGGGGCAAACTTAGCCATAGGCCAAGTTCTGCCCTTGTCCTTTCTAAGAAAGGAAAAACTTAAAGGCAATAGGCAAACTTGAACTGCAAGAAAAGATAAACCAAATCCTTTAGTGAAAAGGACAATAAAACCAGGGGAAAATGAAGACTTTCAGAAAGGAATTAATTTGCTTCATTATAAGTCACATTTTTCTGCTTCTTTTGCCTTGGGATTTCACACCATTTGTTAAATATTGCAAATAAATTCTACTTTATTGGTTCTAGCTTTTTTTTGCCACTCTATAAATGTTCCTGAGCTTTGTTCTAGAATATGATTAAATTTCTTGGAAACACCCCTTTTATGTCTTCCTTTAGAATATGCTAAAAATTCATTGAAAAAGACAATAGTACAATATCCATCCTAAGAACATTTGACGCTTTCAGTGATGACCAACTTATTCTTAATATGATGGGTTGTCCTTTGGGGTATTTTATCAAATGTCTACTTCAGATTTTCTGATGTCATTAGACAGTCATGATGGCTTTGTTAATGACACATTCTCATTGGATTGCAAGCCGCCAATTCCTGCAGGCTCTTTACAGAACTGGAAAGCAAGTTCTGTGCTCCTGGAACAGATTCTTGACCTCTGTGGTGGAGTTTCACTCTGTTTCAGGAGATCCTGGCCTTTAACCAGGAGTGATGCAATATAAAATCCAAAGTATTAAAGAAATGTTTGATACTGGATTATCCATGATATTTGTTTTGGCCAACAACACTTTTCAAAGTAAAGAAATCCAACCCTCAGATCTCCTTTAGTAGCAAGGGTATTGCAATGCAGCAACAAAGAAAGTTCTTCTACTTCAATACATACTGCACTGCCTGTGAAATGGAGAGACTTCTAGAAGATAGGTTTGATTAATTTATCCAAGGCCATGATTGTGCTGAAGCAAGAATTTTTCCTGGTTACTGACCCACAGGGTAGGCTCATGCCAGATTCACTCTACCCTAGCACATGGTCTTATATTTCCTTGTATGTAGAAAAGGTTTATGATATTCTGTGAAGGATCCATTCAAACTCATCATCATATGAAGATGCTGCTTTCACATATCTAAGGCATTTCTTAACCATTGAATATGTACAAAAACAAAATGTTATGCTATTGTGAGAGGAATCAATCTCTATTCTCACAGCTCTTCTCCAATTTCAGTGGTTTCTCAGTTAACAAACTTAATTCTTTCCATAATTCTGGTCAGAATTCATTCAGCAATTCTGGTTGCAACCCAATTGCAAGCATACTACATGGAAAGAATTAAATTCATGAACCAAGGTACTGCTGTAATGTGGAATTTCTACCCATGTGAATTTTTCATTTATAGCCAGTTCTTGTACACTCTGTAGGTAGTGTGATGTCTACCTTGGTTATAAATAATGGATTATTTGTTGGTATTTAATTATTCTAAAAATAATTCTTCCATAGTGCATTTCACCCGGAAGCTCTGTGTCCAAAATAGATCAACATGTAGGAAAATTTTATGATTTCTATCACAGAGAATAAAAGTATTTCCTCTGATAAAGCTCACAAATAACAATTGCAGGAAAAGATATTGGAAAAGACTAAGAATTCTTACACATATTCAATATTTCGAGCATTTTCTGTAAACCAAACCAAATAAAGTTCATTTCATCTTGAGGATTTATTTTTATTTTCCAGTCTCAAGATTCACATTTTTAATATCTTACTTCATTTCTGGTACCATCAGACATTTTTATTTTATCTGGATTAGTTTTCCATTTCTAGCTGGTTTTATGTTTTTCTAAGGTTCTGGAAGGTGCAGCCATGTTTAGAAGTTTATAAATTGGTGATTTCTTTTTCCAATTTATATTTTCTGAACTCTTAGGTCTGTGAATATTTATTAATAGAGGGCAAGGATCTCTTTATACCGATCTTAACAGTACCCCAGGATACTCTCAAAATACTCTAAAATCTATTTTCTCATCTTTTTTCACATTTAAAAATGCTTCTGATGTACTTATGAGGGAGGATAGCATTACATTGAGCATATTCAATTTTTTCTTGTTTCTCATGACCATCTTTGCATTATGCACATCTGAGTTATTTGAATCACTTCTTAGTCTTTCTTGTCTTGCTGCTTGTAACTTTTTTTCATCACGAAGTTAACAGTGAAATGAATTCAGTGGTATAGACTTGACTCTCCAGAGACTTTTTAAATCTATAAATTACAGCTCTTAATGTGACTTTTCAGCTGGGATGCTATAACCATATGTGACTTCAAATTCTAAACAATTCTTCGAAAGTTGTAAGAACTGTATTTACACACCTATCATTAAAATAAAACAACAACAAAACAAACACAAAAGATCCAGGAGAAAACATCTCTCACACCTTGTCAAAAGGCATTTCAGGACTGATCTCTGGGAGTGGCAGAAGAGAAATAGATGAAGCCAGAGCAGAGTTCTGGAAATTAGGGAACTATACAAAAAAGAAGCTACAGAAATCTAAATAAAAGGGTCTTATATATCTCTGCCGAAGACTCAGGTGGACAAATGTAGAGTGTAAGTCCACAAGGCCAGCTCAGGAATAGCCAGGTATCTGTAAGGGGAAATTTCCAGAGTGCTCACAAGGGAAAGTTTCTGAAAATAAATTGAGCTGCAGCTAGCTAGAGCACAGGGTTCCCGATGGCCCTTTGGCATAGTCTTAGTAATATGGGCACATTGTCAATGGAATGAAGAAGAGTCGGTAACAGCCTCAGCAAAACTTCAGAAAAAGATTCAAATAGATGACATTGACCTGCAAGGACCTCAATTCCTGCCAATACAAAGCCTAAAGCTTCTTAAAGGAAGAAAAAAATTCAGACTTTGGCCAACATCAAATCTATGAGATTTTCCACAACATATAAAACTCATTTTTTATATTAAGCCAAAAAAAGTAACCCAGAACCAATTCAGAATAAAACTTTAAGAAAAACGTCTGTGAATATAGCTCTATATATATTAAAGGAAAACAAGAGTTTGCAGCTTATAAATCTTACCTCCAAGAACACCCAGTCCCATATACATTCACAATTAAATTCTATAAATTGTTTAACAAAGTATGCTACAATTCCTGCACCTTTTTTTCAGAAAACACAGGTTAACAGATTAGCATCACCATGATATCCTTAGCCAATATGATTTTCAAGAAAATAAAACAGAAGACTAACATCCTCATGTAGTTACATACAAATTCTTTAGCAAAATATTAGCATAAATGCTTTTTCATGGCCAAGTCAGTTTCATAGCAGGAATACTAGCTTGGCTAAACATTTAAATATCACCCTACACAATTTTCCATATCAAAAGACTTCTTTTAAAAACTAAGATTATCACAAAAGATGCAGAAAGCCTTAGAGAGAATTCAATACCCATTCAAAATTCCTAAAAGCTCTCAACAACTTAGTTATAGAGTGTCCTCAACTTGATAAAGGGTTCCTGTGAGAAACTATAAATTCATATTTAATGGTCCAAATTTGAATGTTTTTCCTTTATTATCCACAACAAGAAAATGATTCCCACTCTTCTTTTGAACCCATTCAATAAATCAAAATGTAGGAATACATAGATGTTATAAAAGAATAATTAAAATTTTCTTTATTTACATGCAATCCATGCAGAAATATGTGCATATAAAATCAGAAGCCTATATAAAGCTACTATAATTTGTGAGTTAGCAAATGCTACAAGATACCAATATGCAAATTATATTTTAATAGCTAGTAGTAAACAGAAAGTGAAATTTTAAAAAATACCAGTTAAGATAGCATAAAAACCATGACATGCTTAAGTGAAACATTTAAGTAAAGCCTATACAATGTAAACTAAATGACACTGCTGAGAGGATTGGGTGTCAGTGTCATCTCAAAGTCCCAGGAAGCTTAGCTGTTGAAATTGACAATCTTATTCTGAAATACATGATAATTCAAAATAGCAAGTATATAAATAACTTTTAACCACTTACCAGTCCAACTATTTAAATACAGAATGACCAAAAATTACATGTTTTAATTAACTTTTATATGATAACAGGAAATATAAAATAATAATTTCATTGAATGCATTAAATAATTTTTCGGTTTGTTGTATATTTTAAAACATTCAATACACAATGCAACATTACGGTCTGGACAGTAGTATTTAGTCTCTCTGAATTCTTTCTGCATTATTGTCTTTCTTTGAACAACACACTTTACACTATCATGTTGGCCTTTCCCTTTTTTCTGTAGATGGTATAAGTTCAATAAAATGTCTACCTACTAAATGTAATGGTGAAAACTTCGATGACACACATTCTGGTTAGCATTTCACTATCCTGTATTTTTCAGCTATTTGGTCTATTTTACCGAATCTAAATTGTAAATGACTTTTTGAACCCTTTTGAATAAATAACAAATGAGTTCCGCATTGTTTGCTACAGAAGATGTACAAATATTTTATAATAATATTTTTACTCACTTTTTGATTACAGTATAGCTTGTTAGATGTTGGTCAACTCTGTCAACACTATCCATAAAATTATTATAATCATTGACCACTACCAGAATTTTTTTAGTCTTGCTTCTTCTTCCAAATTCTACCATTTCTGTGCTGTGAATAGTTGACAATAAAGAGACATTTTTGTCTTTCCATTTCATAACACAGACTTTTCCTCTCTGATATGCTAACATTTCTCTCTTTTTTAGTACTTTTTTCTTTTCAGATCTTTTAGCACTTCCTTCCTATTCATTCTCAGTGTCCCAAATGTGTCCTTTTTGTAAAAGAAATCACTAAGTTTTGGAGAAGTATAAAAATTATATGTAATATACTTACAATAAGAGTTTTTATAGATTGTAGCACAAAATTATACGTTATTTTTCATAAATAAAAGAAACAAATTAGTAAAAGAAAATAACCAGAACTTATTATTAGATTTCACTGTAAACAAACATCAAAGGCAAATACAATGTTCTACATAAAAATGTATAAAAAAATAGTCAATATGAAACAAACAGTCGTATGAGTGTATCTCCTGCAAACAAGAATCAACTGGTTGATATGAACCTGCCCAAGTGTAGCTCAGGATAGTCATTACATAAATAAATGTGCTGCCTGAGTGACATTTGGGGTAAACTGTTAAGTGGTTAAAACTAATTAATCATCTGATCTACTAAAATTTGGAATATTTTTATCACAACTACGTAAGTCATACATAAGAAACAGCATAGATACTCCACTAAAATTATATAAGCCAAGATAGAGCAAAGACTTCTTTTAGCAGGTAGAGAGATATGCCTAGAGAATTCTTGTTTTGGTCCAAGGATGTAGAGAAGAAGTTTGGAAATACAGATTCGTTTGATTGGAAAGTTCATACAAGTGTTAATCAGCTTTATCCTGTGACATCATGTCCAGATACTTTGTCTACCTTTTGAATCTTCCATTTTGCCAGTGAGATACACTGCGCAAATTTTGCTCAAGCTAAGGAGAATGTCAAGGCCTTCTTGACCAAAATTGAGATATGTTATTCTTACGATGCATCCTTCAAAATTTCATGCAGTGCAAACTTAATTTCCAAATTGCTGTGTTCATGATATATGGAGATGGAGCCATTGGGGGGTAATTGGGATGAAAGGAAGTCATGCAGGTAGCCCCAGGATGGCATTAGTGGCTTTACTAGAAGAGGAAGAAATACCTGAGGGCTCACACTGGCACTGCCTGGCAGAGTGATGTCCTTTCCATGTCATGAAGCCATCAAATGATGGGCAGATTCTGGTGCAATGCTGTTAAACCTCCCAGCCCCACAAACTGTGAGCCAAATAAACTTCTATCCTTGATAAATTACCTGATCTGAGTTATATCATTACAACAATGGAAAATGGACTAACAGAGTTATCTAGCCAGCACACCAGAAAAGCAATTCTAAATAACTCACTTAAAGTGTGCATGCTAAGAGAGGAATCTTGCACCACAGCAAGGACGTTAAACTGCCTAATGGCCGCGACAGATCCCTCAGCTGTGATTTCTCCCCCCAGTCATATTGGAATAGAAAGCATCATTATGATGTGATGTTCTGCACAGAAGAAAAGCCCAATCCACACTCAGCTTCATCCAAGCTTAAAATAAAGCCCCAAAGCATTAATTTTACAACATACAGAGAATACTTGATTCAGCAATCTTATATGCTTTGTTAAAACTAATTTACAACCTTAACAATACATCTTATACAGGACATGGCACTTTGGACATTTTGGTTGCATCTACTATTCTGTAAAATACCTCCCCCTTCCCTCATGTGCCCTGAGGAATTGTCAGACTCACAAGCTTCAGAAAATTTGCCCCAGAGAGTAGTGCTCTATGCCTTTCACATTTCTGAACTACTCTTCCTGTAAATCACACAGCATTATGGCATATTATAGGGAGCAGAAATCTACTGCTGGGCCTCTAGCATAAAGCAGAAAAAGACAGAAATTTTTAAAAAAACAGGCTAGAACTTGCCATCCAAAATTCATCCATAAAACTAAATCTGTAAGAGAAGCATGCGCCTGCTTATCTATTGCATACCCTAATCACAAGAGGTATATGTTAGGATATTTCAGGAGAATTCTGAGCATTTTATCCCAAATCCTTCCTAAGGCTTGCATTTCCACAATTAAATATTCTTACATGTTTCTTTGAGTCTCTGATCTAAGTAAAAATGCAAATATCTCAAGGAAAGTTCAAGCTCAGAATTATGATTCACCAGCCCTGCAATACACTGAAACCTCAGGGTAAAGAAGAAATTTGAGGGGGAGAGTTTTCCCCCGACTGGTCGGAGATCAGGAGACACAGAGCTCTAGTGCTTTAGCCACTCAGATGTCGAAGCTGTATATTACCACAGCTCCACCAAGCCTGCAAAACTACCACAAAAAAAGAACCAGAAAACTAAATGGAAAGAGAGAGAGATGAATATAAGTAGTATAATGGGAAACAAAAAACTACAAATACATACACTGACAACCAAAAGTTAGTTCTCTGAAAAGACTGATAAACATTGGCAAAACTGACTCCTCCATTGAATGGATTTCCTTCATTTAGGGTAATTCTGAAAGCATGTTTATGCCTCCCGTGTTTGAACATAGCTGTGTGGGCATGCATCCAGAACAAGCTCACACTTGTTTTCTTTAGTCTTTTCTTGACAATTTTCCATTAAAACACTACTTTCCACGTTTACCCACTTCCTTCCTTGCATTTGTCATGATAAACCTCTAGGCATTAAGGTTTATTCTTTCCTTAGCCATAGCCTGAATTACTCTTGATGCAAATATAGCTCTAAACAAGAGCTTTCAGGAAGATTTATTGCACTATGGTGTTTTCCCAAGAAATACTATGTTCTTAAGGGGATTAATACTTAATGACATTTTCTGACTCGTTAATTTTACGTGTTGTGGAAATTTCACAGTTTTCCTCAAGCCAAGACTTTAAGTAAATACTGTATTTCTTCCTTTTTCCAAGCAAGGAGAATCAAGAATGATCACAGTTAAAGGCAGATGCAATTTAGGAAGCTGACAGAGAATTTTGTCAGGGCGAGTTGGACTAATATTCTCTCCCAAATTAGATTTGCACATCATTTTGTTATGCCTCTCTAATGGTGGAAATGTTAAGGAGAGAGAGGAAGCAGATCTCCTTAGCAAAGTTCTAATTTTTAACCTGCAAATTCTCGTGCAAGTAAAGTAGCTTTCTCACCTGCAAACCTGGTGAGTTAGGGGGCTCAAGGTGACCCTGAGGCCATCAGGAGGGCACAGCCAGTGTCACAGCTCTCCATTACCCAAGGAAAGGGGAGGTTAGGAAATGTGCAAAGTGCCTAAAAGGACTTTTTTTTTTTTACAGTATTAGAATGTGTTCAAGAAAACAGGCACAATTTAACTGGACTAGATTTCCACATGGGATGACTGTGTTCCAAATGACCCTCACGGAGGGACATTACATTCCTCTTATATGTGGAAAGACAGTAGATACATTCTTCTTAGTCACCAAGGAAGAAATTTTCTGTCTTGACAGCTAACACTATTTCTTTTTCGTTGCTCTTTTTCCTTCTCCTTTCTTTGGTTTCCCCTTCCCACGAAGCTTCTTTAGACACGTTTGCTCATCCTTAAAATCCTGATGCTCATCTCTGTAGAGGTCAAGAAAATGGATTGTGCCCATGAGTGCGAAATATGTGTTGTGGTTTGAATATGAGTCGTAGGTCTCCTTCCTCTTAGCCATGGGTTGCTCACTGAAAAGTTTCACCATTTTCATGGATTTGGAGTCAGTTGGCCTGGCAACCTTACTGAAGATTCGGGCACTCAGATGGCTCATGTGCAAGGCATATTCTGAAAGTGAAGACATTTCCTGAGAAGCAAAGAGCAAGACTCCCTGGTCCTGCCCTTCCTCACCCATGCACTCTCCAAAAGGATGTTAAACTGAATTAAAATTAATTGAGGCAAATGTTTCTATCTTGGCTGCATCTTGTTTTAATATTGCTCTTTAAATAGGTGTTAATTGAATTCTAATACCCTTCTGAAACCAAACAACAGGGAAATGAGTCTGAGTTTTACCTTTGGAGCATCAGATGCTGACCTGAGAAATTACCGTGAGTGAGAGAGAATGGATGAGGACAGAAATCTGGGACTTTCCAAAATAAACCACACCTATTTCCAAATTTGCTTGAGGCTGTATCTTCTTTCCAAGAAAGGATAGAAAATTTTAATTTTTCTTTCTTACTTTTTATTTTTAAAATGTACTGCTTCTCACATGCAGGATTTAGTCTAATCTAAGAGGTCAATGTTAAAGTTTAAATAGGTGCCTGATAACTCACTTGTAACTTGACAACCATGTTTAATATGGTTTGGAATATACATTGCTTTTCAGAGCCTCCCAACATTAAGAAAACTTCAGAAATGGGTTTCATTTTGGCAGATTTGTACATGTAAATAACATTTACATGTTTCACATTTTTCATGAGTTTCAATCCATATAATGTATTTTTGACCATGTAAAAGAACACTGCAGCCAAATTAGAAGTTGATAACAAAAATAAAACACCATTGAATCTCCTGGGCCCAATGCAATATCTTTAGAATTAAATAGGGAAATTTTCATACTTCAATAATATTGAATAAGACCATAGATGTGGGTGAGGTGTGTGGAGGGAAAGGCCAACCCTGCTTCTTCTCTGGAAATCAGCGTGGCCCATCACTCAGGGAGAACACAGTTGAGCTGTGTGAGCAGATGGTTCTGCTGCTCTAGTGTACAGAGTGAGACTGTGAGATAGGGAGAGAGCATCCTGTGAAAGCACAGACTGGGGACATCTCTGCAGGCACAAATAAACAAATACTTTGAGCCTTTGAGGGTCATTTTAACCTGCCCTCTCATCTGCAGATGGAGAAGCAGATCTCACTGTGGAAAGCACCTCCCACAGAGCAGGGAGAGACTCAGGCTTGGGAAAGAGCCTAACCAAGGAGACTCAGAGATTCTTGAGAGAAAAAGAGAAAAATATCCCACAAAACAAGATAATCAGAAAACATAATTATTTTGTCAGTGGTTACTACTGGAGCAAGTACAGAAAGGTACATTGTAAATACCTTTGATGCCAAATTACATTAATACTGTTGAGTAATAGTAATAGAGTAATTCTCAAAATCTATGTTGTTTTCAAATGCCGAGAGTTCATCTAAAAGACAGAAGCTAAATCTAGTAAGACTTGTGTGATTAGAATGTATGGGCATGTGACCTGAGTGTTATGATGTTCATCATGAGATATTCACTGATCTAATAAAAACACTTCCCAACATAGATCACACAAGAAGAATGCCCTTTATAATCAGTTTCCATAGAGAGAAAAATCAATCCTAAGTAAATCAAGCCCAAGTAAATACTCACAAAGGATCTCAATGGAAAATCAAATTATTGAACATGATATTACTTTATCAAAAACCAATATAAACCTAGAAATAACTAACATAAGAATCTCATCACTTTGAAATAAAACAAAGGCAATTTTTAAAAATTAAAATATCTTTTGAATATTTCTTGGGTCAATGATGGAATCAATATCGAAATTTTATATAATTCCATTGAGATATAATTCTCATGATTTACAGTTCATTGATTTAAGGGATACAATGAAACATTTTTCAGTGAAATTACAAGATGACGCAAACATCATTGAATTCTAATTTTAAAGCACATTCATCTCCCCTAATAGAAATCCATAACTTATCAGTAGCTGTCACTTTTTTCCATGTCTCATTACACCTCTCCTTGCTCCCAGCTATTAGTAACCACTAATCTACTTCCTGTCTCCATAGCCATTACTATTGTGGTCATTTTATACAAATGGAATTATACAACATCTAGCCTCATGTGATTACATTCTTTACCTGAGAGTAACATTTCCAGCATCCATCCATGTTGTAGGATTTATCATTAATTTCTTTTTTATTACTGAATAGTATTGCATGATATGAGTATACACATTGAATATCCTGAAATTTCTCTGAGATTTCATTTAATGTTAGGTTTTTGCCAGCTTCTGCAATATTAGCACTCTTTTCGCTACAACCACTTTTGACTTTGCATTGATAAGTTTGCCTTCCCTCTGTTCCTCTGGTTGTATAGCTGAAATCTCTGGAATGGCAGAATTTCAACATAACTGCTCAGATTTTCCATTTATAACTCTATGTTTGCACTGAATTCCATTTGCAGCTTCTCTCCTACAATTTAATCTTAGTTAGTTACCTGTGTGATGATTTATGTTTTTAAGTAGCATCCACTTATTACTGGGAGATGAGAAAGTAAAAACACTTTCCAGTGGGCCAGGGATTTAGCTCAGTGTTCCTCTGCCTGCCTCTCAAGCACAAGGTCCCTAGTTTGATCCCTGGTACCAAAAGAAAAAGACACTTCCCAGTGTGCTGGGGTGAGAACTGAGTAGCAGGTATACAGTGGCTTTGAAAGAAGCCTGTGATTGGTCATGGATCACAATGCACATCTGCTGTCAGTGATTTGGGGACTGACTGTCTAGCAATGGAGTCTGTACTTGATGCAACCATACCCATTGACAGCATGGTAGCTGAAACTCAAAAGCCTCTATCTAACTAGATTCAGAAAAATAACAGCAAACTCTTCCACCCCACCAGGTTAAGATTATTTTGGAATAAAACATATTGAGTCCTCCACACATGCAAATAAGCTTTAAAACATAATAAAAAGATGAATATTATAAACTAGAGATTTCTTAAAAATTCTGTGCTAGTTACTATTCAAACAGTATTCGGACAGCTAATATGTTATCTTGCTTTTCAAAGATCTTTGAAACACAAGTGCTTTGTAAAGTGCCGTCCAGCTGAGACATGGTTTCTATGGCACTTTATTTCCTCAGGATAATCATTTTCATCAAGGCCATAAATAAAATCAGCTCCAAGATGAAAGATCAAGTGGACAAGATTCACTGCTCTTGTAACTTCACTTTCCTCCAGATAGCCAACTAGAATCTAATCACCACATGCTTTGGCAACCCCAGCCTCTGGAACTGCCAATTGCTTGCAAATGATATCCAAGAACAAATGTACAGATCTCTATATACCCTGGTTGATCTCTGAAAAATTATCTTTGTTGGAATTTTATTTTACATTTCATCTGTACAATTGATTATAACTTCTTTAAGGTTAAGTCTGTTGTTGCAGCTGCCCTGGGTCCTGCCCTACATCCCTGTGATGGCCAAACCATTCATCCTCATTCCACAGAGACAAAATGTCTTTGGGGAAATTTCATCAGCCTAATGGAAACCACCGTCATGGTGCTGGTAATCTGTCCTCCTGAGAAACCACTGAAAAAAGCCACTATGCTTATAAATCCCAATTGCAATAAAAGTGGCACAGTATTGGACTATCAGCCTCCTCCAGTGTCTTACAGTCACCAGCTCCATTTTGAGTGATCCACTCAAATTAAATCAAACAAAATAAATGTATTTTCTTGCTTGGAAAAAATAACACATTAGCCACTTTACGCATTAGCAGGAAACATTTTATTGAAGAAAGACTTTACCACCCTTTGGAAGGAAGGTATGGGGCTATTGATTCACTCCTCAAATCTTTTAAATGCCTATATGTGAATTCCTGAGAGGCTAGTATCAGAATTGGAAATGAAAATGGTAAATTGAAGCAATTAACCCTGTACAAGATGTACAATTACATTGTTAATCATTTTAATCAATAGTTAGGTCAATTATTGTAAAAGTTTTGCAAATATGAGGGCAGATTAGGCTTTGTTCATTAACTGAGTCAATGTTCCATTCCAAAGCCCTATTTCATCATTTATACACACCTCACCTAGAATAAACAAAGGCATAAACTGCTGCAGAAGTATATATAATAATTCCCTTCCTTCACATGATTTCTAACTCATTGGTTATCAAGATTACTATTACTTCAGTGGGAGAAATTTTTGATGTACACTGGATTACTAAAAATCCTTTATTCTTCTGGTCCCTTATTTTATATTACATTAAAAAATAAACTCAATGAATTAGGCATAAGCATAAGACCTGACTTTGTAAAACTGCTAGAAGAAAACTTGATAAAGTACCCTTGAGAAGTGAGGTGGGCAGGCAACTCCCTTTCCAGTCCCTCTTCCATCTCTCTTAGACAGAAGCTATCTTTTTCTACTAAATTCTTCCTACTCTTAACCTCTGTTGTTCCTAGAATTCATTCTTCAGTTTTGGAGAGCATGAACTTACATCTTAGCTATCTAGCAGTTTCTTTTTCTTGCCTCTTCAGATAAACATTCTCCCTCCAGTTCTAACAACCATTCCTTCATCAATAAGGAAGCACCTGCGGAAGCTCTTCAGTGTCACCTCGCCCACACCCAGGTTAAAGTTGTTTGCCATCTCAACTACACTCATGCTGACTTTTGCAACCTCCTTGTGCTAATCAAGTCTTTTGAGATCATGGACAAACATCTTAAGTGTTTTCTTACAGATGCCAGGCACATACTCCTTGGTGACATCATTCCTAGTACATTCCAGGCTATTGATACAGTCACAGATTTTATCATTCTTCTAGAACTGCATCAAAGTCTTGGTGTCTGCCTCAGTTTGGAGCAATAGCCTGGGCAAAGGTCCTCCTCAGGCAGTGGGCATTAAAAGCTGTTCTAATTTCTCAAACCAGTTGGATCCAAATGTGGTGTGTGAGGAAAGAAATAGTACTTTGATATTTGGGTGAAGATCACCAACAAAAGGAAGATGTGTAGAGCATGATCAACAATAAGCACAATCTTGAAAGGTATGTTATTCTCCAATCAGTACTTACTCATTTCCCTGCATGGCATCTCAAGAAGACATCTTGGAAGCGTTGCTGGTTCTTATTATTCCTGTAGGAATAGTAAGTGTGTGTGCACAAAGAGCCTGGGATTCTCACTGTACCAGATCAATTTGTACCCTGCAACACTGCCCCTAAGCAAAGTTGTTATCTTGTCCTTATGAGCCTTGAAATCACTGACTTGGCTTGTTATGGATGAAAATTCTTGTCAAGCATCCATTTCCAGAATTAGGAGCTTTCATCCATATTGACAGTTTGGTCTGGCAAGTGATTCTCTACACAATCAACTTATCTAGAGTTTCCCAAAATCCTTTAGCTGCCTTCACATCAGCACTCACAGACTCTCCACTCATGTTCACATTATGAAATGAATCATGTTTCTTGGAATGTTTAACCCACCTAGAATTAAGCAGTACATTCAACATTATAATTGAGCCCATCTTTTTCTCTGACCATCACAGATTTTTTGTTTTGTTTTGTTTTGGCTGTGGTCATCATAGTGCTGAGAGGGATAGGAGTCTGTGTCTGGTCTGTAATCTGGGTCATTAGAATTTTTCCATATCTGATATAGCCCTTTTCAATTTTTGTTAGTTTCTCTCCCTTCAATGAAGTATGTTCCTTAACAGCTTCTGTCAGTTTGTTCTCATTCTTCAAGATGGTAGCTTTGGTGGAATGGGACATGCCTGAGGGGTGAGCAGTAAACATCACCAATTTTCTACCTTCATCCTTCTTAATCACCTTTAATTTTATTTCCTTTATATGGAGTAAAGGAATATTGAAATGAATTACAGATGGAGACAAACTCTCTTTCCACAGAATGTAAAAGGAGACATTTGAACTTTCAAATAAAATGTTTATCTATCTTACAGTTTAAAAATAGCTCTCTGAGACTTAGAGAATAGCAAAAGCAATACTAGGCAACAGAGACATGACAGCGAGTATCACAATCCCCAACTTGAAACTGTACTACAAAGCCACTGTGATAAAAACAGCATGGTCCTGGCAAAGAAACAGACCCAAGGACCAGTGGAATAGATTAGAAGATACAGAAACAACTCCAGACATACTCAGCCACCTCATCTTTGACAAAGGAGTCAACCACCCTCACTGGAGGAAAGAGCCTCTTCAATAAATGGTGTTGGAAAAACTGGATTTCAACCTGCCAAAGATTAAAACTAGACCCCTTTCACTAAGCACTAAACTAAAGTCCAAGTGGATTAAAGATCTAAATATTAAAACAGAAACACTAAACTTGCTGGAAGATAAATTAGGTAGAACTTTTGAAGACATTGGCATAAGAAAAGACTTTATGAACAAATCCTCAGTAGCATGGGAAGTTGCACAAAGAATCAATGACTGGAATCTCATCTTTTTAAAAAGCTTCTGTACTGCAAGAGAAACCACCAACAGAGCTAAGAGACAACCTACAATGTGGGAAAAAAAATTTTACCAGCTGTTCCTCAGACAAAGGTCTACTATTTAGAACATATACAGAACTCAAAAGAATCAGACCCTCAATATAAAGACCTGATTCAAAAATGAGCATCTGAAATGAACAGATACTTCTCAGACAAACAAGTAAAAGCAGTAAATAAATATATGAAAAAATGTTCAAGATCACTGGTCATTTGAGAGATGCAGATGAAAACAACACTGAGATTCCACCTCACCCCAGAAAGAATGGCTGCTATCAAGAAATCAACCAGTAGCAAATGTTGGTGGGGTGTGGGGAAAAAGGAAACCTTCTCCATTGTTGGTGGGAGTGCAGGCTGGTGCAACCATTGTGGAAATCAGTATGGAGATACCTCAAAAAACTAGGATTAGAGGTCCCACTTGACCCAGCTATCCCTCTGCTGGGTGTCTTTCCAAAAGAATTAAAAGAATCATACCACAGTGATATGTGCACACTCATGTTTATAGTGGCACAGTTTGTAACAGCTAAAGCTTGGAAACAGCCCAAATGCCCATCAACTGGAGACTGGATAAAGAAGATGTGGTTTTTCTATAAAATGGAGTACTACTCAGCCATAGAGAATGAGAAACTAGAGACATTTATAGCTAAATGGATGCACATTGAGGCCATACTCTTAAGTGAAATAAATAGGACACAAGTGTAAATATATGAATAGTTCCTCTGGTGTGAGAAGCTAAAAGTGTAAATAATGTTCAAATGGTATAATTGATAATGAGAAATAGGAAGAAAAGGTCTAAAGAAGTAGGGGAGGTGGGAAAGGTAGGGGAAAGGAAAGAAGGGAAAAGAAAAAGTATTAGAGGGCCGGGTATTTAGCTCAGTGGTTCCACCGCCTGCCTTGTGAACGAAAAGTCCCAAGTTTGATCCCCGGTACCCCCTCAAAAAAAGAAAGAAAAAATATTAGAAAAGGAGACAATGAAAACAAAGTCTTTGTAAATAGGGAAGTGTGGAGGGGGTGAAGGGAGGTCAGGGAAATGGGGAAAAAATAAGAACCAAGATACATAATGTAAAGGTACAAGATCCCAATGATGAATATAACTGTATTGTATACCTAAAATGTACCAATAAACTTAATTTAAAAAAAGAAAACTTCTTGACACTAGTATTGACAGTGTTTTTGTTATAATGCAAAAATATAGGCAACAAAAGCAAAAATAGACAATAGACATATTGCATTGCATCAAGCTTATTGCCTTCTGCACAGCAAAGAACTATTAAAGTTGTGAGGAGACAGCCTATCAAGTGGGAGAAAATATTGCCAAATCATACATCTGATAAAGAATTAATATCTAAAATATATAAAGAACTCCAACAATTCAATAGCAAGAAAATAAATAATTTTATTTATAAAAACCAGGGAAAGACCTTGTCTCAGTTAATTTCTTGTGCTATAATAAAATATCTAAAACCAAGAACAGAAACTGATTTCTCCAGTTCATGGAGTTGGGCAGTGTCTATGTCAAAAACTGGAGTCATAACAATTAAGACCCAAAATGAATAATGGTTCATCAGTAGTGTTAAAAAGGATGCTATTATGAAGTGTTCTTTTTTATTAGCACATATTTCTAGTAGGTAATGAATACATTCATTGAGAGCAGTTGGTGGTACATGACATGGCTTAATTCTTTTTAGAACCTCTTCCCTTCCCTCCTCCATTTCTTGATCCCTTCCCATTTGCAAAAGATCTATCTCCCTTTTTCCTTTTATCTTTTATTTTACTCTTTAATTTATTGATACTCTGGGTTTCTTATAGAAGAGAAACCATGAGATATTCAAGCTTGTGTGCCTGATGCCTGATTTATTTAACTTAACATATGATCTCAAGGTACATCCACTTTCCTACAAATGGCTCAACTTTATCCTTCTTTATATCTAAGTAGTACTCTATTGTGTATAAATACCACCATTTCTTTATTCATTCAACTGTCAAGAGATACATGGGTCTCTTCCAAGATTTGATTATTATGAATTGTGTTTCTATAAGTATGGATCACTGTGATATGATATCTCTAGCTCTTTCTGGAAATGTGAAGATATCCTGGAAGGAAACACTGCATACAATTAATGTCTCCAATTTCCACTGATACTTATTGCCTGTTTCTCTGTGTAGACTATCCTTGAAAACTACGGAAGATGAAAACTTTGATCACGTTTACTGAGAAATCTCAACAGAAATTTAGACGGCACCAGAAAAGAATGTTTTGCAAAGGTGGATGTCCCACCTTTGACATCTTTATGAGTCAGTTCTATTTTTATAATTAGAAATGAAATTTTATTTTTAAGAAAAAAAATTTTTTACTTTCGCCTGAAATGTTTAAAATCAACATTCTTTTAAATGATCCATGAAGCTCTGACTCTAAGATTAAAATCTTAGGAATCTTTCACCTTACTTTTTTCTGTTGAATTCCAGGTGATCTTCAATCTGCTCAATTTTCTCCTGATACTTTGGTCAGCAGGTCTCAGGTGACTGCTTGGCCTGTCCAGGTACCCTGACCTGAGCCAAGCTGGTTACCCTGGCTCACTCTTATTCTCTATAATTTGGATCATCTGTGCTGTAATTTTTCTGGAAAGGGACATGAAGTCCCCTCAAGTACATGTCATCAGGGAGTTATTCTTTGTGTCCTTATTCAAAAAAAATCCATTTACTAGGTAAAAGTTACACCATTTCAGCCCAGATGCACAGAATATCTCTCCATGCTAGATTACGTTATCACAGAGCCAAAGAGGTCCTCAGATATAAATCAGTCCTCATTTTAGTTTCCAATTTGATTCATGTGCTCATTTTTAATAGCTTTAAGCAAAGCAAAGACAATAAATAAGTTTACCAGGGGATAGATTTTTTTTCAAACTATCCAGGTTTGTTTGTTGCTTTTTGTGTTTTTTTGGGTTTTTTTTTTAACTTTGGGGGGTTTTGTTGTTGTTGTTCTTTGCTTGTTTGTGGTTTTTGTTATTGCTTCTCTGCTAAAACATGATAGCTTACCAATGTCATAGTATTTAACTTTGCTCCTTTTCTGTAATTAAGATAATCATCCTTACTTCCTTCACTAGCCATAGACCTGATTACTTCATTATGAGCAAACAAATACAAACAATCACTCTAAAACTACTGGTGAAAACCAAGATCATACTATTAATGAGAAATTTACAAAAAAAGTGTAATGAAAGTTTTGAGTGGGGCATGTAGCAGACGCTAACTGGGTATTGTGTCATATGGATTAAAGGATCAAATTTTAAGCATCTGTGAGTTTAGTTTCCTTATCTGTAAGGCAGGAATGATTCATTTTACTTTGAACTGTGGTGGTAAGAGTAAGTTACAATGAATATAAGGGATCCTAGACACCAAGGCAGGTGGTGAGTCACTACTCATGGTCTACGGGGCCCAAATATGTCTTCACACATTCTCCAGCACTTATCTATGGAAAAGGCAGGAAAGATCATCACCATAACTAACTTTAAAAATAAATAAAATATTCTCAGGGTTCCTCTGGCCAGTGTCCTCAGTCTCCTGTCTTATTCTGAGAATGCTGAGAGCTCACGGCCGTAAGATCATCCCAATGCTGCCCAGAGCTGCTGCAAACTGTTATTTTGGGAGCCAAGTTGCCCTCCCAGAGGGCCTGGAATTTTACATGCATATGTCATTGAACTTCTAATGAAAGTCATTTGGAAAATTTTTGACTTGATATTTAAAGAAAAGTCATTGGATGTAAATATTAATGACCCTTGTGAAAACACTGGTGTTTCCCTTTCCCTGGCTTCCCTCTTTGAAGCCTAACAAACTAAAACAGCAAAGGGAGCCATCACATTTGCAAAGGTGACATCTGCATTCGTCAACCCTTCAGCTGGAGTTCAACCTGTCAAAAAAGGAAATTTATTTCCTCAAGCAACCCTGAGTAGTATTTAATAGTTTTCCATTGAAAGTTAGCTCCATAAGTATCCAGAAGATGAATGCATGACGGCAGGAAAGAAGCCCTGATTTACAGTGATCTATATGTGCTTTTCATAAGCAACCTTGAAAGCTAAGTTGGCTTTGATTGTAATTTGGGAAGAGGTGTTCATCTAGTTTTTATTTTTCTTACCTTAAAATTGTGAACATCTGTGTAACTGAATGTTATTGGTCACTAAAAGGAAAATAAATGAAATTTCCAAAGCAAGTGTAAAATAACTCAATGTGCATGATTTTAAGTCACTCTGTTATTTGGGATTTTCATTTTGTTTTCCTGGGCATATTCTGTGACTAATTCTCTAGTGGAAATAGAACCTTTCTTATTATTGCTCTATGTGGCGACTTATTTTGGTCACTGTTACTTTTTCTTCCACTCCAAATTTCAGCCCTTGCATCTCTCAGTACCGATGTTATCTGCATGTCTAGCCATGGCAAAGTGTCTTTTATTTCCTCTTGTGATTTATGCCTAAACAAGAATGAAAGTGATTGTTCTTTGCACAGCCCTGTTGCTCTTCTGTCTGGGTCGTGATTCTCCTCCTGTTGTGTATTCTCATTGTTGTTGTTGTTGAAGAATGAATCCACTCCCTGCTGTACTGTTTTTACAAAGCTCCTCAATGAAGAGAAATATTTAGTGCTGTTGCTCACCACTTAGTGTTTGATTAAAAAAATACTGAGAGAGACATACTTTAAAGAAGATAGTGTACAGAGGATATTTTCCCCCTTTGGCCTCCTAGCTAGATTTGGAGAGAAAAGTATCTAGTATATCCAAAATAGCCTGATTGCATAGTTAGATTCTCAAATTCAACAGAGAGTTACAGGATACAATTCCTTTCTGAGGATGATTTTAATGATGAACTGTTTTTCTATGTCAGGAGGTTATATGAACCCAAGATCCTGATATACGTAACTGCAGGATAGGGCAGAAAAAAATGTAAAGGGAAAGACACCTACATAGATATCCTTGCTCTACCAGTAGACAAAGCCTTAAAACAATGAGTCCCATAGTCATGAGCACATCTCACATCTTGATCGTGGCTCCACACACCACCCCCCAATAAAAGGAGCCAGAAAGTGTCAGAGAATGGCTCAATCTGGAGCTGCACCATGAATGCACAAAAGGATGCAAATAATTCCTTTCACAATAGCATCCAAAAAATTGAAATACCTAGGAATCATCCTAACGAAAGAAATCAAAGACCTCTTCTCTGAAAACTATGGCACTCTGAAAAGAGAGATTGAAGATGATATCAGAAAATGGACAGACATCCCCTGCTCCTGGGTAGGAAGGACTAATATAGCGAAAATGGCAATACTTCCAAAACTGCTATATAGATTCAATGCAATTCCAATTGAGATCCCAGGAGCATACTTCATGGTCCTTGAGAAAACAATCCAAAAATTCATTTGGAACAAGAAGAGATCCAGAATAGCAAAAGCAATTCTAGGTAACAGAGACATGGCAGGGGGTATCACAGTACCCAACTTGCAAATATACTACAAAGCTCCTGTGATAAAAACAGCATGGTACTGCCAAAGAAACAGACCTGAGGACCAGTGGAACAGATTAGAAGATGCAGAAACAATGCCAGACACACTCAGCCATCTCATTTTTGATAAAGGAGCCAAACACCCTCACTGCGTCTTTAAAACATGGTGCTGGAAAATCTGGGTTTCAACTTGCCAAAGATTAAAACTAGACTTATATCTCTTGTGATGCACTAAACTAAAATCAAACTGGATCAATGATCTAAATATTAAAATAGAAAAGCTGAACCGGCTGAAACAGAGGTTGGTAGAAGTCTTGAAGACATTGGTGTAGGAAAAGATTTTATGAACAAAACCTCAGTTGCCGGTGAACTAGCACAAACAATCAACAAGTGGGATCTCTTCTTATTAAAAAGCTTCTGCACAGCAAGAAAAACCACCAGCAGTGTAAAGAGACAACCCACAATGTAGGAAAAAATCTTCACCTGCTCTTCCTCAGACAAAGGTCTACTATCTCGAATCTATAAAGAAATTAAAAAGATCAGACCTCCCAAATTTAAAGACCCAATCTGAAAATGGGGATCTGAAATGAACAGACATTTCTCACACAAAGAAGTAGAAATAGCAAATAAGTACTTGAAAAACTGTTCAACATCGCTGGTCATTCAAGAGTTGCAAATGAAAACAACACTGAGATTCCACCTCACTCCACAAAGAATGGCTGCTATCATGAAATCAACCAATAACAAATGCTGGCGGGGCTGTGGGGAAAGAGGAACCCTGCTCCACTGCTGGTGGGAGTGTAGACTGGTGCAAGCACTGTGGAAATCAGTATGGAGATACCTCAAAGAACTAGGACTGAAAGTCCCATTTGACCCCGTTATTCCCCTGCTGGGGATCTTACCCCAAAGAATTAGAAGAATCATACCACAGTGATATATGTGCACCCATGTTCATAGCAGCACAGTTTGTGATAGCTAAAACTTGGAAACAGCCCAAATGCCCATCAACTGGAGACTGGATAAAGAAAATGTGGGGTTTTTTAATAATAAAATGGAATACTATTCAGCCATAAAAATGAGAAATTAGAGACATTTGTAGCTACATGGATGTACATTGAAGTGATACTCTTAAGTGAAATAAGTAGGACACGTGTGTAAATACTGAATAGTTTCTCTGGTGTGAGAAACTGAAAGTGTAAATAAGGACTAAAAGGTATAATAGATAATGTGAAATAGGAAGAAAATGGGCAAAGAGGATGGGGTAGTGGGAGGGGTAGGGGAAAGGAAAGAAGGGAAAGCAATTAATGTGAGAAAATGAAAAAATGGAAACAAAGTCTTTGTAAATAGGGAGGGATGGAGGGATTGAAGGAAGGGCAGGGGAAGGGGGAAAAATAAGAACCAAGAGAGGTTATGTAAAGGTGCAAATTTCCTGTGATGAATGTCATTATATTGTACACCAAAAATGTACCAATAAAATTAATTTTAAAAAAGAATGAGAAATTAGAGACGTTTATAGCTAAATGTATGCACATTGAAGTGATACTCTTAAGTGAAATAAATAGGACATGTGTAAATACCAAATAGTTTCTCTGGTGTGAGAAACTGAAAGTGTAAATAAGGACTAAAATGTATAATAGGTAATGTGAAATAGGAAGAAAAGGGGCAAAGGGAAAGGAAGTGGGAGGGGTAGGGGAAAGGAAAGAAGGGAATGGGATTAATATGAGAAAATGGAAACAAAGTCATAAATAGAGAGGGGTGAGGGGTTGAAGGGAGGAAAGGGGAATGGGGAAAAAATAAGCATCAAGATATATTATATAAATGTACACATCTGTAATGATGAATGTCATTATATTGTATACCTAAAGTATACCAATAAAATTAATTTTAAATAAATGAAAAAGGAAGTCCGTGCTAGTTCTCCTGTTGTATCTCAACAGTTACAGTCACAATGTGTGGTAACTGATCAGTTACAATAATAAGGGCATTAAATGTGTGCACAGAAAAATATGTCACATAGGGTTTGGTATTATCTGTAGTTTCAGTTGTCTATTGGGCATTTTGATACATATCCCCTGTGACTAATGGGGACCACTATAGTTCACTCCTTTTTATTAGCCAGTCCTTGCTATATATTTTAAACTCATTAGTGTGTAGTAAATTAGCTGGTATTTTTATGAAATTTTCACAAAAGTATTTACTATGTTGTGGATGTTGTACAAAGTAGCAGTGGCTCACTTGTGTTATCACTTTCTGTGATACTCTGAACTGTTTTTTGATTTACTATACCAATTTTTTCTAGTTCAGGACTTATTCTGGACTGAGACACTCCTTTGACATGAGGTAAAGAAAGCATAAACCACTGGAATCCCCAAATTACTTCTGAAAAGTGCTCAAAAGTTAAATCTGCACATATCTTTGAGCAGCATGAAGAGCATGCTGGCCTACAGCATCTCCTTCCCCACCTTTCCCATCCCTTCCCCAACTTGGACTCCACCTAGAGTACATGGTGGTTTTAAAATCCATTTTAGGAGATATGGCTGGACAGGATTAGGCACTACATTAAAATGCATTTTTCTTAAAAGTTTGATATTTCCTCCACAACCTATGCTTTCACATATTTGGATGTAATGAGAACATTTGAAATTAATGAATTGAGAAATGAAAGTATTAACATTTTAGGTTCAATCAATCAGAAAGACATTTTCCCCATACTAAATAGTTTTATGTGTGAATTTCCAGGCAAATGCTGGGAACGTTGGCCCAGTGGTATTGAAGTTCAATGGCTTTAGATTTTAGGACCTGAAAGAACCCCCAAGATGATATTTTGAAGGTAGATAGAGGTTGGCCAGTTCCCTTGCACTGGCAGCTTTGTCTCTGAGGAAAAACCTCCCTTTGTTTCTGTCTACTTTCCCTTTGGGTTTCTATGAGCTACTACTGAGCCACCAAAAATTTCAGGGAACCCTGTTGCCTGAGTCTATCAAGATACCAGCTTTGTTTGATTGTTAGGAAGTATGTTATCTTTGGCTATTGACTCGATTTTCCCTGTGGAACATTCTCATTTTAATCCTCTTCTGCCAGAACTACACATTTCAAGCTGCTGTGACACACAATGTTACCATAGTTTTATTTCAGAAGATTTGTTCCCTTCATATCAGGGAAGGGTTGCTACCATGGACAAGTAAACTCAAATACAAAAATGCATTAAAAGTGAGCTATTCGGACTATTTTAAGCCCTGACTCTAAAATGTCATGAAGTTATAGTGAGAAATATAAATAAAGGAAGCAAGCTCTGGAAAGAGAGTCTGGGCTAATCTGGATAGTTTTTGCTCTGCCTGCCTGGTTTCAAAATAAACAAATCTAAACAACTGAGCCATTTAAGAAAAACTCTGTTGTGCATAAATTGAGAGATACTTCCCATATTTGTAGCCCCCTGGGAAGGATGGAGGGGGCCCTCTTTTCTGTGGCTTCTCCATTACTCAGAAACAGAGAATTCAACTTGAGGACTAACAGCCTTGAGCAGCCCCACCCAGGGCTTCCTTCACAGCTCAGGACACTAATGCAGAAAGCCCATAGCTCTGAAGAATATGAGAGTTCAAAAAGGTAACAGGCAAGTGAGGGCCCTAATCAGGATTAATTTGCTATGTTCAAATTATTTCAGTACAAATCAAGAGCCTTTCTGTCTCAATAATAAGAGAATATAATTTTCAATCAACAGTATCATTAGCTTTTCGATACCAACTGTAGCTAGCTCCAGTCATCTCCTAGACACTTGACTGAAGATTAGGGTTGGATAAACATTAGAATTATTTCTCTCTGGTGTTAATTGTATAAATCCAGCCTTTATAAAATCATGGTGCCTTATAGCTATAAGAAGGTTACTAAACACACTGCTGCACTATCATTTTATATGTGAAAACTCCATCTGTTTAAGTAGTAAAGAGAATTCCTTAGAGACAAAAAGAATTCCTTAAAGTTGTTTTTGGGGGGAATGATCACAATGTACATTAAAATACACCAATAATGGACATTTTAAGAAAGAAATTATAAAAATGATCCCATTTAGGATAGTTACAAAAGTTAGCTAGGAATAAATTTAACTAAGAAAGTGAATGATCTGACAGAAAATTACAAAACACCAATAAAAGAAATGGAAGGTGAATTGAAAGTGATATTTTTGTGGGTTGAAAGAATTAATATTGTTAAAGGGACTACCAAAAGTGATTTACAAATTGAATTCAGTCATCATGAACATGGCAATGGCATTCTTCACAGACCTAGATAAAATAACCCTAAACTTCATATAGAAGCACAAGAGGCCCTGAATAGGTACAGCAAACTTCAACAAGAACAAAACTGGAGTCATCACAATACCTCATTTCAAGACAGGCATCAGAGCTGTAGTCTTCAAAACAGCAAGGTATTGTCATAGAAATAGACACAGACTGATGGAGCAGAATATAGATACTTGAAATAAACCCATTCATTTACAAATAACTGATTTTTGACAAAGGTGTCGAAACCTACATGGGAATAATTGTTGCTGGAAAAACTGGATATGCACAGACAAATTACTGAAACTTGAGCTTTATTCTTCTTCACACTGTACACAAAGCAACTCAAATGAACCAAACACTTACATGTGAGAACTGAACTATAAAACTACTAGAAGAAAACAAGAGAAACATTTCAAGACACCAGCATAGGCAATGATTTTTTTCCCTATGACCCCATAACTACAAGCAATAGAAGCCAAAACAAACAAATTGAATCACATCAAACTAAAAAGTGTATGCACAGCAAAGGAAATAATCAACAGAGTAAAGAGACAGCTTCCAGAATGGGAGGCAATATTTGCTTCTATTCATCTGATAAAGGATGCATGTCTAGAATATCTAGAATACATAAGGAACTTAACAAAAAATACAAGAAATCTGATTTTAAAATGGGATCTGAATAGACATATCTTAAAACCAGAAATGCAAAAAAACCCCAGAAATGCAGGTCAACAAATATATTTTTTTAATTAAATATCATTAGCCATCAGGAAAAGAGAAATCAAAACAACAATGACATATCATCTAACTTCAATAAGAATGGCTATTGCTAAAATATAAAAACAAAATTCTGGTGTTATACAACACATCAGAATGACTATAGTTAACAATAACCTATTATATACTTCATGAAAATCTAGGAGAGGAGTTCAAAGGTTCTGAATGTAGTGAAATGAGTGAAAGGGAAATGCTAATTATACTGAGTGGATCAGTAAATGAAAATGTCACACTGAACCCCATCAATATGTACAGTTAATACATGTCCTTAACAGTCTTGAAATTAGCAGATAAAAATCACAAATCATATAAATTCATTTAGTCCTGTAAACTAGAAAAGGAATTGGTTTTGAGTTAGTGGAGGTGATTTGACAAACAAAACTATTTCTGCCTATCTTTTTCAGCATTTTGGGGGTCACAGCATCAGTTACATTGAATTTCATTAAACAAACAAGATTAACACCGTCTGTTGTCCCTGGCAGTGCATTAAACGTGACATTGTACCATGGGAAAAGTGGACACAATCCTTATCTTATAGAGTTTATAATTTAGAAGCAAAACTAAGAGATCAAATACATTTTGCCAAAACTCAAACCTCAGATTTATTACACAACAAAAATGTGATAATGATTGTTTTGTCTCTTGAAAACATAAAAGCATCAATACTTTTTAAGTTCAACAATCAGCTCAGACCTTTTTAAACTTTCACTGTTGTTGGTCTGGGGAAGAAGTCCACCTCTTCCTAACTAACCACACAAATAGAGTATGACTTAAGGTACAAAATACTGTGTCTTTGTCAGGAAGCAGGTAGAAAACACACATCTACTATAGTGGAGAGAGCTGGTCACCTTTGTCATTCAGTGAAAGCAGTTAAAAATTGCCAGCTCTGGTTGGCATGGCAGACACACATTCCTGGCTTGTTGGAACACATAGCAGGTGGATAGTGTTGTATACATGAGAGCCAAATTCTAAGTTGAGCTAATTAGTCTATTATCAAAGTTGGAAGAGAATAAAGTTCCAAGAAAAGAAATGCTGTACTTGACACCTGTGATCTGGGCTTCCATCAGTTTGGGGTCTTCTGGGCAGAAGCCAGCTGTTGCTACCAAGCAGGAGCCAGAGCATAATGAAGACCATGGGTCTCTCCTTTGCTGGTTCACTCTACAAACACCGCTGAGTGTGGGGGAAGCCTGGGGTGGAAACTGGATTGGGGGCTTCCTTCCCCCACACAGCCAGCTGTCATGGTGAGGGGCACTGCGAAACCATGGAGACCTTCAAGGGAGAGAAGGAGACTTCCACCTTATTAATCCCGTCTTCAAAAGAGAAACCATTCTTCATGACTTGAAAAGCAGCCTATTTCTAAACCCCTTGTGGCTCAAGTTCTAAAGAGTTGTCAAAACACTTTCTTCATCAGGCTATAAATGCAAAATAGCCATGACACCCTCCTACTGCCTGTTAAACCAACAGAATTAAGCAATTAATCTCAGAGTCCTCCAAATGGCACTTGTTTTTCCTAAAAAGAAAGAAGTAACATCATCAACTCAATGTATACTACAAAGCTAGAGTAAATTGAAGGGTGAAATGACTAGAGGAGAAATACCAGCACCTTCTGGTTTATTTTCAATTAATAAATTAGTGATGGCATGGCTCACATGTTACTTCCCAATCAACCATATTTGGCAGAGCCCTCTTTGTTCCTCTGAAGGTTAAATATCTATGCCTTTGTGTAGTGGGCAAGGTGATGCATTCCTCTCTACATTTATGTTAACTTCATTGCATCTCAATTATCACAAAAAGGTTTTCCCATAAGTTTTTTGTTTTTTCTCCAACTTCTAATCAATTAAGAAACCTAATGAGAAATAATAATATGAAAACACTTCATGATCAGTTTAAACTTCATGGCCTGTGGTTTCCTTTTTAGTTCAGTCTTCCTTAGTAACAAATGATATTGACAATAATGGTCATTTTCCTTTTTATTCAGGCTCCCTGGGCTCTCTACAATAGTGTCAAATATAAACAAGACTGGTAGAAAACAAAATCTATTTATGTACTTGCTGCCATAAAATAATAAGTTTAAAGTCAAATCAAATTAAAGTCAAGTGATTGATCTACATAGATCAGTTTCACAACATTTTTATGATTGGCCCTCAGGCATACTTTTCAATATATTTTTTCTAATCTCTTCCAGTCACTTTTAATAACACAGATACACTGTGCATGTGTTTATGTATTTTGGTCCTTTTGGGGCACCGTGAACCATCTTTATTCAGCTGCCCAGGCTGGCTGTCTGTGATGGCAGCCTGAGCACATTAATACACTTACTCACTGTTCTTTGGGATCATTTATTCTTCTTTAACAAACGTCTTTTAATAAATATGTTCCTATCATTACTTAAATGGAGTAAACACGTATTTATTTCAATTAAGGGAGCAAAATTGTACCTTTAGTGTACAGGAATTAAAAGAAAGCCTGATGAAATGAAATTGGGTCCTCTTATGACTGATTCTTTAGTTGGATACTCTTTAATGGCTGGATTCCAGTTCGCTATGCTACTTATCTGTGTATGATTCATTAATTACTTAATTAACCTGAGGTATCATTCCTGCTTAAGTGGTAGCTGTAAAGAATACTCTTGGTCTTCCACAGTCTTCTTCCTCATAACTATTTAACATGTGGATGGATATTTTGTCTGCTTTAGACTTCACAATGAAGAGTTCAAGGGCCACATCTGATATATCCTGGGACACAGTGAGACAGAATTTCTAGCCGAACTAAGTATGGAAGGAGAAACACCACTCTGGCTTGATGCCTCTCTTATGCACCATGTTTTACTCAGAATTTTATATTTATGTTCAAGCGATGACTAAGGCTAACTATTTGGGCTCTTAAAATGGAAATGTGTAGAAATTTGCATTAAATTTTCATAAATGTTTACCTTTAAAGATTGGTATTAAGGAATGCCCAATCATATGTGCAAGCTCATAAATATATGGGCAGAAGTTGAGTTTCTAGAGGTTATTTTTTTTCTTTTATTTTATTGGTACATTTTAGGTATACAATATAATGACATTCATCATTGGAAATTTGCACCTTTACACAGTCTCTCTTGGTTCTTATTTTTCCCCATTCTCCTGCCCTCCCTTCAACCCCTCCATCCCTCCCTATTTACAAAGACTTTGTTTCCATTTCTTCATTTTCTCATATTAATTCCATTCCCTTCTTGCCTGTCCCCTACCCCTCCTACTTCCCCTTCCCCTTTGCCCCTTTTCTTCCTATTTCACATTATCTAATATATCTTTCAGTCCTTATTTACACTTTCAGTTTCTCACACCAGAGAAACTATTTGGTATATACACGTGTGTCCTATTTATTTCACTTAGGAGTATCGCCTCAATGTGCATCCACTTAGCTATAAATGTCTCTAATTTTGCATTTTTGATGGCTCAGTAGTACTCCATTTTATAAAAAAAAAACCCCACATTTTCTTTATCCAGTCTCCAGTTGATGGGCATTTGGGCTGCTTCCAAGTTTTAGCTATTACAAACTGTCCTGCTATGAACATGAGTGCACATATATCACTGTGGTGTGATTCTTTTAATTCTTTGGGGAAGACACCCAGCAGTGGAATAGCGGAGTCAAATGGAACTTCCAGTCCTAGTTCTTTGAGGTATCTCCATACTGATTTCCACAGTGCTTGCACCAGTCTACACTCCCACCAGCAGTGGAGCAGGGTTCCTCTTTCCCCACAGCCCCGCCAGCATTTGTTATTGGTTGATTTCATGATAGCAGCCATTCTTTTTGGAGTAAGGTGGAATCTCTGCGCTGTTTTCATTTACATCTCTTGAATGATCATTGATGGTGAACATTTTTTCGTATGTTTATTTGCCATTTCTACTTCTTTGTGTGAGAAATGTCTGTTCATTTCAGATGCCCATTTTTGGTTTGGATCTTTAAATTTGTGAGGTCTGATTTTTTAAAGTTCTTTATAGATTTTAGATAGTAGATCTTTGTCTGAGGAATAGCTGGTGAAAATTTTTTCCCACATTGTGGGTTGTCTCTTCACACTGCTGGTGTTTTCTCTTGCTGTGAAGAAGATTTTTAACAAGAAGAGACCCCACTTGTTGATTGTGCTGGTTCATGGGCAACTGAGGTTTTGTTCATAAAATCTTTTTCTACACCAATGTCTTCAAGAGTTCTACCTAACTTCCATTCTAGTTGGATCAGTGTTTCTGTTTTAACATTTAGATCTTTAATCCATTTAGTTAAGTGCATGGTGAGAGATATAAGTTTAGTTTTAGTCTTTGGCAAGTTGAAACCCAATTTCACCAGCACCATTTATTAAAGAGGCTATCTTTCCTTCAGTGAGGGTGTTTGGCTCCTTTGTTGAAGATGAGATGGCTGAATGTGTCTGGAATTGTTTCTGCATCTTCAGATCAGTTCCACTGGTCCTCATATCTGTTCCTTTGCCAGTACTATGCTGTTTTTTATCACAGTAGCTCTGTAGTATAGTTTCAAGTTGGGGGTTGTGATACCCCTGCCATGTCTCTGTTGCCTAGAATTGCTTTTGCTATTCTGGATCTCTTCTTGTTCCAAATGAATTTTTGGATTGTTTTCTCAAGGTCCTTGAAATATGCTGCTGGGATTTCAATTGGGATTGCATCGAATCTATAGAGCAGTTTTGGAAGTATGGCCATGTTCATTATGTTGATTTTTCCTACCCGGGAGCAAGGGATGTCTTTCCATTTTCTGATATCCTCTTCAGTCTCTCTTTTCAAAATGCTATAGTTTTAAGAAAAGAGGTCCTTGATTTCTTTCATTAGGTTGATTCCTAGGTATGTCAGTATTTTGGATGCTAATGTGAAAGGAATTGTTTGCCCTATTTCTCTCTCAGTGAGTCTGTTGTTCATGTAGAGGAAAACTATTGATTTTTGTGTGTTGACTTTGTACCCAGCTACTCTACTGAATTTGGTTAATAAGTCTAGAAGACTTTTTGTGGTGTTATTGAGGTCTTCTATATGGAGTATTGTGTCATCCGCAAATAATGACAATTTGACTTCTTCATTTCTTATCTTTATTCCTTTTATTTCTTTCTCTTGTCTAATTGCTGTGGCTAATGTTTCCAAAACTATACTGAATAGGAGTGATGATAGTGGACATCCTTGTCTTGTTCCTGATTTAAGTGTAAAGGATTTCAGTTTTTGACCATTTAGTATGATATTGGCTGTTGGTTTTTCATAGATGGCTTTTAACAGATTGACATAAAGACCGTGTATTCCAATTTTTTGTAGGTTTTTTATCATAAATGCATGTTGGATTTTGTCAAATGCTTTTTCTGTATCTATTGAGAGGATCATATGGTTTATGTCCTTGGCTTTATTGATATAGTGTATTACATTGATTGATTTGTGTATGTTGAATGATTCCTGCATCCCTGGGATGAATCCCACTTGGTCAAGGTCTATGGTCTTCATGATGATCTTCTGCATTCTATTTGCCAGTATCTTATTAAGGATTTTTGCATCTGTGTTCATTAGTGAGATTGGCCTAGAGTTCTCATTTTCAGTTGGGTCTTTCTTTGCTTGGGGATCAAAGTAATGCTTGCTTCCAGGAATGAATTCGGGAGTATTGTTTCCCTTTCAATTTCATTGAAGAGTTTAAATAGTAGTGGCTGTAGTTCCTCTCTAAATGTCTTGTAGAATTCAGCAGTGAAGTCATCAGGACCAGGGCTTTTCTTAGTTGGTAAGCTTTTAACTATGTTTTTAATTTCATTGATTGATATTATGTTGTTTATAATTTTTAGGTCTTCTTCATCAACTTTGGTAATTCATATGTATTTAGAAATCTGTCCATTTCTTCTGTGTTATCCATCTCATTGGTGTATAGGATCTTGAAGTAGGTATTGATGATCTTCTGGATTTCTGCTGGGTCTGTTGTAATTTCACCCTTTTCGTTTCTAATTGCATGGATTTGGGCCTTTTCTTTCCTTTTTCTGATAAGGCAGGCTGAGGGTTTGTCAATTTTGTTTACTCTTTCAAAGAACCAAGTCTTGGCTTCATTGATTTTTTGTATCATTCTCTTAGTCTCCATTGCATTGATTTCTGCTCTGATCTTTATAATTTCCTCCTTTGTATGAGCTGTGGGTTTGTCCTGCTCTTCTTTTCCTAGAAGCTTGAGGTTCAGCATCAGGTTGTTTAATTGGGCTCACTCTGTTTTCCTAATATGAATATTCACTGCTATGACTTTCCCTTGTAAGACTGCTTTTATTGTGTCCCAAAGATTCTGATATGTTGTATTGTCATTGTGATTTAATTGTAGAAACTGTCTGATCTCTTCTTTAATTTCCTCTGTGACCCATTGGTTATTCAGAAGTATGTTGTTCAATTTCCACGGGTTTATGAAATTTTTGTGATTTCTTTTGATATTGATCCCCAATTTCACTGCACTATGGTCTGATAATATACAGGGGATAATGTCCATTCCTTTGTACTTACTTAAACATGTTCTATGAGTGAATATGTGCTCTATTTTGGAGCACGACCCATGTGCAGCTGAAAAGAATGTGTATTCTGATTTGGTGAGGTGAATCACTCTGTAAACATCTGCTAAGTTCATTTGTTCAAGATTTTGATTGCATTCTAGTATTTTCTTGTTTATTTTTTGTCTAGTTAATGTATCTATTTGTGACAGTGGGGTATTGAGATCCCCCACTATTATTGTATTAGTGCATATATGACTTTTCCTGTCTATTATTATTTGTTTTATATAGTTGGGTGCACTAGTGTTTTCTACATATATATTTATGATTGTCATCTCTTCTCCTTGGATTGTTCCTTTTACAAGGATGTAGTGTTCTTCTTTGTCTCTCTTGAACAGTGTGGGTTTGAAATCCGCTTGCTCTACAAACAGGATAGCTACTCCTGCTTTTTTTTTTAGTTCCCATCACATGGAGTATTGTTTTCCACCCTTTAACTTTCAGTCTATGAGTTTCTTTTTGAATTAAGTGTGTTTCTTAAGAACAACTTTTTTTTTTTGTACCAGGGATCAAACTTGGGTCCTTGTGCTTGCGAGGCAGGTGGTGAAACCACTGAGCTAAATCTCCAGCCTCCGAGTGTGTTTCTTCTATGCAGCATATTGTTGGATCTTGCTTCTTGACCCATTCTGGCAGTCTATTTCTTTTGATTGGTGAATTGAGATCATGAACATTGATGATTATAAATGATATGTATTGACTTATCATTGTCATGACTTTTTCTTTTTGTTGGATTCTCTCCCTTTTCTTTTAATTTCTTGATGTGCCCAACAGATTCATTCTGCTAGGCTTCCTGGGGTTGTGATCCTCATTGTCTTTTCCTAGGATTTTGTCTAAAATTTTTTGGAGTGCTGGTTTGGTATTCATGAAGTTCCTAAGGTGCTCTTTGTCACGAAAGTATCTTATTTCTCCATCCATTTTGAAAGATAGTTTTTCAGGGTACATCAATCTGGGTTGGAGGCTGTTTTCCTTTAGGGCTTGTAATATGTCACTCCAAGCTCTTGTTGCCTTGAGGGTTTGCACTGAGAAGTCTGCTGTGATTCTGATGGGCTTTCCTTTATATGTGATGTGTTTCTTTTCTCTAAGTGCTTGTAGAACTTTGCTCTTCTCTTGGGTTTCTGGAATCTTAACTATTATATGCCTATGTGCAGATTTTTTTTGAGCAAGGCTAGTTGGAGTCCTGTATGCCTCGTTTGTCTGTATGTCAAGTTCTTTTCCCCTGCTTGGGAAGTTTTCTGCCATCACTTCTGTGAAGAGTATTTTTATGTCATCTGCACTCTCTCCTGTTTCTTCATTGACTCCAATCAGTCTTATGTTAATTTTCTTTGCATCATCTAGCAGCTGCTGGATTGATTTCTCATGGTCCCTTAGTATTTTAAAGAAATTTTTCTTTTCCTGGTCACAAATTGCAATCTTATCTTCTATATCTGAAATTCTGTCCTCACATTGGCTCATTCTGCTGTGTAGACTTTCAATGGAGTTTTTAATATACTGGAAATCTGTTTGCATCTGTTTTATGGATTCTATTTGTTTCCTCTGTTGGGATTCCATCACGTTCCTCAGCTCCTCTCTAGATGTATTAATCATGTCTTGCACTATGGACACAATTTCTTCTGTTATCTGAGAAATTATTTCTGATTTCAATTTTTCCAGATCCTCTTTTGTTGCCAGTTCGGGGAGTCCAGGTGGTTGAGTATCAGTGTTCCATCTCATTTCCCTTTGAAGTTGCTGCTGGTGATCTGGAAGTCTGGTTTGGAGACTTGTTTATGTGTCTTCTTATTTCGATCAGGAGTGGGGTGGTGTTGTGGGGGGGTGCTTCTGGTGCCTGTGCAGCTCACCTCCTCCACACTGGGAGCAGTGATACGGCAGCCCAGAAGCTTCCTCTGTGCTGGGAGTGGTCTCTAGTGCTTATTACAGCACTGGAATCATGTAAGATTGTCCCTGGTCTTTGAGAAATAGCATAACCCTCATACCAATTCAGCAGCTGCTGGACACAGCACAGAGTCATGATGACTCTCCAGACCTTTGAGCTGATGAGACTCCTCACACGCTGAGTTCTCCATGGTCCTCAGAGGTAAAGCAAGGAGATGTACTCACCACTCATTCTTTATTCTAACCATCACAGTATGTAACTTTCAGAATGAACATTGTTCCTTTTTTTTTTTGGTACTGGGGATCCAACTCGGGTCCTTGCACTTGTGAGGCAGGCAGCATAGCTGCCGAGCTAAATCCCTGGCCCCGTACATTGTTCTTATTCCCAGAATGCTACTCATGTTACTAATGTTCATACAGTAATATGCAAAATCTTGATTTATAACAATGCAAAAACCCCTTGAGTAAGTCTATTTAATGTTTGCATTTCCTTTAAAAACATTAAGTGAATTTAAAGTCAACATCTCTACTAGTTCCTTTTCGAATTCCCACAGGCTTACTCATATGCATACCAATACCATTAATATTTATTAAAAATAAATGTGAGAGATTTTATTAATTTAATATAGAATAATCTCCATAGGGCCATTGCCATTTCTTCCCAAACTGAACCCTGTAGAGGATGCCAGGCAGTGCTGTGAATGAGGAGTTTGTGTTTTTATGTCCCTAATCTTGATGTTAAACATCACATTTACTGGAAGAGGATCTGACTTTTTGGAGCATCTCTTAACTAGATCCATTCTCCCTCTGACTTTCATTAGAATTAATTACTTGCCTCACTTCAAAGTGGCATGCATTCTCCCTCCAAAACTGCATAAAATATTTTTTCTGATATTTATAAGATTCTCTAAGAGGTAAATTACTCCAATAAAGCTGAAATCCAGGGATTTTCCCCCAGGTAAGTAGACTAAATTTGTATTGTTGTAATGTTAACAAATGCCATTCCTCAGGTCCTTCCACCTTTGGCTTTTCCCTCTTAATTCATCCCAATTTACTTATTTCTTGCCATATTACTCAGACACACATGCCCACATCCATGCACACATATATCCACACACATTCACACACACACACCCACACACAAAGAGTGACCCTTACCTCTCCAACAAATTCTAGTGGACTGGGAGGGCATAAAAAGAGAAGCTGAATTTAAGTACAGCTGGGAGACACATAGAGACTTTTGTCAAATGTTTATGTGGCACAGTCTCCCCACAAATAGAGACAACTAGCCTCTAAATACACTAGTGATTTTTTTCATTGTGTCCAGCTTGAGATTTGTTAAGTTTGTTGTATATATAGATTTATGTGTTTTATTAAAATCAAAACATTTTCAGAGGCATGCAAATGGGTATGTTCCCCTGGGACAGGGACCGTGAACCTTTTAGAAATGAGTGCCCAAATTGCAACCCAAAACCCACTTATTTATCACAAAATGTCAACATTGCAATTAAATCTGAATACTGAGATTTTAATGTAGATTTTTTAAAAACTCATCAATTAACATATTTTGTTTTAAAAGAAAAACAAATAACATGAATACCATAATTTTGCCATCATTGCCCCAGGAAAAAATGACTTCAGCCTCAATTTATCATGCCCTCTAACAGCTTTCACTTTTTACCTTTCATTTATTTAGAACCCCGCCTCTGGAAGGTTTTTCCTGTTAAGCACCTTGAAACTGCAAGTGTTCCTGATATGTTCTAAGGAGGATGTCACAAGTTAAGGTTCTCCAGAGAGACAGACTAACTGGATGGATGGATGGATAGGTGGGTGGATGGATGAGTGAGTGGATAGATGGGTGGGTGATAGAGGATGGGCTGCTGTGATTATGGAAACTGCTGAATGGCCCTACCACTGAACATCTGTAAGTTAGAGACCATAGGGTGCCAGTAATATATTTCAGTCCAACTCCAACTCCAAGGCCTCGTCACCAGGGAGGTTGATAGCATAATTCATTGAGGCAAACCCTGAGAAGAGGACAATGGGGGCCACTGGGGCAACTCTTGCATCCCAAGAGCAGAGAGCCTGGAGTTCTGATGCCAAAGAACAGCAGGAGGAAAGAGTCTCAGCTTCAGAAGAGACCGACAGGAAATCTTTCCCTCTCTTTTCTTCAGTCCAGCCTCAGCTGTCTGGACCTTTACACTGACAGTAAGTCTTTGTTCAGTTGCTCACTCATGCACCAACCCACCCAGCATTCATGCTCTATCAGTCTCTAGGTTTTCCTCAGTGTGCTCAAGTTGACACCTGAATCAACCATCACAAGCACCTTGAGTCTGCAAGAATTTCTATTCTGTTTTTAAGGAAACAGGAATTTCTATTCTGTTTTTAAGGAAATAGCTCTCTAGTCTCTGTAGCTTGGGAATTCAGCAAAGGTACTGAAGTGTATATTAGCCAAGGACTGAGATTCCTTAAATATCTAGGTATTTTGTTTGTTTCTCTTGTTAGTTTTGGTCCATTGTGACTGCTTCTGAGTTCTCTGTTTCCTTTGTATCCCATCACGGACTCTCTGTTCCAACGAACCCAGATTCTTAAACATTAGTCTGCCGCCCAAGCTGGCAAATCCTCCATTGAGGAGTGGGTCCAGGTTTCCAGTTCCATTCTGAAAGATCTCCCTCTGTAATTTCAGTACTTCTAGGACTCCTTGCTGCTATAGCTCCTCGTAGTTTTCAAAACTGTAATGTTTATAACTTATTTTAATTTCCTAGTTTGTTTGTTTAAATCAAAGAAAATATTGGAATGGCAGAAACTACTCCAAACTATTCCAAGACAGAAATCTATGGTATAGTTACCACTGTCAAAAAAGTCCCAATTGACTTAATTCTGCATAAAATTCCCAAGTCAAGAGTGACTACAAAGTGAGTGAACATTTTTTAAACATACAAATGTATGAATTAGTGAAGCAGAAATAATTCATAACTTTTAAAAATCCTTAATTTGACCAAATAACATTCTTCATCAGCTAACACTACACTTAAGGAGAGGGTATTGAAAGAAGCATGAGTAAGAAAAGATGCATTTTAGTAAGACAACTATTAGAGGAATTAAGGTTATCTCAGTAGTTCTAGTCAACCACAAGACAGAAGAAAAATCTTTGCCCAAAGAGAGTAAGTATGAAGAATTACACACCTCAAAGGGAAAAAAATGTGTTTTGATTCTTTCCTAGTCATCTTGTAGAATGTAACAAGGTCCATAGAGAAAAGATTATCTTATCCTTTCTTCATTCTCAATAAGAGAGTCATAATATTTAAAAATTGACCAAGAGTGGAGGTTTTTCAGGAGTGTCCTTTGGACTTGTAAGAATTATTTTTGAGGAGATGTGGAGGAAGCCAGATGCTGCATGGCCCCAAAGTGGCTCTGCCACCTGATTTCTACACCTTTTTCCTCAGAGGTTTACCAAATAAACAATGAGGCTTGACAGAAGTGGAGTGGGCTGTTTCAAAGCCCAGTCAAAAGGACAAGACAACACCCCCTTGTTGTCTCTTAGATTAATCTCTGTGTGGGAAGCACCTGTTCCTCATGAGACATGTGACATAATGAAGGCACACCTGTGAGTTCGTGGAGCCTCATGTCAAACCCCAGCAGAAACCTGCTAGCTACCAGCCCAGGAGCTGCCGACAAACTGGGTCCCTTGGCCTCAGGCAGCATTCAGATGACTGTGGCACTCGCTGACACTGGAAGTCTTAATGAGACATCAGCTAGAACCACAGAGCTTTACCATTTCTGACCCTCGGATCTGTGTGAGATAATAAATGTTTATTGTAAAAGAACTATTTTGAGAAAGGACAATTTGTTACACAGCAAGAGACTAATAATACAAATAACTAACGTGGGTATTGCAGGGCAATTCAGGAGAGGAAGATAAGAGGCAAATCCATAGATTACTGGGGCTCTTTTTCATCTTAACATTATTTCCAACAGCCCTCAGAAGTAGTCCTACTATCTACATTCTAGATAACTGATCATTGGTTTAGAGTTCTCAAACAAATCCATAAAGATGTTATGATCTCCTTTTCTACCCTTTAAAAATGCCTTTGGCACTACTCCACATATTTCTTCAGCTTTTGGCATGTCATCCTTCTTAACACCCTCTTAACCCAATAAACTTTTTAAAAATTTATATATTAATTGATACATTTTAGGTATACAATATGTTTACATTTATCATTGGGTGCTTGTACCTGAACATGATGTATCTTAGTTCTTATTTTTTCCCCATTACCTGTGCGCCCTTCACCAGCTCCA
This sequence comes from Heterocephalus glaber, assembly GCF_053883595.1. Taxonomy (NCBI): domain Eukaryota; kingdom Metazoa; phylum Chordata; class Mammalia; order Rodentia; family Bathyergidae; genus Heterocephalus; species Heterocephalus glaber. Next base: position 8,947,463 of record NW_028258320.1, on the reverse strand, counting down.
CCCTTCCTTATTTACATAGACTTTGATTCCATTTTTTTTCTTTCACATAATTTTTCCTTTCCTTTCTTCCCTTTCCCCTTCCCCTCCCACCACCCCTCCACCTTTGGACCTTGAACAGCCCAAGTGCCCATCAACTGGAAACTGGATAAAGAAGATGTGGTTTTTTTTATAAAATGGAGTACTACTCAGCCATAAAGAATGAGAAACTAGAGTCATTTATACTTAACCCAATAAACTTTAATGGTAAGGACCAATCCTATGACTTTCAAAATAATTTTCTATTATAGTAAAAAACAAAGTTGTCAATAAAATTACTACATAGGTCATTGTGAAATATAGAATCCAAGGAAATGCAGAGAGCAAAGGAAAAATAACACTCTGGTGTCTAAGTTGTCATATCTGTAAAATGCGCAATTTCTCATGCAACCATTTAGGTCAATATGAGTGTTCAGGACACGCCTGCTGACACTGGATTCGAGTTAAGACCTTCAGAGGTTATGGCTAATTTCAAGGTCCACTCTGAGAAAGAGAGTTTTAGGTGTGGCTTTAGCAAATGTGTTATTGAACTAAAATCAGTAAATAATCTTAAGTACTGGAGGTATCTCTGAAATAAAATTATAAATAGCCAGAGTCATGCATAGCCATTTGATAGATCCTATAGGAAAGTTGAGTTCCTTAACTCTCCTCTGGCCTTGAATTTCTCCTCTGTCTGTCACAGATCAATGGGACATTTGAACAGATGGCCAAAAGCTATACAGCCCCACACAACACTTCCTCGAGACATGGAAAGCATTTCCAGAAGGTCACAAAAGTTTTAGGGGGGATAGTTGCATAACGGATCATCCTAACAATCTACAGTTGAGGTTAGGGGACACAGGGAAGAGCAAAATAAAACTCAGAGGCAGACCGGAGAATGCAGGAGAAACTTGGTTTTTGTTATTTTTTAAAATTATTTTTATTTCCTTTGCCCAAAGCCTTGTGATACAATTTTTTATTAATGATATGTCCTTGAACCACACAATGTCTTTGGCACAGTCCTATTGAGTACCATTGTAGAAATATAGAAACTGAGTTATGGAAGTTTACTTAGGGCTTATAGAAGAGAAAATGTGAATGAATGTCTAATATTCTGCATACATTTTCCTCTAAAGAAAAATTCACCATTTACTGTTTTTTTGTTGTTGTTGTTTTTGTTGTTGTTGTTACCAGGGATCAAACTCGGGACCTTGTGCTTGCGAGGAAGGCAATGGCATCACTGAGCTAAATCCTCAGCCCTCACCATTTACTTTTTAATGTACATTTTCCTAAGATTATTAGTAGACTAGATGAAAGCTGATAAAATTTTATTGATTCTAAAAAGATTCTTTTACCTTTTTCCAAAAAGATAACCACAGGACATGTCTCAATTAGGACTTCTATTCTTTTGATTTAAAAGCTATTTAAATTGGAATTAAAATGCAAACACGGATAAACTAACAAAAAATATGTGCCTCATATGCTGAAATTGACCTTCAATCTGTCCTCTTGAATAACAGAAACATAAAAAGAAAATCATCAATTGTTAGACGCTTGGGAAACACCTAACATATACATTATAATTAAGATGTAAATAGATTGTTGATGGTTAAAATGTTACGATGGAATGAGTTTTTCATATTAACTGGATTAAAAAGTGTTTAGTCAAAATATAAGCCGATGATTAGGAATCTCATTCATCAGCAAACTCTTTGAGTCACTTGCTGTATTCATGAAATAATGGAGCATAGCAGACCACCTACCTATCCTTAATGAATACATTAGACTCTAGATCTCTGAGGAAGGGGAGATGGAGCCATCAAAGGGTCTTGGAGAATAGAATTTTCCAGTCAATTCATCCAATAAAAAAGACAACATCAAAATCCTCATGATTAGAAAGAACGAGAATCAGCTGTGTGCCCTTGGTTCTTTCTTAGTCTCCTTAAATTGTGTTATATATTTAGAATTCTCAAAGCATTTCACAGATGGACTCTGCCATAGCTCTTTCCATTAACTCCTTGCCAAAGGTCTTTAGATGATCTATGACCTCCAAATCACCACCATCAGTCACAATCATTTTTCTAAGTCCAAACACGTACATCCAATCAGCTAGTGACTGTCCAGATGGGATGTCCTAAAAGAAATTCAAACTCAGTAGGTCCAAAGGTGAATTCACCACCTTTTCTTCAAAACTGCTTCTTAGCCAGGGCTCCCTTGTCTCAGCACATGACAGAACTATCTCCTCGTTTGTAAAGATGGAACCATTGTAGTTAACCTTGAAATAGATTGTTTTACACCCATACAACAACTTTTCCATTGCTTTTGACTTTGTTTCTTAAATCTTGCTATGTTGCCCTCTTCTTTCCATCTATAATACTTCCACCACCCTTGTCCAAGTTAATTGCACACCCCACTGAGCTGCCATAGCAGCCTACAGACTGCTTTCTACTCTTCACAAATGCTCCAGCAATCCATTCTCCAAAAACTGTGCAGAAGAAGCTTTTGAGAATGAAGACCTTATTATCCTGCAACCCTAACAACAATCTTACCAAGATACTTCATTGTTACTGACACAAAGGGCAAAGTTCTTAAAATAACTGAATGGCCTGTCTCTTCCTCATCCCTACCTTCCCCTCAGCCTCATCTTCCTCTCCCTGGTCCAGTGGGGCTATCTTTCCTACTATTCCAAGTCCCTGCCCATCTATGTTCCATCTTCTGTCAGTCACCAAAGTGCCCCTCAGAACCACTTTGCCCTGCCAACCCCCACCCATCTGTGAGATCTCCATCCCTAATGGCCCTTCTTTCCTGAGCCCTGGGATTAGATGAATTCCCTCCTCTGTTACTCTGGTGTTATTTTTTTTTTTCAATCATGGTGTTTATCACATTTCCCTATTAGGCATTTGTGGGATTATTCGCTTAGTGTCTGTTTGTCCACCCCCTTCCCATTCTCCTAGTCCCCAAAGACAGGGCCGTGTTTGATCTGATGACCTTGTTCTTGACAAAAGTAGTTGAAAGAGGACAAAAATAAATGAAAAGAAAAGATACAAATCAGTGTATGCATGGTCATCTACAAATGTCAAGTCAAGCCTTGTGAAATTTACAATATGACTACTTAATTCTACTAGAAGTCAACTGAAAGGATTACCCTGAGTTGTAATGCAAATAGAGAATAGATTAATTTGGAAAATAACATGCATTCAATGAGAAAGAGTTAAAGGAAGAAGAAATAAAAGCAAGACTATTTTAAACAGTCTTAAAAATTATATCAGATTCAATTTTGAAAATTCAGTGATATTTACTCCAGGTTATACCTGATTTTAAAGTCATCTTAAGGGCTACTGGGTCACATCAGCTGGACATCCACTTACATGATATTTGTAAGTAAGGTTTTTGTGTAGTATTCCCTTGACCACTATAAGGGAGGACATTCGTTTTCTGTTCATCATTATGACAAATACTACAATTTGCACAACATGATTCTCTTTTTATCTAGAACTACAATGAGACAAAGTCAAGTAAATTATTAACTATGAACCCTTGTCATTCCAAAGCTCTGTCTGATTCTTGATATTTTCTGTGACTTTTCAATAAGATAAACAACATAATTTGGCAAGCAGAAAGGTCATCATGGATATCCAAAGGTGAAATCATTGACACCAGTGCTGAGAGGAGGGAGAACATAGAGTTATTGTTAAGTAAATACAGAGTTTCAGCTTTCCCCGGAGAAAAAGTTCTAATCTGTTAGCATAATGTGCATACAGTTTAGAGTACTGTATTAGACACTTTAAAATGACTATGATGAAAAATTTTGTTATGGGCTTTGTTTTTTTCTTTTAGCATATGTTTGGGATTCATAATGAGTTCACTCATCATGAGGAATGGACACATATACATATCACATCTTAATGCTTTTTATGTTCCTTTCCCCTCCCTTCCCTCCCTTTGTCCTTCATCCCTAGAAACCCTTCTCATTTGCAAGAGATCCACCTCTCTGTTTCTTATCATCTATCTTTTATTTTGCTCTTTAAATTATTTATAATTTGAGTTTCTCATATAAGAGAAACCATGCAATATTTAATCTTCTGTGTCTGATTTAGTTTGCTTAGCCTTGTGTTCTCCAGATGCATCCATTTTTCCTTCAAGTGATTCAGATTTATCCTTCTTTATAGCAGAGTAGTACTCCACTGTGCATATATACCACATTTTTATCTATTCATCTGTTAATAGACATATAGGCCATTTCCAAGATTTAGTTATTGTGAGTTGTGCAGCTATACACATATGTATGTATGTGCTAAGATAATATGATATCTTTAACTCCTTCAGGGAATAGCAGGGTCAAATGGAATTTGTATTTTTAATTTTTATTTTTTTGAACACTCTGCAAACTGATTCCATAGTAGTTGCACTAGTTTACATTCCTACCAACAATAAAAAATAATTCCTTTTCCCCCACAGCCTCTCAACCATTTTTTTTTTAATTCATGATCATAGCCATTTTTTCGGGAGTAAGATGGAATCTCAGTGTTGTTTTGATTTGTATTTCTTTAATGGCCAAAGATGTTGACCATATTTTCATGTATTTATTGGTCATTTACTTTTACTTCTAAGAAGTGTCTATTTATTTCTATTGCCCCTTTTTGATTGGGTCTTTTATTTTGCAGTGTCTAAGTTTTTTGAGTTCTTTATATATTCTAGATATTAGAACTTGCCCAAGGAGCACTTGACAATTTTTTTCTCATTTTTAGGTTGGCTCTTCACTTTGTTGGTTGTTTTCTTTCTTGTACAGATGCTTTTAAATTTGGTATAACCCCATTTGTTGATTTGTCATGTTATTCCTTGTGCAATTGGTGTTCTGTTCAGAAAGTCCTTGCCTATACCTGTGCCTTCCAAAGTTTTGCCTAATTTATCTTCCTGGAGATTCAGTGCTTCTGTTTTAATATATAAATCCTTGATTCATTTTGATTTTATTTTAGTATAGTGTGGAGATATTGGTCTAAACTTCTCTTTCTCCTTCTCCTTCTCTTTCTCCTTCTCCTTCTCCTTCTCCTTCTCCTTCTTCTTCTCCTTCTTCTTCTCCTTCTCCTTCTCCTCCTCCTCCTTCTTCTCTTTTTTTTTTTTTGGTACCAGGGATCAAACTCAGAACCTTGTGCTTGCAAAGCAGATGCAGTGCCACTGAGCTAAATCCCTGGCCAATTTGTTCTTATTTATGTGGATTACCAGTTTTCGCAGTACAACTTACTAAAGAGGCTATTTTTGCTCCAGTGTATGTTTTTGGTCCCTTTGTTAAAGATCAGATGGCTGAATGTGCCTGGGGTTATTTCTGCATGCTCTATTCTGCATGTATGTTTTTGTGCCAGTACCACAATTTTAAACATTCAAAGTATGGGATTCACAATGATAAACTGACATATTTATGTCTGTAGAAATGTTTATATGGTTTAGCTTAAAATCTGCATGTGAACTGCTTCCTAAGAAGGAACTATTAATTTAAATATATTTATTTATTTTAGCCAACATCATAAAGACTTGTCTCATTTGTTACCAATGTGCAGATATGATCATCAAGAATAAAAGGTCAAGGTTTGGACATTTTTGCTTAAGGAAGCCCAATAAAAAATATATTCCAGAAACATTTGCATATGTAAAGCTAGAATTTAGGTCAGAGCTACTGATTAACATATATAGACACGAGGAAGCTGTGGCAGTAATGTACAAACATAAAGAAGAGCAGAAGATAAAGGATCCTTGAAAGGCATTAGCAACGTGTGGTCCTAATAAAACAAGAACTAGTGCAAGAGGAGGAAAGTTTAAAAGGTCATGGAGGCAATTCAGTCACAAATTCAGCTTAGCTAAAAGATCCAAGTCTATTCCAAGAGGCACTGAAGGAGAAATAATTTCTCCACCACAACAACTGGTTTGGTTTTCTTGTTGCTTTCTTATTTTAATCTAAAATAGATAATTCCCTCAAGAGACCTTATCTCCTGAATTTCGGAAAGCATCACTGAAGTTCAACAAATAATACTGCAGGGGGAATGAAACTACATTCAGTTCTAAAGCACAGCTTGGTAAGAAACTATTTCTGAAAAAAAATGGAATTAAAACAAAACTGGTTGCTAAAAATCACACACGACCTGAAATGCAAAGAAAGGGAAAAGTATTAAGAAAATTGAAGAGACATTATTCATGTTTTAGGAAAAAATGGATAAAGAAATTTCCATCTAACTGCTGTATAGTTATTTTTCTAATGATGGCAACCAGTTTTCATTTTTAACGGAAAGGAAATAGCAAACATCTGTATGGAAATAAATGTTTTAGGTTGTTCCTTTTAATAGTCAAGTAGAAGAGTTGCATAAAATCAAGCATTTAACACAGAACAGAGCTATCAACACTCAATTTAACACTGAGCCTGTTATTGTGGTAGTTGTCTTTAAAGATGCATATATATATACACAAATACTTTTTCAAAGGCAATACAATATGTCATGTCTGGGGGAGAATGAAAACTTAAGGCTGTAATTATAAACCCAACTGTCTGACCATTTTGAATGAAGTTTTATTTTAGCCAAAATGTTCTTGTTCTTAACTGCTTAGTTAAAAAAGATAACCAACTGAATATGCATCAATGTTTAACTGTAACGCAAAAAAAGAAAGAACAATTGGTATAAGAATCGGAAACTCAACTTAAAATAATTGAGATTGCTTTGGATTGGACAATTCCCAAAAGAAATAACTTAGTGACAAGTTAGAAACTTCTGTTCTTCTGTCCCCCCAAGATTTCTGATCAAATTTCCCACTAAAATGCAGTAATTGCTCTGCCAGGTGAGAATTTGGGGAGGGAAAATACTTTTAATGAAGTGTGGAGATGCAAGCATAAAATATATAAAGTAGAGAGATGGAGCTGGGTTTGAGAGAGAGGAGTTTGGTCTCTGGCCCTTGGTCTCCAGGTCTCTCATTCTGCATCCTGGACTGGGACATTCCAGCCTTGCCCTCCCATGGAGCCACACAGTGGGCCAGCCTGGGGCTTCCCATCATACTCTGCGCTTACCTACCTGCCCTGTGTTTGTCCTGTTCTAATTATCTACTTGTCTGTTCTTGCTGCTCAAAAGTAAGTTTCTAAAAGACAGGGGCTGTTTTAATTTTTCACCATGCCAAGTAATAAGTAACTTTTTTTTTTTTACTAAATTACTAACTTCATACCATTCTTTCCCCAGCCTAGGAAGTTCTAGGTCAATTTGTTTCCTTCCCAGTCATGCCTATATCCATTTTGGAGATAACTAGCTTCCACACTGATAATGTAATACTTAGCTATACAAGGGCCTACACCTCTAACTTTGCCCTCCAGTGAAAGAATGACCTCCATCCTGTGGCTGTGGTCTGATTATAATGTAGGAAATCAAGATCAACCCACTTTATTGTCATTCCCATAGGACATGACTCTGTGTATTTTTAATCACATTGAAAAGAATCCAATTTTTATATCACAATGACTCTGTATTAAACAATTGACTCATTGGATCCACAACAATCCTTCAATCAGATCCATCATTGGCATCACATTTAGACAGGGAAAAACAGAGAAAAAGAACCAGTTGGCAAACAATTTCACCTGGGTCTATGCTCTCAGTCCCTGCCCTTTTAGGTACGTTTCTCCACAAGAGGAGAATTGCAGCTGCCGCTTGCCCACAAGCCTCTTAGGGGAGAAGCCTCAGTGAATTTGAAAGAAACAGTGGATTTTTGAGTTTAAAGATAGAGTCCTCTAACACAAGCAACTGAACTTTGCTAGATCAGTTACCCACTCCAGGTTGATTATAATATTTGCGGATTCCCAAGGGCTGTTCTTCAATATCTATTCACAACACATGTGATACTCTTTCATGGGGTGCTTCTGAGACTCTGCTTGTCCCACTTTCAAACTGAAACTTTCCGTTATCCTCACAGCCCCAGGTGTAGAGCAGTAAAATAGGTCTTAATAAATACAAGCTAGCTGGTGAATAGCAAATGAAACATAAGGTGCTAAGAATGAGTGGGCCAGCCCACACTTTTGATGTACTTGAAGTCTGGGGTTTGGTTTATATTGTTGTATTTTCCATGCCTGAGGTGATTGATTCCATGAGCATTGTAGATGATCAGTAAATATTTCTTGAATGAATGAACAAAAGGTAAAATGAAGACTGATTTTCTAAAGCTGTCTTCAACAATTGCTAATTTTCATCATGTAAGTAATCAGACAAACATTTAGAAGACAAAGGATTATGAAAAAGAGGAACTACAAAACAAGGGAAAAAGTAGGGTAGGATACTAAAAGCATACACCAGAAAAATTCAATTACATTTTTAATAAAGGTACATGTAAATAGCATAAAAATGAGTGCTTTCTTATAAATATACTTGACCATTTTATGAAGCAGTTAATATTTAACTACAAAATGTACATTCAAAATTACTTTCCATTTTCCATTCCTTTGAATATAAACATGTTCATGTTCATAGATGCAATGCAAGGTGGTCAAAATATTTTTGTAAGATATACCAGGAGCTAGTGAAGGCCAAGTTACAGAAAGAATTCCAAGTATTGATCTGCAGATGAGAAGCGACTCATTGTAAAATTATCTAATGTTCCAAGAAGTGTGGTTCTATTTAGTTTTTAGTAATACATGAATAATGACACTATCTCTCTCAAAATGTAGTTATGAGATTCTCACGAGGTAAACTATGTAAAATATCTAGGACAAGACAGGCCATAGTGGGAGCTCAACATATACAATTGTTACAATATTAACTGATGGGTTAAGGGTACTGTGACCAAGATGAAAAAGTAGATCTCTTTGGAGTGTCACAAATAATACACTCACGAGAAAAATCCATCTCCTAATGTCATGGCAGAATGTCATGGCTGGAAAGCTACGAAGACTATTTGATGGGAAAAATAAATTATATAAAATGGACTTCAAAAGACCTAGAATACTGTCACTGACCAGTTTAGAATTTGAGGTGTTATTAATGAAGAAGCATTTCAATAAGATAGAGCAAACAAAGCAAGGGAAAAGGGGAATACAACTTTTTGCCATTCACAACAGATTTTCTTGTCCTCAGACAAGGGATGAAGAAGACCTCTATTTACTAAAAGATTAAATGGGGCTTCATATTTCCTAGACAGAACAGTAGGAGCAAGATGACTCCACTCTGTGCTGACAGTAAAGGTGAGAACTGATGGCATCTTCTCTACATTCATTAAGTAGGTAGCTTTGGAATAGTTATTTAAACTCTCTAGCCATCAGCTCCTGGATGGATACAATGGTGATTGTAGTAGTAACATTAATGTATAAACACATTAAGGGACAGTAGCTATAATTAGAGATACTGTCAATAAGGCACCTACAAAATGCAAGGACTCTGATAAATGGTCATGATTGCATTATATTGAAGGAAAAACTGCAGTTGAAATTCTGAAATGAGTGCACAGTGTTGGGAGAGTTGCATCACCTCTATAAGCCCTCAGTTTAGTCCTACGACGATGAAGCCTGCAACTGGGCATGCAGAGTCATTTTATTTATAAATGTTCAGGTGCTCCTTCCTCTGCAGAGGAGAGAACTGGGTGAAGCAGCTGCTATCTCTCTATTTAAGAGAAATTTCGTGTTCCTCAGTGACACAAAGATATGAATTCTCGTTTTGACTGTCTTTCCCTCAAACTTTCAAATTCTATCCAAGCATGCATCACTAAGTGTCCATGTATGCCCGCCTTTAATCAGTGTATAGTTGAGCATGTTGTCACTCTTGGAGAGGTTCATAAACAAGAATAATAGAAACATTTAATCTTTAGAGTGACTCAAGGATTTTACTCTGAATGAAAACTTTGTAATATATACCAATTATGATTGTTGATATATGGAAATTTTGAGTGTCTCAATCTTTGCTCAGTAAAGATGTGCAATTAATATGTAACTTGTGAAGTTTTAATATATTAGCAGCTCTTCTATTTAAATTTCATGGCAGAAGATACTAAATAAGATAATTACTAGAATTATCAGGGATAAATATGACCCAAAACTAGTTCACTTTCTCCCTTCAAAGTCTAGCTCAAGTGTGCTTCTGTAGGATTTCTCCTTTCTAATTACCCAGAGTAGTGGGTTTCATTTTTGGCATATTTGTACATGGATAAAACATATTTTGGTCATTGCTCCTCCATTACATATTTTTACTTTTCTCTTCCTCCCCTAATCCCATTCCTCTTCTCAAATAATGCTTCTCGGAGAAAAATCTATTTTAAAGTTTGTGGAGCGCAGTATTTGCTTTTGTAAGTAATAGTGTTTTAAACATGTTCTTCAAAAGTAAAGAATATTTAAAATTGGTTAATTAAACATTTTTTCAATCTTGTATCTTGCTTGATTCTGAAAGATCTTGACAACGACAAAGATGAAGTCACAGTTCATAGGTGAAGATGCTGGTTAAGGTCTAGTACACTCAGGAATTCAGTGAAGATTAGAAGTAGAGTTTGTATCTCCTGTAATGAGTTTCTCTTTACCACCTTGCTTTGGGGAAATCTACTCCAAGACTACTCTCATATACCAGGTAGAAAAAGAGGCTCTATTTTTAGAATGAAAGCAACTGAATTTATTTTCTCATGTAGTTATTAAGCCAACAGACACTGACAACCTTTAGTTCACATAATAAATGTTTTATTGAGTTTAACTTCTTGGGAGTAGGAAAGTAGATATTAAATGAAGTATATTTTCTTCTCTGGAAAAAAAGAACTTATAAAACATGCTGCCCAAAGAAAGCTGTTGGTTTAGAATACTACTGTTTTTTGAAGAACTAGATGGGACCTTAGTGCCACAGTCAGAGTCTTAAGCATCCCCTTTGCTGGTCCCCAGGCGATGAGGCTGAGAGTGGATGGGACTTCTAACGTCACTGAGGCTGCCCTGGAAGGGGGCAGCTTTCCTTGGCTCCTACCTTTGAGCAGATGGTTTTGCTTTGCGTGCCCTTCTGCAACAAAGACTATTATGGACTGCAACCTCCAAAACTGTGACCCCCAAATACCCACCCCACCCCTGCTGCTGCATGCACCCAGCACTGGGGACGGAGCCCCAGCCTCATACATGCTGAGCACACACTCTGCTATGGAGCTACATCCCCAGTTCACACCTTTTCTTTGTATGAGTCAATTGCCTCAGCTATTGGTTATTGTGACAACAAGCTGATTAATATGCTTAAATATCCAATTATCTAGTTTTATAAGACAAGAAAAGCAAGAAAAATAAAATAACTTTTTTCCAAATTACACTACTAATTAGATGCAGAGCTGGCAAGAGAAAATACGTAATTCTTTTTTCTGAGGTATATTCCTGTAACAGGCCTATGACTGTATTATCTCCAATTTCTCTTTAAGGAAGACCAGAAACTCTGCCATCTGAAGAGTAAGCAGACAAGCAGTTTAGTCAAGGGTTAATACAATTTGCTGTTTTAAATTGTAAAGTCAGATTGAAACGTAGGTGTATCTTTTAAAAGAATCACTTCCTCTCAGTACACACACTGAAATAGAGGTGGATTCTGTATCCTCTTTTCTCTTGCAGTTTAATGAACTGATATACTAATTTGTATTTAAGCAAAATAATTACTGAAAATTTCCTTTAAACATGCAAATGTTATGGCCTATTTCTATAGTGCATGAAAGAAAACTCTTGGTAGAATTATATTAGTGCATTTGAAGTTGCCTTGAAGGGGTATGCAATCTGCCTTCTACTTGGAAAAAGAAAAGCATTAATTTTGAGCCTGCTGCAACTGAAATAAGCCACTTTCCCCTCTCAAATATTATCCCTGTGCTCTCTCACACTCTCAACACAAACACACACACACACATCTAAAGGCCTTGGTTTTCCGCACAGATGCCTTTATTTAGTGACTGTGAACTGGAAACAGACTTGGCCTTTTGGGGGTTGTGCAGGGCTGTGAATTAAAGTAAAAAAAAAAAAGATAATGAAAGATGGAAGGAAAGTTCAGCTTACTCCATATTGATCTCTCAGATGGGTTTTGAACTGACAGGGAAACAGCATTGAGAAGCAGAGGCTGGAGATGGGATTTTGGAGGATTCTGGACATGCAGAAGCTTCTTTGGGGGCCAGGACATGAAGGATATGGTGGAGAATGTGGACGTTATTGCTTCTGCAAACAGCCCAGCGTCACAGAACCAGTGTCAGGAGTGTCCAGATGTAACCTCATCCTGGGCACAGTGTCCTCGTGGTGGGGCTGGCTACCATTAGATGGCCCTTGTTTGTTCCCCAGGGGTGTTCAGAAGCCAGGCAAGAAGGGTAGGAACAGAGCAAGAGACTGGTGGTCAAAGTACTGATGGTTTGCTGAGTTGCAAGTGAGATATACTGTTTGTCCCTTGTGGATGTAACTGGAGATGCTCTGAGACAGGGCATTTTCTATGCTATGCTCTTTCTCACTCTGAAAACTTTGAGATATTGTACTAATACTGTTAGATACTATTATTGCTTATTCTATTACTTACTCTTCTCACACTGAGATAACCATACACTGGAGGTGCATCAGAGGTGTGTTCTAAGCATTAGCCTAAGCATAGGCCACAAATGAGAAGATCTGAAGAGGAAAAATTAATTAGCTAATCTGTAAATTATTTAAAAGCTTGCTTTTATATTAAAATAATCAAAAAATATTTTATAAAATAAAAATCACCATATTTTTAGGACATTATATGAAAAAAGATGAAATAGCATTAAACTGTAATGAGGAACAGTGTGTCCCTGTGAGGGGCAGGTGTTGATGGGAGCACACATGGCTGGCAAATGGTTGAGAACTAAACATTCATTCACTGCTGACCAGGCTCTTCTGAGCATATCCACGACTTCTCATAGGGTGACCGAAAGACAGCTTGTGACCCCCATGTACAACTTCACTTCCTGCTAGACCTCAACTTGCCAGAAGATTCTCTGAAATGTGACATGCACTACCAGGACAGGAAGCCAGTCTTCAGCTGAGGGGATGTCACTGGTGGTGGATGGCAGGCATGCCCTCATGGGGATGTCTCACAGGGCGTTTGCCTCTCCCAGGCAGTCCTGGCTGATGCTGGTTCACATGAGGACATCAAGGTTCAAGCCTCCTGCCTAGAGAGCTTCTAATGTGTGAGGACTCCATGCATCCCATAGTGGGCCAGCTCCTCCCTAGGTCCATGCTACACTCATGCTTCCTTATTTATTTATCATGAGAGCACACTCCCCCGACCTCTGCATGCTACTCCATGTCTTAGAGATGTTTCCAGAGAGCCTAAATTAAGACAACTGCTGTATTCATTAGGGTTCACTAGAGGGACAGATTTAGTATAAAATATACTTTTGATTGTAGGAAGTATTTACTAGGTATGCTTCCAGTGACCACCTGTGGAAGGGGGGTGGAGAATACAGAACACCATCTGGATCTAAGAGAGCTGGAGGATCTGGTGGCAAGAAATTCAAAGGGATGGAGCTCACTGCAGAGTCTGCTGTGAGTCCCTGTCTGAAGGTGAAGGGTCTGTGTTGGAAGGCTAAAGAATCTTGGCTGAAGCCTGAAGGAACAGAGACAAAAATTCAAAAGCAGTGGCAAAGACCAGAGCTTCTCCAAAGAAGAAAAAGGAGAGACTTCCTTCCTCTTCCCTTTATAGTCTATCCAGGCTACAAGATTATTGGTTGGTGCCTCCCATATCTGGGCGGGTCTTCCCTCCTCAGTTGGAGTCCTACATGTCAATCCTCCACAGACATGCTCAGAACTGTGCTAATCTGCTGGGTGGTTCTTACTCAAATTGACGTCACAATCAATGACCACAAGTGCCATCTAGATTCTCCCCTCTTGAGGTATGGGTTTCATCATGGATTAAAAAAATAAAAAAAGCCAGACTGCTGAAGGGCAGAGTTAAATTACAGTATACAGACAGGCTCAAGAATAAAATAACAATATTCCAGTTCAATAAACCAAAGGAAAAGTACCCTAATCCATTGCTGAACTATTCGTGACATTGTCTTCACTTTGCATCTCACTATAGATTAATTGTTGCCTGTGTAGTTCCATTCTCACCATTCTCACCCCCATCCCTCAGGATTCCTTTATCTATACCTAATAATAAAAACCTCAGCATTTCCTACAAATCCTTCCCATGTGATAGCAACACTAGAGCATGAAGTGTGAAGCCCAAGTTCCCATCAGAGACAACCATGACTCCAAGACCGGTTCATCTCCATGTGGCCCTAACATGAAGACAGAAATAATGCCCAGCAGCGTAGACTTACAGCCAACCTCGAAGGAGTTACAACACATGAAAATCATCTCTGTATTCTCACATGGGATAAAAGTATTTATTTTGAAATCATTAAAAGAGATGTTTGTAAAGAATACTAAAGATCCAAGACTGATTTTAATTCATGCCTCTAGAAAATTAGGAGTAACTACCACACTGAAAACAATTGTAGATAAAACATGAAAGTCACCTTCATGAATAGTGCACAGAAGGAGGAACCACAAGGCCAGTGCAGATGGGAAAGTGAAAAAAGCAGAAAGTGAATGAATAGAGATGCAGACTGAGGCACATTTGAATTTCTGTTTTAGTGCCCAATCAGAGCAAGACAGACAGAGATCCAAACTGAGGAGTACAGAGGTGGGAACTCTTATGGGACAGGCTGCCTCATGACCTGGAGCAGGAGAGGCTACATCTTCAGAGCAGAGCCAAGTCTTGCAGTCCAAGAAAATGGGTGCATCTAGAGGCCATGATGCTGAGTGAAATAAATCAGACACAGAAGCTTATGAGAAACCCAAAGGATCAATAATTTAAAGAGAAAAATAAGAGAGATGGTGGGAAACAAGGAGGTAGACTCTGGGAAATTGGGAAGGGGATGTGAGGAAAGGATGACAGGGGATGGGAGGAGTAAAAGGGATTAGAATGTAATATACATATGCACCGAGTCTCCGAGAGAAATGCAATTATTATGTATTACAAACATACATTACTAAGAAAATAATTTAAAAAGAACTCCAGACTTTGAACAGGCTTAAGAGGGCTCTGAACAGGTGGCCTCCTGGGCACCCAGGAATGGCTACAACCAGCCTCTCTCAAGACCTTTCATGCAGCCGGAGGTCCAGCGTGTGCACTGTACAAACCCAGGGCAGCCCAGGAGGAAATGAAGACAAGATAGACACAGGAATAGGCTCCAAGGCCTTCAAGTATGAAAATAATCAGGTAAGGACTGCAGATCAACAGTGTTTACTGGACTTAGAAATATAATGAAAAGTGTAAAATATCTCAGGAAACAGGCAACTATAAATAAGAAAATTATCCTGCATTTCAAAAGGAGCTAAATGAACTCCTAATAAATGAAAAATACAGTACCTAAAAGAGACCTTCCCAAAGGTCTCTATTTTAGGATTAGGATTTCAACACACACATTTTGGAAAGACACAAGCATTCAGAGTGTAGCTAGTACACTGGGAAAACATGCATCAAAAGAATGGACTGTATGCACTTTTTTGATTTGTCTTTTTATTTGCATATTAATGTAATGTACTTACAAAATGTATTGCTTTTTTTACACCCACTACAATATTTATGTAAATTTATTTTAAGATTGTATTATACTAATGCTAAAGATCATTTATGAGGTGCTTCAATGTGACCAACATTATTTTAGACTTTTTAAAAATGCACAATTCTACTTAATTATGACAAAGTAGATGTCATTAAGCCCATTTAAAGATAAGGAGGGAGACTTAGGCCAAATACCACACTTCTAGATAATAACAGAGCTAGGATTAAAATTCTGTGTCCTTTACCTTCAAAATGCATCCTTCAAACTAATCTTTAGGCCCTGGGTTTATATTTTTTAATTCATTCCTTTCATGCTTCAGAAACCATAGATGCTACATAGAAAAAGAAGTTAAAATATCTGAAGCAAATTACTAGTCATATTTACAAAGCAGAGAGTTATTTCTGTAAATTATCCTAATTTTTCAAAAATAACAATTTGTAATTTGTTAATATTAAATCAATTTTAAATAAGTAGTCAATTTGCATTCATTGATTAAGATGAGTTTGTTTAATTTAATTTTTTAATAGACACAACTAACTGCTTCACACATCTCCCTATTAGAAAGATAATAAATACTGACATTGACAATATTGGTATTTACTTTTACATTTTTGAAAAGTTACATTTGCACTCTGGAAATCTGGAGAGGCTGTGATTGCCACTGTAATAGTTCCTCATGCACATCACCCCTGGACGGGGTAGGCGTTTCCCTTCGCCAGTCCAGGCCCAAGGACAGAATGATGCCGACAAAGCTGTCCTCAGGAAAGGCCCTGAGAACTGGGAATCGTGGCGATCACGTCCTCCCTTGGCCTCTTCTTGGTATAATGAAATGAGAAAATTTCATAAATTTGAAAAATGTTGCAAATTAGGAGAAACACTTCCACAGACAGTTCTTATCTGAAAAATAAATTTAGGAGTCAGGGATTTTGACCTCTAGGCCCACATCTCTATAGGAAATACATTTTCAATTTATGATCAGTAGAGTGCCCTTCAATTTAAGTGTAACCCAGAACTCTGATCTTAGTACCATACTGAGATGAGGTGAGGCTGCCAATTTTAGACCTCAAGCCAAATCCCAGGCATAGTTGGGATCAAAACAGATCCCAGTTCTTGACCATTAAGGGCCCAGCCCTGGAAAGAGACAGCATGCAAACAGGAGGAAAGTTTGAAGAAACCTGGTCACCTTGTTGTAAGGGTTGTAGAAAGTCCCAGAATGAAGATTTGTCAGTTCTCAAGTTGATCCTTCTGGCAGGTCTACGGAAGGACACCATAAGTCTGAAGGGCCAGCGAAGCTCAGGAAGATTTTGTAGACTGTGGAGGGAACATAGAATGGAAGAGATCATCCACAGTGGTGGTTCCTCTAAAGTCATGAGAAGCTCCTTTGCTGAGATGGATCATCTTGGCTTTGTCAGGCTGAGCAGGCCTTCTTTGCTTTCTTATTAGTTCCTAGGGACCTCGGGATGATGAGAGCGGGTGACATCAGCTCCTGGGAGGGGAGCAGAGTGTTCCTCCAGCCTCCTGCTCCTGTGTGACTTCTCCTCACCTCTGGAATGGTGGGGCCCTAACAGAGGATCCCCAGCTTCATTATCTTAACCTCTCCCATTTCAGCCATGACCTTCACGCCTGACCACATTCTGAGCTGGAAAGCACTGCAGATGAGAAAACCATTGCTTCACAATGTGTATTTTTATTCTTCCATTTGTGCTTCCTAACAGATGCTTAATGCTCCCTGGCATGATTAAAAATACAATGAGGTATAGCGACAATTGATTGGGCATTTCACCATTTAAGAAGTTTGCATGGTCTAATCAATCAGATACTCATCACAGTAAATCTCAGTTACATATGGAAATACTGACAGAATTAAAGAGGAAGACAAAAGATCACTGCACACACAGAGTAGATCTTATTAATATAAATTAAAGTTACATGAGACTTTAGAATACATATGTCCTTATTTTAAAATATTTGGACATCAGTTCATTGCCTTAATCTCCTCCTATCTCCAAAGATTACCAATTCTGTCCTTGACCATGTTTTTAAATTCCTTTATTACACTAGCACATTATCTCTTAGTGAGTGAAACCCCACTCAATTTAAAGGGTCTAGGAAAATATTTACATCTTCTCTCCTGCATTGTTTCAACATCTCTTCTCCCTTTCTCTATATCCCCTTGCTAAGAGAAAATAATAATAATAAAATAGTATTTGAGTTTTGCATTGTTTCTGTCAGGTTATCAAAAGTCTAGGTTTTTCTTAAACAGTCACCTCTTTTGTTCAGCTCATGTTCTTGTGTGCTCTTAGCAAATACAGTTTCTTTCATTGTCACAGGCTGTATACATAGCCCTCAGCACCATCTGAATTTGGCCAACCCCCACCTGGTAGCCCTGATTGAGGGATTCTACTCACACTGACTATTTAGTGACCCTAGCAATCATTATTGAGTGAGAGCTGGGTCACCACAACTGGAAGAGATTCCTTTAATAGAAAAACACTTCCATGAGGCCTCAGTCACACCAAGATATTTTTCTCCAACGGTTTAGACATTTTGCAATCCATATACACTATCTGAGTGAGTTGTCTTACAATGTAATACATATTTGAATTTTTTACTTATGTCTAGATTTCCCGGTGTCTGTGCCCAATTCCAAATGGAGAAGCCTTGACAGCTTCATGTCCTCTCATCTACCTGCCACGTTTCTTCTAGATGCATAAAAGCTTCAGATCATCTTCAATTTTATGAGCTATATGCTAGCCTTAATTTATTTGCCTTAATTATGCTCTTTTTGGCCCATTTATTCTCAATGCCAGCAATTTTGTCCAGATTTACCTTGCTGTTGAGAAGCATCAACGTGGCAGTGCTGTTGAGCTTCCTTAATACGGGAAGTAACAGAAGTTCTTTGGGGAATGTCCAAAGAGGTTGTTAGGAGAAAATCTACCTCTTGTAGACACTTGTTTGCACAATAAACATGCTCTAGAGACTTGGGGGCACATCAGTTCCGTGTGTGAGCAAACTATATAATCAGTTCTGCAACAGAGCAGCAGTCAGGAAGCTGTTTCCAGCATCACCTAGAAGCTCAGGGATAGCACAAGGCTGCCAGAGAAAAGACCCTAGAGACCTGTCCTCGATTTCACATTGTCATGATGCTCTCTGTTGAGAATCTGTAAGTGCCTGGCTTTACTACAGTCAGAAGAACATTGTTGAATGTAAATCATTTGGTTTGGGTCTGAGATAACTGGTATGGATCATGCTCAAGATTCATTATCCACTTCTCTGCTCCAGTGGCTTCCATTTCAGTTCACCTGCCTCTCTGTGGATCTCATGTTACCATCATCCTGTGGAATTGATGTCCTCTATCCAGGGCATAAAACAGAAAAGCAGCAAGCACAGTTGAGTTACCATCAGAAAGCAGAAAATACAAACAGGCATTCTGCAAGTTTCAGAAAAGCAGAAATTCCCAGAGCATTTCGAAAGCTTGCCTTTTTGGAGACTGCACAAGTCCAGCTATGCCAGTGGCACTGACTTTGGAAGCAGATATCCCTTTAAGAATTGAAGCTGCACAGGCTGGCAAGGGACCTGGAGAACGTGCAATTTCCAAAGCCCTGTCCAACTGCGCATTAGAAATTTGGACCAGGTCTGTGCCTGGGATGCCAACCTCATTACTGCCAGGAAGGAAGTAGCTGCTCAAATGAAAAGGAGATAAATAAGCTTCTTTGTCATACTTGTTCCAGCAAAAATATCTGAAATTCTATTTAGCATGAAGCAAATTGCTGCAAGGGTTCAGAGTTTGTTGTCCTTTTAAGGAGTCTGTGTCCAGCTACATAAGTCTCTACAAAGAACACAAGATACTGGATGTTGTTTGGTGAGCAATTTCATTGGCACCATTTTGGGATATCATCCAACTCTATTTTCAATCTTTTGGTGTAGCTTAGATTTGTTGGTAGTTCTTATTTCTATTATTTGAATCTTGTTTTCCTTGTAGCCACTCAAGTGGAATGGAGACAGCACTAGAGCTAGACCCAGAAAAGACATGTGTTGAAAAGATTTCTGCAAGCACCAGGTGGCAATTGATAGTATCCGGCGTGAAGGCAATTATGACAAGGGAAACACTGCTTCCATAGTCATGAAATTCCAGTAACTCCTCCCACCATCCACATTCAGCTGGATGTTTTCCACCCTTTTCCTTAGAAGCTAAAGTAACTCCTTGGATGGTTATTTTGTACCTAGTAGCAGAATTTCAGTCCTTCCTGCAGTAGTGTTTTGTTGGGAAACAGTGATATTAATGACACACGGCCTTCAGAGATGTTTCCCCCTGGGTCTTTTCTGATTCTGAGCATGTTCTTTGGGTAATTTTGGCTGGCAACTTTGAAAAGGCACATGAGCCATCCTTACAGAGGCCATATGACCTGACCAATAATATACAGCAACTCAGCTACTCATCAAGGACTTCAGTGATTAAAGGAACTGATTCTCTGTTCCCTCATTCCTTCTCCTTCTGAGACTGGTGCTAAAGGACCCCTGTGCCTTCTCATCCCTGCTGCAGGGCTTGGCTACAACCACCGTATTTCATGTATATCCAGAAAGGTGAGCTGTTGTTACTTACAGATGAACTGAGTTTCCTTATTGATAATCTCTTTCATTTTTCCCCCTCAGCAAACCTAACTGTAGCATATCCTTCTATTTGCTACCATTGAATCCTTTCTTCTTAGATAGACTGTAAGTCTTCAAAAGGCAAAAGGCTCTGAACTGCTTATTTCAAAATTGTAATTAAAGTTTGATTCTAAGCCCAGGTTGAGGTGTAAAAACCATTGAATATATCTTTCATCAGCAAGGGAGAAGTACTGCACAATTCTAAAAGGCTTGTCATCTTCCCAAAAGAATTTAAAGCATCATACCACAGTGATATATGCGCTCCCATGTTTATAGCAGCACAGTTTGTAATAGCTAAATCTCGGAAACAGCCCAAATGACCATCCACTGGTGACTGGATAAAGAAGATTTTTTTTTTTATAAAATGGAATACTACTCAGCCATAAAGAATGATAAACCAGAGACATTTATAGCTAAATGAATGCATATTGAGGCCATACTCTTAAGTGAAATAAATAGGACACTCGTGTAAATACTGAATAGTCTCTCTGGTGTGAGAAACTGAAAGTATAAATGAGGTCCAAAATATACAATAGATAATGTGAAATAGGAAGCAAAGTTTCAAAGGGGAAGAGGAAGGGGGGCGTGGAAAGGGAAGAAGGGAAAGAAAAAAAATATGAGAACAGAAGAAAAAACAGAAACAGAGCTTTTGTAAATAGGGAGGGGTGAGGGGAGAAATGGAGGGAAGGGGAGAAAAAACAAGAACTAAGATATATGATGTACAGGTACAAATTCTCAGTGATGGATGTGATCATAATGTATACCTAAAATGTACCATTAAATTTAATTTAAAAAATAAAGAAACAATATGGGTAAAATAGCTACCACGGAAGGCTATTTAAAAAAAAAAACTCTTGTCCAATTTTGCTGCTATTTAAGAAGTTATTTTGGGATTAAAATCCATTGATAATCATTACTTTTGAACCTGTACTCACATTTTTCAAATACATTTAAATGTTACATCTTTATTTCCCAGGAGGAAGCTAAATTTAGTCAATATTTTTCTAAGAAAACTTTTTGATCTACAATACTATACTATTAGTAAAACTTTAAATTATATAACAATGAAGTATAATCATGAGATAACTAATTGCCAAAAGTTTATCTAGATTTACACAGCAAAAATCATTTTAATAAGAAATAAATTTATGGGTGTTTTTATTTCCACTCCTCTATCAATTTTGGTTTATATAACTTCAAATTTTTCAGTTGTACAAATCAAATATTTTCACAGAAGTAGAGAATAGAATAGTGGCCACTGGATCCTGGGAAGGGAGTGGAGAGTGGAGAGATGAGAGGTGAGGTAGAATGGGCATGGGGTGAAATTGGATAGTGAGAGAAATAAAATGAGAAGAAACACAAACACCCAAAGCAGGACTTTCATTAAGGGACAGAGCTGCCGGGCTGTCTGGAACAATGGTGAGAACAGCAACCAGGGTTTGGCTGGATGAGGTTTATAAGGGCTGGGGGAGTGTGGTGGAGGCAGATGATTGGCTACAACTGGGGGAGAGGTGGGAAAAACCAGGTCTTTGTTCTCTCTGGAGTGACTCATTTTCTGTAGGCCAGGGCCATTTTAGGATGCAGGGTTGTCAGGGCCATTTTATCTACCAGAGAACTCTATCATCCCAGACTCTTGATATTATTGTGTAATAGGGGCAGAGGTCTCTTTTCTGTACCTGCTTCCTGCTGGCACAGGGGCAGCGATAAAGGGTAACAGGTCTGGGTCCTATGTGATGGTGGTGTGATCTCCCTTGGCGAGAGGTTGATAACCAGCCATAATGAGTTCACCCACTGTCTGATTGGTAAAGGCCCCCAACTGCTCCTGCAAAAACTTTTGAAAACAATGAAACAGGCAGGGTCCAAAAGGTAGGATTATGCAGAGGATAGTGAGGGGTCCCAGGAAAGGAAGAAACCAGGGAAGTCATTGGTTGAAGTAACCTGGTAGAGAGTGTAGCTGGTCTAGGTCTCGTCTACAATTTTCTATATGCTCCCTGAGCTCCTTCACCTTGTTTCCAACAATGCCAGACTGACTGACAAAATTACAGCACTCTTCCCCTAGAAGGAGGCATGGTCACCCTCTTTCTGCTGTTATTGTATCTAGAGCTCGTCTATTTTGGAGTACCACAGCTGCCAGGGAATTGATTTGGGACTGCCAGGTGACCAGAGAGTCAGCTACCTTTTATATCCTCATTTAGCTCTTGAGATAGGGAGTAATAGAAATGTGTTGATGTTGAGATTCCTGTGATCCCTGTGCCTATTCCTGCCAGAACTCCAGCTCCCATTAGGGAAGGGACTACAGGAAGGGCATGCTTGTTAAGATGGTGGATATTGGTTAAAAAAAAAACAATCTAGCACATTTGTTGTCGATATTATCTGTATGACCACTTTAAATTTGGCAGACTATAGGCAAGAATAAACAAGATTTTTAAAGAAATTAGAGCATGGAAAATCTAAGCATGAGCACACTAGAATGGAAGGGCAGGTTGGGGAGAACATCACACTTAGATACTGAAATAGTGAGTGATTGTAACCTGTTGGCTCTTAGATTTTTTATTAATAAAGGTTATCTATAAGCCTGATGCTTTGTTGTAAGTCTCTCTAGTTGTAAAAAGAGACAATTTGAAGAAAAAATCTCACTAAGAAATTTGAAACTCTACCTGAGCTCTTATAGATTTTACCATAGTTTTTAATGATGTATAACTGCAGTCAGCTACCAGTGCAACTGGAAACTGCCAGAAGGCCTCAGTGATTGGAGCCCCCTATTTGTATCTAGCTTTATTATGATGTCATTATTTTTATACCTCTTTTGGTTATTTTGTTGTTGTTGTTGTTGTTGTTGTTGTTGGGTGTTTAAGACCAAGTTAAAGTGAGACCTGTGTCAATTAATGTGAACCTCTTGTTATCTATCAAAGTCAGGTAAGCCTCCTCAGGCCATTATTTTGGAACCATGTGTAGAGCCTCTCTGCTCCTCTGTCAGTGTCAGCCGTCAGGATGGGTCATGGCCTTGGTTGACCATGTAGAGATTTTCTTTCTTGGTGACCCTCCTTTGGCACACAGTACTTTTGTCCTCTGGTGTCCAGCAATCTCACTGCTCAGGAGGTTGAGTGACTTAGGTTCCCTTATGCCTTGGATCTTTGTTGACCTTGAGGGGCTAGGGCCATAATATTGGCTGTCCTCATAGCCCAGTTACCTTTCTAGTTTTGGTCTCCAAACTTTAGCTGTTGAACACCCAGAAGAGAAGATCAATAACATTAGCATTGCAATAGGAGTACTGCACTCAACTGTTATAATCTTATCTGGATATCAACACTTTGAAATATAAAATATAGTTAGAAGACATTGTTATCAATCATGATTGTTGTCGTAGTTGAATTTTTGTAAAATGTTAACAGAGAAAAAAAAGAACTTTAAATCAAGAGCCATAAATAGTATTTTAACATGACAGTCATGATGACCTGATCTTTGTATCACATTTAAATGTCCATCTTGGTATGAAATAGCCATTGTTAAACATACTCTTTAAAAAAAAAAACACCAAAAATTTTTATCTCAATTGTTACCTTTGATAGGATATCATGTAAAGAAAATATCTCAGCCCATAAATGTACCTGTTATCATAAATAGCTGGAGTGTATGAAAAAGGCAAATACCTGAATCAAAAAGAGGTTATACAACATACTAGAGTACAGTCAGAAAGCAAAAATACATTTAGTACACCAGAAAATTAACAATAATAATTATCATAATTATATATATGAGACCTTATGCCCTTTAATTTAGTTTAGTATAAAAGCATCTTTTTAATAAAACCTTGTTATTGTTCTTTTTGTTTGTTTGTTTTATAGGAAATTTAATCTTTTGAAAATGACCAGTGTAAACATATAATAACAACATATTTAGAATTTATCTCTTTGATGACAACTAATGTAAATGTAGTATAATAACATATTTAAGTAATATTTATTGATGTAAGTCTTTTATAAGGCTATGAAAACTATTGGGTCAGTCTGTTGTAAGACAGAAAACTGTTGAGGTCCCCCTAGTGAACAAAGACTGGAAAATCTTTCCATGTGGCCGCTCCTTTGTTCACCAAGGGGAGCATGCCTTGAACTTAATAACCTTTATCTATAAACAAAATAGCTGTACAATTGGACAAACAAACATATAAGGCAATTTATAAAACTAGAATGTGCTCAAATATATTTAGCTCAATTGAATTATAATATCTCTTTATAATTTTTAAGTTTATAACTAAGACTAGTCAAAACTTTTTGTAAGTCAATTAACAGAGATTTCTCGTAGAATTAGAATCAGAAGGAATGAAAGCTCTTTATGCCTGTAAACCTTTTATAACAAACTTGAAACCAATAAGCAAACATACATATTTCGTTGATAAATCACTTCCACACAACTTCTCGACATACCTAGGCTTTTTGGTCCTGTCTCTTTATCCTTTTAAGAAGACAAACATACAAAATCCTTTCATATCAAAAGTATATCTCTTCTACTTATAGCTTTTTAAATATTTTTCCTCCATCTCACTTACTATAAACCTTCTATAACAAACTTGTCTTCAGCTGTTAAAATTTTAAAGTGTCCCTTTTTTCTTGTTCAAATGGTTACATTTTAAAATTTGACTAGCTGCCAACAGTAGTAACCTTGAGCTCTTCAACAACAAAGTACAGAAAAGAGCAAGTTAACCCTATAAGTACAATACAAGAATTTACAATGCACAAGAAATGTTTTAAGCACACCAATTAAACATTAACTCAAATTGAAACAGATACATTTATCAATTAGCTAAAATGTGTAACTTGATTTTTCTTGTAAAATCTCTTTATGTCTGGTAGAGCACAGTTACAATTTGTCTGGCTTTGTTTTGGATTCCAGAACTTTGCAGGCAGCATCAGGCTGATAACATAGCAGTGGCCTTGGCTCTCAAAGCCAGGAGTGTTTTTTCTCATTATTTTGCTTTCTTAAAAGCTATATTGAGGGGATCATGTTGGCTTGCCTGAGGACCCTCTTCAACTTTTTTTTAGCTTTTTTTTTTAATATCAGGGGCTGACTGAGAGATAAAGTGAGTGTTGATGATGATCATGCCAGGCTGGGAGGTAGGATCAACTTTGGTGTATTTCTGAAGGACCTCAGTGAGGTGCTACAGGAACTGTGCTGGCTTTTTTCATGGGTCTGAGTTATTTTTCTAATCTTATCAAAGTTAACAGACTTGTGAGCTGACTTTTTAAAATCTTCTATGAGGCAGAAAGTCATATGGTCTCTGTATCTGTACCCTCTCTCTGCCTGGCCTAGCTGAGAGTCCCATTGTGGATCTCCTCCGGGGCGGCCTGTGTTCCCACTGGCTTGGTGTTATCAGCAGCATGAAATTTACCTGCTGTGGTCTGGGCCACCATCCAAACTCTTTCCTTGTCCTCAATGGGAAGGGTAGAAGTGAGTATCATATAGATACTGCGTCAAGTCAGGTCATAGGACAGAGTTAAGTAATGAAATTCTTTGATATAGGAGCCAGGGTCAGAGGAAAAAGAGCCATGACGGGCTTCAATTTGAGAAAGATCTATGAGTGACAAAGGGACAGGGACTCCGATAATATCTTCTGTTCCTGCCACCTCCCGTGAGGGGGCCGCTGAGGGCACCAAGGACAATGAGC
The DNA here is from genome assembly GCF_053883595.1 of Heterocephalus glaber. Lineage (NCBI taxonomy): Eukaryota > Metazoa > Chordata > Mammalia > Rodentia > Bathyergidae > Heterocephalus > Heterocephalus glaber. The sequence goes on along the minus strand of NW_028258320.1, from coordinate 8,921,569 downwards.
AGAAGGATTGGGCGGGTGGGGCAGGGGGCTTGGTTGGCCCAGTCAAAGTGAGTTGTATCTGGTTCTGAGCTGAGATTGGAAGTGGGGGGTGAAACCGCGTGAGCGAGGAGAATTTGGAGGGGGGAGCAGGACTGACAAAGAGACGGGCAGGTGCAGAGGTGGATGAAAGCCTGCACGTGGGGGATTTCATACCATTTGCCACTGCGATAACAGAAATGGTGGAGGTCCCGAAGAACATTCGGGTAGAACATTTCATTTTCTGACCATAGGGACCCATTATCTAATTTATATAGGGGCCATGTTTGGTTGCTGTAAAAGATGAGCCGTTTGGGCTTAATGTTGCCAGCGAGCCCCAGGGTTTTCAGGTTGGTTAACAGACATCGTAGAGGAGTTGAGCATCGGGGTTTGATTGAGCGGTTCCCATACTGGGAGGAGGCCAGATAGGTAGAGTGAGTATCAGAAAAGCTCCCAAGGAAGAGGGAGAAGCATCCTCATCCCCTTTGACACTCTCTGGAGAGAGAGAGAGCGAGCAAGAGGATCCGAGTCAATGGGGAGTTCCCCAGGGGCAGCGGTCCTGGCCACGGGCTGAGAAGAGTCGGTCTGACTTAGTGCTAAGATTTTTTTGAGTGAGAACACTGAGATTTTTTTGAGTGAGAGGCAGAGGACCAAGAGAGAGAGGCTAATCTGAGTACTCACCCAGGAACTGAAGGCCAGCGTGGATGTTAAGAGTCAGCAAGGGCAGGAGTGAAGGCTCCTGGTAGGGTGTTGGCTTGGCAGGGTCCGACAAGGGCAGTCAGGAGGCCAATCAACCTTGGCCAGTGGGGGGACCCTCGCAAAATCCCAATCACATCCCTCCCCGCTGTTCAGCACCAATAATGAGAGAAATAAAATGAGCTGAAACACGAACACCCAAAGCAGAGCTTTTATTAAGGGACAGAGCTGCCAGGCTGTCTCGAACAATGGCGAGAGCAGCAACCAGGGCTTGGCTGGGTGAGGTTTATAAGGGCTGGAGGAGTGTGATGGAGGCAGATGACTGGCTATGACTGAGGGCGAGACAGGAAAGAGCAGGTCTTTGTTCTCTCTGGAGTGACTGGTTTCCTGTAGGCAGGGGCCATTTTAGGATGCAGGGTTGTCCAGGGCCATGTTATCTAGCAGAGAATTCTATCAGCTAGGAGATGACTTTGCATGGTGTACTGCACAGTAGAATAACTATGACCGACTGCTTCACGCTAGCTAGTAGGGGAGATGGTAAGTGCTCTTAACACAAAGAAATTACAAATGTCTAAAATGATGGATATGCCGATTACCTCAGTCTGATCATTACAAATAGTGTACAGGTACTGAAATAGCACACTGTACCCTATAAATATCCACAATTATTATGTGCCTATTAAACACTAGAAATATATTTTACCAGTCAAATATTTAATCAATGCATTTTTACACTGATGTTAGTGTGTTCATTAATTTTTACTTTTCCAGTGCAGTAATATATTTATGGTAGTTTTACATCGATTACATACTTGCACATTCTCCCAATCCCTTGGCTCAGGTTCTTTGGGACAGTACCCAGGCCCATCCCAGGACTTTCTGCAGTGTCTCCTGCTTCCTCTTATACTCACTGTTTCCAAGAAGTGTGATACATTTCAAAGCATCCCCCAGACACTGTTCCCTTGTATCTCTGGGCTTTTCCACATTTCCTCCAGGGTTAATCTCCATGGTTCTTCTCTGTGTGCTGAAATATTTTCTTTCAAAAAGCAAATAAATGTAATTTATTCTACCCCCAGATAGCTCCTTGTCCTTTGTGCTACTACTCTATATATTCATAACATTACTGGTATTATAAAACTCATGTTGTAACTGATTTGTCTATTGTCTGTCTATCTCTCATTTAACTACCCTCCTATTCATCTATATCTATCATAAGCTTCTAGAGAGAAGCGGCCATATCCTGTTTGAATCCTCATAGTCTTGCATGGTACCAACAAAAGTATAACTATTTCTCAGTAAGGACATCTATTTTAAGTCTGAGAAGTGTGGCACAGATATTTCAACCCCCATCTTTCAGGTGATAATATGAGGGCTGGTTCCTCACCCACAGAGTGAATCCAAACCACCTTTGGCATCAGACAGAAGGCATCTTGGCAGCAGAAGAGAACCTGTCCTATGCCACCAATGCAATGCAGAGGCACTGTGTTTCACAGAGAGGCAATGGTTGTGCTTTATTTTAAGCATTACTATGGAATAAGTGCCTTTGTTCCACAGGAAGTAAAGGTATCCACTGTCCAATGAGCCTGTCTTCTTAAGTACTGTCCAAGGAAGTATTTGTCAAGATTACTGCACAATCTGGGTGCAAATAGACTTTCTGTAATCTACATTTATCTCCTTTAAGAAACTGTTTTAATGAAGTATGGTTGCCACACAAGAAAATGGTGTCATATAACATGTACAATTTGGTAAGTTTTGATGCATATATATCTCCATGAAGCTACCAAGACGTCAAGATGATGAGCATGTGCTTAATCTCCAGAGGTTTCTTCATGCTCCTTTATAAAACACCCTACCCTGAACCCATCTCCAAGCACTCACTCATGTGGGTTCTGTCGCTGTAAGTTAGTTTACCTTTTCTAGGGCTTTGTACAAATGCAATCATGCGTGCGTATTTTTGCTTGGCTTCTTTCACTTGGCATAATCATTTTGAGACTCATTTTTGCTGCTGTATATATCAATAATCATCTCTAAGGTCTTTTCCTCTTCTGTCCCAACATGATATCAGGAATGAGAGGCCACATGTTCTGTATCTGTTATCTTAAAACATCACCATCATCTACTCACATTTATATCGTTATCCTAACTCCCCCTTGTTGTCTTTGGGCATCAATCAAAATCAGTTTTTTGACTGTGTTGTCTTTTGAGATATAAATTTCTGGATTCAGTCATATCTCCTGGAAAAGAAGAATTTGAAAAGTGAGCCCCAAGTACCTGTGGAAGGAAAGTCATTGTAGGATTTGTTCAGATCCATGTGTCTTCCAGTGTTCTTAGTGGATTGTAACACACAATGTTTAGTGGGGCTTTCATAGGCTTCTCAGTCCTCTAATTCACCTCAGCTGAAAATTTTCCCCAAATGCTTCAAATAAATTTCCTCAGTGGAATCTTGTCACTACTCATGATTCATATTTTCATTTATTTGCATTATTTCTTCACATATTAGTCCTTAGGCTTCACCATAACATTGTCATTCATCCCTGGAACCAAAGAGAATGTAATGAATGCTTCAAGTAGAATGTATTCTACTTCATCTCAAATGCCCTTTCCCTTTTGACCTAATTTTGACAACTATTTACTTTCTGAATCTTCTCAAATCCATAAATTTTGAATTCAGCTCTTCTTTTCAAGAGCACTTCTTTATATGCTCTTGTTCCTGGCACTATTTTATACTCAGTACCACTAACTTGAAAATAAATAAGTAGAAGTAGAAGTAGCATTGCTTTTTCTTATCAATGGTATACAACTTTGATCCATTTTAAATTATCTCTCATTATCAATAATACTAACTCACTTGTGATCAGTGCATTGTTTTACAAAACTAGCCTCTGGATATCTGCCAGCCCTTCTTTCTCTTTATAAGAAGGGTAACGAATCTCTCTCTTGAGGCTAGGAAATGGAATTTAAAGTTTCATTTCTGTAATAATTAAAATATATTTCATGGCTTGGAGTAATTCCCCTGTGACCTCACACTTTTAAAAATAGAACGGCTTGGGCAAGTCACTTCACCTTCTGGGATTTTAATTTTTCATCCAAAAAATGAAGGGATTTGAAGTCAGTGATCTCCAAGTTCCCTTTATCTCCAAGTCTCCATGAATCTGTGACTCTATAACATGTGCCTTGCAGGAATTCTGCAAGAATTAATGTTTTTGAAATAATTTAAGAGTCAAGGATGAAAGGTTTTATGCTAGTGCCAAAATCTATTTTTATTAAATGAAGCATGCCAGGGAAGCCTGCTATGCCCAGTGACAGCTGCTATCAGTGGCATCCCCGGCACTGCCTGTGCCCAGCAGAGCTCCAGAAAGGGAAGATGGAGCCAGAATCATGGTGAGTAGGAACACAAACAGCCCTGAAGGCCAAACAGGAGGGAAACGATAGGGATACGCAGGCACAAGTGCTCGCAGAAAAGTCTGTGACAGGCTCCAACCTCGGTGGTCATCCTTGAGGAAAGGGGAGCTGGTGGCTCCCTGTTACCCACTGGCACGGGCAGCCCCTGTGACTGTCCTTTGCTCTGAACCCTTTCTTACCTGTTCTTTCTGCCTGGTTTGTACCAAACTCATCAGTGCACCCGATTTGGCTATCTGTGCACCTGAAATGGGGGCCCAACCATTGATGTTGATTAAAAGAAAACTTATGCATTATTCATTTGATTTTTCTTATTCTTGCTTCAGTTAACAGACTCGCAAAAGTATAGTAAATACATAATTAGCCCAGACTGAATCACTTACAAGCAATGGTTTTTTTCACCTGAGTTTATTATCTTACTAGTCTCTTAGTACCCCTCCGCACTGACTGGTTCAGGTGCAGGGGGTCCTCTAGCTGCATTGACCAAAAGCTTCAATACTTTAGCTCAAAATATTGAAGTGCATCATGCAGGGTTTAGGCATATTCCACCATGCCACCTGGGTGATGAAAGGGCTTCAGCCAGTCCCAGCCCCCTGCACCGGGGCAAGCAGCAGTCACCCCAACGCTGCTGCTTCTTCCTGGGTCATGGGCTGCGAGGCCATGTGTGTGATTCTGGCTGCCTGCTCCCCAACCTTGAAAACAAACAAGCAAAATGCCTCAGGCCATCAGACCATTTCCATGAGGGTAGGTACACATCAGCAATGTTAGGACAGGAGGCAAATGTAGGGTGTAGTCATTTACCCTGCGAGATCTTATCTAGGTCTTCCTTCTCTGTGTGTACTGTTAACCCGGAGATCTTGGCAAACAGGAGTTGTGCTTCGATGGGCCTGGGGTGAGTCTGAGGGGCTGGGCTGGGGTTTGCAGACCTGGTCTTAGGCAGCAGAGCTCTAGGACAAAGTTCTTCAAACCCCAGCACATAGCAGAGTCAGCAGAGAGCTTTGAAAGCACAGGCGGTAAGAACCCCACCACCACCCTGTCTCTAACAGACTTTCAGTGATGCTTGGTTGACTGACTGACTGAAGTCTTTGTTTTGAATACCACTGCTGTACACTCTCAGGTGCCTTGTATTTCATTTTTATTATGATCATCACCAAATACTGCATAAGGAAAATAATAATACTTCTGTTTCAGGTTAAGGATGCTAAAAGCTATAAAAATGGAATACATGAAAGTAACTGAAATATAGATATTTATCTATATTGCCTCTCTATTCAGTTATTCTAAATCAAATTCCTTTAATTTTGCCCAGAATTACCCTGCTCTTGGAGACCACCCCCCAGGAGATGTCAAGCTTTCCAAAAACAGGCACTCTCAGAAATTGTTTACTGTGTGATTTTCAAGGAAAAGCAAACAGACAAGGTAGTTAGGCCAGACACTTGTTACAACTGTGAACCTGGAAATATTGTTGTTACATTAAAGCTGTGGCAAAATGTGCATTGAAATATTATGGAAGCAAAAGATGACTGAACATGCAATTGTGACTTTACTCTGCCAAGAACGAGACGGCTGACCCAGGATTGGGGGGACAGTTGATGCACACTGCCTGTGACTTCTCTTAGTGACTTGGACCAAATATGGTGCCCGAGGCCTGCGGATGCTCACCCCACCACAGAATACTGCTGCACCTCTGACAGGCAGGCTGGGCACCCACTGCAACTTTATTTCCCCAGGAAATAATTATTTCCGCTTTTGGAGAACTTTTCCAGCATAGCATAGCAAAATTGTAAGCACTGGAATAGGTAGGTCTCAGTTCAAATTCGGGCCCGGGTCAGTATCACCAAGAGAATTGCAATGAGCCTGCAAAAAATGGCACCAAATATTCGTGCTCAACAGAGGAGCTATAAGACTTAGAGACCAAATAAGCTAAGTTCCCTTTACTTCAGCAACTTGCCCAGCTGGTGGCAGGTAGCAACATTTTCACAAGCTTCCCTGGGAATCGCTTTTCCTCCAGACAAACATCCAATGATCAAGTGAAAATAACAACTGTTAATTTATTATAAATATTGACAAACAGATAATAGAAAGTAGAGACTAAAAGAACTGTGTGCATTTCTAAATGCATATTTACTTGCTATTTTTCATATTTAAGTTTGAGCAATCTCCCCCCGCCTCTTTCTGCCTTGTTTAATGGTACTGGTAATGGAACCCAGGACCTTCACATTGATCTGCATCCCCAACCCTTTTTAAAAAATAGTTTTAGTTTGAGACAGAGTCTTGGTAAGTTTTCTAGGCTATGTTCCAACTTGTGATCTTCCTACCTCAGCCTCTGAGAATGCTGAGATAACAGCAGCACTGTGCTGCTACTACACCTGACTTCAGTTTGGAATTTATAACATAGAATGTACTACCCAGTCTAAAATTTAAACAGACAACAATGAACTTTTATAATAGCATAGATGCTGAATTAGCCAGTACACAGGTTTAATATATTAAGAAGTAACATATACTGAGCTGGACTGCACGTGGTGAAGCTGACATGAGAAGCCATGGAGAGTAATGACAGACATTAAAGAGTGCAGATCAGTGGAGTCCTCAGCCATGGGAAGATTCTCCATCAAGAAGGCAGATGGAGAAAACAGTGGTGCCTTAGTTCCCAACATCAATTGGTTCTGCACAGTGTGAAGAGTACCAAAACCCTGAGTATCAGACAAATTGTTTGGGCTGAAAAGGGCAGCAAGGCACAAGGCAGTTGATACTGACAGGTTCTAGATGGCTCATAGAATACCAAACAACAAGCACAAGGACAAAATTTTCATGTCAAACTGCACTGAGTACCAAATTTGATGAATTTGAAAGCTGTGAAGTGCCAAGGTATGGCTGTGAAAAAGAAAGAACACATAGCAATAAAAAAAGAGGACCACCAAATCACATGGTGGTTCAGAATGTGGGCAAGCCATAGTCAATGCAGAAGACAGAGATGTGAACATGTGAGACACAAAATTCCCATCAAGAGACAGGGGGAAGAATGTCAAATGCAACTGATATCTGTGCTGAATGCTGCCATGATGAAAAGGTTTTTCTCAACCTGCTCTGTGGAATTTCTGTTTTATTTATATGACTGAGGAAGGGAATTGACACTTAAGAACAAAAGCACCTATAAAATATTGAACAAGAGAGCAATTCAGCAGACAGTTGTGCTGATGAGTGCCAGAATTAAGCCAATAATCTACATGTTTACTTCCCAAAAATGTTTAGTACAGTCCAATGATAACTTATATGAATACAGTTGTCAGCTGTCTACAATGACCATATGGCTAAATGCATCAAAGTGTGTTAATGTTTTTTCCCCACTCACTGGACTCTGTTAGAACAACAATTTTGGTGGATATGGCCAGAAGGCTCTCCACTCTCTGGATACAGACTAACAGGCTTTGTACCTGGGCCACCACTTCATTCGTGATCATAACTTTCTAGGATTTCAGAGTCCAATATTACAGAATGTATTGAATAAACAATATTCAAGACATCCTTTTAGTGTATGTCCTGGTATTAGGACATTGTGAATTCTGCTATTATTGTATTTACTTCCTATTAGTGTTTTGGGGATTTCTAGCCTTGGTACAATTAATATCACTCCATGTGGTATCAGGATTTTATCTTCACCATGGGCAAGTTTTCATCAGAGTGATGATTACCCATGTTATTTAAACCAGAGATGTGAGCAAAGATTATATGTTGGTGAAAAAATATACAATTTCAACTTTGAGAAATTTCTAGTGACTAAGCTAGCAATCTTTTAGTCTCTCAAACACTTACTGGTGTTCTTACAGTATATGGTGAACTTAGTTGGATGTCTGCTGATTTTCAGATCACAGCTTTTAGAAGTCACCTTCCACAACTTAGATTCATATTTACACAGTCATCCAAGCTTGTCAGCGCTCATTTTAAACACTGCTTTTGTTGGTCTATTCCACAGCCACCCTCACACAATCAAGGAACTGTCATTAGAAAGAGAGCAAAAGGTCAATTGTTTTTAATAGAAAAAGGAAGCATCTTAAACTATAAATCACTAGCTCATTTCAGAAATTGGAATTTTCATGAAATAGATTTTCTTAATTCCAATCAAAATATTTGTTGCACAGCTAAGAGGGACAAATTAATCAGTACTGAGGAGACTCATCCTTCCAGATGGGGTGCATGAATGGGTATCTGTGATGACCTCTAAGAAATACAACAGGAATACTTTGTTTTATGAGCTCAGCTAAGCATAGCTGTTACCCCATGAGGCTCCATAAAGGAAATGTCAAGGCAATAATTACCTTGAAGCTTTCTATGTTGATGGTTTTGTAACCTAACATGCCCACTCAAAAATTTATTTCAATTTTTGAAATAAAATACAATTATTGGTTGTAAGCACAATTTGTGTAGCCAAGTGGGCAATATATTATAAAATAAAGCTAATATTGTTACTGATAACTCACTTGTCTTGATATCAATATGTCCTATATGTTGCATGCTTTATCTGAAATGTAACTGCTTAAATACTAATGTAGAATAACTCCACTGGGAATAGAGATGTAGAAACGCTGTAATTGACCCTTGTCTTAGCTGCTTAATTCATAATGACTGAGAGATGAAGGAAATGCTAGGTCACATGACAGCAGGCTTTTTTTGGACAGCAATGGCTTTTCTTCATTTACCTTATCTGCTTTCTCTTTTAAATCAATATGTATGCTTTGAAAGAGATACACCTGGATTTGAATCCAGGCTCTGCCATCTAGTGGTTACAAGACCTTAGGAAAATTATTTACCCTCTTGAAGTCCCAATTAATTCTTCTGGAGCATGATACAATTAACATTTTCTACCTAGGGCTTCTGTGAGGAGCAATAAGAGAGTGTATGCAAAAGTCCTGGCTCTTAGTAAGGGTTGCATAAATGTTAATTATTATGATTAACACTATTGACATTACAATTGCTTTACAACAGCATTGTAATAGACAACTTTGCTTTAGTAAATTTGTTATTTTATTGCTGAAAAATATGAAAGAACTGATTTGAGTACATGTCATACAGGGAAAAATAATGAGTGCTAAATATCAGGCTTGGATTCAGACTGCGGATGGTATTGTATAGACTCTAGGAGGAAACACTGAAAGGAGTTCCAGAAGCTGACACCAAGTCCCATTTTACTTTTTCTAGACTGAGCCCAGTCCCGTCCTGATTGCTGTGCCAATCCCTGCATGAGTGAGGACATGGCATGGGAGGGAGAGGAAGACACACAGGGAGTGGAGCGGGCAGCAGCTGCCCGGCTCCCAGGCCAGGGTTTTAAATGCTAGAGTGGTTCCATCTCTGCTGAAGTCTGCTCTAGAACCCTCAGGGGTTTTTTGTTGGGTTTTTTTTTTTTTTGTATTTAAGATGTAATTTTGAAACTGTATATAAGGCATGATCGAAATATATAGTAAATGTTTCAATTAAAAATTATTACAATAAAAGACACATTGCCATGAATCACCCACAAAATCCTCTCCTCCTACTTCAACCACACTTATTCCAAAGTCCTTACCACTTTTAGGAGCAGATCTGGAATTCCTTGTTCCATAATGTGTTCACAGGTAAAATCAAAAATATGGCTAATGTGCTACTGAGTGCCATCCAATGGACAGGCAGGCTCATAAAAACATAACCATGTGTCTCCATCCATCTTATTCACCAGATACGGAACTGTGCAACTTTTGACTCTTGTGCAAAGTCAAATGACCATGAAAGGTAAACCTTTCGAATAAATTCAGGACAATGAGGGAGCCACAACAGGGCAACTAAAAATACAAATGAGGACTTCCAGACCTGCCTCAGAAAATGGCAAGAATGATGGAATGTATTCAGATCAAGATGGAGTACTTTGAGGGGGATTTATGGCAGTGTTTCTCTTGCTGTAACTTTTTAAGAAAATTAAAGTCACTTTTTTATTATACCTCATAGCAACTAAAGATTTATACTACTAAAGTTTAGTTACTGCATAACTAAAGAGATTCTTCTTATTTGCTCTTAGAAAAGAATAAGAAAGCTGGGTGCAATGGTGTGTACATGTAGTCTGAGTTATGTGAGAGGTTGAGGCGGGGGGATCGCCTGAGCTCAAGAGTTTGAGGCCAGCCTGAGCAATACAGTAAGACCACCATCTTAAAAACCAAACGAACAATAACAAAAATGCTAGGGCACATTTTAACACTTGCAGGATGATTAAAACAGTGTTTCATACCAAAAAGAGTCACAGTGGAAATATTTCATCACCAAATGTGATGTTTTTCTCCACATTCTCACTTTATGAATCAAACTCCTGCCCAAATAAAATAAGAAAAGTTAAAGGGAAATCATACAAATATTATTTTTCATTTGCATTATTCTACGCTCCCCCACTCACAGTGGACATGGAATTCTGAGCTCATTTGTAAGCAGATTTGCTCTGAGACATACATGAATATGTCTTTTGCTTTCCACTTCCACAGTCCTCATTCTGTCCTACCATTCCCTCTGAGGATAGCAGAGCAAAAGCAAAATGGTAAATAGTTGACAGTTTAAGTTTCTTAAAATTATTTTTCAATGAAGGACACATTTCTAGATTTGGAGCTCTACAACCTACAGCCCACAGGCTAAATTCATCCTGCTATCTGTTTTCATATAAATTATAAGCTGTGCAGGATTTTCCTTTTTTAAATAGCTGAAGTAAAATCAAAATAAAATAGTAATTCATGTAATGGGAAAATTCAGGTGAAATTCCAATCTTAGCATGCATGATTAAAGTTTTATGAGAGTGCAGCACTGCTGATTCATCTGCACGCCATAGCTGCTCCTGTGTCCCTGTCACTGCGGGGCTCAGCAGCCACCACAAAGCTTGTGTTCTGCATTCTCCTGACTTTGCTCTGCTGCATGGTCCATGGCAAGTCGCATCACACCGTTGTTGTTCCACTGCATTCCACATGCCATGAATAACACCATCCCATAGCATTTTTATGACTGTTGTAAATCGTATCAAAATTGAAAAATGTGGACCCTGAATTTTGCAGTTACATGGGATAATGGAGTACAGATTATCTCACTGACAAATTAAATGACAAAATAAAATGTTTTAAACAATGACACCATAGCTATGTTAAAAAATAAAATGCTGGCAATGCCAAAATTAAGCACTCATCACATCTTTAACTCAGACAACAGCAACATTTGGAAGAAGTAGATGAGAATATTAAAAGAACCAAGAAAATACTAGTTTAATACTAGCTGAAGTAGAATCTGCTAGGATGTGATTCCACTGATGATGGTGAAAAATATGTGAGGGATAGAAAGAGATTACTTTTTATAAATTTACAGTTTGTGAAAATATCAGGTGTCTAAAGCCTGAGGTCATTCATCAACAGACTCTTCACAGAAAACATCTGAAACTGTGGTGTGTTCCCTTCACTCCTGTGAACTTAACCGTCAGTTGAATTTGAGCTCAGAGCCCAGAGTGAATGTTTTCTGAATGAGTTCATTCAACCACTGTCATCAAACACTGAGCAGTTTTGAAATTAGCTTTTCCTAAGGAGCTGATAGTGTGACCAACTAATGCCCATATTGAAATGTATGCGTCCGTAGTCTCTTTCACAACAAGGGAATTTGTTTCAATCAAATGTATGTCAAATGCTCTAGATGCGTTGCACTGTCAAAAGTGAAAATATTTAGCTAGATCTTCATTCTTATGCAAACTGATGAACTACAGTTCTGAGAGAAAACACACCTACTGCAGCATTTTCCTGGTTGTGATGTGTGTATTCACATTTCAGTATCCATTGAGCCACATTAAAAGCAAAGAATCAAAAGGCCCATTCATCTAGGAGAATACAGAGATGCTTCCAAGATATGAATATGCTCAACTAAATCCTATGCCTATATTGTTATCAGTTCTTAGCAATGCCTGTATAACAAAAACCTTTCATAGATGAAATATGAAAAATATCATTCCAGATCACATTAAGAGATGAACATTTGCCATTTGATACCAGAGGAGACTACATTTCAACCTAATGCATATTTTTTATCATTACTATAACAAATTGCCACAAATTTAGTGAGTAAAGACAACTCTTAACTTATCTCACCGTTTGGTAGGTCAGAAGCCTAAAGCACAAAATGCTTACCTGAGTCCTCTGGGTTGTCTACAAGGACAAAAGTAAGGTCTTAGCAAAGCTGGCTTCATCTCCAGAGGCTCTGGGACTGATTTTCCTTCTAAACTAAGATTTTGGACAAACCTGATAGTCTTCTCGACTACCATTATCAATGTGATGAGTGCTTAATTTTGGCATTGCCAGCATTTTATTTTTTAACATAGCTATGGAGTCATTGTTCAAAAAATTTTATTTTGTCATTTAATTTGTCAGTGAGATAATTTGTACTCCATTATCCCATGTAACTGCAAAGTTCAGGGTCCACATTTTTCACATTTTTTAGTCTTCTCGACTTACATTATCATCCTCATAAAACCTACATCTATGTAGGAAGCAGAAGAGATTACCTCCATGCAAAAAGATAAAAACAGCACTAAACTTCACTGCTGTTTGGCAAAGGAGTGGAGCACGGAAAAGATGTGATCCCACAGAGGGAGATTTCACCTCCACTTCTGTAGGTGTCTACTGGTTGTGCCTGTGTTGACGAAAGAACTAAGTATCTAGATGTTTACATGTTTTCTGGACATGTACGGTGTGTTACTGCATGCAAACAGTCAGGTGGAACTTATTTTTGAAATGTTTCTACTTGAACATTAACTCATTTTGCTTACATTCCTTTTCCTGTCTGAAAGGCTATTTCCCAAAGGTCACAGCAGAATTATTCGCTTTGTTTGACAGGCTGAAGACCAAATTTTTGAATGTCAAACGGTCTGAGTTTGTTTGTTGTCTAATGACATTTCACTTGTTTTTTTTTTTCTGAAGATATCTTTTTTCCCTAGCAAGAAAACTATATATGAATTAATCATATGCAGGTTCTATGGCACCAGGAGTTCTTTCACATCTTCCCTCTCTCTTTCTGTACCATTCCAAAAGGAAGAAAAATCATCAGGACAGGTTGGGGGGAAAACTATGAGATCATTTTTATTCTCTCCCCCTTCTCTTTCTCAACCCCCTTCCCATCAACGTACATGTAGCAATTCCCCAAAATGAATATAATCATGTGGTACACATGTATACTAATTTTTAAAAATGAGTACAGCCATCAATCCTTTATTATTATTGTCTCACATTGACTATGAATCTCTCTCCACCTTCATCCATGTGATCTACCGCAGTGCCAACATGAAGAAACCAGCAACAGGAGAGCACAGCTCCTGGCTCTGGTATGGCAGCCTCATCAGGTAGGGTGGGGAGGGAGAGAGATGCAACCCATGGAGGGGCCTTTGGGCAGGGGGGAACTCACAGATGGATGGCCTAAACCAGGCGGGAGGAGGGCTGGACCACTAATACTTTTAGAAAGAAAAAACGTGCCTCCTTCATGGGTGGGTTTCTCCTTGGGTGCAGAAATAACACTAAAAAACTACGCTTGCTAATCCTCAACCTGAGCTGAATACAAGCACAAGCTTGCTGGAAAATATGTATAAATTTCCAAAACACAGTATGAGAGAAATATATTATATATATTTAAATAAAGCTTTGTTAGACACATTTCAGAAAAAAATAGAATTCCTAGAGGAAGGAAGGTAAGAATGGAGGAAAAAAGAGAAGGAAGAAGGGAAGGAAAATTGTATAGAAAAACCTTCCGTTATTTGGTAGGACAAAACTGATTAACCTGTATTACGTTTGGATTTAAAACAAAAGATTTACAGAGTTTGGGTGAATGATCATGCGACTGCATTGAACAAGTGCATTAATGTCATCTAAGTGTGTAAGTCAGGAAACTGAGGCTCAGAGAACTAAGCATCTGACCCAAAAAAACCCAGGAACTGAACTGTATCTAGCCTAGAATTCCCCCCTCCTGTGTCCAGGCAGTGGTCACTTGGGGTCCCACCCTGCAGAAGGAAGAGTAAATAAATCCAAACTTCTTCCCAAGTCTTGGAAGCTGATATTGACCAAGACATGCACAAAAGATGAATCTGGTATGAACTAGGGAGCACTAATAATTGTGTTGCTACGAATTGGCCCCTAAATGCAATGCTTTGGGCTCTACATTCAGCTTCATTGTAAATTGGACTTGCAAGAAGTAGCATGTGGTTGATATCCACTTATGTTTTGGTGAAAAGTTAAGTTTCTGTACATTGATCTGGAATATTGCTAGCAGATGCCTTCTCAGTGTACAATTGTTCTTTCTAATGGTTCCTTAATAGTATTTAACAGTTTTTCACATGATCAAAATTAAGCAATGATGCTTGTCTTCCTTCATTTAAACCATCTAAAAAAATTTTTTTAAAAATAATAATAAACAAAAATTAGTATGTTTTTGCTATTGAAGAGCAATTTAAAAATTAGCCATTAAGCCAGATTTCCCACTTGTTAAAATGTGAAGCTAAGTTACAGGGACTATAGTGAACTGTGAGGTAAGACATTAGAGTAATAGGCGTCAATATAAACTTTGTTCAGTTTATGATAGCCGTGAATGAACTTCGATGAACTTCTTGTAAAACATGTGTACACACTGATTTGAACACATCCTACTCTGTCAATTGGGAGGGGTTAAAGCAAAGACAGCCCAAAAGCAACCAGGAACTTTAGCCCCCAAATATTTGTTTCTAATATTGTTCTCAAGCATCCAAGACTCCTTGGGAAAATGGTTCCTCCTAGCTGATCCTAGAAAGACACAAGATGAGCCTGGAGTATAGGAAGAAAAGGACCAAAGGGGTAGGGGTAGTGGGAGGGGCAGGGGAAAGGAAAGAAGGGAAAGGAAAAATGATGAGAAATGGAAAAAATGGAAATAAAGTCTTTGTAAATAGAGAAGGGTGGAGGGGGTGAAGGGAGGGCTAGGAATGGGGAAAAAATAAGAAAAAAAAAGAAAAAAGATGAGCCTGGAGTATCTTGTAATACCAGAAATCAAAGAATAATTTTTAAAAATTAGAAAAATAGCCATAATAGTCGAGTATGTTGAATGAACACAGAAGCCCACTGCAAGAGCTCCCAATGGCTAAAACTGAAAACATGTGAACAATAAAAATAGTATTGAATTATAAACCAAGGTAAAAAAGAAATATCTAAAAGACATTTATGAGTCTATATCAGTATAAGGATGAATTAACAGAGCTAAATGTGGTGCCCCATGCCTACAATCCCAGCACTCTGGGAAGCTGAGGCAGAAGGTTCAAGTCTAGCCTGGGCAACACAGTGACTTAATAACACTCTATGTCAACATAAAAAAAAAAATCAAAAAAGGGAAGGGGAGGTAGCTCACCATGAAGGCCTTGGGTTCCATACCGAGTATAACAACAACAAAAAGAATGAATAGAATAGACAAATCGTTGTGCAGAATTAAGAATCACATACTAGACTTCAACCTGAAGGAGGAAGGGGTGGACCCAGCATCCACTCATTGGGCATAAGCTGTGTACCATGATTCCCTCCAAAGAACACAGTAGGAAAGGGGATAAAACCATTCTCTTCAGGGAGAAGCCTGAGGAGCACTACTTCAGGACAGTGGCTGGGTTTACAGAAGGAACACATCAACAGTGTATCCTTGATGTAATGAAATTGACCCTTTAAAATCTGGCTCTTCCCCTCTAAACTCCTACACCCAGTCTAACCCTGAGAGACATATCTTGTAATTCTTAATCAAGGGAAACGCTACAAAAAAATAATACTCCTCAAAACTGTTCAACTAATCAAAGATAAGGAAAATTTGGGACACTGTCCCACTCAAAAGTGGTGGAAGGACACGCGACAGCTGTATGTGATGTGTTGTTCTGGATGGGACCCCCTGTTGGGAAGAGGACAGAAATAGATGCTGAGGAAACATGAGCAAAGTGTTAAAGACAGTGAACAAATGCTGCTTCATGGACGATAACAAATGGACCACACTAAGGGAAGATTCACAATAGGGGAAATTGGATCGGGGTAGAACAGAACTTGCTGTTCTGTCTATAAATTTTCTACAATCTAAAACTGTTCTAATATTGAGCAGTTTTTTTTAAAAATCACCATCAATCCAATCAACTAGTGATAAACAAATATTTTCATGTAGGCTGCATCTTTTGTTTTGATGTGTATAATTTTGTTTTTCAGAGTGGTTTCATACTGTATACAATAATTTTTAACTTGACATTTAGTGAATGTATTTCCATGCACTGAAATTCTGCAACACTATTTCTTCAATTCTACAACACTACGCCTTCAATTATGTATTGGTCTCTCTGTTTTCCCCCAATTTCACTGAATTTGCTGGGGAAAGACCTGTCGGACATGGAAAGAATACAATGAAATGATTCTGACATTATCTATTGGAAAGAGGAGGAGTAGGCCTAGCCACCCTTAACGGGAAACATAAGAGCTGAGAAAGGAAACAGCCAAAGGAATCCACTTCAGCTCTCCAACACTTGGTGTCCTTTTCATAAAAGGGACTAGATGACTTATTCAAGTATCCATTCCTAAAATCTTTTACTGTGTATTTTATAAAGACTATTTCTTTAAAAATTTCATGTAGAGGTTAGGACCTAGCGTAGTTAATATAATAAAGAGGGGATGGAGAGGTTTCCTTTTTGCTAGATAGCCCAAATTCCCAGCTCGTGGAGCACTAATGGAAGGCGTGATATGAAACGACCAGGGGACCTGGCAGTTGGATTGGAAGGGCACCCCCCGACGGAGAGAAGGCTGTGAATGTGGCCAGGAGACCGAGCTCAGCGGAACAGGAGAAGCAGGATAGCAAGAGAACATCTTTCTAAAAAAAAATCCGGTAGATTCCTAGGGGTGGAGAATGCTGCGGCCTCGGCCAGATGGAGACCCAGCAAGGACGTCTTGGAAGCGGCTCTGCACTAATTGAATGGTCACCAATGTGACTTTCGATTTAGTAGGCTGTATGTTTTGCTGAATCTTACTGATAACAGCGTCCTCCAGATTCTGGTCCTCAAGTATCGTCCCCAACTCTGAGCCGGCTGCTCTCTCACGGAAGAATGAATTCCCCCACGGAGAAGCAGCGTCTGAGTGTGGATGAATCCTTCCGCTGACGTGCACAGAGATGCACTGCTCCTTGCTAAGTCTTACGGACGCAGATCCTTCCGCAGTCACTAGTAAAGTCATTCCAAAAGGAAGGGAAACTTGGAAAAGCAGGTCTCCTGCTCACAATCACACTTCAGGACTGGTTCGCATGATTTCTTCATATTTTCTCCACGACGTGAACTTGAGGATGCCCCAACAGGTAAATAAATAAAACACACAAAGACACACTTACAATATGAACGTTTTACAAGCCGATCTGGTCTGCAGGCGAGTTCTGGCCGTCACATGGGGTGAGGCGGTCTGGCAGCTTTCCTCCTGGGTGGTGTGTAAACCCTGGCGCCCCCAGCCCCGATCTTCACCCGGGAGGACCAGGTGTGTGTTCGAAGTGCTGGATTCTGGAATTCCTCCTAGGAGAAAATGAGCCTACAGAGAAGGCTGGAAAGGTCCACAGGGGAGGCAGGAAAGGTGAGTGGTGGTTGGGGTGAGACCCACATTAAGGGCGCCTGTCCTGAAAAGCTCAGAAAACAGCTGAGGTGTTCACGGGACCACACCTTGACGCGGGTCTCCACGTTGTGACACGCACCGTAGCGCGCACACACCCGAGCATACACGCGCACCCACACACGCATGCACAAGCACATACCCTCGCGTACACAGGTGTGCACACACGCGCACACCTAGGCACCCAGCCTCCGCGAGGCGCCCCATGGACCTGGTCCTGGGAGGCCAGGACGCCCGTGCTGTGGTGTAGAGAAGCGTCACCTTTCCCCTTCGTCTCTGGCCGACAGCTGAATGCGGACCGGGGCTGCAGCCCAGTCGGTGCTCTGTCCCCAGCTCCTGTCTGGCGCCCCGGAGGGAGGGAACCCGACCGGAGGACAGCCTCGGCCTCCTGTCCCGGGTCACCGCAGCCGCCCTTCGTGGCCACGTGTGCGCCTCGCGCGGGACAGAACGGCCGAGTCCGGACCCGAAAGTGTACTGCACAGCTACAGTGCATCGAGGTGAGGAGGGCAGGCCAGGGCTGGGGTTTGGAGTTAAAGGTCAGAGGTTGGTGGGGCGGGGCGACCAGGGTTCTGCTGAGCCCCCGGCCGGCCGCGTGGGGCGCCCTGGCCAGATGGGAGGTGGGATATGGAGCAGGGCGCTTAGGACCCGGGAGGTTAGGAGGGGAGACGTGGGCAGGAACCACGTGGAGTGTTAGAGTTTGAGGTTTTAGGAGGGTGGGGTAGGAGTGGGCGGGGTGTCCGAGGTTCAGGGGGTGGGGGTGGGGTGACTTGGAGTGCCCGTGGTCTGGGTGTGGGGATCTGGGAGGCGAGGTCTTAGGGGTGGGAAGGGGGTATGGAGATTGGGGGGCGGAGTGCTTTGGTGCGGAAGGGAGGGAGGGTGTTTTGGGGGGGCGGAGATAGCGGGGCGCCAGGGCCGGGGGGGCGGGGCGTCTCGGTGTCGGGGCGGGGTGTCGGGGTGCCGTGGGCGGGCTGTCTTGGTGTCGGGGGGCGGGGTGTCGGCGTGCCGGGGGCGGGGTGTTTTGGTGCCGGAGGCTCCGCCGGCCGCATGGGTGCCTCGTGGAGTGAAGCGGTGCGGGGCCCGCGGGGCTCGCGGGGGCGCGCGGGGAGCGGCGCAGGCACACGCGCTAGTCCCGGGCGGCCCCGCGGTCCGCACCTGAGAATGCTGCGGCAGGCGCTCCGCGGAGGGCTGCGGGCGTGCGGCCGCGGGCTGGGCGTGTGCGTGGGCCGCCACCCCGTCCTCTTCCTCACCGTGCCCGCCGTGCTGACCATCGCCTGCGGCCTCAGTGCGCTGCGCCGCTTCCAGCCCGAGGGCGACCTGGAGCGCCTGGTGGCCCCTAGCCACAGCCTGGCCAAGATCGAGCGCAGCCTGGCCGACAGCCTCTTCCCGCTGGAGCAGTCCAAAAGCCAGCTCTATTCGGACTTGCACACCCCTGGGAGGTACGGCAGGGTGATCCTCCTCTCGCCACTCGGGGACAATGTTTTGCTCCAGGCCGAGGGGATCCTGCAGACCCACCGAGCCGTGCTGGAAATGAAGGTGAACCACAGGGGCTATAATTATACTTTTTCCCATCTGTGTGTGTTGAGAAATCAGGATAAGAAATGCGTGCTGGATGATATTATTTCAGTACTAGAGGATCTCAGGCAGGCTGCCGTCTCCAATAAGACAACAGCCAGGGTGCAAGTGAGGTATCCCAACACTAAATTAAAGGTATGCTCCGCCTGCATGCTCCTGCCGATTAAAGAGGCAGCACTTCATTTCTTGCCCTAAACAAGCAAAGAAAATGCAGAGGTCTCATCCTTAAGACTCAGAAGCGGATGCTTCTTTCATTTCTGGGGGGAAAAGATGGGCAACTGAGTGAAGAAAACAGGCAATGAATGGCACATCCAGATATTAAGAAATTCGAAGCCAAATCGAACAAATGCAAAAAAAAAAAAAAAAAAAAAAAAGAAAAAAAAAAAGAAAAGAAAAAAAAGTTTCTGAGACCCTGCAATTACATCTTTGTTCAGGGTTAATAAATCAGTGAATGGAAGGGGGTGGGGGAGTCCTGAACAATTGGGGGATTTCTTTTCATTCTGGGGCTCACTGTATTTCTTATTACTGATTACACATCCATCCGGTGCCATGTCCCATGTGTACCTCTCCAGCCTGGCTCGATTGTGACATGCAGGGAGTTTGTGTTCGCTGACCGTGAATGTGTGTGTGCAATCACCGGGTTATGAATGCAGCAGGGATTCCAGGAATTGTGTGTGTGTGTGTGTGTGTACAGCAAAAGCAGCAGAAGGCTGTGTGTGAAAACAGAGGTGTGCACCTAACTGATGGGTTGGCTTGCTGAGTCCTTTCCCATAAAAAAACCAACCCAAGCAAGATATTTGTAACAGGCCAATAACAGAAGGAAAGAAAAACAAATTCCACAATCAGCAAAAATTGCAAAGAAGGATTTGTTCCAGCCTTCGGTGTATGGAGCTGTTTAGTTTTCATTCAAATCTTGTCCCCCAGATGCATTTTCTAAATTCATTTTACACTGTCAGGATGGAGCTGCTGCGGGCAATGAGGCATGCAGTCTCCAGGTGACTGAAGTTTCAGGGACAAATGTGACTTCCAAAAGAGTCACTGCACCATTTGTGTGTTTGACCCTGTGCATGCTTAGAAGCTGCACAGCCACGAGCTCTAAGACAGGTGTTTCCCAAGAAGGAGGAGGAAGAGGAGGAAGAGGAGGAGGAGGAGGACTCTTCCTCCTGGTGTGGGAGAGAACATGGTGTCTTTCAGGGCAGAACTGGACTAGGAGAACCCCAGGCTCAGTAAATGAAGGGCCTAACTTGAAAATGCACCCGTTGCTTATTTATTTATTTAACATAGTCACTGTCCATATTAAATAACTTTTTCAGGATTTTTGAGAGAAAACACCCCTTTTTTTCCTCTGAATTAAAGGAGGATTTGGTGCACTTAGGGGATCTTATAAACTGCCTCTTTTTAAATGTAGTGTCCTTGATTGAATGGATCCAGGGCTAATGAAGATCTGGACTTCAGCTGTGGAGTGAGACAGGGCTTGCCTTCTTCACACTGAATGATGGGCGCATGACGGCTCTGTGTGCTTGGGCAGCATGCTTCTCACCTCCCGAATCCTTTACCGTGACCATTACTGCTTGCTCAAGAAAGGATGTGGTGGAGAGGTAATCTTCCTAGCCTGCAGTCTTTCACTGGGTTCTTTCCTATGCCAATAATCTGGAGTAAAGATTGGAAACCATGTCATGTTTAAACCTCAGTGTGCTTTCCCCATTGAGTCAAGCGTGCAGTTCATTATTACGCATGATGGACTGGATCTCAACCACCTTTATTCAGCAGCACTCTGCAGCTGAAAGAGCTGTGTTCAATCAGTGTTGTCATTCTGATAATCTGGAAAAACCATTTTAACGTGTATAGTACACATACCCGAGGTATTCATTTTACTCATTTCCTACTCATTGGTTGTGTTCAGATGACTTACTGTGTGCTCTTCTAGGCATATGAGACAGAAATTGAGGCAAGAAAAGCAAGGTTCTGGCTTCCATGGGGTCTAAAAGTAGATGCCAGCACCCTCACCCAGAGTTACCTGGAGGCAGGAACTCTGCCATCCGGGATCAACAGCCTGCTGCTGGGCCTGTGACAGGTGCCCCATCCAAACTTTCTGACTGGTTGGTTGGCTGATACACATCTTGGTAGAAGTCAGTGGATAATCACAGAAGAAGATTGGTCTATTAAATGAATACAGGTATTATACATGGGCTGAAAGTCCCTATTCTGCTACCTGCTTACATCAGGGTTTCCTCCAGTGTGTTGGTTTCAGTGCATAGTGGTGGTCTTAAGGTATGTGGAATAAATGAGCCGTTGAGACCCTCTAAGAACAGTGGGCCTCTCAAGTGCAGACACAATCTCACACGTGCTCGTGCAGTGTAAAATGTGATTGAGTAAGGACCATGGATGCTTAGAATTCTGCCAAAGGGATTCTGAGGGGTCCTAGGATCAGAGCTTCCTGGCAGGGAGCAAGTGAGATGGCCTCTTGTTGTGATGGTGTATCATTCAGAAACATCTTAATTCATGAGTGGCAGCAGTGCTCAGGGTCCCCATGATGCTGATGTCTGTTGGTGTCTGATAACTGCTGGTATACGGGCTGTGAGGGAGACTTTATATGTCTAATTTTAGCCCTCTAATTCACTTTGCTTTCCTCCACTGTACATTGGCCACCATTCTTTCCAATTCTGCTCAATATGGAAAATTATAGTGCCAGAAAATTCTATTGGTGGACAAGGGTTGTGAGTTGAGGGAAAATAGAATGAACAGCGGTGGTGGGATGGTGTGGGAAGGGATTCATAATCAGGTCATGAGAGAAGCAGGAGGTCAGTGCTGTGAAGATGTGCAAGCCTGATTGACAGAAGTGGGCACAAACCGGAGTTGTGACAGTCAGAGGTCATCTTCCAAGTACCATTAAGGCATCCAAGTAGTTCTCAGTACAGATAGGTTTAGAACTTCTGATAAACTTGGTATCTTGGCAAGGTGATCCAGACAAGCAGGGACAAAGGAAATTGCCTTCTGTAGGATCTAAACAGAGGCTTAGATAAATCTGGTAAAAAAAAAAAAAAAAAAAAAAAAAAAAAAAAAGCAGCAGGGAGCTTATACTACAGAAAAAAGAATCCTATACAAGTTTTCAAAAGCCTTGTAGAAAAGATGCCAAAATCTGAAGTCCCTACACCTGTATACAATATGTATCCTACAATCTGCCCTTCATTATAATCTGTGTAATAGCATTGATTAAACACAAGGGTTATGTCACATATTGCTTTTGTAGTAATCATTTCCCCCACCCCAACTTTGTCCAGGTCTAGAGTGTTCACAATAGATGCTCATTGATGGGTTTATTGATTAATTTGTGCATTTTTTCTGTAACATCACAAAATCATCACCTTTTCAAACTCTGTGGAATACTTTCATTTAAAGGTATTCTCTGTATCCCAGACTTCTGTGAAGTTCTTTTCACTAAGAAAAATATATATTTTTCTTCTTAATAGGTTAAAAAGGAGTGCCCAAATATATATGCATATATTTTTCACATAAACAACTGCAATGTGGCCAGACTGAATTTTTAAGTAAAATATTTAACATACTGTTGAAATTAGTCTCATTGTTAAACTGAAACAGGCACTCAAGATCCTTAAGCAAGGACTGTTCTAGATTCCAGTGAAGGTTTCCATTGTAACATTCAGGGAGCTCCGGTGGTTCTGGGTGACCTTGCCCTGCTTCTTAGGCTGGCTAGGAACCTCACTTTTCAACTGGCAGGTTCCATGCAAGTAACACTTCCCATATAGTACTTTCTAGTCAAAGACATAAGTGAAAATGCAGCAGACATATGTCTGCCCTTGGAAATGGATTTGATCCCAAGTCTAGATCACAGCATTCTGGCAAACAGGAAGGAAGCAGATTGATTGCCCTGTCAACTGTCCTTCCTACTGAACCCCATCAGTAATGGCACCTCCAAGCAGATGTTCAGGGAAAATCAGCATGGACGTCAGTACACCACACCTGAGGACAGGAACAAAGAGAGACTCCTTCTTCTTAAGAGGAGAATGTTCCTTTGAGAGCATCCTCCATGTTGGAAGATGTAGTAAATCTTCTAATCTCAGTTGAAGGACAACTTCAGTCAACATGAAAGGTGAGCACTGGTATTATTTTTAGAGATTCACAAGAAAAGTTATTCATTTTTCCCTAATTCATTCTAAAAACTCTTAAAATACACATGTCGAGATCTTCTCTTATATTTTGATTTATGATTACCTTTCTGATTCTGCCTCTTAATATGGAAAAACATGAACTTATTGAACATTCAGTATGTAGCATAAGTAAGTCCAGGGATTTTGTATACAGCATGTCATCTAATTTTTATAAGTTTGTGAGTCAAAGGGAGTATTTTTGTTTCCATTTTATACATGAAGACGAAAGACCTTAAGTAACTTCTGTGAGGTCCCCACCAACACATGCTAGAGCTGGAACTCAAATCCAGGACTAGCTGGATCCCAAAACATATTCTTAACCACAGTATGGTATTAAGTGCTATCACCTCCTATGCTGCTCCCCTTAACACCAACCCTTTGTACTAAGAAAGAAATAGGGCCATAGCTAAGCCACCTCAAACCCATGCTAGAAAAGCAGGGCACTACTAATCTACACAGGAGGACTGGCTGGTAGAAAGGGCACGGAGCAGAGCATCGGTCTAGGCAAACTACCATCTGCCCAATGTAGAACCTGCAGAAAGAGTTTAGCAAACTCCTCATTGGCAAACTGTTTCTCCTTTTACATCATTTACCATCGAGCTGAACAAGCTAGGGTAAGGCTCCAGGTTCAGCTGTCCTCTGACCCAAGTTATGTCCCACACACCCTTGGACATCTCTAGCTGAAACTGGTATTAAGAGGAAGGAATTGGTGAGACAGTGTGAGATGGGATGATGCACTTTAAATTCAGAAATGCTCAGGAGACCTGGGCTCTAACCCAGATTTTTAAAGACTAGTTGTGTGACATTATACAGACCTGGTCACCAATTTAAATGTCAGTATTTTCCTCTTGGAAAATGACAGAGCCAGGCCAGGAAATTGCAGGAATTCTTACTGGACAGTGAGATTATCATTCATTCATATGTCACATTCTACCGTGTAATACTCAGATCTATGTATAATGATGGTGAATACAGAGATAATATTCTAGAATAGTTTTCCACTGAGGTAAAGTAGATGTGCATTAGATCTGAACGATACTGTTGAAAAGTGTTAACCACACTGTCCTTAACTGAGTCACTGCACATGTTTCCTGGCCCCCACATCAGGATCTGTTTGTTCCCTAACCTTTTCTGAGTCCCTCAAGTGGATGAAACTTTCTTGGTAATGGACTTTAGCTCCTGCTCTTTGACTTCAGCAAAGACCTACTTTAACTCAAATTAATGTTTGTAATTAAGTATGTTTCTTTCCATTTTTTTGGAATTCAGGGATTAGGGAGAACTTAAAAAAAAAAAAAGAACAGAAATTTTCTATATTCCTGTTCCAATTTCCTTACCCTCAGTGGTTCAGGACTTCAGGGGTTTGGGATTGAAGTGAGGAGAAGTCAGAGCCCTGGGTAATGCAAGTGTGTGGAAGGACAAAGACCACCCCTTCCTCCCTGAGGACAACGCTCCTTTACCTCTCCCTGCCATCTTAGGCAAGAATTCACAGGTGTTTTTCATCTTTTCCACTTAAAAATTATCATAACTGAAGCGTTTATATAATGTTTTTCAAAATATATTGTGTTTAGAGGATGTTTTGCATTTTAATCTGTTAGCTGTGACACCATGACTGGACCACTTTGCTTTTAATTCTGTCTCAGAGTTGATCAGCATATGCTCAGGCCTATTTCACATATGTCCAGGCCTTTCTGCCTGTGCTCAATATAAATTTTTTCAAAGAAGAAACATGAAAATTTCAAGCTTCTAGACTGGTCCAAGACACCTTTAGATTGAACAGCAGGTCAATTTCTTCCTTGACTTAGTCAAACAAATCATCCAGGCCCCCTCGCTAGGATGAAAACATAGGGGTGACTCATTTCTGTGGGTTGTCACTGTGAGGGAGCTGGTGGAAAAGGTTGCATTTGTAAGAGCCCCAGGAGAAAGAAATATTCAGGCAGGGCTCTGACTTAACTCAAAAGCATGCCACATTGCATCATAAACCACAAAATTAACTCTATTTTTGTTTTCTAAGACTTCCTCCTCAAAATGTTGACTGGGCTTGTGGAGTCAGCCTAAGTTGGTGGATTGTTAGAAATTAACACTCCCTCGGCCTCCCCAGCATCCTCATGGAAACCAGCCTCTGTGACACTCACAGCCACCTCAGCACTAGGGAGGCTCAGATTTTAGACTCCAGGTTGAACTCAGTCCTCCTGATCCCTGATTTGAGTTTAAAGAGAGTGCATTGATTCAGGTGTAAAATTCCACGAGAAAAGCAGCGTAGTGGAGCCTCTCTGTGGAGCCATGTGATGGAAACATGAGTCGCGTGTCAGATTATGGAAAGGGTGATCCACATGGAAACTCCTCATGCTGTCCTCCATGGAGGACCTGTCCCCTGGGTAAACTTACAAATGATTACTGTTGTTTGATATTTTCTGAAAAGGTTGAAACTAAACCTAACCATCTCTTGAAGAAGAAAAAAAAAATCAGGATTTTTCTCAAGGTTTTTTGCAGTTATTCCACGACAGTAGCAACATTAAGCCCTAGTTAGCCCAATTATGTTAGCATTATATGTGAACACCAGGTATAGGAATCACACAGAGGAACCAGAAAACTTGGGGGGAAATGGAACACACAGTCACAGTGGAGGGCACCTTTACATTGGCATTGTAACCCATGCTTCCTTCAGATAAGATCGTTAGAGCAAGTTGTTCATTGAAATCAAGGCTCATTCTCTGTCACTCAGACAAATTCGGGGGCTGTGAAAGCTGCTTGATGAACGTCACTTAGCCCTGAGTGGTCTGTGTTTAGTCACAGGATCTGTGTTGGAACTGTCAGCATTTCCTCTTTGAAACCCCGCTTCGGACACAGAGGGCTCAGCTGGGATCCCCGGCATCACTGCTGTCTCCAGAGCTATAGGGCACAGTGCAGTTGGACCTCAGTACCTCTGATCTCCACAACCACAGATTGAACCAGCTGTGGATGGAAAACATTTGAGCAAAATGCATCACTGCTAAATGTATGCATCCTTTTTTCTCATCATTCCCTAAATAATACAGTATAGATACTACGTACATAGCATTTACCTTTTGTTAGATATTACACCTAATGTAGAGATGATTTAGGTCACAGGAAGATATCTGTAGATTATATGCATATATGCTGTTTTACATTGGGGACCTGAGCATTCATGCACTTGGGTATTGGCAGAAGGTTCTGGAACCAGTATCCTGCAGATCCTGTGGGAAAACTGTGTAGACTCTTGAGTTACAGGGAGTCAGAGAGGTGTTGTAAGCATTGTTGTAGCTTTTGGAGATTCTGAAAGCAGACTCAACGGTCCATGGCAGGTGCATGTTTGAATGAATGTGCAGGGGCAGCCCCAGTGTTTACTCCTCATTTTGAAGTATGAGGTTTCTTGTTACATGGAGAAAGAGAATGCTCAGTTCTAACTTCTTTGTAGGCTCTACCTATGTGGGTAAGATGCAGTACTGCTCTGTTGGGTGGGTGAGATTCCAGCCTCCCACACACACTTCCATGCAGGTAACCTTTGTATCCACTGCGTGTCAGGCATGGTCTTAGTGTGGCCATAGAGGTTCCATTATAAACAAAACCCATGTAGCCTTACCCCCATGGAGCTTGGATCTAGTTTTCAAAAATGACAGAAAAATCCATAGTTGCAAATTACTGTGGATGAAAAACGCACAGTACTGTGAGTAGGACATCAAGTCTTGCGGTTTTAAAAGCTGCTGTCCTGAGGAAGTCAGTGTAAGCTGAGGGCCAAAGGATGCCAGGCAAGACCTGGTGGGGAGGACCTGGCACCTGGGCAGCACTGACCTGGAGCTACTCTGGGCAGAAGTTAGAGTGACCGGATGAGGGCTGTGTTGAGAATGTCTTAAGAGTCATTGTATATGGCATAATTTAGATCACTTTTATGGATCCACACTGTCCAAATTTACATCTTAATACTGCCCTCATTAGCTGTATGACGTTGCGTTCATTTCTAACTCCTTTGCAACTCATTTCTCTGATAATGGCCTCCATCTCTTAGTACTGTATTAAATGGGCCTATAACACCTAAAGCAATGCTCTCAGGCCCTGATTGTCACCTGGGGACCCTGTTAAAAGATGCAGTTGTCTCCAGGGTCCAGAGGAGATTGAGATTCTGCCTTTCTAGCATGCTTCAAGTGATGCTAATGTTTCTGTTTCAAGCCCCACACACTGTGGTGGAAGGAAACCGGAGGCTAAGAACAGCACTTGCTTCACTGTAAATCCGTAAGTGCTAGTGGTTAACTCCTTGAGCACTGCCATTCTCCCTTATCCGAAGAATTGGCATTAAACTGGCTTTCTTATGAGCTTACAAACAGATATTTTAAAAATCCCTTCTATTTCAACTCTAAAAGCTGAAACTCCCTCTACAGAACAGTAGTCCTCATGATTTCCTGAGTAAGGGCAGAGTGATGGACACAGACTGCCGGGATCACCATCCTGTTTCCTTTACTAAGAACAGGAAAGAGGAGAAAAAGAAGGGAGCAGCCCTGAGTCTGTGCAGGCACTGGGTCTGGAATTCCTTGGAGGGTGTGTTTTCATTATATGCTCTGTGCATTGAGCTTCCTCGACTCTTGCCTTCTGTGATGTCCTGGTTCTCCTCTCACCTCTCTGGTGGTTCTCTGCAACTTGCCAGCTCTATTTTCATATGTATGATTTCTTTCCCCATAAAATGGTTTTTTTCATTATCTGTTCTCTCAATATTCTCATCCAGCCAAACATTGGCTGT
The DNA here is from genome assembly GCF_053883595.1 of Heterocephalus glaber. Taxonomy (NCBI): domain Eukaryota; kingdom Metazoa; phylum Chordata; class Mammalia; order Rodentia; family Bathyergidae; genus Heterocephalus; species Heterocephalus glaber. The sequence goes on along the minus strand of NW_028258320.1, from coordinate 8,893,310 downwards.
TTTGTCCACATCTGTAAGCCATCTGTGGTGGCAGGGATATGCACAGAGTAATATCACATCCCTATCATGGTGCAGCACAGGTTGCAAGTGGACTCCTTGGACCAAAGCCTTGACTTCAGCTGGAAACTTGTGAGAAAGGCAGATCTGCTGCAACTCTGGAGTTGGGGCCTGGTGTGCCATGCAGGTGACTGGTTTCTGCTGATGTGTGAGAACCCTTGTTCCAGATGCTCAGTCTTAGCCAAGTGTAGGAAACACTGGCAGAGCTTGAAAACACTGATTCATGGGTCCCCTCTTCCAAGATTCTGGTGTAATTAATTGAGGAGCAGCTTGGCATTGTGGTCTTCAGATCTCTGGTGCAGGTTATGATGGATTACCAAGGTTGAGGGCCAAAGCCTTCTCTTCTTTCTATCTCCATTCTCTCAGCCTCTGGCTTGGGCTCATTCTGTCTTACCTATCCCATTTATACCTAGGCTTACAAATTCCAATTTCTCACAAAACCTAGCCTATATAGAAGATCATATACATCTCTTGGTATATTTCTCCTAGCCAGTACTTATAAGAGCTTCCTGAAAAAATGACAATCTCCTTACCAAGACCACTAAGGACTTTCCTTGGCTAAGCGCCCAACCTCACTTCTAGTTTCAGATCATATTAAATCAAATGCTGCAATGAACCAAAGGAAACACATTCTAAACGCTCCTCTTTTCATAACTTCATTCATTCCTTTTGCTTAGAGCATCTTTTACATTGTCAAACCCATCCCCATCCCCAAAAGCCACTTTCTCCAAGGGAGCTTCTTCTCTCCAGAAAGAGAAAGCACTTTCATGTACTTTGGGTAGTTCTCTTAATCTCAGTGTGACGTGCATTATAGATATGTGGGAAGTCTCTGCTAAAATACCACTCTATATGCCTAATTAACTAATAGAGTAGGTAGATTTCCCTGCATAAATTAATTTGCCTGGAGGATCTAGCTGACCGGAAGCAGTATATTGGGCAAACCCTTGAGAAACACTGCAAAGAAACAAGACCAAGGCCCAGTGCAGTCTAACCTCTGAAACTGTGTCTGAGTTCTAGAGTGTTGGCCACAAAAAAAGGCCATGAAAGCTGTTTTCACGATTGGTCCTAAGACCCAGGAGTCACAAGCAACATAACTTTGGATTCAGAGAGCAAAAGGCCACCAGGAGAGTGGGGAGAGCACTTTGCCCACATGGTGCCAGCTCAGGAGGGGCTGCAAGGGAGCGTGACGTCCCTCAGACACCAGCAGGGCTGTCAGAATTAGCAAATGAAATCACAGGACACCTAATGAAACTGAATTCCAGATAGAAGTATATTTTTAATATAAGTATGTAAAAATATTGCATTCTTTGCTTATCTGAAATTCAGGTTTAATTTGTTGTTCTGTACATGACCTAGTAATTCCAGCACAGACTCACATCTGGAGATGTCAGCACAGGCTTCAGAGTGTCGGGGGCAGCCAGTACCTGCTCTCACTTACGGTCAGCACCATCGTCGGAGCCTGAAGAAGGAGGCCAGGAAATACCTAGTTGGAAGCTGGTAAAACATATGCTCAGGACTCCTAGAAAGGCTCAGGGAAAGTCTGCTCTGCCTGGAGTCCTGTTGCAGCAAGGATGCCAACAAAGGGAGCTTTAGTTAATCGTCATCTGACTTAATTGTATACTTTGGACTAAGAAACCCTACTTGCATTTATTGTTTTAATGATATCAAGACTACCAAGGTTATCCTGGATAAAGACTGCACTGATCCCAAATGCCTTTTGTTTCATATTTTAACTAAGAGAATATGAAAACTTTATATGCATATGTAAACTATATAAATATATATAATGAGAATATTGAAACTATACACATATGTACACATGTACAAGAAAATTTTGATTAATATAAACAGATGCTGAGTGTATATAAATAAAAATGGGTAGGGTGGAAATATTAACAATCAAAAACTTCAAAACCTTGGAAGAATAGATTACTCATTTCTTGCATTAAACATAAAGACAAAACAAGCTGCTGAGACTTGTGTAAAGGTATCTATGGGGTCTTTAGAACCTGTCTCACTTTCCTTCAAGATTGTAAAGTTTATGAGGGTGGATGTCATATCTTATTCACATGTTTAGCCTTCTCCACATAATTTAAAGCCACAATCTTGCATGTATGTAAAAAAAGCCTGCAGTAAAATGAAGTAAGCATAGAAGTACTTGTTCAGGATGGGGACCCCCATCAAGTGCTGGCTTGGGATGCCTGGGTCTGGTTGATTCGGTATTTACCACACTTTTCCACTGAGAATGGAGAGCACTGGACACCACCTAAACATCGCTACACAGCTCTCATGTAACTCTCCGTTCTTGTGGGAGAAGCCTGGTATGTCTCCTCTCCCTTCCTTTCCATGAAGGGGACAGCCACTGTGGGGGGACCTTGGGCAAGTGAGGAAGAGCCTGAGGCGCCAGCATGAGGACAGGCTGGCTGGGCACCATAGAGTGTCCTAGAGAAGACACTGGCTCCCCGGAGAGCCAGAGGAGCTTGGGTCTGAACTAGTTTACTGACCCCCTTTTGTAGATAGCACTTGCCTCTCTGAGGGAATGGCACATGAAGCCAGTATTCTAGCGTGGCTCTAATTTTCATCTCGCTCTTTTCAACCGTTGTTTACCTTGGGGATGATTTTTAAGGAACTGACTTCTTTCTAGGCTGTGAAGCTTTGTACATTTTTTATTAACAAATCACATCTTATCAGAGTGACTCTTCGTAGAAAATGTTCACATTTTATATTTTTAGAGTTATCTTTAAAAAGTGTTTACACAAAGATATTATCTTTTCCATATTCCTCGTGCTTCTCTGTCTTTCTCTTGGTTGGTTTTTGATAGAATTAATGGTATTAAAGTTGCCAGTGTTCATGGCATCTGGCCACTGAGCCTGAAGCAACAACTGTTTTTATTGAGGGGGCTGTTTATCTCTATGCCTTGAGATTGGACAGCCAATTACTGAGTCCCTTTTTTAAATTCTTAAGATAATGATGAAGAATGTAGTAAACAGGAAACAGACAAATATACTTTAATTACATTTTTCTATTCACTTGTATGATTTCAAATATGTTGCTTAACATTTTTATCCTTCAACTTTTCTGTAAAAAATAGTTTTGTCAATACTTACCCTGCACATTTTCAAAACACCTAGTACTTGGTTATTTCATAACAACTTGTAGCCTTTTTATTCATTTATTTAATTTTTTTTTTTTTTTTTGGATACCAGGGATCAAACTTAGGACTTTGTGTTTACGAGGCAGGAGGTGGCACCACTGAGCTAAATCCCTGGCCCTGTAGCCTTTTTAAATTAAACTAAACTCAAAATCATGACAATACCACAAAAAGATTAGAAAACCAAAAATCACTCACCATTCCACTCAACAACTCTCTCTCCATTATATAAATTTCCAGTCTTTAACTATAAAATGCACAGTTGTCATCAGAGGGTGCATATCTTTTTTTAATAGTATTTTCATTATTTCTTAAGCATATTCATAATTATTTTACTGGTTCCACAATAGTTCAGGAAGTAGCTATGACACTGTTTATACCAGCCTTCGTTTAATGTTATTTTTAGACTACTTCTGGAGCAATGTTTGGGGGCTGACTTTCACATCCTTAACAAGCATAAGAAAGAAAATAAATCTGTCTTGTCAATAGGATCTAGAGGAAAAGAACATTTTCTTGTGAAGTATACCCATTTGTGAAAGTAAAGTACAAATGTAGATCAACAGGCATTCCAAGAAAACCCTTAGCTAGAAATTAGGAGGACCTGAGTTATTTGTAAATGAATTCCCACATGCTATACTTTGCTTTGTAAAGGACCACACTCAAAAGTATGTTCATAAAGTGTAATGAATATTGAAGCTTCTAAGAGTACTTTGTGGCTTATCATATTAAGAAGTAAAGTTTACTGCTTTCACTAGGTCGGGATCAGTGATTCCCCAAAGAAACACTTCAGGAACTTTTGTGTTACGTGATGGCCAGGGCTCCTCCCCAGACCAATGAAATAAGAAGCTCCTTGAATGATTCCAGTGGAGAACAAGACTGAGAAACAAGGAGGACCTTGGATCTGGAGGAGATCCCCTGTCCCACCTAGCTCTTTTGCAGACAAGGTGAGAGGATAAAGAAAAGCCCTGGTCAGGACCCATGCTGCTGCTTCGCCAGAAACTCAACTTCGCACAGCTTGGGCCCTCAGATGATAGAACAAATGCTCTGACACTGGGGACCACAATCCCATTTCCCCCAGGATGAGCTCCCTCTGTAGGAACTCTGTGGCAAAGGAAGTGTTTCTCTTCTTCCTCATCTTTAATCGACTGCCCGGAGAAATGATGCCTTCATGTATTTGTTATGCTCCAAAGATGTCCTGAATTGCTCATTATGGGGAAAATATACCCCTTGACACATTTAAAGGCATCCTCACTGAATGCATTTCTGTAAGGAGATTAATGAAGAAAAAGCCTGTAGGCACATGGTAAATATTTATTATTATGTGATAGGGTCAAGTGTAATAAATTTCAGTAGCTCAAGGAAGTGAAATAGACTTTCAATTTCTATTAAATTTATTAGGACTCTAATTTTCATCAAGATAACTTAAATTCCAACACATCCAAAGATGGCCAGTGCTTGCTACTGTAAAACCAACTCACTAAGGCTATCCATTGTGAGTTTATACTTTTGATAAGCATGTAGAAGGAGATAAAAGAGTATGTGTCCAAAGAAAGATCGGGTTAATTAATTCTCGCTTTTTAACTGTCACACATTGAGTATGAAAAGCGTGATGTCGAAGAATTTTAAAATACTCTTAAAACTAACTTGGAAGTCTTCAGTCAGACTGAATGTCTTTTGTCCCATCACCTGTGAAAATGATAATATAATTCTTTTCTAGATGCATCTACTGGTTTTAGCAAGCTTGTGATCTCTAACTTCTTTGTAAATAGATTCTGGTTTCCCCCAATCAGTGTGGCAAGTCACTCATATTAAAACAGTATTAACAGAATGTCTCATTAAAGAAAAAGTATGTTCATTAAAGTGTAATGAATATTTAAAGTAGTTCCAGCTAGATAGGAGCCGTAACAATCTAAGTGGCCATCTTGGGTCACTGGAAAGCTTTTCCATTAGCTATCCATTCACAAATCATATACTCTTCTTATTGTTCTTAAATGGGAATTATATATCACTTGATACAGTATATGAAGTAAAAGGATGTTTCTCAGTGAATATGGGCAATGGAGTATGCACCACTGGCTCCTGGTGACTGGAAGTTATTATGCATTACAGAATGAGCACTAACCTTCTAGTACCCCACCAGCATCTTTACATTAAATATCTTTGGCTAGAAAGTGAGAGCACTTTACAAAGTTGAATCAATACCCACCTTATATTGTTAAGTGGTTGTGGCTACCTTAAAGGAATTCAAAGTATTTTGTGCATGTACTTTTATAAGACTCTTACCGAGAGAGACTTTTGGAAGGTTATCTAACCAACACACTTCAGAAAGCTTCGTTATATATAAAAATCTCTCGGTAACCTACCCACTGTTTAATGTCTCTCTAGAAGACAATTGTTCCTGGTATATATTTAAAACAAGATAGTTCTCTTTGTTCTTCCTCCAATAAAGAAAGAGAACTCTGATCTTGCATTTATTGAACCCTCCTCTACCTGTGATCTTAAAAATGGTAAATATATCCTCTTAGCCTTCTCTCTGGCTGAACAATCTCTTACACATAGACTTCATTCTTGACCTTTTACCTTTTTGCTTTTAGTAGCTGAAACAAGAAACTTTTAAATTTAGGGTATTGATGTGTCTCCTAAGTCTCAAACACTTATACGATGTGTCGTTTATAAAGACACCAAGTGTCTTCTTAGCCCAGCTTCCCCTCCCCTGCCTTAACCCATCTCAATGAACAGCTTTTCTCAATAGAGATTTATTCCATGCCTGTTTTAGACTCTGTGCTAGGCTCTAAGGGTCTAGCTTACAGACATAAGGCACAGGCCCTTTGCAGAAATCTAAAGGTAGTGGGAAAGGGAAACAGGTTAATAGGAAGTTAACAGCACATCCTGAAAATGAATCCTAGAGGTTATCCAAGGTGTTCCAAAATTCTGAATAATCTAGAATTGGCACTTTATCAAATTCAGCTTCCTCAAGAGTTCCCTTATAAAATAATTTTTTAAAAACTGCATTACTGATGAGGAGGAATCTTTGAGACATGTGTATTTCAATTGGTAATAAATGTTTTCTTTTCAAAGTGTATTCATTAAATGAGGTCAGTGGAAAGCTGCTCTCTGTAGGCAGGGAAATATTTTGCTATGATCAGTTACTCTGAAGGTTATGAAGTCAGCATAGAATCCCCAATAATGCTATAGACTTAAAAAATGAATGCAAAGCAGAAAAATTTTATGGGTATGAACCAAGAAATATCAAGATGAAAAAACATAAGGGATATTAATCATCCTCAGGACCTAGCTAGAAGATTATTGGACAGTGGAACTTTCCATGACCCCAAAAATCATCCACCCTTCTTTTTTCTTCCATAATGTGTAGTAAATGCTAAGATGTTTGTAGGATTATCTAGTCAGGAAGTAGGAAAGTGTGAACAAGTACAAGACATCTTTATGAATCAAGAAACATCCACGAAGTAGACCACTAAGCTGTTGAGCATTTTTAAGGAGGACAAGGAATACTTAATTTATACCTTTGTGTTGGGCAATATCTGGTTTAATAAAAATCTTTGACTTAGTGCCCACTTAAGTGGTAAATCGGTATTCGTAGTTCCATTAAATGAGTCATTTTTATATCTTTAGCAAAAGGCCACATTAAATCTTTCTGGAATAGGATAAATGAAAGTAGTCAACAAAAATGTCTCACATTTTACTGATCCGCGGATTAGATGATGCATATTCCTGAGAATTAATGTTTATCTACAAATTGTTAAGACTCCAGGTCTTTGTGTTACAAAACTTGCCCTAGAAATGTGCACTTTTTCTTGAGGATTCTGCACTCCAACCCACTTTAGTGCAGCATTAAATGGCTGCCCAATGTATTTAATCATCATGGACAGAAAATCTAGATATTGTTACCTGAATGTTCTGTGACTACACTTCTACTTGACGTATCTCGGTAATTATTTCAGTTCTCTGTTTCGTTGTCATTATTTGCTTTCTTTAATGTAGCCATGGTAAGACTGCAGACTGGGAGATGTGTTTCTCTAAATATTTTGGAGGCAGAGGCAGAGTGAGCCATGTCTTATGTGGACCTGAGAGCAGCAGTTCTACCATGTAATGGAGATGGGGCTCACCTGGACCAAGGGCCCCCATCACTTGGAGCTGGCTCTGCTCCTGGTAACATGCAGGAGCTTATTTGGTTGTCACTAATAACAACCAGTGAGGACACTACTTTATATTGCTCTCATTTTTAACAGCAAAGAAACTGAGGTACAGATAGTTTGTAGAAAATTGTCAAAGCCCACTCCAGTTAAATGGAGCCTGTATTCTTACTGCAGCTCTACATTCTTTATTATTGCACCATGGACCAGCCAATTAGGTCTCTCAGTTTTTAGCTTGGTTGCATATACTATATTTAAAGCTATTCCTAATGATTTTCATGGGGGAAACTCAAGATTAAAAGTGGAAAAAGATTCACTGGATCATCAAATTCATCCTCCTCCAGAACTAATAAAAGTATACTCCCTATAGCATCTTTCTCCGGAAGCAATTTAGTCAGTTTTATTAAGTTCAATTTATGTGCACCTCACTTAATTGATGGAATTTCTGCCACTTTTCTCAGAATACTCCTTCAAAGCCCTAATAAACCTAACTAATAACATGACATGTCTCTATTATAAAACTATTTATTATGATAGTCTATTGTTCTTTTTTCTAATAGCAGTATAGAATAACCTTAAATAATTCATTTTATTCTAATAATTCACACTGATACCTCATTTTTATGAAGGCCAAAAATCAAAGAGCACACCTTGTCTTTGTAGAGCAGAAACCATTGTAAATAGGAACATCTTTGATGTATTTTACAATGCAGTCTTTCTGCCACTAATTTAGACTGGGGGACTTTGGCATCCAAAGCCCTTCTGAAACCACTACTCTGAGGGTACCTAGAATATCTGAGGATATAGTGAATAAACATTTATGGGGTGCTTACTTTGAGCAAAATAATAATGGAGTGTGTTGTTTTCAAAGCTGTATGAAAAGATGTCCCAGCCAGCAAGGAATTTACAACTGAATTGTTATGTCACATATATACAGTGAGTCTACTCGGCAATAAATGTGTGCTGCGGGATGCAGACATCACTGTCCCATCTGCTGCTGCAGTCAGGCATGCAGAGGACTGACTGGTCACCTTCACAGTCCCCTAAAACTATTTGGATGAAGCAGGGTGTGAGCTAGTTCCAAATGCAAAGGTTGGGATCGAGATGGAGAAATGCAAGGGGTGCACTTTGGGCAAAAGAAGAACCAGTCTTTAAAGGGTCTTTACAGCACTTGTAAATCAGTATTTTCATCCTCAGTAAAGAAACAGGAGAAAGAATCTATTTCCTAGATGAGGCCAGATGGACTAATTACAGCCATAGGAAGCACTTTAGAAACAGTTCTTCATGGGACCATCAAGACTGCTGTGATTTAAGTAAACTCAAAAAATGTGCAAGTTCTCCAGAGAGAGTTTCTTAACCTTGCTGCTGTTGATATTTGGGGTCAGATAATTCTTTCTTCCGGGGGCTGCCCTGTGTATGGTTGGATGTTTAGCAGCATCCTTGGCCTCTACACACCAGCGCACGGCAGCATGTCTCTCCTTGCCCAGTTGTGAAAAGCCAGAAGTGTTCCATCTCCAGGTTTGAAACAGATGTCTCCAGAGTGGGACCAGATTCCCACTGAGAACCACTAGCACTTGGAGGGTACAGCTTCACTCAGAGGCCTCTCCTTCTGTCCCCCAGGCCATCAGGAATGTTATCTTTGCACCGAAATCCCTCCTAACATAAGTTGTCATCATCCTCTGCAGAGGCCTCAGTGTGTGCTGTTTACCTCCGGAGCATTCAGCCTGCCTGGCCGAAAGCCAGATACGAATCTCTGGAGTTTCCAGGGTGGCCAGTGAAAGCCACCATGAGATGCTTACTGGGGTTTCTTCTCGAGAGAGGAAACCTCTCCAGGCTTGTTCACTTGTCAAAACTGCGGTCCTATTTAGGTTGCAAACCTATTTCAATTGTAAATCCTGTTCATGGAGAACACTGGGTGTTCAGGAGAGAACACAGCTGGCGCTTCCTGGATGCTAAATAATTCATTTCCCTATTTTGGAGTCAGAAACAGCAAGCTGAAATGCCACATCCTCACGGTAATATTGTGTAACTCTGACAGTGGCACTAAGAAGTTGTGGCATTAGAAATCACCAGGGCATCCTCCCCAGCTTCAGGAAGAGCCACGGAGAAAACCTTCGTTGCCTGCTTGAATTTTTCCCATTATGATAACATGGAGAAGACAGCTTATCCTGGAGAACCTTATGAATCTCAGCCAAGAAAAATCATCCTTTTCATTTTACATAAGGTGACTGACAACTGTCTCACTCATGCACGTAGTACAATTCTCAAATGAAATATTTTGACCTTTCCAAAATATTTTTTACTTAGAAATCAGAAATCATGAAAATAACCATCTGTTCAGTTGCAGTTTGTAGAAAACAGATGACATTTGATCGACTGCTTGATATTTTTCATTTTACTTTCTAGTGTCATACTTTGGTACGTATTGCATGATCCATTTTCATCCAGATTGCCGTAGTAACTGTTCTAGGTTCATCTTGTATTTCTTTATTCCTCTGGAAACTGCACTAAGTTCTCCACAATGCTCACAATGCTTAGCTCCATAAGTGTTCTAGACTAGTTCATGGACACCTTCTTAAATAACAGCTTTTATCTGTGTCTGTGCCTTGGAAGGAGATGACAGCCCTCTCACAGTGCACAATGAGACATGCCCTTATCCATAGCTGACAGCCATATGTGTGCTGTAATATATATGTGCACATGTCTCAGCACTGCAGTCTGCTGTAAAGAAAATATCCGTAGAGTGACATAAACAACAAATCTTCACTTCACACAGTCCTGAAGGTTGGCAAGGCCAAGATCAAGGCTCTGACAGCTAGAATCTGACCAGGGCCTGCTGTCTGGTGCTCCCCTCTCCCCCATGGTCTCTGTTATAAAGGCACTGATCATCTGCCTTCATGACCCAATCACCTCCAAAGACCCTCCCAAGGAGTTTGGGGTCTCAACACAGAGTCCACTGAGGCACAGCAGAAGTAAGTCCTTAGCTGTGGGCAACAAGAACTTACAAGGCCGCAGAACCACTGAGCTAAATCCCCAGACCCTAACAAGAACTTACAATGGTGAGTGATCTCAGAAACCTTTACATTGTAATCTGTACTATATGAGTGGTCAACTCCCTGTGATATAAACAATCAAATGCTTCCATTGGCTAAGCCCAGTATATTTGTTGGGCTCTACTGAGAGTAAATGGAGAAAGGGGGAAACAATAATGAAAGTCTGCTGGCAACAATTACTATTTTCAAAGCAAGGCAAGCTTTTAACCTAAATGATAAAGTAGTTCTGTACCCAGAGGAATTTTCTGAAGGTATATCTACAGACAGAAATTGAATTCCCTAACTGGAAACTGACCAGAAAAGGTTGGTAACAGCTATAGTCTTTCAGGGAAAAAAGCAAAAATATTGTAGCCATCAGGGCAAGGCATAGGGGAGGGAGGGAGAATTCTAGCAAACAAAATCTCAATTTTAGTTCACTTATTAAACTCTTTCACCATCTTATGAAAATAAAGGGGGAAAAACACCTTGGCAATTGGACCTATTGGCCGAACAACCCAATATCCAGGCTCCAACAGTGAATCCGACATCACAAGCAATACTGACTCATGGTAATGGTGCCGGAGGAGGAGGCTCTGGTCACCCACACTTTTGTCTTGCAGGATACTGTCTTCGTAAGTCAAGGATGCTACCTGAGCTACTGTATTTTCTTAACAGTGAAGCTTCCTGTAACATATCCCAAAGGATGACACTTCACTCAGCCTCCATTTTGTTGTGTTCCAAAGATGTCTTCCTTGGGGAATTGCATTTTAAGTGAATTTTCTTTTACTTGAAAAATTGCCAAGTTGCACCATAAATTACATGCCATAATGCATTATGGTATGCATTACTGAATAAATTACAGGGACTTTTACAAGTCAAAACGACTGAGAAAGCATTCCAGCAAGATATTAGTAAATTTAGAAGTCTTTGATGGAATGAAAATAGAAATTGCTGATCTAAATATTAAAATAGAAATGCTGAACCAGTTGGAACACAGGTTAGGTAGAACTCTTGAAGACATCGGTGTAGGAAAATATTTTATGAACAAAACCTCAGTTGCCCGTGAACTAGCACAAACAATCAACAAGTGGGATCTCTTCTTATTAAAAAGCTTCTGCATAGCAAGAGAAACCACCAGCAGTGTGAAGAGACAACCCGCAATGTGGGAAAAAATCTTCACCTGCTGTTCCTCAGACAAAGGTCTACTATCTCGAATCTCTATAAAGAACTTAAAAAGATCAGACCTCCTAAATTTAAAGACCCAATCCGAAAATGGGCATCTGAAATGAACAGACATTTCTCAGACAAAGAAGTAGAAATAGCAAATAATTACATGAAAAAATGTTCAACATCACTGGTCATTTGAGAGATGCAAATGAAAACAATGCTGAGATTCCACCTCGCTCCAGAAAGAATGGCTGCTATCATGAAATCAACCAATAACAAATTCTGGAGGGGCTGTGGGGAAAGAGGAACCCTGCTCCATTGCTGGTGGGAGTGTAGACTGGCGCAAGCACTGTGGAAATCAATACGGAGATACCTCAAAGAACTAGGACTGGAAGTCCCATTTGACCCCACTATTCCCCTGCTGGGGATCTTCCCCAAAGAATTAAAAGAATCATACCACAGTGATATATGTGCACCCATGTTCATAGCAGCACAGTTTGTGATACCTAAAACTTGGAAACAGCCCAAATGCCCATCAACTGGAGACTGGATAAAGAAAATGTGGTTTCTTTATAAAACGGAGTACTACTCAGCCATAAAAAATGAGAAATTAGAGACATTTATAGCTAAGTGGATGCACATTAAGGAGACACTCTTAAGTGAAATAAATAGGATACACATGTATAAATACCGAATAGTTTCTTTAGTGTGAGAAACTGAAAGTGTAAATAAGGACTAAATGTATAATAGGTAATGTGAAATAGGAAGAAAAGGGGCAAAGGGGAAGGAAGTGGGAGGACTAGGGGAAAGGAAAGAAGGGAATGGAATTAATATGAGAAAATGAAAAAATAGGAACAAAATCTTTGTAAATAGGGAGGAATGGAGGGGTTGAAGGGAGGGCTGGGCAAGGGTGAAAAATAAGAACCAAGAGAGATTATGTAAAGATGCAAATTTCCAATGATGAATGTCATTATATTGTGTACTTAAAATGTACCAATGATCAGAATGAATAATCGATAATGCAAAATAGGAAGAAAAGGTCCAAAGGGGTAGGGGTAGTGGGAGGGGCAGTGGAAAGGAAAGCAGGGAAAGGAAAAATGCTGAGAAATGGAAAAAATGGAAATAAAGTCTTTGTAAATAGGGAAGGGTGGAGGGGGTGAAGGGAGGGCTAGGAATGGGGAACAAATAAGAACCAAGATGCATCATGTAAAGGTACAAGTTCCCAATGAGAAATGTAATTGTGTTGTATGCCTAAAATGTACCAATAAAAGAATTTAAGAAAAAAAAAAAAAGAAATTGCCACAGACATTTAAAGGTCCCTGGAAATAATATAGTTAATACAGTTAACTATATAACTTTATTTAACATTTAATATTATAACTCATAAGATAAACTATATCAGTACATCCCACTGATAAAATATGTATTTATTTAAAACAGATTCATGGTGCTGGGCATGTAGCTGACATTTTAATCTGTCAGAATTCCCATCGAAGGAGACAGAATGGTTCACTCCAAAAGCTGGACAGGAACATGGCTGCTCAGCTCAATTCTTTCCTCCTGAATTTTATTCTATACAGGTTAAAGGAGCAGCTTCAGGGAAAATGCACGAGATTGGAGATTTGAACACCAGTGAATGTCTGGGAGTCACTGACCCAACACAATGGCATGAAAGGTTTCACCATGAGGGAAAGACACTGAAAAGTTATTTAAGCTGGTTCAGTGAGGGCAAATGTTAGGATGGTTTTCTGATTTGTCCTGCCACCTAACTTATGTTCATTCATTTCCCTGGAGCCCTTTCATTTACCAGGATATGTCTTCCTCCGTTTTCCACTGTACCGGTTGAATTGTACTGTTTGTGCTGGTTGAATGTCCAGTTCAAATGCATTTTGAAATAGTGATGGCGGGTCAGCTGCAGCTTAGTGAGGACATAGCTCCTATTTGGCATAAGCTCTAACCAACTCATTAAGACGTTAGCCATTTATCCATTCCCTCAACATTCATTTTAATGAGAATCTCCTGTAATCCTGTACCTATGCTTGACCCTAAGGAAACAAGGGTACCTTAAGCCCTGTCTCCCTCTCTCAGATGCAGAGAATTAGTTTGCAGAAAGCTTAGCAAGGGTTTCAGCAGACCAAGGATTGTACCTAGCCTTGTCCCTTCCCAGCTGTGAGGTACTAGATGGGTAAAATCTCTTGAAGATGTGGCTTCCTCATTTGAAAACTGTGATGCTAGAAACTTTTCTATAGATCACCAAAAGGATGGAAATGAGACGCATTTTTCAGTGAATACAACAAAATACACAATGAGCAAATACTAGCTTTTATGCTTGAAGGGAAGAAAAATAATAAATGCAGTAAATTCACTTAGGTCTCCAAGGTGGGAGCACTTAAAATCTCTTGTCACTTAGAGGCAAGAAGAATGAAAATGAACTGATTATTCCATGAATCCTAGATTGAGCTGAGGGATTGCTGGAATAATTAAAACCTGAGATTTAGATAATTACAACTCACACATTTTAAAGTGGAATTAATGAACTACGTTGTTTCTCATTCCTGGTGAGGTAGAAGAGGGAATTATAGCATAGTAAGGCATTAGGCTTAAGGAGAACTTTCTAACTCTAAAGGTTGTTAGTAAAATTTATCACCCTGAAAAGGTATTTTTAGAAATGTGACCTGCAGTTGTCTCCTTGGGTGATTTGGAGGCAGGAACCAGAGGGGTGAGATCGTTTTTTGTTCTTCCTCTCCTCCCATGATTGATCCAGGAATGATATGCAGAGTTGACAAGTCATAATAAAACATGGCAGCAGAGATGGAAAGAGGGTAGGGAAAGGTCAGGAGAAATAGGTGGCAGCTCCTTTTCTATAAGGAATGGGACATGTTCTATAATGTGTGGCATTGCATAGGCTTGAAGCCTTGATGCGGAAACACAGATAAAATTCAGTTTGCAAATTCTGCTCAAAATTGTAGCCTCCAAGTCTTACAGTGCATTGCATTGATGCCCCATAGCACTTCCATTAATAAGGTGCTGTTTGACAGGATTGGGAGAACATCACTTAGAAGACATGGCAAAAATATTTGGAGGTGGAAACATCTAAATTCCTACTTTCTTTCACTTTCAAAATTCATATGATACTTATTGAAATAAAAGAGGATGCTAAGAATAATAAAAAGTAGGAGTAAATAAAATTGAAGCATACAGAGACCTGTTTTCCAGCTGAAGACTAGGTGTCAGTAAACTTCTCTGTAAAGACATTCCCTGAACAAATGGACCTGGCTGTGTACCATTAAGACTATAAGTGTTAATTTGGTAGGGGATGGCTATACATTGCTAACCCCTGCTTTAGGTTGTTTTTTTAATAACTTTTTTTTCAAAATGATAAATGGTACTTTTCCTCTACTGGGTGTCATGTATCCTTGGCCCCAAATTTGGGCTATCTCTTTTCTCTTTGTCTTCAGAATGTATCAGCTAAAACCACAGTTCCATGAGGAAGACCTTGCTCTACAAAGAAATTAGACAAATGCACATCAGGTTCCTATTACATGGATGCATTCCATTTGGAAGTCATTTGCAGTCCATGCAAGGATGGGTGAAAAGATTATAGTCTCAGGTGAAATGAAAGTACCCTCGTGGTGTGTAAAAGCTTTCTGGGGGCTGGGGATTTACCTCAGCGGCACCGAGTCTGCCTTGCAAGCAAAAGGTCCTGAGTTGGATCCCCCATACAAAAAGAAAAAAAAGAAAAAAAACTTTCTGGCAACAGGAAGTAGAAAATGTCAGATTTTTCCTTTTCTGTGAAAAAAAAAAATGTCTCCTTCATGAAACTGCCTCAGGATGTAAGTGAAAAATTAAAATATTAAGCAAAATGCATAAAACAGCAACATTCAGCTCCCCCTAGGAGAGGGCTCATAAAACAAAACTTTCCCTGGGCCCATAATGAGGCTTAGTAGAGAAAAGTGAGATTCCTATTCTAATTACTTTCCCCTATCCTTCTCCTCAAATGTCTACACTTTTACATTCTAATTCTCATATACTGTAGGCAATTTTACCGTAGATTTTGGTTCAAGCGGTTAAACCTGGAAACTCTGCTTCTTGCCTCTGGGTTAAGTAGCTTCTCTTCTGTAGAGCCACTAGAGCTCTTCTGACAGTTACCCTGCATCTGATGAGCTTTATCCCTCCAGGAGGAGACAGCATCACTTTTAAAAATATTTGGCATCTGGGAGCACACTTTCATTTTTGAGTATTGTTATGAGTTGGCACCTATTTTGAGTCACTGTACATAAAATAGCAAGCACAGGCCATAGAATACAAGGAGTGATGATTTTTGGGGTGTCAGAAATGTTAGCCATAGTTTACTGCTGTAAAGAATGTCTTGCCAGGCGTGGTGGCAGCACTCTAGGAGCTTGAGGCAGGAAGATCGCAATTTGAACCTAGCCTGGGGTAAATTAGCAACTTAGAGAGCCCCTGTCTCAAAATAAAAAATAAAAGGGGGGCTGGGAACATAGCTCAGGGCAAAGGCCCTGGTTTCAGTCCCCAGTACTGAAAAAAAATGCTGTATGATAAAACTATGATATAAACTATCGCTCTAATAAAAACTAAGGAAATGATGAGAACATGCAAATATGCACAAGGTAGTGCTTGGAATTAGAATTTTTTAAAAGTCAGAAAATAGAATCTTAACATCCCAAGTTGTAGTCTCCTGATTTTGAAAGTCGAATAATGCTACTTCTCAAAATATGAAGAATAAATTCTTTACAGAGAATGGATAATGAACATCTCATAATTCTAGGAGGCATATTTTTCAGAATGGCCTCTGAAAATTATAAATATTGTTGTGGATATGAGAAAGAACAGTTTGGACCAGAAAGCTATAGTTATTGGATATCCACTTTGGGAAGCCTTAAAGCTAACATGGAAAAGTATTAAAATGCTTTGTGTATTTGTCTATATTAAAGGTCCATGCTGCCCTAGCAGTGAGGACCTTTATCATATGGGTTTGCTTGTATTCTTGGGTCTTTAAAAAGTGTGTGGTGTTTCTCTAATTTGTCCCCACTCTCTCTAATATTTGGTCTCCTATATTGTCAATTTTCCCACTAATACTTCCTGTTCAGTGGACAATCAACAAAGACTTGCTAACATCACTGAGGAACTAGACTCATGTCCACTCACATCTGTCAGATCCCAGGATAGGCAGTGTTTCTTTCAGGCCAATATTTCTTGGGGAAAAAATTAAACCAATGGGTGAAGTCAGGCAGCTGTTTAAAGTACTGGATTTTCTTGGCAGTTGTTTCTGATTAACCACTGCGTTGTTTGATATGATATTTTGAAGTTCCCAGTGTCAGATGTCTGCCTATTGTTTTGACGAAAGCAAGAACTAGAAATTGCCGAACAGATCTGCAGGGTAGAAAAACAAGAGGGTGGAACCTGCAATGTGGTGTTCTGGAGAAGTGGTGTGAAACAGCTGCTGGCAAACAGCCTCTGGTGTAGAGAGACAGGTCAGGGACTTGGCTGGGAAGGGCGGCTGTCCCCCACCCCCACCCCCATTGCTCTGTCCAGAGTGCTGAGCTGACATTGCTGTCCACCTTTCAGCCTCTGGAGGACTGGCTCTGTGGGGAGTAGGGACCTCTGCCTAGACATAAGCTGGACCTTCCATTTTGATTCATTTGGCATGGAGATGGGTGGTGCTGCATTGCAGCACCCTGTATTAGTGCCCTTCTTTTGCAGACTGAAAGATGTCCCTGGAAGGAAGTGATTTCTTCAAGGACACAGGGCTAGGAAGGAGTGAGTGGAACACAAGCGTGCCTCTGTGTTCTGATGTTCACTTCCTGCACATGCCAAGGGAAGCTTTGTGGGTGATTGTCATACCCCAGTGTAGGAATTCCCCTATTTGGAAACTTGAATTTGGATCAAAACTGTTCGACATTCATGGTGATAGTATGAAAACAGATCAAAGAAAGGTTGAAAAGTGCCACATCTTTTATTCTCTTGGAGTCAATCAAGGAGAGTGAAGTCTTTATGCCTAACAATAGATCTTTGGCCCCTGTTAAGAGCCCCAGTGAGCACAGATTGTAGACTTTGAAGGAGCAAAGTCCAGGCTGCCTGCTTCCTACAATCATAACCTTGAGCACCATGATCCTAATTCATCTGTCAATGTTTGTCTGCATGTCTTAAACTCTCCCAGTCAGCAGAGGAATGCTGCCATGTGTAGCCATTTCTTCCAGCACACTGAACACCTTGTGTCTTACTAGTTACATAAATATCTACAAATAATTTCAGATAGATACAAAAGGTAAGAAAAGGGATTGAGTGAAAGAAGAGAATAGGAATGGGGTCATTTGCTGGTAATAATGCTAAGTTTCATCCTTAAATTCAGACCAGTTTTCTGGATAACTGATAAGACTAAAAAGAAAGTCTGACCTTCTCATTAGAAATTAGGGGAGCTACCAGCTTTTCCTATCAGTGAATCATAAAAGTGGATATGCTAGACAGTAATTACAATGGCACTTTAGTAAGCAGAGAGGGAAATTTTATGGAGCTTATATGATGGAATTGGAAAGCTCACATTGAAGGAATTTAATGTTGAATTCTGTGAGAAGGCTAAACTGGTATCGCCAGGTGTATAGACTTCTCACATCCATTGGTGCCAAGCAGGGATCTTAACATATCCTGTGGAGTGAGTGGGCACTGTGTCCTTTAGGATCCTTTACCAAGGTTGCTTTATTTAGCTAAATGTTTGGTAAGAGTTGGATTTCAGAGTGTTTGAAGTTGGGCTCTTTCATAAGGTACCAAGAGCGGTGTCCTACATAAGAGGAGGTGAGTGTGGTCAGAACCAGCAGAAGGAGGAGCAGGATCGGTATTCTGTAGTGAAACTGGGAGTCAAACTTGAGTCTCACCTGGGTGAAAGGTTGCCCCCTCTCTACTGAGTGGCAGGAATTGGTTGACCCACTAAATTGAGCTTGTTACTGCTAAGTTCCCAGGAATCACTCTTCAAAACAAAGCTCATCTCATCAAAAAGAAACTAGTAATCAAAAAAAACTAGTAATTTGCGAATGATGAGTTGGTATTTGGAGTCTAATTAAAACATAATATATTCAGATTGATACCAGCCTTATCACCACAGATTTTCATGTGTATCAAATATACAGAGTTCTCTTTTATTTTGCTTTTGCTTTTGCTTTTGTATTTTTGCAGTGAGAGGGATCAAACTCACAGCTGCACACATGCTAGGTGATCGTTCTGCCCCTGAACTATATCCTAAAGATGTAGTTTTAAAAGACATCTGAATGCCCTAAAATGCCTGGTGCTTCACCAAGATGAGACTTTGCCTCTTTCTAGCTGTGTGGTGAGGGGATGTTGGGGTCCCTAAAGGGGCACTAGTTCTTGAAGTCAAACTTCTGAACTGGACTCTAAGCTTGACTCTGTCTAGCAGGTGGTGTAGTTTCTTGGCCAAGCCCCTTGACCTGTCTCTGAACATTTTGAGTGATAATCATGCCCATTCCACAGAGTCATTGAGGCAATTAAAACATTTGGAAAGTGCCAAAGTATCTGACATACATTAGACAATCATTAGGGTTTTTTTCATTGTTACTTACTCTGTTCAGTGATATAAAGTTGCTGATAAAACACCCCATGCTCATTAAGCCAATGGGTGAAATCAGACAGCTGTTTAAAACACTGGATTTTCTTAGAACCATCCTGATGAGCTTCAAACTGATCATTATGACTCAGGCATCACAGGGACCACAAAACAAGCCAGGTTTTTCCCTCCTTTCCTGAATCCTCTGAGACAAAACTAACTTACAGTATAGGTGTCACTGAAGGAAGAGGAAACTTCCTGTGACCATCAGGGCCGTACTTTCTGCTACTCTGCTACAAGGAAAAAGTTAGGATATATACTTTACAAGGATCCATTCCTGCATTTCAGAATGGAAGAAAATAAAGTCACTATAAATAAAGATGGAAAAGTGTAAATTAGGATGTAAAGGACGGTGGAATAAAAGGACTAGTAGATCATCCTTATTAACCTGACCTCCAAAGTAGGACACTGACTCATGCATGCCACTGAATTAAGAATTGGAACCTTAAAACCATTAAGTTTTAGGATCAGGAAAGGCCTTAAAGACTGCCTCTTCCTTTTCTACCCAAAGGCATATCCACTTATCTGCAACTTCAGTGTCACCTAGGGTGAGTTAACAAATGCAGCATCTCAGTCCCCAAACCAAACCCACTGAATCAGAGTTTGCACCTCCACAAGCTCCCTAGTCTGCACTTCTTCGGTACCTCAGCCTCCTGCTGGCCTCCCTCCCCAGCTACACCCCTTTCCTTCCCTCTAATGGGAAAAACCAAGAAAGCAGATCTTTTGTGATCACTTCTCCTTTGTTTTCTCTCCTAAGCACACATCCCTACACAAGACGATGTTATTTCACCTATTTTTGAACGTTACATGAGTGGCTTGCTTTGCTCTTCATGCTTGTCTGGGTGATGGATCCATGTTGATTCATTTGGCTTTGTTGACCCCTTTGCTGTGTTGCCGCAAAATTTCATTGAGTGCTAGTCGGAGTGTGTCTCTTCTTATGTTCACGGGCAACAGTGTTTGGTCTTTGAGGCTATTAAAGATTGCACTCCCATAAATCCCAGAGCCATAGAATCCCTGCACCTTCCATTTTTCTTGATAATGCTAGAGGTTTTCTGAAATAGTTTTACCAGTTTACATTCACTGCCCAAGAGATGTTTTGGAATATGGCCCTGAAGAAGTCCAATGTGATCCTTTGGCATATCAGTCTGTGGCCTTATTTAAAATCAAAACCAAAAAACACAGCTAAAACTATATTTTCATTATCCCTACATCCTATCTTAATTTCTCACCCAACAGTCCTTAAAATATCACTCCTCAAATCAACATGAATCCTTACAAGGCTAAATAAGAAATTCACTTTCTTCTTTTGTTTTGAAGAATCCAAATTGCATTTGCTGGTCCCAGGCTTCCCATGCCCTCCCTGCTCTCTGTGGTTCCACCAGAATCGTGTGGGCAGCTTAGGGATTTTGTGTTCCCTGAGAACCGTGGGTGGCAACTGACTCAGGTCAAAAGACAGAGATGATCCAAAGGCAATGTTCACTAGAGTTTTCCTCAGCTTCCATTTCTTCTTCAGCTTCCATTGTGTTTTCCCTCTATTCCTCCTGCCCCTTTGTTCTTATTGAAAGAGAAATCAGAGATTGAGACACAGTTTTAGCCTCTATATTTTTTTCTTTCTGTTAACTACCAAAAAAGCAATGGATTTACCTTTTCTCTGTTCTTACTCTGACTAAGGAAAAACAAAACAAATCAAACCTTAATAACAACAAACAAACTTTTTTCTTACTTTTAGCAGTTGGTGGCTCATTTTAAATTTAGCTTTCTGAACACTAGTTTTATAGACCCATTATGACATTTTAAATTGTGTCTTTCTGTTATTTTGGACCTATCCTTTTAACAGTTAAGCTCACTGGACTCATTACCTGCCACTTCATTTTCTATAGATTTTTCTATTTTTCTTTCTATAGTGGAAAAGCATCTGTTTCCATAGATGGAACCATATTTTTGAGACACTGCCAATGTGTGATCTTCTTTTTCTGTTAAGGACTTACATGTCATAGAATCTGTCAACTTTTTTCTTTTAAACCTCTGAAATAGTCTTTTCTAAAGTTCGTAATGCATGTCTAAGCCTAGATTTGATCCAAATGAGGTTTTAAAAGAAGACAAGACACAAATCTGTCTAAACTTACTTTACAACAAAAAGGATTCTTGACTTCTAGAGTTTACACACCTTTACATTTCTTCTGGAGAACATGTCATCTTTAACTACTTTCCAGCCTCCTCACCCATGGCTTTTCCCTCTTCTCCAAGCCACCAATGACCCTGAGTCTACTGCTCTTTGTTCATCACATTACTCCATGCCCTCTTTTCTTAATCTCTTCTGCTTGCATGCTCATCCTTAACTTCTTAGGAACAACAACAAAAGTTCTACTGTGTTTCTGGTGTGGCATTTGACTCATTACCATCAAGCTGACATTGCAAGCACTCAAGAAAGAACTTAGAGGCCAGTGATTCTCAAATCCAAGGGTGCATCTGCTAGAAGGAAAGTGTACTCCATGCACTGCTAAAGAATGACAAGGCAGACTTTTTCAGGGGGGACTATCATGGCAGGAGCAAGCATCACAGTAGTGGAGTTTGGCAGAGAGGGAGATAGAGTGGCCTCAATTCTGAATGCAAGAAGGAAGCATGGAGATTTATAGCTGTACTGGTGAGCTTTCCCATTCCCGGGACAAAAATACTTGCCACTTGAAACTGAGCACAGGTTTACTTGGCACAAGGTTTCAGATCTGTTAGTCCATGTTTGGCTGGCTCCAAGGCAGAAACATCATAGCAAAAGAGCCTGGAAGAACAAAGCTGCTCACTCCATGTGTCCAGGAAGCAGAAAATAGGAGAAAAGCACCAGGAAGAGACCTCCAAAGGCAGTGCCCCCGGTAACCACCTCCTCCAACTGGGCCATACTCCTAGCAGCACACTCAGATGGGAAGGAACTTCAGTCAACTCTACAATGAAGCTTTGCTGGGATAATAGCCAAGGAGCAGGAGGGTGCTGATAAGAATTACTAAAAGGAAACCAGAAACTTGGGAGTCTGGCTAACCAGACCCCGCAGGATTCCTGCTGATGGCAGAAGAGGAGGAACATCAGGTAGCCAGGATGATCGTATAACCAGGTGGGAGATTCTAGCTCAAATGACTTAGGAGGATCCTTAATAAAATTGGACAAATTCATACATAAAAATGTAAGCCAGAGGTTAAAGCCTTCTGAAAATGAGCTTAGTCTAGACAGGTTTAGTCAAGGAGGGGCTCTTTGCCACCTTGAACTCACCTGAGAGCTTATTAACATAGATTGGAATGAGGCCCCACTCTTTGTGTTTCTGACTCAGAGACTCAGGGTTCAAAGAATGTGAAGTTCTGCCAAATTGCCAAGTGCAGTTAAGTGTTTTGGCCCAGGGAACACACTTTGAAAACCATGGTAATAGAGCAAATATCAGCATTTCTTGGAAGATCCATATTCCTTATTTGGAGTAGCCCAACACATCCTCATATTTTATTACAAATGATACAGTTTGAGCCATTTCTGTAAGTACCAGAGTTATCATCTTCTACATGAACATTTCAATGGTATATGTATTAGGAGAAATCATAGCACCTCTGCAATGCATGTCTCTGATTGCAAAACGAAGTCCTGTCACACAAATAATAAGGGCCAAAGATGATTTATGGAAAGAGTGATGTACATTCTCATGTACATTCTGCATTTGAAATACATTTTAATAAACAAGAGAGATCATCGCCATGATGTAGTTTGACCCTTGTGAGAAGTGAGTTTCCTTTTCCTCGTTGGGGTGATGGTGAATGTGGGCTGAAGAACAGCACGTGATCCTGTAACGACAGCTCATGTCCAGATACCTTTAGCCAGCATTTTACTATTACTAACTTCTTGAAGACATTGTTTCTCTTAATCATTGATTGAGGAGTAAGACCATTAAGGAGTGAAAAATGAAATTTTCAATGACTAGGAAGAGAGTTTCCTCTGATAAGAGACGGGACTCCAGTAAGGGGGTCAGGGAGATGGGGCTGCTGCTCAGCTGGGAGATTGTGGGGTCCCTGTCTCAGAGTGAATGACATGGAGATGGGACAGATGTGAAGACTCCAGGACACCCTTTCTCCCACCTCACATCCTCCCTGGACACTGCTCAGTTTCTTTCTATTTTTAAAAAGACTTCCAACTTCCTTTCAAATATCAACAATACTGTGAATCTCTGAGCTTCTAAAATACATACATTTGAATGTTCTCCCACTGTCAGCTTAATCAGAAGGTCCTTAGATAATCTCTGTTTTTTCCAAGGAAATCAGAAAAATGCAGTTAGCAGTCAACTACTAATCTTCTCCTCCAGCCCCTCCTATCCCGGTGGATAGAAGGCCCGCCCATACACCAGCTCTATATCATCTACCAGGTTCCACCTAGGCATCATGTGTGACCTCCCAGTAATGGTTGTCCTGAGACACCACTCCTTCTTCAAGTGAGGCATTGGTGAGACCTCACCTCCATGGTGAAGCCAGGCATTTTAGACTGTGCATACGCATGTGGAATATGCAGTTGTCACATAGAAGAAGTAGCACGGCTAATTTTAGTCAGGTACAAAATGCTTAAGCTCCAGTTTTTTTCCTCCAGCATCCACTGACTTCAGGTTCCCTAAAATATATAGTGCCCAAGATTTTTCAAGAGAAGCCTCACCTGTCTCTCTAGCACTTTATAGGATGGCTACTTCATCTGCATTTTAATGGATGGCTACTTCAGGGTCTCACTCTGTGCTTTCCAAAGAAGCAGTTTTCTCAGGGCTGCTCCCTAATGAGAAAGAAGCAGCATCCAGGTTAGTTTATCCAACTACCCACTTCCACCCGCGTTATAATCCTCAGAGTAGTTTTCCAAGGAATGCTACCCCTCACCTTGTTGTCTAACACAAGATAGTAGTACGTAATATTACAGATTTCAGACCCAAATTAGAGGTGAATTCGAAGCTGTGGAAGCCAATAAAGAAGATGTTTCAAAGAAGGAAGAAACCATATAAACACAGTTGGTGGTGTTCTAGTTACCATTCTGATATAAAAAAGAAAACTTTTGCTGCAATGTGAGGCCACAAGTCTCCACATGTCTGTGGGTCGAGTTTTCAGTAGATGCACCATTTCCTAGCACCTGGCTTCACCACCTTCACAGCACCATGAGAAAGGCTGTGCATAGGGCTGGGTGTTGTTTATGAGGGCGCAGTGCAAACCCTACAGGAAGCAATAGAGAAAGGGCGGGGACTCAGCACCTGGAGGACAGAGGCTTCCAGGACAGAGCTCCTAGGAATGTTGGTGATGGAGGCAGATCTCACAGGACTGGGCTTGAAAGACAGGGGCAGAGGAAGGTACTGACCAGAGAGGGTGAGAAGAATACAAAGCATTCCAGATTCAGAGGCCCTTGGGCTTGTCCCTCCCAGCTTCCTGAAATCAACACAAAAATGAATGAGGCAGATTCCCCCAATTACAGCATTCCACATCCACATAGTTCAGGTAAATGGGGTTTCCATGATACTAGGAAAGAGTATGACTAAGTAATATCTGAGAGATGGTTTGCTACAGTGACTGAAAGCTGATTTCAAACTAGGAAATCTGACATGAAGATTAGAAGGCCAGTTGGTTTCTTTGTATAATCACCACTTTGCTTTTTTTTTTTGTTTAGAAATGGCACATATCACAAAAAGAAAAGATTTTAGCTGATGAGGTCCATACCACTCTGTTCAATAAATACTTGTTGAGAAGATACTCCATTCAAGGCAGTTCCACAATGAAACAAAAACATTTTTCCTGCCTTTCAGAAGTTTCCAGTAAAGAAAAAGAGAAACAAAAGCAAATTCCCTAATACAATTATAAATGTCACATGAATAATCCAGAAAATACCTCAAGACTTCATAACACAGAGATTTCTTCCAGCTTAAGATCCTTGAAAAAATATTTTATGCCAGTTTTTTATTTACACAAATAGGAAATTACTTTGCAAATAAATTGACTTATCTCATAGAATTCTGAAATTTCTTCAGAAATATTGTCCTAGTTGGTTCTACTTGAAAATTTGTCAATTTTGTTATAGCAAGCAAATATATTAAAGTATCAAAATTATTCTTAATGCAATATACTATTATTTCATGAATAGGAGCTTATTTCTTATTAACTCTTTACTATTCAATTTTGGAAACATTCACTCCCATCACACACACACACACACACACACACACACACACACACAATGCTCCCTGTTAAAAATACTCAGCTGAATACTGTTCCCTGTTAAAAATACTCAGCTGAATTCAGTCTGGACCTGAATAATCAATCTCCCCTTAATATATAATTCTTAGTACATTCAATAACCTAGTCTAATACCAGTAGTGTGAATGAATAGTTCCACCCTTGCAGACACCTAGTATGAAACGGGAAATCTGTGAGGTCACCTCCAAGGGTTTTCTGTTATCGCCAACAGAGAAGAGGACGGTTTTTTTTCATGTTCACTTTCTTTAAGCTATTTTCTTAATGCCTGAGATGTTTTCTAGAATCTGTCATTGCTATACATGCTGAGCACATGGTCCAAAGAAGTCTCTGCTTCTATGGAGATTTAATACCCAAGGCAAGGACAGAGGGTACATCATTATAATGAAATGCAAGTTTCTCATTAAAAGGCAAATCCTTCATCTCAAAAGGTTGAACAGGATGCAACTTCAGCTTGACTGGTGGGAATTCTCTATTAAAGAACTGAAAAGAATGTTCCAGCTAAAGACATTTCTTAAGATCTAAATTGCTTTCATTTTAATGCATTAGAAAATTTGAATGCCTTTTAAGCCCATGTCCTAAAAATTATTTTAAGATAGCTAAACAAATATCAGAAAATGGGTTGACATCCATTACAATGTCTCCTTTATTTAACATGTTTTCCCAACCTTTGCTTAATATATTTTTGGTGACTATACATGAGGTGCTTCCATTTTGCAGCGTTTTTTTTGTTTGTTTGGTTTTTTTTTTAGCTTTTTGCTTTTTCATGAATTTTCAGAGCTTATTTTCCTTGTTTTGTGATTTCTCACAAGACTCTCCTCTGCTTGGATTACTCTTTCTCCCTGCACGAATGTGGTCTTAGTCAAGTCTGCAAAGTGATGGTCCTGTAGCTTTTATCTTCTTTTTAAAGTCAAGTTATTCGTGGCACTTTCGAGACACTAAGTGAGACCTTACCCAAGAGGGCTATCATCGTAGGCATAAGGACGACTGCAAAGACATTTCCTGGGGGAGGGGGGACAGGTTAGATAAAGTCTGAGTAAAACAAGGGAAAGTGGGGGTTTATAGCCAAGAAGCAGGTTGGAGTCCAGTGGATGAAAAATTACTAAGAGTAAACCTTAGGTGTAAGGGAGAATTCCACCTAAACTTATGAAACAGGATTCTTGCTGAGGACATGCCAGGGCGATCAGACCTCACCTCAGGGATGGCAAAGATGAGGAACACAGTTAGACACTAAGAGCCAGAGGTTCTTGCTAAATCATCTTGGCAAGATTCTTCCTAAAATTGGATTTCATGAAGAAAGCAACAGATGGCTCTCAAAGAAAATTCAAAAGCCTGACAAAGTTTTGTTGGAGAGAAGAATCTTTGCCACTTTGCAGGCTCATTTTCTCATTCATTCACCTTTTGTTCATTAAGGACCAGCTGTCAGGACTTGGGAGAAAGGAGATGTACTGGATGGAGCAAGCCACCAGGCACCTGGCGAGGAGAATTTCTATGAAAATAAAGAAGGCCAAGACTAGCAGCTGGAAACTCAGCTTTTAAGTCCAAGGGCACTCGGTGGGGAACAGTTCTAGGTGTTAGGCTTGAAGCATCCCTTTGGCTGCTGGATGGAGTAAGAATGGTGGTAACAATCTGATTTCTGATTTGCAGTTGGGATGTCTTTGATGAGGTTAGCAGGTGTTTTGGTGCATGTTTTCAGTATCCACACCACAGAGACATCAAGGTCACCCGGACCTGATTTTTTCTGAAGATGTCCTCGTACTTAACATCAAATTGTCCAATGTCATCTTGCAGGGCTTTGGAGAAAGGAACATTTTACTTTTTAGCAAGCCAAGTCAGGAAGGCGGGAGAAAAATTGAATATATTCGTTTTGAGGTTTGTACCAGTTATTGGTGGAAACTAGAATTTAAATCCTCTCCAGTTTATAGACAAGTAACAAAATTTTAGAGACAACAAGCAGGACTAGAATTTCACATCAACAAAAGAGTTTTCCATTGAAATATAATTTTCTTATTTCTATAGTCACTCCCTTTTCTTTCAAATATAGTTATAGTAATAGTGATTTGTTTGTAAAATAAATATAGCCTCATTAAATGTGTCCTGATTACTTATAGAAGTGCAGTACAAATGCTCACTGACTACACAGGTGCAAGTTTGCTATGTAGTTTAGTTTGCTATGTGAAACTTGACGTAAGAGATCTCAAATTAGACTTAAACCAAGACAGGAATTTCTTAACAGATTTCCTATAGATTTGGGAAGATTCTTATATTCCTGATACTCCTGAGAACCTGACCTGTACACACCTGTAATGCTAGGAACGCTGTAAACCAAACACCAGGCCAATTTTTCCCAGAGACTTTGCAAGTATCAGCTCTACAAGGCCAACCTTAGTTGCTTTAAATTGGGCATATCTGATTTCGTGTATCATAGTCAAATATGACCAGCAAAGTCTTGGTAATATAACGAAAGTTTTCAATTATAACCTGTTATGAGGAGCGCAGAATATTATTGAATTTAGTTAAATAAGTATATTGCCATGAAAATAAGAGCACAGGAAAAGAATTCTAAATTCTATAAGGATGAGGTAAGATGAAAAAGTAATTGTTTCACCTTTGTATTCTCTTCCTAAATGCCATAAGTTATAGGTAGTGTATGAGAAAAAGAAAAATTTCTTTAAATCTGTTAAATAAACCATCAAAGAGCTTCCAATGTTTCAAGCAGAAAAGCCATAAAAATTACAATCAACCTCATCAGTTGAGTCAGTCTCATGTAATTAATCATTGCTTTGCTTGAACTTGGGCTAGCAATTTTATGAGTGCATCAGTTTTTCTATTAGTTCTGGAAATTCTCATGCAGTACATTGGCTTGATCTTCAGGCTATGAGGTTTACATTTCAGAGTACCTGTCAGAGTCTCTTCCGTAAATCCTTTGAGGATAAAACATTTGCCTTAGAGTTGATTGCAAATGCTCCAAGGACAGACTAAGTAAAAAACTACCTGTGCATGACAGATTTAAAATGGCCAAGGTCAAAGATCTGATGAGGTTCATTTGGTGAGGAAGTTTGGTCCCTTCTCTGGTGTACAGCGTTTAAAATAATAACTGGAATTATGATGGATGAAAGTATACCAGGACATATTATATTTCTAGCAATTTCATACAATTTCAGGAACATTTTTGTCCAAAACATACTCAGATAAAATGAAAGTAAAGTTTAAAATCACTTCTTTCATAATGCTTCCCATGGAAATTAACATAAGCCCAATTATTTTTTAATATTAAAATTCAATAAGTTTTATTAATTTCCTGTGGTATCCTTATTTATATAAAGCTTAAGAACCAAGATACATCATGTAAAGGTACAAGATCCCAATGATGAATGAAACCCAATTATTTTTAACATCTTTTCTTCCTAAATGAAGCAACAAATCCTCAGAGACGTTCTAGGAGTCATCCCAGAAGTCTCAAAGTTAGTGGAAGTTAAAAAGACTTCATTTAGAACTTGATTTTGAGAGATTCATCAAAAAATGTAAAAGAATGAGAAACTTCAAACAGGAGCCCAGATCACTGTGAAACAATCCTTAGGATCTCTGAAGTAATCAAGAGTCTGATAAAGTTTAGCATAAGACACAGAAAATTATTTTTCCTTTGGAAAAATAATCACATTGTTTTTAGTTTCACATTGACACTTAACGGTGTCCTGCGATGTCTTGCTCTGTGCTCTTGTGACGATGTTTTTCTTTTTTGCTATTAATGTAAATTTGCAGTACATGATAGTGATGTTCATTTGGGGAACTGGGACATACATATAACATATCGTTATCATTTTCAATCCTTTTAACCTCCTCTCCTTTCTCTCCCTCCTCACACTGGTCCCTTCCCTTACCCATTTCCAAAAAAAAGTCTACTTTCTTATTTCCTACTATCTCTCCTTTATTTTACTCATTTTATGTATTTATATTTTAGGTTTCTCATACAAGAGAAACCATGAAGTACTTAACTTTTGAGACATCATACACAGAGACACCAGCATACCCATGTTTAGAAGCAGTGAAATTCACAATAGCTACACTATGTGATGCCTGTTAGCAGACAAATGGATAAAGAAAAATGTGGAATATATGCACAATGGAATATCATTCAGCCATAAAGAAGCAGGAAACTATGCCAGTTGTAGGGAAAAGGATGGAACGTGAAACCATAATATTAATAAAATAAGTCAGACAAGTAATTTTTTTGGAAAAAACATATGATTCTTATTTCCTAGGAAAATTACTTCAAAGGTAAAAGAGTTTATAGTTTCTTAGTAAGAACAAGTAATCCAAAACTTGTTATTTTAACAGAGAAAAGGCTAAACACTTGCTTTCTTTAGTGGGCTTTGTCCTGACTCTTTA
Organism: Heterocephalus glaber; assembly: GCF_053883595.1. Taxonomy (NCBI): domain Eukaryota; kingdom Metazoa; phylum Chordata; class Mammalia; order Rodentia; family Bathyergidae; genus Heterocephalus; species Heterocephalus glaber. Next base: position 8,863,488 of record NW_028258320.1, on the reverse strand, counting down.
AAAAGAAATTATAAATAAATCCGCTCAAATCTTTGCCAGCTTGACCACACAAAGAATTCCTTTCTTAGGATTTCCTTTGCAAAAACATTCTACAATTTTCTTGTATTCATTCCAGTTTTGTCCTACATTTTTTTCGTCTTTTCTCATTCTCAAACCACAAGTCATTTTACGTTGGGACAAAATTATTGTCTTCTAACATTATCAAAAACATACCCTTTGTATTTCATAAATTTTCTTATTTTAAAAAACCCTACTCTCTTTGTCTGCTTTTCATACACAGGGTTTTCCTTCACTCTAGAATCTCTAGTAGTTGTGATTACATTTGTTGAGAGAAGATTAAAAAGTACACAAATGTGAACTATCTGTCACACAACAGGGCTCCATAGCAAAATAGAAAATTTTGTGAATGGAGAACCTCACATTTTTATAGGCATGCGATTCCTCACAATATAATGTCTCTGATTTATTAGGAGACCAAATATATTTAGCTTTTCTGTACCATATGAAAACAAATGCCACAAGCATAGACATTGAACTTACCATCAGTAATGACTGAGTTTATTTTATTCAGTGATGGTCTATATTTTTAGTGAATAATCATTATTAACTTAACATAACTCTAAATGTACAAGTTACCAAAAATATTTTGGAACTGTATTCAGGCAGACATATTATAACATTAACAAAGCTAGCCATCATTGGAAGTTATTTTCCTGTTATCTATTTTAACTTTATTTGACTAGCACACCCAAGTAGAATAAAAATCTATGTTCATATTATTCTTAATGCTGACAACACTGAAGTCATAGTTGTTTTTATGGGATCAGCAGTGATAAACTAGTCTCATTTATCAGAGATGTTTCCAAGTCAAACAGACTTGAAAAAAATCCTTTGGGGTCATTTACATTTTCATGGGAATTAGGTATATTTAATTTATGTAAGCATTCATTTATCTCTAAGTCAATTTTGCATAGAATTCCTATGAGATTTTATAAACTAATTTGGTGTTTTCATCTACATGTAGAAAAATACTGCATACACATATATATATACACACACGCATATATATATAAACATACACAAACTTACAGACAGATGTGAGTGAATATATGCTTTCATTCTGAAACTTTAGTCATAAATTGAGAAAAACACAGCAAACTTACTGGCTATATGAAATGACTATATTTTATCTCATCTTTTCTTTATGCCGTGTTTGGTTTTGAATTGTATTTCTGACAAAAATGGGCAAGTTGAGCTAAGCTGCTCAGGAGGGGCTGAAGCTCTTCCCCGGCATTTTTGGAGAAGACTTTTCAAATTTCCTGTTGATCTGATATTTGTATGATCCAGTGGAGGTTGTGTGGTATCTTTTTGGCTAAGGATCTACCTAGCAGCTGGCTGGATCCAAGTGGATCCTCCTATCCAAGTGGATAACACAGCCAGTGTATTTCCAATTAGCCTGTTTTGTCTTTCTGCCTCAATGGCTGCTTCTGAGAGGCCTGGAGCACCTTGAGTGGCTCCAGTGAAGGGCAGGAGCTTGAAGGTTAAGCAACTGTAGGGGCTGAGGGATGAAATGAGAAGGGAAAGACTGGCCAGAAGGCACAGCAGGATGAAGGGGACAGGACCTCAAGGGGGACTCATCAAAGCATTAAGAGTTGGGAGTATGAGTGTGGGTAATGGGAAGGGAGAGATCTAGGGCAGGGAGTTTGAGGAGATCTTAAGTCTCCAAAAGAGTCACTGAAGTTCCAAATTATCGTCACCAAAATTATGCCAACAGGAAGGAAGAGGACAGAGCTGGTGGATGGTTGAAAAAGAGAAGATTCTATTGGCTCAGAAGTCTCTGGAGGGAAGCAGGATCAAATAGAGGGAACACAGAGAGCTCACAGAGAGCCCAGGAAGGTGACTTCCAGTTCCAAGGTTCATGGCATAACCTGTCTTCAAAGAAAGCCAAGAAAAGGAGCCAGGGATTCACTCCTACTCAGAACAAAAAGATCAAGCTCAGGAGGAGGGAGCCTTGGGCTTTAACCTAGCCTCTTGGAGCAGCTCACTTCAGGAGCTACACTTGTCCTGACCAGCCTCAACAGGCATCTGTTGAGAACAAGGGTTTGAGTTCACCTTTGGTCCCTGATGAGTCAGTCAAGAGGGAAAACAGAGATTTCAAAGGTTCACCATTAGAGGCCTGGGTGAGAGGGCTGAGAATCCACTAAAAACCCCATCCTACCTCAGTCTTGACACAATAACTGTCAAATGATTCATGATATAGTTCATGTGGTAAAGAAGATTCTACTCAAGGGGGTGCTATTGTGGTAGGGATTCAAACTGCTGCAGTGGAGAAGTTTGTACTCATCTCTGAAGACATCTGAGGCAAGTGGGAATTTATAGCCAAGGATTTGGGTGCAGATAAGTGGATGGAGAATCATCAGGAGGAAACATCAGGACTAGGAAGGAATTCTGCCTAAAGGATCCCAAAGGGATTCTTGCTGAAGAAAGGCCAGGGTGATCAGAAATCACCTGGGGCGTGGTGGAGGCTGAGGACTCCAATGAGATATTGAGCCTGAGAGGGGCATTCTTACTAAAATGTCTTAGCAGGGTTCTTGCTAAAACTGCTATAGCAAAGTGTGCAACTGAGCTAGAAGATTCAAGAGCCTGACTAAAGTTTGGTGAACCACAGAACCTCTCCATCTTTAGCTTCTGTCTTTAGCAAACTATTCCTACTATTACTCATTTGTAAGTTTCTCCACCTTGATGTTTTTAAGGTACCTAAAACTCAATATATAGAGCTCAATCCCAGTTCCCCTAATCCCACACAAATGTAGTCTTCAGCTCGGTGAGTGCCACTGTTGTCCACCAGGTCCCTGAGCCACGACTGTGGAGTCTTGTCCTACCTCCCTCCTGTCCTTCATTTCCCACTTTCACTCACCAGATTCTACCCACTGCACTTAATTATCTCTTTATTAATCCATTTTCTCCTCTGTCTGTTGTCACATGATTAATTCAGGGAGTACCTCACAACTCAGATATCTAATGGAGTCTATGATAAAATCCTGACACATCCATACACATGCATTTCAGATCCTTCTTCACATTGCTACCAGAAGGAACTTGCAGCACATCCATTTCATCAGATAGTTTTAAAGGTTTTCAATTGCAACTGTCACAAATTCCCTAAGAGGGTAACACGGACCCTCTGGAGTCTCCCTTGGGTCTGTCCTTATTCTCCATTCTGGATGCACAATAGCTGTCAGGTCACTTCTCAAACTGCTGATGGAGGGTGTGGGGTGACCCACTGCAAGTCTACATCTCCAGTCCAGAGTTTATCCAACCCCTGTACCCCTGTCTGGAGTGCAATTCCATTCCCTCAGCCTCACTCAGGACTTCTCCATAAACAGATCTGATGAGATTCAGGCAGCTGCCAGATCTAGTTCCAACGGAGTATTGTTTTGGTGTGTGTTATTATTGGTGTTTTTAACAATGCATGAACATAGCAATCAGCATTTGAAGAGCCTTCCCCTAAATACCTGCTTATGTAACTAGTTGCAGTGGCTTCAAATAGCCCTGAGATTCCAGTCAAAGCAGACTCCCACTTACCAAACTAAAGTACCTCTGCATAAATGAAGGATGTTAGTTTATTTTCTTTACATAATCTCTCTAAAGAAGTGAGCCTCTCACCTTGTTCACAAGGCATGACATAGTCACCCTGAATTCTCTACTTGCAAAATTGTAGGAAACCAATTGTATTGCTCTAAGGGAGAGTGACAGAGACTGCTTTTAAGAACAATGGAGCAGGTTTTTATATTTTTGTGCCTGTAAAATGGTTTTGTTTGTAGCAAGTGCTCTCAAAAACCATTTCTTTTTCAAACATGTTAAGTTGGGTGCAGCATAGATTTGTATTTTTTTGTATTTCCATTTCTCCCTGTGTACTTCTTTCAGCTCTTCACTTTAACATAAACAAGTTGTTTGAGTTAAGATAACAGTTGTGGATGGGGACATGGAAGCACCTAGACACAGTGTCCTTGGAACTCTTCAGCAATGGCCATGACACATTGCAGAATACTGGAGAGACATTTAACATCAATAGCAAGCATAAAATATCGTACCAAAACAAATGTTCGGGTCAAACTGATGGCCTCGATGAAATTAAATTCCTACAAAAAGTCCAGTATGGTGTTCAAATAATGGAGCAGTGAGCACAAAATAAAAGAGTAGACTCATTTCACACTTTCATTTTATTTATGAAATTTAAAGCCAAGTGATTTTTTTAAAAAAAGAAGGGGTGAGAGGCCCCTTCATGCCTCACCAAGTGCGTTTTGTTACAGAGGGGCTTTCAGCTGGGGAACCCATGTACTGTGGACTGGGAGGTCTGGTCCTTTTGCCCATCTCCCAGTCTTGCCTGCAGAGAGAGACTCTTTCCACTATGGAGTTTGTCACCACCCAAAGTCACATCTGTTCGCTGCCTGGAATAAAAGCAGATGGCAGCGCTGCAGACCTGACTGGGTGGCAAGGGATCCTGGGTAGAAGCAAAATAAATTCTGTGTGCTCAGTTGCCCCAGCAAGTTTGCCCTTAGGAGAAATTGTTTGCCAGATTCGAGAAAACCCATGGCTAGGGGTTCATTTGGAATATATTAGAGGGAAACTTGAACCAACTCGTTAAGCTTTCCCCTAAAGATACAAGATACACAAAGTCTGTTTCTGGAACTGGCATCTACCCGGAAACAAGCTGTGGGTCATAGGAGACTGGACTTCCAGGAGTAGAACAGGAAAAGTTAGGAGCTTTGCTTCCAACATTTAGCTAAATGTACCCTCCTGAGAGAGTCCTGGGGATGTTCTGTGTCTGTAATATAACCTGTGGGCTGATGGAATGTTTTTGGTGTCAAGAACTATGGTCTGTTTTATCTATTTTATTAAAAATCAAGAATCATGCAACTATTGTTTTGCACTTAAGTAATAATTCTTCATAGAACACTTACAAAATAACACAGGTGCCATTCTTCTGCAAATATCATCAAACAATTCTCATAAGAAAGCTTATGAGCTAGACATTCCCATTTTATAGCTAAATAAAAGGGCTTGAAGAATGGGAGTCCTTGTACAAATCACAGTACTAATAAGTGGCCAACTCAGCATCCATCTGAACCTTGAAGCCAAATCACTGTGGCCAGGAATGTTGCCCAGGGTCCCAAGTGGTCCTGCCATCACTGCCATGTTCCCAGGTCCTGTGACTTCTAGTAACATTTCATACTAAAGACCAGCGAAGAGATCTCAGTCCATTTCTTAACACACCTTAAAAGGAAGGTAGTGATTTGTTTCAGAAAACTGTTGTTGTCAAATTATGAGAAACTGGGCTGGTAAAATTAAAACCAAACTGAAAAAAAGAGTGCAATTTTGATGAGAAGTCTTGTCCCCAAATCCCTGAAACAAGACTGGGTGGTACTAGCATTGGCACAGCTTAAAGGAGATCCATGTGCCACCCTAAGACCCAGCAGTTATATTTGTGTGGTGTAGAGAACTGAGATTCCCTGGCTGGGTTGAGGAGTGCTGCTTAATCCTAGCCTCACTGTGAATAGCACATCCACAGGGATGATTGCTTTCATCATGAGATCGTTTGTCTTAATATTTTTCTCTATTGCATAAAAATCTAAATAAACTAATTGTCATAACCTTTTGGGATTATCTATTTACGCTTTTACTCATGGAATTCACTACCTTATGACGATCAAATGAAGGGATTTAATCTGTGAATATTATTAATAGAAAAGCCTCACAAAGGTATGAAATTAAAAACACCATGTTACACAAATCGGTCTCATTTAAACAATAACATGACATGAAATTCTACCTTCCTACTGAGACTGGCTGTAGTCATTAAGTGTAGTCCATGTGCTGCTGGCTGATGGCTTTGCTTACAGCATACCAGCTTGGCAGAGCCTCTTCTCCCCTATATCAGTGCCAGGCAAGGAAACTTCAGTATTAGCCTCAAATAAAAACAGCCAGAAGGACCCTTTTCCCTCTCAAGAAATAAAAGCATATAGCTATTTTCTAAATATTTATAGTGAATTTTGGTTACCTTTGCAATAGAGCAAATCATCATGCAAAAAAAACTTGCAATTTGCTTTTGAATTAATTTTTTATTCAAGTATCTTACAAGTTTTTTTAAAATATTACTATTCAAAGGGCATCTAGGTGTTTCTTTTCTAGATATCCAGCAGTATAAAATTTTAATACAAGAACTACCCTGTGCTGTCTAAAATACAGCAAAGCAGCTCATAAAATGTTCACATACTTAGAAAGTTGAGCCATTGACCCCTTCTTTACCATGCTGAGAAAATGAATATCTAACTCCCACACCGAGCTGTAAGAAAGGATAGTATTTACTTCCTTGGCTTTATCAAAAGGCTTTCAGTTACTTTGATAATCAGACTGAATATTTTGATCATAGTAAAGAAAGGTTATATAGACTGCATTAGGATGCATATCACAAAGTATATTTTCAAAGCATGCCTGTTCCTTAGGGGATTACAAAGAAGAGGTAATTTAGTGAAGACAAAGTGGACGTAATCAAGTGTGGTTTACCTGGAATTTCACTTCCGTAGTTCAATAATTATCCTTCAGTGAGGCTTCAAGGAAGTTGTCTTTCAAATAAAGGGAGGACAGAAATGAAAAAGGAAGAGGTGGCTTATGGAGTGAGGAGGGACATGGGGAGAGAGGGAAGGAAAGAGAGCTTGGTAAAGAGAGCTTGGATAGAGAGAGGGAAAGGGAAGGGAAAGAAAGAAGAACTAAAGAAGAGGTAGGGAGAATGTGCATATAAAGCAATGAGATCTGAATTATCCTCAGTTACAGATACAAGGGAGGCATTTTTAGCAAAGGATAAAGACTCAGCTAAACTCAGAACTACACATAAAGACTCTCACAATACACTATGGATTTCACATTGTTTCCTAACATTTCCATTCCTCTGCATTTCCCATATTCACTTCCTTTATCGTGAAAAAGATACCATCTTCATTCCTCATCATTAATGAACTTAGTAGTTGGGATTTAAAACAGGCACTTAGATAACAATGATAAAAGACAGCATGTATTAATTATCAGAAGAGGTCCCTTTGAGTGAAAGTTTGATATAATCTTAGAAAGCAAAGCAAAATAAGAATTAGAAAAATGAAATTCAAAAATGTAAGTGCTACTTCCAAATGACATAAATCAGTGGCACGTTTCCTGGAATTTTATTCAACTTTATAATCTATACTTCTGTGATTACAGCTATCCGGATAATTCCAGAAAAAAAATGTATTTCACGTAGTGTAGTGCTATATGCATAGCAAATTCTGTACTTAAAAAAAGATATCAATTGGCCATATGCTTTGACCTTTGTTAATCAAATTAAAGAATAAAATGCCTAGGATAGAAAGATACAAAGGCAAAAGTTAGAACAGCAGGAGGGCCTATTCAGAACTCCAGCTCAAAACAGAGACTGATACTGACCCACCAACTTCCCATCCTCTTTTCTTCGAGAGGTAAACACCATTTATCGCACAGCAAGATTGGATCAGCTGATGGGTTGAGTTAGTATTTTACCTTGTTCTTAGCAAGCCAGCAATCTGCTGTGACTTTACATTGAATACCTCATTATGTCTCAGTGGGGAAAACCACACAATCTATGGTGGAGAAGGTCAGACTGTCATAATTTAGCAGCAGATTGCTTAGAACTTGAGCCTGAGAATAAGGTAGTCCTGTTCTTGATCCCTCCCCCTGCCCCACCGCCTGCTAAGTGAAATTAGGTTAGATATCATCACTAATTCATCCCTCCTATATCCTACCCTCTGTCCATTCCACAAACACACTTACTATATTATTTTCTTTAATGAGATAATAGTGATTTATTTCTACAACAGAAGTATAAAATCTTCCTTAGAAGAAATTTTCTTCCCTTTATTTGTCTTTGTCTTCTTTTCTACAATGAGACTAGCAATCCACCTCTGCAGATACTCAATGCAGATATTTGTTGTCATTTATTAGAATGGTGGCAGTCATTGGAATGAGCCCTCTCACCTCCAGCAACTCTCACCCCTCTGAGAAGAAATTTTTTCCCAAGATGCCTCTAGCACCCCAGAAGAAGCACTACTTTGGAAAAAGCCCAGGTGTGGGGAAATTTTATTTTCAGAATAGTGTGCATTCCACAAGATATGAAAATATCTTTTTAATGCTCATACACTGTTAGGTAAAACTTGCTTTGGAGAAATCTGTGCAAAAGGTTACGTGTATGTATACACATTACAAAGAACCACATGAGGACCCATGTACTTGTGTGAATATGTACATATATGTGAATATATGTCTGTATATATATATATATGTATATATGTATGTGGCATGCCCTTCTCTAGCGCCCATTTCCATCCTCAAGGTCTACCAGAAGTTCAATTTTCACACTACAGCCAAAGAGCACTTTTGAATAAATGAATCTTCACACACAAGACCCATTCCAATCCCTACACCAACACCACCCGAAACACTAGTCTCCACTTATGCTCAAAGTCCCAGGAGGACAACACATCCACTCTCTCAGCCAGGCCTGTGCAAGGTATTCCCTTCCGGGGACCCTTCCTCTTCCTGTGCACCCACCAAGCCCTCCTCTTCCCTTGAATAACCCTGGACTCATGCTCCAGGGCCTTCTTAGCCCCTCATAAGAAGGTGACTCCTTCTCAGTGCTCCCTTGGCATCTTGCCAAGTCTTGGCACCCAGCTGGCCATATATGTTAAAAAAAAAAAAAAAAAGTCCAACCACGTCTCAGTTCATTGATTTGCTGAAGTGCTTTGTTAAGCTCATTTCATATTCTGGTTGACGAAAGTTTTTATTTCATTTCAGTAGCACAGAAGCTTTGTGTTTTTTAACCATTCTCTTTGGGAAAAAACCCTCTGAAATATACCACCACACTTTCCCAGCTTAGTAATATGACAAAAGAAATTCAATTCATACTTTATTTAAGGGCATTTTAATGCTTTAAAGTCTTCATTTTGAAAATGAATTCTGATTTGTTTTAAATGAATACCATGTAGGAACTTGCTTTTTCATTATTTGGTTATTTCTACTACATAAAAAACCCTGGGATAAAAAATCAAGAAAACTGATGGTTGCATTTAATCCTAGTTTGTGTATCTGCCCAACACTGGGAATGAAACAAAGAGATGTCAGTTAGGAAACAAATACAACGAAAAATCTTGTTCAAACAAACAAAACTTTACTGTTCCTTTAGAAATGTCACCATCTGTTATACAGAAAACATTTTATTTTTCAGTAATAAAAGACAACTGACCATCTAAAAGTTCCCAATAAGGGCTGGGGACTTAGCTCAGTGGTTTCACCGCCTGCTGCACAAGAGCAAGGACCCAAGTTTGATCCCCGGTACCAAAATAAATAAATAAATAAAAATAAAAAAAATAAAAGTTCCCGATATCCTTGTAGTACCTACCTCACAAAATCAATGAAATCCGAATTACAATTGCCTTGGATAGCTGTGCTGCCAAATGTCTTGCAGCCATAGAAAAATACCCAAATTTTAATCTAGCCTCTATATTGAGCAGATATTAGACTTGCATCTTATAATGTCAAGCATCATCAGGCAATTTTTTTCTGCACAGTTATCCATTATATTAATGTATCCATCCTCTCCTATCTTTAAAATTTTATTCTTTGATCTTATCTCTGAGAGTTTAATTTTCTTTTCACTGTTTAGGTGTGGACTGGATGAGAGTAACTGTAAAAGCTACAAAGTAATGACACAAAATAGTAACCTCAGACTAAATAAAAGCTGGAGAACCCAAGACTGTTTTTGCAGCATTACTACTGCTGGAGCGAAAACGTAGTGAGATGCTTTATGGCCATGAGATAGCATCATGACCTGCAGTTTTATTGATTCACCTTGAAACAATTTGCCTACCAGAGACTGCCGCTCTGACAGTTTCTTATGCTGCATCAAGAACCTGAAATACTGCAGGGGCTTTCTCACGAAGCCCTTTATTTTGGAGGGACCCCTTCTCCCTAAATCTGTTTTCCCAGTTCAATGTGAGCAAGCACTCCAAAAAGGAAATCAAGTATTTCTCCCCTGAGCCCACCAGTGATTTTTGTGTTGAGGACAAAGAAGCCCCAGAACTTACCAGGGCATTCTTGTTCCTGAACAGCCCCACCCCCCTCAGCCCCACGCCCCAGCCCTCCCCTTAGCTCCGTGAACCTCATCTCCCATGCTAGGTCCTGGGGCCACGAGCAATGCACTTCCTTTCTCCATCACATCCCGTGTCCCCCTCTGTCAAATGCCTTGCTGCACATGTCTGGTACATGGTGAAAATGGAACAGGAACATGTTTTGGGGAAATGTTACATGAGACTAAGCAGATTGAAAAATAGGTAAACGTATGTCTTACATTTCCTGATCTTAGTGAAGCTGTCCCTTAAAAACACCAATGATTAGTAATTTACATTTAAGGTAATTCACTCAGCTAACAAAGATGAAGTGTTTATTATAGAGCAGGCTTGTTCCAGGTACCATACAGGGAAGTTATTAGCAAAACAGGGAAGGCTGGCTCTCAATACTGCAGTCTCTAACCCCCACCTGCCCAGTGTGTGATGCAGGCCTGAGAAAAAAATACACTAAGAGACACAACTAAGAGAGAGAAAGTGGGTGCCAGGATGACCAACTCTGGTATAACCGACAAAGGCTCTGGTCAGTCCTAGGCACTGACTTTTATTGGCAATCAATTGGGGTAAAGGTGATGTGTGGTTTCTATGGAAATTAATGTAAACAAGGCTCAGAAAGGACAAGAGAAAGCATTCTCAAACTAGGAACAGAATAGACAAAATATATGGTTGTAATTAGAACATGGTCTTCTAGTCAGGAGGTTTTAGTCGTGGGAACAGAATTTGGGTGCAAGTGACTCTGACCTTGGCACGTAGGCTTCAGCCGAACTCATTTCTATAAACAAGCCAATTGTGGGGTTAACTCTTCACAGCCTGCTTTGGGCGTAATCAATAGTACGGTCCTCTGCACTGCATGTTCCAGCAAAGACAAAGAGAAGTGGTTAAATTATTAAGTAAGACCATTTCAGATAAAAAATCATTAACAAGGAGAACACAAAATAGAACTGAGAAGTAGAAAGGTTGCAGGGAAGCAGTGGTCTGGTTTAGATTGTATGGTGCCAATGGTTTCTTTAAAGCTGAGACCTCCATGGAAGGAAGTGGTGCTGGCCATAGAAGAGTGTAGGAAATTATTCCAGCAGAAGGAGCCACAGACTCAGAGACCTTGAGATGGAAATCAACTCGATGTTCAAAGAATAGGAACAGAGCCCAGAAGAGGTGGAGCAGAGGGGGAGAGGAAGAGACAAAAATTATACCAAGCTTCAAATAAAAATAAACAAGCCTGAGGAGGGAGCAGTGTGGGTCCACTGGTCAAGAACAATGTGTACTGCACGATCTCTCTCTCTCAGCTCTGGGCAGGATTCCCACCTCCTCCCCAAAGTGTACCTCCTTCCCTTGGGAGCTCATTGGAGCATCCTCAGGGCTTCAGTAAGAGAGAACACTGGGAACGTGGAACCAAACTTTGTTTGATTTTTATAAGAGAGATGAGATTACAAAGATCCCATGAAAGTGGAGGGTAACATCAAGGGGGGAGGATCCTTAAATCAGATTCTTCTTAAGAAAGATATTGTTCATTGGCAATTGGTCAGGTTGAGTTAATTAGAATGACTGCAATTATTTAACATCTAGAGACAAATGAGTATTAGGGCATAAAATTTCTTTTTTTCAATTCTTGATGATTCTAGTAACAGCATTTGCACTCTCCATAAACTTTAAACTTTTTTGTATTTGCAACACATTCAAATATTAGGATGCTTTGGTGGATATCAAGAATACATATAGTTTCTGTGGTGTGAGAAAGTAAAAATGTAACTAAGGATCAAAATGTATAATTGATAATGTGAAATAGGAAGAAAAGGTCTAAGGGGGTAGGGGAAGTGAGAGAGGTAGGGGAAAGGAAAGAATGGAAAGGTAAAAATATGAGAAAAGAAAAAAATAGAAACAAAAGTCTTTGTAAATAGGGAAGGGCAGAGATTGTAGGGAGGGCAGGGGAATGGGAAAAAAAATAAGAACCAAGATACATCACTTACATCATGTAAAGGTACAAGCTCCCAGTGATGAATGTAACTGTATTGTATACCTAAAATGTACCAATAAACTTACTTAATGGGAAAAAAAGAAACAAATATAAATACCTCAGACTTAGGTGTCTGGATTAAGCAAGCCCACAATTACTTCATGTATTTACCATATGCCTGATGGTCCCATGAAACTCCCCCTGCAGTTACCCTTGTCCACTGCTCTGTCCAGAAAGTTTAACATACATTTATAGAAAAGAATTATTTAGTCATTTTAATTTTTTTCCTTAAATTCTTTAATGGTACATTTTAGGTATGCAATACATTTACATTTATCATTGGGTGCTTGTACCTGTACATGATGTATCTTGGTTCTTATTTTTTCCCCATTACCTGTGGGCCCCTCACCCTCTCCACCCTTCCCTATTTACATAGACTTCATTTCCATTTTTTCCTTTTCTTATAATTTTTCCTTTCCCCTTCCCCTCCCACTTCCCCTACCCCTTTGGACCTTTTCTTCCTATTTCAAATTATCAATTATTCATTTTAATCATTTTAATCCTTATTTACACTTTCAGGTTCTTACACTAGAGAAACTATTCAGTATTTACACATGAGTGTCCTATTTATTTCACTTAAGAGTGTGGCCTCAGTGTGCATCCATTTAGCTATAAATGTCTCTAGTTTCTCATTCTTTATGGCTGAGTAGTACTCCATTTTATTTTTTTTTAAAAAACCACATCTTCTTTATCCAGTTAGTCACTTTAATTTTTGAAGTGATGTTAGGTCACACCATGCTTCCCTGAATCATAAGCTTGACCTGTATTTAAGAGCTGTAATAGATTGGTACAGAAGGAAATGGTTGCAGTGAGGGTGTTTGGAGAACACAAAATAGTTGTGAACGTTTGCCTATGCATGCGGTGAGTCTCGTGTAGCTCTTTGGTACTCTTTGCACCTTTTCTAACCCAGATTATCATACATGGTGACCCATATTGCTGTGCCAGGTTGATTATATGAACTCCTGATTTGCCTCTCCACCCACATCAGTTCTGAGTTTCTGGCATCCACCTTTGCCTTTCTTGTGCTCCTTTACTTAGAGTAAGAAACTGCTCCTGGAATGTGCATCCTTCTGGTAACTTAAGTCTCCCCTTTTCATGTTTTCAAGGATGGGAGGAACAGTTTCATTGGACATCAGCTGGGCGGGGTAGTGGAAGTGCCCAACAGCAAAGACCAGCGGGTCAAGTCTGCCAGAGCCATTCAAATCACCTACTACCTCCAGACCTATAGCTCTGCCACCCAAGACCTCATAGGGGAGAAGTGGGAGAATGAGTTCTGTAAGCTCGTGAGGAAGCTCCAGGAGGAGCACCAAGACCTCCAGCTCTACCCTCTCGCATCCTTCAGCCTCTGGAGAGACTTCCATAAGACCAGCATCCTCGCCAGAAGCAAGGTGCTGGTGAGCCTCGTGTTAATCCTGACCACAGCCACGCTGTCCAGCTCCATGAAGGACTGTTTGCGCAGCAAGCCCTTCCTGGGCCTGCTGGGGGTGCTCACCGTGTGCATCTCCCTGGTCACGGCAGCCGGGATCTTCTTCATCACGGACGGGAAGTACAACTCCACCCTGCTGGGAATCCCGTTCTTCGCCATGGGTAACTATCCATCCTTGTGGTAATCGGATTCTTGCAGTTTGGGGGCAAGGTAGTATATTTCTTGAATTCTCAGGTGGAAATTGGTTTTAATTTTGCACTGGCATGTCTGTGTGATGATGTAAAATGTTTCTTGGGACTGTGTCTGTTTTGCCATATTGTGCCTTTCCGGGAATTATGGAAAGACCACACCATTTTCCCCTTTCATTTAACTCTGGCAAATGATTTTAAATTTATACAACATTGGAGTTCTTTACACAGTTTCCTCAAAAATTGTAGGCCAGGGACCATGGGAGACAGAATTGAGGAGATACCAGACCTGTTTCAAATATAACTTGGTGTCTCATATTAATGGCACCCTCATTGGTGGCAGTGAAGAACGATTGTCCTGGGAAGCCATTTCTTAGAACCCTTGATATATCCTGGTCTCAAAGAACTTCCCAAGTCTGCCCTGAATGTTTCATCTCAAAGCTTTTGCACGGGATGCTCTCCATTCCCCTGCTTCTACGTGAGGTGCAATCTCCCTGCTGCCACTTACATATAACCTCCAATTTTATTCACCTCTCAGGAAAATAGCTCATGATCATCCCCGGTGAAAATTACTCACTCTTGTGGATTTTCTCCCAGTCGTACATCAATGACCTCCCAAGAATACATAAAGACTGTGTATGTGTCCTGTGTGTGTGTGTTCTTGTGAAACAGAAGATGAAGTCTGAGAACAGAAGTGAGTGAGGACTCAGCAGGGACATGGAGGAGGTCATGCTGACATCAATGGTGCTTCAGAGGTGCTGTGTGGTGTGGTGTGAGAGCCATTTGCTGACTTGGAAATGAGCAGGTGGTGAGCAGAAACAAGCAAGGGAGTTTCGGTAATCACCGTGACTGCTCAGCTTCACATTAGTTGTAAATTAGTTTTTATTATTAAATGAAGAAAAGATGCTGGCCTGTGGTCAGAAGAGTCTAGGTGATGCAGGCCCCCTCCCCTCTCTTTTAATCACCTTCTCAAACATTTTGGGGAATGAAAGCACAGAGAGGGTTTGTCCAGTGGGTGCTGGGGTAGGCTTCTTTCTCTGAAACATCGTGGCCCAATTATTAAGTTAATTTTTGTCAGCTGGGTGCCGTGGCACAAGCCTGAAAAGAGGAGACAGGATTTGAACCATTTATACTTGTTATGTTTTTTAGATTCAGACTCATAACTTGAGATGATAAGAGTTGTAAGAATTGCAGTGTGATCACAAAGGAAATGTGGTTTCTCAAGGTTCACAAACTGAACTCTAGGAGCCCATTGGGGATCCTTCTAAAACTAATGAAGTAAAGGGCAGATTTTTCAGGAAAAGAATTATATATTCTGTGCAAATTAGTAAAAACACTACTCTACCAGTGCTGGGTTGATACACTGCCTCCACAGGTCACAGTGTTGTTCTTACTCTATAAACAAAGAACAAGAACACCTAACACCACAGTGAATAAAAAATCCCTGACCCTGCAACACGCACTTTGCTCCTCTCCCACGGCCCTTTACAATCCATAGTCCACCCTGGACAGGGTAGGAAGCCTGACTCATGGTTACTCCTCAGTGTGCCTGCCATTCTGAAAGGAACGTTTCTGTTACGTCCTGAAATCATCACAATGAAAGATCCTTAAGATTTTTGATCTACCAACAGGGAGTTTGTTTTGTGCTTTGTTTTGTCTACAAAATGGTTCCAGTAGTAAAGATCAGGAGCCTGAGAACTGGTGAGGTAGAAGGAATGCTCCCAGGGTTAGAAAGCCTGGGTTTTAATCTCAGTTTTTATTGCAACTTTGTGTTGCACTGAGCAGTTGTGTATTGTTCCTTTGCTCAGCTCTTCATATACAAAATGGAGACTATGGACTGCTCACCCTGACATTTTGAATTTAAATGAATTGTATTCATTTCATGGTTTTATTGAAGTTAGAATTTAATCATTTCTTTATAAAAATTGTTAGGGTGTATATTAGCCTCAAACCTCTAATCTCTAAATTCTTTTGTTGCCTTCTAATCTGAAAGAAACAAAGACATTAGGAAAAAACCAAAGCCTTGCACTCAGAGCCTCAGACACACAAGCTCAGTGAAGACAGGGAGACAGAATGTGATGAAAAACACAAACAAATTGAGCTTGAAAAATGTGTGTCTGCCGTAACTGCAGGTGGTACCCGTGACACGGTTGAGACCAGTCCTTTGGTGAATTGGCATCTGTGTCATGATAAGCTACATAAAGTCAGCTCGATGTAAAGGAAGCTCTTTGTGTTAACCTGTTTCAATCCTCCATTCCTATGAAGATGTTGCTGAGGGGGTGAACGTGTGCTATGCCGTGTGCCAGGACTGGAACCCTTCACCCTCATTAGCACAAACTGAACCAGCACAGCTGCCTTGCCTTAGCCCCTGTCTACCCTCCCCACTCACTCCCTGCTCTGCTCTCGGGCCACTCATCCAGTTAATATTTTAACGCCATTTCAGAGACGTATACACTGTGAATAAATAGCCTACATTTTTAATGCCAGGGCCAATTTTTAGACTTTGTCCCAGTGTTCCCTGAAGTAAATTTATATTTGTCAAAGTATATATTCTAGGTTTGGGTTTAGGAAAGAAGGTGATTATAGGTATACATAGTCTCTCTAGAAAATTAGTTAGAGTTAAATCTAGAATTAGAATAAAAATTTCAAATGACTTGAAATGACTTCTTTTAGCTCCAGCCTAACCTCCTTTCTTTATTGGAACATAAAGCAAGGAGAATGCCACTAATTTAATTTCCAGCTCATTGCCAGCCTTTTTAATTCTCACCTCATGTGCCCTCGGTGGATGTGCTTCCTGTATGCAGGAGGAATTCGGGCTAAGAGTGCACACAGGGACCAGGCTGACCCACGCTGCACCATACAGTCTTCTGTAGGTAGCAGCCAGAGCACTGGGAACCAGGGCCCCCTCTTGTTCTTCTCTGTCCATTCTGAGCTTGCATTGCATGCTGTGAGTCTCATCCCGGGCACACACAGATGACTGGCTTTGCAGGTGATCTCAGAGTTTCCAGATAGAGTTTCACTCCTCTTTACCCGAACCCCATCTTCATGTACTTATTAACTGATTCACATATTTATTAAACACCAACTCTGTTCAAGGAATTCTGGGTTTTGGACCAAGCTAATCAAGTTGCTTTCATGGTTGTTTACAATTTGGGACTGAAGAGGGAGGAGTAAGACGCTAACATACAAATAGAATTAAACCATGTTCTATTGTTGCTGTGTGATGGGAAGCATAAGACAAAAGCAGGATAGGAGATCAAGAGCAAAACATTAGCCTTTCAGAAAAATAAAATTGAAGCAGAGAGCTGAATAAGGGGAAAGAGGAGCGGTGGAGCAATCTGAAGAAAGACTCTCTGGCCGCAGAAAGTACACATGCAAAGACTGAGATGGAGATCCCCAGGGAAACTGAGGAGGAAAAGAGAGCAGGGCTACAGTAGACTGGGCAACTGTCTGAGGGTTGGAAGTAGAATGGGGCCAGGCATGTGGGTTGCAAGAAATGAGAGCTTCAGGTGTCCATCTGGATGAGACAGAAAACTATCAGAAGCACGGTGAGACAGGAAAGTGTATTCTGACTTCTACTTTAAAGGCATCTTTGGTTACATTATGTTAATTAGTCTGCAATAGGGAAAGAATGTTTTATAGGGTGACTAAGAAATTATTGCCCTAGATGTCCGCTGACACATGAATGGATAAAGAAACTGTGGTATGTACACACAATAGAATATTAGCACTAAAGGATGAAATCATGCATTTGCAGGAAAGTGGATGGAATTAGAAACCATCAGGTTAAGTGAAATTAAGCAGATTCAGAAAGGTAAATATTGCATGTTTTCTCATATATGAGAAATTTAAAAATAAATTAATAAGTCATTAAAATAAAGAGGAGAGGATGGGAAACCAGGAGGTAGACTTCTGACAAGGATGGGGAGAAGTAGAGTAAAAAAGAAAAGGAAAAGGGAGAGATGGAATTGAAATGGGCTAAGATAGTTTAAATGCATGAATCAACTTTCCAAAATAAGCTCCAACATCACATAATATTAACATGCAGTAGTAAAATATAGCAAAAAAGAAATGATTGCAAATTCTGCTAGGCTATAATGATGGCATAACAGCATGGGAGCAGTGAAGGTGGAGAAAAGAGATTAGACTGAGGATGTATATATGGAAATAGACTTGACAGGATTTGCTGAAGGCCTGGATATGGTGTGTAGGAGAAAGTGGAGTCACAGATAACGTAGCTCGGGGAATCCAGTGCCTGGTGGAGCACAGTTGCTATTTCTGGTAGCAGACAGGGCATGGGAGGAAGGAACTGTGTTGGGCAGGAGAGGGAATTCCAAAGTTCAGTTTTGGGTCTGCTAAGTTAAAGGAACCTGTTTGGCATCAAAATATAGAAATGTGGAGTGAGCTAAGTAAGATAGTATGTAAATCAGTTTCAGAGGGAAAATCTACAAGTCAGAGCTGGAGGTAGAAATCTGAGACTCACATCTGCTCAGCTGAGATTGAGAGCCATGGAATCTCATCAGAACAACCAGAAAGATTAACATAGATGGGAAATTGAAGTCTGCAATTTGAGCCCTGGAGCATTCCAGTACTCAGAAGCTAGGAAGATGAAAATGATTCGGAAAGTAACACTAAGCGGAATCAGGCAACCAGGGAGCGCATGAACCAGAAGAGGCTAATGTTCCCAAGCAAACCCAGCTGATTCACAGAAGAGCGGGAGATCATTTGTCCCAAAGACTGCTAATAAATTGTCTCCAATGAGAACTGCCGAGTGGCCATTTGATTTAGCAGTATAAAGGTCAACAGTGACTTCAATGAGAGATACTTGGGGGAATGTGGAGAGCAAGAGGGTCATTGCAAAAGGGTCAGTGGAGCTTGGAGGAGAGGAAGTAGAGAGTAAAGATAATTCCTACAAGGAGTGTTGCATCGAAGAGAAATTAATAATACTTGTATGATGGTAGAAATGTACAGGGAAAGAGAAACTTTGTAGTAAAGGAGAGAGGGGGCAGAAGTGAAATCATGGAGTAGAAATGGCAGAAGTGACATCATGGAGTAGAAGGGACTGTTAGAGAACAAGAGGGATTGTTGGCTTTACATAAGAGCAGACGGTTCACCTGCCACAAGGAAAGGAAAGGCAGATGGGGACAGATTGGTGCATGGAGGCGTGGGGCATGTAGAAACTGCTGTGGCTTCAGCTTTGCCAGTAAAATACAAAACAACACAACAGCTGAGAATAAACCTAGGGAAAGTGTTAATTTTGGGAGAATAAAGGAAGTGTGAAAGAGTCCCTTGGAAATTGGAGACTGGATAGAACAAGAAAATTTAGAATAACCGGAAAGCACTAATGATCCACTTGCAGTTTGTGTTTATGAGTTAAAAAAAATAAATCAGCAAGCAAAGTTACTATTTATTTTAAAATCTCAAGCCACAAATAGCTAGGTGGAGGAGTTGAGTAGGCATTAAGTTAAATTTAATTAGGGAAAAAACTGGAAAAAAATGAGTTTACAAAATATGCAAAAGAATGACTGTAATAATAGATCATGAAAATTGTACTAGTCAGGGTCAGCAAGAGTATTTTGCGGCAACAATTAATGCCATAAATCTAATTAACACAATAATGATGCATTTCTTGCTCACTCTGCAGTTGGTATGGGGCAGGATAGGATGCTGTCCTCCATAACTCTCTTCAGGCAGAGATGCAGACAGCCAGCAGGCTCCATCTTACATCTGTGCCTCCTTCGAGTCTGTTCTTGTGTCATATACACGGAAGAGAGCAATTAGAGGACGCACATCTGCTCATAACTACCTTGGTCTAGAAGCATCATAGCATTCTACTGGTTCTAACTAGTCACATGGGCATAAGTGACAGAAAGGAAATGTAGAACATTTAAGAGAAAAAGAGATTATTTTATGAGCATTGATGGTCTGTTCCACATAAATGAAGCAAAGTAATACATGAAATGATAAGCTTGCCCCCATCATCACCACGGTAGAAAACTGATGCCAAGCATGATTCTTTGTGGGGCCAAGGATTGGCATCTGTTCTAGTCATTTATGGTGTATGGCAAGTATCACAAAGCCTAGTCGTAACAGCCACTTCACTATGTACATGGATTCTGTGCCTCAGTAATTGAGAAAAGGCACAGTAGCACCCACTCGTCTCACTTCTAAGCCTAACCTCTATGATGCCTGAAATCTCAGCAGAGACCACTGTAGTGGCCAAAGGTGACTTGAATGTTAGGGCTGGACAGCAGGGGCTACAGAAACCACTTTCACAGTGGCTTCTTTGCTCCCATGACTGGTGCCAAGGCTGGGATCTCTGAGGGACAGTAACAGTTTGCACTGTAGAACAGAGTAGCTAATGTGGCCGTGGTGGTCACAGAGAAGTCAGGTGGTTTATATAGTGGCTCTGGGTGCCACAGGAAGGTAGTAAGCAGAGGTTTCCAGGCTCGCCCAGACAAAGGCATCCCACAGCAATGAGCAGCCATGTTCTGCTGGCTGTGTACCAGGTTCTAGGAGTAGACAGCAGGGCTCCACCTCTTGATAGGAGCATGGCAGGGTTCCACTGCAGAGGAGCATGTGGAAGGGAGCCACCACCCTGGCTGTCTCTGGAGATGTAGTTGGCTGTACAGTGAGTGAGCTAGAAAGACAAGTTGGGGTCTAGATGTGCCTCATCTACAGGTTGAGAAGGGATTGTTCTAGTCAAGAAGGCTATAATTTGATATTGGTGTGAGACACAAATGGAAAGTTTGAGAACATTAGAATTTCAAAAGTCCAGGAGGCCTGAGTAGAGAATGAATTTTCCACGTGGAATTTGAAATCGTCAAAACTCATGAGTGTTGTTGTGACAGCCACAGACATAGTGAATTGCATGTTAAATCTTGAGAAAATGGAGAAACTGACCCTGAAGTCTGTCTATGAATGCAGAAGGAAGAGGAGCCATTTGCACAGTTTGTGATTAACACTTCGAAGTGTGGGTGTTAAAGAAATGGGTGATAAAGAAATAATATCTGTGACCTCCTGTGAGAATCAAACACAACATCTATAACACTCTCAGTTCCGTAGAATGAGAACGTTGGGAGAATAATATAACCTCCACTGGAGAGGACTCGAGTGCAGAGTATGCAAGGAGCAGCAAGTTTTCGTTAGAGCAAAAAGGTAAAGATGACACTTGGAGAGAGATTTTGGAAGCAGGGAACCTTGATGATGACAGAATGACTCCCAGAGGACACTAGTTTAGGAGGTTAGAAGGATGAGAAAATGTATAGATCTGTACAGGAACTAGAGTCCCGTGTAAAGTCCTGGATCTCAGGGGCCTTTACCACTGCTCTTTGAGGAGAGATGTATGACAGTAGGAAGAATGGTCCCATCAAGGGCTTCCCCCTCTAAAGAAAAGGAAGAGACATGAAGATTCAGTGACTCCAAGGCCCACCCATCCCACCCTCAGGTTTACCGCTCTCTCTTTCTGACTTGGCTCTTTACCTCCCCCAGGTCTTCACATATGTCACCTTGGTAGTGGGGATGTCCCTGGACAACTTCTCAAACCCCAAGTGCTTCACCGGCACCTCCTTTCTCCCTCCCTGCTTCAGATTTCTCCTGAGAGCTCATGATTGTCTAAGATACATTTCACTTTTCAACTTGCCCTTTATGTGCCTCCCCTCGATAGAACGCAAATGCCACAAGAACACACATTTACTGTTGCCTTCACCACAGTTTCCAGTACTTCAAACAGTACCCATACAGAGTAAACACTCAATGAATGCATGTGTGATTAAGTTTCTCAAGAGGGTTGTGACCTATTAGAGAATTACTGAGTCAATATAATGTGTCATAGCCAGCATTTATATAAGAAAAAGAAAAAAGAATAGATGGGAGTGGGAAATATCAGGAGGGGTTGCACACAGTAAAGTGTTGTGTTCAACTCTGCCTCAGTTTAATAAATAGCAGTACAATAGATCAAGATGTTAAATATGTTTCCTAACATGGGCCACAGTCAATATTTTTTAAAACTCTGTTGAGAAATTTCCTTGGACTGATGTCTTAAAGATGTAACGGGGTCAGGTAGGGATTTATTGATAAGGAAGGCAGCTGAAGAAACCCTCAGAAGCACTGGTAGGTTCCCCTCCACCCTTCTGGGAGTGAAGTTAAGAAAGGGCTCTGTTGCCAGGGACATAGAAAAAAAGTTTTGCTTCTTATACACTTTTATTTCCCTAACAATGTTTTGCACATAGTGGAATCTCTAAGACTCGATTGACTAAAGGTTTTTAATGATTATGTTATTGTACTGGAAAATTTCCCAGTAAGTTGATGTTGCAACAGGGCCTGTTTTACTTAGGGTCATTAAATGCATCCAAATTCTTCCCAAAATAACTCCATTGCTAGAGGGAGAGAGAGGACCTTATTACAGCAAGAAGAGTGTTTAGTTGAAGCTATTTCTCAGCCATGTTAATTGCAGTCATGCTGCTTCTCGTGGTATGCAATTATCTCCTCTGAGAGATGCTGGCTGATGATGTGAAAATGTCCCTATGCTTAGGGGCTTGGAGCCAGAAGACATGGAGTCCAACCAGGTTCCACCTATTAGCTGCTAGATGACTTGTTTCGAGGCCTCCTTTTCCTCACTTGGCCATTAGATGAAGAAATTGGACTGATTGTGCCATGCCATCTCTTCCATTTTTATTCTTTAACCATTGCATCATGCATTTGAAACTTGTGCTACAGAGCGCCTGGTCTATATTTCAACTCTTCATGGGCTAGAATATAGTCTCCTTGGTATCTCTTCAATTGTCTAAAACCACCCTGGTAATAAGCATTTATCAAACATAACTTCTCCATAGCTTTCATATTGATAGAGTTCTTAGGACAAGAAAAGTCCTGTCTTTCATTGTTTTTCAGTGAGATGTTTTAATATTCCCTATTTGTTTCTTCTATTTTGATTTCCTTATATTGATCTGTGTTCTTCTTTTGTAGCTTTGACATAGACTTCCAGAGTCAGAGCTTTTAAACGAGTTAAGGCATTGTCTCACTAATTTTTTTGGTACACCTTTTGAAGGAAGTAAAAAAGGAAGAGAACTTGGCAGAATGAGTAAGATGTTGAAGTTCATGTTGAACATTTGTGGTAGCATTTACTAGTATGTACTTTTTGTTGTATAGCGCTGCCCAACATTAGTATAGGTTCGGCATTATCTATGAAATCTGCCTCTATCTCTCACATATTTGACTGGTAGTGAGCATCCTTAAGTGCTGAATAGAGTTTAGAAATGAGAACAACTACTGTTACATAACATGATTTTACTCAGAGTGAGAAGCATATGGATTTATTTTGGTGATCATGTTTATCTCAAGAGTAGTTGATATGTCAGCTTAGACTTTTTAAATAGAAAGATGTGTAAATATGCTGTATGCCATTCAATATATGCTGTCTTTTGGTTTACATCTTGAATCAGATGGTAAATCAGGATTGAATGCTAAGCAAGCAGGGAAATGAGTTCATCCTCCATTTAATAGTCCACAGCAGTGCCATTTAGGGTGGGTGTTTCTATTTAAAGTATAACATCCTAAACTTAATACTATGTTTAATAATATGTCAGTACTGTATTAGTTAAGAATATTCACCAATAGTATTTGAGATAACATAAGGAAAGATATCAGTAGAGGATAGCCATATTAGTGAATGACAAGAACCATGGCAGGAAAGAAAAGAATGTAATTTTACCAGAAAGAATGGGGTATGATATTGGATCAGACTGCTTTTAAGCAGAACAAAAATAAAATATGTGTGGGAGGACACAAAGAACATGACTCTCTTCATCAACCAAAAACTAGAAACTATCTCAAAAAGATCTCAAAGAAAGAGATGCCTGAAACCTGCGTCACTTGTGGGTTCTGGAGAGAGACTGGGATGAACCTAAGAAAGACTCGTTGTAATGCATAATGGCAACTGACAGATGATGCCCTTTCTGTGATTCTGTCCTGTCCTCTCCTGTTCCTATTATGGTCAAGTGTCAAGGCAAGGTTATATACATTACTGTAGTGTCACAGTGCTTGGCAAATAATATTGATGTGCTTAATGATTTAATGATGGTGAAATATTATTTATTTCCCGAATAAGTATAATTAAAGCTTAATTAGCATGAAATAATAGCTTATCATTTACTAGTTCACAGCAAGGTTTCTTTATGTAGTGAATATAAATCTGAGTACGAAATTGTACATACTCTTTCAAGAACTTCAGAGCAGTGGCTTTTCCACAAAGACTTTGAAAGTGATCAGGTGAGGAGTGAATTTTTTGATTTTCAAATATGAGTGTTTAAAAGTTGTATCTTCTCTTTGCTGCTTTCTTGTGTACTTGGAAGTATTTAAATGGCCACTTCATCATGAGAATTGATTCCTTACTAACCAATAAGTAAATAGGGCAGCTGTTTCCATTACTTGAGCAAGTAGTTATCAGAACCGTATTTCCAAGGCTGTTCTGAACCAGGATCAGAGTCTGTATTTCTTGACTTTTCCTCGAAGGTACCTTGAGCTGTTCTCAGACTCTGCCCTGGGGGTTCTTTGGGATGTGCAGTGGCTCTGCAAGGTCTGAGAAGGGTTGAGGTAGCAGGGGTACTAGATGTTCTCTCAGCTGCTGACCAAAGGATCACCCTGATTTTTTTACATGACAATTTCCCATAAAGATTTAGTTCAAAGAAAAATTGGCATGGATTTTTTTAAAGTGTAAAAACCATCACTCCTCTACCATTTTATACTGCCTCCTTTAGAACAAAATGGAAGGGAGAGGTATCTCCATAGTGACTTCCACAGTGGTTGCACCAGTCTGCACTCCCACCAGCAATGGAGAAGGGTTCCTTTCTCCCCACACCCCCACCAGCATTTGTTATTGGTTGATTTCTTGATAGCAGCCATTCTTTCTGGGGTGAAGTGGAATCTCAGGGTTGTTTTCATCTGCATCTCTCGAATGACGAGTGATGTTGAACATTTTTTCATATATTTGTTTGCTGCTTTTACTTCCTTGTCTGAGAAATGTCTGTTCATTTCAGATGCCCATTTTTGAATTGGGTCTTTGAATTTGGGGCGTCTGATGTTTTTTCAATTCTTTATATATTCTAGATCATAGTCCTTCGTCTGAGGTACAGCTGCTAAAAATTTTTTCCCACATTGTAGGTTGTCTCTTAGCTCTGTTGGTGGTTTCTTTTGCAGTGCAGAAGCTTTTTAATAAGATGAGATTCCAGTTGTTGATTCTTTCTGCTAGTTCCCGTGCTGCTGAGGTTTTGTTTATGAAGTCTTTGCCTATGCCAGTGTCTTCAAGAGTTCTACCTAACTTATCTTCCAGCAAGTTTAGTGTTCCTGTCTTAATATTTATATCTTTAATCCACTTTGATCTTAGCTTAGTGCATAGTGATAGGTATGGGTCTAGTTTTAATCTTTGGCAGGTTGAAATCCAGTTTTTCCAGCACCATTTATTAAATAGGCTATCTTTCCTCCAATGATGGTGGTTGGCTCCTTTGTCAAAGATGAGGTGGCTGAGCATGTCTGGAGTTGTTTCTGCATCTTCTAATCTAGTACTAGAGGTCCCATTTGACCCAGCTATTCCCCTGGTGGGTATCTTCCCAAAAGAATTGAAAGAATCATACCACAATGATATATGTGCACCCATGTTCATAGCGGCACAGTTTGTAATAGCTAAAGCTTGGAAGCAGCCCAAGTGCCCATCAACTGGAAACTGGATAAAGAAAATATGGTTTTTTTAATAAAATGGAGTACTACTCAGCCATAAAGAATGAATAACTAGAGTCATTTATAGCTAAATGGATGTATATCGAGGCCATACTCTTAAGTGAAATAAATAGGACACACATGTGTAAACACCAAAAAGTTTCACTAGTGTGAGAAACTGATAGTGTAAACAAGGGTTAAAATGATTAAAATGAATAATTGATAATTTGAAATACGAAAAAAGGTCCAAAGACGAAGGAGTGAAGGGAGGGGAAGGGTAAAGGAAAAGAGGGAAAGGAAAAACTATGAGAAAAGAAAAAAAATGAAAATGAAATCTATGTAAATAGGGAAGGGTGGAGGGGGTGAAGGGTGCACAGATAATGAGGAAAAAAAATAAGAACCAAGATATTTCATGTACAGGTACAAACACCCAATGATAAATGTAAATGAATTGTATACCTAAAATGTACCAATAAAAGAACTAAAAGAAAAATGAAAAATGGAAGGGAGAGACTAAGTTTGGGAGGAACTAAAAGTGTCTTCTAGCTGGGTGGCTGTGTTTTAATCAACCATTATATCTACATACTTCTTGTAGGCAGTGTTTGAAGTGCTCTAGAGGTGTCATTTTTACTTGACACCTTCATTTTCTCTCCAGTAGACAAGTTAATCTAATTCAAAGGCTTGGAGACAGTGAGGGCTTGTTGTTGCTGGGGAAATCTGAGTAAGATTCAATTACAGAACTACCTGCTCCCTCATTGTAGTACAGATTTAGCAAGTCTGGCTCACAGGTCAAAAAACTGTATTATAAAGGCACAGTGGCAAAAGCCAATTCCCAATGTAAGCATCCCATTAACCTAGTTGACAAATCTGGTAACCTCTCCACAAAGTGGCTTACATAGACCCTCTAACTTGGCTTCAGTTTCTCAAGACATGCAAAGTAACCAATTATTCCTCAGAAGGCCTGTGATGAGCATGAATGAAGGTGAAGCGGTCATGAAGCTCCTGTTGCCTTCAGGAGAACAGAAAGTGCTGACAGAATTCTCACCTGACCTCCCAGACTCCGTCCCTTTCTTCCCTGGGAAGTTCCATGCCCAAGACCCTGTAGCTCACCTCTCTGTGCACCATCCTGTGGAAGCCCCTCCTCTTGAAGATAAACTTTCTCCAAGACAAGTCAGATGAGCAAATAAACTAAGCAAGTAATGCTTTTGTTGGGACCAAGAGGCATTCTTACTCCTTCTGATGACATGAGTTTTATCCTCAAACGGTGATCATTTTTTCAAGATTTCCAAATGTTTGAGGTTCTTCCCATTTGTTCCTCCTGGTGAGCTTTCTAAGATACCTTTCTTTCTGTGTGTGTGTGTGTGTGTGTGTGTGTGTGTGTGTGTGTGTCATTTGTTTCAGCCTTATATCCTATATCCCTTCTCCTATTCTAATTTTTCTTAATCTCATCCTAAAAGTGAAACCCCTGAAACAGTAGCACAGGTATGAGATTCCCACACTGCTCTCACCCTATCTGAATGCCGTCACCAACATGCAGTTACCACACAGCCCAGCAGTCCTCTGCTTTACAGTAGTCCACCCAAGTGAGAGAGGCTCATCTACATACCCACACCTCTGCGAGATAGCACCGAATTCCAATCTCCTCCACACTGTGTTCTTACCAAAATAAATGTGATCTGTGTCCCGATACACAAAGCTATTTCCTGTCTCCCTATGCTCCTGTTTCCTGAAATTCCCTTGAATGTTTCCTTTGTTCTAGTTTCCAAGGCTAAAATGTCCTTTGTTCAATGTCATCTCTTTACTGACCTCCAACATCATGAATGACTGATACAGTTCCTTTTTGGCTGACCGTGTTTACATGTCTTTTGTCCTCTGCCATGCAGGGAAGCAAAGCCTTTATTAAAGAATCAAGACTTACTGTTTTTGTATCCTCAGGCATTAGTAGAGGACTGGCACAATGAGGAAGGCATTTTAGAATTACTTTTGGAATGACAGAGGGGAGGACTGCTCTGTCATTGGCACGCCATGCATGATGGGCCTCTATCTTGGGTCCCTGGCCCAGAAACTGTGTTGGGAACCCTCCATTTACCCACCTCATCACCCCTAGAGTCTTCTCTTCCCTTCACCCTAGAGGACTGACTCCTATTACCTGTACGCCAAGTCTCTCTTGTCATCTGGCTTTTTGTCAAATTTGCCCAAAAGTGTCACTCCCAGAAGAAAGCAGGGCAGAGGGAGACAGAGGTCAAAGCGTTCCCTCCCTAGGGTGCCTGCTCTGACACTACTTCTTTACCAACATTCTGCTCTGACAGGCAGCCCTTCTTCCATATCCACAGAATATTCTACTTTGGTGTTGTTCGTTCCTTCAGAATTAAAACTGGTAACCATTTCTTGCTCTTGACACCCTCTAGGTATCCCATCATCCTTTGTTCCATCATATTTCTCCCTCAGCTCTGCTCACATTGGTAGGAATGGTGCCTTGATACCTGGGTTCTTGTGATATTTGGACCATCTGAGGGATGTCTATGTCTTGCCAAGAATCTCAGTGTTGTACTAGTGCCGAGGGTCCTCTTGGATCAGAAGGCTTGCCCTGACTCTCACCAACCACCCTTTCTCCACGGCAGTGGATCCTGCCCTCTGCCAACCCTACCTCAGCCACCTGGGGACCTGAGAGAGGTCTGCATTGCTTGCCTGATCTCAGATATCAACTGACACCGAGATATATCTGCCCCCATATGTGCCTGTCATTTGGATGTCTCAAGTTCACAATGTCCTCAATACATCATGCATCTTACCTCCTGTCAGAGGCCAGTTTCATGTTGGGATCTACAACACCACTTTTATAATTCTTGGAGTCTGTTCACTCCAGTAAGTTGAATTCTAGAGGGGAAAAGCTGTTGGCTATTGTGATAAATGTCTGCTTTGAGAAAGAGCCTTATGGAAATTTCTCAAAAATGAGTGCTTTTACCATCAACCTTGGAGAAAGCTGAGATGAGTATTAATGGAGACCACCCTCTCTACGAAGTAAGGATTTGAAAATTATCTCATTGGAGAATTCCATTTCCCTACAGTCATTTTTAGGTCATCATGGCTATTTTCTTCCTCTTACCTAGTTTAAGCTAAAAGTAGCTCGACATAAAATTGTTGCCTTTCAGTCAGACTTTCCAATTATATATAAAAGAAGCTGCCTGTCCTTGTTTTGTGCCATAGTTCCTGTGCTTTGCAGCTAAAAATAGCATTGGCACTCGTTTCTGGCACACACATGGAGAGCTTCTAACTAATGTGCTGTCCCTCACCCTGCTGTCCTTCCAGCCTCACTGCTTTCCAAGTATTTCCTTCTCACTGAGTATCTGTGCTTTGCTCCAAACAAAGCTGCTCATCTGCCATGTTCAGGGTTGACAGATATCCTTCCAAAAATCTCTTTTTCTAGAAACCTAATTTCTATTCCTGGAGAGTAGTTGTGGGGTTTTTTCCTTCCTTATTTAAAAAACAATGCATATTCATGCTAGCAAAACATTCAGACAAGTATAAGACCATTTGAGACAAGAGATGACAAAATTTTTATGTATGTTTCTTGAGTACATGTATAAACACTTAGATAGATATGTACATATATAGAAATATAAGACAAAAATGAAGTCACTCTTCATAGATACCATCTTGGAACCTGCTCCTCCATTTAATGGTAAATCAAGAACTTCCATACAAGCAGAAAATTTATAAAACCTCTGTGCATACTGTTTTTACTCACAGCTTCCTGTCAGCACACGTGTGACTACTTTTCTCAGATGAAGGAATAGAACATTGCCAGCATTCAGCAGCCTCCTGAGTTTCTCTTCCTAACCAAAGCCCCCTCTCTTGTGACCACTAGGATCCTGAATTTTGTACTAATCAGCTGTTAGTTTTCCTTTATTCACTACCTGCACAGTGTAGTTAACAATGTTATGAATGCTTACATTTTAAAAATTATTATAGGAAAAGACATATTACCATCAATCCTTCTTGAAACACTTCCACTCCCTTCAAACACACTTATCCCATCATTCTTGCCACTTTCTAGAGCAGTTCTGAGGTCCTCTTTCTGGAGTGTCTTGAGCTGTGCTATCCTAGCTGCCTTGACATCTTTAATGGATTCAAAACTTGACATTTCATGGTCATTTTGACTTGGCGGAGATCTGGAAGTCACATGGTGCCAGATTCAGTGAAGGCGGTGCATGAGGACACACCGTGTTTTTAGGAGGCTGCTCTTCTGTTGGATCACACTCAGCAGCTGCATTCACTGCATCTTTTTATCACACCTTATAAAAACAAGCCAGACCTGCTTCAGACAGTGGCAACAGTGATGAGATGCGTGTGTTCAAAGTAAGGGGAGAATTTTGAGGGAGATTAACGGCAATGTGTCTAACTGTAATAAATACTTTTATTTAAGCACTCACTATATATTTTTTCACTCCTTATATATTACTATGTGCATGCTTTTGTGTGTAAGTGAATGATGGTTTCTTGATGAATTTAAATATTTGATCAGTATAAACTCACTATCTGTAAAAATGGCTTTATTTTAAAGTAAATTTATCAGAATATATTCATCACAGATGTTAAGTATATGTTTGCTATTCTTTCAAGATTAACTTGTTTTCTCAGATGTTACATATAAACTTATAAATTGTGTACAACTGAATGTGGAGGTTTTCCAGGCTAAAGACTTTTGCTTCTCTGCTGAAGAATTTAGTCCTTTTAGCTCTTTCAATATAATTTTGGACGTCTTTGGATTTAAATCCACCAGCTTATTTTTCTGCATTCTATTGTCTCAAAATCAAGATATGTTGACTTCAAGTGATGTTCTTCATCTCTCTTTTTTTGGTCCACTTTTTGGATTGAATTAATATACTTTTAATTCCATTTTTTCCTCTTACCAGTTTCAAAGTTAAAATTTGGTTTTGGTTTTGAGATTGCTTTACAAATTACAGTGAACATACTTAACTGACCAAAATTCAAAATTATGCAAAAACTTCATTTTTCTACCTCATATCAGAAATACTTACTGAATGATTGAACTCCATTTAGACTCCTCCTGACTACATGTTGTTGTCTAGCACTCTAATTCTAGTCTTTTTTTTAACCTCATTAGACAGCACCATTTCTACCTCTACTCATATTTACCACACTTACACTTCCTCGCACATCTCAGTTCTCTCATCTGAGGTCACTTTCTTCTCTAAAGGACGGTATTTAGTACCTTTATGAATGTTTTGCTGTTAATTAACTCAGTTGTTTTGTTTCTTTGTTTGTTTAACTGTAAAGTTCTCTGTCTTTTGCTGTTTTTTTGTTTGTTGTTTTTTGGTGCCAGGGATCGAACTTGGGTCCTTGCGCTTGCGCAGCAGGCAATGAAACCACTGAGCTAAATCCCCAGCCCAAGATCTCTGTCCTTATACTTGAAAATTATTTTTTCTCAGTAGAGAATTCTTTAATTACACTGAAAATAATTCTCTGTCATCTTTATTCCATTATCTTTTTCCTGTGACTAAGATTTCTCTCTCTAGATTTCTAGTTTCACTATGCTATATCTAGATGGGGCTTCTCTTTGTATTAAAGAGGACTTTGCATAATGCCACTGAAGATTCACTGGTCCTGCTGTTTTCTTGGATTGTTGTATTTTACAAATTCTAAAAATTATCTGCTTCATAGAGTCAGACATTATTTCCACCTTATTTTTCCCTTCCCTCTTGGATTCCAATCAAACAATATTACAGCCTCTCCTCTCTCTTACACTCCATTCCGAATTTCCCCTGGTCTCTGTGCTGCCTTCCATTCCTTCAATTCCATAGAATAATTCAGTGATCTTCTCTTTCACTGTATCTACACTATTACAAACATCATCATTAAAATTTTAACTTTTATTAATAGATTTTTCTATTTCTACTAACCTTCTTTAGGTCTTTTTTGAGTCATATCTTTCCTCTACTATTTGCAGACACTTTGAAGGTTAGACATATTTTCTGGCCTACAAGCAGTTTCCTGAGCTTTGTGTAATTACTGTGTCACCTGAGGTCTCCGAGGCTTTGCTGCTGCCTGTGCTGTGTAGATCTGAACCTGCCCACCTTGCTTCCTCATGTGCTCGAGTTCCTATCAGTGAGTGGTAGTCTTTATGCTTGGACAAAAAAATGTGTGAGTGTTTCACATTCCCAGGATAGTATTTTCTTTTCCATGGGCTCTGTATTTGTATCTGTCTGTAACCTAGAGGCCACTACCCATTAGAAACATCTGAAATCTAGCTCAGAACTTAAGGCTTTGTTTAGTGAGTAAATGCACACAAAAACCAATTTATAAATGCAAACTTTCAAATATTTTTTCTCCTTCCAGCCTTTCTTTTCCTGCTCTGCTCAGTATGCAGACAAGCCTCTCTGAGGAGCTCTGTGATTGAGGTGAGGGTAGGTACCAGCTATAGTGTGTCATGCTCCAAAGCCATGACTTTCAGCTGCCAACTTGATGTACAGAAGGTGTCACAACAAAATTTCTCACTTTGGTCAGCCCTTGGAACTGAATGTATGGGTTCTGTCACCCCTTAACGTGACTGATTTGAAGCCTAGTGGTGCAGTATTACAAACACCACTCAGAGAACAAAATATAGTTGCTGGCTGTGAAATTCCAAATAACCCCCCAGATTTGATTCCCCCTCTAAATTTAGTCTTTAAATTCTCTGTTATATTTGCAGCTCTTTGATGATTTCCAGATGATAAAATTAGTGTGCTTGTGTTTATTTTTCACCAGCATTTTTCCTGTTCTGAGCTAACGGGTTGATGTAAATAATAAAATCTCATAATATCAAGCATCAGAAGCAGCTGAGATGACCCTTTGAATGGCTAAATATTGATCTAAGCCTTGTTTTCAAACCATCACTATTTTTAGTCTCTTTCAGAAGTATATGTGTTCTGTCCTTACAATAATAATGTCTTCTAACACAGTTTGTTAATTATCTTTAGTTTTGATACATTAGATAATATTCAAATACAAAATTTTCAAAATTGAAAAATTTTCACGATTGCTTTTACTATAGACCAGTTACTGCTTTCCTTTGATGCCCTGGTATCCTCTCTGCCACTATAAAAATTTTAATCTGAATGTACAAACAAAATGCTTCAAAACATAAGACACAATAAAATGACTTTATGATCAACACTATGATACCACCTATGTGGGGATATTTTACTCAGGTCTTTTGCCATGCAATGACCTTCACATCCATGATCATAAGGTTGAGAAGATGCCAATCTGTACATCAATAGACTGTATCATTGGTAACGCTCTCTTACAACTTGAGATACATTAGGAGAGAAAACAAAAAAAAAGTCCATGGTGACTCTTAGAGCACACAGTTCAAAAGGGTGATTATTTGAAGAATTCTGTGTTGGAGTTCAATAAGAACATACAAATAGAAAACATAATATGGCTCTGACAGAGCCAATGATTTGATGACAGTAAGATATGAAGCATTTCTTGAAAAGCAGATGAAGACAGATAAAAGAAGTTTATATACATCTCCATATTAGTCTCCATATTAGGAGGTTCTGAAATGAAATGGCCCACTAGGCAGGCAGCTGAAATTGATACAGCTGATACTGGTGCATCCAATGGACTCTTACAGGACAAGAGAGAATGGGGATGTTTATGCACTGAAGAGTATGCATATCACAGAAAGCATTTAGATTTAACTTTCATGAATGGATCACTGTAGCAGATACTTCTCCAAGCCAGACTTTGTGGTCAGAGATCCTGAGTAAATAACTGACAGAGGAGTTTTAATAATAAATAAAATTCATCAAGTACTTGCAAGGTACCAATAAGGAGCACTTTACAGATTATTAATCGACTTAATCCTCACAATTATCTAATATATAGGAACGACTGCTGTAAATTGGGACAGTGGTATGCAGAGAATTTTAATAACTAGCTGAAAGATGTATCATATCATCTGTGACACAGTTCTGGCTCCATCTAAGATCTCCCTCCTAAGCATGTTGTCTCTCCATGTCTTCCTAAATAGCTAATTCTTTAGGCTAATTAAAGTTCTATAAACAAAGCTCATGCCATCTACCAGATGCTCTCAAACCTCAAACATATTTCTCACCTCAATTTTTAAAATGGCAGCAAGGTTTTATTAAAGGTAGAAAAAGAAACAGGCTCTGCACAGTGAATTTGGACCAAGTAAAACAGTAGGAAAATCAGTACAACCTACAGTGTGAGGGTGGGCCACCATGCAAAAGTGAACACATCAGCCTTCTCATCTTGTAAAAAGGGAAGTCATACGTGTGTGTGTGTATATATATATATATAATATTGTATTAATATTATGTACATTAATAATGATAGTATGTATATACACTTACATATGCAATTACTCAGCTCAGTATACATTGAAACTTATTATGATGCAAGTCTGCATTAGCCTTCATTCAAAAATAATTTAAATACTGAAAAACCAAACAGGCCAAAAAGACCAAAATTTTTTTTAAAACCCTCATCCCAGTGTAAGATAATATCACTGCCAGATTTTCTAACCTTCCTGG
Source organism: Heterocephalus glaber (assembly GCF_053883595.1). NCBI lineage: Eukaryota > Metazoa > Chordata > Mammalia > Rodentia > Bathyergidae > Heterocephalus > Heterocephalus glaber. Next base: position 8,829,400 of record NW_028258320.1, on the reverse strand, counting down.
AGATACAGCTTTTGAAAAAAATGTTCAAATGAAAATCTTCATCCTAAAATGATAATCTTCTTTCTTTCTAAAATGAACAATGAAAAATAGGGCACAGCCATAAAAAACTATGTGAATACGGATATAATACATAAATAGCAATTGAATCAGCATGGATTTTATTTACTTGAAAGTAGTTCACCTCTCACTAAATGAAGGATTTCTTCTAAGTGGAGAAAATTAAATGAGGATATCTACATCATAAGTTGTTCTTCCTCTAGTTCTTTTATTATTTCCAAGCAATAATGTTAACATATTTCAAGGCTAAATGAATGGCTTTTATACAGCGTTGTCCTATCTACACTTACGGTTTGTTACTGCAAATAATTTTATTGCCATGTGAAAATATTAGCCCAGTCTAGCTAGTTACTTCACAAAATTCCCTCTATGTCTTAACATCTGTCCTTGTGCCATTTATAGGTTTTAACATGTTTTCTCTATTTTGTGCTGTGTGGCCCTTTTTCAATATTTATTTATGGCACGGAAAACCAGTCCTCTCTTCATGATAATTTTTGTTTAACTGTGTCAGCTCAGAGCAGCAGTAAGACTGAAGCCATGCACTAGGAAGGCGAGACTCAGAAGTTAGCTTCTCAGAATAGTCCCAAGAAAGCACATGACAAGATATGTTATGTTTGATGAATAAAGATTAGTGAAAAGTGAATACAAGTGCAACTGAATGGTCAAATACATTTAAATTCCCATATTATGTATTTCACTGCCGAGCACTAAGCTGACCTTATATTCATATTAATGTCATACAGAAAATCCTAAGATATAACATTCTGTCTTCAGAATTTAAGTAAAATTCTGACATAAATTATCTAATTGTTTTTTCCCTACCTTTGAAACTCTTCTTATTGAAGTTATATTGCATACCTATTTTACTTTAAATCTTAGGCGAAATTATGACAAATTATCTGTGCATGAAAAATTAAGTTTAAAGCAATTTATTAACACTTATTTTCCTTTGTGATGCATAACTATTGGTAAATATCTTCTGAAGCTGTACTCATATAACTATTTTAAATATTCCTCAAATATTTATTGATCTGAACTGAATATTTATATGAAATGGAGGTTTTTTTATTTAAAAGAAGCATTTTAATGTAATCATGCTTAAATCACTGTTTTAAGATTTAGTTGAATATATGGCAAAGTAGAGAATCCTTGTATTTTTGTGTAGTTTAATTATGAAGTGAGTGATAAATGTCAATTTGTAAATATATTTATTATAGAAACATTGCTAAAACAAATATATTTTAAGACACTTATTGACAGTAGTTGTTGCTATTTATTTAAAGGTTGTCATTTACATTCAAATATACTGCATTACCAGGGAAAGGAAATAAATCCTTTTTTGCTTAAATATTACATATGTGATACAGTCACAAATTTACATCGGAATTGGATTAAATGTTATTCCATTTACTGATAAATGTTTGATATTTATGATTTACAGTATTTTATACATGAAAAACTGGAATTATTCTGTTTTACTACATTCGAATGTAGGCCTATATTGCCAGAAAATTCAGTTTTTTAATTTGAACTTCACATGATTTAAGCTGTTAGTATATTTTGCTGAGTTTATTGGTAATTTATTATTCTTATCCTTTTCAAGTATGCTAAAGTAAGTTTAGGCATTTTCCAGTATTTTATCCTGTCATACGCACAGAGACAGGATTTTATCATATGGTTGGCGTATACAGAGCTAAACTTGGAAATCTTAGTTATTTGCCCTTCAAATCTTGAAATACCAACTGTGCCTTCCTAAAGAGAAAAAAAATAACTTCTTTCAAAACCATTTTAATGTCATGCTTTTAAGTTGTTCTCTGAATGTTTGTCTGAACATTAAAAAAACTAAATATATAAACCACCAAGAACTAAGCCTTCTCTTTTGAAATTCAAAAATATGGCTTGAATTGTGCATAAATCTAACACTAGCATTACAAAAGCATCATTAAAACTTCCCTCAATCATATTTTTAATGTAATGAAAACTCACCTTTCTTCTGCAGAATCAAAGAACAAATTAAAAACTTCATATACTTTAGTATGCAAACAATGTTTTCTCTTTCCTCCATTTGTATCTATCATCGTTCTCTTGCCTATATCTTCTTCTTTGATTTTTGATGTCTACATTTTTTTCAGTTTTATCCTACATTTCAGAAACATATATATAGTCTATATAAGAAAAAGTGTTTCTTTATTTATCAGTTTATTTCAATTCATTTATCAAAGCATTAAGAGTTTATTTAGTTCCTATTTGCCATACACATAACATATATAATTTTATTGTCTTTAAGACACATTAAAATCATTGATTTTGATATACATTGGAAGCCTTCCAAGATAATGTAGTCTTGTTTGGGAGTCAGTTTGTGGTGCATTCATGACTTAGTTCATCCTTTCACCCAATATTCTTATTGAGCACTATGCTAGCACATTAAAAGGTAAGCCCTTTGTTGATGGAGAATAAGTACTAATGTTTATATATATATGAAAAATTAGTATGATTTAGGACATAATTAGATACAGAGATCAAATATTAAACATCATGAAGCAGCCAGAAATGTGCTAAGTCAGGTTACAGTTGATTTAGGTGAGAAAAAAATTCAAAGAAAGACAAGACTGGATGTCAGCCTGACAAGTCAGGAATGCATCCAATTAGAGGTGTGGCTAGGGATGTTTTTCATAGCTCCTGTCCTTTCCACACCACTGAAAACCAAAGAAAGACTCACGATCCAAACTATTATGTGGAGAATAGCTGCCATAGTGGTCTAAGATAAAAGAATGAAAGCAGTCAGCATATGTCCATCTCCTTGGATTTACATCAGGCTGGAAATCTCCTGAAAAGTAAATGTGACTGTTAGGGGAAGTACACAAATCATCTTTTAATAGGTAGAGGGATGCGATGTGGAAGCTGGGACAAGCCTTGGGAGAGACAGCAAGAGGACCCAGAAGAACCTGGCCTAAGACTATAAAATGTTAGGGAAAACGGAGATGAGAAGCAGGCTTCACTACTAAAGGTGAGCTGGGGGAGAGCTGGCAGGAAAACAGCATGGACTACATCCTGACTTAAGGAACCCATTACATAGTGCATGTGCACATAGTAATGAATATAAAAATGTGGTGTTTTTTGACCTAAAGATTATGAATTGATCATTTTTCTATATAAGTTCCTGGAAAATCATCTTCCGTCATATTTTAATGTCCCTATACATAACAATAGAATCACTTCCCTTCCGGTATTTGACAATAACATTGTTGGGAAACATTTTGTGATCTGTGCATGAAATAAATTGAATACGAACAAATATTTTTATCGGTCATATTTATCAGGCATATTGGTGTGTCTGTGATGTGGAATGCTAAAGATATAGTTTATTTAAAAAACAAAGTAGAAATAATATTAACATTAGTAAAAGAAATTACTATCTAGCAAAAATCAGATTTTCTAGAGATACATTTGCTAGGTAATAAAAAAATGAACAGTTTTTTGTCATTTAAGAGCTTATTTTTTCCTATGCATTTATTATAAATAATTTAAAACATATCAAAAAAGCTGAAGGAACTGTATCTCCCACCTAGATTTTACAATCCAATATGTACTATATGTCATTGTCCCATGGCTATTCATCGATCAATTCTCTATGGATCAACCATCTTACTTTGATGGATTTTACTCTTCACTCCAAATGTATCAGTGTATATATCGTTTACTAGAGTTCAATGTTGGTTTTCAGTTCTTTTTTGTTTAATGTAAAATATACATACAATAAATGCACATCTTAAGTATACTGTTCATTGACTTTCAAGAAAAAATAATGTATGTATGTAACCCAGAGCTCATGAAGCTACAGAGCATTCCATTACCTCTTCCCGATCAATCCCTACCACTGCCCCTCAGAAGCAACCATGGTCTAGAACATACCTCACCACTGATAAGTTTTGTCTTTTCTAGAATTTTATAGACATAGATTCATATGCTAGGCTTTGGCAGAAGGCTTCTTTCATTGGGTGATAATTTTTTAACTAATATCATTGAATTCATTTTAAAAGCTATAAACTAAGTGCTAATATTTTAATGAAAATATTAAAATGAGTAAAATTTGCTGGTTATCTCTAAGTTTATAAGAATCTTGACACAGCATAAGAACAGATGAGTCCATACACTTCCTAAAATTTTTTGACCCGTGCTATAAATCCCACACTCAAAACATGGAACACTCCACTATTGAATCTGGCTTTATTGTGCCACTGTTGTACTGCAAGATGAATAAGCTAACTTTAACTGCCCTCAGTTTGCTTAATCATCATTGGTGCAATATCCATCTCACAGGGTTATTGTGAAAAATAAGAAAGTGTATGTAAAGTACCTCCAAGGCAGGAAGGATAAATAATTGGTATGGTTAGCATGATTAGAAACCTGTCAATGATTAACATGGATAGTAATGTAGTGTTAACATTTATTGAGTCCTTTAGTACCAGAGTTCTAAGTGAATAAACCCATTTACTTCTCAAGAAAATTTAAAGTGGGCCCTGGTATTGTCTCCACCTTTGCAGAAGAGCTGAGGCACACAGATGTTAAGTTACTTTTCCAGAAAAAACCCTAAGTGATGGAGCAAAATTTTACACTCAGGCAGAATGCCCTTGACCACTGAGGCATACCACCTCTTGGCTGTCCGGTGGTGCAATGTAGCAATAGCTATGGAAAGTGGTCGCAGAGTAAAAACTATGAAAACAGTTAAAAGTAAGAGTGATGGGCTAATGTTAGGAAAAATGGAAAGAAGCGTAAGGATGCCCAATGTCAGAGTGCAGTAAGAAGAAGACTCTAAAACCCGTAAGGAGAACCCAAAAAAATAATAAGAGGGAGAAGACAAAAAAGGAAGAAGCAACTCATTATGTCTAGTCACACTTGAAGACAGTGAGTTACACAACAATGTCAATTCTAGGAGGTAGAGATCATTAGAAATTTCACCTTACAAATGTGCCTACTGTTGTACATATAACTTAATTTCTACAAAATTGTTATCAGACTATAAAATTGTCTTGAAAGTCTTTTTTCATTGACTCACAAATATTTTATAAAATTTTCCATTGTACTTTATTATTTAAAATTATTTAAGAGCCTATGTAAAATGTTATCATTTGGATAAGTGATAAAATGGTCAGCCCGCTATAGTCTTGGTGATTACAAACACAGGAACTTAAAGATAGATTTTCTGAATACCAAATAGTTTCTCTAGTGTGAGAAACTGAAAGTGTAAATAAGGATTAAAAGGTATAATAGATCATGTGAAATAGGAAGAAAAGGAGCAAAAGGGAAGGGGAAGTGGGAGGGGTAGGGGAAAGGAAAGAAGAATGCAATTAATATGAGAAAACAAAAAAAATGGAAACAAAGTCTTTGTAAATAGGGAGGGATGGAGGGGTTGAAGGGAGGGCAGAGGAAGGGGAAAAAATAAGAACCAAGAGAGATTATGTAGAGGTGCAAATTTCCAATGATGAATGTCATTACATTGTATACCTAAAATGTACCAATAAAATTAATTTTTTTAAAAAGATAGATTCTCTGAGTTAAAATCTTGATTCCATTGTTTAATATATCTAAGACCTAGAAATAACTACTTCACTTCTTAGTTTCTTTATTGGTGAAATTGGGCTAGTAATACTTGCCTTGTAGAGTTGAGATCAGTTCATGACACATAGTGAAAACTGAATGAATGTTATTTTCATTATTTTCACCATCATCATTATCACTATTAAAATGATAATGTTAGTAAAACACCGCTGTGACCATCATTGGGTATGTGATTTTACTCACTTCTTTAATTCCTTATGACAGATTCATAAAATTAATATTGCTAGGTCAAATGAATATATGCACCTTTAATACTGTCAAATTACTTTTCAATAAAGTTAAGTCACCTTATCTTCTCGGCAGGGTAGAGCAATGGCTGCTCCACAAGTTCTAGCCAGATCTTGAGAATTTCATCTTCATAAGTGATGATAACTTGATAATCCAGAAACATTATTGAATTTTCATTTTAACATGTATGCCTTTATTATTGAGGATGAACTTTTTAGATTTTATTGGCAATATAAATTTCTTCTTTTGTCATTGACCCATTCATGTTGCTTCCCATTTTAAATGGAATATGTTGTTTGAATTATTAACTTGTAATTATATACTTCTGTAGAATAAGTGCCTCTGGAAATATTGATGCACTGATATTTTAACAGACTTTCAGCAGCACAAGAGAGATCATTTTCTGTAGGGAGCAGAGAACTGAGAAGACAGCTATGGAATTTAGCCTTTTATTCTGGGAAGGTAGAAATGTGACTTTTACCCCACTCATGAAAGACAGATAGGAAAGTACTGGCTTTCTACCTGCTCACCCAAACCTAATGAGGGCTTTTCAAATATTTAGAGGGTCAAGCAACAAACAAGCTGGTGAAGGGAATTAATAGGAAAGCAGTCTCGAGAGTACTTTATTAAAGCAGAGATCTAAAAAATCAGAAAATGATGTGGTCTACAAAAGCATTCATACAGTATTGGCAACCTGGAAAGACTGAATGGCTGAGGCTCTGAGAGAGAGTCTCCTGATGACTGAAAAGAGGCAGACATGACATCAAGGAACAGAGGGATGAAAACTTGGTTGAAGACTAACTTCGATATGACTCACCACATTGACGCTTCTCTTGTGTAGAGATGGCCTGAAATGTGTACACAGAGCTGAAGGAGCACATGGCACACTGTGAATTTCCCAAAGGCAGAGCCTTCCCTGATTGTCTCTGTAGGCAGGGTGCTGAGCACAGTTCCAAACTCACTAAAAGGCCCTGAAGGAAAACTGATTCAACCCAAGCATGCAAGTGGGAGCACAGTCCAGAAAAGGCTTAAGTGGGTGCAGCAGTGATACATGGATGTATGCAAAAAAGGAGACAGCCTGATGATCGATGGTAGAGCAGTATCAAGGTCAGCTTCAGACGATGAAATTGATATGCCAAAGGCCAGGCAAAATTGGTAGCTAGCAAACTGTCAGGAATTGAGAAAGCCAAGGTATTAGGAATACCAGTGTTAGAAAACAATAAAGCAAAACCTTAATATTTGGGCAAAACCCTGCCTCAACCAAAAGAGACCATAAATGTTAGAATGCATAACAGTCATTCATTTCCTTTTTCAATAACTAGACAGCCCTCAGTGTGACAAGTATGCCCTTCACTGGATTAATGATGTGAGCAAGATGTACCCTGTGACTTCAAGAAGAGCATAAAAGCCACATGCAAGGAGGAAGTTTTAAAGAATCCCATGGGGAAGCCTAATCATGCAGGGGATGGAGGCTCCTGAAAATAATTCAACTGTCCCTCTCCCCATTGAGTCCCAATATCTGGAATGGTGCTATATGAATAACAATTCATGAGAGTAGATGAGAAGGTGCTGCTCCATAGCTTGATTATGCAAGTGTGGTTAGTGTGAATTGTTTTAAATTCCAGATTCATTTCTGACTGATATTTTCATATCTATTAGCCAGCTTCTGTGTTTGTCAATAATTTTTGGTTAGCAAATAAAAATCTATGTTGATATTAGCTTACATTAAACAGAATTAAAATGGCAATCTGCAAGGACAAAATGATAAGCCTTCCAAAATCAGATATTTTTCATAGATTCTTACAGTGTCCTCAACTAGAGGTAATTTTGCTCCCTCAGGGATATTCAGCAGTATCTGGAAACATCTGCAACTGTCAGGACAGAAGGAATGCTACTAGAGGGTAAAGGCCAAAAAATCTTTCAACGTGAATGCACGGCCCCACAACAAGGAAATAAACAGCCTGATTATCAATAGTGTTAGGGCTGAGAGAACCCGGATTTTCAGAATCAAGCTCTCTGCTTGCTTGGCACAGGTCCTCAAAAGATAGTTTTAACTTTGAACTCCCAGATCTCTTTTAGGTCTCAAAGTCCATGTTTAATTACAATTAATGCACTTCGCTCCTTAATAGAGCAAGATAGAGTAGGAGGTGTGAGGAGTGGCTCTGAAGCGAAGGATACAAGAAAGATTTGCCATTTGCTGGCTGCTAACATGGCATGAAATATTTGAGCCAACATTTCTCTTACTTTCTGTCCAGAATGGAGTCTGGGGAAAATTAGCAAGAAAAAAATGGTTGCCTCTGGCATTTTTCCTAACTCATTTCTGATTGTTGGTACTCATTTTCCTCCACGTCTCTGTCTTGTCTCTCCATATGCTATCAGCCCATCCATCAAGGGCCCCATTGCCTATACTGTCCCCCTCACCTCCTTCTGTCTTAGTGTCGTGTTCCGAACCGCTTGAGAGAGCCCCGCACCAGTGTCAAGAGCTGACAATAGCTTTGATTTTACTATTTGGTAAATGATTTCATTTTTAAAAGATGGTAATGCTTAACCCAAAATAATTGACCAAGGATGGTGAAATTTCAAATAGTGATTTAAAAGAGCTCTTCAAATCATGGCTTAAAATTTGCCTTTGTTTTTTAGGTTTGAATTTATATGTAATGTCTAGGGGTAAGATACCATGACCAAGGTTGGTCTTCATCCTTGGGATGGTGCTAGATGTGGTCAACCAGTGGTAAGACAGTTCCATGCTAAGGGATTCACAACTGCTGCCCTAGGCTTTCTGAATGCCCAAGAGCATCTCCGTGTGCAGATCCTTCTCCAGCTCCCCAAGGTTCAGCAGCTTCTGCTCTGATTGGCTGATTCCAACTGCCCCCTCCCCTGCTTGTTAAATAACTTGAATAGTGCTTTAATTACATCCCCAACTATAACCATTACCACAGTATTCTTAATGTTATTATCCTTGGTCAAGGTGGAGCTGTCTTCTTGGATTCCAAAAAGTAAAAATAGGTAAATCTCCTTGATAATTGGCTACTTGTTCGGTTGTTTTCAAGGAAAACAGGAAATTCTACATATGAACCAAAATTTGGCTTTCCACAACAACACCTCCGAAAGTGCAATAAATAAATAATTAAATACACACGGAAGTGCACACACAGGCACATGCATTCCTTTTGCTCAAGAAAGTCAATTATGAGAAAATATCCACTGCAAAAACAGGACCATTCTGCCGATGTCCACTTTAAATGTGAAATATGTAGAGGGTTATAAATAACAGCATAGGTTGAGAATAATTTTCTGACTCAGAGGCACATGAAACATAATGTAATGATGTTTACAGGGACAAAAAATAGTAAGTGAGGAAATGAGCCACATGAAACAAGTGGTTTGATTGTAAGCACTAAAAGCATATAATGAGAGATTACAATATAGAAGCATGATAAAAGGGAAATGATATCATTTAACTTGCCAGCCTTAAAATTACTTAAAAGCCATCATTTTAATTTTGTCTCCAAGGTGGTTTAATACTGATACCATGATAATAAAAATTCCAATGAATAAAAAAATGAAAAGACAGGAGTTAAAAATAATTATAAGTCTCACCACTCAGAACAACTGTCATTTACATTTGATGAACCTCATTCTGGATGCTTCTCAATTAGTTTTTATGCCGTAATGGCATGGATGCAAAGACGGATGCATGGATGGATGCATGCATGGGTGGATGAATAGATGGTTGAATGCATAGATGAAAGGATGGGAGCATGCATGAATGGAAGCATGGAGGGTGGATGGATTGATGTTTAGACAGGTAGGATAGGTAATAGTTTCTGGGGGGGAAAGATGACATGAAAGTAGAAGACAGACTATTAGAAAAGAGAAAGGCCTTTCCGCGGAATCCATACAAAATTATTCTAGTTTTTCATGATTGACTTCACAATTGTACCCCATCTACTCATTTCCTACACAGGAATGTGAAGATCGGACCACTTATACCACCTCTACCACACATGTGTGCATGTCCACATCCTCTCATTATGGGTACATCATCATTTTTTAAAAATATATATTAAAAGTTAAGTTACTCTATGTAAGTATCTTTCTAAACTGAGCTATGATTACATTTCTCTGTTGTTCAGTTTTTCAGTTGAGTTAGTAGTTGCCTTGTTTTTATGTTGCTCCCACTAACTCTCCCCAGATCCAGTATTACTTCCCACACAAGTAGTGGGTCGGGTCTATTTTTCCTTCCTGGAGTCGCCTGTTCTCTTGAGCCCTCTTCTGATTGCTGTAAATCTTCACTCTTTCGTCACTTTGAGGGCCCTCTTCTTCTAGGTCCTGGAATGGTGGTTCCCTTTCCCAAATCTCCTGTCCTCTCATTTATATGGAGTGCCTTTTGAGTAACAGAGCTGGGAAAGTACATTTCTGTGGTCCTGTGTATCTGAAAATGTTTTCTTTTTCTATCCCCACATCTTAAAGAAAGTTTGGCTGGGCCTTAGTCAGAAACTTCTGACTGAAATTAGAAGCATTTTCCTGCTGTCTCCTAGGAGCCACATTGTGGCTGCTGGAGTCCCAGGTGACACCGAGATTCCCTGGGCTTTATATATAACTTTTCCTACCTCTCTTAAGCTTCATAGTTCTAAAATTTCAGGACGTGAATAGTGTTGCACCCAGCGAGAAAGAACCGAGACCGATATTAAATCCACACAGGAGTTTATTACCAGCCGGGACCCTAGCCGAGCATCGGACTTGAGTCTCGACTGGGGGGAGATTAATATATTTTATACACGGTCGAGGCCAGCAGTTTCTAGGCCCCCCTATGGGATGGACCTAGTAAAGCAAGCAAAAGGTACAGAAGTGGAACATACTGCTGTTAGAACATTTGTAAAACAATAGTTGATTAATTGTTGTTTCTAAGAGACTCTAAGGGGAGGAGGTTTCTAAGCTTCCTCCTTTTGAGTTCATCTAAAGGGCAGGCAGGTGGGTCTTTCAGCAGCAATATGGAGTCTGTCTTGCTAACTAGGGTCCTTCAAATAGTGCAGGTATTATGTTTTTATTTTCATGTTGCATACATAGGGGTCATTCCAGTTTGGCTGACCTTCAGGCATAATTTTCTCTCGGAGGATTTTCTCTTATAATTTCAGCTATTATAGTTTCAATACCAAAAGAGCTCCTCCTTGTCTTATTGCTGTTCCTTTTTTCTTTGCTCTTGTCAGTGGCACGCTTCTTCTGTTTGGGTTTGTGTATTCCCATGGTTTTCTTCAATGTCGTGTGATCCCTCATGCTACAGGTGTGCACATGGCATGCTGGAAGTTCCATGTGTGCGCATGGGGTTTAGCAGCTGGCAGGCTTCATGGTTGAGTGAGGGCCAATGCAAGATCTCTTAAGCCAATCAGCTTGGCGAGGCCACATTGAGTGCAAAGGAATTGTATTGGATCTCATACAAAACATACCGTAGTTCATCCAGGTAAGTAACGAAATACCCTTTATATTTTTTATTATAACACCGGCAAGTCTGACCTGTGGGCTGCAGGATGGACACACCTATTGCAGCCCTGCTGCTCAAACCTGCGCTTGAGACTGAAACTTGAACATACCAAATCACTCAGAGGGTTTACAAAACAAAACCCCATATTTTGATTCATAAGCAGAGCCTCAGAATCTGCATTTTAATAAAGGTCCAAATGATGCTACTGTGACTGGTCCACAATTTAATAAGCATTGGTTTTGCGAAAACCCAGATTTCATCCTTCCCTGCAAGCGGTCGTTCACCATTCTTCCACCTACTTTCTATTTCTCCTCTTTGTTAATGTTTCATTCATTCTTATTTCTATTTTTCTTTTCTTTCTTTCCAAATTTCATACCTTAATAAAACAATTATGTAATTTTAATGAGGCGCTAGGAGGGAAAAAACATCAATGCATGTGAGCGATCTGCTCTGTCATGTTAGAAACCTCCTCTTTCTTCATTTTTTTCCTCTACCTGCTGGTGACTTCCTAAAATTAGAAGAAAGCTCAGTCATAGGGGTGGACACGAGGTGTCTTTTTATGGGAGTAGTCCTCTCTCACATTCTGTTCCACTCTTCATTCAAGATGTATTTAAACCATAGGGTCCAGCGTTCCCACTTGAGATTTTGGACAGAATTTTGTGCCAACATCCTCAGAGTCTTCATTTACTTTGGTTTCTAAGTGACAAAGTTTTCTGCACAATTAGTTATGTTGTAGATATGCTCATATTTCATTGAGGATAAATTTTTCTCTAATTTTAATTTGCTGTGAAATTGTATTTATTATATTGTATTAGTAAACTTCAGAGAGGAAGATTAGAGTAGAAAATTGCATTATGTCATCTTTAACTGAAATTTCCATTTCTGAGGATTCTTAAATGCCGAGTTTTTATTTAAACTAGCTTGAGGTAAAAATGAAAATTACCTGCTAGGTAATTCTTCAAATTCCCTGAAAAAAAAATCTCTCCTAATAGTTATGTAAATTTCTTGTTTTTTAAAAAATTTCATGCTCTTGAAATTTGAATGACTTAATATATTACTTTAACATTCACACTTACTAATTCTTGAGTTTTAAATAGTAATTTATCTTTACATATACACTTATGATAGTAGTAGGTATAAATTTTTTAATCCTTATAAGGATAGGTAGATAATCATGTAACAAATATGTTTGGCAGATTTTTTTGGTGTGACACCTGCAAGTGTTAGATGCTCAAAAATGTTACCTAGATAGTGAATGCAAAATGTATCCTGTCAAAATGCAATGTCTTGTTTGTACCTCTATCACCATTAGCAGATCACTAATAGTAGTATTCTTTTTCATTACTGGTATATGTCTGTGATTTTTGGATAATTTGTACAGATATATGTCCTATTCTGATCATTTTCAATCCCCTTTTCCTCCCTCCTTCCCTAATCCTTCTTTCCCTCCTGTCTACCCTCTCTCCTTCTGTTCCTCCACTCTCTCCCTAAAAGTATTCAAGAAGAAAGTGAAAGTCTGGAAAAAACTTACTTCTTCTACACTCCAGAATCCCAAAGTTTAGGGGCTGAATAGTTTGATAATCAGTTACCTTGGTTTCTTTTAGTTTGATTAGATTTAATCTGTAGCCTTGCCTATTTTATGTAGTTTTTCTCAAGAGCCAATGAAGTTTTATGAAATAAGAAATCTTACTAATGTCAAGTACAACTCATCTCATGAGAAATAAACATTTCTGGATGGTTATGAGGTTTATGGAATGCCTTTCACTGTTAATTAAAATCATCAAGTGCCTATTAAAATAAAGAACTTACTATGTAATAGTTGGGGTTTTTCTGAGATTGTTTTAAAATAATATGGAAATCCTTCTTTCTCCATATCCTTCAAAAAGTGCCTAGTTGCTTTTAAAATGACAAGACAACGGGCCTATGGAGAATAATGTCAGAACTGCATACTATTTACCTTTGCAACTGATGTTCAGGAAAAATTATTTACCTTCAAACATTCTAATAGGTTTCAGTTAAAACTCAACCTAATTTAATACATGTTCAGAGGATTTACAGTTCCTTATTGCAGCACTCAGTGGAAGAAAATTATACCACAGGGTCTTTTTTCCATTTAAAAAATATTTCTGATTAGTGCCCCATGAAAAAGGTACAAAGCAGTAACAAGAAGAACACAGAGTGCCTGCAATTTCTGAGAGCCCTGAACAGAAACCAGAGCCAAGCATTTTCCAACTGATGACTGGCAGGAACTCCTACAGAGACGGAAATATGCACTGGTACTTATCAATACCTCAGAAGGTACTTCATTACAAAAAAAATAGGCACTTGAATGTGCTATTTTTAAATTTTTGCAATATTCTCCAACACTGCAATGCCACACTCCGTAGGAAATAAAATGTTACTTCCACTGAACTTCAGTGTTGGAGCAGAGCATATTCTGCTAATTATTGCAAAGTTATTGCAGCTCTCAAGCAATCAAATAAACTATTAAACAGAATGTGGGACTTATGGTGTTGACATAACTGTGGTAGGATTAAACCACTCATTTCCAAGATTAAACTACTTTGTGTAAAAGTGCTGTTGTAGGTCCTGAAAATTACATGACTTATGTATGATCCACAAGTGTATTTGAGATAGTTAGAATTGTCAATCTGCCTTTTCTCCAAAATAAAACAAAAGTCTTCCAAGTAGTGGCATTGAATATATTGTTATCCATCTATAGCAGAGACATTTATGCCACTCACTGTGTAGTTTCTAGTCCTAGTAGGGAAGCAGATTCATGTTGTTAGATGTATCCCATAAATGTGAGCACAGTGAGGTGTGTGGTACTTCCGGGCTGGGGTGTGGGACCCCCCGGTGATTCTCCACCCCAATTCTTCCTCAGCCACAGCAGATGTGTGGTCCATAATGCCTCTATGCCACTTTCCTTTTTATCATGGTAAGAACATCACATACAAGTGCAAAAGACAGGATTGCTAACTTTAGGCACAATAGTATAGGATAGATCTCTAGAAATAATGCATCTGTCACCAATGGAATTTTATCCCTATTGAACAACATTTCCCTGCCTGTTTCTGATACCCACCTTTCTATTCTCTGCTTCCAGGAGTCTCTTAGCTAGTGCATTTTGGTGGAATTGTGCAGTTTTTGTCTTTCAGTGGCTGGGTTAGTTCATTTAGATAATGTGCTCTAGTTTCATCCATGTTGTCAAACACAGGGAAGTTTCCTTATTTTTAAAGGCCAATTAGTATTCCATTGCATATATATGCCATATTTTTTTACTCAGTTAAACACATATTGCTTTCACTTCCTGGTTTTTGTGAATAATGCTGTGATAAACATGAGAGTCAGTTATGCCTCTGAAATACTATTGGTTACTTTCTTTGACTATATTACTGAATTACATGGTAGTACTGTTTTAAGTTTTTTTGGAACTTCCATCAGTTGTGCCTACTGGCTAGCATTTTACTTTTCCACCACCAGTGTACAAGAAATTTCAATTCTCCACATCCTCGCTAACACTTACTACTTGTTTTGGTTTTTTTGTTTTTTTTCCCTTAAATTCTTTTATTGGTGCATTTTAGGTATACAATACATTAACATTTCTCATTGGGAATTTGTACCTTTACATGATGCTTCTTGGTTCTTATTTTCTCCCCATTCCCTGCCCTCCCTTCACTCCCTCCACCCTTCCCTATTTACAAAGACTTTGTTTCCATTTCACATAATTTTTCCTTTCCTTTCTTTCCTTTCCCTTACCCCTCCCACTTCCCCTACCCCTTGGACCTTTTCTTCCTATTTTGCATTATCAGTTATTCATTTAATCATTGGTACATTTTAGGTATACAATGTAATGACATTCATCATTGGAAAATTGCACCTTTACATAATGTCTCTTGATTCTTATTTTTCCCTGTTCCCCCGCTCTCCCTTCAACCCCTCCATCCCTGCCTATTTACAAAGACTTTGTTTCCATTTTTCGATTTTCTCATATTAATTCCATTCCCTTCATTCCTTTCCCCACCCCTCCCACTTCCCCTTCCCCTTTGCCCCTTTTCTTCCCATTTCACACTATCCATCATACCTCTTTTAGTCCTCATTTACACTTTCAGTTACTCACACTAGAGAAACTACTTGGTATTTACACGTGTGTCCTATTTAGCTATAAATGTCTCTAATTTCTCCTTCTTTATGGCTGAGTAGTACTCCACCTTATTTAAAAAACCACATTTTCTTTATCCATGCTACCTGCATCCATAGGAGGACAGAAAAAACAAGAAGCCAGCAGCCGCCCTGCTGCTCTCAACACAGCCCTGCTTATCAGCCAGCCCCAGGCTCACCACCCATGGGACTCTAAAATTGATGGGCATCTGGGCTGCTTACAAGTGTTAGCTATTGCAAACTTTGCTGCTATGAACATGGGTCCACATATATCACTGTGGTATGATTCTTTTAATTCTTGGGGGAAGATGCTCAGCAGGGGAACAGCTGGGTCAAATGGGACTTCCAGTCCTAGTTCTTTGAGGTATCTCCATACTGATTTCCACAGTGGTTGCACCAGTCTACACTCCCACCAGCAGTGGACCAGGGTTCCTCTTTCCCCACAGCCCTGCCAGCATATGTTATTGGTTGATTTCATGATAGCAGCCATTCTTTCTGGAGTGAGGTGGAATCTCAGCATTGTTTTCATTTGCAACTCTCCAATGACCAGTGATGTTGAACATTTTTTCATATGTTTATTTGCTATTTCTACTTCTTTGACTGAAAAATGTCTGTATTTCAGATGCCCATTTTTGGATTGAGTCTTTAAATTTGGGAGGTCTGATTTTTTAAAGTTCTTTATAGATTCAAGATAGTAGGCCTTTGTCTGAGGAACAGCAGGTGAAGACTTTTTCCTACATTGTGGGTTGTCTCTTCACACTGCTGGTGATTTCTCTTGCTGTGCAGAAGCTTTTTAATAAGACGAGATCCCACTTATTGATTGTTTGTGCTAGTTTATGGGCAACTGAGGTTTTGTTCATAAAGTCTTTTCCTACACAAATGTCTTCAAGAGTTCTGCCTAACTTCTGTTCCAGCCTGTACAGCATTTCTATTTTAATATTTAGGACTTTAATCTATTTTGATTTTATTTAGTGTACAGAGAGAGATATAGCTCTAGTTTTAATTTTGGGCAAGTGGAAACCCAGTGTTTCCAGTACCACTTATTAAAGAGGCTATCTTTCATTTAGTGAGGATCTTTGGGTCCTTTATCAGAGACGAGATGGCTGGGGGTGTCTGGCGTTGTTTCTGCATCTTCTAATCTGTTCCACTGGTCCTCAGGTCTGTTTCTTTGCCAGTACCATGCTGTTTTTATCACAATAGCTTTGTAGCATAGTGTCAAGTTGGGGATTGTGATACCCCCTGCCATATCTCTGTTACCTAGAATTGCTTTTGCTATTCTGGCTCTCTTCTTGCTCTAAATGAATTTTTGGATTGTTTTCTCAAGGTCCATGAAGTATGCTGCTGGGATCTCAATTGGAATTGCATTGAATTTATATAGCAGTTTTGGAAGTATAACCATTTTCACTATATTGATCCTTCCTCGCCAAGAGCAGGGGATATCTTTCCATTTTCTGATATCATCTTCAATCTCTCTTTTCAGAGTGCTATAGTTTCCAGAAAAGAGGTCTTTGATTTCTTTGGTTAGGTTGATTCCTAAGTATTTCATTTTTTTGGATGGTATTGTGAAAGGAATTGTTTGTCCTATTTCTCTCTCAGTGAGTCTGTTGTTTGTGTAGAGGAAAGCTATTGATTTTTGTGTGTTGACCTTGTATCTAGCTACTCTACTGAATTTGGTTTTTAAGTCTAGATGACTTTTGGAGGAGTTCTTGGGGTCTTCTATATAGAGTATCATGTCATCTGCAAATAATGACAATTTGACTCCTTCATTTCCTATTCTTATTACTTTTATTTCTTTCTCTTGCCTAATTGCCATGGCTAACGTTTCTAAAACTATATTGAACAGGAGTGGTGATAGTGGGCATCCTTGTCTGTTTCCTGATTTTAGTGTGAAGGATTTCAGCTTTTGACCATTTAGTATGATACTGGCTGTTGGTTTTTCATAGATGGCTTTTATCAGATTGAGGTAGAGACCATCTATTCCAATATTTTGTAGGGTTTTTATCATAAATGCATGTTGGATTTTGTCAAATGCTTTTTCTGCATCTATGGAGATAATCATATGGTTTTTGTCCTTGGCTCTATTGATATAGTGTATTACATTGATTGATTTGTGTATGTTGAACCATCCCTGCATCCCTGGGATGAATCCCACTTGAGCAGGATGTATGATCTTCTTGATGATCTTCTGCATTCTATTTGCCAGTATCTTATTAAGGATTTTTGCATCTATGTTCATTAGTGAGATAGGCCTATAGTTCTGTTTTTCAGTTTGGTCTTTCTCTGCTTTGGGGATCAAGGTGATGCTTGCTTCCAGCAATGAATTTGGGAGTTTTGCTTCCCTTTCAATTTCATTAAAGAGTTTAAACAGTATTGGCAGTATTTCCTCTCTAAATGTCTTGTAGAATTCAGCAATGAAGCCATCAGGACCTGGACTCTTCTTAGTTGGTAAGTTTTTAATTACATTTTCAATTTCATTGATTGAAATTGGGTTGTTTAGAATTTTTAGGTCTTCTCCGTTCAACTTTCATAATTCATACATGTCTCGGAATCTGTCCATTTCTTCTGTGTTTTCCATCTTATTGGTGTATAGGTTCTTGAAGTAGATATTGATGATCCTCTGGATTTCTGCTTGGTCTGTTGTCATTTCACCCTTTTCATTCCTAATTGCATGGATTTGGGCCTTTTCTTTCCTTTTTCTGACAAGGTTGGCTAAGGGTTTGTCAATTTTGTTTATTCTTTCGAAGAACCAACTCTTGGCTTCATTGATTTTTTTTTTGTATCATTCTCTTAGTCTCCATTGAATTGATTTCTGCTCTGATCTTTATAATTTCCTCCCTTGTATGAGCTTTGGATTTGTCCTGCTCTTCTTTTTCTTGAAGCTTGAGGTTCAGCAACAGGTTGTTTAATTGGGCTCGTTCTGTTTTCCTAATATGTGTATTCATTGCTATGAATTTCCCTCATAAGACTGCTTTCATCGTGTCCCATAGATTCCGATATGTTATATTGTCATTGTCATTGAATTGAAGGAACTGATTTCTTCTTTAATTTCCTCTGCGACTCAGTGGTTATTCAGAAATGTGTTGTTCAATTTCCACATGTTTATGAAATTTTTCAAGCTTCTTTTGCTACGGATCTCCAGTTTCATCACACTATGGCCTGATAATATACAGGGGATAACTTCAGTTCCTTTGCACTTACTTAAACATGTTCCATGAGTGAGTATATGGTCTATTTTGGAGAACAACCCATGTGCACCTGAAAAGAATGTGTATTCTGATTGTGTGTCATGGAACACTCTGTAAACATCTGTTAAGTTCATTTGTTCAAGAGTTCGATTGAGTTCTAATATTTCATTACCTATTTTTTGTCTAGTTGATTTATCTATTTGTAACAGTGGGGTATTGAGTTCCCCCACTACTATTGTATTAGTGCATATATGACTTTTCATGTCTGTTAGTATTTGTATTTTATATTTGGGTGCACTAATGTTTGGTGCATAGATATTTATGATTGTCATCTCTTCCTCTTGGATTGTTCCCTTTACAAGGATGTAGTGTCCTTCTTTGTCTCTCTTAATCAGTGTTTGTTTGAAATCTATTTGATCTGCAAAGAGGATAGCTACTCCTGCTTTCTTTCTGGTTCCCATCACATGGAGTATTGTTTTCCACCCTTTAACTTTCAGTCCATGAGTTTCTATTTAAATTAAGTGTGTTTCTTATATGCAGCATATTGTTGGATTTTCCTTCTTGACCCATTCTGCCAGTCTGTTTCTTTTGATTGGTGAATTGAGATCATTAACATTGATGGTTATAACTGATACATATTGACTTATCATTGTTATGAATTTTTCTTTTTGTTGAATTCTCCCCCTTTACATTTAATTTCTTGTTGCTCCTGATGGGTTCATTCTGCTTTGCTTCCTGGGGTTGTGATACTCATTAAATGTTCCTAGGATATTGTCAAAAAATTTTTGGAGTACTGGTTGGGTATTCATGAAGTTCCTAAGGTGCTCTTTGTCATAAAAATATCTTATTTCTCCATCAATTTTGAAAGATCGTTTTTCAGGGTACATAAGTCTTGGTTGGAGGCTGTTTTCCTTTAGGGCTTAAAATACATCACTCCAAGCTCTTCTTGCCTTGAGGGTTTGCATTGAGAAGTGTGCTGTGATTCTGATGGGCTTTGCTTTGTATGTGATTTGTTACTTTTCTCTAACTGCTTGTAGAACTTTATTCTTCTGTTGGGCTTCTGGAATCTTAACAATTATATGCCTATGTGTAGATTTTTTTTGATCAAGGCTATTTGGAGTCCTATATGCCTCACTTATCTGTATGTCAAGTTCTTTTCCCCTGCTTGGGAAGTTTTCTGCCATTACTTCTGTGAACAGTTTTTTATGCCATCTGCACTCTCTCCTGTTTCTTCCTTGACTCCAATTAGTCTTATGTTATTCTTCTTCGCATCGTCTAGCAACTGCTGGATTGATTTCTCATGGTCCCTTACAATTTTGAATCAATTTTTCTTTTCCTGATCACTAATTGCAATCTAATCTTCTATATCTGAAATTGTGCCCTCACATTGGCTCATTCTGCTGTTTAGACTTTCAATGGAGTTTTTAATCTCCTGGAAATCTGTTTTCATCTGTTTTATAGATTCTATTTGTTTCCTATGTTGGGACTCCATCATGTTCCTCAGCTCTTCTCTATATTTATTGATCATGTCTTGCACTACAGCATAATCTCTGCTGTTATCTGAGAAAGTATTTCTGATTTCACTTTTTCCTGATCCCCTTTTGTTGCCAGTTCAGTGGGTCCAGTTTGTTGAATATCAGAGTGCTCCATCTTATTTCCCTTTTGGGTTGCTGTAGGTGATCTGGAAGTTTGGTTTTGAGACTTGCTTATGTGTCTTCTCATTTTGACTGGGGTGGGGATGCTGTTGGGGCCCATGCGGCTCACCTCCTCTAACCTGCAGCAGTGGAATGGCAGCCTGGAAGCCCCTACCTCTGGGCTGGGAGTGGTGGAATGATGGCCTAAAAGCCCCTTCCTCTGGGCTAGGAGCACTGGAAAGATGGCCCGGAAGCCCCTTCCTCTGGACTCGGAGTGGTGGAACTGGTTTTTTTGATTTTTGATGGTAGCCATCCTAACAGCTGCGAAGTGATAGCTCATTGTGGGTTTCATTAGTGATGTTCACCATATTTCCATGTACTCAGTCATTTGGATAAATGTTTAGTATTTGCCCTTTCATTAGGTTATTTAATTTTTTACTATTGAGTTGTAGGCATTCCTCATATATTTTGGTGTTAACTCCATGTCAGATATGTTGTTGGAGAGGTTTTCTCTCACTCCACATGTTACCTTCTAACCGCTGACTGATTCCACAGCCTAAATGTGCCAAAGTCTCCCTTCCCCTGCAAAAAGTATCTGTCATGAACAGGGATGGAATCCTGTCTCTTTTGAGTGACTGGGAAGTACTTTTGGTCATTCATATCATTTAAGAACATTTCCATTTTATCTAAAGTGGCTGACTTACAGGCATGAGTTTTGCATAATGTACCCCTTTGTGTACTTGTCTGTGGAATCCTTAGTAAGATCACTGCAGCCCTGATGCTGCTGGTAACTTTTCCCCTTCTCTCTTTTTCCCCTACTACATCTGCATGGAGATTGTTTGAGTTTTTTTAATCTTCTCAATAAAGAGTTTTTGTTTTCATTGATAGTTCACAAATTTTATATTCTATTTTCTTGATTTCCACTCTTTTATTGTTTTCTTTCTTTTATTTATTTTAAGTCTAATTTCATATTTTAAAATTTGCTAGGGTGGAAACTGAGATAACTAATTTGAGATTTTGTTTGTTTTCTAACATAAACATTTAGTGTAGTACATTCCTATATATTGCCTTAGGAGCATGTGTTTTGATAGTACATTTTGTTTTTATTCAGTTCAAAATACTTTGTGATTTATTTTTGTTTCTTTCACAAAGAAGTACATCAGCCCAGAAATAGCTGACAAATGACCTTCATTAATCCGTATACTTTTCTTTACACTAAAATTTACATTGTTGAATATTAAGATGATCATTCCAACTTTCATAAGGATATTATTCATAAGTGTAATATTTATTTAGCTTTCAATGCTGGGGATTGAACCTGGGCCCTTGTCCATGTTGGGCAAATGATCTACCATTGAACTCCACCCCTACCCCAGTTATATTTTTGTGACTGGGCTTCACTATGCTTCCCAGGTAAACCAAGAATTCTTGGTTTGAGCAATTCTCCTGCCTCAGCCTCTGGAGTAGCTGGGATAGGCTGAGCAACACTACCTGGATGTTGAAAAATTGACACTTAAAAGATTTTTCTGCTATTGATTTCCTAACTAAACAATATTTTAGTTACAGCACACACTTTGTAAGCATGGAGCCATTTTAAATTTAATGAGAGTTATTTGATGCCCCACAGTGTGCTGTCTTGGTATATATTCCCTGTAGATTCTGCTGTTGGCTATTCCATACATATCAGCTACTTCAAGATAGTTGGTAGCATTTTTCCAGTCATCTATCACCTTGCCAACTTTTTGTCTATTTGTTCTATCAAAAATTGAGAGAAGGGCACTGAAATCTCTGATTGTAATTATGACCTTGTCTCTATCTCTTTGCAGTTCACTTTTTCCTTCATATATTGTAAAGCTCTGATATTAGTACATAAACATTCAGGGTTATTACATCTTTCTTTTTTTATTTATTTTTTTTTAATTTTTTTTTTTTGGTACCAGGGATTGAACTCTGGTCCTTGCACTTGCAAGGCAGGTGGCAGAACCACTGAGCTAAATCCCTGGCCCCTATTACATCTTTCTGATGTATTGTTCCAGGAATAACTATGAGGTGGCTCTCATTATCTCCACCACTTACATTGAAATTCACTTTGTTAGAAATTAGTGTAGTCACTCTACCTATCACCAGTGGGCTGATGTCAGTATAGTGTATTTTTCTACCTGTTTTCTTTTAACATATGTGTTTGCTTGAATTTAAAGCTATGAGCTTCTCATAGACATCATATAGCTTCTTAGTTTTGCTTTTTTAATCCAACATGATGATCTCTGCCCTTTAACTGGGGCAGAGTGCTTACATTTAATGGTATTTTGATAGGTTAAGTCTGTTATCTGCCTATTTGTATCATCTTTCCTTTGTCCTTTTTTCACCTTCATCAACTTACATGTGTGTGTTTTTTATAATTCCATCTTATCTCCTTAGCATATTAGTTATAATTCTTTGGGGTTTCTTTAGTATTAAGTGGTTACTTCAGAATTTATAGCATAGATTTCTAACTTACCACAGTCTGCCATCAAGTGAGCTTATCCTACTTTGCTTATATTAGAACATTCAATAGGGTATGTCCATCTCACCCACCTGGGCCCTATTATCATTACCATATATTATCGTCATGTATTTTACACACATTATGAACCCCACCTGTGTTATTATTATTTTTAACAGATAATTCTCTTCTAAAATATTTAAATAATGAGAAAAATCTTTTCTATATTTGCCCATTTACTCCTATTTACAGACTTGTATTTCAATCCTATTTCTAGACCTATATTTCCATCTGCTATCCTTTTTCTTCTATCTGAAGAACTTCTGTGGTATACATTGTAAAATCTGTACTTTTCATTATTCTATTTCCTCAAGATATAGAACTTTAGACTGACAGATTTTCTTCTTTATGTCCTTTTAAAATGTTCCATTGTCTTTTCATTTGCACTTTTCCCCAAGAGAGCTCATGTGCCATCTTTATCTCTTTGTACTACATCCTTTTTTTCTGGGTGCTTTCAAGATTTTTCTCTTTATTCCTGGCTTTGAGCACTTTGATGATGACATGCCTTCGTGTAGTTTTATTCACGTTTTTTCCATTTGAATATCTTGGGTCTATGAGTTTAGAGTTTTCATCTACTTTGAGAAACTTTTTCTTTTTTGAGTGGCAACATCCCGACTTTTATTTGTGGTGCCTGTGCTTTGTCTCGAAAATACCTTCTCCCCTTCCTCACACAACAGTCAGTGAGGAGGCAGCAAAAAATAGAAGACGTCCCTCCTATTGCACATGAACTCTATATACAGGCTCACCTGGGGACCGGTGTGACTCTTGGCACATTCCTGGACCCTCCTCAGGAGGGGAGGTTGCTGGGGTGGCATCACTACTTTGAGAAACTTTTGACCATCATGTCTTCAAATAATTTTGTTTCCCTTGATCATCCAAGAACTCCAGTTTCACCTACATCTGGCTGCTTTCTGTGGTCCCACTGCTCACTAATATTCCATGTGTTCTAATGTTTTTTTCTCAATTTGATTCACTGTGGATGGTTTCTATTATATGTCTTCAAGCATACTAATCTTTTCTTCTGCAATGTCTAATCTTCCCTTGATAATATACAGTACATTTTATATTTCAGAAATTTTAATTTTGGTTTCTAGAAGTTGAGTTTTGCTCATTTTTATATCGTTTCTCTGCTTAATTTCTCAAGTATATAAAATACAGTCATAATAACCCTTTTAATGTTTTTGGCTGCCAAATCCAACATCTGTGTCATTCTGGCTTAGCTTCAAGTCATTCATTTTGATGCTCATAATAGGTCGTATTTTTCTGGTTCTTTTAATGCTTGGTAATTTTTATTAGATCCCAAAGACTGCAAATTTTATCTTGGTGGAATCTATGTATTTTTATATCCCTATAATTGTTGACCTTTGCATTAGGACACAGTTTACTTGCTTAAAAATTGTTTGATATTTTTAGTTTTGCATTGGTTTTGTTAGATGAGATCAGGACACTGTTAATCCAGCATGAGTCTCTACACACTACAGATGTAGGCCTTTCTATCAAGAAGAGCTTGTCCAGTGTGGCCTGGAGAAATAAGTACTGCTCCAGGCCTTGTTTGAACACAAGGCTGTTTCCTCTTCCTTTTGAATGTTTTCCCCCAATCTGGTATAATCTCCTTACACACAAGTGCTGGTCAGTGCTTTGCTGAGTTCTTGAAGAAAACCTTTGTGGATCTGCAGATTTCTCCCCATTGCAGCTGTTGCCTCTCCAGGACTCAGATCTGCAAACTCTGGCCACCTTGGTCTTCCAAGGCTCTGAGCCCATCTCAATTGAGGGGTGTGCAAGCATCTTCCTGGGGTTCTCTTCCCTGATAATGGCCTGGAAATTCTCTGCAGGCAGTGAGCTACAAATAACAGCAGAACTCACTGTCTGTATCTCCATCCCTTGAGGATCACTGCATTTTATCATTTGATGGTCACACCTCGAAAGCCATTGTTTCATGTAGCTTTCCAGTTTAGGGTAGCTTTTTGGGGGTTGAGGAGAATGGTAAATCTGGTTATTATATCTTGACTAGAAGGAAAAGTCCAAGTCATTGGGATTTTGAAATTAATTTGTTACCATAACAAAACCTAGACTCTCTTGACTGATACATATATATTGCCCTCAAATCAGAAACACTATAAACAAAGTGTACATGCTTGATTTTAAATAAAAACAAAATCCACCATAATTTATGACTAAAATTTCCAGACTTGTTATACTAAGACATCAAATTTCCTACTAGTGGTTAGAGAGAGGGCTATCTTAAGTACTAAGAATTCTACATTTGGAAACATAATGTGGAGTTGGTTCTCTTGAGCCCCGGTGGACAGACTTGCTCAGCACTGATATAGGTCTAGTCTTAAATTTGAGTGGTAAAAACCCATTGACAGTATTCCTTGGGTGTCCCGGCCCGCGGGTAAGTCAACGGAGACCCTAGAGGGGGAGCGAGGATGAGAGGGGACAGGGGACACGAGAGATGGAGACAAGACAGGTTTCTGATCAAGTCTCGTTTATTGCAGAAGCTGTTACAACATATATACCGTAGGGCTAGAGGGGAGGAGCAAGAGGAGGGTACTGGGGCTACTTCCTTGTTGCCGGGTAGATTTGCAGCAGGCCCGGATATGTCCGTAAAAGGCACTCAAGAGTTCTAGCGGGGGGGCAAGGCCCCCCACAGGTCCTCCCTTTAAAATTATAATTTTAGAAAGGCGTCAGGAGAGCCAAGCCTGCGGGGGCTGAGCCTGTCTTGGGTCAGAGCAACACACGTGTCTGTACCGTGCACCTTACCCGTCATCGGTTAACCAGAGAATCAAGGCTCTGGCACCTGTCTTAGGCGGCACACGAGGGCTCTCTCATTGCATGGCACGCTTGCTCAGTTGCCCGTCATTGGCTTGCCAGCCCACTCACCAGGTGGGGCGAGAACACTTCGCCACGGCAAGGACCTAATCGATGGTCCGACATTCGTCCTGGTCAGCCATTGCCAATCTATTATAGTAGACCTGTATGGGCGCTGTTTTTATTGCCTCTATCTGGGCTCTAAGAAAGGCCATGATTTTGTTATAAAGTACGGGCCCTAAAGAAATGAGCAAGAGTAGACCCAATAAGGGTCCCAGCAAAGGGAGGAGATAAGGGAGGAAACCATTGAGGCCAGTCCAGAGGGGATTTTGAGTGAATTTTTGTCGTCATCTGTTTAAATCTTCCTGAAGTTCGCGAATTTTTCCCCTGACGATCCCAGATTTGTTGGCATAAAAACAGCAATGTTCATTTAAGGCTAGACTGTGAATAAGAGAGTTAAGCTACCCTGATTAAGCTTTTGAAGATAACCAATGTGGACATGCTACAATAACATATTTAGAACTTAACCAATATGAACGTTTTGTAACAACATATTTAGTGCTTAAATATCAAGGACAACCAATACAATCAATTTATAACATATTTAGATAATATTTATTGTGATATGTCTCCCATAAGATTATATAATATAAAATTTACTAGGGGGTCCCTTTAATGAATTAAGACCAGAATAATCATTTTCTGGGTGGCCACTTCTATATTCATCAAAGGGAGTTCCCATCTATAATCGTTTTGACAAACAATTAAGAATATATATCTTTTTATTTTATAACTGTTAATTGTAATTTGATTGTTGCGTGTGGGTAACAATGCACGTCACTTTCATAAAATAAATTTCAGTGGTACTTTGATCAATTAACAACCTGGGAAGAAAAGCATGTCTTTAGTTTAATAATATTATCTATAAGTCAATTTAACAATAGGCGAATATCCTTTGAAGAGGAAGGAACATATTGAGCTCAACTGTACAAACACAAACAACAGACAATAGACAAACATATAAGACAGTGTGTAAAATTAGGGTGCACCCAAATATAACTAGCCAAATTGAATTATACTATACTCTTGATGATTATTAGATTGTAATTGTAGGTGCCATTGTTAACTGGTTAAGATTGGACAACGTCAGGTCATCGGCATCATCAGCACACCTATCAACTTGTTTTACTAGGCGTTCTGGGAGCCACCTGGCTGACTTCATTTCCTTGGAGTAAATACACACCGATCCTCAGCCCCAGATAAGTACAGGATCCGGCCCGTGCCATGAGTGGTCCAGGGGGTCTTTCCACATCACCGAGGCAAATTGTCGTTGCGTCTCTGGTTGCCAGAAACGATTGGCTGCAGATAAACCTTTGGCATCCAAATTTAAGAAGTTAAGAATAAATAGTGCATGTGATATCAGATTTCTAGGAGACCCCTTAGTAGGATACCATTCCCCCTTTTTTATTTTGTCTAAAGTAATTTTAAGTGTGAGATTAGCCCTTTCTATAATGCCTTGTCCCTGTGGATTATATGGGATTCCCGTTATATGTGTTATTGTAAATTGTTTGTAAAATTTGGAGAAGCCAGAGCTGATATAGCCAGGACCATTATCTGTTTTAATTTGTTGTGGGCAGCCAAGCACTGAGAAGGCAGTGAGGAGATGAGCAATGACGTGTTTAGTAGCTTCCCCAGATTGCAGGGTGGCAAATATGAATCCACTATATGTATTAATGTTGACATGTATATATTTAAGATTTCCAAATTTAGGGTAATGTGTGATGTCCATTTGCCATAGGGCATTTGGAATCAAGCCACGAGGATTAACTCCCAGATGAGGTGTAGGAAGGTGCAGAGTGCACGTAGGGCAGGCCTTAACAATCTGTCTAGCTTGTTTTCTAGTAAGCTTATACATAAGGCGAAGCGTGTGAGCATTAAGATGATGGAATTGGTGTGCCTTCTGTGCTTGGTCAATCGGACTGGGGGCATCAGTATTTATTGAATAGGCAAAAGCCTGAGGTCTTGTGGCTAGGTCTGCTAAGCGGTTGCCCTCTGCAAGTGGGCCGGGTAGGTTAGAGTGGGCTCGAAGGTGCCCAATGAAAAAGGATTTGGATCGTTTTCTGATTAGATCTTGTAATTGGAGGAAAAGACCACCAGTCTGAGAGGCAAGTTTGATCAGTCCACATGTTTCTAATAAGGGAACAGATTGGGCAATGTAAGCACTGTCAGTAAAGAGATTAAAAGCTCAGGCAGGAAATGCGGTAAAGACCGCTATGACTGCCTGGAGCTCGGTTAACTGGGCCGAAGAGTGGGCGGTTTGGAACTGGACAATGTTATCATCCCACACATAGGCAGCCATTCCAGTGGAAGAACCGTCTGTAAAAACGGGTAGAGCCTCTGGCAGAGGAAAGCAAGAAGTGATCTTCGGGAAAATGAAGTCATGTCTGTTGGCAAAGTCAATAAGTTTGCTGGGAGGATAGTGGTTGTCCAATAACCCTGAATAAGAAGCAAGAGCAATTGGGCAGGAATCGGTGGTTTGTATAAGCCAATCGACCTGGTCCTTAGGGTAGGGTTGGATAATGACATCAGGTTCTTTTCCAAAGTACATCTTTCCATGGTCTCTGCCCAAGATAACTAGGTCTGCAACTGCAACATAATAGGGGTAAAAGACCCGCTTAGGGGAAACTGGGAGATGAACCCACAAAAGGGGAGCGGTTTGCCAAAAGACAGCAGTGGGAGAGAGGGAGGTTTTGCAGATGATATACTGTAAAGGAGAGTTATAATCCATAAAATTAATTGTTTGATTTTGAATGGCTTGTTCCACTGTACTGATGGCTTTGCGCCCCTCGGCAGTGAGCTGTCGAGGTGAAGTAGGGTGGTTATCACCTTGTAGGGTATCACAGAGAGGCTTCAGGTCATGTTTAGTGAGCTTTAAATAGGGCATAAGCCAATTAATGTCTCCTAGCAATTTTTGGAAGTCATTTAAAGTCTTAAGACCGTCCAGCCGCAAGGTAAGCTTTTGGGAGGAAATGTGACGTCCCTTTATCTGAAATCCAAGGTAGTTATAAGGGTCTTTTAGTTGAACCTTATCAGGGGCAATCTGGAGGCCATGAGATTCAAGTGCCCGTCGAAGGTCAGCATAACAAGCTAAAACCTCACTTCCTAATTGCCCCGCTACAAGGATATCATCCATGTAATGGATAATATACATTTGAGGCCAATTGTCTCGGGTGGATTGGAGTGCCGCGGCTACAAATGACTGGCACAGGGTGGGACTATTGACCATGCCTTGGGGCAGAACCAGCCACTGAAAGCGCTGTATTGGGGTACAGAAATTGGTCGCTGGAAGGCTAAATGCGAAGCGTTTTTGATCAGCAGGATGTAAGGGAATGGTGAAAAAGCAATCCTTTAAATCAATAATAATCTTGTAATACCCAAGGGGAATGGCTACCGGCGAAGGGAGACCAGGTTGTAAAGCTCCCATGAGTACCATGGTTTTATTAACTGTTCTAAGATCTTGTAAGAGTCTCCATTTTTCCGACCGTTTTTTAATGACAAAAATGGGAGTATTCCAAGGGGAGTGGCTAGGAATAATATGGCCAGCATGAAGCTGTTCCTGCACCAACTGTTGAGCTGCTGACAATTTCTCCTTAGAGAGGGGCCACTGATCGACCCACACTGGATCATCTGAGAGCCAGGTAATCTTTTCAGCATGGGCCGCAGGAGTGTCAATGGCCCCTATGGAAAATGGCCTAGCCCTGCCCGAGGGGGCCGAGGGACAGGCTCAATGGGGTGAGTAAGGTTTGTAGGGTGTTTCCCCAGTCCCGTTCCTGGAATGTACCCATTTTTAAACATCTGTATAGTGACAATTTCATTGGGGCTGGAAATAATTATCCCCATTTGTGATAGTAAGTCTCTTCCCCATAGATTAATAGGTAACCCTGAAATGATATAAGGTTGAATGGTGCCCTGATTACCATCTTGGTCTCTCCAGGTCAGATCTTTGGCACTTTGTTTAGGATTTTCACTCTGACCTATACCCCCGAGATGGGTGAGGGTGTCTTTTAATGGCCATGCCTGAGGCCAATCCTCTCCCTTTATGATAGTTACATCGGCACCAGTGTCAACCAGCCCAGAAAATTGTCTCCCATCTAACCACAAGGTCACGAGAGGCTTTTGTGCTGAAAGTATCTCTGACCAGTAAACATCAGATGAGCCGAATCCCTGGCTGCCTCGGGCGTTGTTTAGAGCTTTATTAGAGGTAGAGAGAAGGGGAAGGAGTAGCAATTGAGCAAATCTTTGGCCTGATTGAATGGTATTAATAACTTTGGGAGAAGAAACCATAACTTTAATTTCCCCAGAGTAGTCATTATCTATCACTCCTGGGTAAACCAACAGCCCATTTATGGTACTACTGCTTCGGCCTATTACGAGGCCAAAAGTGTCTCTAGGTAAGGGTCCAAAGACTCCTGTGGCGAGGGCCTGGACTCCCATTTCTGGGGTCAATACTGTGTGGGTGGTGGCACTGAGGTCCAATCCGGCACTTCCTTTTGTGGCTCTGATGAGGTCTGAAATGGATTGCTGTTTATTGGAGCAAAATTGAGCGCCCCGTAAATTTGTTTGGAGTTGGGGGCCTGGGGCTGGCCCCCTTTCCCGTTTCCCGAATTCGAATCCTTAAGAGGGGGAAGGGGTCGGCCCTGGGCATCAGTTTTGGATCGGCACTCACTCGCCCAATGCCTCCCCCGATTACATCGGGGGCAGGGCCCGGGGGGCGGAGCATTGGGGCCCTGCATTTTAGTGGTCGGGCATTTTCTAGCAAAATGGCCGGTGGCCCCACACCGGAAACACTTATTGCCGACGTGGCGTTGCAAAAATTGTTTGACTGTGAAGCCTTGCATGGCGGCCGCCATGGCAAGGCCCTGTTGGTAGGCGGCCCCAATCTCAGAACAAAGGCGAATGTAGCCGGAAAGGTCAGTTTTCTTTTTATAGGGGCGGATAGCGGCCTGACAGGCGGCATTGGCGTTCTCAAAAGCAAGCTGTTTAACAAAATCTGTCCCTGTCTCCGCGCTCCCAAAAATCCGGCCTGCCGCCGTGAGAAGGCGGTGGACAAAGTCCGCAAATGGCTCGTCTGGGCCCTGCCGAATGTTAGTGAGGGAGGCACTCACGTCTCCTTTGGAGGGGAGCTTTTTCCAGGCCCTAGTGGCGGCGGTCTGAATCTGGGCATATAACCCCGCATCAAATTGTATTTGTTGGTCGTTGGCGGCGTAGGCCCCCTCCCCAAGGAGCATGTCAAGCACCCATCCATTCCCCGCCTGAGCATTGCGCCTAGCAGTTTTTCGGCAATTTTTAACATATTTAGATTTCCATAATAAATAATCACCTCCTGTAAGGGTGGCGCGGGCCAGAGTCTGCCAATCAATTGGGGTGAGCCAATTTTCTGCCACCGATTCTAAAATAGCCATGGTGTAAGGTGCAGTGGCCCCATATTGAGCTGCAGCCGTTTTAAATTTTTTAATGACCTTAAAATCAAAACCACTGTGGTGTCTTCACGCCTGTCTCTGTGCGTCAGTAGTTTTAGTTACGGGAAAGGCTTCCGCATTTTTAAGTTTCAGGGATACTCCCGACCCGGATGGCACCCTAGGGGCCGCCCCTCTAACGGGGGGTCGTGGCTTAAGTTTGTCTTCTCTACGGACATTTTTATGGGCTTTGCCTGTTCTTAAGCCTTCAAGCTGGGTAATAAGTTCTTGGTGTTCCTTTTCTAACCTTATCTGTTTTTTTAGAAATTCTATTTTGTCCCGGAGTTCCTTTTGGGGATCAACAACAGGACATGCCAGAGTGGGAGTGTCGGGGCCTGAAGAGATATAAGGAGGGGGATATCCGGAGTCGCCCCACAATGCTCCCCCCGCGGGCTCCTCCGACCCGGAGCCCTCTTGGGGCGGATCTGGGGGCGGAGGCGGGCCACGATAGGCTTGAAGGGAGGGATATAGGGGCGGAACCTTCCGCGAGGGTGGGGCTGTCCTAGAGGCGGTGGCGGAAAGCAAGGAAGCAGGGGTTCGGCGAGGCCCTGCCCTACAGGGCTTGGCAGGGTTCGTGGCCGTTTGGGGTTGGTCCGAAGGGACGTCATGTCCGTCGGGGGCGGGATCGTCGTCACTGTCAAAGGACATCAAGTCCTCTTCTTTGTCTGACAAAGAAGTCGTGGTCTCAACGGGCCTGGGCCCCGGCGCCATATTGGCCCGGGAGACTGCGTCAGAATCACTGGCGGGTGTCAGCCCCTTACCATCTCGGAGAGCTACCTCCCCAGCCTGTATAGCCTGCGCCACCAGTGGATCCCTCGCTTTATGAGAAATAATATCATTAATCAAATTCCAATATGAGAACGCCGCAATAGGGACCTTCCCGGGTCCGCAAGTGGCATAATAATCCTGGAGAGCTTCCCCCACCTTTTTCCATCTCTGTTCGTCAATGGTTCCCTCAGCAGGGAACCAGGGACAGAGATCTTTAATATAATCAAAAAATCTTAACAACTGTTTGACTGTAACCTTTACCCCTCGTGCCTGTAATGTCTTCTTGAGACCTTGCACAAACAATTCGTGCTGACTAATGCCCTGTCCCATAATCGCTGCTCAACTTACCGAGGTGCAAAAAGACGGCAGGTCCACGTCAATTGCAAGCCTCTCCCGTGTCGAGTGTGCTCTTTGTTCCTCAATCTTAATCTTAGGGCCCCTGAGCAGCGTCCTTCACTGGATCCCCCGTTCTCTGGCCGCACGTTGGGCGCCACTTGTCCCGGCCCGCGGGTAAGTCAACGGAGACCCTAGAGGGGGAGCGAGGATGAGAGGGGACAGGGGACACGAGAGATGGAGACAAGACAGGTTTCTGATCAAGTCTCGTTTATTGCAGAAGCTGTTACAACATATATACCGTAGGGCTAGAGGGGAGGAGCAAGAGGAGGGTACTGGGGCTACTTCCTTGTTGCCGGGTAGATTTGCAGCAGGCCCGGATATGTCCGTAAAAGGCACTCAAGAGTTCTAGCGGGGGGGCAAGGCCCCCCACACTTGGGTTGGAGGAAGTAGGACTCAAATGTTTTCAGATTAAACTTCACAATTCATATTAAATGTTGTGAAAGATGCACTGTATGTTCATTGCCCTAAAAACCACAACAGGAATAGAATGTACAGCTTTAGCAATAGGATTTCTATATGAAAATCTGACCTTCAGCAACAGATGTAGCTTAGGCAATAAGCTTCTGCGTAGGATTTGAGAAACTATGTTCTGTGCAACCAGCTAGAATCTTTCTGTTGAAAAATATTTACTATATTAATGGCTCTTTGGAAAAATGATGCAAACCACTAATATTCTACCACCTTAATCACTTCCAAATGTTTTTAATCTTCTAATCCTTATTGGAGGGTCCTAGTTTGAACCAAAAAATACCTAGAATTGTGCTGTAGCTTGGACCTCCATTGTCCCTCCATGCCCACTGCTGAAGACTTGGTTCCTAAAACAGTATCTTGGATGGTTGTGGAACCTTTAAGAGGTGAGGCAAGGTGGAAGGCCCTCGGGTGACTTTGAAGAGGGTAGTGAGACTGCAGTCTCCTATCTCTATCTCTCTATCTCTATCTCTATCATCTCTATCTCTCTCCTTCCCACCACAAAATGAGCAGTTTTGCTCCTCCAACCATAATATGACACCACAGGCCCAGCCAGCCATGGGCTGATACCTCTAACATTGTGAACCCAAATAAATCTTTTGTTTTTAAAATGATTGTCTCAGGGGTTTGTTACAGCACTGGAAAGCTGACTAACACAAACAGTGTTAATGAGTTTGAGTTCCATGCCACACACCCTGGCTTCAAATTCATAACCTGTCGTTGCCTAGCTCTTTTGCCTAGCTCTTGGGAAAGGTTCTATGTCTTTGTGCCTCATCCATATTGTATGGAAAATAATTAGTGCTTGCCTCATGAGGAGGTTTTGAGGATCTAATAGAATAATATTTCTAAAGTGCTTAGACAGGTTGGCACATAATATGCCTTCACTTACACGAGCTACTTATCTCCAGAGAAACGAAACCAGTAGTGGGTACAGAAAAACAGCAAGACTACAAGTGAAGCATCTCATGAATCATGGAGGCTCAGAAATCCCACAGTCACCCATCTGCAAGCTGGAGACCCGCAAAAGCCTGTGGTGTGACTCAGGACGGGTGCAAAAGTCTTGGAACCAAGGGAGTCAGTGGTGTAAACCCCAGGACACAGAGATAGGAGATGAGAGCTCTGCTCACCCAGTGGAGCCAAAATGGGGGCAAATTCCTCCGTTGTCTGATTTGGCTCTATTCAGACTCAGAGGGTGGGGTCACACACCTGCCTTTGGGAAGGGCAGCTGCTGAGTTCCCTGATTTGAAGACTCCTTTCCTCCACCTCCTGGAAGCCTCCTCACTGGCACACCAGACACAATGTGTGCTCTGCCAGCCCAAGGCCTGTCAACTGGACACATAAAAATTAATCATCACAATGTTTGTACATTTCTACCCATTCTTCCCAATTATTTATTTTATTAGTATGTTCTATCATCTTAAGTGTCTGCACAGTAATTTACTGAATTAATCACTAATTTTTATCCAAATCATTTACAAATGTTACTATATATAATATTGCAAGGAACATCTTCACGTGCATATCTCTGCTTTTGTTGAATTATGTAGCAGACTGAGGTTATTGTGTAAAAGACATTATATTGTGGTTCTCTTTTCCAAAAGGACTATAGCAATGTGCAAAGGTCTCTTACACTCTCACATTGTTTTCTTGCATTATTAATTAGTTTAAGGAAAGAACTGATTTTTTTTCAACAGGGTAGATTGAAAATCTCTTCATAATCTTAAATGCTTAACTGCTCAAAATGGTTTAACCTACAAATCTGGATATTAACTTTTTTAAAAAGTAACCACTATGACCAAAATAACCAAATAGACCATTATGAAATGTTAACTAAAAGATATAGATTGCTAAATTTACTCTGCACTCATGTGTAATAATATCTTTCAATGAAAAGAATATCTTGCTGAATGGAAAGAATATCCTGATTCTGTGCTCATTTTTTCTAGAAATAACAGAAATGGGGCTAGAAATAACACAAAAAGGACTAGATACACATTCTCAGATGTCAAGGAGTAACATAGGACAAAAGTTTCATTACGTATTCATTAAAATAAGTGTGCCCTCCTAAGTAAAAGTACTTCATAAACCAATTATACAGAACTTAGGTTCTCATAGAGATGACTCTAGAACCATGGACTTGGGAAGGGTCAGGAAAGTCTCTGGCTACCAATCCAGGTTTATCCCTGTGGCTTTCCAACATATGCACACCACCATGATTCTCAGGCATTTTTTTAACTGAACCACAGTCAGTTATGTCATTGTCCGGGTCACACATTTTTTAATCCCAAGTAAAAATTTTACAACATAACCCGTACTCTTTCAAGATGCAATGCATTCTCTTCTCCTCTCCTCCTTTTCATTACATTCTGGTTCAATTTGTTTAAATGTTAGCTAATGCTCTAAAATAACTTCATGATGCCCTAGTGGTTTTCTGCTTCCACTCGGGAAGTCTTCCTAACCTCAGGAAAGCTGGACCACTCCTCACCCACACCCAGCCCTTATGCCCAGTTACCCCTCATTTCCTTAAACCACACCTGTGTTGCAAATGTCCTTACTCTTCTCCTCTCCACATGCCAGCCCCACCCTCATCAATTTACATGGTCTCCTTTTCATTCAGTCCTACTCATAATTCAAGAGCCTTTAACAGTAAGAATTTAGCTCCATTTTTCTCTCTCTGATCTCAGCTGTGTCTCTGCAGCCATGTTATTTATTCCTCGGTGATATATCTGCATATTATATTAGTGTGTTTCTTCTTTACATGGCAAGTTTCTAACCTGCTATCACATACTACTACTGCCTTACTAAATGCTCCTATTGTTGTGATTGTCTGCTGCACAATGATAAACCATCTTAAAACTTAGCAACTTCAAACTTGTTTACTCACAGCTCTGCAGTGTGGGCAGAGCTCTGTAGAGCTAATTTGTCTCTGCTCCTACAACAAGCAGCTCAAAGGTGAGAGTGAGAACTGTATGAAGGAACGCACTCTTGTGTGTGGCGTCATCCCCTCCACTGGCTCAGGTTTCTCCCCACAGAACAGCGAGGGCAGCACCACTGACTTATGTCCTGGCCTTGAATATTGCACACTGCTGCTTCTTCTGCTTTCTGCACTTTGAACCATCACAGAGGCCTCTTTAAAGTCCAGGAAGGGGAAGGAGACTTCACCAGTGGATAAAGGACTGGCAAGGCTCTGCCAATACCTGTAGAGGATAGCCTGTGGCCACATTTGGGGTCTACAAGGCTAGCACTGCTGTAGTACTGCTAATACCATAACACACTAACAATGCCAACTATTAGACATACAAGATCAATGCTGCAATCAAAGCATTCCTCTGCTGGTGGCTGCTGAAGATTAATGTACCACTTGATGTTCATGTCCCTCCCTTTCACTGGACACAGTTTTCCTGAGGACAGAATTTGTGTCTTAGTCATTTTATTTTGAAACCTTAGAAAAATATTTAGCATGGAATAGGCCAACATATTTGTAATATGAATGAAAAGTCTGAATCATCGAATCATCTCAAGTTTTAAAAAAAGACAATGCATATCTATCTTCCTCAAACAATTCTGATTCATTAGCAAATTTCTAATGACTATCTTTTAACTGTAAAAAGGAAAAGATTATATCAAAAGAAACATTTAAGGAGTTAAGATACATAGCTCTTCTTCAGTGTTGAATTAAAATATAAACACTTTCCAACAGAAAATGTTAGGAAAAAAATTATACATTCAGAAGATACTATGATGCTTGGTGTCTGCTCCTGCAATTCATTTTGGCAGACAGCGTTCAAAGCTTACCGAAGATTCCAACTTAGATCAACATGACAGTGCTTTTTGTAGCTCAGTCATGTAAGCAGTCAGTGTTTTCCTGGGAAATTATGTCATAGTCGTCAGTCACATTCATGCATTACCCACAGCCTCTTTTTCTTAATGGAAGACTTTTGCAGGCAAAGCACATTGGGAAAGATAGGCATAGAGTTGCTCTGCTTCTCTATTAATGCATTTTTATGTGCTTTACGCTTTACCCTCTGAATTCGACTTTTCAATGTCTACCCTGATTTTAATCTAAATCAGTAATACCATCTTGTGTTCGTACTACTGTCTTTTCTGCAAGAATATCTCAGCATTTAGTCTAATGGAATTTCTTCAGAGATGGAGAGTGCAGGGATGGTTTTAGTTATATCAAAAGTAGCACAATAAAGCATAAAGAGATTACTTCTCCATCAAAATCTCATCCAAACTCAGAAACAAATTCCGCACTTGCATACAGATAGTTTCTCAAAATAGCTTTATTCACAAGGCAGCACTGTTAACTTTTTTAAAGGATCTAGACCATTATGAAGTACTTCTTAATCAAAAAAGACCTCACCCTCAGGTTAAAAGCAAACACATGGACATCGGTCTCACAGTCACACATTTTCTGCACAAAGTTGCCAAAAGTTGTAGCATGCCAGGAGAACATACATTATCAAAAATGTAAAGAGGAGTGTAGAGGTAGAGTCCTTTATTCTGTGGGGTATATTTTATCATTTACTTCATCATCCCAATCATTGGATGTTGTTTCTTTAGTAGTTTAGAATTTTCAATGTACTGAGTAAATCTCCATCATTTGTTTTTGAAGAATAACTTTCCATATGTGCATATAT
Organism: Heterocephalus glaber; assembly: GCF_053883595.1. Lineage (NCBI taxonomy): Eukaryota > Metazoa > Chordata > Mammalia > Rodentia > Bathyergidae > Heterocephalus > Heterocephalus glaber. The sequence continues at coordinate 8,791,887 of NW_028258320.1, read as the reverse complement.
AACCATGTACATGTGTTTGTACTTATTCCACAGTTAGTTTAACAAACATTCACCATTGAGTCTCTACTGGGTCCCAGGTAGTCTTGTAGAAGCTAATAATAAAAGAGATAAAATGTATCCTTGAGGACACAATGTCTGATATTGACAGGCTCACAACAAATAATTACAGAGTAATTGGAGCCCTAGGACAAGAGAATTGTAGCAGTGATAGACAAGAAACTGTCACAGCAGCAGAGCCCAGGAGACAATGAATTCTTCCCAAGCAGACTGTATTATGAAAGCTCAATCCAATGAGCAGGAAACAGCAGTATTTTGTCCATGAAATAAGCTGAACGACCTTACCCCACAACCAGACATTTTCACTGTCCTCCTTGCTGGAAGACTTTAATTCTGTCTACTTCATTCTAATTTTTTCTAATCCATTGATACAATTAAGTGTCTCTTTGACCCATATTTGTATAATAAGAACAGTTTTGCTGTAGCACAAATCAAGGCTTTGCTTTGTCCCAATTCTAAACATCTTTCTGAACATAGTGTATATTTTCTACCCTAGAATGTTGTGGTAACTTTAGTCATTGGTACATTATCATGATATGTTATATAATATCACAGTTTGTTTGTCTTTTTTGATTTTGGGCTACTTTTCAAATATTACTGTAATATATTCCTATGCAAATTAATGCTTTTTTGTTTGTACATTTGTGTCTTTGACATTTGTGTCCTTAATAATCTTCTGCAGTTTTCTGCAGACTGATACCTGGACAAACAATATTCTAGAATAAAAAGAAGCATTTTCCAAGGAAGTAGAAGGGCCACCTTAGAAGGAAAAGGACATAGAAAAAATATCCAGCCTTCCTTGTTTCTTCAGTTACTCAACAAATAATTCCTCGGTGCATAACTAGCCACATAACTTACAGAGTTTGGTACTAAGTAAAACTCTGAGGCCCAGCCACATTTTTATGGAACATGACAAGTGCATGCATAAAACTGTCTAAAACATTAAAATTTCACATTATAGCAAGTGTGAGGTGCTTCTAAGAATGAAGTCCTGCATAGCTGCATGAATAGAGCTCTATCTTACACAATGTTAAGTGCTAGTCATTAGGAAGTGTCCAGACCATCAGAAAAATCAGGAAGAGCTCACCACATGCCAAGAAGACAGATGAGTAAACAAAGAACTGCACTAATAATAATTTAGAGCTAATAAATCTGGACTTCACAGCATCACAATCAATAGAACTATTACCTAAACTGGCATCTAAACTTCTTCTGCATCTGCCATCCAAAAAGCACTGCAGAGCAATTTAAGTATCTCCTGAAATCTCTAAAATGCCAAAGGGAAATCGCAGAGACAAAAGTTACGTACCCTGTTTTATTTTGTGTTTGGTATTACAAACTGGATGAGATCTGCTTTAAATTTTCCATGTTAGTACCCAATCTCTCAGAGTCTGAAATCTCAGAACTCTTCAGAACAGCATCTCCAAACTCACTCAGAAAGATGGTACTGAGTGATATTTCCAGTGAACATCAATCTTCTCCCTCTTGCATTGGCCAAAGATGTAGGAGTCCTTCTTGAGCACCTGAGAGGAAAAAAAGACATCATCTTCCCTCTTTCTCCTTGGATGGAATCTGCTGGTAACAAGAAGTGTGCTTCCCCTTGCAAAACAGTGCAACCTCTGCAAAAGAAAACATAAATGTGAAACACTAGTTTGCTAGGAAGTTAAGAGACCTGCTTGGTACAACTAGATGTTTCTCAAGCATGCACTATCAGATGTGAGTCTGTGTTTAACCTTGGGGCACAGCTGGGGCAAAGCAACAGAAAAAGACATCGCCACACTTTCTGTCCTTGAAGCTAGGGTGTGTGAGTGTGTGTTTTCATTGTGTTTTGTTTTGCTCTTCTCTATTCTCACAGAAGCCCTGAGAATTTCTGATGGACAGCCCCCACATATTTATGGGTTATTATAAGCTAGAAAAAATATTGTTCTTGAAATGCATTAACCAAGAGTTCTGTCTTTTACAAGATAGTTCTCCTGAGGCCACATAGGCTCTTGCCAGTGAAAGTTCCATGGTCTAAAAGACATCTGCAGCTCTGCAACACTATTTTGAACACCTTTGAGGGTGGTGATGCTTCATCCTTTGAGACTGTGTTTGATTCTATGTAAACAGCTCTTCATCATTGAGACCACAGCAGATGCGCATGGTGAACAGCCATGTTGGGTAATACAGTGGGCCACCCACAGCTGCAGTGTGTGCTAGAAGGAGACACTTGGGCCTAGGACAGAGAATAGTCCATAGTCTACCATCTGCAATGGCGACTTTTCTCCTGTGACTATTAGATAGGGCAGCATCGCAACACCAAAAATGTCCACCTTCCAGAAATGTTGGCCTACTGGGAATTAGTGTCTAGCTTCCCAAGACACTGATTTTAAGAAAATATCAGTCTGGGTTTTTATTCATATTTTTATTTTTATTTACCTTTTATCATAAATTTATTTTAATTAATACATTAAAACATAAAAACTGTGCATATCTATGGGATATTATGTGATGCTTTAATATATGTATGCATTGTGTTGTGTCTAAATCAGGGTAAACTTTACCAGCTTTTTGAAATACACAGTGCACTGTCGATTTCTGCAGTCACCCTGCACACCACAGCTTCTTACTCCTAAGTATAACTCAGTGCTCCCTGAGCAGATTTTCTTTATCTCTCCCTCTTCTTTCCTCTCCCAGTCCCTGGGAACCACAATGTCTATAAGATCAGCCTTTTATATATTGCACACCTGAGTGAGATCATGTGGTACTTGTCTTCCTATGCATGGTTGATTTCACTTAACATAGTAACCTCCAGATGCATGTCTTCTCAAATGACAAGACTCTGTGGTTTTTGGGGGCCGAGTTCTATTCCACTGTGCACCCATATCACCTTTTCTTTACCCACTCACCAGATGGTGGATGCTGGGTTTTTTCCACTTCTTGTCTACTGTGAACAGTGCTGCAACCATGGAAGTGCAGACATCTCTTCCACGTGCTGATTTCTTATGTATATTTTAATATTTTTGAAAATCATGGTGTGCTAAACTTGTATGAGTTCCTATCCTATATTTTGCAGCTATTAGATCATTAAAACACCTACCAACCCTATGAGGTGTGCACTGTTGCTATCATCACCTTATAGAAGAGCAAGATAAAGTCAAGTAACTTCTCCAAGGACAAACAGCCACGTGTTACATTCCAAGTACTCCCACTCATTCAACTCAAGAGTGCTTAGTGTCTTACCTCTTTGTGGCTCTGCCTCCCAACACACCAACCTATTCAACATGGTCCCCATAAGGAACCTCAGTCTCCCAATTCATCTCTTGCTGCCTAATCTAGATGCACCTGACAGTGTATATTACGGAGAAGAGGCATCTTATCTAGAATACACCTCATAGATGGGGAATTAAGAATGTCAAAACCACTAGAATGACTAAGGGATGAAGGATAAGAAATGTTTCCACACACTTCCAGAAAGTCGGAGATGCCAGCCTGCAGGATGTGCCCACAGTGCCCCACTACCTCTGTTCAAAGGGGCTTTTCCACCAGAGTACACAGCTCTGCTTCCTCTAGAAGAACACATGTATGTCACTTGCCTTTCTTCTCCCTCCCAGGAGTCTCGGCAGTGTCTGTCCTTGGTGGACTTAATCAGCAAGCCAGCCAGCAAGGATTCTGGAGAATGGATTCCCATGTGTAGCCTCATAAGGGAGAGAATAAACACACACAAAAAATGCCATGCTGACAGCAGTCAGGCTCACTGGAAGTCAAGAAGGAAGGTTTGTTCCAAAATTGTTGGCATTGTGGCCATGTCCTCACCAGATGATGAAAGGCCTGTGAGTTAGCCTTAGTGTCAGGGAGTCAATATTTATCACCAATCTGCTATAGGCCAGGGCTTGGAAAGATGCTACAGGAGCTATTAGCCTCACTGCAAGTTCCGTATTGCAATATTAACTTGACTATTAGCTTGGGGTGGCCAATTTCTCCCTCCTGAAATTGGACAGAGAATCATAGGATTCCTCATATTAAGCATGAGTGAAAAGAGAAGGGAAAGAAAAATAGTAACACGAAAGTTGGTTTTTCTCTTGGCTTAGTCTCTGGGTGACTCTGCTTTTAGGCCACATTTTTCAAAATGCTGTTTCGCAAATAAATAAGCATAGCAAAATAGCTGAGGAAAATGTCTATTTTACTAGCTTTTAAAGGGTTGTGGAAGCTAAGGCTTTAAGTATTTTTTGGTTTTAATTTTAGGCTCAGATGGAATACAGTGACCTAGAAAGCTTTGTGATGCAAAGTTTGAAAATATTCAGCTGAGTGACTCTGGGGAAGTCCCTTTGGAAATGGAGGGGGAAAGTCATTTGTTAAATTGCTTCTCTTTCTTTCTCTCTCCACATCTCCCATCTCCACTGCTCCCATGCAGATCCAAGTCAACACCGTCTTTCTTGGGATCCTTCAGGACGTTCCTAATAGTTTCCCTACACCTACCAATGCCGTATACAGTCCATTATGAAAAACCAGACAGAGTCCTCAGAAAACATCAGCATGTTTTGCTGTTCTTTGGCTCAAAACACAACAGTGGGTTCTGATTTTACCCAGAGGGAAGTCTGAGGTTCTCACAGAGGCCTTCATGATATTCTGTGACCTTGCCCCCTTGTCACTCTGACTTTTCTGAGACCAGTCTTGCTCACTCCTCCTCAATGGATTGGGGTCTCTTACTATTCTGGGAATCACTAGACTCACTACCTGGAGCCTTCCCCTCCCATATTTGCTCCACTTATTATCCTTCTCATCCTGCTGGAATGGAATCTGTAAAATAGCTTGAGTTGTTGGTTGCCAGATGTGTCCCAACAACTTAGAACAGTGCCTGGTGCATGACAATCTATTTTTAATGAATGAATGTCTGAGTAAACGAGTGACAAATTGTGTGCTTGTCCCTTGTGGGTACACCTTGACTGGAATTTAGGAGAAAAAAACATTGGGCTGTAACCCAAAAGACCGGGTCTGAAACTCTGGATTTGCCATTACTGTCTGTGGCTTTGGAAAAAATTACTTAAACTTTCTTGGCTTCAGAGTCTTTGTCTATCAAGGGAGAATCATCATGTCTATCTTATCAGAGGTTTTTGAAACTGTGTTGGAGGAAATATTTTTGAGAGTACAGAGTGTTTATAAACAGGGGAATGTGAAATTTAGTCTCCAAATAGAACATTTTTGAGAGTAGAAGAGGGTACTCTTAATAACTATGAATGTCCAGTGAAACCCAGGACAAAAGGTCACCCTATATGCACCAAGTCCTGTTGGAGGCACCTTCTAAGTATATATCTAGAACCTCACGATTCTCATTTCTTCCACCACCACTGTCTAGCCCCAGCCACTGTCTTCTGGCAGTGGTCAAGAACAGTAGCCTCCTTATTCCCTCTCTTGTTCCCTATGGCTCGTGATGGCCACCTCACCCTGAGTGTTGTCCTTAAATGACAATCATATCTAGTCATTTTTCTGCTTCAAATGATTATGGAGCTTTGTCTTTCACTCAGAGCAAGGTTTCAACTACTTAGCATGATGAATGAGGCCCATTACATCTCTGACCTTTTCTCCTCTGTCTTCCCCCAGTGGTTGCTCTACAAAAGTCCCTAGTTGTTCCCCCAATGACCTGCACAAGTTCCTATCTCAGGGCCTTTCTGCTTACTATTTTCTCTACCTGAAATACTTTCCCTTGCATATTCACATGTCTCGAGGTCTCTTGCTTCTCTGCTTACATGTCACCTCACCTCCCTATGTAATAAATGGCAAGTCCACCCTCTTAACGATGCCTCTATCACTCAGTACCCTCTTCACTTGCTGTGTTTGTTGCCTTTCCCCTGCAGCCTTTATCTTCACCTAACACTATATGATTTGCCTGTGCTCACTTGTTGGTCTCACCTATCAGAATGCAATATCAATGACAGCGAGAATGCATCCTTTTCTATTGCTATATCTCAGCATCTAAAACAATGTTCTATCGCTGACAATCTAAAAATTTGTTGAATGAAGAAAACTTGAAGGCATGACTCCATGGAGATGAGATACAAATGAACACGTTCAAGCAATAACCACCAAGCTAGGCCACACAGTGCACTGGTGCTGATGACTCCTCTCACCATGCTTTCTGAGGTCTGAGCCTCCCATGCTGTGCTCTGGTTGGTGAGGAGGGGAAGTGCAAGTCAGCCTTCCCACTGATGTAAACACAACCCGCCAGAAAGTGGTGCTACTACTGTGGAGCTCGTGCAGATGCCCAGGCAATGCAGCATGTTTCTGACAAAGACACCGACATAGCAAGTCCTCCTGATTCACCCTCATCAGGAAGGCAAATCTCTACATACAATTTAAATACACAAGTGGACAGATTGCATAGGGACCACATACTTCCTCAATGTTGATTTGATGGTTTATTTATTTAATCTAGAGCAGAATTGAAAATGAGCCATAAGGCTGTATGCAATATCCAAGAACAGCATAAGAAAAAATGACTTTATTCTATGACAAAACTCCTTCAAAAGATCTCATTTTTAAATCTGTGACTCTATCACATGAAAACAACTTACTAGACATGCAGTACTCACTCTAAACAACACCAAAGAAGTAATTAGATGAGATTTTTCAATTGGATTTATTTTTATTTGAACACAGATTTATTTAATTTTAGACAGAAGTGAGATAAAATATTTTAAATCTTAATTTAATAATACTGTGCATATCCAGTAATTTTAATGGTTTTATAAAGTCCCAAATATTTGAAAATTTATTGAAAATATTTCTTCTGAAAATTGACAGAGGTTTTATAGTCAAATATGAATGAAAATCTTCACCAAGAAATTAAGAAAACAGAATCAGAGTGTGTGAAGTGAGTAAATACATAAATTTACAGTTCTGTAGGGGGAGATTCACTGAAGAGCTGCCATTTCCATTCAATCCCAAACTCTTTATGAAGAAGGTGCAGTTTTAGAAGTTAAAAAAAGATATTTAAAAAGAAAGAAGTTTGAAAAATGAGCCAAATGTCATACTAGCCAAGTTTAACAGTTCATATGTGCTTTTGCAAATAAGTTGTATATGGGAACAAGAAGGAACTCTGGAGGGAGAAGTTCAGCACTTGAGCAGGAACTGGGATCCCTGTCAACTTTGACCTCCATTGCATGGGAGGGTGAGGAGCATGCTGGGTTCTAGTCCTCCATGTGAACTTCAGCAAGTAAGAGATGAAATTTCCATGAGAAATGTGTCCTCCTGATCCCAGAAGGAAAGAGACTTTTATCACCAAGGAAGGCAGAGAGAAATCTGCTTAAGTAACCATTAGACTGACAGCTCCCAGCGCACAGGAGGCTTCCAGGTCAATGTACCACAGCTCCCAGCGCAGAGGAGGCTTTTTGATCAGTGTTCCACAGCTCCCAGCACAGAGGAGGCTTCCGGGTAGGTGTGCCACAGCTCTGAGCACAGAAGAGGCTTCCAGGTCATCATGCCACAGCTCCCAGTGCAGAGTAGGAGGCTTCCAGCCCAACCTACCACCGGTCCCAGCACAGAGCAGCAAGCCATGTGGGCACCAGCAGCAACCTCCCCCCCTCCCCCATTGAAATGAGAAGACACATAAACAAGCCTCATAACCAGACTTCCAGATCACCTACAGCAACCTCAAAGGAAAACGAGATGGAACACTTTGATACTCAACCACCTGGACTCCCTGAACTAGCAACGAAAGAGGATCTGGAAAAAATGAAATCAGAAATAATTTCACACATAACAGCAGAGATTGTGCCCATAGTGCAAGACATGATTAATAAATCTAGAGAGGACACAGATAAAAAAATAGAGGGGCTGAGGAATATGATGGAATCCCAACATAGGAAACAAATGGAATCCATAAAACAGATGCAAACAGATTTCCAGGAGATTAAAAACACCATTGAAAGCTTACACAGCAGAATGAGCCAATGTGAGGACAGAATTTCAGATATAGAAGATAAGATTACAATTAGTGACCAGGAAAAGAAAAATTTCTTTAAAATAGTAAGGGACCATGAGAAATCAATCCAGCAGCTGCTAGATGATGCAAAGAAGAATAACATAAGACTGATTGGAGTCAATGAAGAAAGAGGACAGAGTGCAGATGACATAAAAAAACTGCTCACAGAAGTGATGGCAGAAAACTTCCCAAGCAGGGAAAAAGAATTTGACGTACAGATAAGTGAAGCATATAGGACTCCAACGAGCCTTGATCAAAAAAAATCTACACATAGGCATATAATTGTTAAGCTTCCAGAAACCCAACAGAAGAACAAAGCTCTACAAGCAGTTAGAGAAAAGAAACAAATCACAGACAGTTGGCAGCCCATGCCTCCATGCTCAAGTGACAGAACTGCATGCTTGAGGACTGCCTGCTACTCGAGACAGCTGGAGAAGCATGACTGGAGCATGGTGGGCACATGCTCACACACTCCCAAGTCTCACGAGAACTAACTTGAGCTGAACATTGGTCTTACGCTTGTGCATAGTGGGCCTCGTGCCTTCCGATGTTTTTCTAGACTGTTCTGCCACTGAAAAGGAAGTGATGGGTTCCTGTGCAGGAGTTGGATCAGCATGCCTACCTTAAAGTCCTCAAGGTCTTCCTCCCAGCTGCATAGCTCTTCCTCCCCAAGTAGTGTGACCTATTCACTACAAAGAACTGTGGGAGTTGCTCAGAAGGCCTTGTCAGCTTTTTCTAGTTCTATCAATCTACCCCATGAAGATATGGACTCAGAGCTGGCTTTTGAGGAGGCTAGTCCCTCTTTGTTGGGTGATGAAGGCAATGACATTGAAGACAGCCTGAGGCAGAATGTGAAGAAGAGAAGAGCAAGCTGACCACACAAAACAACCCCAGTGGCAAAACATCCAAAGAAGGGGTCCCAAATTATATGTCGAAAGGTCCAGAAAAAGTCAGAGCTACCAGCCTGTGATCTCTTTGCTGCTGTGAAAGCTGCCAAAAGTGATATGCAGTCTTTGGTGGATGAGTGGCTTGAAAGCTACAAGCAAGATGAGGACACCAGATTCCTAGAACTTGTTAACTTTTTCATTTGATCTTGTGGATGTAAAGGCACTGTGACCCCTGAGATGTTCAAGAAGATGTCCAACTCAGAGATTATCTGGCACCTGACAGAACAGTTTAATGAAGACTCAGGGGACTATCTCCTGACAGTATCGGGTCCATCCTGGAAGAAGTTCTAGGGCAGCTTTTGTGAGTTTGTGAAGATGTTGGTCTATCAGTGCCAGTACAGCCTCCTCTATGACAGCTTTCCTATGGATAACCTCATCTCTCTGCTCATTGGCCTTTTGGATTCCCAATTCCATGGCTTCTTTCACACTAGCACCCTGGCTGCCATGAAGCTGATGACTTCCTTGGTAAGAGTTGCCCTCCAATTGAGTCTGCACAAAGACAACAATCAGCATCAGTATGACTGAAAGAAACAAAGGACCAGGGCACAGATCACCTGAGAGGTTGGAGAGCATCCTAGAGAAACGAAAAGAGCTCCAAGAGCATCAAGAGGAGATTGAGAGGATGATGAACACCATCTTCAGGGGTGTCTTTGTCCATCGGTACAGGGACATCCTTCCTGAGATACATGCTATCTGCATTGAGGAGATTGGTTATTGGATGCAAAGCTACAGTACCTCTTTCCTTACTGACAGCTATTTAAAATATATTGGCTGGACCCTGCCTGATAAGCACTGGAATGTCCGTTTGACATGCCTGAAAGCTCTGCAAGGGCTATACAGCAACCGGGAGCTGACTGCTCACCTGGAGCAGTTCACCAGCCACTTCAAGGACCAGATGGTTTCCATGGTCGTGGACAGAGAGTACGATGTGGCAGTGGAGGCCATCAGGTTGCTGATCTTGATCCTGAAGAACATGGAAGGCATGCTGACCAGTGTGGACTGGGAGAGTGTCTACCCTGTTGTCTATGCTTCTCATCGCACCCTAGTGATGATCCTCCTACTGCTGCAGGGGAGTTTCTGTACTGGAAGCTCTTCCACCCTGAGTTCGAGATGAAAGCAGTTTGTGGCAGAGAGGAACACTGAAGTCTACACGCCCAGAGGACTTTCTTCCACCTTCTGCTGTACTTTTTTATAGAGTGAGCTCCATGACCATGCCATTTACTTAGTAGACAGCCTGTGGGATTGTGCAAGGCCTCATCTCAAGGACTGGGAGAGTCTCACAAGCCTGCTGCTGGAGAAGGACCAGAAGCTGAGTGACGTGCAGGAGAACACAGTGATAGAAATCCTTGTGTCCAGTGCCCGACAAGCTGTGGAGAGTCACCTGCCTGTGGGGCGGGTCAATGGGAGGAAGGGCCTATCTGCTAAAGAATGCAAGGTCCAAGCTGATGACAAGGTGAAGCTGACTGAGCATCTCATACGCCTGTTGCTTCAGCTCCTGGCCAAGTTCTCAGCTGATGCAGAGAAGGTTGCTCCCTTGCTCCAGCTCCTCAACTACTTTGACTTCAGCATCTACTGCACTGGGCTCTTGGAGAAGCACCTTGAGCTGCTCTTGCAGGAACTCCAAGAAGTGGTGGTGAAGCACACAGAGCCCCCAGTGCTTGAGGCTGGTGCACAAGCCCTCTATCTGCTCTGTAAGTCTGAGTTCACATTCTTCAGTCAGGTTGACTTTGCCCGCAGCCAACTAGTGGACTTGTTGACCAACCGCTTCCAGCAGAAGCTTGAGGAGCTGCTGCATCATCCTTCCTAGATGAGGATGAGGTATACAGTCTGACAGCTACTCTGAAATGTCTCTCTGACTTTTACAATGCTCATGATCTGACTTGCTGGGAGCTCTATGACCCGTGCTACTGTCTCCTCTGGAAGGCTGTGGACATGGGAGAGGTTCAACATCAGGTGATTCTACCAGCTTTGATTCTTGTCTATTTTTCCATCCTCTGGACACCAACCCACATTTCTGGGTCAGGTGGTTCCCAGAAGCAGTTGTTGAGTCTGAAGGGCAGAATGGTGGCCATCTGTGAACTCTGCCAGAACTACCTCTCTGATGTGGATCTACAGATTCAGGAGCAAGCTTTTGTTTTATTGAGCAATCTGCTTCTCATCTTCAGCCCTCAGATGAATGCAGGGGGATGAGATTTCCTTAGGCCCCTCATCTTTTTTCCAAAAGCTACTCTCCAATCTGAATTAGCCAGCTTCCTCATGGACCACGTCTTCCTTCAGTATGTAGACCTGGGCAGTGGTCAGACCCAGGATTATCACAAGCAGATAGAGCAGCTGCACCAGCAGCACCGCCTCCTTGCTGGGCTCTGCAAGCTGTTGCTCTATGGGGTACTGGAGCTGCATGCAGCCTCAGATGTTTTCAAACACTACAACAAGTTTTATAATGACTATGGTGACATTATCAGGGAAACACTGACTTGAGCAAGGCAGATTGACCGAAGCCATTGTTCCCAAATCCTGCTACTGAGTCTCAAGCAGCTATACACAGAACTGCTTCAGGAGCAGGGACTCCAAGGTCTAAGTGAATTGCCAGCATTCATGGAGATGAGGGACCTGGCCCAGAAGTTTGCCTTGAGCTTTGGACCCCAGCAACTGTACAAAGAAGGCATCAAGTTCTCGTTGTCTGAGCTTCCTCCATCTGCCTCCTCTGATGAACCCCCAAGTCTGGTATTCCTGGAGCTCCTTTCAGAGTTCTCTCCTGCCTTTTCCATCAAGACAAGCATCTGCTACTGTCCCACCTGGAAAAGTGTCTGCAGCATGTCCCCAAAATGCCTGGCTGTCCCTGGGGTCCAGTCACTACCTACAGCCACTTCCTCAACCCTGTAGAGAGCACAGCAGAGGCCAGCCCTCAGGGCCACTCCCGCTCCAAGAAGAGGCACATTGAAGGCCCCAGCAAGCATCAGGGAGCAGACCAAGAAGAAAACTTGCAGCTCAACAGTATCCCACCCACACCCACCCTCACTTCCACTGCTGTGAAGAATAAGCAGCCCCTGGGGATGTTGAGAGAATCCGAAGAAGAAGATGTCTTGGAATCAGAGTTCAGCCAAAGCCAGCTCCTCTCAGGTACCCAGAGGCTGAGGTTCTCAGGTGCACAGTATTTTCAGACTCCATGCAGCCCTTCAGGGCCTGGTCTGGACAACAAGCTGACCCAACTCAGCCTTATGGAAGAGGATGAAGATGAGCTAGAAAGTCTGGATGAATCAAGTGAAGAATGGCAGAATACAAAGAAGCAACCTGGTAGCCAATCTTCCCTCAGTGAACATGGACTGGACCTATTGGATATTACAGAGCTGAAGATAGAGGATTTCTGACCGGACCCTGTGCCCCCCCCACTTCACCATTCCCCACCTCAAGGACATGACCACTTGGAAAAGACAAAGAGGAGGAAGAAGCAAGATGAAGAGTTCCTTGAGGCCTCAGCTCTTGCCTCTGAGGAGGAGAGATGGCTTTGCCTTTCTAACCAACCATTCTCTCCAGAGGTGTAGAGAAACTGAGTGTCCCCGTCCTCCCTGATGTGCCATGGTGCTGACATCTGTTTTTCTGCTGTGTTTGGAGTGAGGTGGGGCTTTGCTTCCACGTTGGAGAAGGAGGACACCAGCTCCTTGAGTTAAATGAGCCCCTGGTTTCCTGTCTGTTTGGGACTTCTTCCCCAGTTTCCTCCAAGCCCAAGTGTTAGCTCAGTAAATGTGTTTGAATCAGCCAAAAAACAAACAAAAAAAATTAACAAATCACATACAAAGGAAAGTCCATCAGAATCACAGCAGATTTCTCAACACAAACCCTCAAGGCAAGAAGAGGTTGGAATGATGTATTTCAAGCCTGAAAGGAAAACAAACTCCAACCCAGATTGATGTACCCTGCAAAACTATCTTTCAAAATTGATGGTGAAATAAGATACTTTCATGACAAAGTGCACCTTAGGAGTTTCATGAATACCAAACCAGCACTCTAAAAATTTTTTTTAAATCCTAGGAAAAGATAAAGAGGATCACAACCTCAGGAAACCCAGAAGAATGAATCTGTTGGGCTCAACAAGAAATTAATGCAAAGGGAGAGAATCCAACAAAAAGAAAACGTCATGACACTGACAAGTCAATACCTATCAGTTATAACAATCAATGTTAATGGTTTCAATTCACCAATCAAAAGAAACAGACTGGCAGAATGGGTCAAGAAGCAAGATCCAACAATATGCTGCATACAAGAAACACACTTAATTCAAAAATAAACTCACAGACTGAAAGTTAAAAGGTGGAAAACAACACTCCATGCAACAAGAAACCAAAAAAAAGCAGGAGTAGCTATCCTCTTTGCAGATCAAGTAAATTTCAAACCAACACTGATTAAGAAAGACAAAGAAGGACACTACATCCTTGTAAAGGGAGCAATCCAAGAGGAAGAGATGACAATCATAGATATCTATGCACCAAACACTAGTGCGCCCAACTATATAAAACAAATACTAATGGACATGAAAAATCATATAAGCACTAATACAATAGTAGTGGGGGACCTCAATACCCCACTGTCACAAATAGAGAGGTCAACTATATATAAAACAATCAATGAAATACTAGAACTCAAACAAACTCTTGAACAAATGAACTTAACAGATGTTACAGAGTGTTCCACCCCACAAAATCAGAATACACATTCTTTTCAGCTGCACATGGATTGTTCTCCAAAATAGACCACATACTCACTCATAGAACATATTTAGGTAAGTGCAAAGGAATTGAAGTTATCCCTTGTATATTATCGGACCATAGTGCAATGAAATTGGAGAACAATAGCAAAAGAAACCACAAAAATTTCATAAAAACATGGAAATTAAACAAAACACTTCTGAATAATCAATGTGTCATAGAGGAATTTAAAGAAGAAATCAGACAGTTCCTTCAATTAAATGACAATGACAATACCACATATCGGAATCTATGGGACACGATGAAAGCAGTCTTATGAGGCAAATTCATAGCAGTGAATATTCATATTAGGAAAATAGAGCAACTTCAATTATACAACCTGATGCTGAACCTCAAGCTTCTAGAAAAAGAAGATCAGGACAAACCCAAAGCCCACAGAAAGGAGGAAACTGTAAAGATCAGGGCAGAAATCAATGCAATGGAGACTAAGAGAACACTACAAAAAAATCAATGAAGCCAAGAGTTGGTTCTTTGAAAGAATAAACAAATTGACAAACCCTTAGCCAACCTTATCAGAAAAAGGAAAGAAAAGGCCCAAATCCAAGCAATTAGGAATGAAAAGGATGAAATTACAACAGACCCACCAGAAATCCAGAGGACCATCAATACCTACTTCCAGAACCTATACACCAATAAGATGGACAACACAGAAGAAATGGACAGATTCCTAGATACATATAAATTACCAAAGTTGAATGAAGAAGACCTAAAAATTCTAAACAGCCCACTATCAATCAATGAAATTGAAAATGTAATTAAAAACTTACCAACAAAGAAGAGTCCAGGTCCTGATGGCTTCATTGCTGAATTCTACAAGACATTTAGAGAGGAAATACTGCCAATACTGTTTAAACTCTGTAATGAAATTGAAAGAGAAGCAAAACTCCCAAATTCATTGCTGGAAGCAAGCATCACCTTGATCCCCAAAGCAGAGAAAGACCAAACTGAAAAACAGAACTATAGGCCTATCTCACTAATGAACATAGATGCAAAAATCCTTAATAAGATACTGGCAAACAGAATGCAGAAGATCATCAAGAAGATCATACATCCTGCTCAAGTGGGATTCATCCCAGGGATGCAGGGATGGTTCAACATACACAAATCAATCAATGTAATACACTATATCAATAGAGCCAAGGACAAAAACCATATGATTATCTCCATAGATGCAGAAAAAGCATTTGACAAAATCCAACATGCATTTATGATGAAAACCCTACAAAAAAATGGAATAGATGGTCTCTACCTCAATCTGATAAAAGCCATCTATGAAAAACCAACAGCCAGGATCATACTAAATGGTCAAAAACTGAAATCCTTCACACTAAAATCAGGAACAAGACAAGGATGTCCACTATCACCACTCCTCTTCAATATAGTTTTGGAAACATTAGCCATGGCAATTAGACAAGAGAAAGAAATAAAAGGAATAAAAATAGGAAATGAAGAAGTCAAATTGTCATTATTTGCAGATGACATGAAACTCTATATAGAAGACCTCAAGAACTCCTCCAAAAGTCTTCTAGACTTAATAACCAAATTCAGTCAAGTACCTAGATACAAGGTCAACACACAAAAATCAATAGCTTTCCTCTATGCAAACAACAGACTCACTGAGAAAGAAATAGGGCAAATAATTCCTTTCACAATAGAATCCAAAAAACTGAAATACCTAGGAATCAACCTAATAAAAGAAATCAAAGACCTCTTTTCTGGAAACTATAGCACTTTGAAAAGAGAGATTGAAGATGATATCAGAAAATGGAAAGACATCCCTTGCTCATGGGTAGGAAGGATCAACATAGTGAAAATGGCCATACTTCCACAACTGCTATATAGATTCAATGCAATCCCAATTGAAATCCCAGAAGCATACTTCATGGACCTTGAGAAAACAATCTAAAAATTCATTTGGAACAAAAAGAGAGCCAGAATAGCAAAACCAATTCTAGGTAACAGAGACATGGCAGGGGCTATCACAATCCCCAACTTGAAACTATACTACAAAGCCACTGTGATAAAAACAGCGTGGGACTGGCAAAAAAAAGAAGACCTGAGGACCAGTGGAAAAGATTAGAAGATGCAGAAATAACACCAGACACACTCAGCCATCTCATCTTCGACATAGAAGCCAAACACCCTCACTGGAGGAAAGATAGACTCTTTAATAAATGGTGCTGGATAAATTGGGTCTCAACTTGCCAAAGACTAAAACTAGACCTATATCTCTCAGCATGCACTACACTAAAATCCAAATGGATTAAAGATCTAAATATTAAAACAGAAATGCTGAACCGGCTGGAGCAGAGGTTAGGTAGAACTCTTGAAGACATTGGGGTAGGAAAAGACTTTATGAACAAAACCTCAGTTGCCCGTGAACTAGCACAAACAATCAACAAGTGGGATCTCTTCTTACTAAAAAGCTTCTGCACAGCAAGAGAAACCACCAGCAGTGTGAAGAGACAACCCACAAAGTGGGAAAAAATTTTCACCAGTGCTCCCTCAGACAAAGGTCTACTATCTCGAATCTATAAAGAACTTAAAAAAAATCAGACCTCCCAAATTTAAAGACCCAATCCAAAAAAAGGGCATCTGAAATGAACAGACATTTCTCACACAAAGAAGTAGAAATGGCAAATAAACATATGAAAAAATGTTCAACATCACTGATCATTCGAGAGGTGCAGATGAAAACAACACTGAGATTCCACCTCACTCCAGAAAGAATGGCTGCTATCAAGAAATCAACCAATAACAAATGCTGGTGGGGCTGTGGGGAAAGAGGAACACTGCTCCACTGCTGATGGGAGTGTCAACTGGTGCAACCACTGTGGAAAACATATGGAGCTACCTCAAAGAACTAGGACTGGAAGTCCCATTTGACCCCGCTATTCCCCTGCTGGGTATCTTCCCCAAAGAATTGAATGAATCATACCACAGTGATACACGTGCACCCATCTTCATAGCAACACAATTTGCAATAGCTAAAACCTGGAAACAGCCCAAATGCCCATCACCTGGAGACTGGATAAAGAAGGTGTGTTTTTTTATAAAATGAAGTACAACTCAGCCATAAACAAACAAGAAATTAGAGACATTTATAGCTAAATGGATGCACATTGAGGTGATACTCTTAAGTGAAATAAATAGGACACACATGTGTAAATACTGAATAGTTTCTCTAGTGTGAGAAACTGAAAGTGTAAATAAGAACTAAAAGGTACAATAGATAATGTGAAATAGGAAGAAAAGGGGCAAAGGGGAAGGGGAATTGGGACGGGTAGGGGAAAGGAAAGAAAGGAATGGAATTAATATGAGAAAATGGAAAAAAGGAAACAAAGTCTTTGTAAAGAGGGAGGGGTGGAGGGGTTGAAGGGAGGGCAGGAGAAGGGGGAAAAAATAAGAACCAAGAGAGATTATGAAAAGGTGCAAATTTCCAATGATGAATGTCGTTATATCGTACACCTAAAATGTACCAATAAAAGGATATACAGAAAACAAAACAAAACAAAAAAATAAGTTGTATATATAAATACATGCACATGCCTGTAAATATGTATGTGTCCTACACATTTTATATGTATACACACATATATAGATATATAAACACACATGCACACATATGACTATAGTGACTAAATTTAGATCTGCAAACTGCGCTAGAAATCAAGCATTATATTAATTTTTTCTTCACTTAATACATCCAGAAATTTGCATCTCAGACTTCAGTGCAATAGTTTTATGAGGAATTTGGGGACATGGATGCACACATATATAATGTATACATAATGTTCTAAATTGTGAACAGATGATGACCTTGCTGTTCTACAAAGAAAGTATAAAGACAACATCTTATATGTTAAAGTGTAATAATCAAGTGAAACATCAGAAGTTAGTCATTTGACACTTTATAGGAAAAACTCATTTGTTTTGTAATGCATAGTAATCAGAAGAAATGGTTAGCAGTCCAAGAAAATAGCATAATCATCACTTAGATTTTTGGTGTTTAAAATGGAAAGGAAATGCTATTATTGTTGTCAGTGTAGATAAAGCATCTTTCTATCATACATGAAGATCAGTCTAAAAAAAAATAAATAGTACTGATAATTTTTACATGGCACTCACTTAGAAATTTTCCTGGACTAAAATGATTTCAGCCAAGCTCTCTCTGATGCATAGACTCCAGGCCCTTGAAGATCTATATATTTCTTAGTAGACCCAAAACTCTTTCCTGAGGAAAAAGTGGATTCCTCACAAGAATACCTAGAACAACATCTAAGAATAAGAGTAATTTGTTTTCATGCTCATTCTTAAAAATGCATGTGAAGTTATTCACAGCACTGGGGGAGCTGGGGCCGGCGGGGGATGAGCCCTATTTACCACGTGTGCAGCTGGGCTGCTGAATTCTCACTGGCAGCATCCACCCAGGCTTCCCCTTCCTTGATGAACCGAACAGATGGTCCCTGCTTTAGTCCACCGTTTAGAATCTCTGCAGGTTGGGTTCCTGTCAAAAGTATAATCTCAAACTCTCATCTCCTGACCATGACCAAAGTGCAGCAGCAAGAAATGTTTATTATGTGTGGCCTCAATAGCCTTTCTTCTAGATCATCTACACTTTCTTCCTTTGATCGATAATAAAGAAAACTACCCGAGTGCACTATTCCAAGCCATCACTATACCCACTAATTCAATCATCATAATAAACCTCTGAAGTGGATAATACTGTCACTCCCACTTCATAGATCCAGCCAGAGAGAGAAGGTAATTTGTTCAATGGTGTACAGCCAGGAAGTGGCAGTGCTGGGCTCCAACCTCAGGCCGTTTGTCTGCAGAGCCCATGTCTTTTGCCTCACCCTGGGGCACACAGCCAGCCTGTGCTCCTGCCAGGATACCTGGGCCCTGAACACTGCCTCTCCCTAGCTTTGCTGTGGCATTGAGCCACCTGTTGCACTTTGGACCATCCTAAGAAATAACCTTCTGAAACTCACCGTAGCATTTACTGAAAAGCACTGCTCTGAACTTAGGTCACTAGCTCAGCCTGTGCACCCCCAAGGGAAAGAAATTTCCTCAGATGTCAGAAACAAACAAAAAAGTGGCACTTTTGCCCTGGACTTGAACTGGAGCTCTGTGTTTGCTCCATTTCATCAGATTTTAGAAGAATTTTGCTGGGTCAGTTTAGCAGAAATCGCACACCCTTGACATCTAATCGAATTCCTTATGCTCTACCCCTGATATCTTAACACCATGACCTGTCATCAGTGAGATTCCTGCCAAGTCAGTTTAGCTGGAATCCTCTTTACCCTGGGAGGTCCTCTGAGTGATTTTCCATTCATTGAACCCCCAACTTGCTCCTTTGCTATAAATTCGTACTTTTCCTTGCTGCATTTAGAGTTGAGTCCAGTCCTTCTTCCCCAACTTTGGCAAAGCCCCACTGCAGTGGTCCCCATACCCAGCATGATATCCTAAGCGTATGCCTACCACACTGTATCAAGTGTTACTGAATTTTTTTTAACTCTTCTTTGTATTTTGTGGACTGATTACAAATTATTCAGCCTTATTTCTCTACATTTATCTTCTTGTTCCACAATTTGTGCCAAGTGAAATAACTTCCAATAGTGTCCATTTTTAAAGCAAGCATGAAACAAGCATGAAGCGTAACTATTACTAATAGATCCAGCAAAAATGGAAATGTTAGTTGATTTAAGAAGGCATGATTTACTATAAAGTGTGTTAAAATGTAACAGTGTTATTCCAGTGGGTGTAAAAATGTTATAGTGTTTGTGTGAAGGGTCAGCAAGCTGCAAGTAAGGGCTCACTATTGTATATTCTGCTGAGCTCATGACCACCCTGCTCCCTTCTCTAGTAGAGTGCAGGGACTTCCGGCTTGTGTTCAAACACCGAAGAGAAATGGGGGAATCTGAGAGTGGAACCCTATCTGGCCGGTGAAGGAATGGAGCATGCAAGGCTGTAAGAGTAGGAAAGAGCTTTGGAAACCAGGAGATGAAAGAAAGAGATGAAATTCTGGTTTCCAACTTATAATTGATAATAAACAAAACAATCCTGGAACAAAATATCTGCTATGGACTCTATTGGAGTCAACAGAATGTTATAATTGAAGAGAGATGTCTCTAAAATGCCTCTCTCAGCACCCAGAATCATAATATTGGAGATTTGTTTGGGCAAAACACTCTTAGAAGGGAGGAGAGGGCCTATCACATGATTAATGTAGATAACCGCTGCATGTAGTCAGCCTCCTAATGCCTTGCTGAGACTAGCTGAGGGGATCAGAGTGTTGATGGAAGATAGGAGAACAAAAGCAACAGTTTTTGAGCATTTTTGAACAGTTTATCAACATTTTCCTCCCCGCAGAGGAAGTGACTAGGCTCAGTGGCTGCTTAGGGCAGGATCCAGGATGAGCGAAACATACAGGGCACAGTCTGATCATAGTGAGCTTGAGGTGCCTTTGGGAAACCTGGGCAAAGCCACTGCAGTTATCATTTGATCGCACCAGATAAAGGCTCCAAAGAAGGTCTGAAAATAGGTTTAGAAATGTTCAGTGGAAGGGTGTGCAGTCATGGGGTAAAAGAAATCATCCAAGAGTAGAAGTCCATTTGGTGACAAGAGAAAGGAAACTACACAAATCCCTGGAGGTAGGGATGGAGAAAGGGGATGGAAAAGACAGCTAGGAGGGCCGGGGATTTAGCTCAGTGGTTCTGCCTCTTGCCTTGCAAGTGCAAGGTCCCTAGTTCGATCCCCCATACAGAAAGAAAGAAAGAAAGAAAGAAAGAAAGAAAGAAAGAAAGAAAGAAAGAAAGAAAGAAAGAAAGAAAAGGCAGCTAGGGTAGCATGGTCAGAGAGAGAAGAGACTTGGAAAAAGAAGGAGGACTGGAGAGAGGGAGAGGAGAAAAGGAGGGGAGGAGGAGGAAGAAATCAGGCAAGAGGTAGAATGGAAACCAAAGCCTAGTGTGCTCAGCAATGACCTGATTCATTCCAACTAGAGCTGGGATACAACATAACTATTTCTCCCTCTTTCTCTCCCCATAATTATGTGTATATATAAAATATTATAGTATCATATATTTTAATAATATGTAACATAATTATCACATACTATCTATAGTAAGAGGTAGCAGTGCTATGCTGGGTGAAAGGTGAAGTTCACCTTTGGGTTTTGTGGCATTGGTGGGATTCTAGGCATCCAGTGTGTCCCCAGGAGCTCTTCTGTCCCTAGGTCCCTTCACTTTGGACCTCAATTTCTGTACCAAGAGAATCAAAATGATACTGGCTGCTTCTCCCTCCCTGGAACTTTGGGAGGATTTATGACACCCTATTTAGGAAAATCCCTGGCCCCTAAGAGATCGTTATGATTATCCTACTATTGCTTTGCCATCGTTATGCTAATGATACCTTTCATCAGACTGAAGCCAAAGGAAAAATATCTGTTATGTTTATGCAAAGAATACAGTCTAAACTCTCCTTGGACTCTGGCAACGTCTGCAGGCACAATGGTACGACCAACAGCCCCCAAGAGCAGGAACAGGAAGGCAGCCAGGGTGAGACTGGATGGGCTTAGACGTGGGCACAGCCCCGCTGAGTGCTCGTGGTGACAGGAAATGCTAAGCAGGACACTGCCAGCCCCTCACTCAGGACAACAGGAGTCAATTAATGGTCCTCTGGGAAGGTTGCTATCTTACATAAAGTCAGTGTCAAGTAAATCAAAATATTCTTCATAAATTAACTGGAGTAAAGCTGCTACCATTTCCAGTAGCCTGACAAACATTCCATGATTCAGGTCAGCTGTCTGCCCTGCTCAGTCAAAAGGAAATAAGAAGCCTCTAGGGCAGCATCACCAGATACTCAAAGCACTCTCACTCCCACTCGTGTTCTTTTTGCAGGCCCTGGTTTCCAGCAGCTTCAGCATTCCTCCTTGGTGGACACCACCATGCCCAATTCCTTCCCCAGGGTTCCTTCCCAGTCTCCACACTGGAGGGCTTGGGAATCCCACTGACCAACCCAATTAATTTTAGACTAAAATCAGTATAAAACAATGATATTTCAGGTTCAATGTAAAGCCCATTATAAAATCTCTTTCTCTGTAACACACACACACACACACACACACACACAAACACACTTAAAGCTATTTTCTCTAGGGACAGGGATTTAGCTCAGCCCGCACAGTGCCTGTCTGGCAAGTCCTAGGTCCTGAGTCTAATGCCTGGTACAAAAAAAAAAGAAGAAAGTTATTTTCCCTCCCTAGGTAACAGCAAAGAGGTCTTGGATGGTTGGAGGGTAGAAGCAGCCCCTGAAATCAGAGGAGACTCCTAGGAGATGAAAGGAAACTGGATGGAGAATTTATGGGTGATGGAAGTAGTCAGTCTAGAGGTCAAAGTCTATAATTTGCCTGCACATAAAGCATGTGGTACCTTCCTGGGAGTCCAGTCCAGCCTTACTCAGCTGAGGAAAACTCTGCTTAAAAACTGGCTAGGGAGCAAAGAAGAGCTGATTCTGTCACCTGAAACCCACTCTATTAGAGCCCAGTCCTGCCTGGTCCAGAGCTCTGTGGCACGCCTCCCCCAGGATCCCTTCCCCCTGCACCTGGCTGAGCTGACCTCTGCTCCCTTCTGTCCACTTTCCATCTGTGGTTCTGAATGTTTTTAATCTTGTAGAGTTAACACAGGAACTACCATCCTCATGACATCCACATTTCATATCTACCCACTGGAAATAAGTTGATGAGAGGACTACATGTATAAAGTCCTGTATTGTCTTGCTGGATAGGAGTACTATAAAAAAATGACCCCTTAGTATGTTTACTGAACAGTTCTGTCTGGCTCTGTGGGAGGCCCAAAATAGATAAAAGCCAGGGTTCTTTCCTTAAGAAATTTAATTTTAGGACAGTTGCTCAGTCCAGTACCCATGACACAGTTAATAAATAATATTGGCTCGTCATCTTTATGCCATTAAATAGAAAAAGGAAGATGAATGTCATTATCCCAGGAAAAAAAGAAATTGCATTTGCAATTCATGTAGATGATGCAATTCAGAACAGAACGTGTCCTGAGTTAGCCAAATAATCATTGCTCTAAGTCTCTGAATGTTTAACTATTTTTAAACAGGGACAGAAAAAAACACAGAAACTCATATCTGGATTCAATTCTATATGAGTTTTCTAGTGGCAAATACTCCCCCACAAATAGCTAAAAGGGACATTAGCGAATATAATGCACACTTCATGAGTACACTAATTAATTTATGATGCTGGTATTCATAATATGAAAGCAGAAAAATCCCCAAGACCTCCCCTAGTAACATGCAGTTGGGGATGCTCTTAACTGGGGCAGTTGAGAGCTGATACAGAACTCTCTCTTGAAGTAACCATTTGGGGGAGTTCTGGTTCCATCTAACGGTGAAGGCTCCACTTTTAATTTCTTCTAAACATGTTTTCTTTAGTGGATATCATGAATGCCGAGAATGTGTACCTGGGAATACACAGGAAATATGAAAGTCTTGTTCACAGAGGTGGCCAAGATTTGTTGTGAGGATTGATGTTGTAGAGACGAAAAAGATCTTTGGAGAAATTCTACTTTAAAATCTATATCTCTTTTACAGACTTTATCTATAATCCCAAATACCTAGGCACAAAGCAAAATTTTCATCCAAGTACCTGAATAATTTAGAATGGATCTTTGGAATTATTTACTACAGTTCGATGTTAAGATGTAACATACTGTGCCATGTCTTATATACCTGCAATTTTTACCCTTTTGAAGGCTTTACATTTGCCCAAATATATTTTCCTTTTCTCTTTGTTTTTCATCTACTTTAGAAAATTCATATTACTTTCTGACAGCTGGTTTAAGGCCACTGACTCAGCTTCCATGACACATCATAGAGGATAGTGAAGATGGCCAAAACAAGTCTGTTATTAAGTCTGAGTATCTTTAGACTCTATGCATTTATCTTACAAAAAGCAAGTCTAACAAGCTGTAGAAAAGCTGCAAATTCTTTATTCTACAAGAGCAGAATGAGAGTCCCAGCTTCCTTTGTCTCTGACTCATCTGTAAGGCACTCCCTCCAGGGGAAATGGGAAGGGGGTGCATTCAACTGGCAACCAACACTTAACAGTGAACAGGACTATCATGGTGATTTTGGCAGGCGTGTGGTGATTTCACACTCTGAATGTCCACAAATCATCTGTAAAACAGCATCAGAGCATGCGAGACCCCCCACACACACACCTGGTCAGGCAGTGATTCAAACTCCTCACAGCAGCCCAGAGCTCCTCTCTGGAAATTCATGGGATCTATGCACATATCCGGTGTTAGAGTGCCATAAACCAAAAACCAGTGGTGACTTGTCAGCATTTACAACTTTTTACCTCCTGCAAGATGAAAGGGCTGAAATTATGTTTTCTTCAAAGTAGGAGGGAACACAAAGTGCTTGGAAGGATCAAGGAGGAAGAATCATAATGAAGTGCGACAGAAGCACCATCTGGGTTAATCATATACCTTCCCCTTTATGATCTTATTAAATATAAATATAAAAAATTTGATCTTGAATGATCTTTCACATTTTTTAAAAGTCAATCATTTTAACTTCTGTTAAATCTTCTTGTGTTTAAATCATTAGCTCAAATGAACATTTTCATTTTGGTATACAAATTGTCTTCTCTGTATGGATTATTTGCTTGCATTGCTACTTTTTCAATGTACTATTTATGAGACACATATTGCAAATCAAGATGCTTATATAACGTTTGACAGGAATCTACACTAAAATTGTCTAGTTATTAAGTATTAGATTCTAATTAATGATTTTAGTAAGAGCTTCATTCTAAATGCATCTCCATTTAGAGCTCTACTATTTAAAAATGTTCCCCATTCCCCAGATGTAACTGGCTTCAGCTCAAATCTTTTTTTCATTTTGAAATGTCTACAATAATATCAGAAACTCATGAATAATTATGTTACTTCATTTCTCAAGCACTACTATAATAGGTTTCTTATTTTATTGGTATATTGCTCATTAATTACTCATTCAAGATTAAAAATACATTCATTGATTATCACCTTCAGCAAGTACTCCCTTAGTCACTAAGAGGACAAAGATGTTTAAGACATGCTCCTTGTCCTCACAGACTCACAATGAAGGAGAATAAGAACTATGAGAATTGTTATATAGTAGGATAGATGCAATAATGTGATATACAATTATATGTAACAGCATGTAGCCATAACAAAGATGGAAAAGATCAATTCTTCATGATCGCAAGGACACAAGTAGGAAATATCGTTCAGGATAAATTCTTGCAAGGAAAGATGTTAATGATAGGCCAGTTACCCACTGATATCAAATCAATGAAGACCAAAGAAAATGCTAAAAGTAACTTCAGGCCTTTTCTTTCCTTAGTTGTTTAGAGAGACCTTTTTTGGAATGTCATCCCCAGCCCTAAGTCCCTACCTTCACATCAACTCTAATTCGGCATTATTTTAGGCCTTTTGATTCCATTCTCACCAACTTTCCTATTTATAGAAATAATTGTCAGTGCCAGTTATAGAAACTATTTCTTGCTAAACTTGGAATGGAAATCTTTCATTCATCTTAGATAAGGAAAATGCCTTTCAAAATTATTTGGATAAGGTTTCTTTAGGGCCATAGGAACGGTTCTTTAAAGTGCAGCCACCTGGAAATCTTCAAGCACGTGTGTGCCTGGGAAAAGTAATATTCTAGAAGAGCAGAGTCCCCAAATGAGGGGAATGTTCTGCACATTGTTAAGATGAAGAATGAGAGATTTAAAATGCCACCTTTTCATCTAAGTGGATTGAGACTTATACCAAGGATGAAGATGAAATCTACCAAATTTTTACATAATTGTTGGGCATTTCATCTCAGTATATATGAAATGAAAACCCATACCAATAAATTTTCATTTCTGCCCAAATAAAAGGCTCCCAGAAAAGCAAAGAGCATCACTGGGGACAGCGGGACCCAAAGGCAGCAGACTGGCTGGGAATAATGTGGCCACTTCAGCTCCTGCATGGGTGCTGGAGAAGCTTTCTGCCCGGTGACAGCACAACTCTGCCCCACTCCTGGCCCTGGCACCATAAGAGGAAGCAACCCACGCCTTCAGCCACCTGGGGCCCCCTTACATGGGCCTTCTTACCTGGGCGGGCAGGTATCAGGTGGCGCCAGACACAGTACCAAGGTGGGCTTGGCCACTAATTAGGGTGTTCTGGGTCAGCACAGTCAGCCCCTCCCAGAGATAATGGAGAGTGTGCAGCCTTGGCCTGACATGAGGACCAGGCCAGGAGCTGTGCTGGCCTCGTGGGGGGACTCACCACAGGATGCCCCCAAAATGAGCTCAAGGAGCAGAAATTGAAGAGTTCCCTAACAAGGTAGATTTTAATCAAAGAATAACAATCTTCAGGGTTAGTGGCAGACCTTGTCCAGCCTTAAATACATGACTTTAACATGCATGACCATCATGCAAATGATCTTACATACATGCCCTTCACAGTTTATCCTAAGGTGTGCAACCTTATGTGTATAACCTTAAGGATTACTTGTGTAATGCTTGGATGTGTAGCCCTAATGTGCATAGCTCCTATGTATGCATTCCTTTTGTGTATAACCTGATATGCATAACTTTACCTACATAGTCCTTACATGCATAATCTTATGTGCATAACCCTAAAGTATGTAGCCCTAACACTCATAGTTCTTATGTGCAAAGCCCCAGTGTATGTGAGCCTTACATGTTGACCTTACATGCTGACTTTTGTGTACTTCACACAGGTCACCTTGTGTCCCAGCCTCTGCCTGTGTACCCTGTGTTTGTGTCAATATACTGTAATCATTTCCCAGAAGTGGTCAGTGTGGAGCTGAGGCCCAGCACAGGTCTGCATTCCCACTGTGCTCTCCTGCCACCTGGAGTGTTACACCGTTTACTCCAGGAGATAGAAACGTAGAGCTACAAAACATGAGCGCCAGGCACAAGTTCCTCCAGGCACCACTACGATGTCCAAGTGGCCATGACCCTGTGGCCAGGCCAGCCCCAGCCTGACCTGAGCAGCTCCAGCTGTGCACACTCTATGGCCTGAGTCATGGAAGACCAGACACAGCTGCTGAGAAACAAAGGCATGTGTCTGGTGTTGACCCAATAAGTTTTGTCCAAAAGTGGTCCTATCCTATTAGAATAATGTACTGCATCTCTGTAAGTTTTTTGGAGAAAAGAAAAAAACGTGTGTATGTACCACGTGTCAACCTAGGAATCTTCAGTTTCTTTCTTTGCCCTGCATTCTGCATTTGTAATAGGAGGTGAGACTGTCTGTCCTTCACATGCCCTTGGTTACAAGGTGGTTGAGCCGAGCACCTGTGGACACAGCAGGGGGAAATGAAGAGGAGCTTCACTTGCAGTACTTCCAAAGGCCTTCCTGCCAGCGAGGGATAAACCTGTAACCTCAGCCAGACCTGGGCTCATTAGTGAAGGAAGCTCTATAATCCATCCCTGGAAATGGATCTTAGCTCGGCTGAAGATTGATGAGATAAGGAACTCATGTGTCACTGGGAGCAAGTTAGCAAATGAGCCTGATGAATTGTCACTGGGACGCAGAGCAGAGTAAGCACCAAGTGAGGAGGAAAGGCCTGGCGGGTTTGCTGGGAAGGAACAAATGTGAAATCCAACAGAGGCTCACAGGCCCTGGCAATCCCCACTCTGTGGTCTTTGCTGCTGGTCATGGGCTACAAAAGATGGGACTATAAGAAACAAAGGTGCTTCTGTCCTTCTCTTAGGACTGCAGAAAGTCCAAAGGGACCTGTCAGTGCCTCTGGGGAAGAGACACTGTGCTTTGCTGGCATGGGCTGGTACCACTATCAGAGAAGAAGGTTTAAAGCCAGAAATTCTCAGAGTAACTAGTACAATGCACCAGCAGGTGATATGTATAACTCTATGTAAATGTAGCTGCAGATATTCCCAACAGTCTATTCATAAACATAAAGTAGGAATAAATGATTCATGGTCATTCACTCAAATATTCATGAATGCCTTACTTGTCTCAGACATTTTTCTAGTGAGACAGTGGGAAATAATGTCTTTCAAATACAATGCCTTCCTCTTATTCATGTCTCTATAACCTAAATCAGGTGTGGTAAATGGAATTGCACTTCAATGATCATCTTTTCTTCCTTCCTCTTACTATAATCTCAACAGCAATCAGCAGAACCTATTTAGCTGAGCTTAGGAGGCCACAGTCTTCTTGTCTTGTTCTTCTTTTTTTTTTTCTGACACTTGGGTGTTAGCCATCATTCTCTAAGGAATGGGGCTTTAGCTAAAAAGCTATCTGTCTCTCTGCGGGCTAATTCTTCACACTGGTTAACTTGCTGTCCAGACTCCTGTCTTTCTAATGATTCTCTCTAATATGATTGTGTGTAGAAATTTAAGTGTTCTGCTTGCAAACATCAAATATTATCAAGGGATGGCCATGTTTATGAGAAACAGCCCATTCTGTGAATAAAGCTTTGAAATGCAAGTGTTGGTTGAATTCACAACATCAATTGAGTGATTCCAATTTGTTATCTTCAGCCCTTGGTCTTTCTCTGGGATATTGATTCATGCTTCAAAAATTTGCATTTGGATGTCTAATTACAAATCTGAAAATATATCCCACCACAATAAAATGCTTAATTCCCCTCGCCTTCTGTAGACTTGTTCTTCCTGTTCTCCCCACCCTTAACCCCAACTCCATTCCCACCCATACAGTCAAAGAAATTGCAGGCTACACAATAGTTTAAGTAAAAATCATAGAGAATCACTTTTACTCTGCTCTTCTCCTTGCTGTCTCCATTCCACCCATTGGCAAGCTCTGTTTGCTACACTCTCAGATCAGAACTCAGATCCATTGCTACTTTTATTTTAAGCCACCAGGATTTCCTGCTCAGATATCCTTCCTAGCTATCTGCACTAGTAGGTT
The DNA here is from genome assembly GCF_053883595.1 of Heterocephalus glaber. NCBI lineage: Eukaryota > Metazoa > Chordata > Mammalia > Rodentia > Bathyergidae > Heterocephalus > Heterocephalus glaber. The sequence continues at coordinate 8,763,185 of NW_028258320.1, read as the reverse complement.
AGGCTGACTGCTTACACAAATGGCATCCCACTTCAGCTCACCAGACTGGAGGAACATGTCTAGCAGGGAGGCTCTATTCCATACTGACACCCAGGGGCCAGCTTCCTTCAGTCAATGTTCTCTCCATCACCCAAGGCCTCAAAGTCCAGCATCCAACTAGCAGAAAGGATGGAGATCACCCACAGGGATTCACATGAGAAGGTCAGAGGTCAAGACCCTACCTCTTTCCCACCCACATTACACTGGTTCCCGCAAGTCACATGACCCTTGCCAATTGCAAGAAAAATGGAGCAATGTAGTCTTCCTGTCTAGCCAGAAAGAAATTATAGATGTTTTGATGAATAATAGCATTGTTTTGTCACCCCTATTTCCTGCTTCTCTTATCAATTAGAATGTCTTTTTCAAAAAGATTACAAATCAGAGCATATCACTCCCCTGTTTAAAACCCTCCAGTAGCTACCCACTGAAATTATGCCAAATGCAAACTCCTTGCCCTGGTTAAAAATCCTACATGATCAGATACCTATATGTCTAAGCCCAGATATTTCTACATTCCCCTGTGTTTACTGTGTTCTGATGACTTGGGTACAAGCTGATCTCTCTTACTCTGTCTCTAGTAGGTTGCAATGTTTTCTTTATAAGACTTTTAAGATATTATATTATATAGAATTTATTTTTATCTGAAACTCTTCATGTGATTAAGGGCAAGGATCTGGTGGGTTTTGTTTATCATCAAATCCACCATTTGTGAGGACTAATAAAGCATAAAGTATCAATTTATTAAATGGGATAAATGAATAAATGAATGAGTGCCTATTTTACTTAAATATGAATTGAGTTCAATTGCTAGAAAAGAGACCCAAGGTAATAGATCTTAAATATGTGCAAAACTTATTTTCTCTCTCAATTAAGTACTTCTGGGATAAGCACACAGGTTTAAGCAGTCCAGGGTTCTTACATCATCTTCACAGATCAGCGTCCCAGGTCTCTCCACCTTGGGGTTCTGCTGCACCCTAACCTGACAGCTCAGCCATGGCCCACACTGCATCCACATTCCAGCAGGGCTGAGACAGTGGGACCCAAGCTTCTCAAGCCTTAGAAGTCAAACACATCTTCCCCTGTATCCCATTGCCCTCGACTTGGTAAGAGAAGATGAAAGAATACAGATTTAGCCTGTGTAGCCATTTTGCCAAGATTAAAAACGGAGTTATTATTATAGAAGAAGGGGAGATATACTTGGAGAAAACTAACACTCTATGCCATATTTGAAGAGATTTATTTTTCCCATTTAGAATTTTATAGGGGGAAAATATCCATTAAGAAAACTGAACCCACAGTATGGAATGACCTGTAATGTATTTGGAACAGCTACATAGATCTGCAAATAGCCAACTACAACAACTGTGCAAATGTTCTAACACTGGCTGACTACCAATCTCTTTCATTTAATTATGAGTCATAGCAAAAATGGTGTAGGAAAAGCACAGTCCTAGTTCTGATTCAACCTCTCTCCTGTTTTGTTGCCCTGAATCCGGGCTCTTAGTCCTACATCCCACGCAGTGTTATTTCCTCAGGCTGATCTTGATTCTTTCTGGTGTGGAGCTGACTAATTGCTGAGAACTCTCTATTTCAGGTTAAACCTTTGAAATGCAAAGAAATTCTAACTTCATTACAGCGACTTTACCAGTGACCTTTCATTGCTTAGGCTGCTTCTTTCCCTCCTTAAAGATGCACTATTACGTGCAAATGGGAACACGAAGAATAGCTTTCTGATACAAACAGGAACTTTCTTGGCTCTAAATGTCTGTGGACGCAGCTGCTATTGCAGGGGATTTAAGAGGCTTCCCTGTTAAAGAAATCTGTAAGTTGAGGTTAGAAAGCAGGTATTGAGGAAGCCTTTTCCTTTCCTGATTCTTTCCTATCTCCTCTCAGCAAACCCTATCCTGACCCCATACACCCCCAAACACCACCAGGCTTTCCTCCTTCAGCCATTTCAATTACATGTTCCTTGAGGATCATGTTCTAACCAGCTATGGCTTTAATTTTTCTGTCTCCCACACATTTTAAGTGGTTATAACTCACCATCTTACTATTTAGATTTAACTTTTTTTTTTCTGTGCTTTGAGCATGTCAGGAAGGAATTAGGATGTTTCCATTTACTATTCCTCAACTTTACAATGGTCTGAAGGCAATATACCTTCAGTAAAAATCACACTTCAGATTTTGAATTTTGATCTTTTCCTGGAGTAGCACTATGCAGTAGGATCCCCTCCACAATGCTGCCGCCCTGGTGAGCTTCAACCCCAACAACCATGGAAACTTGAGGGTAAATAGCTGGACCTCTGGTGAGTACTATGTTCCTCAACTATCATGTTTGATGGGTTATATACACTTCTGACTTGTGATATTTTCAACTCACAAGGGATTTATCAAGAGTAACCCCATGGTAAGTCGAGGGGGATCTACAGAGTTACAAGACAAAGTCCCTGGTTATATAAATCTTTTAAATTTCCAATATTCTACATTTAGAACACACTTACTGTACACTCAGAATTTGTGAACCTTCCAACCTCTTTTCCTCAGCAAACATCTCAATTTATTTGTGTTTGAGGATATTTACCAAAGATTATGTATAGTAGAATCAAGTATTACCTTTAAGATGATTGATGTTCTAAAAGGACGATGGCATTCTTTTTTTCCCCCCATTAACTTTATTGGTACATTTTAGGTATAAAATACAGTTACATTCATCATTGAGATCTTGTACCATTACATGAGTCTCTTGGTTCTTATTTTTTTCCCCTTCCTTTGCCTTCCCTTCACCCCCTCCACCCTTCCCTATTTGCAAAGACTTTGTTTCCATTTTTTTCCTCTTCTCATATTTTTTCCTTTCCCTTTTTTCCCTTCCCCTACCCCTCCCAATTCCCCTGCTCTTTTAGACCTTTTCTTCCTGTTACACAATATCAGTTATACATTTTTTAAATTACAATATTAAGATCTAGGAGATATTACCACAGATTTAACAGAATTTAAAAGAATATAGAAAGCATATTACAAAAATCTTTTTTGAAATAAATTTGACAATTTCTATGAAGTACCTTGGAAGACAAATTAATGAAACTAACTCTGGAGGAAATATAAAATTTGAATAGCCCCTATTAAAGAAAGTATATTCCTAGCTTGAAAACCTACTTATATGACAACAGCAGGCTCATAAACATTTTAACTGATAAATTATATCAAACAATTAAAGCAGAAAAAGAAGGAACACTTCTCCCCTCATTTTAGGGACTCAATATTGTGTTAATCCTAAAACTGGATAAAAATAATAAAAGAAAAAAGTATTAACATAGATAGAAATTTGTTTAACAAAACAAACTATCAGAAGTCAGATCTAGCAGGATGTAGAAAGTGGTTTTGTTATAGGGATGGCAGTGTTGGTTCAGCATTGGAAGATCCACCCCCCAAAAGTCATCATTTTAACAGAGGAAAGGAAAAAGCCATATGATCCTGTCACTAGTTGGAGAAAAAGTATTGGACTAAATTCTACAGCTGTTCATGGTAAAAGCTCTCAGGAGACTAGAAGTAGAACAGAACCTTCTCAACAGATTAAAGACAGGTACTCCATATTTCCAGCAAGAATGCCTTATACGAATGGAGAAGATACAATGCTTTCTCCTTAAGGTGGGGAACAAGGGCAGATATGCTTACTCTTTATCTGTCCATTAAACTTTGAAACCTAGTCCCCACCAAAATAGTCTGGCAATAAAATGACACAACTAGGATAGGATTGGCATGGCAGAAGCAAAATCTTTATATGTAGATGAAATTATCATCTACAGAGAAAATACTAAGAAATCTCTAGGAGCCCCTAGAACTTGTACTTGAATTTAGCAAGATTAGAAAACACAAGGTACATATAAAAATTCAGGTCTGTGTATACTTGCTATAAATGAAGAACTGTATATTGAAATTTAAAAGTTATGTAGGAGTACAAAGGACCTAGAAAAGTTAAAAACAAAAACAAAAACAGTGTTGGAAGACATTTAGTACCCAATTTTAAGACTTCTTCTAAAGCTACAGTAATCAAGGCAGTGTTGGTGTAAGGAAAGACATATAGATCATTTGAATAAAACAGAGAATCTAGAAATAGAACCACACATATATGGTCCACTGAGTTTCGAAAGATTGTTTAACATTAGCATTTTATAAAATATATCCTCAATTCAAGAGCCAAGGAAGAGATAGTGTTTTCAGCAAATGGCACTAGAACACCTGGTTTCTGCATATAAAAATTAACCTCAACTCTTTTTTTGCATACATGAAAATAATTTGAAAGGATCTATGAACCTAAATGAGAAAGCCTAAAAATATAAAACTTTAAGGAGAAATTATAAAGGAAAATGTTTATGAATTCAGGGTAGGCAAGAACTACCTAGGATACAAAAAACATGATGTATAAAAGAAAAAAATTGATAAATGAGATTCCATCAAAATTTAGAACTTTGAATGACATCATTAAAATGAAAAGTAGTCCTTAAACAGACCATATTTACAATGCATAGAACCTATGACCAGAATATATAAAGAATTCTTAGAGCTCATTAATAGACAACCCAATTAAAATGTAGACATAAGAAGATGATAAATAGCCAGTACAGCACAAGGAATGGTGTGCAACTCTAGAATCAGAAAAATACTAATCAGTACAATAATAAGATAGAATTATACACTCATTAGGGAGATGTAGTTAAAAGTTTTAAAAGCCTTGTCATGACTTTTTCTTTTTGTTGGATTCTCCCCCTTTGTGTTTAATTTGTCACGCCCAGTGGATTCATTCTGCTGGGTTTCCTGGGGTTGTGATCCTCATTGTCTTTTCCTAGGGTATTGTCTAAAATTTTTTGGAGTGCCGGTTCGGTATTCATGAGGTTCCTGAGGTGCTCTTTATCATGAAAGTATCTCATTTCTCCATCAATTTTGAAAGATAATTTTGCAGGGTACATCAATCTGGGTTGGAGGCTGTTTTCCTTTAGGGCTTGAAATACATCACTCCAAGCTCTTCTTGCCTTGAGGGTTTGCATTCAGAAGTCTGCTGTGATTCTGATGGGCTTTGCTTTGTATGTGATTTGTTTCTTTTCCCTCACTGCTTGTAGAATTTTATTCTTCTGTTGGATTTCTGGAACCCTAACTATTATATGCCTATGTGTAGATTTTTTTGATCAAGGCTAGCTGGAGTCCTATATGCCTCACTTACCTATATGTCAAATTCGTTTTCCCTCCTTGGGAAGTTTTCTGCCACCACTTCTGTGAAGAGTTTTTTTATGTCATCTGCCCTCTCTCCTCTTTCTTCATTGACTCCAATCAGCCTTATGTTTTTCTTCTTTGCATCGTCTAGCAGCTGCTGGATTGATTTCTTGTGTTCCCTTACAATTTTAAAGCAATTTTTCTTTTCCTCCTCACTAATTGCCATCTTATCTTCTATATGTGAAATCCTGTCCTCACATTGGTTCATTCTGCTGTGCAGACTTTCAATGGAGTTTTTAATCTCTTGGAAATCTGTTTGTATCTGTTTTATGGTTTCCATTTGTTTCCTATGTTGGGATTCCATCATGTTCCTCAGATCCTCTATTTTTTTATCTGTGTCCTCTCTAGATTAATTAATCATGTCTTGCACCATGAGCAAAATCTTTGCCGTTATCCGAGTAATTATTTCTGATTTCATTTTTCCCAAATCCTCTTTTGTTGCCAGTTCAGAGAGTCCAGGTGGTTGGGAGGAGGCATGGTATATTCCTATCTCTAGCCCCTGGAGGGGTGTGTGTGTGTGTGTTGAAAAGTGCTGGAAGCTGTGGCTCTTCTCGGTCCAGCTCCTCTCTAGTTCAGAACGAGAAGAAGGATTAAGAAGGTCCCATCTTTCTACATAACTGATCCTCCTCCCACAGGCTCCTCCTAAATGCCTCCTCCCACAGACTCAGCTGATGATGCTGATGGGACAGGAATGGAGATTTATAGTGGAAAAGGCTAAGTTGTAACACCAGAAGTTAACCTGAAGTCATAGAACCTGACCAAAATGGTAAGGCTCAATTTGAAGGCAGTAATTGGAGAAAAATAGAACCATTTTCTACTTATATCTCCCTGGGTTGGCACACCTTCCCAAATATTTTAGAATATTTTTGAATAACTGATCCTCTATAAGTGGCAGGAGGAAGCATTCTTCTTGCACTGACTCAAAATGATGCCCTATCTCCTGGAGGCATCCATGGCCATGACCCTCAGAGGTGTTGACCCTCTCTGAAGAGCCCCCCTCAGCGTCACCAGCATATGGTCTGGGTGGCTGTAAGCTCTTCAGGGCAGCTCATGCCTTGACATTGGTGACCCATATCTCTATAACCTCCATGCTTTTGTAGTGAAACTAGAGGAACTAGCTAAGTTCCTTCCCATCTGCTCAGACTCAGGGACCTGGGTGAGGTGCTGCCAACCCTTAGTTCCAAGTCACATTGACTTTAGCCCCTTGTTGCCATGGGGGTGCCAACTCCCCAGCAGCCTTCCAGGGCTCCCTGGACAGATGGCCCAGAAGCGGCCACCACCCCTTGGTTCATGCTCACACCTATTTCACGCCACAGAAGACTCAGCAGGCACAAGGTGACAGCGCAGGAGCGGTTCCAGATTCTGCAGCTCAGTAGCCTCGCCGCTCTGTGGGAAGGATTCTGAGAGCACCATCAGCCACTTGGCCCTAGCTCCTCAGATTTCTGACTTCTTCCTAATGCTTACAGACTCCATGGAGCAGAGTAAGGAGTGTCCCTGATTTTGTGCAAGTCAGGTGTTCTCAAGGAGTGTTGTGCTTCCTTGTCCCAGCGGAGGTAACTCCAAGGAAGCAGGAAGTCTCAGTCTGTGCTTCTAAAGAAAGTAGTGACAATGGATCCAAGCCTTGTGATTTGTTGTGAAGCTGTATACAAACACAACAGCGTCATGAGTAACCTAACTTGAAGTGTGTACCTGTTACTTTTCACTCTTCTTTTGTCTTCAGTTTTCTTAGATGCAAAAAAGAACCTCGTTTGTATCTACTATGAGTCCTCTATCAACTCAGAACCTACTGGAGTGGCCCACAAGTTCACTTCAGAACCCATGCAGCTGTCATTGCTCTCAGAAAGCCACTCTCCACACGTCAATGCATAATTCTCTTTCACACTCAGGAGTTGGTATTTCCAGGAAGTGATCTCTATAAAGAGTTGTCCTCTATTTTGGCATATACTTGACTCTAACTATGCTTCAATAATGGTAAATATTACAATATAGACCTTAAAACATAAATCATAACCAAAACTTAAAACAACATAAAGAAATGCTGACAGACTAAATATATGATTTCCTCGAATAAATAAGTGCTCAGAAATTTAATATCAGCTTTTAATATCCATATTGACAAGAATTTTGGAGACCCTGCAGCAACCCTCTTCGTGGCTTTACATTTTAAGCAGAGAGGTAGTAAAAATGTCTGTGACATTTAATTAGCGTTCCATTCCATAGAATCACCATTGTAGACCTTTCGATTTGTATGGTTAATCACTACTTTAGGCAGACTTATTTTATTGTCCCAGATCTGAAATGAATTCTAATCAGGGCTCCAGAAGAAGCCTTGGAGAATTTTGATAAATTTGATAAAAGAGACAAAAAAAGAACTTTATGATAAATAATGTACCGTTATCTATAATGTTCTTTTTAGACTGATTTGTAGGTACTCATTCCTTTTCAATTTTTTATTTCATTGTCTTAGTTGATTTTATTTAATCTCCAGAGAAACAGAAACAACAGAATTATTAATTGTATTAACAGTAATTTCATATATATTATATGTATACTAGAGGAAGGGAAGGGAAGGAGGGAAGGAAAGAGAGAGAGAGAGATTGACTTACTATGAGGGATTATGTCATAAGTCAGTAGAGGCTGAAGGACCCCACAGTATGTCTTCTGCTGGATGGAGACTCAGGAGACAGTGGTGCAAGATCCGGTCTGAGCACAGAAGCCAACTTTGTCCCAGCTGGAGATCAGTCAAAGGAAGCAAATTCGTCCTTACCCTGTTCCTTGTTCTATGCAGGCCTCCACCAGACTGGATTAAGTCTGCTGACTCAAACGTTAACCCTCACCCAGAAGCACCATCAGACACAACCATAATAACATCTAACCCAATATCTGGGCACTCTGTGACCCAGTCCTGTTGGCATGTAAAATCATCTACCACAATGACACTCAGAAAATGCGTAAATGGTCACTAAAACACACACACAAAATATACTAGGAAGGGGGAAAAAAGGATTCTGTTTTTCAAAAATATTTTGTGTACATAATACCCAACATTCTGACATTTGAACACATTTGGTAAGGTAACTGAATTTCTCCACCACCTGCACAGCCAGAACACCAGGCAGGAAGAAACATGAGAGAGAGGTCAGTGCCATGTTAGCCCTGATGATAATGGAAATTCAGAGACGATCAGAAACCAGCAGTAAAGAATGTTTTAGCATCCCCACCAGAGGCTTTGAGTCAGGATTGCCCAGTGTTTCGTAAAGTGCAAGTTTCTGAACTCTAACCCAATGCACAGAAACATGCCCAGGAGAGGGGCTTTAACCAGAATGTGCATGTTATATACCCCTGCACACCAGCCTCCTCAATCATGCTAAAGCTTGATGTGCCCTTAATGTGAAAGAACTGAAGCCTTAAAATGGGAAGTAATGGGGAAAGAATCTGGTCTCTCTTTGTTTTTGTGCTCTGGGCCCCCTGCTTGCAATGATCAAGGGGTTTCTTCTATTTTTTGGCTACTTTAGTCTGATCCAGAATTTGCAATATTTTCTTCCAGTGAGTTCCTGATTTTCATAGCACCAGTTTGCTGTGGAAATGCAAAACCTCTCAAATCAATCTATTTCTCTGATTTTACATGGAGGGAGGGACATTGTTTCAGTTTTTGGAAATAAGACTTGGTGATGATAGATCATCCAAATTGAAATAAGTTTTTTAAAAAGTGAAAATAACGCATCATGATTGGAGGGGTAGTGAGGTTTTTCTAGATTGGAGGGAGGTGTGATAAAAACGAAGCCATGAACAAAGTTCTTGGAACACACACTACCAGGACACCCGTGAATAATAAAGCCCTTGTGCTAAGCAAAAGAACTCACAGGAACAGACCAGCTGAGTTAATTATTGCTTATTGGAGAAACAATTGTTTCACAAAATTCTGCTTGCTGAGTCTGACATATAGCTCACTGCTGGGAAAAACTATTTGCTTTATTTTGAAATTTTGCAGAACAGAAGCATCCAAAATTATAGGAATGAGGATAAAATGTGAAAATTTAAATATAACCAAAAGTCACACCCTGAAATCCTTCGTAACACCGTAAATGTTTGTAACACTGTCTGAACAGAAACCTGAAACTGCATTTGAGACATTTCCCATTCATATCATCTCCATCATCTCCAATACAATCTAAACATATATCTCAAAGAGGCAATGTAGAGAATTTAATGCAGGGAATTAGGCACAAAAATCTAGGAAGGAGTCTAGTGTGGTGGCGCACACCTGTGATCCCAGCACTCAGGAGACTAGGACAAGAGGATTGGATTGCCACCAGTTTGAGGCCAGCCTGGGCTACACTGTGAGTTCAAGGCCCGCCTGCACTACAAAGCAAGACCCTGTCTCAAAAAACAAAACAATATACTCCTAGGAAGGGCTAGAAGATCAAAAGTAGAAGAAAGATCCTAAAGGAGCAAAAGTCAGGAAGGTTGATGCCCAGAGAGAAAAGGCTGCTGTTGTCCTGGGCTGAAATCACAGTGTGACATCTGGTGTCACACTGCTGGAGAGATTGTCAAGTCACCAGCACTGCCACCTTGGCAGGGACAGAAACCACAGCCAACATGCGTAACTGTCTATTCTGCAGCCACTGTCAGGTGTCTCCTCTACTGCTGGCAAGAACTCCATAGCTCTGTCAGAAAAGAGAAGGTCTACTTCGCTCTCGCCTGCTTTCCTTTCTTCCACTAGCTCCAGCCCCTGCTAGAACATAGCCTAAATCCAATGAGACAACCTGGACAAAACGACCACCCATCTACAACTCACAAGCAAGGACACAGGAACGCAGAAAACAACGAGGCAAATGCAGTGTGGTGCAGAAGGAAGTCAGCCTCACGAGGCTGAGACAGCAAGTGGCTGACAGAGACTCCAAACAAACTGAGAAGAAATTATTTATTTATTCATTCTAAATATAATGGCGATTAATGAGGAAATTTTAATTCTACTTCCAGAATGACTGGTCAATCTGGAGTTTGTGCCTTACTGAAAAATAACCATACCCTATAGTTATTTAAAGAACTTGTTCTTTGAGCTCATATTATGCTTGAGAAACCATGCTGGTTAGGGCTAGTTTTTCTTATAGCTATAGTCAGTGACATTTCAGGTGAAGATATGGGGTCCAGTCAGATCTGTGCCTTCCAGAGATTTCTGAACTGTCACCAGGACAGATCTACAGATGTCTAGTCAACAAGTAGTATTTGTACCTAAGCCAGAACTTTTTCTATAAGGATTATTCTAAAAGGATTAATTTGTTAAAACTTTTTAAAAGACCAGAGCACAGGAATAATCATATTGAATAATAACAAATCATATTAAATAATAAAAATAACTTATTTTCCTTGAGTATTTGCTAATCTCCATTAGTCAGTTTTCTGTTTCTAGGACACGATACCTGAGGCCTACAATTTTAAAAGGAGAGGTTTATTTAAGCTTATGGTTTCAGGGATTTGGTCCATGGTCAGCTGGTTCCAAGGCAGGAACATTATGGTGGAAAGGCGGTGAAGCAAAGCTGCTTAGTTCATGGTGGCTGGGAAGCAGATCAGAGGAAGTGTCAGAAAGGAAAGGATGAGGGACCAGATACAGTCCCCAAGGTCATGATACACCCAGGAGTGAGCTTGACTAACTCCCTAGTTGGCCCCCAAACCAATCAAGTTGACACAATGAAGGTTAACTCTCAAGAGTCCAGACACTCTCTCATTGTCATTATAGGTAGAATCTTATTTAATCTTCATAAAAACCCTATGAGTTAGATGCTAACTAATGAATTCTCATTTTACAGAAGGGGAACAATGAAGCACAGAAAATTAAACATTTTTTCACAAAGTGACGCAACTAGTAAGAGATAAAGAGGACTGACCAAGAACCCAAACAGCATGACAGGAATATGAGTTTTTAACAAATCTAAACCATAAAATTAAGAATAAATTGGGTTTTAGCAGTCAGATCTAGAGAAATTTGTTTACAATGACTTTTAAGAGAGGCTCTCATTCTTATCTTGCATAGTAGCATGGGGAATAGAAACAATGGAACAAAAAGAGCATTTAAATGTTACTCAGGGGAAGGGAGAGGAGAAGCAGTACTTGCTAACACTTCTGCTGGCAACATCCAGGGAAACTGAGGACTCTACATCCTCCTGCCTCCTGCTGTGGGCCCCCTGGGAGCAAAGCCTTGCCGACAGTGGATGGCTTTAAGGTATTGTTGAACTGAATAATATCATTTGACAAGATAAAGAGTTCATTTTACCACAAATTATCTCCCTACCATTGTTATGTTCTTCATTTGTGTATATTAATAATAATGCTGCTCATTTTTATTCATTTGAATTAATAAATATATGGATGAAAAGAGAGCATGAAGGGAAGTGATCCATTATACTGATGAAATGGAAAAGTGGATAGCAGAAATAAACAGTGTATGAAGAGAACGCTGAAGGGTGTTTACCCTCGCATCTAGTGCTGGGGGAAGAGGCTCCACTGAGGACACCAAATGTCCTGTAAGGCACAGGCCAATTTTTCAGGGAATTTTCCTTCTCAAAATGTCAAAACATGCCCAGCTGAGAAATGTGGGCCTAAATTTACAGTACAAGGCATGGTAGGCTTTTCTAGTTCTAGAAACCTACTCTCCACTGGAGTGGGGAGCAGAGTTGCTTTCTTTCCAGATAAGAGTTTTCCAGAAAAGTGGAAAATATGTTTTCTCATGGTTCCCCACACTTACTGCTTGCTCACCCTTGAGCAAACTCCATCACCAACATCACAGGGGCGGCTGTGCAGTAGTTAACACCCAATCTCGTGGTCAATTCTGTGTCACTTCTTTATCAACCTCAGAGCAACCTCAGACAAAATTAATTGTACTCTCCACAGTTGTGTTTCTTTCACCTAGTTTCCTGGATCTACATTTCTCCAATCCTTCCCCACCTTTCTGGATGCTTATTAAACTCTCTTGCAGGACCCTCCTCCACTACCTGATTTGTAAATATTGAGTTGCCTCAAGGTTATCTTTGGTGTTTCATTACAGTTATTCCCTAAATATTGCTCAGTACCCACCTATATATTAATGGCTCCTAGAATTGAGCCCTAGCTCAATCTTCTCCCTTGGACTCTGGACACATGTACCCAAAACTCAGCCTAGCATCTGGGTTTAAACATCTCTCAGAACCTCGAATTTAACATGTACAGGTTCTCACTCACCCTGTAACACCTTCCAAGACTGTTGTTCTTTATTAAGTCTATGTCATTCCTATATGCTATGGTTTAGATCTAAAACATCCCTCCAAAACCTCACACATTTGTAGGTGTTTGGATTATGAGACCATCACAGCCTGACTTGCTGTTAGAAGACAGGGCCTGGTTGGAAAAGGCAGCTCAATTTGGGCTGCCCCAGAAGTTTATATGAGTGCTTCCAGTTCCTACCTAGGTGCTTTCTCAGCTTCCTGTCTGCTATGCTATGAGCAGCTATTCCTTGGCCATGCCCCTCTCTCAGGCCATCCTGCCTTGGACCCAGTGAACTCTCCAATGAAACCTCTATAAATTGTGAGCCAAATTAACACCCCCTCCTTTAAATTGTGGTTGTCAGGTACAATGTCTCAGCAGAGAGGAAAGTCACCAAAACATTGTGCATAGTTTCTAAGCCTCAACCCTGGGGTCATCCTTTCTTTTACAGTCTACATCTAGTCGATCTACTAATTTCATCAGCTCCACCTTTGGAATACCTCACCTGTATCTGCCCTGCCTTGTTGACTGCCCCTTCTCACCCTGCTCTGCAGTGCTGTCAAGTCCTTTCTAGTCAGAGGGCTGTCAGGCTTCTAACTGAGTTCCCTGGATATACTCAGTGTTGATCTAGTCTCCATGTCCCATCCAGGGTTCCTTTTCTGGTCATTCTGTCAGATCTTACACAGCCCTGCTGTGCAGAATCTGGACCTGCCATCCCTCTGACCTACTCTCCACAAATCTTTCTCTCCTGGTTTCTTCCCATTACTCTGATGTGCAGAACAATTTCCACCTCAAAGCCCACACAGTTGCGTGTCCTCAACTCAACACGGTCTCTCCAAGACATCATCAAGGCTCATGCCCCACTCCATGCAGGTCTCTGCTCAAAAGCCACCTTCTGGACAAGGTACTTCTGGCCGCCTCCTCACAGACAGAATCCTCTTCCCTCTGTTCTCTCCTAAGTGATACTTCATGGCAATTTTCACACAAAGTCCACTATGGAGAAGTGTCTATAGGATCCAAAAGAAGAACTATAATTTGAGGAAAGAGTAACAAAGGTGTCAAGAGAGGCAGAGTAGAGATGAGCAGGGACACAGAGCTGCACTGGCTCTCAGAGCTAGCAGGAGATGGTGAGGAGATGATGTCCCCAGAGCAGGTGCTGGGTGGGGGAGCTGGCACACATACAGGGTTGCAGAGCAGAGTGGTGGCTTCCACAGAGCATATTCAGCTCCCCCTTGGGGCAGTGTTTCTGCCTAGCAGAGAAGGGAGGAAAACTCTCTGGATTTCCCTTCCTTTTGTCATCATCCTGCTAATGACCACCTACCGCCAAAACTAGCTGTAAGCCAGAGTGCAACTGACTCTTGGAAATGTGTTTGCAAGATAAAGCCTGGAAAGTGTCCCAAATACAATGAGCAAGAGGCACCACACACACTGGTCACTTCTTGGCTTCAGACATTCAGCTACTTGTTGTTCAGTATCTGTCTTCCCCTTTAGAACATAAGCTTCCTAAGAAAATCTAACCAGCCAATTTTTTTCTCTCCTTTACTTCTGGTGCCTAAAATAGTGACTGATAAAGTGAACTACAGATAGCTACTTACACATGGGAGTATTTTTAACTCAAAATATCGAGAGAATGCCCTTTTATCTGAAGTCTCAATGTGGGTCTTGCCATTCAAAATCTCTTAACACCTTGACACATATGGTTATCACCGGCCAGGGGAGAGGAGTGCATGTCTCTCAGAACAAGTAGTCTTTAGCAGGGAGATGCTGAGGCTTAGGAGAGATCTGTGGATAAAGCCATTCCAGAAAGGAGATGTGTGGGACTCTCAGTAAGCTGGTTGCTCAAAAGGGCGACCTTGAGCTGAAAGACTGGAAGGGTTTCCAGCACAGACAGAAGAATGTATTTTTCCAATGCATTCTCTTTATTATTTACATGGAATCATGCAGGATAAGAAAATTAACTCGCATTAGAAATCTCTTTGAAAATGTTTTAATCAAGTAAAAGGCTTGATTCCAGTTACCTAGGGAGAAATAAGAAAGATAATAAAGATGCCAGCAAATGAGAAATAAACCTGTGCTTCTAGGAGCAGAAATATTCACAAGTTGTGCATCTTCCTTCAGTGCTATCGTTGTCTCCATTTCAGAGTTTGAGACAGTGGAGGGACTGGGAAGCCTCAGAGGTCAGCAGGTATCTCGGGTGAGAAAGCAGGGGATAAACAGCATCTCTTCTGCTGGCCATAACATCAGAATGTGCATAAATGGTAAATGCAAACACTGGAATGTTAGGTAATAAAGCGAGGTGACACTGTGCCATTGTCTGCACCAGGAAAACCCCAGAGGGAGCTGAGTGCTTCACACATCCAGTGAGAGCAATAGCAGAAGGGCCATGGTCTCAGTCACCCCCACTGGGCTCACTACCTCCAGCCAGATTCTGCGACTACTGATTAGTCATTTGTGAGCTCCTAAAAGCAGCTAAGTGCAAAAATGTTTATTAAAATTTTAATAGTGAGTTGTTTCAAGGTACCCATAAATATGAAAAGCGTAAATTTTAGATACAGAACCTCATATTTCCCATGGCACATTAGAACCAGGGTGGTGACATGTAATGTAATGTCCTGAAGGAGAAGGGAAGGATGGGATGGGGGGCAGACTTCACCAAGAAAATCTAAAAAAGAAGCCAATAGCAAGAAAAAATGAAGTTGGGAAGAGACAAGTGTGACATGGATTGCAGAGGGAGATCAAGGCAGTGGAGGAAGAAAGAAATGGGCTTGAGATGAGCTCTCCACGTGCAGTGGTAGAAGCTGTGGGAGTGGAGTAGGGTGAGGAGAAATGGCATGGCTGCTTCCCCTCTGCTGAGTTCTGCCAACACCTCAGGGATGGGGGCTGCAGCAGAAGGAGGTCCTAACCAACAAGCCCACTGGTTTCTAATCTAAGGATCAGAGTACCGACATCTCTGCTTTTGTTATTGTGTTCATTTCTGTTGTTTTCCAAAGTGATCATGGAATAGCCCATCTTAAAGGTGGTGTCACAAGTGTTTTGGAATCAGAAAATCCAGTGCTATTCCTTTGTTCTACTCAGTTTCCAGGACTCCGTTTCAAATCAAAGATATGCTTTGATGGAATGATGAAGAGGTAGTGATAAGTTAACAAACTCCCAATTAATGTAGAAGGTAAAAAAGCTCCTCTAATATATAGCCCTTCCAACCAAGTCCAAGTTCTGGCTAATATTTGGAGTGAGTCTGTGTATCCCTACTGTGTGTGCTATGTGAGCGTGTGTGTGCCCATGCATGTGTGTGTGCATGCAGGTGTCTGTGTACTCCACCCCACCCTGACCACTCTTCTAGACACGCTTCCAGGAGATCCTCAAAACAAAAGAAGCTGTTACCATGTAAAGAGAGCAGATAAAGGAAACAAAAGAAATTGTATTCTCTACTAGTTTTAGAGAATTTAATGCCAGGTGAGCTCTTACAAGCCCTGTAGTGCAAAATTCTACATGTAAGTGATGAATGTCAAAAATCTAAGTGACACCTTCAATCCCACTTGCCTGGAAAAGGAGTAGAGCAGTATTTGCTAGTTGGGGGACTGCAAAGCCAATCCTCCCAAAGAGGGAGCTGGGCCCCAGGCTGAAAGAGTGAGGCCCTGATATTCTGAAGAACCAAGTAGCCTCTGTTCTGACCGCACACGTGTGCAAGGCCTTTGAGCAGCGGACACTGACACCAGCAGGGCTGAGGTATACAGTCATCTGTGTACCACAGTCCAACCTCTTGACTGTTAGTGCTTGTTTCTTCACCTAGAAAAGTCATGAATCAGTTTCTCCTCACTTCAAAGAGCCCTTGAGATGAAACAATACAAAATGGAAGTGGCATAGCAACTGAGTTTGAACTAGAAGCCAATAAACTATAATTAGATGACTGAAGACAAAAAATACCTGTTGTGCGGCTTATAAGAACTATTTTCTTAGTCTTAAAATATTGACCTCAAAACCCCAGAAAGTACTACATCTTAAAACTAGAAATATTAAGCTTTGTAAGCTTTATAAGGTTTTATTCCATATTAGCATTTGAGCCTATGAATGTAGAAGGGAATGTGCACTTTATTCTTAGTGGTGTACTACTGGGGACCCCTGAAATGTTACTGGAAACCTCTGCAGGAGGCTCCAGGCTCCTATTCAGTGTACGATTCAGGCCTGAGGAAAAAAACTAAAAGACAGAACTAAGAGAGCCAAAAAGCGAGATGCCAGGATGACCAATGCTGGTGCAACCGACAAAGGCACTGGCCAATCCACGCCACTGATCTTTATTGGTAACCAATTGGGATAAAGGTGAAATACATGCAAGCGTGGCACTATATGTGAGGATGCGTAATGTGGTTTCTATGGAACCTCATACAGACAAAGCATTTTCAAATTAGGAAGAGAAGAGATAAAATATATGGTTCTAATTAGAACATTGTCCGTCTAGTATAAAGAAGGTTTTAATTGTGGGAATGGAATTTGGGTGCAAGTTACTCTGACCTCAGCACCTAGGCTTCATTGGCTGGACTCACTTCTCAAAACAAGCCAGTTGTGGGGTTGACTCTTTACAGCCTGCACTGCTTACAGCCTGCTTTGCGCATAATCAATATTGCTGTCCCCTGCAGTGTGCAGTGGTATCATGTGAGCTTACTCATCCAACTCCCCCACAAGGTGAGTATTTGGTGCTTATCACTGATCTGCTTCCTACAATGTGAACAAAATATTTAGGTGAGTGTTTCCCTGAGGTTACAGAACTTGCATGGCTTTGCAGGATCTACAATTTCTTGGTGTCATGTGTGTGTTCTCTCTGGTATTTAAGCTACCTAAAACCACAATGCCAATTTCTCTCTCAGAATGGTGCAGTAGTTCTCTTCTTGATTTCTTTTGACCATCCTGATAAAAGTAACATTCAGACTGTACATGAGCGTGTACACATCATCTGAAACATAAGTTGTGGTTTTAATTTCAGTGAATATACATTAGCACTCACCGCATGCCAGGCACCCTGCAAGGCATTTTGACATTTAATTCATATAGTATTCCTGGCAGAGAGGCTTTAAAGTGAGGGAACCATTACATCTTTTCTTTTTACATCACTAGTATTATTTCACTGTTCACATATTGTAATCTCTTTAAGTAGATCATTAACCACCTACAGCTTTACATTCACCCTCGTGGAACGGGGTTTATTAAAATTGGTATTTCATAATTGAAGTTAGTAGGAAAGATATAAGTGGCTGAACTTATAGTTATGGCATAATTAGATATGACCAGGTTTGTTGAGTTAAATTCATCCTTTGTGATATAAACCATGGTATTTCCTTAGGAGAACATTGGCAGAAACTATGTGTGATCTTGGTATCAGGGATTACGTGACAGGTGGAGTAATTCTCACAGACTGGGTTGCCAAAAAGTAGCATCAGGGAACGTGACTTTTTTGGCACTGTGTCCAAGAAGCAGTCTCCAAAATGGGGCAGTATCACAGTAGTTACATCAAGAGGTCACTCGCTGTGGTGTGTTGATTGCTGAGGACATGAAGAGCAGAACAGCTGCTTCTCCTGGAAACATCAGCTGATGTATATAGAGCGTTAAACAAAGTTTTCTCCAGCTGTCTCCTCTCCAGAGTCCCCTCACCCTCTGCATTAGTTACTTTTCTCGACAAAATACCTGACACTCAAAGTTAAAAGGGGCTTACTGTTCATAGAGGTTTCAGTCCATATTCGGCTGGCTCCAAGGCAGGGTGGGAGAGGGGCAACAGTTCATGGTGTCAGAAGACAACAAATGCAACAAGAAGCTTAACGTCTTTCTGCCCCTTTTATCCTATTCAGACTACTTAGGGTGGGTAATGCTCACGGCCTTAACCCTAGTGCCCTCCAGCTGATCCCCACCATGAATCAGTCACACATTCTGGATTCAGCCACTTCCAGAATACCCTATGACCACATGAGGCATTGTGAGGACATCTAGACACAAACCTCTCACACAGCTGGAGATGAAAGCTCGTCTTCCTGGCAACCCATCCTGACACCATCCTGGCTACAGAGAATCCAGGTTCACTTGCTCCCTTGGCACTTGCTTCCCCCAGAAGAACTGGAAGTCCAGACCCCAGCTCTATCTCTGCCAGCACCATGGGAAGTGGGGGAGAACATGGTTATTTTTCATAACATTTGGCTGGAGTAGGATAGATATTGTTCAAAAAATTGCCCCCCACTGGACAGCCCATTTTCCAGTCCTTTGCCTAGAGAAAGCAGCCCTCTCAGGGGACTCTTTGGTTGTAGTTTTGTCATTTCCATGTTAGGGGTTTTCTAGCCAAACCTGGGTATATGAGAGACAAAAAGAAAGCATTCAGCACTCATCCCATGTTGCCAAAGTTCCACTGTATTACTACCCTCTTTGTTCCTCTTTTCAGAGACTTTTTATGTTTGTTATGTCCAGGGTTTTTGTAATTCCATTTAACAGAAAGTAGTCTTCTCCATCTTGTCCAAAACCAGAAGTCTCACTTTATTCATTTGCAATCAACAACAAAACACATTTTGTCTAGTGCTGTGCTTCTGGAACCCTGAACTACCACAAGAATAGTTAGACCAGGTGGCTGCTAGAATCCTAGAAAATTTCACCAGCTCCACAAGGAGGCAAACTGTTTCCTATTGAGCAAAGATTTCTCAGTTCCGAGGTCAAATCAATCTCCAGACCTCTCCCCACCAGGTCCATTTGGTCCCTAGCAACTTTGGACAGCATCCAAGATTTGAAAGTGCCCTTGTGTAAGGGGTATTCTATATGGAGGGAACAAACATGGGCAATATGCTAACATTTGCCATCAAAGTGGTCCTGCTTCAAAAACATGAAGATGGGAGGAGACATGTCAGAGTTGAGGTGTTGACTTTCCTAAACTGGTTTGTGACAGATACCAGGTTTCTGCGTGCATAATGACATCATGGCTTATTATGTAATAATACAGTAAACACAGCATAACTCTGTAAGTATGGCCCAAAAACTCAAGGACCTGTTATTTGTGAAGTTAACAAAATGAGGAAACTGGGCCTGCTGGAGGAGGCTGCCAACTCCCTCAGATCCAGACTTTGCAGAATGGAGGCATATGTGCCACCCCAGCTTCCAGTGACCCGACACCAACATCACATCGAGGTTTCCACTGGGGCTGTATCTTTTATGGGGGATTTCATCGTTCTCCTGCTATAAATACTAAAGATTCAAAGAACTAGAATACTAGGATTCAAAGAACTTCAGAAATTTCCCCAAAATTCTAAAATCTGACTATGGCAGAGCAAAAAGTGAAAATGAGAGAATCTAAACTCTACAGGATTAGTGTTCATCACTAATCCTGCCCTGAAGGAATGTGTCTCCTGGCCCACATGTCTTTTGGTGTTGTAGCTCATGCTAAGTAATTCCATGAGAGCAGAAGTTCTAACCTAGAGGGCAGGCAAGTGTTCACTAGCAGAAGGGTCCATCTGTGAATGGTCTTCACCCTGTGCATGACTATTGTGAATTGACCTAACTGAGACTTCATCACATTTTCCTCCTTAGTTTTTGATTCAACTATTATTTATTAAAGCACAAGACACTGTTGAAAAGGTTGGGCTGTATTACTCTCCTAGAGATCTAATGAGAACTGGGCAGGACTAGGGTACCATCTAGTGTAATCATGTGACATCTGGACTTTTGTAAATTATGTCAACTTCTTTGGAGAATTGGCTTCTTATTCTTGGCTTCTTTTCACACTATGAAGACAGATACAGATTGACAGAAACAAAATTTACTGTCTCCTGGGGGTCCAACAGAGGGCAAGCAAGTGGCTCTGGGAGGAAAGCAAGTCAGCCTTGCTGACACAGAGAGGACACAGTTGGCCTGCAGGCCATCTGACCTGGCCAGGAGAGGATGGGGAGGAGGGCAGAAAGTATTAAAGCATCATAGGGGTAGCTGGGCCTAGAACACCCATCGCTAAATTAGTGTGTCTGGAAATGGTAGCAAAAAAGCCTTGACCAAGGGCATCCTCCTAGTCCTTCTGCAGTCTCTGCTATTCATGAGTGTAATGGTTGATCTTGATTGTCAACTTGTTTGGACTGAGAAACACCTGAGAAATCAAGAAAGCACATTTATGGGTGTCTCCATGAGGGTGTTTCCAATCATAAGTGGCATGTGGGACTGCAGACTGATGGGGAGACCTGCTCTGAATGTGGGTGGCACCATCCATAGGATATAGGCCCAGATGGACAAGAAGCAGGAGGTAGAGGAGACCCCAGCACAGGCTCTCTGCTTCCTGGGTTCCCTGGACTTATTTTCTCCCTTCATACTCCCTGTCATGATGCTCTCCCTCACCACAGGGCCAGATGCAATAGAGCCATGAGACCATGGACTGAAACCTCTGAAACCATGGACCAACATAAAACTTTCCTCCTTCAAGTTGTTTTCCTCAGGTGTTTTGTCACAAGGACTGTGTTCACTGAGGGATGTGTTCCCTGGTGATTCAGTGATGAATGAATGCTCACATTGGTCCACCTAGTATAAACACTTCTTCCCTTGGACTACAATAGTGATTTTCTTCTAAAAGTTATATAGAATTTATACTTTATCCCCGTCAGCCACATATGACAACTATGTACATATTTCTCTTACCCTGGAGAGCTGTAGGTTTATTGAAATCAGAGACAATTTCTCATTTCCCTTGCCCCCCAACATAAAGCAAAGAACAATATTTAATTTATAGCAGAAAAACAATAAATATTTGTTGAACTAAACTATAGACATCAAATTAGCCTAAGCTACCATCAGCACTGATCCCTATGATGCCACAAACCAACCTCCCAGTGGTCTCTGGGCCTTAATTAGTAGCCCCTTCTATGCATACTCTTCACTGCAGCCAGGACACTCTGTAGAAGGTGACACTTCTCATGGTATTGTTGCCTCATACCTTGCAATGGCTCCCAAGTGGATTTACAGTAAAAATCAAAACTCCTTCACATGATCTACAAAGCCCATCATTTTTCAACCCACACTTTGTCTCCAATCCCATTTCATGACACTTACCTCATTCTCATCAAAGGTGCCACGTGCACGTGTGTGGTGTGTGTGTGATGTATTCTGTGTCTGTATTTTCCCTCTAGTTCTTTCACTTCTCCAGCTATTTTACTGCCTTGGTACATTCTGTTCCTCACACAGCAAATGCTCCTTTCTTGTCTTCTCCCCACTCCAGATCTCAACTCAAACAGCATTTCCATCGGCCTCCTCAACATACAGCACGTCCCTTTTGTCCTCTTCATTAAATCTTAGCCTTTGCTTTCCTAGTACTAAGTGCTTTTGTAATTACAGATTTACTCACGGGTTTTTACATTTCCCCAGTACATTAAACTTTAACGGTTCAATATTTTTGAAGACTATTTCCAGAGTGACTAAATGAATGGTATTCAGTATCTCTTATTGAAAGGTGAGTCTTCGTTGCATGCTATTCCACTCAGTGGAAGCCAGAAACAATTCTCCCTGCCTTCTATAAAGTTTGTAGAACACACAGAATTGAAAGGCAAGAGAACAATGGTTTGCACCTCCATTGCTTCATGCATCCAGGAGGTATTTTCCTTGGTTTCATCCCCCTCCTGGGAAAGTCTAAGTCAGAAGTGGTTACATGTTTTCTATAAAAGGGCAGACACTAAAGAAGCTTTGCTTTGCTAGCCATATGGTCTCTGTCACAACTATACAACTCTGCTGTTGCAGGGGGGAAAATCAGCCATTGGCGATATGTAAATGAACAATGGCTCTGTTCCATTGCAATTTATTTCCAAAACAGGAAGCAAGCTGACTTTGGCCCACAGGCTATAGTTTACCAACCTCTGTTCTAAGAGACTAGAGATGCAGCTCTAGGTAGCACATTGCTACTGCCTGAGCTATAACAGAAGCCTCCTCGTCCTTCCCCACTGGTACCCTGCCTTCTACTCTTTTTTAAAATAAATTTTATTTTATTTTCTCCCATTACCCCCTTAATTCTCCTCCCCTCCCTATGTACAAAAGCTTTGTTTCCATTTTTTCTTTCTAATTTCACTTCGTTTCATGTCCCTTCCCTCCTTTCTGCCTTCTATTCCTGTCACTACAGTGGTCCTCTTGCCCAAAGGCCCCTCCTTCTGATGTAAAAGCCAAGTCCTCACTGTGGCCGTCAGGCTCATCTGTTCCTAACCCCCATCTCTCGTCTTCCACAAGGACTTGCTCCTTGGTCCTTCCCAGCTCCACCCCATCCCTGGCCAAGAGCTGCTGCTGGGATAAATTAGGCAGGCTCCTGTTTCAGGGCTTTTGCACTTGAAAGGAGGCCTCCTAGAACACTCCTCCAAAGGACATCATAGCCAGCTTTTTTTCTTCTGGGCCACTTTTAAAACCGATCTTCGTGGGAAAGTCTTTCTTGGATGCCCTGTCTAAAATCTCCTATCAAGGGCTGGGTGCAGGGGTGCACTTGTCATCCCAGCTGCTTGGAAAGCTGAGACAGGAGGATCAATGGAGCCCAGAAGGTAAAGGCCAACCTGGAAAACATAGTAAGACCCTGTCCCAATTAATTATTAAATTAAATTAAATTTCCCATCCTTACCCATATACTTTGAACCTTCCTTCTCTGGTTAAGTTCAATAATTCATCAATATACAACACATGACACTAACACCAGGAATTTTTTCTTTTCCTTTTAATATTCAAGAAAATCAGTCAAGTTTTTAGCTGAAAAGATTTGAACAGTGTGCTCATCTTTGAGTTCAAATTAACAATACAGCCACTTACTTCCTTTTGAACTACCTGGATCCACTCACAGGGATAAAGGGGAGAGGAATTAAATTGCAAAACTGAAAAAAAAGATGTACCTTTTTTATCTCAGTTAAATGAATACACAGAAATTGGGAATTGGGGAATCTTACATAAATATTTTGGGTGCTTGTGAATGTGTTGACCAGACCATTCACCCTGAGTCATAAAAATTCTTCTTAGGGAGCTCCAAGGACAATAACTCATTTCATAACTGTAAATGAAAAGCACCATGTGACATGTTTCCTTTGCACTCTGGAACAAAGAGAAACATCGCTGTTTTTAGTATTCAAAAGTGTACGTGGGTTATTTATGAGTATACGAGATCAGACATATTTCACAATGACCCCATCTGGGGGGGAAACAAAATTAGAATTTGAATTTATTTATATGTAATGAAAAGGAGACCAGAGTAAGGAAATTGGCCACTTTTTCTGAAGAGGAAGGGGAAATCATTGCTAATTAATCTTCAGGCTGAACTTATCACTGAAGTCTCCCACATCCTCATCAACCCATATCCTCATCTTTCTGCGAATATCTCAGTTCTTTTATGTCAACTTTCCCATTTATATATGTCCCTGAGCTTTCAGAGTCTCCCCTCACCTCTGCTTACCTACAGCACCTGGAACATATTAGGTAGACAACATATGTTCATTTCCTTAGATTAAAATGCCTTTAAAATGTCTTACATTCTTACCTAAGTATTTCTTAAATAGATGCTTTCTCTTAATGAGATTGTAAACCCCTCAAAAAGAAAGTGTCTGAGCCTCTTTTCCTCTATAATCCTTCAATAGTCAGAACACAAATATTGCTGAGTATTTGTTCAACTGGATTCCTCACAAAGTTCAGGTTCATCAAACATACAAACTAAAGAGTTGCAATTCTATAATATTTAGAAGGGGATATTTCAGCAAAGCTTAGTACCACTACAGGAGTGAGAACTTTGATTCCTCTAGAATCAAATAGCTTGCTTTGTTGTAAAATCTTGGTTTGTCTAATGTTTTCACTCTAGTAAGGTGAGGAATATGAGGTAAGCTAAGAAAATGACACCTACTCTGCTCTAGGTACTAACCCACTCACTATTTTAATACATCAGTGAGTTATCTGACTTCATTGAAAACTAGTAGCAACTTTAGTTTCAAAAGAAAGGAGGGAAAGGGGAAAACTGTAGTGGGAAAGAAAAGAAGAAGCAGGATTTAAAATTTTAGGTGCAAATACTCTTCCTAGAGCCTAAACGGGGGGGTCTGCTGTTAGCACAACCAGTGATTTGCGAAATCCAGAGATTGCAGTGGGTAAAGTGCCCTTCACTTAACTAGGCACATCTTCCCCTGTGCTCAGTGCATATCTGCACAACACAACTTCTCTGTCTGCCACCTGACATCTCTCATGGGAAAAGTAAATTGCTTTAAATCATGTGGGAGCATTATAAATACTGTTTTGTGATGAGAATAAATTGGTTCAAATCACATAGGTACTTTTCTAAGTACTGACTGATGAGGAATGTGCTATAATTTATAAACAAAATGAAAGAGGTTACCTACCAAGATGTAAGAGAAAGTAATGATTTTGTGTTGAAGAGATTTAAAGAGAAGAGGAGGAAACACTTCTCAAATCATTCTATGAGGACAGTATAACCAGGATACCAAAACCAGGAAAGAAATCTACAATAGTTTAGTTTAGATTCAAAAATCCTCAGGAAATACCAGCTAATCAAATCCAATAATATTTAAAAAGAATTATGCACCATGACCAAATGCCATAGAAGGGATTTATGCCATAAAAGTAAGAGTATTTTAACATCCAAAAATCAATACACCATGTCAATAGAATAAAGGTTAAAACCTTTATGATCACGTCACTAAACACAGGAGAAGGCATTTGATGAACTCCAGCAGTTTTTATAAAAACAGTCAAAAAATTACTAATAGAAGAGAACTTCCATAACCTCAGGAAAGGCATCTATAAAAAACCTGAAGCCAACACCAATCTGAATGGTGAAAAACTGACCACTTTTCCCTGCAAACAGGAATGAGGAGGGATGTCTTCTTTCCACATTGCCCCAAAGATTCCAGCCAGGACAACTGGGCAAGAGAACAAAGCAATGGGAATCCACATCAAAAGTGTGAAACAAAACTATCTTAATTTAGAGACGATATGACCTCATACATAGAAAAATGTAATCTACCAGAAAACATTAGAAAAATTTAATCCACTAAAAATTAGAACTAATTGTTTTTTTTAAAAAAAAAAAAAAAGCAGAACTAAAACAAGGTTGCAACTAAAACAAGGTTGCAGCATACAAAGCCAGTGCACAAAAATAAGTTGCATTTTGCATGATAGCAATAACTAATCCAAAAATGAAATTGAGAAAACAATTCAATTTATAACAGCACTAAAAAGAATAAAAGCTTTAGGAATAAATTTACCAAAAGTAGTGCAAAACTTACTCTCTGAAAACTACACAGCACTGTTGAAAGAAACTTAAGATATAAATAAATGGAAAGATGTTCCACATGCATAGATCCAATGATGTAACATTGGAAATATGGCAATGCTGCCCAAATGAGGATCCCACCTTAATACACTCAGATACTAAGAGTTTGAGAGCTCAAAGGAACACATTCATTGCACAGAGTTATAGTAAATATGAATGAGGTGCCAAGTGCTGCCGTAGGTATCAGTGGCATAAGAGTCATTGGCCAGGACAGTCACTGCCCTCAAGATTGTGCTCTAAACACAGTGAGGTGGGAGGCTGAGAGGTGGGTTCTGGTCCTGACTACTGAAAGAACTATAAACTCTGTGCCCCTGATTATGTTGAATCTTTATTTCTTGACCATCAAATAAGGGGGAAAGTAATATGTCTGCCTCACAAGGAGTTCATAAGATCAGATACAATAGTGCCCCCTTTGCATACATCTCCTGAGTCTGTCCTTTGTGCTCACCCAATCCCAACACACATCTTAAGGAAAGGAATAAACACTCTTTTCACCCAATGGCATAAAAGACCACAGTGCTTTTAAGATGGGTCATCTCAGGAATGTTTACATTTTTATGGTAGAAGAACTCCTTACATTAAATAATAAACTCATTTCCACTGGTAGCATTTTGTCCTGGCAATGTTCTACAGTGACAGGCTACTCCACTGACAAATGGGGTCAGCCCTGCTGTGTGGAGCACAAAGAGCCAGAATGGAAGATCCTCATGGACTCCGTGACTGTGTCTAAGATCATTCCCAGGATACTCTGTCCCCTGAGAGAGATGGAGGCCTTCCTCTGAGGACTCCACAGTTGTCAAGGACAAGCTTTGTACAGCACTAACTTGAGCACATCTGTCACAGAAATCATCCAACTCTCAAATTAGAAGTGTCCTCACCCACCACAGTACAGGAGAAGATGGGAGGGGCATAGCATTCATACCATGTAATCATCAGTCTCTCTTTAGGGTTAAAGAAGATCACAGGGATCAGCACTCCTCCTCCCTGCAGTGCCTCTGTCTGCTTTTGAGCTTAGCAAGTTCATCTAGAAAACACTTTTTCAGCACTAGACTCAAAATACTCCTTTAGTAGCTGCCGCCACTGACATGGCTGGCTACAGAGGGGGAACCCTAATAAGGCCTGGCCTTTGTTTCCTTGCCGTATGTTGCTTCGATGTCACCTGAGTAGCAACGGATGGACAGAGATGTCAGCCTGGAGAAGACTGCACAGAGAAGCACGGGATAACTGACAGGGATGCGACTGGGAACAGATTCTGGAAATTTCTAGGTGACTGACTAATTCTGTATATGGAAGAACTAGGCAGGCATCTGGGCAGCATGTGCACTTTTGAGGGTGCAGGAGGCATTGGCGTGCATGAAGGGAAGGCTGAGAGTGTGCTCGGTGCCATGACTGGTCCGTGGCAAGCTCTCCACTCACATCTTTACTCGGATCTTTGTGGGGCCCGGGGGTTTTCCTGAAGATTCCCACGCCCCTCTTCTCGTACTCAACATCAGGAGGAATCTTGGGAAGGATCAGAGGGATGCTACATTTTACAAGCTGTTCACATGCCTTCATCAACCATTTATTAACATTTCGGGGCCCTGGGTTCTCAATTAATTATAAGTGAAAATGTTCCGAAGAAACGTGAACCTGTCTTGTTTTATTTTGTAATTGCTGAACATCCCCAGAGTTCTCCTATCTCTAGGCATTAAAACTGTCAAACTACTGGCCTCTGCTTTCTGATGGTTGTGTGGCTACATGCATCCTTCCCTAGAGTCCAGCTAGCTGTTTTACATGAGCAGTCTGGGAGGATTTTAATTTGACTATTTCTTCTTCTTGTTTTGTGTTGAATCTCTGCCTAATGGAAACGGGCAAAACAAAGTCCATAAGGATTATCCAGATGGAAAAAAAAGGAATAAGATTTACCATAAGAAGGCAACACATGTCCCAGTGTGTTACCATTACTAACTCATTCCTGTTGATAACTTTGAGAATGAATCTCAGAAGTATGTTTCAGCACACTGTAAACATATAACTAAGGCCAAATGAGTACTCACCCATAAATAAAAAGTGGCGGCTGGTATTTATTGAGTGTTTAGTATGTGCCCAGAGCCATGGTAAATGCTGTATGTGGATTATTTTCTATCTTTCTCAGCAATGCTGTGAGACAGGCACATAAGGAACATACATGGAGAGGCTCCTTGTGGAAGGTTATCTGGGGAGGAAGAAAGAGCCAGGATTTTAGTCGTCCCATCCAACATACCAGAGCCTGAGACTGGCAACCTCTGCCATGCTGCTGTCTGCTCACCCCTTATTCTCAATCCTCCTCCTTTGGACATCACTACACATTTTCTGACCCAACTTCTGTTTATAAATGTGTAGTGCAATGAGGCCTGGCTAAGCTGTGAACCATTGAAGGGGGGAATATTGCAGGAAATGATGGTGAGAAGAAGATTTGCACTGAGAAGGAAGTCTGTGCTCACCAGAGATGATCCTACAGTGACACCCACTCCAAGGTCCTCTGCAGAGATCTCCTCACCCACCCCGTAGCTGGGCTGTGTTCTCCCAGGGGCAACTCCCATTTGCCCTGTGGCCTGCAGAGTGACTTAGAGACTGGAAGGCCATTTTAGTTTCTCTCACAATAGGAATGAGCAACTCTGCTGGCTTATTCTGAAGCACACACCTGTAAATACCTCAATGAGTTGAATCCAGTTAACGAAAACCCTTCATCAATTAGTATTTTTGTCACAATTAACTTCCAAGGAGAAAAAAGCCAAATTTCAAAGCAATCAGAGAAGAAAAGCTTAAACTCTGCTTCTAGGTCCAGTCCATATTCAACCCGAGCTCCCCTTTCCCACAAGCACATCAGGAGAGCTTAACGTTTATGAGTGGTCTAATGGTGTACTGGCGGTTCTGGGAGCTAGGCTTCCCTGAAGCAGCAATCCTCTGACGAAGTTATTATCATTTCCTTTTTCTACAGGTTAGCAAGCAGAGCCATAGAGCAGTCCATCTGCCCCAGCCCACAGGTCTAATAGACAGTAGCAAGGGCCCAGCGCCTTCACCAACCCGGCCTGCTGCCTCCTGATCACTGAATTTTATTAAGCAGACTCCAAAGTGCATTATTCAATAGATAATAACAACAGCAACATTCACAGAATGCCTGCCTCCTGCGTGCCAAAAACTGTCTTAACCACAACTATTGCCCCATTTTAGCATTGATACAGAAAATTTAAACTATAGGTTAGTTATTAAGGTAGCTGAAGTAGAATAAGTAATCTGTTCCTTTAAGATTTACCTTTCCCATAACTATTATAGTTTAAGGTGATGGCTAACTGAGCCTTTGACCTGTAACCTAACTGTAGATAACATTTAACCCAGAGAAAAGCAAAGTAGAAATGTTTGGGTAGTTTACAATGTATGTGTTCTAGGCACCATCTGTTTGTTATATGTCTGTGACTATAACCATTAACAGTAACTAGTTGTAAAAGAGAAACAGAAACTTTACTGACTAAGACCACCAGAAATGAGGTAATGGCTAAAAGAAGATATAAAAGGAAATGTTAAAGCAAAGGACGGGGCAGACATTGATCAGACGAGTTTCTGGCAGTCCCCCTCGCTGTGAATAAGGCTTTGTTTTTTTACTCAACTTCTGTGTCTCCATACATTTCTTTCCACTATTCCGGAACAACATCACATCAGCTCTTTAAACTTTTCCAGACCAGGAAACTGAGGCACTTAGAGATGAATCCTTCCCAGTCTCATGCAGTGACAAAGCCAGTGTTGGGATTAAGTGTTTCACTCCACAGCACATCTTTGTGATTGCTATGCATGCAGCTTTATTTTTCTCTTTTTATAGGACTAGACACCAAAGAGGGACACAGAACAATCTTCTCCAATAAAGTTAACCGATCAATAAAACCAGAATAAAAAGGAAGCTCTGGTTGATTAATTTAATGACTATTCAAATGCTCAGAGCCATCCCATTTCCAAGCATTCTGGATAATTGGGTTTCCACTGGCTTTGGGCCATGCAGTACAGAGAGAATTCCAGCCACAGAATGTTTTCATTTCATCCTCATAGGTGAAAAGAGAGCAAGACATTCAAGGAGACCCTAGAAACTGCCCATTAAAGCATCATGCTGTTGCCAAACATCTGTGATACAACTCTGGAGATTTTCTCTTGAATAGTATTTAATAGAAACTGGAATTGTACATAATTTAAATTTTCTAAGTAAGATTCCTTTCATTTCAAATATGTTTCTTAATGATTGAAGCAGACATTTTAAAAGCATTCTCCAGCTCTTGGAGTTACAGATATCCTAAGTCATTATTGATTTTACTCTTTATAGAATAAAAAATTTCCAAAGCTTGCAATCAATGAACTGTTAAATTCAGACATGTGGATGTGACATGGTTTTCAAATAGAACAAATAGGAATTATTGGACTTCAAGGAGATGGTATTTTACCTTATCTTTTTAGTGGGAGGAACTCAGGAAATAATCTTCAAGAGAATGAATCAAATTTTCAAATCGGTTTTGTTCTTTAAATGTCTTTAGCTCAGTAAATGGCAATTATTTTAATTCTCGTTCTTACAAATTCACATATTTATTACTCTTCTTTAATATGATTGTTTATTCTAGGTCATGATTTCTTTCGTGTACATTTGTGTTTAGTCCATTCCTCTTTACAATTGCATAATTTATCGCCTCATTCCCAATTCTCCTTTTCATTGCTCTGTCTCAAGCAGTGAATTTTTGCTTCCATGTGGTTCTTCCTCCCAGAGGATCTTCCCATCTCTGACATGCCAAATGGCATTCCCTTGCATGAGAACACAGCTGAAATTTCACTCCTACATGAGACTGTTCCCTGTAGTTGCGGCATGGGTTGGGTATTCAAATCCACCTGGGCTTACTTCTCACTCAGTACTCTTGCTATAACTTCTATACTGAAAGAAATCAACTTATAAGGTCAATAACAACAACAAAAATCTAATATATTTCAATTTCCAAAAACACCATCCCCTCTAGCCAGCCTAGCAGAAATACTACAAGAACTAAGCAAAGTTGGAGTTACTGACTCATTGCAATGAGGAGACTCCATGCCACAGAGACAAGAAACATTGGAAGAAGGAATTGACATACTGCATTATTTTGCCAGTGTTAGATGATTTGGAATAGAGCTCAAGGAAGCATGGCTTGTGAGTGTCAAGAAGAAACAGAAATACCATGATCACTTATCACGGTACTTCTCAGATTGCACAGAGAGAATGCCAGAGTCAGTCAGCTGGCTGGAAAAGTTTAAAGCAGTGATATGAAGCCAAATTAGTAAATTATATGTTAATTTTCCATCAAGGTCTCATTGACATTTGTCCCCACCTCCTCCACAAAATCAGAGGGTAAAACTCAGCAAACCTCTTTCTCAGTAAAATGAGGCAAATTTCACCTACTTCACAAAATTTTGCGCTGAATATAGAAATGTTAATAATGATTATTCCCAGAAATAATAGTGAGTGTATTTATTATTAGAGTTGCAGTCCATATTTCTTATTAATCTAAGGCATATAAATTATATAATATATAAATAGTGAATGATATAAAGAAGTTGTGTACCTAAACTATAACTGTATTAAATGATCTATTGTATATTCATTCTTGATAATGTTACAATAATGATATTACAACAATTATTACAAGAAGGATGCATTACAATAGATGTTGACATGGCTAATTCAGTTTCCCAACCATCTATTAAGCACCTACAATATACCAAATAGGCCACAAAAATGAGAAGACTACAAGGAGCTGGAGAGCTCCAGCTGGGTATAGTAATAAGTACCATGAGGGGTGCAGGCCCAGAAGCAGGCTTGAGCAGCTCCTAGGCTGGAGGCTGGGACAAGGGGAGCAGAGGGAAGACACTAGCAAAACGTTGGTGCTCTATGATGAGATTAATCTTGAGACCACGCTAAGTAGGAATCTACCAACTAAAGAAAAGAAGAACGAACAAGTGACCCTTGTAATACAAATAAGTGAGTGATAACTCAAAATACTCATTGACTACCCAGATTTTTTTCAGCTCCTTAGCAGGTTTAATTGACTAAAATTTTATTTTTCCATGTATTATTCGCTTATGTAGTTGGTATAAGGGTGTCACACAGCCTAACACCAAGTCAAAAGGCTCTTTCCACCTGAGCCTAAGCGCACCTTAGCGTGATCTCCACAAATGTAATAATTGAAAGAGCAGCTAGCCAAAGCAGAAATAGCTGCTAAGGGAAAGCAGGAAGCTTTCTTCAGACCAGGCCATGGGAAGTTGCATTTTCTAGCCTCTTTTTCTTCAGTCTCTAACCTAGGTGTCAAGCTGTCATGTCCTGTTAAGAGCGTAATGTGTTCAAGAGAGAAGGGAGGCCCACAGAATGCCCTCCCAAGATAAATGCGTCCCAATTCCACAGATGGAAAAGAACTGGAACCCACAGAGGGTGCTTATTAAACCAACATATCAAAGAAAAACCCAGCAGGGAATACTGATTGAATCAGTTATGATTAGTTCCCATCAGAGCTGATCCTTATTAAAACTATTTTGTTTGGATTCATGGGTTTTGGAGAGGTTGATTTTGAGATAAAAGTGACATCTGTAAAAATTAAAGTACATTTATTGGAGAATGCCGCTGTTCTGAAAAAAGGTGGCACTGTCAGCCTCACCACGTCACCGGAGTTTTCCTGCAACAGTGTGCGTGCAGTCACAGGTGCAAGTTGAGCCAGTTAGAGGAGAAGCTTTCAGAAATGTTGGCTCGGGCGTGTCAGAACCGGTTCTCAGAGAAGACCCACCTTTGTTTTCCTCGTTGGAGGATGATTCCTTGAGAACCGATGGAACTAAAACCATGAAACCTAAGTGTTACCCATCTCACTCAGAACTCGCTCCCTGGGAAACTTTATCTTTTATTTTCAGCATTTGCACATTTGCTTTGATAGACTTGCACCACCATGACCAGAGAGAGAGCCCCACAGTCTTCATTTGTTTATTCCTTGATCAGTGTTATTCCTTAAATCAGTGTTAAATACAGTGTGTTGGCACGCTGCTGTTTAAACGTCCCTTGTCATTGATAAGGCTTCCACCTGCTTCCACTTAGAAAGAAGTGTCCCTACAACATCCCTTAGGACTTTTAAAATAGTCAACTTACACATAGATACACACAATCTATTATTTCTTTTCATCTTCCTCGCTGAATTTTCTTCACAATTCGTCCTCTTTCCAACTCTTTTCCACCCCTGGGAGTCCTTTCTACTGTCTGTCACCAAACTTTGGCAAAGGGATTTTCAGTTATCCAATCCTCAAGTGGGTGACTAGATTGTTCTAATGCAGTTTGAAGATATATACTAATACAGTACAAGGAAATCAGAAACAAACTTTTGAAACATTGAATAAAATATGTATTTGGACAATAGTTTAACTCACTGTACCAGCAAGTTAATCTCTGTTGTGTGAAAAATAATTGCAATTATATATTAATCTCTTTCTTTGATTAAATTCATTTATTGGTACATTGTAGGTATACAAAACAATTACATTTCTCATTGGGAATTGTACCTTTACATGATGCATCTTGGTTCTTATTTTTTCCCCATTCCTAGCCCTCCCTTCACCCCCTCCACCCTTCCCTGTTTACAAAGACTTTATTTCCATTTTTTCCATTTCTCATCATTTTTCCTTTCCCTTCTTTCCTTTCCCCTGCCCCTCCCACTACCCCTACCCCTTTGGACCTTTTCTTCCTATTTTACATTATCGATTATTCATTCTAATCATTGGTGCATTTTAGGTATACAATATAATGACATTCATCATTGGAAATTTGCACCTTTACATAGTCTCTCTTGGTTCTTATTTTTCACCCTTGCCCAGCCCTCCCTTCAACCCCTCCATTCCTCCCTATTTACAAAGATTTTGTTCCTATTTTTCCATTTTCTCATATTAATTCCATTCCCTTCTATCCTTTCCCCTAGCCCTCCCACTTCCTTCCCCTTTGCCCCCTTTCTTTCTATTTCATATTACCTATTATACATTTAGTCCTTATTTACACTTTCAGTTTCTCACACCAGAGAAACTATTTGGTATTTATACATGTGTGTCCTATTTATTTCACTTAAGAGTATCACCTCAATGTGCATCCACTTAGCTATAAATGTCTCTAATTTCTCATTTTTTATGGCTGAGTAGTACTCCATTTTATAAAGAAACCACATTGTCTTTATCCAGTCTCCAGCATTTGGGGTGTTTCTAAGTTTTAGCTATCACAAACCGTGCTGCTATGAACATGGGTGCACATATATCACTGTGGTATGATTCTTTTAATTCTTTGGGGAAGATCCCCAGCAGTGGAATAGTGGGGTCAAATGGAACTTCCAGTCCTAGTTATTTGAGGTATCTCCATACTGATTTCCACAGTGATTGCACCAGTCTACACTCCCACCAGCAGTAGAGCAGGGTTCCTCTTTCCCCCACAGCCCCACCAGCATTTGTTATTGGTGGATTTCATGATAGCAGCCATTCTTTCTGGGGTGAGGTGGAATCTCAGCATTGTTTTCATTTGCATCTCTCGAATGACCAGTGATGTTGAACATTTTTTCATATGTTTATGTGCTATTTCTACTTCTTTGTCTGAGAAATGTCTGTTCATTTCAGATGCCCATTTTCAGATTGGGTCTTTAAATTTGGGAGGTCTGATCTTTTTAGGTTCTTCATAGATTCGAGATAGTAGACCTTTGTCTGAGGAACAGCAGGTGAAGATTTTTTCCCACATTGTGGGTTGTCTCTTCACACTGCTGGTGGTTTCTCTTGCTGTGCAGAAGCCTTTTAATAAGAAGACATCCCACTTGTTGATTGTTTGTGCTAGTTCACGGGCAACTGAGGTTTGTTCATAAAATCTTTTCCTACACCAATGTCTTCAAGGGTTCTACCTAACCATGTTCCAACTGGTTCAGAGTTTCTATTTTAATATTTAGATCTTTAATCCATTTTTATTTTACTTTAGTGCATGGTGAGAGATACAGGTCTAGTTTTAATCTTTGGCAAGTTGAAGCCCAATTTTTCCAGCACCATTTCTTAAAGAGGCTATCTTTCCTCCAGTGAGGGTGTTTGGCTCCTTTATCGAAGATGAGATGGCTGAGTGTGTCTGGCATTGTTTCTGCATCTTCTAATCTGTTCCACTGGTCCTGAGGTCTGTTTCTTTGCCAGTCCCATACTGTTTTTATCACAGTAGCTTTGTAGTAGAGTTGCAGGTTGGGGATTGTAATACCTCCTGCCATGTCTCTGTTACCTAGAATTGCTTTTGCTATTCTGGGTCTCTTCTTGTTCCAAATGAATTTTTGGATTGTTTTCTCAAGGTCCATGAAGTATGCTGCTGGGATCTCAATTGGAATTGCATTAAATCTATATAGCAGTTTGGAAGTATGGCCATTTTCACTATATTAATCCTTCCTACCCAGGAGCAGGGGATGTCTGTCCATTTTCTGCTATCATCTTCAATCTCTCTTTTCAGAGTGCCATAGTTTTCAGAGAAGAGGTCTCTGATTTCTTTCATTAGGATGATTCCTAGGTATTTCAGTTTTTTGGATGCTATTGTGAAAGGAATTATTTGCCCTATTTCTCTCTCAGTGAGTCTGTCATTTGTTTAGAGGAAAGCTATTGATTTTTGTGTGTTGACCTTGTGACCAGCTACTTGACTGAATTTGGTTATTAAGTCTAGAAGACTTTTGGTGGAGTTCTTGGGGTCTTCTATATAGAGTATCATGTCATCTGCAAATAATGACAATTTGACTTCTTCATTACCTATCTTTATTCCTTTATTTCTTTCTCTTGTCTAATTGTCATGGCTAATGTTTTCAAAACTATATTGAACAAGAGAGGTGATAGTGGACATCCTTGTCTTGTTCCTGATTTTAGTGTGAAGGATTTCAGTTTTTGACCATTTAGTGTGATATTGGCTGTTGGTTTTTCATAGATGGCTTCTATCAGTTTGAGGTAGAGACCATCTATTCCTATTTTTTGTAGGGTTTTTATCATAAATGCATGTTGGATTTTGTCAAATGCTTTTTCTGCATCTATGGAAATAATCATATGGTTTTTGTCCTTGGCTCTCTTGATATAGTGTATTACATTGATTGATTTGCATATATTGAACCATCCCTGCATCCCTGGGATGAATCTCACTTGATCAGGGTGTATCATCTTCTTGATGATCTTCTACATTCTGTTTGCCATTATCTTATTAAGGATTTTTGCATCTATGTTCATTAGTGAGATTGGCCTATAGTTCTGTTTTCAGTTGGGTCTTTCTCTGCTTTGGGGATCAAGGTGATGCTTGCTTCCAGCAATGAATTTGGGAGTATTGCTTCCCTTTCAATTTCATTGAAGAGTTTCAACAGTAGTGGCAGCAGTTCCTCTCTAAATGTCTTGTAGAATTCAGCAGTGAAGCCATCAGGGCCCGGGCTTTACTTAGTTGAGAAGTTTTTAATTACATTTTCAATTTCATTGGTTTATATTGGGTGGTTCAGAATTTTTAGATCTTCTTCATTCAACTTTGGTAATTCATTCATATCTAGGAAATTGTCCATTTCTTCTGTGTTGTTCATCTTTTTGGCATATATGTTCTGGAAGTAGGTATTGATGATCCTCTGGATTTCTGCTGGGTCTGTTGTAATTTCACACTTTTCATTCCTAATTGCATGGATTTGGGTCTTTTCTTTCCTTTTTCTGACAAGGTTGGCGAAGGGTTTGTCAATTTTGTTGATTCTTTCGAAGAACCAACTCTTGGCTTCATTGAGTTTTTGTACCATTCTCTTAGTCTCCTTTGCATTGATTTCTCCTCTGATCTTTATAATTTCCTCCCTTGTGTGAGCTTTGGGGTTGTCCTGCTCTTCTTTTTCTAGAAGCTTGAGGTGCAGCATCAGGTTGTTTAATTGAGCTCGTTCTGTTTTCCTAATATGCATATTCACTGCTATGAATTTCCCTCATAGGACTGCTTTCATTGTTTCCCATAGATTCCGATATGTTGTATTGTCATTGTCATTTAATTGAAGGAACTGTCTGATTTCTTCTTTAATTTCCTCTGTGACCCATTGGTTATTCAGAAATGTGTTGTTCAATTTCCACGTGTTTATGAAATTTTTCCAGTTTCTTTTGCTATGGATCTCCAATTTCATTGCACTATGGTCTGATAATATACAGGGTATAACTTCAATTCCTTTGCACTTACTTAAACATGTTCTATGTGTGAGTATGTGGTCTGTTTTGGAGAATGACCCATGTGCAGCTGAGAAGAATATGTATTCTGATTTTGTGGGATGGAAGACTCTGTAAACATCTGTTAAGTTCATTTGTTCAAGAGTTTGATTGCGTTCTAGTATTTCATTACTTATTTTTAGTCTAGTTAATCTATCTATTTGTTTCAGTGGGGTGGTGTGGTCCCCCACTACCATTGTATTAGTGCATATATGACTTTGCATGTCCGTTAGTATTTGTTTTATATAGTTGGGCACACTAGTGTTTGGTGCATAGATATTTATGATTGTCATGTCTTCCTCTTGGATTCTTCCCTTTACAAGGATGTAGTGTCCTTCTTTGTCTCTCTTAATCAGTGTTGGTTTGAAATCTACTTGATCTGCCAAGAGGATAGCTACTCCTGCTTTTTTTCGGGTTCCTGTCACATGGAGTATTGTTTTCCACCCTTTAACTTTCAGTCTGTGAGTTTCATTTTGAATTAAGTGTGTTTCTTGTATGCAGCATATTGTTGGATTTTGCTTCTTGACCCATTCTGCCAGTCTATTTCTTTTGATTGGTGAATTGAGACCATTAACATTGATGGTTATAACTGAAACGTATTGACTTGTCATTGCCATGACTTTTTCTTTTTGTTGGGTTCTCCCCCTTTACATTTAATTTCTTGCCATGCCAGATGGGTTCATTGTGCTTTGCTTCCTGGGGTTGTGATCCTCAATGTCTGTTCCTAGGATATTGTGTAAAATTCTTTGGAGTGCTGGTTTGGTATTCACGAAGTTCCTAAGGTGCTCTTTGTCATGAAAATATCTTATTTCTCCATGAATTTTGAAAGATGGTTTTGCAGGGTACATCAATCTGGGTTGGAGGCTGTTTTCTTTTAGGGCTTGGACTATGTCACTCCAAGCTCTTCTTGCCTTGATGGTTTGTGTTGAGAAGTCTGCTGTGATTCTGATGGGCTTTCCTTTGTATGTGATTTGTTTCTTTTCTCTGACTGCTTGGAGAACTTTGTTCTTCTGTTGAATTTCTGGAATCTTAAAAATTATATGCCTATGTGTGGATTTTTTTTGATCCAGGCTATTTGGAGTCCTATATGCCTCACTTATCTGTATGTCAAGCTCTTTTCCCCTACTTGGGAAGTTTTCTGTCATTGCTTCTGTGAAGAGATTTTTTTATGTCATCTGCACTCTCTCCTGTTTCATTGACTCCAATCAGTCTTATGTTATTCTTCTTTGCATCATCTAGCATCTGCTGGATTGATTTCTCATGTTCCCTTATAATTATGAAGCAATTTTTCTTTTCCTGGTCACTAATTGCAATCTTATCTTCTATATCTGAAATTCTGTCCTCACACTGTTTCATTCTGCTGTGTAGACTTTCAGTGGAGTTTTTCATGTCCTGGAAATCTATTTGCATCTGTTTTATGGATTCCATTTGTTTCCTATGTTGGGATTCCATCATGTTCCTGAGCTCCTGTCTAGATTTATTAATCATGTCTTGCACTAGGGGCACAATTTCTTCTGTTATCTGAGAAATTATTTCTGATTTCATTTTTTCCAGATCCCCTTTTGTTGCCAGTTCAGTGGGTCCAAGTTGTTGAGTATCAGAGAGTTCCATCTCATTTCCCTTTGGGGTTGCTGTAGGTGATCTGGAAGTCTGGTTTTGAGACTTATTTATGTGTTTTCTCATTTCAACTGGGGTGAGGGCTGTTGGCTCTTGCACGGATTACCTCCTCTGAGCTGGGCGAGGTGGGACAGGGCCCAGGAGCAGTGGTAGGGATGGTGACCCAAAAGCCCCTTCCTGTGGGCTGGGAGCAGCGGGAGGGATGGTGGTCAGGAAGCCCCTTCCTCTCGTCCAGGAATAGTGGGATGGCAGCTCAGCAGCCCCTACCTCTGGGCCAGGAGCGGTGGGAGGGATGGTGGCCCAGAAGCCCCTTCCTCTGGGCCAGGAGCATTGGGACAGAAGGTGGCCCAAAAGCCCTTTCCTCTGGGCTGGGAGCAGCTGGAGGGATGGTGGCTGGGAAGCCCCTTCCTCTGGACCAGGAGCAGTGGGACGGCGGCTCAGGAGCCTCTACCTCTGGGCCGGAAGCAGTGGGACTCAGTACTGTGTTCTGTTGGTCCAGTGTCCTCTGCATCTTTGCAGTGTGGAACCAGGTGGCTGTACAGAGGAGCAGGCCTGGGGGTCCAGTGGATTGTTGCCTGGGTTGTGGGCTGATTCTGAGTGTTCCACATGACTCGGGACCTCGGTAGGGCACGCGCAGACCTGCCTGTCTGCAACGGGCTGATTCGATGTCTTCTGCGACTCAGGACCTCTATTAATCTCTTAACTAGTCAGGATCTTGAATGGAGCTCTTCCTAAAATAAGCCATGGATTTGGATGAGGAATAAGGTTTTGGTGGGAAAAGAGCAGTCAGGACTGAAGTGCCAGGAGGTAAAATTCATAATACTGGTCACTGTGCACTTGAGCGAGCGACATTTATATTTGATCTTTGTATACTCATCTAAAGTGGTGCCACCATCTTTTTTGGGTAGACACCAGTGGCTTGGTTTGAGTGCAGTATTTAAATTAGTGTAGGACTCTCAGAATAAGGGTGAAACAATCAGAAATAAGAAAAAATAAGGAAGAAAACAATATTAGAAAAAATAAGACAACATGCCATGCTTGGAGATTATATCTCCAGTCTCTATCACACTGAACCTTAATACCATTTAGCTTTGTTTTCTCCGACATACAGACCTTTGTACTGCATCAAGCAAACATCTGGCCTATATGCCAGTGTCCCTAGGGTCCCACTAAAATGACCTTTAGCAAAAGCAAGCCAAATTTAGAGCAACATGTAGCCTTCCCCCTGGTGAGCACAAAGATAACAAGAGCCTCTGTTTTCAAAGAGAGGTGCCCTAATTAAAGAACTACCTTCCCATTTTCTTGATATTTTATTTTTATCAAGAGAATAAGAGACAAAGTATTCTGTTTTGTCAAGGAGTCCTGCCAAAGATAGAAATGAGCAATTAGTGTTGTTTGTTAAGAATCATTAGACTTACTTCAATTTGCATATATTGAATTCATAATTTAATGCAAGAAGGAATAAATCATTGCCGCAAAAAAAGAATAGAAAATATTTGCCTTTAATCAACCATAGTTTTACAATTCTTTCTACTTGTTGGGATAACTTTGTCTTTCCTTATTAGAAATCCAGGCAGAGAACCCTGGAGAATAAACAAGCTTTATATTTGAGGTAAGATGAACTCTAATGACTACATTCCTTTCACTAACAGTTAATAATAACAATTCTCAAAGGATTGGCCAAGGAGTCTTTAAAATGAAAGATTAGAATCACATACATTTAAATTTATGAATCCTACAATCAAATTAATTATAAAGCCAGATGCCTTAGATCCTCATAAAAGAGATTTGGGTAAGTGTTAACTCATCTACAAAGTATTGTTTCTTAGAGATAGGTTCAGCTGTTTAGCCAAGTGGAGATTTGGTTTCCTTGAAGGAGAATTCCAAAGAAAGGAATGCTGAAACTCTTACTGGGGACACCAAGATACCATTTAGGATAAAGTGCTTTCTGGTTTTCTAATAAGCATCCTTAGATGACTTCTGGTTATGTTGCATTGTCTAGAAATATGTCAGGTGAAACATCCCTGGGTGAAAAGCAGCCTGGGAAATAAAGTTTTTACTGCAATCTCAAAGTAAGGAAGAAGGAAAGGAATTGTGTCAGGCAATTAGCAAAGTCTCCAAGTAGCACAAGTTCAGGAGAACTATGAGAAGAACCTAAAAAAAAACAAAAAAAACTAGCTATTATAATATTTTCATTTAAGCACTACCAAGTGAATTGAGTATATAACACCTAACTCCAATATCTAGACACCACACATGGTTTATTTTCCAGATTTTTGTGAACGGAATCATTTTGTGCCTTTAAGCTGAATCACTGTCTAATGATTTCCTTACAGAACAGCCCAGCCACATCTTGTAGCCATTCACAGAAAAGGTTCATGTTTAGGATTGCAAGATTTCTCCTCACTCAGAAAGCTACCAGTTGATGTATTGAGGATGGTGATTGACAGAACCAATTCAGGAAAGTGGAGAAAAGCGAAAATTATAGATCTGCTGTAACATCTTTGCTTTCCCAGTCAGTTTCTTTTGCCAATAAAGAAGTGGTGGTATTTGAAGAGCTGTCAGATTCCTAAAAATAATAGCTCAGAAGCTAACAGTCTGCCACATAATTACTTTACAAGGAATATTTGTTGAATAAACCTTTTCCCTATTTACCCATATCAGAATGTGCACAGAAGTTGGTTAAAAAGAAGCATTCTTCATCAGTGTAAATCGAGTAGTAAAGGCAGTCAGCATAACTCCTTTCAAATAAAAGCTCTTTTAGGAACCTGGAGGAATTGTTTGCTGTGACCTCTTACCCGGAAGATCTTTCCTTGTCTTTTGTGTGACGTGGAAGATCTTTGGGGGGCATGCATCAATTGTTAATTAATTTACCTGTTGAGTATGAATTGGTTTATGACCCATTTGGCCACCAAGCAAGTTATCAACATTGCAAAATCAATTTAAATCCATTTGAAGTGTTTAAAATCATCTTATAATTTCCTAGATCAGCACATAAATCAGCCTGAAATGAAGGTTAGAGGGGATGAGTCAATGAATCAGTTGACTGAGTGCTGAAACTGACGTTGAGGATGTGCACATAACAGCCCTGCTCTTGGAACTTGTGATTCATCTAGGAAGACGATGTGTGTGCAGGGGGGAGGCATGTGATAATGTTACATCGTGTCTACAACTTGTTGGGTTAATAGAACAGACAACCAATGCTTCGTTTTGCT
Source organism: Heterocephalus glaber (assembly GCF_053883595.1). NCBI lineage: Eukaryota > Metazoa > Chordata > Mammalia > Rodentia > Bathyergidae > Heterocephalus > Heterocephalus glaber. The sequence goes on along the minus strand of NW_028258320.1, from coordinate 8,721,269 downwards.
CAGAATATCAATAAATGTGGGCTTTGCTAAAGTGGAAACAGGGACCAAATATATCCTGTGTGTAACCCAAATTTTGAGATGCCAGTGAGAGGATCCTAGCACTTTGAAGGTCAGACTATGTGCTGCTAGCTTAGATAATCTGTAAGGAATTCACCTGAACCATAGTAGAAAATAATGACAGCTCTTCTTTTTTTTCTTTTTTTTAACATTAGGACATGGGACAAAAGGTGTGTTTGAGCTTCTGTCTGGATGGCGGAGAACTAAAGAGAATTTGTCCTTTAAAGATAGGGTCGCAGATGCCTACTCTGATGTGATGGTTACCTACACTATGACCAGCTCCCTGTACTTCATCACTTTTGGAATGGGTGCCAGCCCTTTCACAAACATAGAGGCTGTGAAAGTCTTCTGCCAGAACATGTGCATCTCTATCCTGTTGAACTACTTCTACATTTTCTCCTTTTTTGGCTCCTGCCTGGTCTTCGCTGGCCAACTAGAACAAAACCGCTATCACAGCATCTTCTGCTGCAAGATCCCCTCTGCAGAGTACCTGGACCGCAAGCCCATGTGGTTCCAGATGGTGATGAGTGACGGACACCAGCAGATGTCCCACCATGAGACAAACCCCTACCAGCACCACTTCATCCAGCACTTCCTCCGGGAGCACTACAATGAGTGGATCACTAACATCTACGTGAAGCCATTTGTCGTCATCCTCTATCTCATTTATGCCTCCTTCTCCTTCATGGGGTGTTTGCAGATCAGTGATGGAGTCAACATCATCAACCTTCTGGCCAGTGATTCTCCGAGTGTTTCCTATGCCATGGTTCAGCAGAAATACTTCAGCAACTACAGCCCTGTGATCGGGTTCTACATCTATGAGCCCCTTGAGTACTGGAACAGCAGTGTCCAGGAGGACCTCCAGAAGCTCTGCAGCGGCTTCACCACAGTGTCCTGGGTCGACCAGTATTACCAGTTCCTGAAAGCCAGTAACATCAGCGCCAGCAACAAGAGTGACTTCATCAGTGTCCTGCAAAGCTCATTTTTAAAAAAGCCAGAGTTCCAGCACTTTCGAAACGATATCATCTTCTCCAAGGCAGGGGATGAAAACAGTATCATTGTTTCCCGCATGTACCTGGTGGCCAGGACCAGCAGAGACAAGCAGAAGGAACGCATAGAAGTGCTGGAAAAGCTGAGGCCCCTGTCACTTTCAAAGAGCATCCGGTTCATTGTGTTCAACCCCTCCTTTGTGTTCATGGACCACTACAGCCTGTCTGTTACCGTGCCTGTGCTGATTGCAGGCTTCGGTGTGCTGCTGGTGTTAATCCTGACGTTTTTCCTAGTGATCCACCCCTTGGGGAACTTCTGGCTCATTCTTAGCGTCACCTCAGTTGAACTGGGTGTTCTGGGTTTAATGACACTATGGAATGTCGACATGGATTGGATTTCTATCTTGTGCCTTATCTACACTTTAAACTTCGCCATTGACCACTGTGCACCCTTGCTTTACACGTTTGTGTTAGCCACTGAGCCCACGCGAACACAATGTATAAAAAGCTCACTGCAAGAGCATGGAACAGCCATTTTGCAGAATATCACTTCTTTTCTTATTGGGTTGTTCCCCCTCCTCTTTGTGCCTTCAAACCTGACCTTCACACTGTTCAAATGCTTGCTGCTTACTGGGGGTTGCACATCTCTGCACTGTTTTGTTATTTTACCTGTGTTCCTAACCTTTTTCCCTCCTTCCAAAAAGCACCACAAGAAAAAGAAACGTGCCAAACGAAAGGAGAGAGAAGAAATTGAATGCATAGAAATTCAAGAGAACCCCGATCATGTCACCACAGTCTGAGGGCAGAGTCCAGCGGATTATTTTTATTTTCCAGTATTGCACACAAAGCAGGAGGAGGAGCTCAGACCTCGGCGGCTTGGGCTGGCCAGGGGTAACAAGGCAAGTCAGACAAGAGCACCCCCGTGACATGCAGTGTCTGCCTCACAGGGGGAAGAGAGAATCAAATGGGGGAATGTCCTTTACAACCTTGTTCTCCATGAAAGATAAATCTCTGGATGTGATCTTAGAGCTCTTCCAAGGAATGGCAAAAGAATCAACTGCTTTTAAAAAGAGAAGCTTAGAAAAGATGGAGAAGACAGTAAAAGTGCTCTCCAAATAGGGAAAGTGACTTAGGAAATGTCCAAATTGCCATGTCACATTCCGTGTTTGCTTTTTGAACGGGTTGGTCAAAAGAAACCTATGCAGTTGGGAAGTACATATTTAATCCCGTCTAAACCAAAGCACTTCCCAATCCATTGTATGCGTACATATATATGTATATATACCATATATACATATGCTCAGACTCTCATGTTCATTGATGTTTGTATGCAGGAAGGTGCCCATTTGCAGACAGGCTGGCCTAGACCAAGAGCGTCCAATCAACTTTAGCCAAATACACACATTCATCGACTGCCATGCACAACTAACCCCCGAGTCTCAGCAGCAGCAAGGTGGCACTCAGCTGTGTGATGAGCGAGGCACATGGAGATGCCATATTGGATTTCACATATCACATTGCCCGTCATTAGAATTCTAGCTTGGGATGCCTTTGCATTTGAAGTACTTACCATACAGGTGATGTTTAAAGTCTCCTCTTAAAGCTACATAGTTGATAGGGCTTTCCATTGACTTTTAATCATTCTCTGTATTTGGAGGGGCTGATGTGGCTACTTGTAGAGAGCTCACGCACCTGCAAATGAGCACTTTACACACATTGTCTGTAAGGGTACACAGTGTGCGTGTGTTTGTGTGTGAGAGAGAGAGTTGGGATATTCCATAATTACAGCTTTCTTATTTTAGCTGGTGAAAATGTACTGCTATGGAATATAATTGACACAGAAGAAAAGAAACATAGCTGGGACTCTTGCCATAGAGCAAAGTGGACCATCGCCACTCATGGCGCACCATCAGTGGCTCCTAGTATAAGGAAAGTGTACTAATATCATTAAGTCTAGTGTGCTTGCACTGATATTAGGAACATGTACCCAGGCCATGATCACTATAGTGTCACCGTAACTGCTGCAGTATCACTTTGTAGCTTCTTGCAACATCATTGTACTTGTCACTTAGGAAGTAAACCCTAGGTGATCACAGCTCTCTACAGATGGCATGATAACTGTAACTGCTGCTGAATTCTTTCTTTTAAAAAGGGTACTGAGGTAAATGTTTCCTTTGGGTTAAACATTTAAACCTTGCAGACAGATTCAGTCTGCTGGGTGCTTGTTTGGATTAATGCTATGCTTATTGTTGAAGAAAAACACTGGGAAATGCCTTTTCCCATGCCTTTATTTCCAGGTAGGACAGAACAAATGTCCAGTGATTATAAAATCTGCTTATTAAGCTCTTTTACCTGAAGAAAGCTGCTTTTCCCCACCAATTTTGATTATACATTTTAATTGAATTACCTAAAACAAAACTCATGGACTCAGAGAGGTTCTAAAAGGAGATATAAAACCTTTCTGTCCTTATTACAATCTTTGGAGGTGGAGTAGATAGGCTTAACAAATGTTTTCAATGTACTTTTAACAACAAAGAGTTTGTAAGAACATGAAAGGAAGAGGGAACATATTCTAAATATGTATTCTGAAAAACCTTTGAGTAAAACATTTATTTATTGAATGAAGTTTGTTTTGTCCTACCTTAAAGTTATTGAGTTTCTAGTAGAAATGATCCATGTATTCAGTACCCTGGGCACAATATCAGTAGATGTGAGGTTGGAAAAGAATTACCCATAGCCATAGATCTATTGTTCTCACTGTGTTTGTGAAGTTTGTGTCCAGAGAAGCCTAGCCTTTACCTCATGAACTGCTCTGCTAGGATGGACCAGTGGACCTCCAGGTCATGATCTTGCATTTGAGGTGGAAGTTTCTGAATTGGGGTTTTGGGTTTTAGAGTTGGGAGGTGGTCCTCTTTCACAGACTACCTATCATTTGTGAATATTTTGGGTACCTCTTTCAATAGATGGAAGGTACTAAGCTTCAAAGTTCTGCATTTCTTTCCATGGTGTGCACATCCCATACACTCATCTGTTTTTAAGTCTGTCAGTTTTGATGGGTTTTTTTTCTTGATTACCATAAACCATTCCAGACGCGAAGAAGTTGGCAGGATGATTTATGAGAAACTCACCACCAAATGCAGATGGGACAGTGGTGTATCCTGCCAAACCTGCAGGGCAGCTCTATGATCATGTTTGTGTCCAGACTGTCTCTGTTTGGATGGCAAAAGTCTTCTTTTTAGGTGTCTTCAAGGATCAAAGTATCTAAGATAAATAAGATTTTCTCACTGTTCAACTGACTAGAGAGGTGGCAGTTTGGAAGGGACATTATCTTTTCCAGAACATCATGGTACTCTTTAGTGATCTGTAGCAATAACTTACTGAAATGGAACTCTTTGTTCTGGAAGAGTTAATACACCACCCCAAATGCCTTAACTAAGTCCTAGGAAGTAATTGAAGCCCCGAAGAATCTAAATGAGCATTATCTAACTTCCCAATTTCATTATGAAACAGATATTTCCAAGAATCCCATCTGCTGAGTGCCAATATGAACCCTAAAATATGAGATCATGGTTTTCAGGTGGCCCCCAACCTCAGCATTGTTTGCTAGCTTGTGTGTACCTCCCTCTAGTTTTTCAAGATTCCTCTTATTGTTTTTTTTCCACTTGTGAACTACTGATGGTGTTCAAATTAGGAACATGTCCACTATCAACAGATCACTAATCAAACCCAAAAGAGAAGAAATCTGTGGGAAATATCTCAGCGTTGTGGAATATTTTAATTGAAAGTGTTTTTCCCTTAAAGAGAGAAATTTTTAAAGTTTGCAAAAAAATCACACCTTTTTGGTATTTGAACTGGAGTGTGAATTTGTGTCCCCTCCCCCATCAGAATTTAAACTGGGAATAGGATGTACAATATAACCTCAACTGTCCAGGTTCATGACATTCTTAAAGTTTCAAAGAGGCACACATCTAAATTACAGAAAGAGATTTGGCTGTCAGGTAGATTTCTAACTTCAATGGTTAAAGGCAATCATAGACTGACTTACACCATGCTGAACTCCTTTTAATGAAGGGCACCATTGGATGAGAATTCTCACAGTGACCCTGAGCCACTTGGAAGGCCATATATGAATATTCGGTGGTGAAATTCTTCTCATCTGTTATGTGAGCTCCTCTCTCCCATTCATTCCTATTTATTTCCACAGAAATACATCCATTCATAGGTTTTAACTTGGGATAGAAAAGGAAGAATTACAATCTGTGAAGCCCCTCTGATGCGGTCATAGCCATCCTTGTCTGTTGGACTCAAATATGAGAGCTTTGTCCATTTGTAATTACCCATACACTTTCACTTTCCCAGAATCAGCTACTCCTTCTAAACTTGTGGGCAACGCTAGAGGTTAACTATTACCATTCAGTACTACACGTATTTTTATAAGTTGACTATAAATTTCATAATTACAGTCACATATTTTTATGACCAAATATTTATAAATGCATGGCACTATGCATGGATTGTTACTAATAGTACATAGATTATTAAAAACACGATTTTTCAGGGTTATTACAACTTTTATTAAAATGTTCACATCACCTATCATAAATGCCTTGTGGCTTTTGGTCTCCATGCCCTAAAGTCCACAGAAAGTTCTATTGTAAGAGAAATAATTTGAAAATTGCCTTCCCTTGTCAACAGCAGCCACTATTCTAGAATGTCCTCTGGAAAACTGCAGGGATCAACTTCAGCTTCCAGGGGAAGGGTCTAGCAGATTTCTCATTAGTCAGTCATTAGACATACTTCCGTATCTTGCATTTGCTAATGTCTCAGTGAACCAGTGGATATTTGAGACTGGAATGTAGATATTTATGTCCTATTAGAGAAGTAAATGATTTGCTCAGCATCCTAGCTGAGGAATCTCTCTGCTGATTCTATTTTGTTAGTGTTTGCGTATAGTACTGATAATCCTTGCAAATGTGAACCTGAAACCTTCCATTGATTTCAAAAGAGATTTAGCATTTTCATTGACTTTAAAACAAGTCTTTTTTTGTTAATTATATTGATACATTTAAGGTATACAATATAATGACATTCATCATTGGAAATTTCCACCTTTACATAATCCATCTTGGTTCTTATTTTTTCCCCCTTCCCCTGCCCTCCCTTCAACCCTTCTACCCCTCCCTATCTACAAGACTTTGTTTCCATTTTTTCTTTTTCTCATATTAATTCCATTCCCTTCTTTCTTTTCCCCTACCCCTCCCATTTTCCCTTCCCCTAAAGTTTATGAAACATGTTGACTGACTCAAAACATACTGATGACTGAATTGGTTTTTCCTTGAAATCTCTCCATCCTGAACCTGAAAACAAAACTCAACACCATCCCTGTGCTTCAGTCTTTTATGCCAATGCTTTTAAGCAATGATTGGCAGATCTATTGTTGGGGGTGGGGGGGATACGCTAGTTTTTTTACTGCTTTGCCTTCCAAAGGAATGCAATAATACATTGACCCAAATGAAAGCAGCAAAGCCTCTGTGCCTGAGATCTAGCATGGGAGACACTGTGTAGCAGTGTAGCAGCAGTGACTTATTTTGATTCCTAAAGGACTAAGGTTGAACCACCTTCATGTTTTAGCAAGGATAACAAGAGGTAATGCTCTGCATCTGAAGTGTTGTGGAGTTGAGTTAGATGATATCTAGACTGATATTGTAAGAATATTGAGAGCTGAGTCCACATCTCAGAAACCATGAAGTCTGATAGGACAATTAAGATAACTCTTGGTATTGTGTAGGTTAGGATACAGCACAGAGAATTGGGTGGTATCTCTCAACTATAGATTGTTAAATGCTAAACAGCTGGATTATATGAAAAACTATCCCACTTGAAGATTGTGTTCTCACACTCAAACCCTGACCTGTGCAGGGAAAGTGCTCCTGAATTCCTATGCTTGAATCAAACCCTTGGACCCTTTTGTGAATGGAAATGAGATGCTAAGGACACTCTTTGAAAGGGGGCTCAGAGAAACACTCAGGAAATTATTATGGACTGTGACTGCCAGAATTTCTTGAATTTGGGGAGTTTCTGAGAATAATTGTTTTGATCCGTCTTCTCTACACTCAATGAGGACCTCTCTGTGGCTGATGGAGAAGTCACTTGCTTTTCTTGTGAAATGGAAAACAACTGAAGGAGAGCAATATTTGGGATCTGATGTGTATTGACAGGGGAGATTGTTGGCTTACAGATCACATCTCTCTCCACACTTCTAAAGATTCTGTCAAAATAAAACAGGCTTAGACTATACTGAGAACCTGTATAGATAGATATTTTTAATACAATAAAGTATTTATAAATAAAATCATTACTAATTTTTCACTTTTATAAATTAAAGAAAGCCAGTGCATACTATTTTTCCCAGTTGAATTTTCCCTAAGAAAGTTCTTATGGGTCACACTAATTATGAAGTCTTAAAAATCAGAAGTAAAGTGCAGGAGCCATACAGGTTATGGGTGATGCCTGCTTCAAGTTGTGTGTTTTTATTTAACTGGGTTTTTGCAAGTCACTTGTAACTGTGTTCTAATTTCTTGTCAGCTCATGACATAGCCCAGGATGGCTTCTTTCTGCTCTGCATACAGTTATTGGAGCAACCCCTTATCCACAGGGCTCTGTTAACCCCATGGAGAAATATGAATTTTAATGCTTTGGGAGATGTTATGGAAGAATTTCCTGAGAATAGCTGGGAGAGACTGTCACAGATAAAAAATAAGTGAAGTTTTTTTCACAAATTGTCACATTCCAGCCTGGAGTAGATTTAATTTAGGTTCTTAGTTAGAAGTATGTTGTAGGGGCATTTAAATTATCTGAATGTAAGATGGTCTATAGGCTCTCCCCCTGGAAACTGAAATCATTTCCATCATTACATTCAGTAGGGTCACAGATCACTGGTAGCTATATTGAAAGAACTGCAGGGGGGTGGGGGGAGCAGACTGTCATAGCCTTACCTCTCCCACTACAGTATGTAATATCTATTTTGATGTAGAATCAGGAAACTGTAGCAGCTTTTCTTCCCAAATATAAAAGTGCTAGATGCTGGTAAATTAGACCTTAAGCTCACCAGTGCAAATATTCTGAAGTTTCAGAAGAGTTTAAGCAACAACTTTAATATACTTTCCTGTTAATTATTCATATTTTTCAGCAATAGACTTTTTGCTCGTAATAGGAAATCTGTCACCGCTTGAAAAGGGCAGAGATCTCTCCAAGCTACCTCAAAGGATATTTAAAGACAAAATGGAATCCAATCTTTAAATGGCAATATATTACATCCATAAAGCAGTATTATTTATCACCTCTCCTGATGCCCTTTCACCCAACGGTGCACATTTTATCAGTGAAAAGAAAAAAATCAATTTGTTTAATTTTCTCAGCCCAACAGAAAGAGACAAAGTTACCATTATTTGGCATCTTAAGTTTTCTTCTCCAATGGAAGCCGTTGCTACTATTTTCAGCTAAACCATGGTCTGAAATACAGGTCACTTGAAGTCAGTGAGAAGAAACTAGTGGAAGGAAATCTTCTGCCCACAGAAAAATCATGGGCAGGAGAATAGAAGTTGAGCATTTTTATTTCCTTTTCTTTCTTAAAACAAAAACTTGTTTGTTCTTGATACTGGCTAAACAAAATGCTAATTTCTACAAGGAAATTAAGAAGAATGATAACAAAGACAAAATTATGAGACTTCCATGTCCCAACAAGCTAAACCTCACGGCAGACCACCATTTCCAGAAGGCTTTCCCATAAGAACATTACATTATTTTTTAAATTCTCTATTGCATACAAATTCTTACTGCATACTATTCATGAACACAGCTTCATTTATCACTCCCAAGAGAGTAAAAATAAGCTCATAAACCATTTAAAACTCTCTGTTCTATAATTTTGCACTTTGGGCTCTAAAACCAAAGCTACTGGGTTGTGGAAAGTTTAAAAAAGAATTTTTAACAAAAATGTCTATATCAAAAATTTACTTAAATTCTATTTTGATCTGAAAATATCCTCTCTAAAATAAGGAACTATTTGGATACCCATTTTAGATCTTTTTTTATATTATATACATATTTTATTATATATTTCATATTCTGCTAATACTTTAGATGTTTATCCATAAAACTCTTACTTTTTTACTTAAATTCTTTTATTGGTACATTTTAGGTATACAATACATTTACATTTATCATTGGGTGCTTGTATCTGTACATGATGTATCTTGGTTCTTATTTTTTCCCCATTCCATGTCCTCCCTTCACCCCTCCACCCTTCCCTATTTACAAAGACTTTCTTTCCATTTTTTCCTTTTCTCATAATTTAGATCTTAATGAGCAGCAAAAAATAAAAAGTCATTCCAAAGTTTCCAAATTGCCCAAATTTGGTCCATTATCAAAATTTATCTCTTCCTCATAAGTAAAAAGAAAATATGACAGGTATTTATAACTGTAACATGAATGAATAAATAAATGACTCCTTGTAGATTAGTGCCTGTAAATATACATTTAGTAATTAAATGAATCTCATATACATTCAAGGGAAGTTGTGTTCCAAATATTTCCTTATCTATTATTATTTCCATACTTTGGATACAATGAAATAATATTTTAGCAGAATTCCTCAGGATTGCTTTGCTTAGGAAACCTATGATCCAAAGTCTACAAGTAAAACTCTGAAGAAAAGTAACAACAGACTCTTAGCTACTTGGGAAAATGTTCTCCTATTTACTATAGAGCCAGTACATAAAATTACTTATAGCATTTCTGGCTCCCTGGACCTTTTATAACAGCAACAACAAAAACCTAGTTCCATTAGACTTAATAAGGAACACCTAGTGTATTAAAAACAGTGATAAATTATGCAGCTATTTCACTCTGTGGTTGCTGAGGGACATTGCCATTACCAGTTCTTTCTTGGTCCCAACCTCAGGCACGAGGAGAGCAGGTTGTTCTGAGGTTTGCTGTTGCTCCTTCATTTCCTGTTATTAGTAGCAAATGCCGCACAGAGCACACTAACATGACTCACGCATCTGACCTCAGTGAGAGCTCTGGGCTTCCTAACTTCTGCGGAAAGATTGCTCTAGGATGAGAATTAAACTTCCTAAATATGACATCTCACATATCACAATGTGACATATATAGTCTGTATATTTTTAATCCTTTATTGATTTGCAGGTCCTAAAAATTATATTTTATCTTTCAAAAATTAGAGATATGTGCATTAAAAATAATACTAAGATAACACTTCTCAATTATCTCTGCATGGTTAAGGTAGGACATTATTTTGAAATAAATACAAAAGTGTATTTTCATCCCTAAGAGGTATTTTTAATGATTCCTTAAATTTGTAAATGTCTCTGGAACATGTAAATCAGTAAAATATTACTGAAATACCCCCATTAATCATATTAATTTCAAACTGAAAGCAATTAATAATTTACTGAAATAACCCCCATAATTTGATCAACATGACATCTAAACCACCTTACCAATGGTTCAAATGAATTCATGTAAGCCTCTTGCAATTCATTGTCCTTTCTGATAAGATGAAATGCTACAGCCTAGGACACACTTTATAGTTAACCAAAAGAGAATATGAATTGGGCCCGGGATTTAGCTCAGCGGTTCTGCTGTGTGCCTCGCAAAGCACAAACTCCCAAGTTCAATCCTCGGTACCAAAAAAAAGAATATGAATTGACACAAAAAAAAATGTGTAAGGACCAGGTGATTTTTTAAAAAAGATATAGGCAAGAACATCTTAAAAACTAATGCAAACTTTCAAAAAGGAGACTATAAACATCTGAGCAAAAATGGGGGGGGCGGTTCTTTGGTTTCTGTTTGTTCATTTAGTTTGGCACTTCTTTGTTTATTTTAAACATGTTGGAAGGAGTCAGAAAAATCTTGACATATATAACACTCTAAAAGGCTCTAGTATTTCAAGACTGATTTGCTTAGGATGATTTCTGAAGTTCTCCTCAATTGTCTCGGATGATGTTCATTTACTTAGCAAATACTTAGGGGCACCTCATTTGGTCTCTGTGCTAAACTCTGAAAAACACTACAGTCAGAACTCCTGACTCTGAAGCACATATCATCTGTTGAAGAAATTTCTGCCTGAGGTGGGTGCTCAAGGAAAAGGAGGAAGGAGTCATGAATGGATCCCCTAGGAAGCTTCAGTGAGCTGGCTGCTGCATCTGGGGAAATGGAACATCTGAGAACGAGCAGGTGGTCCAGGAGGAAGGCTGCAGCTCCTGAGACAGCAGGAGCCCAAGGGGAGGAACAGCAGGTGGGAGTGGAAACGAGAATCCATTGTGAATGACACTGTGAAGGATTACAGGTCATAACAGCTTCTGAGGAGAGGTGAATCGTGAGGAAATAGCTCCATTTCTGTATCATTAAAATCAAGGATTCAGAACTTCAGCAGCATCACGTAAATCTGTATCCTCTGTTGCTTAGAGTATAGATCTGATTAGAAGAGCCCATTTATCGCGTGTGTTTGATTCTTCTGATTGTGGAGCCCATCTGTGTTCTGTCACAGATGTCACAGCTATCTGATCACCTCAAGCACACTGACAACCTCAAGGTGCAAGAGGAGAGACTGACATGGATCTGCAGGATCCCAACCCTCCAGGAGCTCAGCTCCAGTGTTACACCCAGACTAATCACCTCTGGTAATGTTATTTCACTAGCAATTCAGAGTATGCCTGCCTAATATGCTAGACATCATCCTCCCTGCCCTGGAGATTGTTTCCAGAAGGAATTGGTTGTAAATAAGTCCTATGTTCCTGTGGGATGATGCATTCTCTTTTATCACAAATCAGGATGAAAGTTGCCTTACAGACCAGTCCAAATGCAAAGCTTACGTGATGAGAAATAACTGCATAGATTTCTCCCCACAAGTCCTTTTCTAAATGCAAATTTTAAGACAATGCATTAATTAAAATGCTGAAAATATTTTTTAAATAATTTGTTTATGATTCATTCGTTCTTCTTTGAAAATCATAGTAAGGTGTAATATATGTATATAGTTTTTAAGGTCAGAGTTAACTCATTTATATACTTCCCTTTTCCTTTTTATAGAGTCTTAGTTATGATAATTGGTGCTCCCCCAAACTAGCAGTCAGGATTAGAATGAAGTTTGGAGGAATACATTTGAACCTTTTGATCTGAAATAAGCCTTTCTTGGTGATGTTGCTTTGAGTTCTAGATAATGTGGGGGTTGGTCGGGGGAGGCCCTGTCAGGGATATGGTCCAAGAACCCATCTGTTCAGAGGTAAGATAAACAAAAGCATCAACCAAGAAACTATAGAAGGCTGTGGCAACAAACAGACTCCAAGAAACACTTTAGATAATCTCAGGATTAATACAGCTGGTGGTTCTCCAAATCTGCTGATATCAGAATGATTTAGAGAGATTTTTGACCTCTCAATCCCCAGAGTGCATATAAGGCCAACTAAATCAGTGGCTCTGGCAGAGGGAGTTAGTCTCAGTATTCTTGCAAGGTCCCCTGGTGATTCCAAGATGCAGATGAATTTGAGAATTAGTGGCTTAGATCACCAAGCCAACAAATGTAACCCAATAACTACTAATAAAACCCTTACAGTGAGTGAAGATTTAAAAGAATCCCAAAACAATAGCATCTATGGCATCTATAATTAGAATACAATGCAGAGCTTATAGAGCACCAAAGGGGATCCCCAATGACAGAGAAGTTATTTCTAGTAGAGTCAAACATGGTGGGAGTTCTTTGCATTCACAGATGCGTCTAAGGTGGGTTAAGACTTTCAGCCTGAGGGTCCCACAGTGGTGACAGCCCAAGCAAAGCCCTAAGAGAGCAAAAGCACTCAATGTGTTCCTGAGTCAATGAACTGAGCTTGAGTGTATGTTACCAGTAGAAAAGCTGAATTTGCACAGCCAGGAAGCTCAGTGTAGGAGTCCATAAATGTGGGCTAAGAATTTGTATTTCATTTGGTGGGCTCAATTATTTTTTAAATTATTATTATGAGACTCAAGATTTAGAAATATCAATCTTCAATTTTACAAGCATTGGATGGATGGAACATCAAAGACCTGAACCAAGAATGTAATTAGGACAGTGTTATCGCCACCAGAAGAAGTTGTGCAATTGTAGATTTTAAGAAGGAAGAAATGAATAAAAGGAATTCTGTGGCACAAAAACCTCTACTCATAATATAATCTGGACACCCAAGACCTTTTGAGTTCTTCTACCATGAAATTTTCAAACTAATATATGTAATAAATTAAATTAGTGTACAGTACCTTACAAATAAGTATTTAAATCCATGGTCTTAGTAGAGTATTACAGTAACCAATTGTTCACACCTCACATGAACTACTTAGAATACTCAGATGTGTATTTTAATAATTATATGTCTGTGGTTTTGACATACAAAGCCACGCATTTTTATTTACAGAGTTACAGTATTGCCACAAAATATCAGGAAATCACTCTGTCTTCATAGAATGATTGATTTGTTTCTCTGCATATTTAGCTTGGGAAAAATGGTTCACTTTATTGATATCATTTAAATACAGTAAATAAAAGATTAAAGAAGAAATTCAATTCAAAGAAGAAAGAAGAAAAATATTAGAAAAATGAAGGTACATCTGACCTTTTGAAAGATTGCTGGGTGGTCAGAGAACTACATATGGTACTTATCTGTATGTATATGTTATAGCTAGAGAATCTACAATAAGATCTCAATCAATCTACAGATCTAAATATTTTGATTAACAAAATTTGTTTGCATTTCAGGGAATTTAGCAATTCAGGTAACACACATGTGTAAACAAGATCACTGTTCTTCCCACAATTAGAGATCTGATTTTCAGTCACCTTTTCAGAGTTTTGTGTAAGTCTCATATCTTTATTCCATACTTATGTATGATATTAGCATATTTAACCATCAGCATTGGTTTATGTTCGATATGTATGTAAAATGTAGTTTCACAATGTATCCTACACCTAAAGCAGCGATAGAATTCAAAAGATGAACTATCTGACCCTATTTAATCCAAACCTTTTCCTATGGAATAATTTTCCTGTCAAATATTTCACATTCATATATATACACTAACATTCACACTTAAATGTAATTCGTATGCTCTTTCAGCCCTCAAAGAACAGCTACAATACATGAGGAAAGAGGGTCCAGATGGCAGATTAAAAGCCATAAGAACAGTTGGATCTTGGAGGCACTGTCATGCCATGTACCCGTGAGTCATGGCTTTCACCGGATAACTTATTGCAAAAATATGTAATTCTCTGTTAATTCATTGGCTCACCAAGTCTTTCATTCCACAAGCATCTTAAACATCCTCTACATGCCACACTTGAGAAGGAGTACAGCAAACTCCAGGGCAGCCGCTACCCACCAAGGGATTCAGAACTAGACTAGTAAGTACAATCACTGTACACGGCTGTAACGAAAGGAAAGAAATGGGTGTCACCAGCAGGCCATGATTCTCAGGGTGAAGCTGGCATCAGACCACCTGGGAGGCTCATCTGGTCACAGGTCACAGACTGCATGGGCCCCTCCAGAGCTTCTGATTCATTAGGTCTGAGATGAGACTTGAAAACTTGCATTTCCAACAAACTCTTGGGTGGTGCTAGTGGGACTGCCCTGGGGAGTCATATTTCACTATGTGAAGAGCAGTGGTGTTCTGAGAGTAACTGGATTAAATCTACCCAGAAGAGGAGGTGAGGACCAGGTCAGCTCCTCATCAACAGGGCTGAAAGACCGCATAAGCTCAGTGTGCAGCAGCATCCTGGCTCCAGAAACAAGGCCCCCTCATTAAGGCTGTGCTGGCCAAGTCCTCCTACAGATGGGACTCATTGGAAGGCTTGCTACACTCTGGGCTGGACCCATAGAACCTCCATTTACAGCAAGTCACCCAAAGGGGTATGCTCATACAGAAAACTTAGGACACATGGAACCAAGGTGTGGAGTAGGACAGAACACATCATTGTTAGACAACTGGTAATGTAGAAAATTTGGCTAAAACACTGAGGTTGCCAGCTAATTTACAGGACATGAGTTAAC
The DNA here is from genome assembly GCF_053883595.1 of Heterocephalus glaber. Taxonomy (NCBI): domain Eukaryota; kingdom Metazoa; phylum Chordata; class Mammalia; order Rodentia; family Bathyergidae; genus Heterocephalus; species Heterocephalus glaber. The sequence goes on along the minus strand of NW_028258320.1, from coordinate 8,706,127 downwards.
TTCCAATATAGATAAATAATGGATAATATTTTCAGTACAAGTAGGTCTTGTGCAATATTTGGGACCTATTTATACTAAAATTATTTGTTGTTTATCTGAAATTCAAATTTTATTGGACCTCCTGTATTCCTATTCCCTGAATCTACCAGCTTGGAAAATGTAGGATGTATGTCAGATGGGAGGAAGAACCAGAAGGAATAAGGCTGAAACAACATTATGTGATGCTAAACAATAAAATATTGTTGTGCACACAGTGAATATCAGTGAGGTTCAAAGGGCTTTGCTAATGTCAGTCCTCCCAAGCCCTGGGATCATCCCTCACAGCCCTCACACTACCACATGCCTGGGCAAAGTTTACAGAGCAAGGTATTTTTGTATTCTGTTTCTTAAAAGAGGACCATCTCACCATTCAGTCAAGTTGACAGCCAGGATTCACCACCACAGACTCCACACATTTATACACTTCAGACTTTACAAAATTTGATCTGCCCCTGCATGTGGGATCACCAGAAGTATCCAATAAAGCACAGAAAGGACACTGATAAACATTTACCTTGGGCCGCAGGTTAATGCTAAGTTCAATCAAACCCCAGAGCATTTGAAGGTCATTTTGTTCCTCTCTCCCCAAGAAGCATTTCTTGAAGTCCAAATGGTTCAATATTGGCAAAATGTAGCCTACTCTTTGAAATAACCTAGATAGGTACAATGAATTTCCTAGTTGCACACTACTGAGTATTCCACTTCCCAAATATATTTGACTGTGGGACATTATGTTCATGGAGGATCTTAAAGGACCAGGGTTCCATAGAGCACACTCTGGGTAATGTCTTGCCAGAGAAGTTTATCTTTGCTATCAAAGTACAAAGGAGTATATGTTAAAATACCAAAGGAAGTGGTATTAATAGGCCAATGTGAAAATCAGTTTTAATTTCCTATACAAAATTGTTCTTTTCTAGATAGTCAACTGATTCACCACCTCACAGGACACTTCATAGAAAAATAACTTAACAGCACGGGTAACTGGATTAAGTGTCTGAGCTTCAATTAAAACAAGACAGAACTGATTTTTCCCATGTGTTCCAGCAGAAATTCAGGGAGTAATAAGTGAGTAGATAGAAACCAAGCTGAACTAGGCCAAAGGAGTGAAATGTGAAGAAAAAAATTGCCAGGTGGCCTGAAAGCTAAATGCACTAGTAGTTTGTTTTATTTTTCACTCTTTGAAAAATTCTGTAGCATTTTGGCATGATTGGAAAATTATGGTTTTAAACAAAACAAAGTTATTTCTTTGAGAACTTTAATAAGGGGGGAAAGGGTAATGGGCCTACATTAAAAATGTATTTTACATGTTGAAAATGGCTGTGAGCAGATCTTTGGTCTCAGCACCACAGGTAAGGAACTATGGTTGCCAGACTAGGTCTATCGAGAAAGAAAAGAAAAGACAAAAAGAAAAAAGAAAGGAAAGGAGAGGAAGAAGGGAAGGGAAGGGAAGGGAAAGGAAGGGAAAGGAAGGGAAGGGGCCTAGTCTAACAAAAGCAATAGTTGGAAATCTCCAAAGTTATTAAAAATCTTCCAGGCCTCCAAATGGCCAAGTTGGTCATACCAAACAAGTTTCGATAAAGAAATGTTGAAACTCAGAGTCACACACAAAATCTGTCTAGAGGTCAAAGATCTCTTACCAAACAAACATTCCAGTAGGTTTACTTTATGTATGATATATAAATTCTTAGAGTTCTTGTTTGTTTTCAATAATAAGAAGTTAAAGCTAAATGTTGCTAAAGAGAATAATTATTGATTGGAAGAAATTTTTCAACAATCAGAAATATGAGCAGTCACTTAAAAACTAGGCAAATAAAAAGAAGAAAGAGAAATAAACTATTTGCTTGAACTGAAATACTGAATTGTGAAACATTGACAAGATCAGAAGTATTAGATGCCTGCTCTTAACCTAACCTAAAAAATGTTCAACATTATTATTTAGTATATGCATGCTATAATGAATATAAATTATTCTAGGAATTTTTGTTGTTGTTATTGCTGTTGTGACTGTTGTTTTTGTTTGTATGAAATGTATTTTGGACAGACTATTAAGGTAGGCCGGCAATGATATCCAATCAATTGAGTAATGTATTAACAATATAGAAGATACAAACTTGAGAGTATAAATCTTTCTGCTTAATATTAAAACAAATTAGTAAATACAAGTACAAAGAGATTCCCAAACTCGTAATTTGACCCAAAGGAAGAAGTACTTGTAAAATACAACAATCAGGCAAGAATCAAGAGAGAAATAAAGGAAAAATCATTTTAAGAAAGGACATCAGAAAAGAATGTGAACAAGAACATTTCCCAGCCTGTTGCCACCTCTACTCCTAAATCACGGCAACAACCGCAGCATATTTCAGAAGGATGGCTTAAAGGAAGGAAGTTATGACCAATTTGGGAAAGAAAAATTCCTTTAGGGATGGAAAGCAAAACAATCTTGCTCCTTCTAACACTAGGTTCAATGGCTTCTCTAGCTAGAAATTTAGCGCTGAAGGGCTTATGAAATCCCAAGCATTATACTGAGTCTAAAATAGGGGTTGGAGAGGTATCAGGGCTTTCTTTCTTTCTTCATTCAATCATCATGGAGCACATGAACTCTGTACCTTAGTTGGGCGAGCCTTTCTTAAAGAACCAATGAAAATATGCATACAGTTATCTCAAGTATGTAAATTATAAAGGCTTTACCCCAGGACAAATGACTAATTTTTATGAAAACATTTTTAATATCATTGTTTATTCATGACCTGATTACACAACTTACATGAATCCCAGGCAAATATTTGAACTAGTTCCAACAAACTAGTGGGCTAGTAGATGTTAATTCTTTTGTTCATCTGTCTTATGTATTTATAAAATATCTATGCTTTACTGATAGCCCTGTGAGGTATAAGTATTCTGGGGATTTGGAGATAAGAGTTCAAAGACAAAGATCAAAATGAAAGCAGAAAGTGTGGAGGTTGGGTAGAAGTATTGAGAAGAAAAAAGAAAGTTGTATACATGAGACCTCCATTTTCTGCAGAAAAGAAGAAAAGTCCAATAAATGTAGAGACGCAATCTCAAGATTAAGATGGGCAATGATATCATCGTCAAACAAATTCAGAAGAGAATGTGTCTACAGATCTGCAAAGTAAAGCTTGTCTTTTCATATCTATAGACTCAAAATTCCTTGATTTTCTCATTTTAAATTGTAGGTTTCTTTATTTTCTCTTAATAGATAATTTTCTGTATTTATTTTATTTGATTACCTTCAGCTCACTATAAAGCCCTGTAGGGGATAGAGAAGATGTATAATGTGAGATCCACCCCCAAGTCGCTTGTAATCTCTATGAAGCTGCTAACACAGGAAACAGGAAAAATGACTGATGATGACTTTCGTGGTTCATACTTGAGAGGTCAGAGAATTGACAGCAGAGAATATTGGCATGAAAGTGAATCCCTTTATGAAGAACACGCCAACTTCAGGAGCCTCAAATAGGGCATGGGATCTAGCAAAGCAAAAGACCCAGCTGTCTCCAGGCAATAGCTAAGGTAGAAGAGTCACAAAGGAGGGGAATCCCTGCCCAATCTGGCCCCCACCTCCTCCTCCACCTCCTTGCTTCGGTCTCCTTCATTCTTTCTTCAACAAGCATGAACCTCTAGGAGATGCTTCTTTTGCTCAGATACTGCGTATAGGTCTTCCTCCCTCACTTCCGTTAGGATTCTTCTTAAATAACAGATAAATATTTGTCAGTGAGTTGGATCACGGCCATCTCATAAAAGTGCAATAAATCTCCTCCCCTCCTTTCCTACTTATCATGGAATCTGTTGACCATCTTCCCCTAATAGATGAAAGTCTATGAAGGCAGAAAAATGTTTCAGCTTTATATGTAACTCCAGTCCCCCAGAAAAGTGCCAGGAACATAATTGGCATTCAATAAATATTGAGGAAGTAAGGAAGGAAAGGAAGAAAGGAAGGAAGGGGAGAGGAAGAGGGATGGGAGGAAGGAAGATTAAAGTGTGGATGCATTTCCTGAAGACCTTGAAGGCAAGTGCTTCAATTGTAAAGTTGATGTCATTAGACGAATCTAATTATTTAGTAAATACTTTTAAGCTAAATTCACTGATCAGTTAGAAAGTTTCCTTGCTTTTTAATTTCTTACCCAGTAATAGTCACATATAACCCCTCAGTCTCTTAAATATTTATCAGTAGATTCACTTTTAACAAAAGCCATGCTTTCCTTGATAGAGCAAGGGCTGTGCTCACTACCAACCTGCCAATGGAAAGAAAAAGAAATGTAAATGAAAAGTGAAAACTCATCATGATAACCACAAATTTAAATGAGTGCAATAGCTATGCTGCTTCTTCTCAGGCTAAGGAAGTGAAGATCTGGCCCAAACCCCGTCCTTACTGGAACATTAGCAGTATGTACGGAGCACAAAAAGGCAGCCTGGCATAAGCATGAAGAAAACACCTCACTGGATACTCAGGAACATTTCCTTCTTCTCCAGAATGAATAATTCCTTGGCATTCTACATGCTGTTTCCAAGTTCATATTAATGATTAACTAGTCTCAAAACAGATGTTTATAATTAAATCACGGGTTATATAAGATGGTTAACTGGTCTAATGGCTGAAAGAATGAAAGAGAAACTGAGTGTTTAAATTCACTGTTGCAAGAAGGGATACAGGAAGCATTTCTTGTACAGATGTAATATTTCTGTATTGTTTTTCTTTCTCATAGAGATTCCTCATCTTCTAAATATTCTCTTGTATGAAACTTGTTTTAGTTTCCTTCACACCAGCAGATTTATTATTCACTTCTATCCCCAGAAATTCTGACTCACATGGTTAGGGAGTGTAGCCTTGCCTGTTCAAATTTCTTACAGTGCTCTTTTTTATGTCTTAGGTTTTTCTTATCAGAATCTCTCCAAGATATCACATAAATTATGTTGATGATGGCTGGGGTTTTAGCTCAGTGGTTCAGGTGCCTACCTCACAAGTGCAAGGTCCCGAGTTCGATCCCTGATACCAAATAAATAAATAAATAAATAAAATTATGTTGATGAGCTAATACTGCATTGTTTGTAGCAGAAAATACATTATTAGTTATACCACATGGGGTTCAGCATGCACAATATTCTCTGCAATTATTGTAGATGACGTTGTTTGCAAGTCATAACTTCTATGTCCACCAATGTTTTAATTTCGGCCTCACTTTCAGTTGAAATTTCTACTAATATTTTTATCTACTTGAATCTTGAAGTTGAAGTAAGCTGATTAGATCCCATTTTTTCACACACATTATATTGTCCGACATAAAGAATTTATTTATGAAGTAAATATTATAAATTAAAATCAAATTTTCTTATGTCTGCCTCTAAATCCAAAACTGGCAGAGGGGGTACAAATAAAACTAAGTGAATTTCTGTCTGAGAACCCTCCCTCTCCTATAATCCCTGAGGTATTCATTCAGGCCTGTCACTTGCTGTTTTATTTCTAACCAAACACTCCCTAGGCAATGTACAGAAGACCACATGGATGACACTCAAGTTCAAATGTCTGCAGAGGGTGAGATTATGCCACTCAATCCTTAGCTTATAAGTCAATCAACTGAAATGTCTCAGAAATGTTTGTGTTTGGATTTGGGTTTGAGACAAGAGCCAATAATATCCTTCAATGTGTTATCCTCAGTCCTCAAGATACTGATACAGAATTACTTATAATTACAGTTTGGTCAAAAACTATTAGAATGAAGCAAACTGGAATGTAGGTGTTAAAGTACCATCCTGTAGAAGAACACGTAAAAGCAATCACTTGTGTGTTTAGTATGTTTGTGCTCAATGTAGCACCATCTTTGTCAGGTGATTACATCACAATTTTCTCATTACCGCTTACCAGATGATAATAAGCAACCCATTAACTGGCTTATAGCCCTTCCGCTTGGATACTGCTGAGGTGGGAGCAGGACAGGTATTTTTAACTGAAAGCCTGAGCTAAAATGGTTTGATGACAGTATGAAATTGGATCTGCACTGCAATGCAATACTGAAAAAAATAGAATGCAATAAAGAACTGTAGCCATCACATGTGATTACTTCAGGCTCTACAGCTTCTCCATTGGTTGTTTAGACACAGAAGCTTTTCTTTTGCATTGCCAAAGGCCATGGTCAGAAAATCAGTATGATACCAGCTTACCTCAGGACGGAAGCTCTAAGAAGCAAGATATTTTTAAAAGCTGTAGAAGTTACCACCAGGCAGAAGCTAGCCAACAGATGAAAAGCTATATTCACAAGACATATATATGGCCAGTGTGCATGGGTTCCTGACAGTCTGGGGAGAAAATAAAATAAGATTTCCAGTTTTCTGCTGATCCAACACCATTTCCCATGGGTTGCACAATATACCAGCACCTAGTTAGCACGGCTGTGGTACAAAACCATTGAAAGAAAAGAAAAATGAGTTATTCTTAAAACATGTAAAAGCAAACTGATTACAAGTAACATTTTTCAGGTGGGGCAATACTAATAAGAATTCTTGTGTCTAGTTTTTCTCCAAAAGATCGTTTGGGATGGATCCAGAAGATTCAAAGATTCTCTAAGCAATCTGGATTTTATATTTTGTCATGCTTCAGCTTGTGGCAGTTTGGAGTCATCATCGACTATTAATACCATTATTTAAACACAAATATTGTCCCTTTCCATTATGAAAAGCTATTATAAACATATACGGATTTATATAAAGTTTGATGACTATATGCTTTTTATATTAGAAAACCATGTGAAAAAAATTAATCTGATGAATGCTGTTAATTATTTTCACCTTTTTTATTAGGTATAAAATGTTCATAAAATTATTCTCTCTATAACTTGCCAAGATTTATCAGCTTGTGTACTTTTTATAATCAGAGGAGTCTGGTTTTCTAATTAAAGTTTTGTCAAAGAAAATGAATTGTGTGGCTGTTTCCTTCCTTGGAGGTGTATTACTAAAATGCCCAAAGTGATGTTCATATTTCTCTCTTCCTCTATGTGGTATGCAAATAAAATTGCATGCAGTCTACATGCCAGGATGTGAAGCCATTGTAAATCTTATCACTGGGGTAAAAAGGAAAACACAGCTCCCTGAATACCACCTGAACAAGCTAGAACAAGAAAATCCATGTAATTTAAAGCTGATTATATTGGATTATATTGCAATCATGCTTCCTTGAAAGTTGCTCTTTCTATCTACTTCCAAACTGGGGAAAAGTCCTGCATGATATCCTAAGCATTATCAGTCTTTCTCCAAACAAAGTCATAAAATCTCTGCATCTTGAAAGATTTCATTATTCCATTCCAAACCCCAAATGAAAACAAAAATTACTAATACCAGGAATCTAATTGTGGAATCTCAAAACACTAATAGTTGAGGAAATAACAAGAATAAGCTCAAAAACAAAAAGAAATAACAAGCACTAAATTAGCAAGATCATTATCAAATTGCCTATGAAGTGAGTAACTAAAAATGAAAATATTATCAGGCATTAGACTTTTCTTCTCCAAAAAACCCACCTTACCTATCTGTTGGAGCAGTTTGTATGAGATAAATTAGATGAGTGGCAAACAAAAAATAAAACTCCAAAAATATGAACTTCAGGACCATGTATCCTGTGATTTTACTCCTCTGTTCTTGAAAGTTAACCAATTCCCTTACAGTTTCCTATCAAAGTCTTTTGGAAAAGGTGATTGATACTGTAAACCAATAGAGGTAAAGATTAACAGCTGCATTATTCATTTATTCATTACCACTTTCACTGGGATTAGCAAAACTGAGAATTGCCTTTCCCCTCCTTGAAAGAACAAGGGATTATTGCTCTAACTAGAAGATGAAAGTTTAGAGTGAGTCAAGTTTCATCTCCTCCAGAATTTGCAGAATCAGAATTCCTTTTTCTTCTAAAGTCAGTCAATTGTAAGGATTTGCAAGACAGGGGTCATATGTCTTGAACACTCAAAGCTGCATAATTAAATGCACAACAAGGTACCAAGTAAATATTTTGATATGAAAAACCTGAGGTAAATTAGCCGTTATTACTCACCATCCAGGCTTGTAATTTCGGTTACAACGCCTGGGTCTGTATATCTACACATTAGATCTTTCACAACCACCAGCAGCCTCAGCGTGAGTGCTTCTCTAGGTGATACTGGGCTCACCATATCACAGTATTTCAGGATAAATGCAATGTTTAGTGCAGAAACAAGGTAATAAAAATCTGTTGATCCACAGAGACCTCAATAATCTCTGGTAAGGTTGCGATCACAGTTCTGCAAAAATATGAATTTAATAGTAGAGATACAAATTGAGGAGTATCTAATTAATTGCAAAAGAGCACATAAAGACCACACAATTTAAAAATTCAAGATGGGAGAGAAAATGAATATGTAAGCATTATGTCTGATTTCATGAATTCAGATTTCAGGAAACATTTTAGATAATATTACCAAAATCCTACTTGCAAATTCCTTGCGTTCTGCCCTTCCCCATGGTTGGAAGGCTGGTGACAGCACCAAATGAATAGAAATGAATCCTACTGAACAGAGGTGCCGTCTGCCGCCTCCAGAGTCAAAGATGTTTTACATCTTCATTATTGATCCACAGCCACTGGTAAATGAAATGTGCATAACAAAGCAGGTGGTGTTCCTAAATCTCATAAGAGAAAAACATCAAAAAAATATAGGCACAAAGATGTAAGCTTTGAGGAACTCAAATAAATTTTGCCATGAAACACACAATGGAATTTACCAGAATCCCTGATTTGGAGGCAGAGTTAAGAGAAACACACACACATACACACACACACGTGTGCACAATGAAACTAACAGAGCTGAACAAAGATAGAAGAAAGCAAGCTGAGAATGTGTTTGTAATATTTATAAGCCATAAATAGGCCAGTGCTATTTGGGATCACTGGCAGTCTAAACCTGAGAGATGAAAATGGTTTTTATATACCACCAAAATGGAGAGGGTGGGCCACTTCCAATTTCAGAAGCTCATAGGAAGAATTGGAAGGCTCCATAGTGAGAGAAAAGGTTGGAGTATACATACAGAAATAGACTCTGGCTCAAGGGAAGTGGAGCAGTGATCCAGGTAGCAGTGCAGGTCGGGAGGGACAACCGATCAGAGCCCTGAGCACAGGATATACACTGCCTGCTAACTCTGTTGTTCCTTCTCCTGCTGAGAGTGTTGAAAAGGTGTCAATGGCATTTCCAGAGGAGGGAGTGTATGCCAGCACCCACTGCTGTGAGAACCACAGCACATAGAAGCAATGTGATTTGATAAACCAGAGTCTCTCTCTAAACTGCCCACTGTGGAATCCTGAATGTGTGGAGCAGATGAGCCCTGGAGCTGGGGGCCCAGGAGCCTGTCACCCCACCACTTTGCTTCCAAACCCCCAGGCTTCTGGAAAATGTAGAGAACCATTGGCAAATGAAAGAGCAGAGGCTCTAGGTTAGATCAGCCTCCCAGGGGTTGGATGACATCAGCGAGCTTGTCTATGAAGCAAATGAATTGTACCAGTAGCTTCTATGGGCCTTCCTCTCCTCTCTGTTCCTGCCAGAGACGCTTCTGCTAATCTGGCAAGTGAAAACCATTGTACTCTAACTCCGATGGGCTGAACTATGCCGGAAATGGAGACCCTTTTCCTGAGTCACCTTCCCCTCTACACTACACACTGTTCATTTTATTGCCTAGCCCTTCATCCTTTCTATGAACACCCAGCTTCTGCTTGGATGTGCCCTTTCATGGAGGGCTAGCTCCTTTGTGAGTGAATACATTGTCTCCCCACACAGCTGCTACCAGGAGCAACGTCCTTGCAGTGCCCTGTTATGAGCATTCACTCTTTGGCCTAATAAGAATAAAGCCAACTCATCTTTCATGTAGCAGATGCCCAGATATTTGGAGAGAGCTCTCTTGTTTCCCTAAGGACTCTCATCTTAGAGAAAAACACAAGGAAATAAAATTTCCATCCCTCCGACAACTGGTCAGATGATCTGATCTCCAGGCACCCTGTTGTCCTGGTGACTCTGCTTCCCCTGCCACCAGCTACTCTCTGCACACATTTTGGCCACCACGGCACCCAGAGCTTCAGCTGCAGTCTGACTGCTGAGAACCCAGAGGGAACATTCATCACCTCCCTCATGCAGCCTGAGGTTGATCAGCTGTCTCAGCAGCCGCACCTCCCTGCTGGCACAAGCACAGTGTCATTATCACACGAGTAGAGCTTTATTGCTATTCGGCTGCTCTTTGGCTGTCATCTTACTGATGAGACTGTGAGGACCCATTGCTCTGTGATTTATTGATAGGTGCAGAATGGGGAAAGTCCCGGGTGACCATGCCAGAGCTAGCATAATTTCCTGGGAAACCAACACCTACCACAGAGAGAAGCTGTAGCCTGCCAGCTTCCGTGACTCAGACCCTATGTAACATCTTCCAAAAGTCTGATCCAAAAGCAATTCAGGTTGGCCTGCTCTGTCAGCAGTGACACACATTTATTGAGGCAACCAGTGTTTACTGAGTGTCTCCATCTATCCTCACAGACTTGGGGAATTAATGCCTGATGTGAAGAAACCCTTCATCATTTCCAGGCCATGGAAGGGAATGAGCATTACACTAATCCCACCTTCTATTTTATAATATATTTTCAGAATTGCCACACATTTCTTAACAAAGTTCTCCTTAACACAGTGCTGTATGCTTCCCTTCTCATCCTCAGGTAGGTACAGCTGCTACGTACACTGTGATCAATGTTTGAATTTTAAAAAGTATTCATTACAGTAAAGAACACATTGTTATGAATTCCCTTGAAAACCCTCCCTCTTGCTTCAAATACACTATTCCCTCACTATTACCACTTTCAGCAGCAGTTCTGGAAGTCCTCTTTCCTGTGTGTCTTTAGTTGTGCTGTTGTGAATGCCTCAATGTCCTGAATTGATTCAACACATTTACCTTAATTTTAACTTTGGGGAAGAGCCAGAGGTTGCATAGCATCAGGTCTGGTGAATAAGGTGGATGAAGACTCCATGTCTTCATTGTATGAACTGCCTTTCTGACATATGGCACTCACAGCAGCATTCACCATATTTTTGGTCACACCCAGTAAAGACTCACGAAAGAGGACTTCCAGAATTGCTGCAGAAAGTGTCAAGAATGATGGGATGAGTGTGTTCAAAGTGAGGGGGAGGATTTTCAGAAGGTTAATGGCAATGTGTCCTTTACTGTAGTAAATTTTTTAAATGTAAGTATCCACTGTATATTTTCATCCTTCCTCTTATATTGTGCCTGCCACATCTCAAGCAGGCATATTCTGAAGTATTTGTCTTTAGATATCAGAAGCCAAGTTCCATCTCACATGTGAGGAATGTCTTCTTAGAAATGTTGTCCATAGCAGCACTGATTTTCTGAGAGACAGGTGGCAGGCTGTGCTGTGTGTCCCAGAACTCTGTGCATGTCCTGGCTCTATCCATGCTCCATCCAGTGAGGATGAATACCTGACAAACCGCCCAACACCTCTGTGCTTCTTGTCCTCACAATGAAAGCAGATTTAGTAGTAAATATGCAGACAGAACTCTGTCTTTGTTTAATTCTCCCTTCCCTCTGTTACCTAGAATTCCACCTCTCAGTGCTGTTCAGACAGATGACATGCAGATGTATTTATCACTATCCTCATGACCTGAAGGTCATGGGATGCAGCTCCAGGTGCCTCCTCAAGAGGGCTGCAGAATGTGGGGGAACCTATGAACACAGAAGGCAGCTTCCAGGCAGCATGCATCCCAGGTCCTTGGTGCTGCCTTCCTGAAATGACTTCTAGACTTTCATTCAGTCACCCACACCCACAAGGCATTCATGGAGCACGGACCTCTGGGACGAGTTCTGAGATACGCACTATAGAGATGAGCATCTTACAGTAAGTAGCACATGTGTTAGCAGAGAGAAATCAACACAAGTGTTTTTTTCTGTATATGCTTTTATTGGTACATTTTAGGTATACAATATAATGACATTCATCATTGGAAATTTGCACCTTTACATAATCTCTCTTGGTTCTTATTTTTCCCCCTTCCTCTGCCCTCCCTTCAACCCCTCCATCCCTCCCTATTTACAAAGACTTTGTTTCCTTTTTTTCATTTTCTCATATTAATTCCATTCCCTCCTTTCCTTTCCCCTACCCCTCCCACTTCACCTTCCCCTTTGCCCCTTTTCTTCCTATTTCACATTATCTATTATACCTTTTAGTCCTTATTTACACTTTCAGTTTCTCACACTAGAGAAACCATTCGGTATTTACACATGTGTCCTATTTATTTCACTTAAGAGTATGGCCTCAATGTGCATCCATTTAGCAATAAATGTTTCTAATTTCTTTTTTCATGGCTGAGTAATACTCCATTTTATTTTTTTAAAGCCACATTTTCTTGATCCATTCTCTAGTTGATGGGCATTTGGGCTGTTTCCAAGCTTTAGTTATTACAAATTGTGCTGCTATGAACATGGGTGCACATATATCACTGTAGTATGATTCTTTTAATTCTTTGGGGAAGATACTCAGCAGGGGAATAGCTGGGTCAAATGAGATTTCCAGTCCTAGTTCTTTGAGGTATCTCCATACTGATTTGCACAGTGACTGCACCAGGTGACACTCCCACCAGCAGTGGAGCAGTGTTCCTCTTTCCCCACAGCCCCGCCAGCATTGGTTATTGGTTAATTTCTTGATAGCAGCCATCCTTTCTGGGGTGAGGTGGAATCTCAGCATTGTTTTCATTTGCATTTCTCGAATGACCAGTGATGCTGAACATTTTTTCATGTGTTTATTTGCCATTTCTACTTCTTTGTGTGAGAAATGTCTGTTCATTTCAGATGCCTATTTTTGGATTGAGTCTTTAAATTTGGGAGGTCTGATTTTTTTAAGTTCTTTATAGGTTTGAGATAGTAGGCCTTTGTCTGAGGGATCGTTGGTGAAAATTTGTTCCTGCTTTGTGGGTTGTCTCTTCACACTGCTGGTGGTTTCTCTTGCTGTGCAGAAGCTTTTTAGTAAGAAGAGATCCCACTTATTGATTGTTTGTGCTAGTTCATGGGCAACTGAGGTTTTGTTCATAAAGTCTTTTCCTACACAAATGTCTTCAAGAGTTCTACTTAACTTCTGTTCCAGCCAGTTCAGTGTTTCCGTTTTAATATTTAGATCTCTAAAATCCATTTTGATTTTAGTTTAGTGCATGGTGAGAGATATAGGTCTAGTTTTAGTCTTTGGCAAGTTGAAACCCAATTTCTCCAGCACCATTTATTAAAGAGGCTATCTTTCCTCCAGTGAGGGTGTTTGGCTCCTTTGTCAAAGATGAGATGGCTAAATGCAACACAAGTTTTTTAAATGCTAAATGAAATAGTATGTTATTTGCTTAACTTTGTACAGAGTCAAGAACAGCAGAAAGAAAAGACGCTTAGTTCTACCTGGATAGAGGAAAAAACAAAACAAGAATGACATCCTAGAGCCTTTTGGAATGAGACCATAAATTCTGGGAGGAAAGAGATAGGTCCTGCTTGCTATGGTTCTCCCCAGAGCCTAACAGAGGCTGAGTCAGAGCCTGCAACCTTAAGGAGACTGAAACAGAGAGTTTGTCTACAGCTCCATGCACAGTTACGAGAAAGAGAAAGACCTTGACACAAGACCTCAGGGAAGGCCTGGAAATCCACAAAGTCAGGGTCATCCTCATGGAGCCCTTGTTCCTGACCAGGATAAGTCCCTCACCACCTTGTCCCTTAGTGAGCATGAATTTTAATGTGAAGAAATTGTGTGGACTATGGGTGTGGTAGAATCTAGTGGGCCACTGCCTGTTGCTTTCAGCCAGCACTATTGTCACCTGTCATGCCATCTGCCACCCTTGCCTGGGCCCACTGGTCTCACCCAAGCCATCTCTGAAGAAGGTCTCAGCATATCTTTTCAATCCTCAGAAGAAAAAAAGCTGTTCATATCCTAAGCATTATGAGTTTAGGATCACAGGGATAATTAGAAAGGGAGATTAAGGTGTACCTTTGCTTAAACCTCCACACCACACAGCCAGGGAAGCCCTAAGCCATACACTTTTTTCCCCACATCCCCAGCCAAGGAGCCTCATTCAAATTTTGGCCTCTTCAGGGCTCTGTTGGTCCCTTGATCTTCTTTTGTAGGGAATAATTGTTTGTCTCCATGCCATGTCCTCCATCTCACCTAAGCACAGAGAAGAATTTTCTGTCCACCAACCCTTGCTCACCTGAGAATGCAGTTGGAGGTTATAAATAACGCTTCACTGTTTACTTCACTGTATTTTACTGAATAATACTAAAATTTTGCTTGACAAGATTTTCTGTGTTCGGTGTTTCTCTTTTCCACATTTCCAGTTTTCATTATTTTACATTATGGTAGTATGTCATTCTAAAGTTGAGCTTGGGAATTAAGCACACGGTGTTTGGAATTTGAAATATCTGGATTCATTTCAAATCTTTTATCTGCTGCTCACCTACTTGCGTCTGACATTGGGGAAGACATTTCACCTTCAAATGCCTCTTTATCTCTTAAAAATTGTGAATGCATGGATTCAACAAATACATATTGAAAAATTTCTGTCTTCTACATGTTGGTTCACTTACTCATTCATCATATATTTATCCCATACATTCTTATCATTGCTCTTAGGTTTGTATAAAGTGGTTAATATAAAACTCTTAATATAGAGTTTTATGGGGGGGGTTACTCATTAAGTTTATTGGTACGTTTTAAGTAAACAATACAGTTACATTCATCATTGGAAATTTGTACCTTTACATGATATATCTTTGTTCTTATTTTTCCCCATTCCCCTGCCTCCCTTCAACCCCTCCACCCCTCCTATTTGCAAAGACTTTGTTTCCATTTTTCCTTTTCTCATATTTTTTTCCTTTCCCTTCTTTCCTTTCCCCTACCCCTTTAGACCTTTTCTTCCTATTTCACCTTATCTATTATACATTTTGATCCTTATTTACACTTGCAGTTTCTCACACCAGGGAAACTATTTGGTATTTACTTAATATAGAGTTTTGTAAGTGTTGAGTAAGCAGCCATCATTGTTGCTACTCTAATTTCTTCCATTCTTGAGAAGGGAGATCGGCATGATGATGAATATATTTCTGTTGATCTTTGAACCTGTAATCCATTCTATCAGTTTCCCTTCTGCTTCTTCTCATCTGTTCATCCTAGCCTCAAATTTGAGGAAATCAAGTATATTGTACTTTTTGAGTATTTGAATCTATTAGCTTGTCTCATATTTTCAGAGTTAGGAGATGATCACCTTCATTTAACCTCAATGCCATATTAATTATACCACAGTCTTTCTCTAGTTCCTTGAAGTCATAAGCCACACTTTTGTTATCACTGTCTTAGGAATATGTAGACTTTGAAGTATCCAGTTGATCGAGTTACAAATTAGTTTTATGTCCATCAATAATGAACAAATGACAAATTTTATCAGTTATGATAATAGATAATGATTTTAAAACCTCAAAACTCAGGTTTTATTTCCCTTTCTTCTAACTTAACCTTTCAATGTGGACATGAAGCCAACCCAAATGGTGCTCACAAGAACACAGATTAGCTTTCCCCGTGAATCCAGGGTCAGACGCCAGATCTCTGAGCAAAAGAAATTATTGCCTTCAACCATCAAATCTTGGTGTGGTTGCTGTGCAGTAATGGATTACCAAAGCACCATTGCGTTACAACCTTCAAAGTCATGAAAGGAAGGACACCAGGACTGGCAAAACTCTGAAAGCCATCAAGGAAAGTCTTTTACTCTTCATACATGCTTTTCTAGGCTCAAAGAAGTGGACTGCCCGTGATCAAAGCCAAATAAGACATATGTGACTCTTATTTTTTCCATTATTTATGACCTTTGCTTGGACTGACTCCATTTTTATTTTGTCTCCTCTTTTGTTTTATGGAATAATTTTCACTTATTTGAAATATTTTCCTCCCCGAAATGATTCAGGATTTATTTTGACTCTAGTTAAATATCCATAAAAGGTATGATATACCTGACATGTTTTTTTTGGCTTTTTAAACATTTTCATTTTTGTGAGTACACAGTGATTGCATTCACTGTGGGGAACTGGAGTGTACACAGCAGAGCTTAATTCTTTGCACTTCTCCTTTCCCTTCTCTCCACGCCCCCTCCATCTCTTGAACCTCTTCTCATTTGCAAAAGATCTACCTTCCTGTTTCCTATTGTCAATCTGTTGTTTTGCCCTTGTACTTATTTCTACTTTGCCTGTTCTGTGGTCACCTATATCAGAGTCAAAACTGGCAGAAGAAGGGTTTTGTTTCACATAGTTTTGAGTCAATACTCTTTCACCTTTAAGGTAGAGCTATGAAGCTTAATGTTCCCAAAGGAATTTACCACAAAGGGGAAAGACTTACACCCTGTCCAGGCTAATTTAAATGCTGAGAAAAGCTGACTCACATAGAAGGTCACACCAGGCTAGTGTATTTGTTAAAGTAGAAAAGTAACTGAGACATGTAAAGTCTCTTCTCACTACATCATTGTGCAGGAAATGTAACTTTCTGTAATCTCCTGTAAGGGAAGTAAACCTCTGTTCCAGAACTCCACTTCACCAGGCAATGGAAGCTTAAAGCCAGTCAATTCAGGACCTTCTTCTTGTCATAATGTTTATTTTTGATTCCTGGCATGAGCTTGGTGTTTAAATAGTGCCCGGGCATGAACTGTGACCCAGAGGTTATCAAATCCATTCTGACATCCACAGAGATGTCTCTGTTCCTATTTGGTTTTGACTCCTGAGTTCACATCAATCACTTTAAAGTTGTCCCACAGGTCAAGCCACAAAGCTCTTCAAAGACATTATTCTGAACTAACTTTGTTCTGCTACGAAACATGAGGCCATTCTGCAACTGGAAGTGAAGACTTCAGAAGTGCTGATGTCAAGGACTGGGGAGGCAGGTGGAGGAAAATGTCACTTGATATGTGGCTATTAAAGAACTGAGAGCTCGAGTGTTCGGCGGCCCACTTAGATGGATTTCACAGTTGGGAATCCTAAGTGATGGGGGAACTAGATATAGAGAGGAAACCAGGAAAGAGCTGAACTCTTCCAAGACAGTGAAGACACAGCAGCGGGATGAAGATCAATGATAAAATAGCCAAATACCCCAAGTTTCAAGGGGAGGAGAGGGAGCCCCAGCACACTCTTCTCTGAGCACTCCATTCTTCTGCCCTCCCATGATGCACTCTGAGGAAGAGTGCTACACCTGCAGCAGCCCTCTCCTTGGAGGACCCTGATCCATGCTCTCTTTCACCATGCTCACCTTTACCCAGGATCTGTGTTCCAGATCTAATTAGTCCAGTGCCTCAAAGCTAAGAAGGCTTCTCTCTGACTTGCTGTGAGTACTCTGACACCCTCTTCCCATCTGCATCCGCTCTTCTTGTTATTCCCCTTCGTGGACACATTTTCTATAGTGCATGACTGTAGTTTGATGCTCTATTTACTCTGAAAGGAATAAGCAGAGGTTACAAAGACAGAAATGAATCTTTAAATGATCCTTTCAAAACTTAACACTCTCTCCGTTCCCCTCCCCTTCTAGCCCCTTATCAAATGAAAGATAACTGCCACTTGTCTAGAGATCACAGAGAGCCAACCACCAGCTTCAATGTTTTCAACATTTCACATCATTTCATCTTCACAAACACCCCACAGAACAAATACTAGTCTTATGTCTATTTTCCCAATGATGATTCTGGGGTTCAGAGAGGTAAACACATTTTGCCAGGGTCACTAACCTAGGCAAGGATAGAGCCAGGGCTTGAACAGCCATGTTCTTCTAGCTCATGCTATTATGAGCCTGAATACAGGCCCTTTCTGACTCCCAGGAGTCAAAGGGAATTTGAGTTCATGCTCTTGTGTCTACACGAGACACAAGGGGTCAGTTTTACAGATCTCAGAGGCTGCTAATAATAGGTCACAGGAGGTGACTGGAGTGACTGAAGGCTTGTTGAGAAGGTTATCTGAGAAGCCACTTGATCTTCTGAATGCAAGCAGCCACAGTGATCACTCCACCATATGCCCCAAGATAAGGAGCATCAATCTTCCATGGATTTTCTAATATATTCTCAGGCCAACTGGAAGGTAATGCCTAAAATTAACATCACAGATGAAATCTTCAGAAGAATGTTTTTGTTCTGCCTCTGAAATCATGCTTTCAAAGGAATTGCCCTCCTAGCATTAAGTTCATTGTTATGATAGAAAAGAAAAAGAAATCTAGTTATGATGGCTCTAAAACTTTCCACCTATCTGGTGGCAGTTTTGCTTTCTTAAGCATTTTGATGAGTTAACTTTGCTCTTGTGCCAAAAGACTCTGCCAAGAAGACCTAGCTATTAGTAAAAATCTAAGGCACCATCACACTGTCCTATTTCCTGTTGAATTGACCTTGAAGAATATTAAACTATTGCTCATTTGGAAGGGAGTAGGAGAGAATCCCTTCACCCTCCCAGCTCTGACAGCTCTTCTTAATCAGAGGATCTTCACACCCCGAGAAACCATAGGTGTGAAACCCTCCAGGCAGTGTGTGCTGCTTCAGGATGATGGGGCTGGAAATGGTCTCCTCTAAATAGATTTTCAGAATTCACCCTTTGCCTTGGGAAATGAAGTCATTTCCCCATCACTGAATCTTTAGATTGGACCTGAAAGAAAAGTGAGAAAACTCTTGGATCTATTTTTAAGGAGAATGGGTTTTTATATTTCACCTTCAATTTGATCTTCAAATTACACAAAATTTTTATTACTTACATTTTACAATTACAAAAAGAAAACCAAGAAAAGTGACAATCTTAGTGGCTACAGATATTTTTAAATTTAAAAAGAAAATCAACTAAATATTTTTCACTTAGGATTCTTCAAAGGCCATGGCAATTTCCTCTGTGTGGGATCCTCCACACATGGCAGACATCAACCCCTGTCAGATCCTTTTTGCTTTGTCTCTCAGGATAGTATCATTGACTCCATCCTCACCTTTATCTAGCACATCTTGTCAGTTCCCTGGTCCCTCACACTACTCTGCAGGTATCCTCCACTTAGTCCATGTGTGCTGCTATAAAAGCATTCCACAGACTGGGTGATTTATAAAGAACACTTTACTTCCTAAAGGCTAGAATTCCAAGATCAATGGACATGCTTGTTTTCTGCAATAGATTAGGGTTAGGATTAGGGTTGGCTTTAGGAATCTAGGTTTTTTATTGTTGGGGTTTTTTTAATACTTTTATCCTTAAAGCCTAGCTCAACGACAGGTTCACAGCAGGCACACAATATATTAAATAAATAGATGATTAGATAAGGTAGACTAACATTTATCAAAAATGTTACCTCCAGTTTTTCTCCCTGCTCTTGCCATGTGCAATTGGCAGAATAATAGCCCCTAAAGATGTCCACAGCTTCATCCCCAGGTCCTATGAATATACTGCTATACCACAAAGAGGAATTAACATTGCAGAAGAAAGTAAGGTTAATAATGAGTTGATCTTAAACTAAAGATATTATTCCAGATTATCTGGACCCAATATACTCATAAACACCAGAAGTTAAATGGGGAAGAGGGAGACAGGAGAGGCAGAACAGAGAGATGGCACCATGTGGAGATTTGATGCTCTGTTGCTAGCTTTAAAGAGAGAGGAGAGAGTGGAAGGGAAGCATGAGCCCGGGACTGTAGTCAGCCTCTGGAGCTGGAAAAGGCAGGAAAATGAGTCTTCCCCCAAAGACCGAGAAAGGAATGCATCCTGGGGAAGCCTTGGGTTTAGCCCAGTGAGACCCATTTAGAATGATTAGCCTCCAGAACTACAAGATAATACAATCTTGTTAAGTTTGTGCTAATTTGTTACAACACCCATTGGAACCTCATACAGGCTTCTGACCAGTTTCCATCTTGGCTTGAGTTCTCACTGTGGAGAGATGTTCAAACATCCCTAAGAATGACAACTGCTTATTCATTTAAAACCCCTGACAGAACTGAATTGGGGTCCTCAGAAACCACTGAGTCCAAAGCACTCATTTTGCAGAACAGGAAATCAAGTTGAGAGAGGGTACTTGTCCTGCTCACACATGTGTGGCAATGTAATTCTAATTCTGGTTTCAGTGCCTTCTGTCGCTACTCCACTCCCTATAATCAGAAATGAAGGGCAAGTCATACAAGCCTCACTATCAAGAGTATGTGACTCTGATACTTAAAACAAAACCCCAAACTTCCAGCCTGGACCATCAGGAAGAGGGCTTGAAACCCTCTTTAGCCTTGAGGATGCACACATACTCCAGTGCATGCTTCAGATTTAGTAGCAGACAATCAAGTGCCTCGGGGGACTCCCACAGGACAAACCAGGGTCCACAGGGGTCAACTGAGAAGGGATTGTTTCCAGCAGGAAGAACCAGAACTCCTAAGGAATTCACTAATTAAGCTAATTAAGGAATTTACTACAATCTAGTGCAGGGGAACTTTGAAGTGCCTGTCAGTTGTAAATGCCACCGCTCTGTGGTTCAAGATTTTCCATCCTTTTATGAATGAGACTTATGGAGATATCCAGGTCCTACCTCCATCAGTGTCTCTGGTGTGGACCTGGGAAGTCTAGGTTGGTCCTAGACCCCAAAAGCAGCTCAGAGCCTAGAACTTGCAGGCTGTCCTGGTGCATGAACCAGAGGTATCTTTGGAGCTGTTCGTTGGGTGGAGTGGGGCAGGGAATGACATGGGTGCTGATGGTGGAGAACAGGGTGCCTGTGGGCATCTGGTTGGCAGAGAGATGGGCTAGGGTAGGACTGCTGTTTGTATTGTGTAGCCTCTCTCTCTCTCTCTCTCTCTCTCTCTCTCTCTCTCTCTCTCTCTCTCATGAAACTCCAAGCTTCAGCCACAAGAGGACACGTTCCTCAAACATGAAAAAGACCACTTTTTCTGGTCTTCGTTTTCACTAGATATGACCATATGACTATGATCTGTGATCTGGCCAGGGGGTTGTGAAAAACAAATGACAGGCAGGACTCTCTTCTCCCTGCTCTGTGGCACGTGGAGGTGATGGGAGGAGCTGCAGCAGCTGTCTTGACATTGAAGTGGATGCCACACCTGGAGACTGGCAGAGCCACAGGTGGAAGGAATATAGGTCCCTGATTGCAAAAAAAACATGCGCCAGAGAAATAAACTTATGACTCCTTTGACCCATGTCAATCTGTAGTCTCTACCTTAGATGATAGGAGACCCACAGATACACCTGCTGACTGTCTGCAGGCTTGTACTGTTAATTCAGAATTAAGCAAAATAACACAAACTATAGTACACATTGATACTATGTCATCTAACCTAGCTTCATGAACTTTATTTGGAGCCATGATTCCTTCTGAACATATTATAAAGAATAGAAATACAAATCATTGTTTGGATATTTAAGCAACTGGATAGACCAAATATCTAAATAATAGTGGACCCAGCATAAGAATTTTTCAAATTTTATGCTCCTGATCACAACTTCACTTCTTCCTTCCTTCTAGCAGTAGCTTCATTCTGAGATGGTCGACACAACATTTCCTATCTCAGTCTTTATCATGACAATCAAGCTGTACACTACCAAGACTAAGATTAAATTCAGTCACTAAATGCAATGACATTGATTGAAATGTTACCTTTAGTTGTTTATGGCATCACTTCTAAGAATCTGAATTATATTCATACCATGTGGGAAATTTTGAGAAGATTACCAACAATTTAAATGTCCACCAATACTGAACTGGTTACACAAACCAGGATCCATCCCTACCACTACTAACCATTTGGCAGATAAAAAGAATAAGTAAGCTGTGTGCACAACCATAGATTGACCATCGAACCAATCTATTCATTTTTTAGAAAAGCAAGAATTGCAGAAATATAACTCTTGAGAGAATGACATAAAATTTTTACAATGAATACAATATACAATTATACAAACTAATCCAGTAATATTGATTGCCTTTGTGTGGGGTAAATGGATAGGGAGGTTAGAAGCAGTTGGGAGAATTTTCACTCTAGATCCTGTGTTATCTTTCACAATCTCAGCCATGCGAATATATTATCTTAAAAAATAAATCACACTTAAATTATAAAGGCATTGTGCATTCTTTATGGGAGAGAATTTAATGTGCTTTTCAGCTGTTCCACACTTAGTGTGAAGTACTGAGGGAGTAGGAGGCACATATTTTCCCCTCTCTGTAGATCAAGAGGATCAGGCACCTGGTTCTGCATCAAGATGCAGTAAGATCTCAGGCCCTGGATCCAAACCCAGATCCAACACTTACCAAACAAGTTCTCCATTAAATCTCGCCTTCCTCACCTGTACGATGAGTGATCATAATAGTATCTACATCATACACATAAGATCATTAGAGGCTGAATTCAATAAACAGAAGCCCCAATATGTACCAACAACATACATATACATATACATACTGGATAACAGTCTTTATCACCTCCTGCTGTATTTTAACATGGGCTGAAAAGGATTGGAAATAATACTGAGTTGATATCTTTACTGATACCAACAAATAAAATAAGAACACAAACCATTTGCATTATGTGTTCAACAACACCACTTCATTTTTCTACATTTAGGCCTCATTTTTCTGTACTCCATTGCAGTCAGGTCAGGCCCCATACTTCCAAGCCAGCCAGCAGAGGGAATGGAAGTAGCACTTGAAACGCAGGGCATGGCAGAAACTCTGCCCCTGAGTGTCCATCCTTGGGGCAGCTTGAGGGGTGACCTTTGAACAATGGAGGTAACATAGTGGATAGGAGGAGCCTGACCCGAGACCCTTTGTCCTGAGGCACTGGATTATGACACAAGCAAGCAGTAAAATTTTATTATGTTAAACATTTGGACTAGGGCATTTGGGCTGGAGAGTTTTGCTTGTTTGTACGGTGTTGTTACTGCATCATAGCACACAGAACCAGTTGTAAGAGACCACTGCTTGTCAGGGGCAGTGTATTCATGCCATCACTGAAAATATGGCCATCACTTTATTAGAGTGGGTTTATTCCTGCCTGTCTGTCTGTCTCTCTCTTTCTCTCTGTCTCTCACACACACGCGCGTGCTCGCACACACTCACAGACATCATATACACCTCCTCTTTTCTTTAGTACATTCTCCCATTCTTTTTGTTTCTTTCTTAAATAGCCAGAATATAAAGTTGGGCTGGCTTTTGAGGCACTGAGATTACAGGACAGTCTGTCTCTCTGAATTTCTGGGGCCTTTGTACAGTATGCGATGCCTGCTCCAAATAATTACAAAATCAGCCCTTCTCTCTAGAAAATGGTGCCTGCTCAGAAGCAGGAATAAAGATTACAATACCACATGTACTCATTGTTCTAATTGTTAGGGTGTGACCATGGGAGATTCCCTGTGGTGTAGATAAGGAAATCAGTCCCCTAACTCATGCATATACTTTGTTCTGAGCTGCTTGGATGACCCAGTGCTGCCAAATGTTTAGAAATATTCCCAACCAGCGAGCATTTCCATCGAAGCCCTGAGGTTTTAGGAAAGTCCACACAAATCACCATTATGGGCGAATGGAGAATTACTGAACTGTGCAATTTGACTGGCTCCTTTAATTTAAGGTGCCTTTATTTTAGCCCTGTCAAAGCTCCACATTTATTCCCTACCGTTTTACTGAATGTTTATATTTAAGATAAACAATGCCAACCAAACCAAAATGATTCAGAATGCCAGTGCCATATATTTTCTTTATTGAAAAAGAAGTACTTGAATAACACAGCTGTGGCTTAAAAAGAAAAAAGGGATAAATTATTTTAAATGTGTGGATAAAGAGAAACTGACAGAGATGAAAAGAACTGATCCATCTTGCCCAGTGCGGTCATCAAATATGTCCTTCATATGTCAGATGTCCTGACATCGGACTGGGTTTGAACTAAGGAGTCAAACACAAAGACAGCTTCTGCATATTCTCATAGAGATCACTTACAAATGCTGTACACAAGTTGACTTGACAGATTATGCTTCTAGAATTTTCCCAGATAATATTCAAAATCTACCCATCTACCGGAAGAAATAATGGGTGGTTTCAAGGGCGTGTTTACAATGGTAAACTCGTGAAGAAGCTCAATTACAATCACAGTGAGCACAATGCTCCAGTTACTGTCCCCTTCCCACCATTTAGGATGTTCCTTTCCACCTTGGGTCACGCTTTTTAAATCATTTTAAGAACGGAGGCGTGACCAGTTAATGTATGTTATATACTCAGTATTAACTTCAATATCAACACATCAGTTAACATTGACCATGTATTTCCTCAAGCTTGAGAAATAAAAATGTATTGTATTTGTCATTGTATTTGTCTATTTACACTCATCTCAGTGATGCACTCAGGGATGAAGCCAGGGGCTCGTTTGATTTTTCACAGAACAGCAAGTTCAATGCTTGCTTAGCAAACTTCAGATAGATCCTAAAGTTGAAAGTCCTTTGAGAAGGAAAGAGCATCAAGAGTAGATTCTGAACTCAGCTGAACTCATAACCAGAATGGCTCTAGTGGATTTTGTGCCTCACTGAGTAATCTGTAGACATAGTCTATGCTTCTTAAATGAAACCAATGACCACAAAACATAATTTCCGATTTCCCCATTTCAGAGAACTCCAAAAATAATGAAATTACAGTGGTACCTCAATTCATGAACTTAATTCATCCCACAATTCTGTTTATGCAGGAAAGATGGTCACAGTTGTGTTTGCTACCCGACGCAGAGTTCACAAAAATAAAATTGTGCCAAATGCTTCTGTTTGTGAACCAAGAGTTCATGAACTGAGGTACCACTGTATTACAATATGTCCTTATAAAAATTTTAGATGGGACATAGATCTATTATCCAGGTATACACATGTGTATATAAACGTACATACATACATACACACATACATGTACAGTACATGATACATAAACGGATGGGGGGAGTTCCCTCATAGTCTCCATGGAGACTCCTCCCATGGAGGAGACAGATACATTGTATAGCTGCATATAACAGTATTTGTCATCTTACAATTCAGATCATATGCTTCATGTCAACACCTCCAAATAGATTGAAAAACAAAAGTAACCCTAGCACAATGGGACTGCGCCCCATTGGACTGAGATTGAGGTTTCCTCTCTCTGTGAGAGAGCCCCTCCCATCCCAGCCCTTCTCCGTGTCACCTGCTCCGGGCAGAGGCAGCAGTGTGTCTAGAAGTGAGGCTGGCCCAGCTGGTCCAATCCACTTGCTTCAGATACCCTCCCTCCCTCTCATCCCAAGAGAGCAAACCACACATAGGCAAACCACTTAGTCCTGGCCTCACCCTTCTACTTCTTCTACTTATTTATCCTCCCCTGGGCCTCTGTTTTGTCTTTCTATGCACTGGAAGTCAGGGTTGTGTGTCTTTAGCTTGATCTCCTCACCACTACACCATCCACCTTGTCCACAGTTGCATGACAGCCATCCTGAGGACATGTCAGTGGTTGACGTGTCATCATAGATGACAGTGCAGTCACTCATGCTTCTCTCTGTCAATTACTGCTAAGGAAATGGGAGAGAGGGTTGGGGGAGAAAACAGAATGTCCAGCACTTAGGGTCCTAGAAACACCTCCTGAGTACACCTCTCTCGTTGCTCTTCCTTGACATCCACAACCTCTAGCCCCAAACCCATTGAGATCCTTCTATACTAAGATTCAACCCAAAGGAGCTACTTCTGGTTATCTCTGATTCTGCTGAAAAGTCTCAAGCTCCTTGAGCTTTTCTGGTTTTGTCTAACATTTTGCCACTTTTAATTTTCTCTCATGGGTAGGAATGAGGAGTGATGAGGAAGGGTGCGTATCCTGTGCCACTAACACTGAGATACTCCTGGGAGCCAAGAGGTTGGCTATCTTGGGTCTTCTATCTCTATGTGCAATATCATTCCCATCGTCCCAGTGAGACTGCGTCACTATTTTAATTTGAAAACTTTGAGGAAAAAATTTTCTAAAATTCTTCCTTGTATTTTTTATAGTATCGTTAACCTCTTCAGGGTGAAGTAAAATGTGTATATACTTTCTCTCATTATCACATAAGAGATAAACTTCATTACACAGAAAGTAGTTTTGCCCCAAGAATTCAATCTGCCACTCAAATTATTTGTAAGCTACCTAGGATTTGCTCAGAAAAAATAACTGGAAATGTTACTTTTGGGGGTGTAGCAGTAGAGATTCCCAAATGGCAAATGTACCCTGACTGGCATGAGGATAAGCCAAGGATGGTTGCTGGGAATAGAACTGCCAGAGTTTATTCCAAGACCAGGCTTGCCGCCCACCCCCATTACACCCCAGCCAGGATGGAATTCTGCACAGAGCCGACTGACTCGCCTGAGACTGCCTGAGCCTTTTCATCTCTCCCCAAACAGAAGATGCCTCCTCCCATGGCTGTGGTCATGAGACCCCCAGGACTCCAGTCAGGCATCCTCTGAACTTCGGAAAGATCCTGAAACCTATCTTCTCATTTAGGAAGCAGTTCCAGCAGACTTTCTACTTCTTTCCCCAAGTTTCCACCAGTCCGCCTGAAAGTTCCCCTCAGCACATTAACACATCCACCTACCTTGCTACACGCTTAGTCTCCTTTACCCAGATAACAGTTATGATAGGGAGCAACAGATACTTTACAAAACAGTCTTTTAACCTTTAGGCAATAAAGCAGGTGGGAACGCCCTGAGCCATAACACTTCTGCAGCTCCACCACTAACTTCCTGTGCTATTTAGAAACTCTGGGGCTGCTCTCTGAGCCTTGATATCTCAGTAGATAAAGAGCTGATACCCCATGGCAAGTGGGTGCTTCAGACTTTAAATGACTTCAGTGTTTGATGTTAGCTTGGAGCGCACAGAATGAGCACTTTTAATTCTGGATTACCACAAATTAATTAAAGCAACCAGAAAAAGAAAACAAGATCTACTCCCTTACATCACAATGACCGCTGACTGCCCAGTCTACACGAGGTGGCCAGGCTGGGTGGGGAGGCCTCTCTTTCCTCTCAGTGTCTCAGATCCCAAAGTCAATACTGCCTCTCAGGCTGATGCTCAGCAGGGGGCTGGCTGCCTCCCTCTTCCCTGGCTCATTTCCCTGCACACACTGACTTTCTCTCAGCGGTAAAGCCAAGCTGCCAGATAAGCTCCTTGCTGTCCCTGAGGAGCAGGTCCCCTGTTTGCACACTAAGACACCACAACTTCAGCATGGACTCTTGTCATTTGTTGCTTCCCTTCCTCTCAGTTTAGTGCTCTGATTTCTAAACCATTATTGTTACAATCATGCATTTAGAATTTCACAGGTCCATATCTTATTCGATTGCCAAAAAATATTTTCAGGATTTGTTAATATCTCCCATTTTCAAATAAGCAAACCAAGTCTTCGAGAGATAATTATTTTTCAGAGGCCACACTGTGAAAGTTCAAGAAATGCTTTGTGAACCCTGGTTATATGATGCTACAACCACAATTCTGGCTATGCCATAGTACTGCCACATTTTTAACAGTAACTTCTAAGTTTATCCCTTCCTTAATGATGACAGTGGGCTGAGTGAAGGGCAGGATCACAGCTCTCCACTTGGCAATCTTTCCCCTCTTAATCTGTCCAGAGACATTTCTTTTTTAATCACCTGCAATGAATGATTGCTCATTACATAATTTTATGATCCAGATATATACAGGACACAATTTACTGAATTAGTCCTGGTAATTACAGCTTGTGGGAAGAAAGCCTGTCACATTTGCTTACCTTGACCTATTCAATGAAGTGATAATGTTCATTACTTCCAGCCGCATATCTAAATGTTTCCTATCTCCACACAAGTGTGTCTCAGCCAGAATAAATGACCAGTTAATCAGAGGTGTTTGCATTGCCTTGCAAAAGCTGTAATAAGCTGGCATTTAAATATCCGTGGCTGTTATATAACTGTCCTGCTTCCCGTGATACACTTGAAATAATTGTATAATTATTTATAATTTTTGCATAATTTTGTACTCAGGAAATAATAGGCTTAACATGTCACCTTGAAGGCAATACTTTGACCTTGACAAGGAGCTAGATGGCAAATAGCTGCTCTCCAATATTCTACTCAGTCCTCCTCCCAGCTGTACCCTGGGCAGCTTCACTAAGGAGTGCCTGGCAGGTTCCCCAGTGACCATCCCAACACAGATGGGACAGGGACCAGGGCCTGACAATGGACAGCATCCCCAGGTGACCCATGGTCCACTAGAGAAAAGGGACAGATGGCTCTCAGATCGTCCTCAGAAGACTAAATCTTTAGGTGCCTCATTCCCTACCCTAAAACATGCAAAACATGACCTAGATGTGAAGGAAACCCCAGACTCTGCCTCTAGCAGGCTGTGAGAAGAGTCTGCATACTACAGCACCAGCACTGTTGGGTAAGTCTGGGTTCAATGGGTCCCCTCCTCCCACTTCTTGGCAGGACAGGGAGGACCCTGTTTGCCAATGCAATATTCACTGTTCGGTCATAAGAGCACTGCCCTGAACATAAGCACCCAGAATCTCATTCCATCTCTGTAATGAACTTGTGAACTTGGCCCAGACATGTCCTTCTCTGTGCCTCATCCTCCCTTCTGCACAAGGCATTGGGAAGTTTATCTAGGACAACAGAACTGAGAATAATCTACAAAGAACAAAGCACAGTAGAAACAGAGAGCACCATTATTAAACAAAATCCTTAGACCAGTGACTGGGATCAAATGTGTTTTGCTGTCCCTTTTTTCTTCTTATCTCCGTAACAAAACAGGAGAATAGCAGAACTTTCAGGGGACACCCAGGTCCTCAGTGACTGTGTCACCCAAGGCTGGTGAGTCCCACCCCTTCTCACCTGCTACATGAGCACTATCAAGTTATTTTATATTTCTGAATTTCTGAGCTTCAATTTCCTCTTCTGAAAATGGGGAGATATAGTCACATGTAAATCCCGCTCCATAGTATTGTTTTAAGGATTAAATGAGATAAACCTTTATAAAACTATTTAACAGAAAGCCTGGCACATGAGGAGTGTCTGGTCAATGTTATAAATAGTGCCTCTTAACATCTCTTCCAGTAATGTAAATAGAATCTCCTGGGAATAGAGTTCCAGGCTCAAATAAATTTGGAAGATACTGGTTTAAATAAGCTCTCATGTGCAAACCTCTCAGAACTATCAATACTCATGCACAGGACAACTCTGCCAAATAGAGAGATGGTGTCTAACATTTGCCCAAAGTACCTGAAAATTCACATCCTTTTTGTCCTGTGATAACTGCAGAACTGGTTTACTGGGGGTTGTGCTCAGGAAAATGCCGTTTTTATGAATTGCACATTCATAAACTCTGATGAAACCCCAGCGTGTTATTCCCTTCCCAGTAACAAAGGGAGGTGGGGAGGGAAGAAGGGAGGCCATGTCTGCCCATTGTTGAATTGAATGGTTCATTATGCCTTTCTTTCTCTTTCTACATGTTCGAAAAATTCCGTAAAAGTGTTTGAAAATATAACCAGAAATGATCCAGGAAAATGCATGTATACATACACAAATGGTGTCTCCTAATTCATACAACAAAGTCTAAGGAAAACAACTAATCTCTTGACCCATTGAAGCAAAGGTAAAGTATCTGCTTCCCTCACTAGCTTGGAAATGAAACCCTACCCACACTTTAGCACCAAAAGACGTCACTGGTGATGACAGCGGTCAAGGAGAATCCAGCTGGAGCACCCAGAAACAAATGCTACCCTGGTCATCATCTCAACCTTTTGTATTTTAAAAAATGGAAAGTAAACTGTATTTTTAATTATACTTTTCTTTTAATATGCCTACTAGATGTGGCACCATAGTCAAAATGAACTGAAAGTTTGACAGGAGGAAAATTGAAAGTTGGACACCTACGGGACTAGGTGTGACAGCAGGCTTGGCTTTAACCTCCTGTTCACCCTTCCTCTTAACTGCAGTTGTCTTTGGAGACTGCCAAGGTGTCCAGTGCCAGGGAATCCTAGGATACTGCCTTTGGTCTAGAACCTCTGTAGCTTGCCAAAGTGCTAATTTATTATATTCAAGGAATGATCTCTCCTTGAAATCTCTCAATGAAATCATCAAGCTACTATCAATTTTAGTCTTTTTTAGAAAAATTCTCCCTAACTGCTTTTTTGTTGTTGTTGTTGTTCTGAATGTCATTGTTTTAAACGTACCTCATTATTTTTAATTATACCCAGTTAAAGATACTTGCATATTTTGCATATTTGCATTGGGTATTTTATGCCTTATATTCAGTTTGGTGCATTCACAAGACCCTATCATTGTTCATTTCAGCTTTAGAAAGTTTGCACATGGCTCCTATTCTAACCCTGCCTGTCACCAGGATTTGTGTTCATGCATTAGTCACTTCTGCAAGGAACCTTTTGCAGTCTCCTGGCAGCCCTTCCCATTCGTGTGCTTCATGTTTACAATTCACCCCATCTGGCCAGATGGCAGGCGTTTTGGGTCCTCTAAAGTACCTGTTCCCACTCTCCCTCCAGCCAAGCATCACAACTTTCTTTTTTGCCAAAGAATTACCTCTAAAATTAAGGGAGCCTCTTCTCATTCTGCTTTTGTTTTATAGTTCCCGAAAAAGAAAGAAGAAATGAAAAGCATTCCATTCAGTCATGGGGATGATGGTCTTCCATCTCCTCTTTACAAAACAATGGATTTGGGTTTAGCTGGTTTGGCTATATTTTGTCTGAAGACTTCTAAGAAAGGGAGTTTCAGGAAGAAGCATCAAAGCACTTGCAAGAATTGGATGGTGTATGTGCACATGGACCTATGGTTGGGATTGGACAATAACTTACACAACACTGCAAAGAAGGAGGGTGTGGAGACAGGCTGACCTCCCTTGTTAGGGTGGTCTGCACTGGTTCCCACAATCCCAGTTCAGCACAAAATGAGGTCCTCACTCACCTAAGGTGTGCATAGCAGGATGGGGAAAGTGGATTTCTAGCACTTGCTACTTGGTAACTCTGCCACTATCCTAAACTCAATAATCTAGCTAGTCATTCTAAAATAGTTGACTTCGATATTGCCATTAATTTGCTATTCCTAGTTAATTCCTTTTCTCCTGACAGGGCAAATGGAGTAGAGTTGAGAAGACAAAAAAACTCTTATTTGTGGCCTCACTTCTCTGCATGTGCCTGACAGTGTCCTCTTCACAACCAGCAAGTTTGTTCCTCTCATTGTAGAAAACAAAAACGAGGCTCCAGGAAGTGGCACACATCCAGTAAGTTGATAGGTCCCCAAAGTAAACTCAGACCCCAAACATATTATGCAAATACCTAGAGGTCAGGGAAACACACTAATAGCAGCAGCCTCACTGGTGTTAATGATTCTGTTCACTTGAAAATCATTTACATAGAATGGTAAACTGTCGATTAATATCGATTAATAATTGTGTCAACTTAAATCCGAACAATGCTGAATTAAACCAAAGCCCTAAACTACTAAATATAGAACAAGTGGCTCCCCTTCTTCCTTCTGGTGTTACAACACAACTTTGGGAATCATTTAGGTTTTTCTGACCAGCAAGTCATGGCCTCAGTGCCTCTATGCATGAAAGCTAGAGGGGCCCAGGAGTAAGAGCAGAAGTTGGATACACAGATGTGGTCCCTAATGTGCGGCTAGTCACAATGACTTAACCACTTCCAGAATTCTCTCCAGGCCGTAAAAACAAATATCTTAAAGATGAATTTAAAGAAGCCACACCTGCTTTCTTTTTATATCAACTTTTGCAAGCAAATACATTTTGCCAGATTAGTCTAGAGCAAGCGCTTGCTCTGCTCTGCCCACATGATCCTGGCTCACTGGACCTTCAAAATGTCTGCTTTTTCCCTGCTGCCCCCAGGTGAAATGGGAAACATGAGCTCTCTCACTCACCTGTGCCTTATCCTGCCCCATCTGCTCAATCCCTATTATGTGAGGGTCTCTGACAGTTGTCACCTACATCCGTGAGCTGGCTGCTTCTTGCAGCAGTACATGCCGATCTAGCCCCTGGGTATGACTGCTGACTCCTAGCCCTGCCTAGGCCTCCATCCAACAGGAACAGGAAACAGCTCAGAAGATGTGAGTGGGGTCTTCCATCCCCTTGGGCAAGTCTCCTCCTTGGAGTGGGATCTATTGTCTTCTTGGAGGGCTGGTTTCATCCCCATCCTGAGCAAAGGATCAGTGGCAGAGTGAGGTGGTCCCTTGAATGGCGCCCTACCAAGTCCCATGGGCAACAAGTCCTGCAAGACACTGTCTCTCTCCAATACATTTGTGTAACTTTCACTCCCTATCTTTAGAGACATTGCCAACTTCTCCCCACTCTGGGAGTGTCGAGAGTATCTTGAAGCTTTAAGGCTATTTTCCTCACTGCCAGTCCTTTAAACATTTCACCAGCCTGGGCTTACATGGCTTTGCTTCTACATGGACGGGATGTCAGAATCTAATTCCAGACAGTCTGGATAAACTCCACATGCTTGCTGGCAAATTTGGCTCATTTTTCAAATAGATCCGATGCTTTTTTCTTCTTCTAACAAGTTATATTTTGTTCATTTGGGTGTGTATGGATGTGGGGTAGGTGGGTGTTGGAAGCAGATGCTACTTGCAAAGCAGAAAATACTTAGAACAGTATAACTTTGGATATTAAGGAAAAATATCCTTGGGGAACAAGTTAGCTCCAAGCAGTTGAGCCCTGCTCTTGTAGCTTTGGTGCAGAAATTCTACCTCACCAGACAGAGAAGTCAGTGGGTCCTATGCCCAGAGTGCCCCTGCCAATACCCAATGTCATGCTGTGTCTTTGTCCTGAGGCTGAACACACCAAGGAGCACATCCTGCTCAGACAACACATGTATCGCCAGCACCCAGGGACACTCTTAATGCTCCAGATCCTTGTCTTACACAGCATCAGCTTGGGAGGCTACTGCTCTGGCAACTTCTGATTGTTACTGCACCCAGAGGAAAGAGAGGTATACCACATTGACTTACCCAACCCCAGTGGGCCTGCTACTCACCTTGTCAGACAACATGTTCTGATTCCACGGATCAGAGTAGGGGCCAGTTCTGTACTTCTAACCAACTCTCAGGAGATACACAGGTCCTACAGACTACATTTTGGGTAACAAGGATTTAAATCACTCTAAACACAGCAACATTGTGCATGACGCATGGGTGGGGGTTAAGATCCTGGATAAACTTTCAAATGCAATCTTCTCTGTGTTAGATGTTCTCTAGTCCAGCAATGGGCCAGAAGTGAAGGTAACTGGGAATTTCCATAATTAAGCCCCAAACAGAACCACTGATCTGACCACTATTTCCACAAATAATGGGGGATAATGTGTTCTCCCTTCCGCAGTGTCCACTGACAGACCACTCATCTCCATCCTTGCCTCAGAGCTAAACAGACAAGTCTTCTGACTCCCCCTGGAATGGATCAAACCCCCCTTCTCCTTCTACAGTCCCACCTGTCACCCCCAGCTTCAGCTCCAACAGGCAAGTGTCTTCTAAGGTCAATTCCTGACCTAGTAAATTCCCACGACAGAGCTACAAGTGGCAGTTCCTACAGAACTTCAGAGTGTTGCTCTCCTCCTCATACAACCCAAGGATCTCCCAGACCCGTGGTGCCCAAACATCTTAAGGAACATTCTCCCCCCATCTTTAGAAGAGTTCAGAGCTGTCACCACAAAACCCATGGAATAATTATGTGATCCCCCTAAAAGTGATGAAAATAATAGCCTTCACTTATTTTATGCTTTTAGTGGGCCAGAACCTTCCTAAGAATCTTATCGACTTTACATGAATTATTCACCACACATCCTATTGAAGAAAGAGTGTCTCTATTTCAAAGCTACAATAACAAAACACAGAGAGAGAGCAAATAATTTGCTCATGCAGATGGTAAATGAGAGAATCTGCATTTGAGATCAGGTCCAGCTAATTCCAAAGCTGTGCTTTGAGCGTCTATCCTGTGTCTCCTGTGCTCAAGTATTGTTTAGAAGAAGAATATGTGACCCTCAATGCCCCGAGTAACCCAGCAAGCCTCACTGTTTTGTGTCCAGGGAAAAATTCTGATTCATGAAATTTCCTTTGCTCAAACTAAGAATTGAAACATTCAAAGATCACTGATCACTGCCCTGGACAGTGAGCAAGCTCTGCCATAGAGAACCGTGTGGAAGCTCCACCCTTCTCTCCCCATCTGGAGAATAGAAGCACACACGCCAGTCAATGCCCAGGACCCATCCTGGGGGATTACAATATCCCCCCACAAAGCAAATTTCACAGTATCCACAGGTCCTCATCTACAAATTGGTACAACTAAATCCTCTTGTGATGTGTATGTATTTGACATACTTGGGCCAAAACTCCCAGTTCCTAAAGAGCTGAAAAAACATCATCCCCTTATTTTCACTGCAGACACAGGAGGAGTGTAAAGGTGAGTGAATAAGGGCAGAATCTGGCCTATAAATTCAGCCAGTGTTAAACAAAACCAAAAAACCCACATACAATGTGGAGTGACTGTTTATCCCAATTATGTTTTATGTGACCTATGTCTGTCTATTCCACAGCTCGAAGGCCATGTGAAGAATAAAATCAAAACCAAAGAATCAAAGAAATTGAGAAAGCAGTTTAAATACCAATGCTTTTTTTATGTAACTCTCTGGAATAATACTATTTTCAAAATATAGTCCACACAGTCTTGTAACCTGATGGACACATACAGTGAAAACTGTACATTCTGTTAAAAGAGTCATTCAAGGTCACTGTGGTGACCAAGGGTTCTGCTATGTGTTATATACTGAAGGCTTGAGACTTCAGGCTGAATTGTTACTGACTGCAGGCATGCTTTTACATGTGTTGTCTCACCAAACTCCCCATTGTCCTGATAACTCTTGCCTTGGGCCACCTTTTGATAAGAGTACAGATTATCCACAAGAGTCAAATAGGGATCAACCTAGGTGTCTGCCCACGGATGCATAAAGAAAAATGTGTTCTATAGATGCAAGGGAATATTATGCAGTCATAAAGAAGAATAGTATCCTGTCATTGGCAGCAAGATAGATGGAACCAGAGGACATTACATTAAGTGAATAAATGAGGCATAAAAAGACAAGCACTATGTGCTCTCATATGTAAGTTGAAAAGACAAGTTTACCTGACTGTAGAATAGTGATAACTAGAGGTAGGGACAGGTGGATACAGGGAGGCCAGATCTGATGTGTGCACACATGTATGCACCTCTAAGGATGTACCGCACTGAATTCCATAAATATGCACAACTAAGACACATTACTCAAAAATAAAGAGAGGGAGGGCCTGGTGTGATGCTGCACACTACTAGGGAGGCTGAGGCAGGAAGATTGCAAGTTTAAGGGCAGCCTGAGCAACGTAGTGAGACCCTGTCTTGAAAATAAAAAAGACCGAGATGGTAATTCAGTAGTACGGCACTTCCCTAACATGTGTGAGGCCCTGGATCTGATATCCAGGACCCCCAAAACTTATTAATTAATTAGTTATATCCAAAGTGGTCATCATTTTGACCTTCTGGACAATGAAGTCCAACTCTTCCTCAATAAAATTAATTATTAAATTGAGGCTGACACAGCCTGTGCTAATGCTGTTTCTGTAACACCACACATCATTGCTCTCTCCAGAGGCCCCTGCTCTTCTGGCCACCTTCAGGACAGTTCCTTGTCCAGGTATCCTGGGTCCCCTCACTGTCCTCTCTCTGTATTCTCCTCCCTCCCCTCTCCAAGGCTCACCTTTGTCTTCCTCCCTCTTTTCCACTAGTTTTGTGGAGAAGCATTACCATTCAGGGATGTGTGGTTTATATTGCTAAAGACCATTAAGGGAGACTCGAACAGGACAAATGTTTTGTTCCCACTCCAGTGGTAAATAAGCACAGTGCTGGGTTCTTGAGCAAATTGCATTTTAAGAATCAAATAATTGGGTTCTACTGGGAAATAGATTCCTGTTGCCTCATTCTCCTTGGTAAAAATCAAAATATACTTGGATTTTATTGTGATTTTTGAAATCCAACTTTTCAAGTTCATAGGGTATTTCTACCCTCCATTCCTATTTCTTACTCCATTTACTCATTCATTTATGAGTGGGACAGGCTCTGTTTGAGTGAAGGACCACAGGAGCAAAGATAATTAAAATAAATTGTAAGGCAAGGATCTAGGATTTTACATTCTCGATTTAATCATTCTCCTAAGTTTCCAAATCCAACCTGATGTTTCTTACACCCTTCCTGTGTCAGGCACTGAGGTCATTAGAAGAACTATTACAGCTTGTATCTAGATGTCCCCTCAAAGCCTCATGTGCTCATAAGTGGGGCTTTTGAGAGGTGGCTGGATCACGGGTGTGTGATGCTGGATTAGGGTGTGTGATACTGGGATTAAGGGTGAGTGATAATTAAATTAGTCTAGCATAGTTCTGGGTGTGGATAATGAAGCCCCACCCTGGATGTGGGTGGCACCAATCAATTGGATTGTAGCCTAGAGATTGTCCCTAAAGGGACAGAAAGAAGGCAGGCTGCTGCCTCATGCCTTGCTGTCTCTTGCCTGCTTTGCCATGGACTATTTCTCTGTGATGCTTCTCTGCCATTGCCACCCTGCCTTGGAGCCAGCCAGCTGTGGACTGAAACCTCTACAAACTGTCAACTGAAATAAACCTTTTCTCCTTTAACTTCACGTGTCAGGTATTTTGTCTCAACAATGAGAAAAGTAACTAAGACAAGAACCCAGAGTAGAAGGCACATAGATCCTGCTCAAGGATTTTGCAGTCTTATACACACACATTGTGGGATGGTCCTGGAGTGCAGGGCCCACTCAGGAATCACTCGACAGCCTGGCCTGTGCCAGCCAGCCTTCAATGAATCCTCACACTCCTACTCCTCCTCCTCTCCACCCAGAGGGCGAATTCTCTTGATATGAATCCTGGCACCTCTTGACTCTCAGGGCATTACAAAATATGTGGACCAAACCATGGAGATCATATATTTCAAATCGGTAACAAAAATTAACTAGTTCTCCCTCAAAGCTCCTAGTATTTAAACACTTCTCCCTCCAGGCTAGACTAATCTTTTTCTTCACATGCTTTTTAAAAACTGTGTTAAAGCCCATATTTTAGTAAAACAGTTAATAAAGGGGAGCATATGATCCACCTTTGGGGACTTCTGTACAATGTCAATGTTGAATTTCACCTTGTAGATGAATCTGCCCTAACCTGGCTCAGGTTCCTCCCACGAACACCACTACCCCACTACTTCCTAAGCAGATGACCTTCACTCTTTGCCTCCATGCAACCAAGTGCCAAGAACTCCTACTTCTTAAAATGTTCTAAAACTAGGTTTGCATCTCTCTTTCCATTGTCACACCTTGATTCAGGACCTCATTAGTTCTGCTAGCTCTATAAAGTCCCTGTTTGATCTGACAGCCTCCAAGCCGATCTTGGCCCTTTTGCCCAGCAATCTCCCTCCGCAATGCCACTGGACCAGTCTTTCTAACACTACCAGCCTCACACCTCCTCCTCTGGCTCTGGCACAATGACCATGGCAGCTCCACCTCTGACATCACCACCTGTCCCCAGTAATAATGAAAGCAGCAGCCACCATGGTGACACATGACTTCCATGTGTATCATCCCATCAAAGACTCCCAATGATGACCCTGTGACATGATTGTCACCATCCTGTTTTACAAGTGGGCACAGAGGGCACAGAGGGCAAAGAGCCACTGCAAGCCCAGGCAATCTGATTCTGTGCTTTAAACTCATGTCCCCCTCCATCAGAGGCACTGCGCCCTTTCACATTCTAGAGTTCACACATCTCTGGGATGTCTCTATTTCTCTATTCTAATGACAACTTTGTCTCTTTTCTTCAGGCTTCAATAAGCAGTCCCAAGCCCCAAGCAGAGTTGTTAATTCTTTTTGCTTTAATCATAGAGTATATTTTATAGCATCTATTCATTTCTTGTCTTGAACCAATAACACATGTTAACTCATTCCTCTTCCCTACCCCAACTCTCAAGAAAGCTAAAAGACAGAGGAGCTGAAGGAGCCATCCACAGAGGGCTGAGCCCTGGAGGAGGGGACTCTGCAACCTTCCCATGGAAGGAGGGGGGAGGTCATCAGTGGTATAGTGGCCCCTCTCCCCTTTCTTTTCACTAGGAGTTACCAGGAGGACAGAACAGAGCTGAGGACAAGGCTGAAGTTCCCAGAAGCAGAACAAGACGAGGGGTGGGGAGGACATTGTGCTGACTCTGTTGCTAACAGAGAGCCCTGTGCAAGCCCTGCTCTTCCGACCCAGAGGAAGAACCCATGGACATTGAGCTGAAGGTCCACTGGAACCTCCTATTCACTGCCTTCCCCTTTCATTAGCTTTGAAGGACCAGGATCCACCTCTGAAATCATTTCACATCATTCATATTTGCATCTCTTTAACTACAGACTCCAAAAGGTATCTGTTGGGGTCAGGGGGATGAACAAAAGAAAGAAAGAAGGTCACAAAGAACAAACAAAGAAGCAACATGCACAAGTAGCTATTTTCACTATGCTCATTTCCTAAGCAATTACAGCTAGTAGTGCTCCATTATACACACTATATTAGTAACTAGAACTTAATGAGAAGAATCCACATGGGTAAAATTACCGTCAGTGGGAATTATTTTCGTCCTCAAATTTAGAGATACAAGAGCAGTTTCCAGTTAAGGATTTTAGACAAAGCTGATTTCCCTGGAGGACTTCTCTGCAGAATCATTGCCATTAGAATCTGACCCTCTGTCTGCATGGAGGGAGAAGAGCTGTGAGAACCGGAAGTACCCACCAGATAGCCGTGGCCCAACACAGAGTCCCAGTGGTCACCCACCTAACAAACCTGGAAACTGCATTCTTGACCTATATCAAGAAAGGATGATGATATTGTGATAAAATTAAGTAACACCCTAGTGAACAAACTTTCAAACATTTTTCTTAATATATCATAATATAAAATAATACAATTATTGTATTATTTGGCATGACCGTAGGTTTTAAAGCATAAGAAAAAGAAAGTTCCAGGGATGCTCATCCTAATATATTCCTACTGCTTCCTATAATCTAGCTTCTGTTTGGCCATTAGAATTTCCCAGGAGACCCTGGTTTGAGGAAAAAGAGGAAAAGTGTACAAAGTATAAAACTATAAGGAGAAAAGTGTGGCCACAACCAACTATGAACAGCAGTGAAGAGGCAGAGAAGTGACCAGCTGTGTCCGTGACAAGGCCGTGTCCTCCTCAGACTTCTTGATGGATCTCCAGGACAGCCGAAGACTTCCTTACTGTGGTCACTGTGTGCAGCCTGGATGCAAAGGAAGAAAATACAAGCTGACGTATGTGTGCACATATGTACATATAGACATAGCCATACCCATACATGCATATATCATGTCAACTTGACTTCTGTGAAGACTACATGCATAGGACTTGATTTAGAAATACATCAAAAATAATCCGGAAAGAAAAGACCCTGGGACGGATCAAAAATGTCCTATCCTTCTGTCCTTCTCTGGATGCCCAGCTCCTACCTCTTCGCAAGTAGTTGCAGTGTCCCAAACAAAAGAATCCTTCCATTGTGAGAACTTAATTTGGAGTCATTGCCATGTGGAACAGTACTAAAAATTATGTGGTTGCCCAGAGTGCCAAGGAGGTGAGCTGCACGGGCACCAGAACAACCCCCACACCGGCTGTGCCAAGCCATTACCTGGATTCACACCACAGAGTTGCAGGGGTCATAAAGGACATTGTTCTGAGCTTGAGAAGATAGAATAGAAGTGAACAACAGAAAGAGGGCCTCTATGAGGCCCACTGATGAAAATTAAAGGCCACCGGAAAAGTGAAGAAAATCTCTACAATAAAGGCACACCAGACCACCGTAGTTGGGGGAGCAGCAGTGTGGACCAGAACAGCATGGCTGCAAGCAGATCCCAGCCAGGGCTCCACCCTGACCCCAGAGGCTGGGGCACACTGGCCCAAGCCAAAGGCCTGCCTGGAAAAGAGCTGCACAGCCACACAAGCGACAGTGGTACCTCCACCTGCCTTGCAAGCACAAGGTCCCAAGTTTGATTCCCAGTACCAAAAAAAAAAAAAAAATCAGTGGACCATATATGTGTGGTTCTATTTCTAGATTCTTTGTTTTATTCCATTGATCCTCATTCCTTTCCTTACGCCAAAATTGTCTTGATTACTGTAGTTTTAGAGGAAGTCTTAAAATTAGGTAATAAATATCTTCCAACACTGTTATATTTTTTTCTTTTTACTTTTCCAGGTCCTTTGTACTCCTACATAACCTTTAAATTTCAATATCCAATTCTTCATTTATAGCAAGTATGCATAGACCTGAATTTTTATATATACCTTGTGTTTTTTAATCCTGCTAAATTCAAATACAAGTTCTAGGGGCTCCTAGAGATTTCTTAGTGTTTTCTCAGCAGATGATCATTTCATCTACATATAAAGATTTTAATTCTACCTTC
Source organism: Heterocephalus glaber (assembly GCF_053883595.1). Lineage (NCBI taxonomy): Eukaryota > Metazoa > Chordata > Mammalia > Rodentia > Bathyergidae > Heterocephalus > Heterocephalus glaber. The sequence goes on along the minus strand of NW_028258320.1, from coordinate 8,665,525 downwards.
CAATCCTATGCTATTTGTTTCTTTTTATTGCTAGACTATTTTGATTTGGGCCTGTTTCAAAGTTTAATGGACAGATAAAGAGTAGCATATCTGCCCTTGTTCCCCACCTTAGGGAGAAAGCACTGTATTTTTTCCATTCATATAAGACATTTTTGCTGGAAGTATGTAGTACATGTCTTTTATCTGTTGAGAAGGTTCTGTTCTACTTCTAGTCTCCTGAGAGCTTTTACCATGAACAGCTGTAGAATTTAGTGCAATACTTTTTCTCCAACTAGTGACAGGATCATATGGCTTTTTCCTTTCCTCTGTTAAAATGATGACTTTTGGGGGGTGGATCTTCCAATGCTGAACCAACACTGCCATCCCTATAACAAAACCACTTTCTACATCCTGCTAGATCTGACTTCTGATAGTTTGTTTTGTTAAACAAATTTCTATCTATGTTCATACTTTTTTCTTCTATTATCTTTATCCAGTTTTAGTATTAGCACAGTGTTGATTTCCTAAAATGAGGGGAGAAGTGTTCCTTCTTTTTTCTACTTTAAATGTTTGATATAATTTATCAGTTAAAATGTATATGAGCCTGTTTTTGTCATATACATAGGTTTTCAAGCTAGGAATATACTTTCTTTAATAGGGGCTATTCAAATTTTATATTTCCTCCAGAGTTAGTTTCATTAATTTGTCTTCCAAGTTACTTCTTAGAAGTTGTCAAATTTATTTCAAAAAAGATTTTTGTAATATGCTTTCTATATCCTTTTAAATTCTATAAAATCTGTGGTAATGTCTGTTAGATCTTGATATTGTAATTTTAAAAATGTATAATTGATATTGTGTAACAGGAAGAAAAGGTCTAAAGGAGCAGGGGAAGTGGGAGGGGTAGGGGAAAGGAAAGAAGAGTAAAGAAACAATATGAGAAAAGGAAAAAATGGAAACAAAGTATTTGTAAATATGGAAGAGTGGAGGGGGTGAAGGGAGGGCAGGGGAATGGGGAAGAAATAAGAACCAAGATACGTCATGTAAAGACACAAGATCCCAATGATGAATGTAACTGTATTTTATACCTAAAATGTACCAATAAACTTAATGGAAAAAAATTTTTTTAAAAGGATGTGGTCCCTGAGAAGGAAGCTCAAACCATGGATACATCCTAGTTGCTCCAAAAGACAGAGCTCAGTACCTTGGCTACTCCAAGCTCAAAACTAGAATCACTTTTCTTGCTACCTACCCCATCATCCAACCCCCATATATCTGGTACTCAGTTTCAGGACTTTTGATGATTGGAAAATAAACTCCTCTCTACATTGCTCTCATGCCATGGACTCCAACCCTAGGGAGATGGCACATCCTAGTGGTTTGAAGCCCCTTCTGAAACAAAGAATGTATGATTCTTTTCTAACTTCTGGGATTTTACCTGAAGTCTTCCAAAGACTTCTTCTTGGTTGCTTTTAAACCACCATTCTGGCAGCAGGCAAATCTGTAATCAATGACCTGGTAGATGATGGGGTTGTACATCGCTGCCGACTTGGCCAGCAGAGTTGGTACCACGGAAAGCTGGATGGGGATGGAGTCTGGCCTTCCAAAAGCTGACCACACTGAGACCACTGCGTAGGGGATCCAGGCAATCAGGAAGCCGGCACAGATCAGCATGGCCACCTGAGGGGAGAGGGCAGAGAGAACAGAGAAAACCTAGTGGATGGAAGAGTCTGAGCTAACAGGAGTAGGGGACAAGTGAGTCCCCATGACACACTCAGCAACGTCTATCTCCTGTGCTTCCACTGATCTTCTCCTCAGGAATGCTGTATTCCATTCACCACCGTTCCCCCGTTCTCCACTCTAGAATTTGAATGCACCCAACAACCCAAAGTATAACCCTATAGTAACTGTCAGATTGTGCCTGAACTAGGATAAAAAAGCCATAGTACAAAATGGCACCAGTTCTCCTGCGCTTTCCAGACTTCTCAACCCTTATTCTCTTCAGAACTCAACAGAAAGTATGTTCCCTTTGATGAAATTTTAAATCATCCGCATTTGCCTCAGGAACTGAGAAACTCTGCCCTGGTTTGAAATTCTAATATGCATTTTCTTCAGTGGTTTCCATTAAATGTTATTTCTTGTGGCTCAAGCTTTTCCCAATTGGGAGTCTTAGGTTGTGGAAATTCATGGGGTATAAAGTAAAAGAAAGGGAGTTGGCCAAAGGGGCGTGGTTGCATAAACTGAAACTTTCCCAGAAAGCATTTTTCTTGCTCACAAAATTATAATTACCTCTAAATTTTCAACCCAACGAATAATTAAATAGAATTTGAATCACCCTTGCAAGTTTCTCATCATGTGAAGTCCCTTTAATAATGCAGCCCTAATTCATACCGCATATCCACCCTTTCACTTCCCTTCACCCAACCGTTTAGCAGGTGGTTGGTCCAGAGTCCACTCTCAGTGCTATGCAGACTGCAGGATTCCTTAGAGCCTGAGCCATCTCCCTGCAGTACACAAAGAGCCACATTAGCAGGAGGAATACAACTTAAGTGCAGGCTCAGAGGAGAACAAAATTACATGCTATTGGGAAAATTCAGAAAAGTTTTAGAGGACATAGTATATAACCTGCACCTCAGCAAGTGGAAATGAAGAACAGTAGTGAGCCAGGGTGAGTAGAGACATAGACAAGAAGAGCTGAGGTTTGCATCCAACTAGTGGGAATTCACTTTGAGAGGAGGAAGTAACAAGGTAGAGGCTGGATGGAAAGATGACATCCATGTGTTCCGGGTTCTCTACTGCAGCTCACTGAGCTTGCACTGGATTTTACAGATTCTGTATTACTAAGGCACTCATAGGATTTCTAGCAGGAAGCAGGATGAGAGGTCTACTTAAGAAGCTTCATCTACAGCATGGAACAGGCAGGAGGGAGCAGACAGGGACATCACTGTTCGTTCATTTAGTTCAGGGGGTTATCGAGCATCCTATGCTTTGTGCAGAAGACACAGCAAGGAACAAAGTGGACATATCCTGCCCACATAGAACTTGTGCTCTCAGCAGATTTGTTTAGGCAACTGTCTAAACAAGAGATAAATGGAGTTTTAATTAGGGTACTAACACCAGTAAATGGAGCCCATGCTCTTTCGTTTTTACTTCCAGCTTGAGCTATTCCAGATAATGAAACTAGGAGTCTATTCAAAGCAATCCTGTGTGTAGAAGACATTTGTTCATTTTTATGTTTTGCATTTATTCTCTCTTTCTCAGTGTGTCTTCTACTTTAGCAGTGCCGAGACTTCTCTCTTCCTTGGCAGTTCTCGAAGTTACCATCAAGACCCCACATGACTCAAGTCAGAGCGATCGGCAGGCTCTGTGCCCCTGGCTACAGTAATAGGGATGGGCGTTGGATCAGATTCATCTTTGGAATTTTCAAAGCAGCCTTCCTGTTATCTCTGAGCTCCCTAAAACCTTAGGAGGATGTAAGACTGGCACTGGGTCCATATTGCTTCCTCTTTTTCCCTTTGCCTAATTTAAGAAAAAAAATAACAATTTCCACTCAGCATTAAAGTCGTGACAAGTTATGTGGATCAGTGATAAAGGGTGAGGCACATGTTTCATCAGTAATGGTTAAAGCAATAGTTTAACATTTTTTTATTTAGAAGTTGATTGGATTTGTTTTAAAATTTGTCTTTTTTTTTTTTTAACAACAAAGTCCTGGTGTGAATGTGTATTTTGGCATACTTTCCTGGGAGCAGAGCTATCACACATTGAACATGGCCTAAAACCTTAGTCTCTGACCTGACGAACAGCCAGTCTTGGGGTGTGTTTGCCCTGGAACTTCACCTGTGTGGGCTGTGCAAAAATGAGGGGTGAGAGATCTGCCCTAAAATCTCAGAGGTTCCAAAATTCCATCCAAGAATTTCAAAGTTCATCTCCAAAACTTAACTGCAGCAAAGCAAAGCCTTCATCATAATACACATTTGCTGATGCTACATGGGCTCCGAATCCCCAGGAGGTGAACCCAGCATGCCCAGGACAGTGCCTGTCCTGTAGTCCCACGTCAGAGTCCTGAGTCCAAGTCCCCACCCGCGCCTAGTGATCAACCGTGGAGACCCAGGGGGTGCACACAGCTCTCCACCCTCCGGCAGAAGCTGGACCAGGAGTTTTCATTCGACTTGGCCCGTCTGACTTTTGTTTGCAAACGGAACACATGCCTCAAGGCCAGTGGTGAGGGTCTTCGTTTGCGAAGTCCCCAAATTAAACACAAACTGTATAAATAAAGCTTGCTCTAGCAGATGTCTCAGAACTTAGTACAGCCCGTGCTCGCTTCCTCGGTGAGTCACATGAGGATTTCACAGCATCTCAGAAGCTGTTTTCTGTGTTGCTGCCAAAGTCGTTGACAAAAAATAGATTATCACTTAGTCCATAATATTGCCTACATTTTATATATTTTCTACTTTTTCCGGATTGTGTAATGGGTGGCAGGAGAGATGTAAGCATTTTTATGATGTGACCATTTTTAAAAGGACATAAGCAGAGCTAAATTGCAGTGTGCTTTTAAGAAGACACAGCAAATGAATCGTTGGGAGCTTTCTAGCTTGAGAGTAAAGATGAATGACTGGAAATCAAGTTTAAAGCAGAAAGAGGCCAAAAGGCTAGATCTAAAACACTGCAGAACGTCGTTGGCATTTTAAAATACACTGCATAAATATTAAACATTTAACTATTAAAACTATTCTAAGATTTACTCCCCAAAAGATTCGAAGCCTTTCCTGTTATACTCTGTTTTTCCAGAACCTTCTCCTCATCATGAAGTGGCCTAGACCCTCCCTTTCCTATGACTGACCTTGTTGTGCTGTCCAAACTTTGCCCCCAGTTATCCAAACCAGTTCTCACAAGGCCGCCCCACCCACCAACTTTTCTAAATTGCTTATTGTTTAATTACTTCATTTCCCACACTGCCTCTTGGTTCACTGGCAAAGCAGTAAAACTTCAGACTCCCAAGTTCCACAGGTTTTGTGGAAAAATTCACAGAAGATGTGCTTGGCTGCTGCAGAAGAATCGGGAACCCATTCACCTTAACTGTATCTCTCTGCAGAGGACCAAGGGACATCAGTGTTTGCCGGTTCTACTTTAAGCCTGTGCTACATACATATCTTGAAAGCAATGTTGTCCATAATTGCTCAATTCCTGTGAAATAAGCAATTAAAACAGTGATAGAATAACGTGGTTGAAAGTGAATTCTCCAAGTTGCACATGGCCCCAGCTCTGGGTCCCGCACAGCTGAGCCATGCTGGCAGATGTGCTCTCTAAGGAGCCAGATCCCATCCTCCAGTGTGGGAAGCAGTGGGAGGTGGGGAGCTATTGGCTGCAAGATCCTCTGGGAGGAGGATGGGGTCCTGCTGCTTCAGAGGAGAATTCACTGGACAGGGCACAGGGATGCAAAGACTCGGTTTTGCTATGTTGGGGCTAGCTGGCAAGGCCATGGGTTTGCTCCCAACCAGCAAGAAGGTGATAGTGAAGGTAGCCATGCTGGCTTCGAGATGCCTGCCTTTCACACAGGCTCTGTTTCCCTACGAGCAGTGATATCCACAGGCAGGAGGAGATGAGGAACCTGACACTAATGACTGACCGACCCTCAGTGGACCTCAGTCCCCTCGTTAATACAAAAACAAGGGTCCTGGCACTCATCTTTGATATTACCTTTCAAGAAGTTAAGTCATTCAGCAATCTAAACTTCTCTTCCTTCTGTTTTACTCACTGAAAGACGACCGAAAGCCCAGCCCCCTCCTCCAAAAAGAAACACATTCAGAGATATTGGGTGCACTTGCCCCAGTTAACCCTGACTGCGATCCAAGTAGAAAATATGAATTCACACTTCAAAAAAAAAAAAAAAAGGAATTCCACATTTTCCAGTTGCAATTTTCTCAAGTCTTAAAATACCCGTACTCTAAAAACAAGCAAGAGCTGCAAATGAAAAGAGAGGCACGAATCAGGTCAGGTCGCTCTGTGCATTTGTGTTTTGGAGTTCAGGTCAAAACTGAACACAAGATTCCCTGACTAAGAAGGAGTCTGCTTCAAAAACAAAGCAATGTAGATGTACCTGGTTCTGCAAGAGAGGGAGCCCTGCTGTCTCCAATGACCTGGCCCTGGGGTGGGTGCATACTGCTCAAAAGGGACAAGGACTCTGGTTGGAGGCCAGTGGGTGTGAAGGATGACAGCCACCACCATGGTCTTTAAATAGCTGGACGCATGTAGCCACTTTCCTAGAACCTCAGGGTTCTGAAGGCAATCAAGTTACGATTTAATCCCTCACCACCATCCCCTCTTGCAGATGAGAAAATGAAGGCCTAGAAAGATTAATTCACCCAAGATAAATTAGTCAAGACTCTGAGCTGCAAGTAACCAAGAAGGAAATATAAAGGTTGCAATGAAACATTATTATTGGAAGACTTGAATTCATTTTTGTAAACACTTCTCTGGGAAATGACATTTAGGCTGAAAACAACTAAGAAGAACAAAGGAAAGTCATTAATTCACTGGTTGAAAATAAAAGAGCAGCCAGATATAGTGGCACACGCCTGTAATCTCAGCACTCTGGGAGGCGGAGGCAAGAGGATTGCAAGTTTTGGTTCCACCTGGGCAACTTAGCAAGACTCTGCCTCAAATAAAAATAAAAAAGGATCTGGGGATGCAAAGGCTCTGGGTTCAATCCTTAGTACCAAAAAGAAGGAAGGGAGGAAGGGAGGGAGAGAAGGAGGGAGGGAGGGAGAGGAGAGGAGAAGGAAAATGAGAAAAACAGCAATACGGTCCAGCTTTTCCACAAACTACCCTTGGAGTCCACCGGGGAGTCCCCGACCCCATTCCTCACTGATAAATAACATTCTGTGGGCAACAAAGGAGAGGAGTCCTTTGAGGGAAGCCGAGCTTCACGGTTCAAGGGTTTGAACAATCCTTCACAATCAATGGGAAAGAGCAAAACAAAGCAACATGTCCTATCCAGTGTGTGGAAGAGAAAAAGACACCCACACCAGGGCCCAAGGGGCCTCTTAGCAGTCTCCAAGGTAATTAGATTCATTTATTCAATTGCACACTCATTTAAGCAATCCTGATTAGATGTCCGGCAGGTGCCAGGCTCCCAGGTACAGAAGCAAACAGAACACACCTTCCTCTCACACGCTGTCCTGCAAAAGCAGAGGGGCAGCACAGGACTCCTTGGGACAAGGGCTACCAACATCTAGTTTTCTGATGGTCCACAGCAGGGGACTTCACCCAGCTAGGGGTCAGGAAGGCTTTCTGGTGGAAGTAAGTGACATCAAGAGAGACCCAGGTGCCCACTGGATCTGGACACTGCTGCAGGTCTGGGCATTACAGGGCTCCAACCTGTGCCAAATGACAGAGTATGAAGCACTGACGTGTATGGAATGGGAATAGGTGGGCAATGAACCCAGCTTCCGAGGTCTCACCCCTTCTCCTCTCTGTCAATCAGCAGCCAGAGTTCTCCCTGCATTGTGTGAATATTTAACATGCAGAAACACCCAAAGAAATAAAACATTCATTTCTCAGCTTCTCAGTTTCAAAATAGAAATGTGAAACTTACAGGAGAAAAAATAGTTGAGGGTAAAAGAGCTTTGAGTGTGGGGGAAATGACTTTGAGCATCCAGGGCCAGAAGCCTGCAGGACTGTGACACTCAAATTCCTCTGTGAATGATGCAGAGCAGGCCAGCTTTCCCACCAACAGAGGCAAGGACATCAGGGGAGCCAGTGACTTGACTTTGAGAAGATGTCCTCGACCTGGCTTAGCACCCAGGGCAGGCATGGGACAAAGAAAGCAATAGAGCCCTCAACACATTTGGGGACAGAAGAGCACAAAACTTGCACCTCACTTCCCAGGGTCTTCACTGAATTGCTCCTGGGTCTTTTGAGTAGAAGGGGTGAGGATGCAGTTCACAGTGTTGCTGAGCCCACATGGTTGGCAGAGGAAGACGCAGTGGCCCCCAGGACAACTGTCACCAAGGCCAGAAGGAGTCAAAGATCTTCACAGCATCAAGTTCATGAGTGACAGCCACCAGGCCAGAAGCACCTAACCACTGGCACCATGGCACTGTGAAAAACACCCAAGGACATATGATGGCCCTGGGAAGAGGAGGAAAATCCCTGACTGCTCAATATGAGTCTTGTTTTAGAAGGACTCAAGGTGAGATTATGTTGACTCAGGAGAGAGAGAGAGAGAGAGAAAGAGAGAACACTACAGAGACAGAAATGCACCTACATTTGTAGTCTGAAATTTTGCTGCTACAAAAGTAACAAAATCATCATTTAAAGAAATTTTTGCTGCTACAAAAGTCTAACAAAATTATCATTTTTTAAAAAATTTAATTACAAGAAACCTACAAAGCAGAGGAAAGTTTGTAGAAGAATGCCAGTTTTTAGCCTGATGAGATCAGACCAGCAGAAAGAAGGCTCAGATAATAACCCAAGTAGAAATAATTAGGACACATAGGAAACTAAATGATTTTGATTCCAGAAACCAGGAAAACAAGCTTTAAGTAACAAGCTTCTAGAGCAGGCTGTTCTGAAGATCAAAAGCACCAAGTGAATGAGCAAATTGTTGACACTAAGCAGTGGCTGAATGGAGAAGAAGACATCTAAGATAGGAGAAAGCCCCAGTACAGGGCTGTTTCTTCCTGAATTTAGCCGCTTGGAGAAATCAAGGTCAAAATTGAGTAGTAGTTGAAAATAGTTTAAATTTAGGACCAATGTCACAGCGGAAAGTTTCATTTTTTAATATGGTTGAATTTTGACATGCATTTTTGCATCAATATTAATAAATAGAAGCATTTTATATTTGATTTATTTTAAAATAAGTTTTATATACAGATGAAATGTAAACCTATTATATAAACTCAGTATATGTTAGAAGAATATACATAAATAAAACAAAATCATTCATATGTATATATATTCCTACCTGTTTCATTTAACATCTCTTTCATCAGTCTGGTCTAGGATGAACCTAACAATTGGACCTGCATAGTCCAGTCGAGCAGAATTATCACAAGAAATCAAGTTAAATTGCATATGCTAAGCTACCCTTCATATGTACAGTATCTCATATGCACAAAGAGAAGTTTGAGAAGCCTCAACTGAACAAGCAATCGGGCCCTCAAGCACACATAAAGAACACAGTCTCGAATGTGTGCAGGGCCAGCTGAGCAGTTCAGCTAACAGGAAAGAGGAGACAAGCACCAGACTCAGAGGCTCCTGGAAACCAGGTCACGGCTGGAACCATCACTAGGGATGACAATAAGGTGAGGCATCAGTTGGAGGACAAATCCCACCACAGCCTGATGGGACAGGCATCACATTGCTTCTCTGGCCATATCTCCATTCTTTCCCTCACTTTTGTTTTCTATTGAAAGGAGAAATTTTATTCTTGGTAAGGTTTCCCAGTTTCTAAAACAGTACTTGGTACAGAGTGGGATTTTGCTTAAATCCAATCTAAACTTAGCTGGATTAATTTGGATTAGATTTATTTTATAAAATCACAAGAAAGAGTTAAAGATTGTGCATTTTCATCCAAGAACTCCTCTATTAATAAGTTATTGGTATATTTAGAACAACCCAAGAGGACTTGGCAAAGCCTCAAAAACTGCCATTTAAAGAGAACCATTCCTAGGATGGAAGTCCCTAATTTGTCAAGAACATTTTCAGTCTGGAGAGAAGTATGTTGCTGAAGGTCCCTGAAACCAGAGGTCCCCAAAACAGGCTATGAGGACGCTTGAGAGAGGGCTGTTTATCAACATGATTGATTAGGATACAGAAAGGAATGATTAGAAATTCAACATGCAGTTACTTTTATCTTTAAAATTAAAATAGAAATTAGGGTACATGTTATGGTTTGTATCTGGATGTCCCCCCACCGCCTCATGTGGTCATAGGTAGGGCTTTTCAGAGGTGACTGGATCTAGGGTGTGTGATGTTGGGCTCAAGGAAGTGATGCTGGGATTGATTCATGGTGTGAAGCTAGGATTAAGGATGCCTCACCCTTAGTGTGAGTGCAACTTGCCCTAAGGATAGGATATAAAGGACAGAAAGAAGGTCCCTGCTTGTTGCTTATCACTTGTAACTTGGTGCCTTGCTGCCTTCTGCCTGCCATAAACTGTTTCTCCTCTGTGATGTCTCTGGAGCCTGCCAGCTATGAAATGAAACCTCTACAAACTGTGAGCTAAAAAATCCTTTTCTTCTTTAACTTTGGTTGTCTGGTATTTTGTCTCAACAATGAGAAAAGTAACTAAGACAGCACGATAACATAAGATAGACTTTGATATATTTTTCAATAAAGGGGTAAAATATGGAAACATGATCAATTAGAATTTATCAAGAATTTCTAAAAGGCACCAGGAAAATGAGAAACTGTAGTTCCTTTAACACATAATACACAGCAGGTCTTTATTTCATGGCATGTCCACGATAGCCCAAGGAGACAGGTATTCCCGTTCTTGGTAAAATGTAAGGAAACAGAGATTCAAAGAGGCTAAGTTTCCAACTCTGGGTCCCAGAACTGTTGTGTTGGCAACATGATTAAAACCCAAGTCTGTTGCCCAATTGATTGCTTTTCCTTACCCTGCAGCATCTAAAGAACTGTCAACTCTGGAACCAGCATTTGCCAAAGGACCAAGGCCTGAAGTAATTTCTCATGTGTGAAGACAAGTTCACCATCAGAAAGCTTATATAGGAAGCACTGTCTCTGAATAACCAAGTGGTAGAATGTCCTTACACTGCCCACCCAGGTCCCTGCAAAACAGTAAACACTGTATGGCATTACATGATACATAACCATTATTCTAATTACTGAAAGAATTATTGAAAATCCATAGCATCCTACTCCATAGACAAAATAAGCCCCAATTTGGTAGATGTTTAAACATGTGTGGGCCAGGCTTGTAGCTCGGTAGCACAGCATTTGCCTAGCAAGGTCCTAGGTCAAATATCCAATGCTGCAAAACAAAGCAAAACACCTGGAAATAAAATAATAGTTTTTTAAAGGTGTGTGTCTGCATGTGTTTATGTAAGAGGCAGAGACAGAGGAGAGAGAGTCTACAAAGGTTTAGATCAGAAGTAACAAACCTCAGAAGTGCATTAACATAGGGTTCTAGGTTTCCCCAGGCCCAACTTTCCCAACCCTCCTTGCCAGCTGCAATTCCAGCTGACCAGAAAACCCCTCCATGAACTGTGACCATCGTTACCTTTGTCAGTTTCATCTCAAGCACATGACTGCTGTGGATCCTGCTGTCGAAGTGGGCGACCTCTTTGGAGGAGGACTTCACCTTGGCGATGATCTTGGCATAGGAGAACACGATGGTGGCCATGGGGAGCAGCAGACAGAAGAAGAGGATGTTCAGGATGAAGACCTGGCCCCTAGCCGAGGCCTGGGCCAACCACCAGTCCAGGGTGCAGGAGGTCCCAAAGGGCTCGGGCGCGTAGTCCCCCAGGCCTACTAGGGGCATGGTGGTCCAGAAGGACACATAGGCCCAGATGGCTGCGAGGCAGATGTAGGCGTGTTTTCTCTTCAGCCAGACCCCTGGAGGTGGAAGGACAGTGTTACCTGGATGCCATCTGCCCTGCACCTGAGCACCTCCCTCGGCACGTCACACTCCACCTCCAACGATTCATTCCACTGAATGCTGGGAGACGTGGGCAGATAATGGAAGCCTGAGGGAGATGTGGTGAAGGGCGAGGTCCAGAGCAGGGGTCTTTCTCCAGGAGAGTGACATGTGAAGAGATTGTCACAGGGAAGGTTTTCTCTGGGCACCTGGAGCTTTGGGAGGGAGAAGCGGCAAAGGCCAGGTAGATAGGACAGAAAGCAAAAGACAGGAGAATGCTGAAGGCAAAGAGGATCTTGGGAAAACATCTCAAAAACGTGTGTTAGTGGGTCATCCAAGAGTCCAAGGGAGAATCCTTTGGGGAGGTGAGAAATCACAAAACATCATCGCTGTGTCTTTACAATCCCTTCCTCCTAAAAGCTCCTGTGTTTCTATGCCCCTTTGACTTCCTAGAAAGGCGCTGAGTGGGGATTACTGAGTTGGGACCATGACAAGACCAGGGAGGGGGTCTGTCCCTGGCCATTTGTGGAGCAGATTCTGAGTCTTCAGACTTTATTCCTACGACAGTCACTCTGGCACAGCCAAGGGGGAACAGGCTGAGAATCTAAGACATTTATACTATGATCTGCAAAAGTAATTCTGTGAAAATATTTTCAGAAAGATGAAAAAATGAGTCCAGGTTTCACCACTAGTTTCTTAACTAAAAGAGAATTCAAAAGAAAGAAATAGTACAGTTATCTAAAAAAAAAAAAAAAAAAAGCTGTAAAGCACTAGAGATCATTTTCCAAGGTTTAACACGCCCCTCACCCACCCAAAACAAGTCACCCTGATCTAAGGCTGTGGCAGCCACAGGACATCAGCACCTCCACCCCTCACTCATTACTTCTGCAAAGAGGGCCAGGGAAGGAGCTTGCTATGCATTGATCTTGGAGCAACGGAGAAGAAATATCAAAATATGTTCAATAAAAATTAAGTGAAATCTTCATCATAGGCTCACTGTCTGCCTGCACTCTGAGCAGTGTGAGACAGGTAAAGTCAGTGTGGCCCTAATTCTTCTGTTTCTTGGATTTGACCTTGCTCATGGAACCTTTCCAGATATCCAGTGTGCTTAACAGTAAAATGGAGGAAATAAAAATACACTGCTTACAGGTGTAATAAGGGTTCTGTGAATGGTGTGAAGGACCCAATCGACAAACTATGAAGACCTAGGTTGACATGAATCTGCACCCCCGTGTCCACGTGTCTCATTCAACACTAACAAGAAATTCAACTGATTGCTTTTACACTCTGTTGTCTCCAGTTTTCCAAATATTCGGGATTTCATATCATGAAATCCAAATTTCTCAAGCCCCAACCAGATAAGGACAGCAGTCATGTAGCCACACAAGATGTCAGCTCTCGGTTATCCATCAGAGCAGATAGAACATCGGCAGGGATCACCACATAGGCTCACGAGAATGTGCAGAGGCAGACGCATAAGCATTCACGGTTAGGGTGACTTAGTGAGGTGTTTCATACTTACGTTCGAGTGTGGTGAAAGGCTGTCAAGACAGGAGGGAGTAGATTAGTAGATTGGTTCTGTGTTGCTCCAGAAGTCAGAACTAGGACCAATGGGAGGAGGTTACTGGGAGGCAGTTTTGTCTCAATATAAGGAATAACATTGTAACAGCGAGAGCAGACCAATCAGAGAACAGGCTGCCTTGTGCAGTAGTAAGCTCCCCGTCACTGGTCACTGGAATTAGGAAGAGGCCAAGGGGTCCTCCCTCAGGGAGGCCTCCAGACAGCTTACCACGCTGTCCCCAAGTGACCTCCTGGTTCCCACATGGTGAAGCACTGTGTGGAGGGTCGTATAGTGCATTTAACTAACCGATAAGACGGTATGACTGGGGCTCAAACTCACAGAAGCTGGGAGATCTACGCATAGCTCACCCAGGAAGTTACACCCTGCAGTGGTCCTGGTGGTGACCCAAAGCTCACACTCAAGAAAATACTTGAAAGCAGAGAGGCCAAGGCTCTGGATTCCTCAGAATCTCACAGGGAGTCGAGCTTTTTGCCTTCTTGTTAATAAAATTAAGTTAAATTTAAATTCTGTTTGGCATGACCAAAAATAAGTTTATGAAATGAATGAGGCTCTAATGTCATCTGAATATATAGCATTGGATTTTTTAACTTTTTTGGAATTTTTGATTCAAATGATTTCTATTGGAAGATGTAAATGTTTAGAAAAAGAGACATTGTATCAGGCAGATAGTGTTACAGGGCTTTTCCCACACCCCAGTTCATGGTCCCACAGAGCCCAGGGAGTATAAACTTTGAAAATATAAAGGGAGTCAGCCATGGTGGTGCACACTACAACTCCAGCACTCTGAGAGGCTGAGGCAGGGGAATCAAAGTTTGAGCCCAGCCTGGGCAACTTAGTGACTTAGTGAGATCTTGTCTCAAAATAAAAAAAGAATTAAAAAATTAAAGAATTGGGGATGTGTTTCAGTTTGAAGGCCCTGAATTCAATCCCCAGTACCACAAAAAATAAATTATATTATATAATATAATGAAATTCTACTCTACTGAGAGAGCCAGGTGGACTTGATCTTTCCTACCTCAATATCCTGGCCACACTGAGTTCCCATGGTCACAGGCACCCAAGGACACACTGACCGCCAAAGCAGCCTCGTACACAGGCATCGGATGATTCCAGGGTGGTGCCTGCCTCTCAGTACTGAACTTAAATGCCCAAAACCTTCTCTTCCGGTCTACTCAATTCCTGGAACTTCAAGAAGCAAAAGTACTAAAAGTTGTTCTAACCACTAGCATGGGCTAATATTTAAAAAGTGAATTATTGAGGCTCCAAAGTCATGTTCATTGCTGACTCCTCCCTCACCAGGTCCTGGAGTCAGGCATCTTCCCACCTACCAACACCACAACCAACTGTGGGGTGGATTTCTGTGTGTGTCCTTTGGTGCGAGGGCAGCTGCATGGCCCTTTGCTGTTGGAGGTGAGTATTTTGGATTTCCTCATCTCTGAAATCATAAGGAGTCCTAAAGGAGAATCACAAACAGCTTTTCTTATCATTGCACTTACTAGGTAGGAAATCCACCAAACATCCAGACCTGACATCTGTCAGTGCATCTCTGTATGATGTTTGCATGACAAACATGACAACACTTGCATACTTTATACAAGAAATGACTCTTTTTTAAAGCAGGAGCCCAACACCAGACACTATTACAGAAGTAGTCTTAAAAGAAATCTACAATAACACAGTCGAATCTTTAAACATACATTAGAACAAGATAGACTATAGATAGAAATGCTCTTGGTCTCTGAGGTTATTCATAATCTTTATTTCTTAACTGCATAAAAATGTACAAATCTGATACTCAATGGATCTAACTGACTATCCGGGAATGAGAAACCTTCTAACTTACCATAAGATAGATAGCAGATTTTCAGGTATCGATCCAGGCTAACCACAGTCATGGTGGTGAGGCTTCCACAGCCAAAGAAAAACCCAGCCCATCCGTACCAGCGGCAGCCGATCCAGCCAAACACCCAGCGGTGCCGGAAGCAGGAGATGATGGTGAACGGCTTGCCTACAACTGAGCACCAGGCAGGTGTCAAGGGAAGATAACAATTTCCTCCCCTGCTCAGCTCACACACACACCCCCGCACACCCTTCACTGCACTGAACCTCTGGGTTAACCGAATTCTGGGAGCTGTCTTTGGATAAATTGAGTCTGAAGTTCCAGTCATCTGAACAGCCAAAGATATCAGAGGGATATAGGAGGAATATTTTTAAGTAATTATTATACAAAGAATTGTCTCTGACAAACCCAGCTTTAGGGTGTACAAGAGATGTGATTTCCATGGGCAGAGACAGCAATCTGCTCACTTTTAATGTTTTATTGAAATAGTTCATTTGAAAGTCAAAGGAATATACCCGCAGTGAAGTATCGGAGAGAAAATATTCAGGCACACATTTTCTACACTGGTTTTCCCCCACATTGTGCTCAAGATGCCATTATTTTTCTTCCCTCCAAAGTTGGACATTCGAGCTTGAGTGGCCAGAAGGACTGGTGGGAACTAGGTTCTGTCCACTGCACTTCACCATTCACACAGCCCCAAGCCAGCTCCATTAGGTATTGACCTTCAAACCCTGATCCCATAAGTCAGTCTCCAAAACACACAGACAAACATACTTACATAATCAAATAATACTGGGCAAGGTTACCTAGTGTACACACTTCTTGGTAGTCAACATTCAAGGCTCTAAAAATTTCCAAAAGTTAGAAAAGTAACTATCTTTGTGTGCCATAGAATTTCCCAGATATTCACTACAAAACTCTGCTGCAGAAAATCCTGCTCCACAGATTACGAAGTTCAGTCTCATTTAACCACGCAGAGTTCTTCAAAAGGAGACATCCGCCCTGGAGTAAGGGTCCCATCAGAACCACTGCCCAAGTCTCCCAGCTCCAAGACTGATTCCAGAATGTTTAGAGACTCAAGATCTATTAGTCAAATGAGTTTTTAACCCACTTGACTGGTTTCCTATTTTATTTCAATGTCTAGGATTTCCATTACAATGTAAAATAGAAGTAATCATAGTAGACACCCATGTAGTGTGGCTAACTTTAAAGACTTTAAATGTTTCATCAAGTGGACATTTTTGCTCCCTCTTATCAAACAAGAGACTCTTTTCCCACACTAGTTTGTTAAGAATTTTGTTTCTTACTAGAAATTGATGTTAAGTTTTGTTGAGTTCTTCTGCATCTACTGAGGTTAGGATTTTTGGTACTCAATCTGTTAACACAGGATAGTGATAGATTTATAATGGTGATATGCACAGAAATTTCTGGGATCCATACAACTTTTTAAAATAAAATGCCCCCCAAAAATTAATTTAACCAATGGAGGAAAGAAGAGATGGTAGACAAACAGAATGAGAGAGAAAGAGAGAGAAAGAGAGAGAGAGGGAGAGGAGAGAGAGAGAGAGAGAGAGAGAATAGTATGGTGACATCCAGGGCGACTTCTTAGAATCTGAGTGCAGGACAGAAGGTTCCTATCAGAACAGGGAATTGGTCTCTAATACCCAGAGGCAACTTGTGCTTTAGGAGTCATGGCCTGTGAAAGGCTTGGAGGGAGAGAGGTGGTTACCTGGGAAAGCCCTCCTTAGAAAACAAAGGGGCTCTCAGGGTGAATTCAGAAGGGAGGTGGAACCCTCTCAGGGGAGTAGAGATCACACCCTGCCCTGGAGCCAGAGGAGGTGAGATCCACACTGATTTTAAAGAACAGTGTAGATAACTTTCTCCGAAATTTGAATTTGTCCTTTGATTGATTAAAAATATGTGCAACATTTTTCTCTTTTGCCTTGTCTTGTTGTTGTTAAAATCAACAAATAAAATATACTTAAGAAACCCCAGAAAGCTGAATATTTTCAAGGAAGCAGTGAGATAAGGGACACGCAAAAGGTAGAAGAATGCTAGAGTTGGAAAGGACTTCGGAAATCTGTCCAGCAGCTTCCCAGTGTTTCTGCCCAGAGCCCAGGGGAGCCCACGGACCTCCTCTGAGAGCTTGTCCAGGTGATACGGAGGTCAGTGCCCAAGTGAGTGGGCAAGAAGTCACAGAGGAAGAAAACTCCAGGGAGAGGGGACAGCAAACTCATGGGCTGGGGGTGGCACTGGAAGGTGGACTCTGGAGGCAAGAAAAAGACCACTGAAGTTGACAGACTGGAGTGAGCTGGGTCTGTTATACCTGAGGCCCCACCAGTCAGAGTGATTGGAAGCACCCATTGGAGCAGAGCTTCCATGAGCTGCGGGTGTCACTACAGTGTCTCCTTCCAGCCCTCCAGCCAGCAGAAGCTTCGAAGCAGGCTGGGGTTGAAAACCACTGTAAATATCAATGTCCAGGGCTCCACCAACCCTTTCAATATGCAAATTTAATTCATCTAGATGAGCCCAGGCATCAATATAGTTTTCTTGTTTTGGGGTTCTTTTTTAGTTAATGCCTCAGCAATATGAGGTTACTGTAGTATGTCTCACAGTTGCTGGCTCTAGGTATTTGGACACCACAGAGTGGTCACACAGGGGCAATATAGGTGGTCTCTGAAGTGTACTTTTCCAAGGTGCTTAAAATACATTGAGCAAGGGGGGAAAAAATATAAAACTTTTAAGGTTTATTGGAAGAGAAAGTTATTATAGATGCTCAGAATGATCTAGGCTAATCAGAAAATTCTATGAAGGGGAAGAAAATGGTTTCTGGTGAATTGCTCTAAAGACAGCAGAATAAATGAGGTGGTTTGTGCAATTTCAGAACAGACTTGCTCAGCTGGGAGCATTTTCAGTGTATCAGACCAATTAAGGACATTTTTATTCACACCTAGTGTGATAAGCCTGAGGCCAGTGTTCACCTGACGTGTGCTGGAAGTGACCAAAGACATCCAGGCCTTTTATACCCATGGAAAGAACTTCTGGGGCAGCAAGGAAAGCCACCATTCCTGTCATAGCACCGCCCTCATGTGGCCACGGCCCAGATGGCAGCCACTGTGCTGCCCTGCAAAGTTCCTGGGCCCGTCCTGACTGCCACAGAAAAGGGCCTGGCACATGTGCATTACATTTACCTAGCAGGCGGTGGGGTTGAGGCCGGTCCTCCCACGGGAAGCCTTCCCTAATAATCAAGACCAGGCCAGGTCTCAAAAGAGGGCAACACATCTATGCTGTGTGGCAGTGAAGTTTGTTATTGAGCCTGGCTTTTAGAACAGGCAGCAGCAGAAAAAAATCCACTTTGAAAAGGAAGCTTTAGGTGAAAATCTGCTGGCAGGCAACGATGTTTCTGAATGTTGTTCACATGTATTTCCCAATTCTCTCTACCTAAGACTACAAGCTATTTGGCGGTTGAAATCCAAAGATTAGAGCTGGGCAGCCCTGGAACTTTATAGAAGAAACTGATGAGGTGTGGCTTATCCAAAACCATTCCTATTTTATAACGAACTGTAGTTCAAGAGAAATTTTATTCTAACTCTTCTTTGAGAGCTTATCAAAGATGCAAAAAATTCAGGAAAGAAATCAGTGGTTCTTGAGTTTGTCCACACACCAGCTAAACTGGAGATTCTAATTTTAAATATCCTGATGCCCAGGTAATAGTCCCCAGTACTTAAATTAAATTTCTGGGTGTGGAATCCAGGCAGGAGAATTCTGTTTAAGGTCCCCAAGTGTTTTTGCGTGGAGTCGCCTTTTAGCAGCATGGAACCAGAGGCTTCCTCTGCTTACAGTCAGTCTCAGAACCATAGTTAAATGTGACCTGAGCTGGGAAGCACTCCCCTGTCTTGTCGTCACCTCTCAACTAGCTTTGCTGTCATTCACCTTCAAAGTCCCACCCAGTTGGTCTTTATTTTATCCAGAATTCCATGTAGGTGGATTGAACACAGAGACAGGCCTGAATCTGCCTGTAAGTTTCAGATTTCTGAACTTTGAGAAGTGCAAGATATTGTATATTACTGCAGATTGTATCCTTAGGATCTGACATCTCTGGCACATAGAAATTACTCAATAAATGTTAAACAAGTGAACGATCTCTTTAGCCAGTTGACATTCACTGAAAAACCACAAACCCTGTAAATAGGATTTTTGGAAAGGAAGAGCGGCAATGGATGGGGTCTGGGGTGATATCTGAGCTAGTGAGAGATTTGGAACAGAGAATGGTTTAAACCTACAAAGAGGAAATAGGAAGATTGCCTTACCTGAAATCCCCAGATCACAGATGGCTAAATTAATGGTCATTATTTCAGCAGGTCTCAATTTCTTCTTTCGTCTAGAAGACATATAAAGGACATATCCATTTCCACATGTGGACAGAATCCCTACAAAGAAAAATAAAAATTCCCATTGTTAAAACGAGGATTTAGAATTCATTCGGATATGAAACACTTCTCAATTTAAAAAAATGGACACCATAGAATTAGAGGGTAATGAGAGGACTCTAAATAAAAATCTAAATTAAGAAAATGAAATAAACAGCATGAGTTGAGTGACAGGCATGGGATGGGTCCCCTCCAGAGGGACAGGATTCAGGGATCATATGACTGAACTTACCCAGGAAAAAGAGCCACTACCTTCCCAGTTAGGCTCTGAAGGGGATGGGAATCCCAGTGCTCAGTTCTTGAACCAGCCCCAGGGTGGAGTAAGTATTTTCTTCATCCGTGTTATAGACTATTGGTGTTACACAACTCCCTCCCTCTGGGGCGCAGTCAGCCCTTGGCTCTTGGTAAGTTCTGAAGCTGAAGCCAACCACCAAAGGTGATTTCAGTACCACTGTGGGCTCCTGAAGGAGCACAGGGGCCAAAGGAGGCTGGCATGACCCCTTCCAGGAACAGTCACCTCCTGGGAAGGTCCCAAGACACGTGGATGCAGGGAGTCTGGCAGACAGGACACCCTTCAGCTGCCACTAGGCGAGGTATCAAGGGCAAGCGCGTCACAGTGCTGACTCCCCTCCCACCAAGGGGAGAGAAAGTGACCCTCCACCCACCACACCTACCGACAATGTGTTCCCACCTTCACAGCCTTCCATTAATGACTAATTGGCTTTGGCATTATAATGAAACTGTTCAAAAGTTCTTACAAACCCAGTTTAAATCCAAAAAGACCCAATCCCTGCTGACTATATTTAAGAAAAGAATACACCTACTTCCATAGCTTAACATGTAGAGTAGATTTCCTCAGGAATTCTTGCTTCATAGTGTAGCTGTGTATAAATGAGAATCTGGTACAGCTGCCTTTGGTAGTAAGGAATAAGGAGAGTATTAACACGAGACACCCATATTTTCTGTTTTAATTTCTATTTTATTTTCTCCACCACAATTCATTTTGGGGGCAAGGAAAGAAATGTGTGTCTCGGCCGATGGTATGAAACCACCAGGCACTGGCCACAGGGAGCTCTTTGGAGGCCATGCTGCTCAATGTCTGTTAAAACCTCTTTAGCTCTTTTAAAGCAGAAGAGGAGAGAAATGGACGAGATTTAGAGTCCTAGAGCAAACCAACTACAATGACCCTTAGGTCTCATTAAAGGGACCCATCCAGCAAGGCATGCTGGGAAAGTAAAGTGTGAAAGTACAACTTGAAAAGTAATAAAGCAAATTGCACCTACGTTGTATACAAAGAGATTAATACAGTGAGTATGCATATGCATTCAATACACAAGTCTCATTTCCACACCCTTTGGCTCTCTGCATCTCCTTGGAGAATATTTGTTTTCTTACTTGTCCTTCCTTAACTTTTCTCTGCCAACTCTACTTCCTAGAGCTTCCATTCAGTGCCCAAAGCATGGTCAAAAAACAATGCACTCTCTTTTAGATGCATGTAAAGTGTTTCCACAGGCAACCTTATCTGCAGGTGAGTGTTAAGAAGTGAATTTATTTTTAACGGTAGTTAAAGGAAAATAAGATGAAGAGGATAAAGGGTATGTGGTGAACAATTTTAGATTATCAAAATCCTGAATCTTTTTATGAATACAAAAACCCTCATATATAGACAGTTAACGTAAAAGACGAGAGTAGAAAAGGAGCTTCTAATTTATTTCTCCTGCATTCCACATGCAGACTTCTATTTCCAGTCTTTGGTCTTCCTAAGTTGTCTAGCATTCAACAAAAATGACCAAAACTATTGTTCATTTCACCCTGACTCCTTAAGAGGAATCTGGACACAACAACAAAATCTATCTGAAGAGAGGGCCAGGCCTGGGTCTGCAATGAGCTCATCATGCTGACAGACTTTTCAATGACAGGTTTGTCTCCACCCAGCACCCTGATTCACCTGCCATTTCTTGCATTTGGGGACTCATCTGGACCCTGATCTTCTAGCCTCTCACCCCAGCATGGCATCTTACTATGATGGTGATTTCCCTTCCAACTCCACATACATCCAGTGGGAAACTCCTGATTTCCCCACCTGCCCATCCTGGGTTTTCTGTCTCCCTCAAACCCTTGCTAGGATGGGGAATGGACTGTGTGCCCACCTCCCTCTGTTATATTGTCTGGAGAGATCTATCTGGTTAGAGATGTTACTTTTAATTCATTCCTTGAGATTGAGTGGGTTCAATTCCATTCAAATGCCTTTTCTGATCACTGAAAGTACTTACATTCTGTTTTTTAAAAAAAAGCAATGTGGATTTTACTATCAGATCATCCTATCAGAGAGTGTGCCAACACAGTGTTCAGATTCACCACTCCCTTCCAGACACTGGAACAGTGGCAGAGCGGGTGCTCAGTACATATTTGTGTTTCAGAGGACGTGGGAGTCAGTGTATATGAGGTAAATGAGTAAAATGCTAACTAGCAATAAATGAAGTCCAGGACCCAGGGAACCACTTTGCAGCAGAGTTTCTGATTCATTCTCGCAATCCTTTTGCCTCAACCACTCACCATAAAGGAGTCTCAAAATTTTCTAATCAGTTTTTCTCATTTTGGGAATGAAATGACATTTTTTGCCCATAATTAGTAGATGAGAGAGGAAAAGAAGAGAAAAAGAAAGGGAAGGAACAAGAATGGAGGGAGGGAAGGAGAGAGAAAGGGGAGAGAGAGAGAGAGAGAGAGAGAGAAAGAAAGAGAGTCATCTTGCCCCACCATCCAAAAAGATTAAAGGCAGGTAAACCTCAAGACACAACCCACTTGCCCACTAGTCACCGAAATTTAAGACAACGATTTGAAATTGAAGTATTGTGATTAAACCTTAATCGATCTACATTAGTGCAGCCCAATAGAAACATAATGTGAACCAGAAATGTGGGCTACACATGTATTTTAAATCTTCCTGGTAGTCACACTATGCAAGGTAGAAATATATAGGTGTCTTAATTCTAATAACCTAGAATTTAATTTAATCCAACCAATCCAAAATATTGTAGGTTGAACATGGATTCGGTTTTTCCAAATGATTAATGAGATACTTGCATGATTTTTTCTGACACTAAGACTTCGGTGGTGGTATGTATTTCCATGATGGCACAAGCCTTTGGAAGTGAACAGGAGGTATCCACAGGGGGTACCTGGGGCCACAGCTTGAACCACACAGTCTAGAGCAGATGCTTTCCTGTGTGGATCAGCCACAAAATCCTTTGGTCCTAGGTTGACTTCTACTTATCACCAATGCACTTTTTTCAACTCTCATCAAAACACCTTAGCTGCTCTTGTGGCAGGAAGTTTGCTTTTAGATGAAGTAAATGCAATATCTACCATCCCTGCAGCACTGAGCCAGAGAATGAAGCTGAACTAGATGATTTCCAAGGTTCATTCTTTCTCTAAAATCTTACAATTGTATCAAGAGTATTTTTTTAAAAGCACTCTGTTTAAATAATATATCATTATCATCATGTTTGATATTCAGAAGATAAACTTATTAATCAAAATAAAATGCAATCTTGAGATAAATAATTTCGCTATAAATTTCTTTGGATTGTCAGTGGACTATTTATCTCTGATAATGACAACAGTAAAGTCGTTTCTATGAAATATTCATTGAATTCCATCATGCCACCCCCATTCCTACTCTTCACCTCCACTAAAACCCTGCGTAAGTGCTGAGATTGTTTTTACAAAATCACCACGTCGGCTGTGAATTTTCTAAAAGCAGAATTAAGAAAGCTTACCAATTATTGTTAGGTAAAAGCCAGCCACTAAATCTGCTTCCCAGGAAAGTTTGGAAACGAAGGGATCCTCATCCTGAAGGTAGTGCGGCAGCCGCTCATCCTGGGGCGGGGCAGTGTGGTTCAACGCCATGTCATCCACAAATCACCAGGGCTCTGTAAAGCAAGTGGACAGAGAGCTCAACAGACCTGAAGATGGCAGCTTGAATCATCTCATCACCATGCCCCCTGCTCCAAAACATGAAGCAAGTTCCCGGGTCCCTGCATGAGTTTCCAATAACTGGTGAGAAGTCTGAAGTGGTCTTCAAGGATCCCAATATGTCAATGCTTGATGATTCTGTTTGCAGCTCTCCAAGCCTGTTCGCTCTCACCTGCTGCTGTCTCTCGCTTCCCTCTGAGCCTTTCACAGTTCCCTGAGGTTGAGGGTCAAATTATCTGTAATGCTGTTTCCTAGCAATTTTGGTAAAGATCTGATCTAGGAAAAGACACTGGATGGAGGGTCTGCATGTCTTATATTTTTTCATTTATCAAAGAAGAGAATTTTTAAATTATGCAATGTGCCCAAAATAGCACCTCCATTCACTATACTTTCAGTGAGCATTAGATTTTTGCTAAGGGAGAAATATAGCATTGAGTTCAAAGGGACATGGGTGTGTTGCTAAGTGAAGCAAAGAGCTAGGAGATCATCATGGTCATCATGACATCTTGGGTCATCTAGAAAAGAATTCAGTCTTGGTTGGATAAGTTTCACCCACAGAAAGATGTGATTCTAGAGTTCCCTAAAGAAGAAAGTAACTTATTCCCCACCATCACTCCTTCAAATTGAGGATAAAGTCTTGAGCAACAAGGAGCTCCCAAAATGCACAGATCTTTGATCTACTTCTTGTGAATTTTGATATTAAGAGGGTTACAAACAGTCGTTGATGTACAATGTGCAAAAAGAAAAAAGGTCACATGATGTCCCTCTGTGGAACTTAGGGTCATGTTCCTGAGACAAAGGTTAGTGCTGATGTCACAACTTCCTTCAAAATGATTGTTCTCGAGTAGGGCATGGTGGCACAGGCCTGTAATCACAGCACTCAAGAGGCTGAGGCTGGAGGATAGCCACAAGTTCAAAGCCACCCTGGGTTACATAGTGAGTTCAAGGCCAGCCTGAACTACATAATAAGACCCTGTCTCAAAACAACAACAACAAAAAGAAACAAGAAAAAACAAAACAAAACAAACAAAAAGACAATTGTTCTTATCTATTTTGCAAGAAATACTAATGCAGATGTTTCTCACTGAACCAGCAGATGTCACTGTTCTACCCTCTGGGAAGCAGCAGAGCATCCGTCATCTCTGCTCTTTCTGGTGAGCTCTCTGCTCCTTGCCAATCTCCCATCCCTGTGGTGATCTAGATTCAGAACCACAGCGGGGACTTCTCTGATCTTGAGCAGGTAACTTAAACCCTGGGATCGACAACTGGTTCTTCTGTAAGACAGGCATTACCATTCTTACCCTTCACTCATGCTTCCTATGGGCACAACCAGATAATGAATTTGATAGTACATTGTAAAGGGCAGGGCCTGGTCTGGTTTTCACACCCAAACATACACACTTTCCCCAAACTTGCCAATTCATAAAGACCCAGTAATTGTGTGAGAAATTTTTTTAGAGTCCTGGGCTGACAACTGTAGGCTTTGCATCAATTCAACTGGTTTTTGAACATCTATAAACCCAGAACTATGAGATAGGACAAGAAAGGTATAGCAAGTCTCTAGACTTAGGAACATAACTATTGTCTTGGACTGAGAAAAGATACAATGAATGGTCAGAACAAATATAATATAATAATAGAAAACAACAAAATGTTGCCTGATTTGGTTTTAGATGATCATTTCCTTAAGCAAGTAATATATATAATTATATAATCTGGCAAATGAGCATGTGTGTGCATTATGCATGCATTCAGGTGAAATCTCCAGAACTATCCTTCCTGGATCTGGAGGCGCCCAGGGTCTGCACAGCATGAGACTCAACATGTGGATGGACTTGTCGTGTGGGTGAAGGGAACCCTTCACTCTTCTGCACACACTGACAGATCATCTCCAGCTCCATGCTTGGTGCACATTTCTACTGCATGAATATCTCTGCTCAAGGTCCAATGAGGGATAAGCCTAGATCCTTCAACAGCAGCATGGGTGAAGAGCATCTTTTCCTTAAATCCCTAAGGTGCACCTAGGGACTTAGGGATCCTCCTTAATTAACTAAATTCTTCCTCTCGTATACCTATACATGCCTAGAATGTCTTTCAATTAATTTAAAAAACAAATGGAAGTTAAACAAATAGAGGCAAAAGCTTGGGGTCACTATTGTTGTTTTGTTATGATGTTGTTTCTTCACCCATGAGACAGACTTTTTGTTAAAAACGGGCTGTATTAATATGCCACTATACATGTATCTGCAGAATGTCCCTAATGGTGCTACTTAAAATAATAAATGCAAACACAGTCATAAATATATTTACTCAAGGTATGTCTTAAGAAATTCTTTTTTTCAGTACTGAATGCGCCTGAGTTACCTCATTGCATAATAAAATAAGGCCATTCAGTTGCTTCTTTCCCTCCTTTCCTTCCTGTGTCGGAAGACTGCCATGGCCCATGATGCCCATGCTGTCATGCCAGGCTAAGGACCCCACCTCCACATCCCCCATTCCCTGGAACGCATCCTATGACCAAAACAAATGGCTCTCAACCAGCAGCCATCTGATCATCTGCATACTTAGTTTTGCTTTGTTGTATTTGTTATTATTGTTGTGTGCTAGCTGTTCTTTAGATGCCATAGACAACCTGGGCACAACTTTCAGAGACTGGGACATCTATAGAAGATCATTTCCAAGAGAATTAGTGTATTCACAGTTTGCCAAATTATGTAACCATGGAAACTTTCTTCTCCGGCTCAATATCTTACAATACTACTGCTCATGTTTGGGGAAATTCTGCTTTAATAAGAGTACATTGAAGAACTTGCCAAAGATTAAAACTAGACCCCTATCTTTCACCATGCACTAAACTAAAATCAGAGTGGATTAAAGATCTAAATATTAAAACAAATGCTAAACTTGCTGGAAGACAAGTTAGATGGAACTCTCAAAGACATTGGCATAGGAAAAGACTTTATGAACAAATCCTCAATAGCATGGGCACTTGCACAAAGACTTGACAACTGGGATCTCATCTTATTAAAACGATTCTGCACAGCAAGAAAAATCACCAACAGAGCTAAGAGGCAACCTACAATGTGGGAAAAAAATTTTACCAGCTGTTCCTCAGACAAAGGTCTACTATCTAGAATATATAAAGAACACACAAAAATCAGACCCCCCAAATATAAAGACCCAACTCAAAAATGGGCATCTGAAATGAACAGACATTTCTCAGACAAAAAAGTAAAAGCAGCAAATAAACATATGAAAAAATGTTCAACATCACTGATCATTCAAGAGATGCAGATGAAAACAATGCTGAGATTCCACCTCACCCCAGAAAGAATGGCTGCTATCAAGAAATCAACCAATAGATTCCCAGCCCAGAGGAAAGGGCTTTTGGGCCGCCTTCTGTCCCGCCACTCCCAACACAGAGGAAGGGGCTTCTGGGCCACCATCCCTACAACCACTCCCGGCCCCTGTCCCACCTCTCCCAGCTCAGAGGAGGTGAGCACGGCGGGTGCCAACAGCACTCACATGCCCTCCAGTCAAAATGAGAAGGCATGTACATAAGTCTCAAAACCAGAATTCCAGATGACCTACAGCAACCCCAAAGGGAAATGAGATGGAACTCTCTGATATTCAACCACCTGGACCCACTGAACTGGCAACAAAAGGGGATCTGGAAAAAAATGAAATCAGAAATAATTTCTCAGGTAACAGGAGAAATTGTGCTCCTAGTGCAAGACATGATTAATAAATCTAGAGAGGAGCTGAGGAACATGATAGAATGCCAACATAGGAAACAAATGGAATCCATAAAACAGATGTAAATAGATTTCCAGGACATGAAAAACTCCATTGAGAGTCTACACAGCAGAATGAGCCAATGTGAGGACAGAATTTCAGATATAGAAGATAAGATTGCAATTAATGACTAGGAAAAGAAAAATTGCTTTAAAATTATAAGGGAACATGAGAAATCAATCCAGCAGCTGCTAGACAATGCAAAGAAGAATAACATAAGACTGATTAGAGTCAATGAAGAAACAGGAGAGAGTGCAGATGACATAAAAAAAAACTCTTCACAGAAGTAATGGCAGAAAACTTCCCAAGCAGGGGAAAAGAACTTGACATACAGATAAGTGAAGCATATAGGACTCCAAATAGCCTTGATCAAAAAAAATCTGCACATAGGCCTATAATAGTTAGGATTCCAGAAATCCAACAGAAGAACTAAGTTCTACAAGCAGCCAGAGAAAAGAAACAAATCACATACAAAGGAAAACCCATCAGAATCACAGAAGACTTCTCAACACAAACCATCAAGGCAAGAAGAGCTTGCAGTGACATAGTCCAAGCCCTAAAAGAAAACAGCCTCCAACCCAGATTGATGTACCCTGCAAAACTATCTTTCAAAATGGATGGAGAAATAAGACACTTTCATGGCAAAGAGCACCTTAGGAACTTCGTGAATACCAAACCAGCACTACAAGAAATTTTACACAATATCATAGGAACAGACATTGGGGATCACAACCCCAGGAAGCAAAGCAGAATGAACCCATCTGGCATGACAAGAAATTAAATGGAAAGGGGGAGAACCAAACAAAAAGAAAAAGTCATGGCAATGACAAGTCAATATGTTTCAGTTATAACCATCAATGTTAATGGTCTCAATTCACCAATCAAAAGAAACAGACTGGTAGAATGGGTCAAGAAGCAAAATCCAACAATATGCTGCATACAAGAAACACACTTAATTCAAAATGAAACTCATAGACTGAAAGTTAAAGGGTAAAAAACAATACTCCATGTGACGGGAACCCGAAAAAAAGCAGGAGTAGCTATCCTCTTGGCAGATCAAGTAGATTTCAAACCAACACTGATTAAGAGAGACAAAGAAGGACACTACATCCTTGTAAAGGGAAGAATCCAAGAGGAAGACATGACAATCATAAATATCTATGCACCAAACACGAGTGCACCCAACTATATAAAACAAATACTAACAGACATAAAAAGTCATATATGCACCAATACAATTGTAGTGGGGGACCTCAACACCCCACTGTCACAAATAGATCAACTAGACAAAAAATAAGTAATGAAATGCTAGAACTCAATTGAACTCTTGAATAAATGAACTTAACAGATGTTTACAGAGTTTTCCACCCCACAAAATCAGAGTACACATTCTTCTCAGCTGCACATGGGTCATTCTCCAAAAGAGACCACATACTAACACGTAGAATATGTTTACGTAAGTGCAAAGGAATTGAAGTTATCCCCTGTATATTATCGGACCATAGTGCGATGAAATTGGAGATCCATAGCAAAAGAAACTGGAAAAATTTCATAAACACGTGGAAATTGAACAACACACTTCTGAATAACCAATGAGTCACACAGGAAATTAAAGAAGAAATCAGACAGTTCCTTCAATTAAATGACAATGACAATACAACATATCGGAATCTATGGGACACAATGAAAGTAGTCTTATGAGGGAAATTCATAGCAGTGAATATGCATATTAGAAAAACAGAATGAGCCCAATTAAACAACCTGATGCTGAGCCTCAAGCTTCTAGAAAAAGAAGAGCAGGACAAACCCAAAGCTCATACAAGGGAGGAAATTATAAAGATCAGAGGAGAAATCAATGCAATGGAGACTAAGAGAATGATACAAAAAAATCAATGAAGCCAAGAGTTGGTTCTTCAAAAGAATAAACAAAATTGACAAACCCTTCGCCAACCTTGTCAGAAAAAGGAAAGAAAAGACCCAAATCCATGCAATTAGGAATGAAAACGGTGAAATTATAACAGACACAGCAGAAATCCAGAGGATCATTAATACTTACATCCAGAACCTATATGCCAATAACATGGAAAACACAGAAGAAATGAACAGATTCTTAGATACATATGAATTACCAAAGTTGAATGAAGAAGACCTAAAAATTCTAAACAACCCAATATCAACCAATGAAATTGAGAACGTAATTAAAAACTTATCAACTAAGAAAAGACCGGGCCCTGATGGCTTCACTGCTGAATTCTACAAGACATTTAGAGAGGAACTACTGCCAATACTGTTTAAACTCTTTAATGAAATTGAAAGGGAAGCAAAACTCCCAAATTCATTCCTGGAAGCAAGCATCACCTTGATCCCCAAAGCAGAGAAAGACCCAACTGAAAAACAGAACTATAGGCCAATCTCACTAATGAACATAGATGCAAAAATCCTTAATAAGATACTGGCAAATAGAATGCAGAAGATCATCAAGAAGATCATACACCTTGATCAAGTGGGATTTTCATCCCAGGGATGCAGGGATGGTTCAATATATGCAAATCAATCAATGTAATACACTATATCAAGAGAGCCAAGGACAAAAGCCATATGATTATTTCCATAGATGCAGAAAAAGCATTTGACAAAATCCAACATGCATTTATGATAAAAACCCTACAAAAAGTAGGAATAGATGGTCTCTACCTCAAACTGATAAAAGCCATCCATGAAAAACCAACAGCCAATATCATACTACATGGTCAAAAACTGAAATCCTTCACACCAAAATCAGGAACAAGACAAGGATGTCCATTATCACCACTCTTGTTCAATATAGTTTTGGAAACATTAGCCATGACAATTAGACAAGAGAAAGAAATAAAAGGAATAAAGATAGGAAATGAAGAAGTTAAATTGTCATTATTTGCAGATGACATGATACTCTATATAGAAGACCCACAGAACTCCACCAAAAGTCTTCTAGGCTTAATAACCAAATTCAGTCAAGTAGCTGGTTACAAGGTCAACACACAGAAATCAATAGCTTTCCTCTAAACAAATGACAGACTCACTGAGAGAGAAATAGGGCAAATAATTCCTTTCACAATAGCATCCAAAAAACTGAAATACCTAGGAATCAACCTAACAAAAGAAATCAAAGCCCTCTTCTCTTAAAACTGAAAAGAGAGATTGAAGACAATATCAGAAAATGGACAGACATCCCCTGCTCCTGGGTAGGAAGGATTAATATAGTGAAAATGGCTGTACTTCCAAACTGCTATGTAGATTTAATGCAATTCCAATTGAGATCCCAGCAGCATACTTCATGGACCTTGAGAAAACAATCCAAAAATTCATTTGGAACAAGAAGAGACCCAGAATAGCAAAAGCAATTCTAGGTAACAGAGACATGGCAGGGGGTATCACAATCATCCCCAACCTGCAACTCTACTACAAAGCTACTGTGATAAAAACAGCATGGTACTGGCAAAGAAACAGACCTCAGGACCAGTGGAACAGATTAGAAGATGCAGAAACAATGCCAGACACACTCAGCCATCTCATCTTCGATAAAGGAGCCAAACACCCTCACTGGAGGAAAGATAGCCTCTTTAAGAAATGGTGCTGGAAAAATTGGGCTTCAACTTGCCAAAGCTTAAAACTAGACCTCTCAAAAAAAAAAAAATTAGACCTATATCTCTCACCATGCACTAAACTAAAATCAAAATGGATTAAAGATCTACATATTAAAATAGAAACTCTGAACCAGTTGGAACAGAGGTTAGGTAGAACCCTTGAAGACATCAGTGTAGGAAAAGATTTTATGAACAAAGCCTCAGTTGCCCATGAACTAGCACAAACAATCAACAAGTGGGATCTCTTCTTATTAAAAAGCTTCTGCACAGCAAGAGAAACCACCAGCAGTGTGAAGAGACAACCCACAATGTGGGAAAAAAATCTTCACCTGCTCTTCCTCAGACAAAGGTCTACTGTCTCGAATCTATAAAGAACTTAAAAAGATCAGACCTCCCAAATTTAAAGACCCAATCCAAAAATGGACATCTGAAATGAACAGACATTTCTCAGACAAAGAAGTAGAAATAGCAAATAAACATATGAAAAAATGTTCAATATCACTGGTCATTTGAGAGATGCAAATGAAAACAACACTGAGATACCACCTCACCCCAGAAAGAATGGCTGCTATCATGAAATCAACCAATAACAAATGCTGGTGGGGCTGTGGGGAAAGAGGAACCCTGCTCCACTGCTGGTGGGAGTGTAGACTGGTGCAACCACTCTGGAAATCAGTATGGAGATACCTCAAAGAACTAGGACTGGAAGTCCCATTTGACCCCGCTATTCCCCTGCTGGGGATCTTCCCCAAAGAATTAAAAGAATCATACCACAGTGATATATGTGCACCCATGTTCATAGCAGCACAGTTTGTGATAGCTAAAACTTGGAAACACCCCAAATGTCCATCAACTGGAGACTGGATAGAGAAAATGTGGGGTTTTTTATAAAATGGAGTACTACTCAGCCATAAAAAATGAGAAATTAGAGACATTTAAAGCTAAGTGGATGCACATTGAGGTGATACTCTTAAGTGAAATAAATAGGACACACATGTATAAATACTGAATAGTTTCTCTGGTGTGAGAAACGGAAAGTGTAAATAAGGACTAAATGTATAATAAGTAATGTGAAATAGGAAGAAAAGGGGCAAAGGGGAAGGAAGTGGGAGTGCTAGGGGAAAGGAAAGAAGGGAATGGAATTAATATGAGAAAATGGAAAAATAGGAACAAAATCTTTGTAAATAGGGAGGAATGGAGGGGTTGAAGGGAGGGCAGAGGAAGGGTGAAAAATAAGAACCAAGAGAGATTATGTAAAGGTGCAAATTTCCAATGATGAATGTCATTATATTGTATACCTAAAATGTACCAATGATTAGAATGAATAATCGATAATGCAAAATAGGAAGAAAAGGTCCAAAGGGGTAGGGGTAGTGGGAGGGGCAGGGGAAAGGAAAGAAGGGAAAGGAAAAATGCTGAGAAGTGGAAAAAATGGAATGAAGTCTTTGTAAATAGGGAAGGGTGGAGGGGGTGAAGGGAGGGCTAGGAATGGGGAAAAAATAAGAACCAAGATACATCATGTAAAGGTACAAGTTCCCAATGAGAAATGTAATTGTGTTGTATGCCTAAAATGTACCAATAAAAGAATTTAAGGGGAAAAAAAGAAGTCAACCAATAACAAATGCTGGCGGGGTTGTGGGGAGAAAGAAACACTTCTTCATTGTTGGTGGGAGTGCAGACTGGTGCAACCACTGTGGAAATCAATATGGAGATACCTCAAACAACTAGGATTAGAGGTCCCATTTCACCCAACTAATCCTCTGCTGGGTATCTTCCCAAAAGAATTAAAAGAATCATACCATAGTGATATATGCTCATCCATGTTTATAGCGAGTGGAACAGTTTGTAATAGCTAAAGCTTGGAAACAGCCTAATTGCCTATCAATTGGAGACTGGATATGGAAGATGTGGGGTTTTTTTATAAAATGGAGTACTACTCAGCCATAAAGAGTGAGAAACTAGAGACATTTATAGCTAAATGGATGCACATTGAGGCCATACTCTTAAGTGAAATAAATGGTACACACATGTGTAAATACTGAATAGTTTCTCTGGTGTGAAAAACTAAAAGTGTAAATAAGGATCAAAATGTATAATTGATAATGTGAAATAGGAAGAAAAGGTCTAAAGGAGTAGGGGAAGTGGGAGGGGTAGGAGAAAGGAAAGAAGGGAAAAGAAAAAATATGAGAAAAGGAGAAATAGGAAACAAAGTCTTTATAAACATTGAAGGGTAGAGAGGGTGAAGGGAGGGCAGGGGAATGGGGAAAATATAAGAACCAAGATACATCACGTAAAAGTACAAGATCCCAATGATGAATATAAATATATTGTACACCTAAAACGTACCAATAAACTTAATGCAAAAAAAAGAGCACATTGAAGAAAAAAGAAATAAAACCACACATTCATGACTGGAAGTTCTGCAAGTATGTTGCATGTAGAGAAACTTCACTTCAAATTTAAAGATAGAAGCTTTGGGCTGTGTGGAAATACTGCACAACACTGGAAGAGATTTTTTATAAGAACCAGGTATTTCAGGGAAGAGATGAGAAAAGGGGAGAGTGGAAAATACATGACTTCACTAGACCCCTCCTGAATTTTTCTTCCCATGTGAAGCTATAAATTAAACCCCTTGGTGCAGGTTATATGTGGTTATTCATGTTCGCATAATCCTTCCAGCAATAAAATAGGGTCTATTGCTCTACCCTAATTAATGGCCCTCTGGCTGTGAATAATGCTTCTGGAGACTGTTCTCATAACACTAGATTACAGAAAAAGCTAACAGCATCCCCCTCTCTTCACCAATCACAAAAGTTTTAAATATCTTTTGAGTTACTCAAATTAACCTAAAAAATCCTCTATGATTTCGTATTTAAAATTAAGAGATGACTCCAGGCATCAACAGACCCAAGTCCGAGTGTGCAGACTGAAAGGAGTTACCAGATGGCTGATGACAGAGAAGGAGAAGAGAGGCAAAGGACAGAAGCATGAGTCAGTGCCAAGGAAGAGGATCCAGCTCTTCTCAACCTTAACAAGTCATAAAATTATCTTTAAAAAAAATTAGGCAACAAATCTTCCCATTGGCCCACTAAACATTCTCTGGTTTGAAACAGGAAATAGCAAAAAACAAGAGCTATGTGGTGGTCACGTCTGCAAACTGTCCTCCAAAGTCCTCCAAAGTTTCTTCCCTGACGCCCACGCTAACCTTTGAAATTTACCATGCTTTGTCCAAGGCACTTCCAGCACAAAATCCTTTTCTAAGGACAAATTGTTTGAGACCATAAGGGATTTAGGAAGTTCATTACTTGATATCCCACAGAAACCCACCAGCCTGACAACAGATGTGACACAGGCCATGTTAATCATGGCACAGAGGAGGGAGGTGGACACAGTGTCATCCATGGACAAATCTGAAGGAATAGGGAAGGCCATGGGTCACAAGAACCAGAGGAGGGGAAGTTTGTCACAGAAAGATGAGCAGCAAGAACTGAGGTATGCAAGCTCTGGGGTAAAATGTGCC
Source organism: Heterocephalus glaber (assembly GCF_053883595.1). Classification (NCBI taxonomy): domain Eukaryota; kingdom Metazoa; phylum Chordata; class Mammalia; order Rodentia; family Bathyergidae; genus Heterocephalus; species Heterocephalus glaber. Next base: position 8,631,181 of record NW_028258320.1, on the reverse strand, counting down.
CCGTCATAAGCTGGACAAAATACGAACAAGAAAACAGGTTATTAACAATTCGGAGGTCACGGCCAGTTGACATGGGTTTTGTGAAGCTGTAATTGTCTAAAGGATTAGTCATCAGGAGCCAAGAGAAGAAGGGCTTTGAGGGCCAGATTCATCTTTACATGAACTCCAGAAATTTCTCAGCTTGTGTCTTCCAGTTAGGAGCCAATGACTTGGCAATAAACTTCCTTTCATCCCAGTCTTGGCAAGTCAGCTAGCCCGGCATGGCTGTGTGCAGGGAGGGGCCAGCACACCAAGAGCCAGCAGTGGGTCCCCTGCCTGTCACCCCAGCCTCTCCTCTCCCCACCACCCACCAGCTTTGCCTTCCTCGCTGAGAACCACAGCACTTCCCATTCCATCAAATTCTACTCTTCAAAAATGAGTTCATAGGTTTTGTTGACATCCCAAGATGTCTATAATACATTTAGTGGAAAACACTGATTTTCAAAGAGTGCTGAAACATTTTTAAGTGAAAGAAGGCTCTAGAGAAATATATCTAGAAATACAAAACCAAGCAGTTAAAATTTCTTCTTGCTATGGATTGAAGAGCACAGTTAGTCTACACTGTGCTTTAGAAGTCATTCTTTATTTCTTATTTTCAGAGCAGGGTACTCCTGATGATACAAGCATCTTCCAAATGTTGAACCACAATGTGTTACTTTTGCAATGTTAATGATCTCTATTTTTATTCTTTACAGATCATTTACATTAGTGAAAAATCTTATAACTATCCATTTATTCCTTCCCACAAGCATGTGTTTACGTGGACACAGAGCAGGCCCCTACTGGACCATGAGCTACTTCCCTGGGGCTCTGTCGCTCGTGAAGTCCCTGACAGGAGCTGAACTGCAGTTTCTTCTGCAGGAGCCTCTTCACAGCCCTAAAATGGCACCACACACACAATGCTCAGGCTGGCTCCTCTCTCGTGCCAGCTCTGCCCCAGAAGTGTGTCAGCCACAGATAGAGGCCTAGGTGAGCCCTCTTCCTGCTTATCCAGTGTCCTATAAACTTGGACAGCTTAGGCTAAGTTCTTCATAATGATTTTTTTTCCTGTGCCAGGAGCTACAAATATTTAATGCCCATTGAGCGATCGTTAACACCAATGCCATGTTAATATGTCCCAAGTCAAATCTGTGTCCTAGTGAAAGAATTTGGGTTATCCTGGCATATATAACAACACAATATTTTTCTTATACATTAAAAACAACATAAGAGCACCTTGACATGCAAAGTAGCAGTGAACACACAAAACAGTTTGGAAGCTCACATACCCGATCGAGTCTGCCAATGGGTCACCTCTATCTATTAGCTGGTGCTAATGAGATCTTTTCCTTCTCTACAGGTGGAATGTTCACAGCCACAAGAAAACCAGACATCAGCTGGGGTTGGCTGTCGAACAGAAACATATAAACCATTCTGGTTGTGTCTGCATGGTTTAATAAGACACTAGAGAAGAAATAAAACAGGAATATTTCTTCAATCCTCCTAGCAAGAAATACGATAGGAAACCTGGGGAGAAAAGAAGGAAGAGAGGGAAGGAGAGAGAGAGATAGAGAGAAAAGAAAGAAGGAAGGAAGGAAAGAAGAGTATTTTCCTATAGAACCAAGCCAGAAAGAGAGAAATCAATATAATTCTAAATCTTCTAACCCACATTAATAAAGGAGGGTGGATGTCAGGTCAATTTACTCCTATCCCATGAAGCTTGGAGCAGATTCATGAGCCTAAGGCAACTAGAGAATTGTGAGCAACAAAGAGATCTGCTTTAATATTTTCTTAGGTTGTTAATATTCATTTTTATCTTCAATTGTCATATAAATACCACCTACTCCTCTACCTTCGCCTCTAAAATTCTGAGTTACGAGGTTGAGATTAATCTAAACTCACATTATGTCCAGCCCACTTCACCCAAGCAGAAGGGATGAAGTATAAATTTTTATAGCAATTACTATTTCAACTGCTAATCCTCAATAATTTTTATTCACAGAACAAGTGTCATTTCCATCTCAAGTACCAGATGGTATTGCCCACTTCTGCCCTGCAGAACCTTCCATAGATCCCAGAGCCCTTCCGGGAAAGAATCAGATAACCCCTGCTTGTAATAAAGGCAGCACATTAGCTTGGCCCAAGACCTCACAGGAATCCCCAGAGCCCAAGCTGGAACCTCAGAATTCCAGCAGCATCTCAGAGAACACTGGACATGCAAGTCCTTCTCATACTCGAAGCATTTTTTTATATTATCCTACTGTGGACATTTCATCTCCCCCTCAGTCCACAAAAAATATTTTTAAAAATAATCATCATCATGATCATCATCATCATTTTGAAAAAAAACAACCCAGAAGTCCCCTCACTTATTTCCCAAATTCAGATACTCCAGCCCTGATCTCATGTAGTATAAACCATGTTAGCTATGACCCAGAGATATAAATAATAGTCAGTAGTAAGAATGGCCAGGATTAAACATATGCAGAGTTGATACTAACAACGGTCCATGGAAAACACATGCAGAATTTTTAGTAATGGAGTATGTTTCATTTCTTCTTATAAGTAAGTAAACAAACATACATGTTATACAACATTAGAAAAAAACAGACAGGCAAACAGGCTGAACACGTACATTTCCTTTGACAAGGAATCCCAAAATACTTCGGAAAGTACCAGATCCTGCAGTTGTATAAGTTTCTCATTATTTTTCTGCTGGGTTCCCTCCTAGTTTCATTCCTGATCTGAAATTACGCTTCTAATATGTCTTTTTAAAGTGTTCTTTAGTGGATATGGGCCTAAACTCAACAGTGAAAAAATCCAATTAGCTTCCTCAGTTACACAGTGGTATTCAGAAAAGGACTCAAGACTTCTTCTATCTTGCTCCTCTTTCTTCTTACAGCCACAAAAGGAAAATCAGTTCCCCACGTTGAATTAAAACCATTGTCTCCTTGCCCCATGAATCATACCTATCCTCACGATTCCCTTAAAACTGACCAGTCAATTCTAAATCCTAGTTCCCGAGACAGTAAATCTTACATTCTGTTGTTCCTTAGTTATTTTATGCCCTTATTAAAACTCACCAATTTAAGGACCTGCCAAAAAAGAAGTTTCTTTCTTGTGCTCCCGGCTGGGCTTGCCAGATCTTCCTCGTCTTTTTATTGGTTCCTTCCAGAGCAGCTCCGTGGTCACTTGACCCTTGCTGCGCTTCCTCTGATTTTGAACATTATCAAGTGAAAAGTATTCATTTTCTAGACTTTGCTGCTCTCTCCACCCTTTGCTGAAAGAGCCAATGGTGACTTTGGAAAAAAGCAATCTCATCTTATTGAATTATGAGAGGAGATGCAGTTTTTGGAAGCTTAATTTATCGGTGATCAAAAAAACCACCAGCAGCTACTTGGCCCTTATATTGATCCAGAACCAGAGTAATGCTCTCTGCTGACTGAACTTTAAGACTCCGTACACTTGCTTTCTTCTTTTCAGATGTAAAAGCCTCAGATTAATCTTTAAAATAGCCAAGAGTTAAATCGTAAGGCCTTTATTAATTGTCTTCTTAGATGAGCTGTTCAATCTGCTTCAGAGAGGCCACTAAAATAAGAGAAGAAAAATTCCCACATACTCTTCAGAGTGTAAAAATCAATGCCTGTTCTACTTTGCATCACCCAGGGCTGTCGGGGTTGGGGGTGAGGCTGCATCCTTTGCAGCAAGCAGAGACCCTAGCCTTCTCTGGCCCCTGTTCCTCTCTGGCCCAGAGCTTCGTGTGTTTTATACATGGCTCTGTGTGGCTCCCTAACACCACTGTGGTGAAGTAGAGTGCTGTTATTGCCACTGTTTCACCAGTAAGAATGTTCACAGCCACAAAAAACACTAGTGACCAGTTTAACAGAAACCCACAGGTACATTTAGTAGGTTCAGAGAAGTTAAATAACTTCCATCAAGTCAAGCTACTTAGCTCCTACTAGTACCTCATTATAGCTTTGTTAACTAAAGCAATGAATAAGCCCTTTACCAACACATAACATTATTTTATCCAATGTTTTTATGTAATTTTTTATTAGGGAAAAAATGTAATGTGTCAATAAGCACAATTGTTTTAGGCAAACTTCCAAGAGATAAGATTATTTTAGACCAGACCCCCCCAAAAGAAATGTGCCCAGATTTTCCAATATAACCTCAGTTATATTTTATCCCACTAACTCCAAAATTCTGCTTTTCAGGTACGATCCCATTTTTAAGATCACTTACCCCCCACCTACCGAAATCATATCACCTTTCAGGAGCTTCAACTTGGTCAACAGGTTCATCTTTCCTCCATGTTGTATAACTTCTTTATTTTAAAAAAAGACTAAAATCATTGCCACTGAAGAAAAACAAAGATGCTGGATGGGAAAGGTACAGCAAGGTTGAGGAAAATGAAGAGTGGAAGTCAGGAGGAAGCAGTCAGGGAGCATGGACTTCCTCGGTTTGCATACGGACTCTGCTAGGCTCATCTGAGGCTGTGTACAGATCCCTACTTGCTTCGGTTGGAATCCACATGGCGGGTTTGACACAGCCAAGTGTCAGGGTTAAGCACCAGTTACTGAGTGGTTAATTTTGTCCCAAGTTCATTGGCCTTTTTAACTCCAATAAACTTTTATTTCGATCACTCCCTCCCATATGACCATGCCCTAGGCTAGCCCTGACTCACGTTGCTCTACCTATGGGGAGGGAAGTGGACATATCACAAGGCGTGGCCTCCTGCATCTACGGGGGCTAAGTAGCCCCAAATCTGCAGTGGGGAGCTGGAGACCCAGAAGACCAACCAACGGTGTCTAATTGCAGGCCCAGAAGCAGAGGAAACTGAGGCTCCAGCCCAAAGATGCTCACACAGAGTCTTCCTCTACTCGCAGAAGGGCCTGCTCCTTCTGCGCAGCTCACATTACAGGGTGGGGTCCACCACACTAGGAAAGGCGATTTACTTATGTGTTTTGCTGTCAGATGTTAATCTCCTCCAGATGCACCTCATAGACACATCCGATATCATATTTAACCTAATACGGGAGACATCCATGCCCTAGGCCAATCAGCACACGGACTCCTAGATGGCATAAATAGAAAACAAATAGCAAAATAAGAGATTTGGATTTAACCATGTAAATAATCACAGTAAATGCAAATGATCTAAACACTAAAATCCAAAGGCAAGCATTGTCAAATTGGATTAAAAGAACACTGTCTAACTACATACTACCTGTTAGAAATGTATTTTAAATATAAAGACATAAATAGTAAATTTAAATACAAAGGATAAAAAATAGTATATCATGCCAAGACCAATCAAAAGAAACCTGGAGTGGCCATAACAATATCAGAGAAAGTAGATTGCAGAGGAAAGGAAATTTCCACAGCCATGGACATCTCACAGTGATAAAAGGATCGATCCAGCAAAAGCACACAACTGCAGCATTTAGAAAGAGGGAAGCTCATGTGTTAATGACCTAAGACTCCATTTTAAGAAACTAGACTGAAAAAGGAGCAAATGTGAACAGAGGAAAGGAAATATAAAAAATAAGAATCAATGAAATACAAATGGAAAAATAATAGAAAAATCAATAAGACTATCAATGGTCATTAAAATATTTCCTAAGCAAAAAAGCAGAATATGGAACCATGCAGCCAGTGGACTCTGTGCCTCAGTAAAAGGCTGACGAGTGGGAATGGGTGTTCTTAATATTCTGACTGTAGATCAGTGCGTTAAAGCCTTACCTTTCCTGAGAATCCTTTACAGTGTTTGTTTAGAGATCATTTTCCTGGGCCCCACTGGGGATTCTAATTCACATCTGGTTTTGCATGGTGAAAGGCCCTCTGGTAACTCCAATGAGCACACTCCCATAACTCAGGACTATTTATCAGGTCACAGGAGATTAGGTTTGTCCTGGACTTGTTTTTCATGTCGATGGGAGGAGGTGATGAGACAGAGTTCTATTAAAGCAAAGAATTCCTCAGAAATGAATGTGTGTGACCAGTGACAAAACACAAGGCAGGGCCTAGTAAGAGCATGCAGCTCTGTCACACTGCAGCATCCCCAACCACACCAGGAGGTGCCATCTGTAACACCCCAGCATGATGGCCCATGACCCCCAGGTGACTGCTATACACAAGATGGCAATGAAACACAGCAAAACATGAAATCAGCATTCTGCATGATAAAAAGTCAAGAGAGGGCTGGTCTAGCATAGCAAGAATAGGATAAGTTTTTCATCAAAAGAAACAGATGAAACAGTAATTCATGGAGAAATTTATTGCTAATTCCTCAGGGGAATTTTTTTTCACCCAACGACTAGGATAATAGTTAAATAACAGAGTGATGATGGTAATAATAACACCCATTTGAGGGCTTACTGTTTGCCAAACGTATGCGCCAGATAGATAGATAGATAGATAGATAGATAGATAGATAGATAGATAGACAAATAATTGGTAGATAGATAGATAGATAGATAGACAGATAGATTCGATAGATACAGAGAATGTATTTGCCTAAGAGTGGTATTTACCTTGTGAGTATGAATAAGGAAACACATTGAGTCCCAAAAGCAAAATTCATAAGGATTTTTGATCCTAGATTAACAAGCCAAGCTAACACCATCCCAAATTATCACACCGTAGTTTGTCAACAGTCATTTTTCCTGATGTTGGAGTGTAGCTCAGTGGTACAACCCTTGCCTACCATGAACAAGGCCCTGGGTTCCACCCATAGCACTGAACACAAAAAGTTGTTCCTCTTTACTTAAACCCAAAAAATCCCATGAAGTATTCTGGTTTCGTTGAAGGCCCAAAGGTGGCGTGGGGAGGACGCTGTCTCACAGCTCCAGATCATTGTTTCTGCACCCAAACACAGAAAATGAGCCAATGGTCACCATGACCTCAGCCACGATCTGTACTCTGCAGCGCTTCCTGGCAGAATGTGGCAGCCAGGAAAATGAAGACTCAAATTCAGCTAAGCACAATCCTGAGTTCCATGGCCACACCCCAGCAAGTGTGTGGATGCCGGATGGGTTCATTTCCTCTGCAGTCATGAAACACATGGAGAATCAGCACACAAGGAGGAAAGGTGTTTGGCTTCCGGCTTTGGAGGTTCCGGCTCAAGACTGTGGACACATTGCTCCGGAGCAAAGCCTCAGAAGACAGGAGGTAAAGAGAGAGCAGAAGCCCTGGGGCGCCACAGTCCCCTCCAGCAGCAGGTGGCTAGGAAACCCTTAAAATTGGGCCACTCAAGAACGGAATTTTCAATCTTATATAAATTTTGATTAATTCAAGAGCTTTCCTGTTAGCCACAATATTATTGCTGTGGTAGGACTTCATTGCACTTTAATTGGTGCATCGTAGAAGACAAGATTGTTGTGCGTATATCAAAACACCACATAGTACTCCGTAATATGTACCTTTTTTGTGTTTTTATGTATCAATTAAAAACAAATTTCATTTAAATGTTATAAAAAGAAAAAGAAAACATACATCACTATTATATTGTAGTAAATGTGTCAGCTGCCTGAATCTATTCTAGTATTACACACAGGGAGCATCAGTCTAGCTGGAGCCCACACATTGACCAAGTTGGGTTGATATTTTTTTCTCCTCGCTAATGTAAGATTTCAAAGTGTTTATTTGAAAATTTTATGCAGATGGTAAGAATCATGGTGATGCCTACTATACTTTATAAGTAATTAAGTATTTATTTTAATTATAGTGTAATTAAATTGTTTCTGCGGAATAAAGGTAAATTTTTAAATTTAAAATTAAGGCACCCTGCAAATGCAGAAATTAGTAGAAATGTAATATTACAACTGCTACGATATAACATTTTTAATATTCTGGAAAAGGAGATGGTACAGATTCATAATGGAAAATTTACTTTTCTGGGATAGAGAAAGGCAAAAGAAAAACTGTTGTATGAAAATTTTCAGGAGAAAGTAAAGAGTACTGAGACACGTTCAGCATTACATAAAAAGTTTATATTTGCTAGGCTAAAAAGAATTGGCAAAACTATACCAGAGGTCAGAATCGAATGTCCACAAAGAAAAAGTTAAGACAATTTTAAAAGAATTTAGCCCTACAACATTGCACAGTTATGAAAACATTTGGATTTTATACAAAACAGAAAAGCATTTTTAAAGATACAAAAACAGAAAGAAATTTAGATATGGAAATGTTGTTAGAAAGTTTTGAGAATGGAAAAAGTATAATTTACAAGTAAAAGATATTGGATAAAGCCATCAAATCATCAGCCATACATTTCAAGACCTAAAAAACTAACAATTAATTGATTGAAAATTTTTAAAATGACAAGTGCCTTCATTTAGCTTTAGATGAGTCATGCAGTATAACAAACTTAATATGGTTGTCTCAAAGGATTTTCTAATTAACAAAAAATATTGTAAAGTCACAGCATAAAATTTTGAACTTTTGGTATAGATATTTTTGAGTCCTTTACATCTGAAAAAGGATAATTTCAACTAGATATAAAAAAAATTCTATCACAGCAGATGGTGCTCCTCATATTTTACACTTGATCTTAGCCAAAAGGCCAAGAAGTGATTGCTCCTTGTATTTTAAATCAAAACTCCAGATGTACTGAAATTTTACAAGAGATACATGTTTTCCTCATTACTTCATTCGAACATGCTCCATTTTGAAAATATTCATGCATATCTTTCTGAAAGGGTCTCTAAGGAAAGTGCCATTTATAAAGTTAAAGTGGTTGGATTTGTATCTACAAAAGTTATGGTCATCGATTTATGTAACTGTTGAAGGAAATAAATGACAATGAACCTAATTGTCTTGTGCTCTTTGCTAGTGTTCATTGGTCAAATTGTGGAAGAGTTTTACAACTATGTATTGTATTCCAAACACAAAATGTGGGGGGTGTTGAGACAGGGTCTCACTTCATAGTTTAAGGTGGACTTGTGCTCACTTTGCAGCCTCAGCGGGCCTCGAATTCATGGCAATCCTCTTGCCTCAGCTTCCTGAGTGCTAGGATTCAAGGCATGTGCCACCATGCTTGGCATATTCCTTGAAACAAAAAGAATGCCAATTAGCCAGTAATCAAATATGAAAACCTAGTAATCTAACTTATATTTCCTTACTGGCATCATGCTGAATATAAAGAAGATAAATTTTCAAGCCCCGAAGAAAGAAAAAGCTTATTGTAACCCAAATGACAAGCATGTGAATTTATGTTGACGTGGAAATTTTTATATATAACAAATCAAAAAAATGATTTTTCACACATTTTTCTACTATGAAGCAGAATATAAAAGATTTTAACTGTAATTGAAAACATTATGTAAAATGGTTGCAAGCACTTCAGGAAATCTTGAGTAATGCTTTCTTGATGTTGCTAAATTTAAAATTGCTTCTCAACTTTCATAAAACCCCACTGAAACTGATGCTAATAGTAGAATTGGTCCAAATTAGTTCATTTATTTTGTTTAAATAAACATAGTTTTGAAAAATATACAATATACTTTTTTAAATTATGTGCTTTTCCTTCAAAAGTCAAATCAAGTTTTCTAAAGCATATAAGCCAGTTTTGTCAAGGTGCATGTGAGCATCTAAAGAAACGCTTTCTCTTCTGCCTCTGTCTGCCATTGTGTCTGCTCGCTTGCTTCTGACTTAAATTATGTCTTGTCACAAGACTCAGAATCAAGTGATTTCTGGCCAAGAAACAAAACCAAAATTGTCCCATTCCTCAGCAGATTTGGATGAAGACTGGTAATAAAATCAGGTACAGCTATAAGAGGAAGCACGGGAAGGGGACCAAGCTGGGACTGTAAGGAATTGCACATGAGCTGCAGCATATTTACTCTCTAAAGGAAAAAAAGATGATGATACATTTTTTATCATGGTCGAGAGTATATCACCATATCAAACTGAAAAAAAAACACCATTGGCTGGACAGTTGAACATGTTTAATCTGGAATCTTCATTTTTCTTTTTCAGTGATCAGCACTAGTGAGACGATAAGGGTTTGAAATCTTTTTTTAAAAAAGAAAATATTTTTCTGTTTTAGCACTTGATTGAGATACTGAAAACTCTTAATGTTGATTGGTTGGAGCATCCTGGATATGTGAGTCTATGGGTCTATTTCTCTAGCAAAAAATTTATGATCAAAATTCAACACCTCCATTATGATGTGCTATAAGTCTTATGAAACATATATAAGATATTAATGACTGACTTTGAATTTTATTAATAATTTATACTAATTATATGTTGAAATAATACTATTTTGGATATAATGTGTTAAATAAAATATGACAAATTCAACTCTTCTTTTACTTTCTAAAGTAACTATTGAAAAATTTCAAAAGTAAGAATTGCACAGGCGGATAGCATTAGACAGTGCTGATGTAGAAGATTTAGATAGCAAGAATGATCAACAGAACCTAATTTACATGTGTAATTTGCTGCACTCTACAACTTCAGAAATCATGTATTTTTGTGCATATTTTCGACACTTACCAAAATTTATCACATGATAAATTAAAACAGCTAAAGTAATATTCAAAGATTGAAGTTACCCAATGTGCATTCTAAAGCTAATGAGACTATTTTCTGTACACTTACAATAATAAGGGAAACAGGCAATGAAAATAATAAATGCCATTCAGCCAATACTTAAGCCAACAACATGCGTCAGCTGGATGTATCTTATGCAATCATTGAAAGGGAGAGTAAGAAAAATACAAAGCTACATAAAAGAAATAAACATTGGATAAAAATATAACTCTCAAAATAATATACAAACCTACATATGTATAGACAGTATGCATTTTAAAAATAAATACTATACAAAAGAACCTTAAAAGGTATTTTAAATATTATTTTCAGTAAAATGGTTAAAGACCATTTGTAATGTACTTTTTATTAGCTTAGGAAATAAGATTTTACTGTAATAATAAAATCTTTTTGATAACAAAAAAATGAATAGGCAGTATAATTTGATGAGTTGCAATGTAATTTGAGTTTTCCAATTAGACTTCTTTATAAAGTTCAACTTTTTGCCAGGGATTTAGCTCAGTGGTGCCACCACCTGCCTTGCAAGCACAAGGTCCCAAGTTCAATCCCCAGTACCAAAAAAAAAAAAAAAATCAACTTATTTCTAATTCACAACAGTGGAGCTTCTGAAATGATCATTCAGAATTTTCCCACAAAAACCAGGACTTTCTACCACTGAAATATAATGCTAGGATTTGCATTATAAGGTGTCCTTATAATGTGATAACAAATACGTAAGTATCTTATTAAAGTTTTGGGCCAAACGATGAATAATTGAAAGATATTTTCTTTCTGCTTAATTTTCTTCCTTTCTTTTTTATTTTAGAAAATAAAATAAAAGCTAATTTTAGAAAAAAAATGAGCCGTGCAGGTTATTTGGGTTCAATACACTAAGAAATAGGATAGGAAATAAGCCATTAGAAAAATTGACACTTTGCTTTATATTTGCACATTTGGTGCTTATTCTTCAGAGACCAACAGTGTGTGAATGCCGTCCACCTGTTGGCAGATTTAGAAGGGCTGTGTGCTAAACATCCCTGCTAGCCTAAACTTTTAATTGGATTCTAAAAAAGAAAAAAAAGCGGGGGAGAGTTGCTGAAATCAGAAAGTTCAATATTATAAGCAAAGAAGATAATAAGCAAGGAGACTTCAGAATGCTATCTTTATTTAGAGAAAAGACGAAATTGGCTTACTAGGAAGAATAAAGTGAATTACCAATTACCTCTTTCACGCAGGAGCATGCTCCCAATAATCTTGTTAGAAGGGAGTAGTTGTAGTAGGAAACACAGAACACTTTTCTGTCCCCAAAGTGGCTTTGCTCCCCCATAATTTCAGGATGGTGGAGAGGATAGATTCTTCCATTTTCTAAATTTCCCACCACCTAGGTTTGCTATCTCATCAATATTTTCCTAGTGTTCCTTTTATTAATGACATTTTTACTGTCTTTGTCTTTTAAGTGATCTCAAGTCTTTTATAAAATAGTATCATCATTTGCAAAGAAAAACTTAAAAATAAATAGGATAAGTAAATGTTAAGTTTGCTAGTTTATCCTGTAATATAACCTGTTAGCTCCGGTTCTCAACTGACCATTTTTCATTTCCTTTCTTCTGACCCAAGTAATAGTTTTAATATTGATGACAGAAAAATAATTATAGGACAGGTAAAATAATAATAGCATATCATCTGTGTCCAGTGCTTTCTTTATCCATTGCATTTTTTAAAACACCTGGATAAGAAAAAAAAATGACAGTAGGAAATACACAAAATGCATAGAGTGTCTATCATCTATATGATGAGTAATTTTCATTTTTCAACATGATATTTTTGCATATTTCCCAATTTTTCTACAATTAGCCTGTATGATTTACAACTAATAAAAGGAAATGTTATATTCTGTTGGCAATCCATGCCACAATTCAAAATGAAAACAGATCATTACTAGTAAAGGGGCCTTGACATACAATTAATCTACAAGGAATCATGGCAAGACAATCTAACCAGTGGGGAATTTCAACATATTTTTAAAATATAACAACACCTAATTAGTCAGGGGAACTGTCATGCTTTACCTGTGCAATTTCTCTGGATAATTGAAGCTATTTCCTTTACATCCTCTCCATTTCTTAATATTATTCTGTGGGAAATGTGAGCCATGGTTATATGTTTCTATCCATTATTAAACTACAAGTTGGCTCACATGCTTTGTGAGACCATTAGATGCTCAGCATATCACCTAAACTTTCTGTATTTTGGGTTCCTTACCTGTAAACTCAGAATAAAGATTCATATATGGCTACCACACAGTGTTTGTGAAGGTCAAATGGGGTAACATTTATTAAAGCATCTTCAAAAAGGGAAAGAATTAGACAAAAATAAGTTGTTTATTCAGAGCTATTGTTGTGAACACCAATGTTTTGTTGGAGGCTGGAATAAGCCCTGCCCTGTGAGTTTTCTAACAACTCAGCACTAATTGTCCTTCATAGGCCACTTGTGTGAGTTCTGGCTTTCAGAATCTAGGCTGCAATTGTCTTTTTGTTTTTTGGTTTTGGGGGGTTTTTGGTACTGGGGATCAAACTCGGAATCTTGTGCTTGCGAGGCAGGCGATGGAACCATGGGCGCTAAATCCCCGGGCCCTGCAACTGTGTTTTTAAAAATCAGAAATAGGCAAGGACAGGAGCTGAACACACGGGACTGAGTGTATATGTACCTGCATATGTGTGTATGAGTGCAAAATACACAGAGGCATACCTTCCATTATCAATGTTTTAACTACATTTAAAAGGCCCCTGTTATCTTTCTTTTAAAGAATCGGCACTCTATTTTTATATAATTACAACTTTTATCATAAATTTTTAAATAACCTTTCCTGTACCCTCATGTCAGGGAAAGCACTCTTACAGTCATGAGAGCTTTCTTCTTCTCCTTACCTTGCAGTTTAACCCCCCGGACACTTTTGTTTCTTCTACACCATGGAAGACACAAGACTCAATTCTGGAAAGAGAAGCTATGAGAGAAATAAAACCACAACTGTGCCTTGGGACTATTTTATTTACACAGTCTGAGTCATTTTTAGCCACACAGGTAAATCAGGGTTTAAATTAGACAATATCTCCCTAGCCAGTTATACTATTCCTAAAATGGAACATGGTAGAAGGAGGTGTGACTGTAGTGAAAAATGACTCATCATGAGCCCCAATTAGATTTTCTCCATCGCTTGCCAAGTGCTTAACAGTCCTGGGCTCAAAGGAGCACAGACTCTGGGACAGGCTCTTTGGCTTCGGGTAATCAGTTCCTGAAAAGGATCGATCCTGTTTCCACACATCTCCAGGTAATCGGCATCTCCTTCAGCGTCCCCATGGACACCAGAGACCAACATGACCTGTGGGATAAGCAGCCTTCATGCCTGTTAATATTTCCTCCCTCCTGTGTTGAAGAGTTAGACGCCACCAACTGAGGCAACTTTTTTTTTTTTTGGTACCGGGGATCGAACTCGGGTCCTTGCGCATGCACAGCAGGCGGCGAAACCACTGAGCTAAATCTCTCAACTTTTAATTTGTTCTTAAAATAGGACAAACGTTTCTAGGTGGCCCCCTCCCAGGAGCCCGATGGTGACAGTGACTCAGCAGCTTAATTGGTATCAGAAGAGGTGGTGGGTCAGAGCAACACCTAGATGGATAAAGAAAAAAAACCCACAGAGAAGGCAACGTGGGTCAAAGGGGCTTTGGAATCATTGGATTTAAATTCCTTAACTATCACTTTTTTTTAGCTATTTGCAATCAAAATGGAAATATAAAGTACAGATATTAAATTTTCAATATATCCCCCTTCAGAATGAGAAAAAAGCTTCCATCATGGGACACTGGTATTTCTAGTTGCAGCGTGTACATAATCTGCCTTAAAAATAATAATAAGTTTAAAAGCCAAAAGGCCTACAATAAAATAATACCTATATTTTGGGTTTTGTTTTTAATTTCTAATTTGCTAAATTTTATGAAAATCAAATTCTAAGTCAATAGAAGATAAATTTCGACACTCCATTACTGAAGACTTTGTCTCTCAGGACAGGACTGGCTTTCTACCTAATGCTTTCCATTCTTCTCCAGTTGAGTTGGCTTGAGGGCCACAGATTACGTTTCACTGCTTGTTGAATGTCCTGCAGGTCCCTAAATGGTGCTCGGGACATTGTAGATAATCAGCGAACACGAGTTGATGAGAGAGGATCCAGAACTCTCATTTTTAGTGCCTCTGGATGCTTTCTGTGATGGCAATGCAAACCTTTGTCACATTCCTGGGGGATGTGGGTTCTAGGTAACCCCACAGGCTCCTTATTCTGTCATAGATCCTTGAAATCAAATGTGACAGCCTTAAGTGTCAGTTTCGTTCTCCACTGCATTATTTGATGATCTCAATAAATCATTTCAACCTTTTTGTCATTAATCACAAATGAGAAGCCTAGTCCCACGCCTGAAGCACAGTACCCTTTGGGGTGAATAGCTCCAAGTTGATGTCATTTAAACTGTCATTCATTGGGAGATTTCAACCACCAGGTGGCACCTAAGTGTTTAAAGTATTAAAATCAGTTCTGCCTGCACTGTTGATGGGACAAGTTTTAAATTAATCGGCCAGTAGTTACTTATTACTACGGAGTTACAGCTACTGTGTTTGTTTTCTGTCATCGCTGTAACAAATTATCACAAATTTAGTTGCTTAAGACATTATACTGTACAGTATAATTTTACAATTCTGCGACCAAAAGTCCAAAATAAGTCCTGAGGTTAAAATCAAGGTGTCACAGAGACCCCATTTGTTCTGGATGCTTAGGGAAAACCCATTTTGTCACCATTTCCAGTTTCCAGGGGGGTCCCTACACAACTCAGCTGGTGCTCCTACCTCTATCCTCAAAGCCAGCTGCATAGCATCTTTGTGTTTCTAACCCTAACCTCCTTCTTCCACTTAAAAGATCCCTTATGCTTACATTGGGCTCACCTGGATAACCAAGGATAACCTCCACACATTAAGGTCTGCTAATTTGCAAGCTTAATTCCATGTATATTCAATTCCCTCTTGGTTATATAACCTACGACACTCTCAGGTTCCATGGAACAAGTGAAGTGTATCTTTGGAGAACATTACTCTACCTATAACATGTGTTGTGGAACTTTTAATATTTTGCCTGGACATGCTCAAATCAAACAGCATTCTCAACATTTTTTTCCTGGGGCATTCAAAAGAAGGAAGGAAGTATGGGAGAAAGGAAGGAAAGGGGGGGAGGCTATTTGGACAAATGTAAGGTAGTAATCAATGTGTTTCATACACATTAACTTAATAATCCTCCTTCACCCAAGTTGGTTTTAAAACTTCTGAGAAGAAGACATGGTTAGGAGAAAGAAAGTAATACCAGGCAGGCGATAGAATATGATAGAACAAGAACCAAGAGTCAACCTCTCCTTTCCACTGAAGCATGAGGCTTATGGAAGCACTTAGAGCTGAAATAGAATCTCAGGAACATAGTATAAGGAACATGGTAAGAAGGATAAATCTTAAACTGAATAAGATTGACCTAGAGAGAATAAGTTTATTTTGCATGGATTTAATTAATGTGCTATATAATAGTATTTTGTCAAGATTAAACCAGGCTTAAAATGAAGATTAAATTCAGTATTTTTCGGGCCGGGGGATTTAGCTCAGTGGTTCCACTGCCTGCCTCGCAAGCACAAGGTCCCGAGTTCAATCCCCAGTACCAAAAAACAGTTGAGTATTTTTCAGAAACTAACTCTCATACCGGTGAATGCTCAGCTCTCTGGTTTCTGAGGCATTGTCTGTGCATAAAGAAACATAAACAAAGCAATACCAATGAGTCTTACGCAGAATGAATCCCTTACTAATAAGTGAGTCACGGAGCGAAGCTCCCATACAGTACACAGATACAAGTCAGTGCACCTCTCGATGCCATCCACTCTGGCAAGCATCAGAGTGCAGGCTGGACAAGGGCCAACCAGTTGCTCAAATAGTCCCAGTTTGCATACAGTAAAGATAACAGAAACCTGTGAGATCTGTTCTGGAAAACTGTAGTCTATGATACCCTCATTGTTCATCATGTATTCAGATAATTAAATGGTGTTTCAACAGAAGGGCAAGAAAAAGAAATAAAAGATGTAAGTATTAGAAAAGAGGCATGCTGTATTTATTTTTGTAACATGAAATTGTACACATGGAAAAAAATCTACAGATAGATAGGCTACTAGAAGATATAAATAAGTTTACTAAAGTTGCTGGCCATAGGCACAATATACAAAGGTGTTTTTTTTTCATAACAGAAAAACTACTAGAAATTAGTATTTTTGAGTAACACCAAAAATGGCAATAAACACAAAATGAATCCAATGAAATGGATGTAAGACACACACAAAACTACAAAACATGCAGAGAAATTAAACAAGATTCATTATACAAAGGGCTAACATGGAAGAAAAAACTATGTTGATGAATGTGAAGACAAAATTTTGCAAAGATTTAATTCTCTATACATTCAATATAATCCCAACAAAAATTTCTGGCTGTCTTTGTGTATCTTGACAAGCTGTATTTAGACCCAACCTAAATCTTCCCCCTCCAGCATGACCCAGAATAACCTACTAAAATGGAAATTATAATGTGTCCCTCACAAGGTTCCTGGGAAGATAAACTGGTTGATTTAGATTACATTTTGCAGTTATCTGCCATTGGTATTTCCCATTTAATTGTCTCTCTCCTTCAGTTGACTGTAGAGGTTCCTTGAGGTCAGGTACTGTTATTTTTTTCAGTTATAAGCCCAGTCCAGATTCCCAAAGAATGTTAAATCAATAAGTGTGTTTTGAAATATTACTGTGGGAAGTAGGTGGTGGTTCAATCAAATCTATTTGGACCTAAAATCAAAGCTGTGTATCAATAAATAGCATTATAAGGGCTGGTCCAAAATGGAAAGTTAGTTCCAGAAGGAATATGGAAACCCAGTTCCAACAACTGAGGCACATGACCAAGAAAAAATAAGCTTAATTAGATATTGAACCAGCTGAGATGAAATTGAATCAGGAGTAGATCTAGATCCCAAGGCAAAGTTGATTCTGAAGCTAAAATGACATCACCTTGGCTGGAGAGAAATGTTTCTCTAGGGTCTAGAGTTGAAGAGGATCCTTACATATTGATGATCTTTGTTATATATTCTGATTAAAATATAAAATAATAAATAAGCTCATTTCAACACTACTGTGGAGGACTTTATTTAAGAGACAAGGTCTCACTCTGTTTCCCTATCTGGCCATGAATTTCTGGGCTCAAGCGCTCCTGCCTCAGCCTCCCCAGTAGCTGAGACCAGAGGTACACACCCCTGAACCCACTGTGTCTTTATTTTAGGCCTCTTTACTTCCTCCCTTTGGTGGTGGGGTATGTAGCAGCAGTGACGAGTGAGAATGGAAGTCTCATTCCCAGATGTCTGCAAAGGAAGCTAATGCTGGCCTGAACCTCCTTCCCCAGGATAACCCCAAAGGGAGCATGGAACTACTCAATCCTTGGGTGACTGGAACTAGGATGAACAAAGCAGCAGATCCAAGAGGCTAAGTAACTTGCCCAAGTCACCCACTACAATGTGGAAGGAACAGATGGAAAATTCATCTGTCTGTCCCCACGTCCTGGCTTATTCCCATGGCCCATGGTGCTTATATAAGAGCATTGCAATCCCAGCCCTAACCTGCACCCACCTTCCCCAAGTTCCCAGGGCCCAGAGATGTGGATGTTCCCTATCATTATTCCCCAACGTCATACCTCATTATGTGTCCATGCAAATACCTTTGTACCATACAGCAGGACAATTCTCTTCTGTACACACCTGCTCGTTTCCTGTGTGGGGTGTTCCCACATTCTTCATTTTTTTATCAACTAAAATCTCTCCTGTCCCAACTCATCATACCCTGCACTGAGAACTCCTGAAATTTAGCCACTTCCTCCTGGGAAGTGTGAGAAATGGGCAGATGTGAGTTCCACCCTCTGCCAGACTTTTTTGGTGGCATTGCACATTGACTGCCTCCCAAAGCTTCTGTAGCTCCTCCTAAACCAGTTCCCCACCCCTGGGCTGACTGCTATCTCCTGAAAAGCTGGCTTGGCAAAGAAACACCTTGTAAATTTGCCCCTTCTGATTGTAATTCAGACTTTCAGCCATGCCTCCTAAGGGAACACAAGGAGGTGGGAAGAGATGACCAAATTCACCTGGCTACAGTGTGCAGCTGGAAATGGACTTCTTAGTAAAAGGCCAGGTGGGGCCACATCTATCAAGGTACTAACTTGTGCACAGAGATGACAATAGACAGGAAGAAGAAATTCCTGAGAGGAAAGTGTGTCTTCAAGCTGAGCCTCCTGGACACCGGGGTTAGAGCAAGAGAGTTATCCAAGGTGCTGGGCAGTGCCCTTGTAACAAATGTCCCCTCTGCCCCACCCTCCACCTTTCCCTGCCTGGCTTGATTTGATTAGTCAGTTTTCTCCCAAACATAAAGTAGTGTGGTTCTGTTTACCATCTTGGCTCTGGCCCATTGGAGCAAGCCCAACTTCACCAGGGGTTCTAGGCTTTCTAATCTGACAAATTTTACCTGCAGTGAATGCAGCTCCCTGCTTGGGTTCGGTTGTTCTTTTCCCAGTTCCCCACAGCTCCTTCTCTGATCTCATTTCCCTTCCTGAAGTTCTAACCTCTCCTCCCTTCATCTCTTCTCACGTTCTTTGGAGCCACTGGGCCCAGCCTGGGTCACACTTGTCTGGTCCCATGATCCCTCGGAGCTCCTGGCCACATCTGTGTCTCAGATCATTCATGGCACCAAGCCTGTGGATAGAACTTCCACACACTGACATTGTTTTACGGTGTGTCATTTCTTCCACGAATGGATTTTGGGTCACAACCAAAGACATAAAAAAAATTTTTTTTCTCCACCTGTACCCTTCAAAGTAGAGGCATATAGCAAGAAGTCAACAAATATTTACTTAAAATTACCAAGCAAGAATTCTTTTTCTCTTTGTCCTGTCACCTAGGAAGTTTTGTTTGTGTTTTTCCATCAAGGCCAAATTGAATCAGAATCTCTGGGGATGCATGGCAGGCTCTGTTTTTGGAAGTGTTCCAGGTGATTTAGAGTTAATGTTAGGATTAGGGTTCGAACTCAGTGTGTTGTTAAGAATTGCTGCCCCTTGTGGCAGCTCCATGACACATGGTCAGGTTTCTTCTTTTGAGAACCAGAATTTGTCCTAACTGGATGGATAGATTTGCAAATAATTTGAACGTAACATGCATTTCATGTTTGCTTACATGTGTCAGCTACAGGAAACATTAGGTGAATGGAGAAAAAATACTCATCCATGGGCCAAGCCACGAAGGAAAACACAAAGTGTATACTTTGACCAAAACCCTAGCACATAGAGTGTGGCATGCACGTGAACTTCAAACACCTGCCGACTGCCTCAGTTTACCCCTTGTAAGCCACACCCACCCTCTGCTGGCTGCAGCTTTCTGGTGATTTTCTAACAAGTTGCAACCTTTTTGACAGACACAAGAGCGAACTTCAAGTCCTTATCACATTCACCGCAGTATTTACGTATTTCTTAGCCCTTGACATGAGTCAAACTGAGTTGCCCTTTTTATTAGTAACCCAACAAATCTTGGCATATTTTATCCCTGGGTCTTTTTCCTCATAAGCTCTGTGGTTTCCACTGCTGATTTTGTACAGCAAGGTGATGCTTGGAAAAGCTGTGTTGTGTAGTTGCAGAGCCAAGAGCCCTGAGCGCAGTACTTCTGCTAACGTGGGCTGAAAAGATGGAGCATGTGGGAAAAGAGAAAGGAAACTAAATAGGATTAGCATAGCAGATTATAAATTTAACCAAGAAAATCCACTGAAATCAAGGCCATTATTTGGCTTAGAATCACATAATACTCTGAGATTTCTGGATCGAGAGAAATGAAAGTCGTTTTCCCAGTATCAAGAGTCAGGAAGGAAATATAGATTAATAAATGAATGCTTGTGAAGTTCCATAAGTCTGGAAACTAAACTAATGTCTCTCCTCTGAGCACCTTATTTTCATAATGTCAGAAGGGAATACCAGACAGTTGACTGACATTTTTCATCCTTTGAATCTTACTATTTGGATAGGAACCTATGCTTCTCTTGTTCCTAACCCAATACTAAATGTTTGACTGCAGCCCTGCAAAGAGGGGCTCAGTGAGTTTTTTGTTTGTTTAGTGAAAAGTGGGGACTGCGTGGTTTTTATGGTTTCAGCCTTGATCAATTGTTCTACCCCCACCCACATGGCCAGCTTCAGTCCTCATGAATATCTCACTGTTTAAGGCCAAACTGGCAGAGAGCCTCTGAAAGACGGTCCAGGTGGTGTCCTTTACCAAAACTCCCAGGCCCCACTCGGGAGCCCATGGCAGAAGAACCCCCCAGGGTCTGGCAGGACTGGTGGAGGGGGGCGTGGTAACAGGTTTGGCACCCCAAATGTGAGGCCCCATTCCAGAAGCCCATGTCGAATGAACACACACATATGTTGTGAAAGGTAAATTTATTCATTTTTATTTCTAAAATAACCAGAAAAAAAATATATATATATATAGTGGTTTAAAAAGACACACACACACACGTGTGTGTGCAGATACACACAAACAGTTATACCTACAGGAATATTTTGCCTGTTTCACAAGGTTAAGATCCTAAAAGCTAAATTATTTTACTCGAGCTCTAAAATAGAATAAAGTAATAAATATATTGCCTTCTGTTCCCCATCTTAGGAAACCTACTGTGAATAAACTGCCTCCAAATAGATTCAGTGTTTCTCCTGCCAGCTGGCCCTTGTGTCCCGACCCTCAACCCAACCCCTGAAACTGGACGTGACCTATTCCCAAACACCAGGGCGCATGCAGAGGGAGGGATGAGGGGACAGCAGGGTCACAGCAACCTTGGGAGTAAAAGAGACCCAGCCTCCATGGAGGCTACCGCAGGCTTTGTAGGTCCATGCCTGATCTTGACGAGGAGAGAGGAGCCAAGGCCTGCTGGTCACGGGCAGGTCCACAGGTCAGCAGAGCCTTGTTATTACGCCTAGTCCTCAGATGTCATCCTCACTGTGCGCGTCGTGAGGTGTCACTCCCAGCAGGAGGAGGAGGACGTCCTCCATGGAAGCACAGCAGTCACCTCTCTCCAGCCTTCCTCCCACATGCTACTTCTCCTGGAGCTCACCTGTTCCCCAGGACCAGGCATCGGAGGATGGGCACCTGGGCAGAAGGGTTGGAACACCTGTTGGTAGTAAGAGCTGACATCCGACAACTTAGCTCCAGCTAGGCCCTGCTCTGGGGCTCTCGTGGGTCCGCTCACTTAATCCTGAAACCCCCAGGAGGTCGTGCAGCCTTCACCCTACACCTAAAAGAGGGAAAAGGCTCTGAGCCATGGTAGGGATCTGCGCTCCAGCCTGGCTTCTGTGCCCTCTGCTTCCCCATGCTGCCTCTGACCCTGAACTGGTGCCCACAGCCCCCTCTCCTCTCCCCGGGCCGGATGTGGCCTCCAGAAGAACTCTCTCTAAATTCACAATCCCACAGCACACCCTGTTGCTCCCCTGGGATCGCTGCTCAGCCATCTCACTGTCACTGTAGAGTGCACTGATCCTGCATCGTCTCCCGTGAATTTCAGGTGCCAACAAGTGGATGAAGGTGTTCCAGAGGGACAGGAGCCTTCCTGGTGTCCCTGACCACCCTAGGTGATACAGCCTGAGTCTCACTGAATCATTACCTTCTTATGGGCAGCAGTAGGCTCCCCAGGAATGAGAACACCGCTCCAAGATGGGATCCTCCTATCAACATCTACTGAATCTGGCGCCCCACTGTCCGTCACCCTGGGACCATGTGGCAGGCCTATTTGGGTCCTGTCTGAGGTCATCAAGACAAAGGGCACCTATAGTGAAAGCCTCCTTTCAGTGGGAGCCCAGCTCCAGTCCCCACACTGTCTCTCCTCCTGGGAATTCAACTCCTCCCGAGACCCTGCTTTTGTCTTCTGGCAGAAGAAATGAACACAGCCTTCTCCCCATGGGTGACCCTGGAGCCCCTCTTCCTGAGAGACCCCTGAGCCACTCTCTCTCAACCCTGGGCTTTGTAGATCATCTGCTATCCTGTCCCTGTACGCCTGAAGGGTCTCCTGCCCAGTCTTCCACGATGCCGACTATGGGTACAGAGCCCTCTGATACTCTCAGGGGTGTCCAGATGTAAAACCACCAACCCCATTCCTGAGGAAATTCAGTAGGAATAGGGCCATGGAATCCCCTCAGTTCACCACCCACCTGGTAGTTCCGGAGCAGAAACTGACAGAGAACAGTGTGGAGAGGACTCTGCTAGGAGTGCACCCCCCTCCTCCCTCTCTCCTGAGACTCATCCAGCCTATTGTTCATTAACCTCTCCAGCTTCAGGGGTAGTGTAGTCCCTGATTTGGCTTCTACTGGTTTTTTCTAGTTTTTACCATGGCTGACCACACACACCCAACCAGCTGGAAAGAAGGTCTCCACCATGCACCTCTCTAGAGCAGCTGGGCCAGGTATCCCCAGGAGGATGGCTCAGGCCACCTGGCCGTGTGACAACCCTAAGGCAGACCTTGGTAGAAAGGCCAGCTGTGTGCTTTAATAGGTTGTCTGAAGGAGTGGCTCACTTAGTGTCAAACCACAAATGTCATCGTGATGTCCCTCCATGGGGGAACCCTACAGGATGGGAAACACTAAGAAGCTATGGGAGCTGTCCTTTGTAAGTCCTACTGTAGAAACCCAGTGAGCACGCTTACTTAAGGTTACCATGCCAGCATTTTTCTCCTCTCGTCTCCCGAACCCCACACACACCAGTCAGTGTAAATGACAGACCTCTCTTTTCCTCCCTCTCTCGGTCCCTCTTGCTCAGGGTCCCAGCCCAGCACAGGGTCAGGTTTACAAGACCTGGAACACAGGAGGTCCAAGTCACAGTGTTTGGGGTTCCATCAGATTGTTGGACCCCCTTACCCAATACTGAGCCTGACTCAGAAAGGGGAGGAATGTAAAAAGAGGAGAGGTGTTTAAAAAAAAAAATCTGATGCTCACCTATCCTGTGTGGAAAAGCCATGAAAACTCTCCAGGCAAAACATGCCCACGCCTGGTCCTCCCAGTCCACATTTACTGCCACCTTTCAGGCTTCCGGCTGCCATTCTGAGACTCAGTCTCCCCTCCATGGCTGCCTAACAGCTGCTTCCCCCTGGTCTCAGGATTGGGCACCCCCAGCCCTTCCTTAGGGAGAGGCAGGCCTACTCCTCTGTCTTTCAATCGGTCAAGTCTTCTTTCTCCATGGTGGGGCTAAGCACCCCAGTGGCTCACAAGGTAGAATTAGTATGTGTGGCCAGGGCAGACCTTGGAGTGTGTCCCACACCATTCTCCCACAGACAGCAGGAAGTGCTGGTCTGCTTCAGTCTAGCCAAGCAAGCTCAGGCGACAGGTCTTAAGGAAAACGCACACAAGCTCATTGTGTTCTGGGCACTCATTTCTGCTTTCTGAAAGATGAGTTCCCTGTCCCCTCTACCTCCTCCACCCCCAGCTCACGTGGTGGCAGTGGGGCACTCACAGGGAGCCCGAGGGGTTGAGTACAACTTGCAAGTGAAGTTTCTCCTTGAGTTTTGAATACTCACATTTTGTCCTCAATGAGTCATTAACTTAGATCCATTGGTTAAATTTAATGGCGCATTCTAAATGGGGAAGAGGAATAGAGCACACAATGAGCAGTGGTACTGACAGAAAAGAATGTGTATTTATACACATGCATAGCCTGCCTAGAGATAAATAAACACGAGGAAATAAAGATATAAAGAGAAACTGACACTAGCTACAAAAACCTAAATGATCATATTTCACTAAATGTAACCTTATAAGCTATGTGATTACTTTTATGTTTTGTTAAGGAGAAGAAAAAAAGAAGCAAAACTTGCCAGTTAAACCATGATATGTTTCATTGATTGTAGGATACATTCCAATTTAAGAAATGTTAAAATATGAAGAAAATGCCTAGGTTAAAATTGATGAACTGTGGTGCTAAAAGTCACACTGAGTCCTGACTAACCCAGAATGCTGGTTCTCAATGTATCCAGGCTGTTTGTTTGTTGCCAAGGAAGTAGTTCTTAGGAAAAGCTATTGGTTGAAAAATAACTTCTAATTAATACAGAAATGTAGGCAATTTTGGTTGGTGGCTTAAAAGGCAAGTAACTGGGTCAAAAGTCTTCTTCAAGATTTATAAATACATGAATTTTCCAAACCAAGAAATTGTGCTTTACCAGAAAGAATTTTGCACAAGGAGAGTGGAGAGAAGTTTTAATGACAGTTGTTTCTCGCTTTGATTCTGCCCCTGATTAGCTGCGTGACCTTGAGTACATCCTGTAAATGCTGTGGGCCTTAACTGCCTTTTGTGTCACATCAGTGGGTCCAAATGTCAAGTTCAAATAAACTCAATATGCAAAATTCCCTCAAAGAGCATATTCCTGGGACTTCCAATTTCAGCAGGATATTTTAAATTTATAAGATGCAGAAAAGAACAAATGGAGCGTGCCCTGTTGATTCCCTTTGCTGACGAATCCTGACTACTAAGCAGCAGTAGTGATCTCTGCATAGTTAAGGAAGAAGACCTTGGATCCCCAGTGCTGTGCCTGAGTGGACGGCTTACCTCTGCTGCCCTGGGCTCCCCCTCAGCGAAGATATCCGCATCCTCAAGGCATGTCTTATCTGAAAAGCAGTAACAGAGAGCATGACCTCACAGTATCTCCAGGGGTCCCCAGGCTCAGACTCATGCCCTGAGACCTTGGGACCAGTGACCCTGGCAAAACCAACGTCAGAAGGCGTAGCGTACACCTCCAAATAATGAGAGCTGAGCAAAAGTTAGGGTGCAATGATAACAAGAGTTAGGGTGAAGATGAAGACTGTGGTCGTGGTTCTATTCTTTTCCCCAATGAGACCTACAAAGCCCATGGAAGACCTGATGAGCAAAACACAAGAGAACAGAGCTCTCTTCTTTCCTCCTCCCACCAGATGCGCTGAACTAAACCTCACAACCCCAACTGCCCTGGACCATGCTCTCCCATCCAAACTGCCTCATCCAATCCTCCTGCTTCTTCCAGCCACATGGAAATCATCGCAATGAATGAAGCAAATTCAAATTACCTTGTGATCCATGATGGTCCCAAACAGCAAGATGAAGAAACCCTGGAGTAAAATGCAACAGAATCATGAGGGACAGCTTTGCAAGCAGTATCCTGGCTGTTACATGAACACCAGTCTTGCAGATAACTTCTGGAGAAGTGATTGGATATTAGAAACCTATCTGCATGGATGAAGGTAGGGATTTCCTTTGAGTCACCCCCCTTGGGTGAGGGTCACCCTCACAGAAGTGCACGAGAGGAGTGCTGATGTTCAGAATAAAGTTGTCAACCTTGTTAAATCTTTTTACATTCTTCCCAAATATTGAAGTAGCTGTTGTTACTCATGGCTACAGTTATACACAACATGGAAGCTAGTAATTCAAAATCACAGGCATGGAAGTTATCTTAAGAAATAAGCTGGAATTAATTGATATTCAGTATATATGCAACCACGGGCTCTGGGTTGGAGAGAGAAGGTTCTACATAAGAGAAAAAGAAAGCTTTAAAGACCTGGGAAGCCAGGAGGATCTCCTCACCACCCAAGGATAGTTTCATGGTGAAGAAACACTAACAAGATGTGAGTTACAGGGAAAGCTTGCTGAGAAAAGAGGATTGTACACAATTAAAAGTACTGAGTATTTTTCTTTTTTCCAGAAAAAAAAAGAGAAACACATATAATCTGAAAAAAGAAATACAGAACAAATTTTCTTGCAGTTTAACTAAATTGCAAAGTAAGAAAGAAGGTAAATTCATTAGTTTCTACAGTAACTTCAAGAGTGGGAAAAGCTTTTGATTTTCCAAAAAAAAATTGACATCAAATGTTTCTCTTTAAGGCAATGCAATAGGAAGAGCAAAACCAATGTCCTCTATAGTTACGAAAGAATTATGAGTAAATTGTGTGTGACATGAGTTGTTACTTCCTTAAAGTCTGTTTTATCTTCTGTATCTTGCCTTTAGGTAGAGTAATAATGACGTGTTAATAGAGATATTGTGCTGCTTTATCAAGTAGTTGTGTGTATATAATTTAAGGCAGTGGTCAGAATATTTTTTCTGAAAAGAAGCAGACAGTAAATATTTTACTGTCTCTGCGGCTGTACAGTCTGCCACAGTGACTCCAATGTGGCATTGTAGCTCAGCAGCAGACAGAGGGAAATGCAAGGAAATGAGCACGTCTGTGACCCTAAGAGCTTATTTACAAAAACAGGCAGCAGGTCACAGTTTGCCAGCCCCTGATTAAAAGCATAACTAAGACTGTGGACCTGCCAAATGTTCTATTACTCATAGGTATAGAAAGCAATTTGGCTAATGATAGCTTTTCAAAAGTACAAGTTTAGTAGCAAGAAAGAGTAAAACAACTTTTGGATGGACAATCTCACCAAATCAAGTATGTGAGGTGGAGGGGGAAGACAACAGAGATCATTTTAGAGTCATATCTTTATTTTACAAATGAGAAGCTTGGAGCCCAGAGAAAAGTAACCTACCCAAGACCACGACAAGGTCTATTTCTATTGATAACAAATTACATTTATTTCACAGGGAATAACAGGGAAGAGGCATGAGATTTTCTGACTGGTTAATATTCAAAGTGATTGCCAACAGCCCTTTCCTCATACTATAGAAAATGGATATTTCACCGAGGGCCCAAACCACTGGAAAAAGATAAAATTGTGCTTATTTTAAAGCATAACACAAGAGTAGTTTCATGCCCTGCTGGCCAGTAAAGAGCCCTCTAAAAGAGAAGGTTATCTTCTGACACTGAAATTTTGGAGGGATACAGGCAGACTTGGGAAGAGAGAAGGAAGGCGAGTCCCACGCAACAAGCCTGATCAACCAAATCCAATTTGACAATCCATGGGGTGAGAAAGGCCACAGCTTAAGAAACGGGAGGAAATAGCAAGAACATTTTGTGTTCTATACCTTTAAGTGGTAGCGATTTTTGTTGTCTACAGAATCACACAGAATTTGCTTGTGGGGCTTACCTGGAAAGCATTGAGCAGGGCAAAGATGATATGGAAAATCAAGAATGTTCCTTCGATGAGAGTGGCTATTCCAAACCCCCAGGTCAGCCCCAGCAGCGGAGTGAGGATTACAACATTTTTGCTGATCCTCATAATTATGGCCATATCCTGAGAGTTGGAACTGCCAATAGAAGGTCTCTGTGTGTTGAAAGCAACAACAAAGACCACAGCAAGATTTACGGCCACGATGACCAAGGCTGGGATGGCAAAAGCAAACAGGGCTTTGCTTGTGTCCCAGTTCAGCCAGCACACGTCCTGTCTCACGTAGCTTTTCTCTGGCTCTGTGATAGCAACTGTGGTGGCAGCGATGATCAAGGGGCACCCGTAGCCAATGCCAAAGCCAATGGCTATCATGCGGGACTTCATCATCCTCCGGAAAACCACCAGGATTCCATAGAGGATGAGCAGTGCCTTAAAGAACATCCAGAAGAACAGAGAGAGGTAGAAAAAGTGGCTGAAGAATGTCACAGCAACACACCAGTTGTAGCCCTTGGCCTTGACATCAAAGTTGGAGCCAATGATGAACCACGCATTAGCAGCCAAGAGGGACACTGCTATGTTCACGAGGCATACATGCCTCATGTGTGACATCTCTGTCACAGCCACACGGGGCCAAACCATGGCTTCAATGATCAGACAGAGAACCAAGCTGAGGATGGAGATGCTGAGGCCGATGCAAGTAATGTAGTCCAGGACTTTGTCCGCCACCAACATCGGGGACATCAGGATGGAAAAAGACCTCACTGTGCTGGTGCAGTTACAGTGGCATTGCACCATGTTCCTGGCATCCAATGTGGTTTTGCACACTGTCTTATCCCACGCACTTTTCCTGGAGTGCCAGCCAACACACTGCGCCTTGCCATTCTGGGATTTATTGATTTTCTCAAAGGTCAGTAGGATTTCTCTCAGCCTTTCAGGCAACACTACTGACAGAACCAGACCATTGAGGGGCCTAGACAGACTCCCATTTGGTGAGTGGGTCTCTTTCAGAATGGCTCCCAGAGTGGGGAACGCAATCCCAACGACTTGGGATGTACTTGGCAGTTTCCAAAGCTCCTGCCGGGGAATTTCTACCATTCCTGAGATACCTTCTGTGCTGTTATTCACACTCATGGAGAAATTGAGACATTTCCCTGAGGTATTGTGATTGATGTGAAAGCCTTTGGTCTGAATGAAGAGCTCATCCACAATGTCCTCAGATTCATTATTGATTTGGAGTTGCCTGGCAAAGGAATTCACTGAGTGCAATAAATCTGAGCTGGCTTTCTTGTCAGGAACAAAAGTCCAATTCGCAAGGGCTGCTGGATTGAGGATGTGGTTGGCCACTTTACTGTAGCTCTGCAAGGGAGAGAAGTCCAGTATTACACAAAAGCAATTTCTAAAATCAAATTTCTGAAGATCTAATTATCTGATCTTCTTTCAGATTCCCAGTGCTTTCGAATTTCACATTAGTAAGGCATCACATGGGGAAGGAGAGTAAAAGATTGCCTGCTTTCTTACTGGGCCAAAGGCAGCATTTCGAATCTACAGGGTCTGGCACCCACACTTCCCATGAGATATGTAGAGTGGCAGCGGGTTCTGTGACTATGTAAGTCTGAGAAATGCCACACACTGCATCCATACCTCCCTCTCTGCTATATCAAGTACATTCCCTAACACACCACAGGCTCTAAAATGTCATTCTGTAAGGAAAGCTGCAGGACTCTGTTTACCTAGTCCTTCCTACAACCTCAGTGCCTTAGATCTCCCTTTAAAAAATAGAACCTCCATTTTTTCCCCATTCCTAGCTCTCCCTTCATACCCATTAACACCTCTCAGAACAGTTACATTCTACAGAAGACAGTTTGGAAATACTAGTGTAGATTCAGTCTTGCTTATAGTCAGCAGCATGGGTTAAAAATATTCTACCTTATTGAGAACTTCCAACAGTAGAATGAATCAATATGCAAAAATTGAACAGCAAAGCCTGCTGCTGCTATTATGGTTGTTGTTATTTTTACCCTAAAAAATACATTTGAAACTATAAAAGGACAAGTTTAAAAAAAAAATATTGTCAGTGTGTAATGAAGTTAATTAAAAGTACCTTCATTTTCTCCCGAGTTACTTTATCGGACAAGTGTGTAGAAATATTTCTTAATAACTCCACTATAAATGCAATATTTCCAGATGTGGCTTCTGATGACTTCACAGGATTAATTATACAGGCAAAGTCGAGGGGACAGTTCTTAAGGATCCCTTTAGTGATGGTCTCCATGGGCTCTGGAGCTTGGAGGTCAAGAATGTGCAGAGGTATTGATGCCGATGCTAAGAAAAGGCGTGAAGCATCGTTTGAGTCCTGTTTGAAAAAAATTTTCATTCAGAAATGACTGAGTACCTAACATATGTCAGACTTAAGGAACTAAAGGCACCAGCAATCCACGTGCAGACACCTATGGAGACGCACATGGTTCTAATGGGGTGCAGAGCCCAAGGCTGAGAAGCAGAGAGCCAGGTGTGCAGGGATTCCACCCAAATCCCCACTGAGATCAGACCCTGAACTTTCTTATTTCAATCTTCTCTCAGGACAGTGGCTTCTACTCAACATTGTGATAACTGGTCGATTTTCCAGAGATGTGGGGAAAGAGGAGCCACCTGGAATTTCATAGGAGAGCCATTCTTAGGGGTTGGTGGTTCAAATACCAAAGGCTAAGGAATTGCAATGGTGACTTTTAAATTCACTATCTAGAAGTTACTCGTTCATTTCCTGAGACTTTTCCCTGGATTCCTCACAATGTGACCCTGAATAAGGCAAAGCAGGAATTTATCTCCTCTAACTCATGTTTGGACACCACATAATCACAAGGATGGTGCTCACTTCAGCAGCACATATACTAAAATCACAAGGATGTTGACAAAGCTGATGTCAAAATTGCAGGAAACACAGACCTCTGTGTGCTTCAGTATGATTGCAAGGAAAATGGGAAGAAATGGTTGCTATGTGGAACGAGAGATATAAAAGATTTTAATTTTAACTGAGATGTATGGTATTCATTGAATTTCTATTCATTCTAGATCATGCATCTCTTCTTTCTTTTGATCAAGGGATTGAAAGCATTAGAAAAAGATACCAACTTTAATTTAATTCTAGACACATTCAGTTGACCAACTGATTAACACAAGAGGCAAACAAATCCACTTTTAAAGCTAAAACTTAACCTCTAAGCAGTTGTTTGCACTATAGTATAAATAAGTTTCAGATCTTTTAGGAGAAAATAATTCTGAGAGGGAGAAATAATGAAAGCTGGGAGAAGGACGAGTCCCTGAGATTTGGGGTTAGGGAAAAAGGACAAGATACAAAGTTAAGCCACTCTGTAAATTTTCCTAAATCCATGCCTGAAACTTATTGTCTTGCTGAACAGATGACATTAAAAATGTGTTCACCACCTCATGGGGGATTAGCTCTTATCCAGTAATATGTAAATGCACCACCTTGAAAAGAGTCTCCACAGAAAGGCTTGTACACGTTTCCGTCGATTTTTGCCACATTTTTTGGTTACATCTATATCCAATTTCTCCCCAGAAGGGCTTAGCACAGGGGTGGCTGCAGTTGGAGGAAGTGGTGCACAGCCCTTGGCATTTCTCTGAAAGGGAACAACAAGCAGTGAGAGGCCCGATTAGCATCTCCACATGCTGATGATGAATCTACTTCCTTCTGGGATTCGGATCCCTTCCCAGCAAAGGTGACATTGAACTGGGGCCACTGCAAGGAGTAAAAAGCTGCCAGCCACCTGTGAGGCTGTCCTCTGGCACATGAGCAGCACGTGGAAGGGCACTGGCTCCTTGGGGAGGGAAGGACACCCCCATCCCTCTCCCAGGATGGAGGGAGAGCAGGGTGGCCCCTAAAGAACCCTGTGCTGCACTAACCAGGGGGCCCTGAAGACAGAACTGGGCTTGCAGTAAAAGGTACTTGACAAGAGCAGTAACCATCTCCACACAGAACTATACAAACGGAGTTGCCAGGTGAAATGCAGGAGACCCACTTAAATGTTAATTTTACTTTCAGATACAGTCAATTCTTATTAGCCCCAGGAATTATGTTCTGTAAGTCACAATGAACACTGAATTAGCAATTTCTGAGCCAGTGCTCCTGGGGAACATGAAGTGAGATTCCTGCCAGTTTCTGTTCACGTTTTCATCATCAACTGATCATTGCAGAACCTAGTTTTATTCATGTTACTATTGGCAGGCAACTTGTTTAATCTATACTGTTGCTTTACATGTAACACGCATGTCGTGGTGCTGTAGCAGAACTGGAACAAGGAGGCAGGCATGGCCTTGTCCAGCCTCAGCTGGGAACACGTGTGTGGACATCTCTGACCACGTCTGGGAATGTTCATATGAACACTAAGAATATTGGTTTAGAGGTTACAAGGAAATGTCAGTGAAGAGCCAAATCTGCAAATACAGAATCTGCATATGACAGTGGATTGCAAATGTTCAGATGAACACGGACTCATTTCCAGCATGCACAGGATCCAAGCAGTAGCACTCTACTCATTGTTTATCTGAAATTAGATTTAACCCATTATCCTATATTTTTACCTGCTAAGTATGACAACTCTAGCTGGAGAGTAAATCCTTTCAGCTTCGTGGGTCACAGAGATCTCTGTCATACCTACTGAATATTATGGAAGCAGCCAAAGGTGCCATGCAGATGGCGGATACAGCTGTGTCCCAATAACACGTCATATTTACAAGCACTGGTGTTGGGTCAGATTTGACCTGTAGGTGAAGCCTGGATTAGCAGGAGCAGTGAAGACTCCAGAAGAATTGTCTTAGGACAGTGGCTGTGCATGGAAAGGAGTTCTGGCTGAGAGAAGGCTAATGAGGTGACCAGAGGCTGAGGGCTCAGCAGAGCTGTTATGGCTGGGACAGCTCTGAGTATGGCTCAGTTTCTTAGGAAAGAAAATGAAAACGAATGTGTTTGCATCTTTCCTGACATCTACCAAGTATCCCGGTTTTTACAACTTAGCTAACCAGTGTAGTTCTTACTTTTTCATGGATTTGATCAGAAATGATGCCACAGTGTCCTTACAAATATTTAATGAGATAGCATCTTGCACAATATTTAGAACGGGGTTGTCATAAAGGCCCAACACATGTTAGTTGTCTTTCTCTCCTGTTTCCAACTTCCTATCTAGATAGAGATATACTTGCTGCCAAAATTATGCCTGGCCACTGCTGTGCAGAATCCAGCTATCCCTACAATTTGCGTGACAGCCACAGATTTTACCCTGCTATTCCTAATGATTACATTGCTGTTTACCTCTCACTTCTGAAGAGTGACGGGTCTCACACCATGGTGTCCATCATGCATTGTTTCATAGACCTCAGCACCAGAGCATTGAGTACATTTAAGCACCCTCAAAATACCTTGGAAGGAAGTTAAATGAATCTTGTCCTCTTTCCTGTTCTGCCTGCTGTTAGCCCATTAGTTTGAACATATTTATTTTCCCTTTGGGTTTGAAAATGGACCTTTGTCTACGATTTTAGAGCACACATGAATATTGGTCATCTTGTTTCATTGACTATGCCATTGATGATGGTTTCTCTTTTTCAGATAAACATCCTTTTGATGATGGTTTCATTGTCAAAAAATCTATCCATACTGGTAAACACGGAGAACTTACAAGTCATTATTCAGCTGGAAAGCCTTTGGTCTAGGGATATCCTTGCAGTACCAGTGTCCTTGCTTTCCCCTGCCCTATCCCCAAAGGGATGAAGACCATTCTATAGCCACATACCTTCCATCTGTCCAGTCTTGAGTTTCTCTGCAGAGCTGTGAGGTTTATCTCCCTCCTGAAAAACAAATTCCCAAAGACTCTCTTTACTGTGGGATTCCTCCCTCATCTCAACTCTGAAGCTCTGTGCAAACATGAAGAGAAAACATGTTCAGGACCAGGAAGGAAGCTGCAGCTGCTCAGCTAGGGGTCCTGCAGGAACTCACTAAATGAAACATTAGTGAGAGCACACACACTGCCCTCCGGTGACAGAGACCCCCCCTGGGCTCTGAAGGTCAAGTTAGTGCAGCAGGTAAGTCTTTAAGCAAGTTTTAGGCATCCAAGCAGAACACCAAGGTGACAATTGTACCTCCAAGCTGCTCTCTGATTACATAAACTGTAAAGGTAGAAGGAAGACAGCTAACCTTGTCCTCTGGGTACTGTATGTCCTCAGAGGGAAGAAATGGATAGAAACCAGAAAGAGTCACTGGTTGCAATAATAGAATCACAAATCTTTTATACCTGTAAAGGGTTATAAATATTATCTTCAAAATAAACAGTAATTATACAAAGACATTAAGAGTCATGAACTGAAACAACTCGTGTAACTAGTGACAAGCACAATTAAGATGTAAATCTGAATTGCTCTATGCCCAGGCTAGGCTCCTCTCACCAGCTGCCATCTACGTTTCCTGTGCAATAAAAATAATTATTTTACTAGTGGTCCCTGGCCAAATCCCTGCCACTTCTCAACTTTCTGTTGTTGTTTCTTTCTTTAGAAAGATACTGCCAGCAAGAGTATAATTGCAGTCATTTGAAATTTTACTTTAAAAGATGCGTTATTTATCAGCAATCTAGCCATCAAGGTGAAAGCAGACACTTCTTACCTAGGGACAGATTAAACTTACTTTGATGTGAATCTTGGGTCGATAGTGGGAACATTCTGTGACCAGAAAAAACACATAACAGCAAATTATGGTGGCCTGGGACTTCATTTTCACACCTGGGGATTTTAGCCTGCAATAGAGAAGAAAATGGAAGCAGCTGAAGTTGGTAACGTCACACAACCCAGGCACTTCGCAGCAGCTCACCAGCCACTCAGCAAGGGCACTCGATCTGTCCACACCGAAACAACCTACCCCAGGGAAAGACGCCAGTACCTGTTTCCAACCCAGTTCAGATGTGAAAAAGAAAATCCCTCAGCTGTTGACCAGGCCACAGTAGAAGACAGGAATGGTGGGGAAACCAGGAAAAACATATGTCCAACGAAGCATCGTTCCTTATTCGCCAAACCTTCAGTTTCTTTAATAGTGACATCTATCAGAGCTTTCTATTTGTCAATCACTATTCTAAGCATTCATGTAATCTATGAAGGGAGATACTATTACTTTCTTCATTTTATCCACAGGGTAACTAAGGCACGGGGTTGAGCAACTATCAAACTGGTGCATATTTACATCTGACCCTGACCTGTATAATTATACACTACTCATTTACCAAGCACTTGTAGCCAGTAGCAAAAGTTGAAGACAATATGACAGAAGCAAAACTTAACAGTGAGAGTACTGTATTCACTGACTTAAATCTTCTTTGACTTTGGAAACTCTCCTTTATTTACAGTAAATAAACAGTGTAAGTTCGGTTTCTACTGTATGTGAGCAGAGCCTCTTGCCCTAACCTGGGAATATGTGGAGCACTGGTCCCACGGAAGACAGAGGTATTTCATGACCAACCACCATCCCAGCCTCCTCCTGTCACAACACATACAGGCGCATGCACACCTCAAAGTTCTGATCATTCCTGTAGTTGAGAGAAAGTTTTGCCCAGGTTTTACCAAAGGTACTCAATCATCAAAAATGCTTTGGGGAATTTAAAGCTGCTGCTCCATAAAAATGGGATATTTTGGAGGGAAAAGCATCAGTCTACCCAGACTCAGACTCCCTGCCCCGTGCTGGTCCCTGTGCAAGGGTCCACGGGGGCTCCTGAGTCATTCACACCAAAGCATGGGGAGAACACAGGGAGAGGAGGACAGATTCAGAAACAGAAAACAAATCAGAAGGGAAAACCAAATGCAGAACTCTGCCCAAGGTCATTGGTGGCAAGGAGGTATACAGAGAGTTAGTTGCCATTTGTAAACAACTCCTTCCAGTTTCCATGTCAGTCCCACTTCAGCGATAGCAAGCAGCTAAGCTAGCAGCATGGCAGCTTCTCAAGACCAACAAAAGCAATCAAAACCTGCCCCAATCCCTCGCCTGCAGCCATTTTTCTCTGAACACCCTTCCCCACTACCAACCACTTGTGCTTTTCACATGAAATAAACAGCAATTCCAGGCTGCTGAGTGAAGCCGGCCACCCTCCTCTAACTTGCTGATCACAAGAAAGACAAAGTAACTGTGCTGGCTTCTGAGGCTTGAAGGGAAATGTAGCCACATCCAGTCATCAGTGGGTGTGTCCCAGGAACCAGGACGCAGCAGTTGGCCCCTCCTGCCCCAGGCGTGAGCCCTAACAGCAGAGGGTCCACAGTGCCACCACCAATGCCCTTAACCCAGAGCCACACTGGGGAGCAGACAAAACATCAGCTGGCCTCAGCCAGGAGGAAAGTACCTGCTTCTCTGTCCTCCACACCCCACAGGAACACACATAGGAGCTCTATGAACATTCACTGGATGTGAGCATGAAAAATGAGTGGAAAAAAAGTGCATGACGTGTGAAGAGCCCTGTGTGGTGTGTGCAATGTTTCTCTCAAAATCATCTTTTTAAAAACTCTTTTCTATCTTATTCTGCCAGGTGAGCATGCAGATACCCATTGGTATCCATGAGGTGATGGTTCCAAGATGCTTTACAGACACCAAAATCTGCCTGTATTCAAGTTCCTGATCTAAAACAGGCCTGGTATTTGCATACAATCCTTGCACATCTTCCCCAGACTCTAAGTCACCCTAGACTGCTTATAACAACTAATGCAGGCAAATGCATGGTAAATAATTGTGCTCTATTGTTTAGCCAACAGTGACAAAAAGTCCATGTGTCCAGTACAGACAGTTTTTTTCCTGAATGTTTCGCTCCATGGTTGGTTGAATCCACGGATGGGGAACCCACAGGTGCAGAAGGCCAAGAGATTAGCAACTCTAGATAAATTTTGGAATCTGGTGATTTAAGCAGAAAAGCTCCCTAATACTAAGCCCACTATGAAGCTCCTCTTTGTTACACTACCTGGGCCTTGTGTGAATATGGAGTGTGAGATCCTACCTTGGTTAAATAACAAATAAAGCCATGCTAAAGGAAGAAGGAAGGAAGGAATAAAAAGGAAGGAAGGAAGAAAAGAAGGAAGGGGGGAGGTGAAGGAGAAGGGAAGAGATTGGAAGCGATGAAAAGAAGGAAGGAAAGAAGGAAAGGAGGGAGGGCAGAGAGACTGCCATGCTGATGGGCCCTGCCTGCCATAGGCATGGGCAGGTTGTGACTGTGTATGTGTCTGTCTACACTACTCAAGTCAGAAGTCACAAGACACTGTCCCCTCACACACCTGGAAGACCCGCTGCTCCTGGACACCATCCGCCACGTGGCCTCTGCTGTCTTGTACTACAGCTGCAATTCTGACTGAGTTGGACTCAGAGCTCCAGTCAGCCCACCTGGCCCTGGAGCTTTCTCCCATGTGAACCAGGTGGGGTTGTGGCAATGACTCAACAGACAGAGGAACTCCCAACCTGCCTAAGCACGCAGCCCAGGGCTGCCCCTAGGGCTTCCACAGAAAACAGGAACAGTTCAGTCCAGCAGCCAGTTGCGCACGTCCTGATGAGAGTGGACTGGATGGTACAACCCAAGTGAGCACTTCCCCAGCTGACGGGAAGGCCATCCCACAGCGTGTCACCGGCCTGGTCACTCACCTAGCTCCCCTCAGCCAGTTCCATCATCGGCTGGAAACCACCAGTCTAGAATGGTCAGCTGTGAGCAAGGAGCGTGTTCTGTCTACGCATGCTCTGTCCCCTTATACCCAACTCCATAATCAAAGCCTGGCTCTTCCTGTATCCTCAGCCTGACAAGGGGACATGGCTTGCCTGGAGGATGTCACACCACCTCTTGCCTTGACCTCCCTTCGCTTCCCCCACACCCTACGGATGAGGATAACTGGCCTCACTGACCACCATCACCCTCCCTGGCTATCTAGCAGCCACTTCACTTCAACATGGGTGCAGCTCCATCAGCACCATGCTGCTGCCTTGCTCTGCCACTTCACATGCTGTTGCCACCTCTTTGAAGAAGAGTAGGGGAGCCTGGGATGGCTAAACCAGGGAGGGAGGGATCTGGGCCCACTGTGGACATCTCCCATCTCCAACCTCCCTGAACCCAGGTTAGTCGTGATGAACACAGGTAGCCTTCCAGAAGAGTCCCCGGTTTCAGCCCTGCCATTTTTCCCAGAGAGGGGACAGCTGTCAATCAAACAGCTCAACTCCCCCCCACACACACCAGTGAATCCCCACCATGACAGCTGAAGCTATCCCTGATGTTCCTAACCTTTGCTTGGACCAATCACAGGACTTCAATTGGACCAATCAACAGGACTAAATTTGAACCAATCACAGGCCTGCAGCTGCTATATAAGCAGTACTCCTCTCACACTTCTTGAGTTAGTCTAGGAGGGCTCCATTCAGTGTGCCAACCACCTGTGCTGCAGCACAGACCCTGTTAAAATAAAGACGTGTTTAGTGGTCCTGTAAATCTGCTCATGATTTATTTCCCATGTAGTGTGGCCCTAAAAGGTCCTGTAAATCTACT
Organism: Heterocephalus glaber; assembly: GCF_053883595.1. NCBI lineage: Eukaryota > Metazoa > Chordata > Mammalia > Rodentia > Bathyergidae > Heterocephalus > Heterocephalus glaber. Next base: position 8,592,889 of record NW_028258320.1, on the reverse strand, counting down.
CAGGATTTTGATCTTGAGAAGTATGGGCTACTCTTGAGAGTAGTCATCTCAAAAGATAGAGCAATAAACACTAGGGGCTGTTAGCCCTGAAGAGCTCCAAAGACCAGCAAACAGTGAAGATCAAAGCAGAGACAGCACCCAAGAGTGTCAACCTACAACATCTACCATAAGCCAGCAACAGATGGCAGTGGCCAGCAGTGACCAGGAGCCTGCTGTGGCAGTTGTTGGTATCCAACATTACACAGCATTGTCTGAATGTCAGGGCCACTCACAGAGCTGCACTTTGCCAATTCATGATCTCCATCTGAATGGAGCAAAAGAACCCTCAACTGGTTGGCAATACATCTGCTCTGGGAGTGTAACTAACTCTGGTCCCAACATCACGTAGCTAGAGGAGCTGCTGATGTACTTAAGCCCCAACATCTCCCGACCTCCACAGTACGGTCTATTCAGGCACTCTTGGTGTGGATAGCATCACACAGAGCCTTAGAGGAAAACAAGACATAAGGTCCATTGGAATCAGAAACATCTCTGCCTTGGTTATTTTTTCTGACTTCCAGCCAATAATTTCATATCTCAGTATCTCTCCTGAATTTGAGTCAGAAGCCAATTATTTTTTCAGTACCGGGGATCAAACTCAGGACCTTGAACTTGCGAGGCAGGCGCTGTGCCACTGAGCTAAATCCCCAGCCCAGAAGCCAAATTTTGATAGGTCTGAAGAATGACAGAATCTCAGTGTTAGCAGACATCTCACCAATTACCTTGACACTTAGGTAGGATTCAAGAAACTGATAGACCTGGCAGTCACTCTGCTCCATGAAGAAACTCACTGAGCCCTGACACTGGAGAAAATGGCTGTGATGGAACATGCAGTGGTCCAAAAATCATCTTCAAGCTCTGAGGCTCCCAGGCCTTCACACAGCACTCTGTCAGCCACTCCAAAGCAGGAGATATAACTTTGCAAAAGGTTTTAACAGTGCCTGGATGAATTTTGTTTTCAGTTGCTATAAAGAGAGTTTCTCTAGATCACTAAAAGAAGAAACTACTAAAAAGTATCCTAGCGTTGCATTCAGCCTGAAGGAAAGGCACCGGAATTCGTCAGGAGGGGACAATAAGGGACAGTGAGTCTCACTGCCTGACCAGATGTTTTCTACAGGGCCAAATCCTGCAGAATCAAGCTTTCCAGAAGATTCCATGGTAAGTTACCTACAGTCCCCACCCTGAAATAGAGCAAAAGCACTCTTTCCTCATCAGAAGGAGTGCTGGTGAGCCATGTACTCACGGCATCTGGAAGCAGGTCTAGCAGCCCAGAGGTGGAAAATCACCCTGCAGGAAGGTGGGTGCTGAGCCCCCCACATCCTGGCCCACCATCACGTGTGTCCACACTGGTGCCCCTCAGTCCCCTCAGGGGCCAGAACCCCGCTTCTCCATCCTCGGAAGGGACTTTCGAACCTGCCAGCTGCTGTGAGCAGCCTGACAACCACCCCAGCGTGGAGACTGGAAGCTGTGATTCACCACTGTGCGTCTGTCAAGCTCACCCAGGAGAAATTACAGGTTTCTCTTGTCTGGAGCAAGCCCGTCAATGTGAGTCACTTGTTTGTCCTTCAGGTCTACATCTTTATCTCAGCTGATCACCTGAGGCTGTTGCACCCAGGGTTGGTGCAACTCCAGCGAGGGAGACAGACGCAAGGCTGCACTGCTCCATTTGCATCCAAGTGAAAGGTTGTCCTGCATGTTCCCTGTGCCCACGTTGAACTTGGAGACAACTCCCTGAGAAACTGACCAGGAAGCTGTGATCTAATGTCTACCTGGGCTACAGAGGGATTTCTGCTTCACTTTTTTAATGACTAGGCCAGGCATTCTCCCTGAGCCTCTACATAGCTCTGGGAAACTCAGACTCAGGAGAGAACACAGTCCCCATATGTGGGAAGCTTCGCAGAAAATGACATCAGACAGGGCAGCAGTTTGAATTGTCCTGCTCACCCCCAAATACCCCACCCATCCTAGCGCTGGTGTCTCCTGCTTACAGGTTTCCCTCTGAAGACCTGCATGCCCTACGTAGATGTTACCAGGAAAATGCTGACAAGCAAGAGAAGTAGGGAGAGGTGGCTGTGTTGCACAATCTCCAGCAATGAAGGTCAAGAAGGCAGTGTCTGAGGAAAGGGCTTGGCTCCATTTAGGTCACTCTCAGGGTAAGGCTAGGTCACTGGGATTTGGAAAAGCCAGACCAAGTGGTTGTGCAACCAGAGGACTTTATTGAACACATCCAATGAACGGATTCTGCATACGAGGCACCTTGTGGTGTAAACACACAAAGAAAGGTAACGAACAGAAGGCACAGCCCTGGTCCTTAAGGTATGCTATGTTATCCAGGAGAGAAAATATAGGAAGGCAAAAAGACCAAAGGAAACAGACAATATGGCAAATAAATACCGATGTAACGTGAGGGCCACAGATTACAAACAGCATGACAACTGGGTGTGGAGAATGGGTGCTTCTGGCTGCGCCTACCAGGGAGGGCTTCCTGGAGCAAGCAAGAGGGGAGGCCTGGCTGGGCAATGCATAATGAGCAGTGCCCGGGGTGTGTGCCCTGCCTTCCTGTGAAGGGGGCCCTTGTGCAACCAGGGCAATCTTGGACAAAATGCTCATTCCATGGGACACTGCAGATTTCGCTGGTTGGTAAACCCTAACGTTGAACACACCAAACCAGATGCCTAGCTCTTTTGATGAGAAGTCAGTTAACCCATTCCTGTGAGGATATCTATATCCAAACCCATGAAAAGGACCGTGTGTGTGTATTTGCATGTGTCTGTGTCTGTGTGTGTGTCAGGGGGTGTTCATAGGTACACTAGTAAAAATATAACTAACATTTTAATGAGGAATTATTACTGGCCAAGTACTGTCCTAAACACTTTACCCACATTGATTCATTTAATCTTTCCAACAATCCTGTGAGGTAGACTCTGTTATGATCAGCCTATAAAAGAGAAACCCCAAGACTAGAAAATTTAAACGACTCTCCCAACAACAGCCAACAGCAACTGCCTATAAGTCTGCCTTCGACACTGTTGGGAGCAGTTCCCCTGGGCCCCAACCCCGCCACTTCCCTGGGAGCCATCAGAGGCCCCTCTGGCTACTGAGGGTCAGCAGAGTCAGCCTGACCCAGCAGTTGCTTTAGGGTGGTGCAGAGTGGGTTGGGGCTGTGGGCGTGAAGGTACGGCTTCTTCAAGGTGTTTCCTGTCGGCAGCCTGGGCCTCCCTTGTTAGCAGGGAGCCTCGCTGGGGCATCCCCCATCCTACTTGGGGGAATGAGTAGACCAGAGCTCTGAGATTTCCACCCAGCACGGACACCGAGCAGGTCCTCCCTGTCCGTCTCAATGCTCACCCTACAGTGGGACAACTGGTCCCCTCTGGAAGGCTTATCCAGACGCGTGATCCCCTCACCGCTCACTTGCCCAGACCCCGCACTCACTGCCGGGTCTGGCTTTGTGCGAGTGCCCCTTCTCTGTGCCCACATGGGAGACCTGTGAGTGAGCTGGTGGATGGCAGGTTGAGCCCACTCTTGGGCTCCATTTGGGAACGACACTGTTGTCCCAATGTGGGTGACACCTTTGGAATGATAACTCATGTCCCCGGCAGGGCATCTCCCCACCTTCTGATTGCTTTCTTTATTGTACCTTTGCCTTCTCAAACTTCCCTACTTAGAAAAAGATCCTGTGTAGAAAAAGATTCTGTGTAGAAAAAGACACAGAGAGAGAGGAAGAGGCCCTGCCCATCCACAGAGGGACCTCAGTTTCCCTTGGGGCATATGGCATCTCAGTGGGGCCATTAGGGTTCTCCCCTGCCCTGTGACTTTATCTCCCAGCTCCCTGCAGCGGCAGCCACTGTGTATGACTCTGTAAGTGGCTTTGGCCCTCAGCATGGTTCTCCATCTGGTGACACCTGCTTTGAATGCCGGATTGTTCACAGGCACAGCTATGAAAATGAGTAGCTTTGCACCTGAAACACAATATTTCCCCTTCCCCATCCTGGGCATCAAACACATATTGTTGGTTTCAGAAGTGTGGGCAGAATGCTTCCAGGGGCACATGGCCTGGGAGAGCCAAGAGGAGCAGAATGTTTCCTCCTCCGCTCAGCTATTGATTAGCTGTGACTCACATCTCGGGGTTTTCATCTCCTTAAGACAAAATAGGCATTTTTTCAGGTTCCAAGTCTGTATGGTTTGCACACGGCTTGTGGTCAAGGACATGGTGTCTGAGCCCAAACCATCAGCAGAACTTTGACAGAGTGGAAGACATGGGCAGTTGGCTTCTATCATAAAAAGAGCCAGCAGTGACCTACTTAGTCCACCTGACTCTCAATTCTTCATGCCTATTCATGAGCCTCTCCCTCCAAAAGCCACAGAATCCAGCTGGGTGACATCTCAGGCCACCTCGGCCAAAGATAAGCCTGAGCTTCTTCCTGAGGATGAAGGAGACCCTCGGTGTGGAGGCGGAGGCACTGAGGTGACCCTGATCCTGCTCTTGGGAAAGGTCCACTCTGTCTCTGATCAGACACCCAGGGTAATGTAGTTATTTACAGGTGATGGGCAGGGAACGTTCGGTGGCCTCTATCCTCGCGAACCTCTCCCTTTCCACTACTCCACAGTGGAGCAGGAAGGCAGGAGTTGGCGTGCTCCTCCTGCAGGTGCTGCCATTCTCGGGTGAGCGACCTCATTGGGACAGGAAATACAGCATTAGTGGACAGCAGTTGCACCTGGAGGTTAGAAGCATGAGACAGTCTGTCATGAGCAATGAACCCATATCCTCCCTTGGAGCCAGGGACCAGGCGTGTTCTGTTGCCTGCACACACTGAGCTACAGACCCATCTTTCTCTTCCTTTTCTGTGCAGCTCCTCTCGAGAAAGGTCTGGATCTCTACACAAGACCCTGACCCGCTGCAGAAGCCTCCAAAGGTTGCAGAGTCCGACTTCAAGGTGAGCAGTAGGCTCCCTGCAAACCCAAGCGCCTGTCTCTGCCTCTGTGTGTGAATCAGACCTACGTGCTCTTCATGCCCTCTGCTGAGTCCCACAGTCCTCTGAGGTCCCTCCATCCTCAGCCTGCCTGCACCTCCCTATCCCTGTGAGTTTCCTAGGAGGTCAGTGTCCCCATGTGTGCCTCCCTTCCAAGCCGGGTCCCCATGGCCCTTGGTCTGTGTGTACTCTTTTCCCCCCTGAGCACCCTTCTCTAACTCTGTCTCTCTGTGTGCCTCTGTCTCAAAAGACTGGACCTCCATTTTCTCACAAACATTGTTTGCCATGTCTTGATCTTCTAAGGGCAGAGGAGAGATGGGCTGCCATGGGAAACTGGAGGAGTGGCCATCAAAGGCTTGAGGTCAGAACCTTGGGAAGGAAGCTGGCGCGGAGACAGAGAGGGAACTGCTGGGAAGAGCAGATGCCTCTGTGTGGCCTCTTATGCCCAGGCAAACTCAGGCACCTTCTCAGACATGCCTGTTTCCTCTGCCAGATCATCCAAAGGACACTGTGGCTCAGGAAAGAAAAGATGGAATAGGAGAATCCTTTCCATCAGAAAAAAATAATTTATTTTCTGCAGTGCTGGGGATGGAGCTCTGGCCCTGCCACTCGCTAAGCAAGAGCTCAGTCACAGCTCTACCTTTGGCCCCCAGGAAAAATCAGTTCTAACTATAGTTACTCAGGTAATGACTTGGGAAAGAAATGGCATCTGTGTAGCACACACACAAAGACCTCCTCTCATGTCCACTCACCTCCAAGTCGGGCTGCAGAGAGGGCTCTTAGCTCGGCCTTTTGGTGGGGTGGCGGGAGAAATCAGAAGAAAGGTTCTGTAGGAGGCAAAGGGAAACTGCGTTACTGCTGTGAGTCTGCTGCCAAAGGCCACAAGGACTACACGGTCCCCTGGAGAACCACGATCTGCAGAGATGGATTTTACCCTTCACCGTGATCACAGCTTTAGAAGCACTGAGAACACAGGAGGGACTGGGGGAGCCCTGGTCTCGTGGGGAGAGGGTGGCAGAGGAGGCAGCTGGAAGCAGGAGACAGGTGGCCCACAAAACCAGCATTGGATGAGGGCCATGAGAGCACAGCTGCCCATCACAGCAGGTTCCAGGTGACCCAGGACAAGCGCTCTGTGTCCTGGGTGGAGCCAGACTGACCCCGCCAGCTGGTATTGCAGGGGACAAGTGCATTTGGGCCAGGGAAGGTTGTTACCAAGGATCAGAAGGGATACCCTGCTCCTTGCCCCATGTGGAGTGACAAAGCGGATGACAGGCTGAGGACAGGCCGAGTGGAAGGAGATGGCAGGGAGGATAAATGTGCACAGCCCACATCAGTCACCATGGAGCTGGCTCTGCCGGAAGCTCAGCGTCTGCTCTGGGGGCTTTGATTGAGTCTTTCTCAAGGGGTCAGGCTGTGGTGTTGCTAAGATACAGCCAGCATTGGAAGCCATTGGCCCCAACAACGGGGAACCAATAATAAAGCACTGGGCGTCATTCTGTGCTATTCGTGTACAAACACAAAGACGAACTGGCAAATGACTGCTTTTCGCTGAAAGGAAGAATTTCTTCGTGGTGGCGAGAGTGGACCAACACCAAGGAATCAGAAGGGAAGGAGCTGTGGTGCTGAGGGGTGGGACGGCTTTGCGTTGTTGCTACCTCGTCCAAATTTGAAATGCAAAATGAAAATGAGAGCTTCACCTCTGATACCCTGGAGATCCGTTTCGCAGAGGTTACTCGACCCTTTAAGGCTTCTCGGATCTGGATAGTTAACAAAAGAGGTTAAGAATTAAAAGATGATAAGAAGTTATCACAGGTGCCTGCGCCAGGCAGCATCCTGCTGATGGGTGGTGGGGTTGGCAGCCTGATGGAGGGCGACCAGAACAGACAAGAAAGGGGTGCTGGCAGCGGAGTGTCCAGGGCCTTAGACGGGGCACAGTGGCTAAAAAACCTACAGTTTGCCACACGCTGAGGATTCCAAACATAGCTTTGGCATTATTTTTATTTTATGTAAATAGTTTATCACTTCTCACAAATTTTTAATTTTTCAAACCTTTCCTAGATAGGAAAAAAGTTCCACCCTACATAGCAGCAGTCTATGGAACCAAGGAAATAAGAACAAGAAATAACTACTGTGCTTAACTTTATAACTTTTGCTTTATAACTTTATAGGCCTCCAGCTGAGGGTGACTTTACCCTTCCTTGAATGTAGTCGTCCTTGTTACCCACAGGCTCCAAAGAGTTAGAAGCTTTCTTGGGCCCAGGAACACACAAGGGTTCATTGGGATTTGTGAAGATACACTGGACATTCTACTTACAGTCTCTGTTCTCATCCTCTTTAATACCATGTTTCATAATGTGCATTATTACACACTTTATACATTAATAATAAGCACATTTGGGCTACATGCTCAGTGTTTCTGATCTTAAAAATTTGAAGACTGCTCCTATACACAGTTTCTTGTCAATGAATCATGACCTAGGACACTTTGGAGCATTTACCTTTCACTTGTAAATTTTACATGTGAGAGGGTTTTGCCTTGCAGGAGGCTTCCTGCTTGGAGGTCACACAGGCACAGCACCCAGGGGCAGCTAAGGAATAAGGTCACTGCTGCCGCTGCTGCTCTGGCTCAGACACTAGCTAAGGTGTGACATTTGACAGACACACATCCTGTGCCTGTGACTGTGTGATCCCTTACATGTGTCTGTGTCCACCTAGAAATGTGAGCTTGTGCTTTTCTGTAATCTGGTGGAAAAAGCAGAGAAAGCAGCCTTCTCCTTGCATTCCACGTGAGGAATCTGGAATTTACAATTATCAGAGAACTCCCCAGGGCCACCCAGCCAGTATAGGGGCTCTTTGACTTATGGCGGGGCTGAGTCCCAGTAAACCCACTGCAGGCTGATCACGTCGTAAGTCAAGAGTGCATCTGATACACCCAGCCTCCTCAACTCCACGGTGTAGTGGAGAATCGGCTGTTTACTCTCCTCATCACGTGTCTGATGGGAGGCAGAGAGTATCACACTGTGTGTTGCTGGCCCAGGAAAGGATCAAAATTCAGAATCTGAAATCAAGTTTCCCCAAATGTGTATCACCTTCGTGTCAAAATTCGTAAGTCAAACCTTTGTGAGTTAGTGAACATCTACATGTGGAAATATCAAGGTCAGTGCTCTTTCACTTCTGATTAATTTTTACTAGTGAAATGGCATCCCTATAAGACAATGGAAGGACCATTGTGAAATTCCTCCTTCACCAGCCCTTGATACTAACTTAATAACATAATAGCTTCAATGTTAATGCTTAACAAAGCACATACTTTGCAGTGAAGTTGGGTTTTTGTTTTGGTATTGTCTGCATATCCGACCTGGTTACTACGAACTTGCTCTAGTTGGGCAGGTGTTTGCATTAACATCTGAGAGAGGTGTCTGTTTGCTGACTCCAGGGTACAGGTTCTTAAGTGGAAGGGGTGATCTCAGAAGCCTCGGTGAATGTGTGCTATGTGTTCATGTGTCAGTGTTTGTCTTCACTTACAGCCTGTCCACACTCGTGGTGTCAGGATAAACCCTCCCTAGGACCCCTGACCTGTGAGGCAGGACTCACCCCTCCACCCCCTTGTGGCTCAGATGCAGCCTTGTGGCCTGGCTCAGCCACTCGGACCCCACAGTGCAAGATAGCAAGTGGCCCCAAAGTGGCCCTGGGCGTGACACCAGGCACCAAGAAGGGCTGGCAGTGGTTTCCCTCATGGCCGATCTGTGTCCTGCACTGGAAACCATTCATGGGGTGCAGCCTGCAGCAAAGGGAGAGGCCCTCCCAAAGATGGTCTCGTGGGATGCAATGAACCTGTTTTCTGCCTCAACAAATCAGAGTGGTTTCTACAGAGATCCTGAGTGAGCTACTTAATCAGTCACAATATCTCGGTTTCCTCATCTGTAAATCCAAACTAGCAATGCCCCAGATTGCTTAGAGGATCAGAGCTAATGCATTTGGACACCTAACCCCAAAGTGCCTGAAGGATGGCAGACAATACCCACACCCCAAAGAGCAGGGAAGCTCTGTGCGTCTGCACAAATGGTCAAGATGACAGACTGTCCACAGTAGTCATCACTGGTGACCAGGTCAGGGACAAGCCCTGATAATGCAGGAAAATGAGAAGAATTTACACTCAGTACCTTTGGGTCCAGAATTGTTCCAAACACCAGGATGAAGAAGCCCTGTGAAGATGGAGAAGGGAAGAAGAGCTATTTTTTAAAAATGATGATAACAAATACTAGTATTCATCACTCAGTTACTGTTTTAGTCACAAGAAAACAATTTAACCCAATCTTTTAATTTCCTACCCCAAGGTCACAATAGCTGAATTCATTCATTCAACAAACATTGTGGTCCACAGGCCAGCATGCTCCGGATGCAGGGAAAGCCTCAGCAAACCAACACAGCAAGGTCTCTGCTTCTTACAGGAGCACTTTAGAAACTTCTTCTGAAGTGAGCAGACACAGGTGTTTTGCACTTAGTGCGAGCTGTTCTTCTCATTAGAACATAACAATCTAAGCCAGATGCGCACTTGTAATTCCTGCTGTGCAGGAGGCTGAGGTAGGAGTATCAAGAGTTTGAGGCCAGCCTGGCAAATTTAGTGAGACCCTAACTCACAATAAAATAAAATTAAATTAAATTAAAAAGGGCTGGGGGTGTAGTTCAGTGGTAGTGCCCACACCCTGGGTTCAATTCCCAGTACAAAAGAAAAAGGAAAAAAAGGGGAAGAGGAAGAGGAAGAAAGGAAGGAAGGAAGGAAGGGAAAGAGGGAGGGAGGGAAGAAGGAAGGGAGAAAAGGAAGGAAATAGAATGACCCAAGAAAGAGTCAGAGGAGACATTAGGCAATGGGTGACTGGTTTGCAGTCCCTGAACAAGAAATGATGAGAAATATCCACAACAAAGAGCGAAAACAGGTACTGCCCATACACCCTCACTCTCTCCTCATCCACAGCAAAGACCATTATAAAACTTGCAAAGGAAAATCAAAGACATGCATTCTCAGAAAATTAATAAGCCATAAAATAGATTGGATTTCTAACCCTATATCAGCTGGTCCACACAGGAAGAGGCAGAGAAGACAAAACAGCTCCCCCAGCTCTCCCGATCTGTACAGAGAAAGGCTCTGTCGACTCAAAAACAGACCATCCCTTCGAAACTACAGTACAGCTGAGTTTTTACTGTTTTTTCATATAGTGGCTCAAAACCCTCTGGAGGGAGGAAGGGCAAGGAGTATTCCTATTTTGCAGATGAAGGGGGAAAAGCACAGAAATTCAACTTTCAAAATGTAGCAGAGACCAGCATTCATTAAACAAAAGTTTTCATATCTTGGGTTATGGATCCAAAAGGGAAGTGACATGATGATCTTTCATTTAGGCACCACCATGTCGTGATGCTCCAGTTTCACAAGGGACTGTAAGCTCAGCCAGAGGCTACCGAGGCCCTGGGGTCTAACACAACTGACCCCACAGAGCTGACACACAGTCGTCCGTCAGCAAGGATGCTCTCAACGCTGCTGCCACCACACTGTGACCCCAGCCGGGCTGAGAGATGAGGGCTTCACAGGGCCCATGGACAGCTAGGCCCCAAATGTGCTGGCCTCCAGCCTGCCAGCCCCACCAGCTCAGCAGCTCGCTCTTCTGTGTGATGCTTTTCACCTACAATGTCATCGTTGAAATCTGTCATCAGTTCTACTAAGAAAACTCAGTAGTTGGTGCGAACCATTAGGTTTCAAAGTGTCACCCTTATAAAGATGCTTGGGACAAATACATCCAGCCTAGCCTGGGTCCTACAAATACAGTTTAACTGAATTTGACCAACAATAAGTTGGTTTTTTTCAAAATGTAGAAACCATAACCTAGTATCTTTTCTCCACCAAAAAATCTGTACTATGTGACTAAAGGCCTAGGAAGAGTTTCTCTGCTCCTAAGATTTTTTACATTCCTTGAGGTTGGATTATTTATATTTGTATTTATTGATAATGATTGGCAGAAAATAAGTCCTGAATACGTTGTGTCTATATTTTAGTGTGTGCTTCATAACCTCATTGTGTACCTTGAATCTACACAGCCATAAAGAACTAACAGGAAATATTCACTTAAAACCACTTGTTGGTTTAGGCCACCTTGGGAAAAGTTACACAAAATAGTATTCAGAGAACTCAAATAAGAGATTAGTCATGAAGCTTAGTATCTGCTGGCAAAGAGGCAAGAGAATGCATCTAACACAGCCCACCTGCAACTCTGTTGGATGTGAAGCCCAATTTGGGCAGGTAAGCTTCAAAATGTTCTGCCAGGCTTTGTATCTGTGTTTTGTTTTTCTCCTTCAAATAAGTAAGACATTGATGTGAAAATAGTCTCACTGGCTACTGTATACATCCAGGGAAACAAAGAAATATTTTAGAGGTCTTTAGAAAAATAAAAGCTTTCTAGGGCCGGGGAATTAGCTCAGTGGTTCTGGCGCCTGCCTCGCAAGCATAAGGTCCCAGGTTCGATCCCCGGTACCTCCCCCACAAAAAAAAGCTTTCTTTTTCATTAGTTGGTATCTACATATGTAATATTCACTATAAAAAAATCTTTGGCTCTTCAGAACACTGTAATAGAAGAAATATGGAAAAACACAATTCCAATCAAGAAAGAACTTACTAAATACAGAATGCCACTCAGGCATTAAACAGGCATGTGTATACATACTAACTAAGTAAAATTCTAGGGCGTATTTTCAAGTGAGAAAGAAAGTTGCATAACAATAGACATTGATTTTTAACCCTTATATTACGTAAAAATACATGTGCATTAGCATAGAAAATTTGGCAGGGTTCCACATGAAACTATTGGGCAAGGATTTACATTGCTTAATTTACATGGGTGAGGTAAGAGAGTAGAGAAATTCTCTTCAATACCAGTGTATCAATAGCTTGCCTTGTTAGAAAAAACAAAATGGTTTTCAATGGTAATTAAAAACTCTAAGTGGCAGTAAATGTGATAAATGTAAAAATTTAATTTCTCCGGTTGTAATCCTAAATATTGGGGAAGTATAACTGCTTAATTTCTAAACAGTAACAACTCTGCCTGTTAAAAGGCTGTTTGTGATCCTTAGATCATTTTAGGGTTTCGTGTTTTACCATCCACCTTTGCATTTCATTTTCCAAACCCCTCTATAAATGGGCAATATTATACCCATTTTATATATGAGAAAAATGTACTTGAATAAAAGGAGGTAAATATGCCAAGATCATACTGCATGTTATTAGTAAATGCGAGAGTCAGAATCCAAACCTAGGCTTCTCTGGAACCAAAACTCATTTCCTTACTCAATATGCTTTTCCATTTTCCACTGGGGAGAAGCCTGGTACCCAGATTCCAAAGCACAGGCCCTCCTCTCGGATGCTCTCCTTGGGCTTGGTCAGAGCACCTGAGCTCACCTGGAATGCATTGAGCAAGGAGAAGATGATGTGGAAGACCAGTGAGCTGTTGTCAATGACCGTGGCTATCCCGAAGCCCCAGGTCAGTCCCAGCAGTGGCGTGAGGATGGCGATGTTCTTGCTGATTCTCAGGACGGCTCGCACTTCCTGAAACATGGAGCTTCCAGTGGCAACTCTCTGGGTCTTGATAATCACCAGCATGATGGTGACCAAGTTTACTACCACGATGGCCAGAGCTGGGACCACAAAGGCCAAGAGGGCCCTTGTCATGTCCCAGTTGAGCCAGCAGGCCTCCGGCCGTAAGTAGCCTTTGCCAGGTTCAGTGACACCCACTGTGATAATAGCAATGATCAAAGGGCACCCGTAGCCCACTGAGAAGAGAGAAGCCACCAGGATTGACTTAGGCAGAGTGTGGAAAACAATCAGAACTCCATAAAGGATAAGGAGCGCCTTGGCGAGCATCCAGAAAAACACAGAAAGGTAAAAGAAATGAATGAAAAATGTTGCCGCCACACATCCCTTGTGGTGTGTCACCGGGCCACTAAGAAAGGAAGCCACGATGAACCACACATCTGCCATCAGTAAGGTGGCTGCCACGTTGGCAATGCACAGGTGACGTAAATAGGAGATCTCTGTCTTCGTCACCTGACCCCAGACCAGAGCCTCAATGGACAAGCAAATGAGCAAGCTGCAAATGGAAATGCCCAAGCCTATGTAGGTGATAAAAGTCAGAACTGGGCTCACTGGGGTGTGGCGCGACATGAGAATGGAGAAAGAGGTGAACAGCTTGCTTGGCCAACATTGACAGACAGCGTGCTGGGAGCTCTCTTCCACCATCTGACAAGCCTGGCTGTCCCATCTGCTCTCCAGGTGGTCCCAGCCCACACACTCGGTCTTCCTCTCCTCTGATTTGCTGATCTTTTCAAAAAGCAGTGAGATTCTTTTAAATTTGGGGGGCAAGATGACAGACAGGACAAGGCCATTCACAGTGACATTTTCCAAAAGACTGGCCTCCAAGATGGCCCCAAGCGTGGGAAAGGCAATGCTGATGATCTGAAAAATGGAAGGCGCTGTCTGCAGCTCCTCTCTGCCCATCAAAACCTTGCCAGTAACTGCCCTGCTGGTGTCATTAACCCTCATGGAGAAAGTGAAATTCTTCCCTTCATCATCTGCAGCTATGATGGAGCCCATGGTATGGATGAAGGTATTCGATATGTTGATAGGACTCTTGTTTATCAGTAACTTTCTTGCAAAAGAGTTGACTGAGTGGAGCAGGACACAGCTGCTGTTTCTTTCTGGGATGAAGGTCCAGTTTGAGATGCTACTGCTGTTCAGAACATGGTTGGCCATGGAGCTGTAACTCTGCTGATAGAGAATGGCAATTACTCCTGAGATCAACTTACAAAACGTGGGCCTCCAACGAGCTTCATAAGCCTCCCCCACAGAGGTTCCGAGACACAGGACCTCAGGCCCACACACTTACAAACCAGAACCAGCTCCTTCAGGAGACCCTGAGTGATGGGCATGCACAGCAAAGCTTGAGTCAGAGGAAAGAGCTAGATGGAAACTGCCAGGCAGCCTCAGCTCATTTCCATCCCATTGCCACTTCACTCCTAGGCACCCCTTTAGGGGGCCTCCTACCTGTCAGAGCGCCCAGCAGGTAACCAACAGGAGCACATTTCCGTAGAAGTGGACCCCAGAGGCACAATCTATCCTCTGCTTCAAACATCAAAAACCAAAGAAATGGATCCAGTTCCATTTCACATTTCTGCAGCAGGAAGTTGTGGCCATTTCCTTTGCATTCAATTACTTTTCCTTCTTGTGACTTGTCCTAACTCGCAAATAACAGTGAGAAAAGCCTTTCTCTCTGCAGGGCCCAGAATTTTTTTTTTTAGAGATTGTCAGCACCTAAAACAGACATTTCTACCACAGCACCAAGTGAGCACTCTCTATAAATGTTTACTGATTCGTTGTGTTCACTTCTTCCCTTTCATTCTTTCCTCAGTGAAATGTGTGGAGCACTTGCTAAGATAGACATTGGAAATACCGAGTGAAAGTCCCAGTCCCCAGCCCCCGAGAGGCTCAGAGAGCGTCCTGGCTAACCCAAATTCCTCTCCCACGGAGAGGATGCCCCGCCAGACACCCACAGCCACTCACGTGCATCTGCGCCTCTTCCACGTCTGCCATGAGAGCTGTGGATATGTTGTGCAAGAGCTGCACGATGAACGCGATGTTCCCTGGTAGCCGGGGCGACTGCTCGATGTTCCTAATCGCGCAGGACAGATCAGCCGGGCACTTCTGCATCAATTTGCCGGCTATGGTCTCTGACTTCCTGGCATATTCGTCCACCTTTCCACCTCCTCCAAAGGGGTTGCCTGACTGGGAGTCCTCCTAAGATGTGGCCAGAACAAGGACACTCCTATTATGTCAGGTTTATGTTAAGTATAAAAGCACTTCTACTGAAACTTCAAACAGCCTCATTATACAATTGTTTGCAATTACACAGTTTTCTGCTTTCCATTTTCAGTGTCACAAGTTCCCACCTGCCTGCTCTTTAACACTTTCCCCCAAAGAGCAAGTGTTATCTTTACTAGACCAGTTCAGGCTGTGCATGCATCCTGTGCATGTATCTGTGTAAGTCTGCATCAATTTCCAGTGCAACTTAAGCTCATCTTCCCTATTCCCAACAGGCAAAGCTTGAGGCACAAACATATGATAAAGACAGAAACTCTGAGCTGGATCTGGAAGAAACAACTAGGAACACCAAGGAAGTCCCTGGGCAGACTTCAGAAGCTGCCTGCTCTCGCATCTGCAGAGACAGAGCAGAGTGCCACCCTCAGCCCTGAGCCACACTCAGAGGCTGAGACAGGAGGCTCCTAATATGGAAACGCCATCAAGAGCAGGTAAGGAAAGCTCTCTCGGAAAGGAGGAGAAACAGCATCTGACCTGATCTTATCTATGGTGATTTAATAAGTAACACTTATGAGTCATGTGTAATTACTTCAGTACGTATGCAAATGTGTCGGTGTGATGATAAGGTCCTTCCCTCTGCTTCTCATGCCTTTATGAGAACAGAAATCATGCAGGGATTTTGAGAGAGCACAGGTTCTGGGTCACCAGGTCTGGGTGGGGGTGACTTGCGCAGGTCTAATGAGTTGTCAGGGATGCAGCTGGCCAGGGAGAGACAGGCTGAATATCGGAGCTTTGGGGTTAAGGGACAGAGAGTGAAGACGGAGCAATTGACGGTGAGGGCTCCAGGCCCCTCCTAAAAGATCTGAACTAGATTTGGAGGAGACAACTAGAATATCAAGTGGGAGAATGACTAAAATGAGTGACCAGCTGAACCCCGTTCCATCCAGGCTGAGTCCTGTGCTACAGGAGAAGCAGCCTCCCCATGTCTTCTTCGTTCATGTCATGGAAGGGCGTGGGGGCCTGGAACTCAAGCCCTCAGAGGCCCGGGGCTAAGAGAGGGCAGGGAGGGTTTGTGCTGCCTGTGCATGCAGTCTTCCTCCCCTCTCCAGGGCATCACAGGGCTAAGCTGAGGCTCTGCTTTGCCCTTAGAGCCACAGGAGAGAACAGACCTTACCTCAAAGATGTTGAAGGCATTAAGAGTACAGCAGGTATCAGTGACCTTGTGCCATCGCTGCTTCCTGCAGGCAAACCCCATGCTTCCCTCAGTGCCTGGCGGGCACGGCTGGCTGCAGTGGGAACTGGCCACACAGATGCCATCACACACCCCTAGGGAAAGAGAAGACAGAAGGCCTGAGCCCCACACTGCCCTGGGCCAATCACCTAGGTGTCGCTGTGGTAGGGGACAGAAAACCTGTGGACATCGTGGCATCGGGTATCTTTCCTTTGTAGTAACAGATGATTGACATGGATCTGTGTCCATCACACATGGCAGCCACTAACCCCTACTGTTCCCAGCGGAATCCTAGCCTGAACCCCCAAGTAAAATAGGTAAAAGTAGACCTGCTCCAGTTGCAGTGACCTGGAAGAGCCCCCAACTCCATCACCCAAGCCATTCTCATGGCCACAGAAGCCCACGGCCCAAGAGCTCCCCAGCTCAGCTCCAGTTGAAGTCCACTGCCCTGCGCTCCCAAAGAAGCAGACTTTAAGATGAGTCGCATCCTCAGAGATTTGCTCTGTCCACCGCCCCAGCCCATGTTGGTGCCATGTGAAGAATCCAGCAGATAGCAGCTGGGGCAGAGGGTGCAGGAGGGGAAGGAACAAGAGGTAAGGGCACAATGTCACATAGGGAAAAGAATCCAAGTCCAAGCAAAAGCCACAATGCCGTGCCATCAGCTGGGCATGAGACAGGGCTGGGGACAGCCCGCTGGTACGACACACACAATGTCTGCCATCACTAGCTGCTGCCAACATACCCCAAGGCCTGGAAGACTCCTTCTCCTTGCTGTTGCTGGCGGCCTGAAAAATCAAAATCAAAATTCACATCAACATCAATTGTCCAGATGCCTTCCCAGCAGTTCATTTTAGTCACAGAGCTGACAACTGTCTGGACCAGCTGTGCGGCCAGCACAACCACCAAAATGACCCCATTGTCCTTTGACTCCTCCTCTTTCCAGTGAGACTGGGCTGTGCTCTGCCTAGGAAACACATTGAGAGCAGGACAGATTTACCAGGCAGCTAGAGAGGTTTTGCTCTGCTCGTGTGGTCCCCTCTGAGTCCTCTGAACACACTCATGTGATCACATCTAGTGAATTTTTTAAAGCAAAATACTTCAACTCTTTCATCTCTTCATCCTGTTATTTTTGCCATTCATACTCCACCCCACTGAGGGGTCACCGGAAAAGTGGATCCGTCTGTGGGATCTCGACAAGGGGTCCAGCTGAGCATGAAGTTGGTTTGGATTTAACCAGAGGTACTTAGGCAGTTTGCAGCCATTTCCCAGTTACAACAAGGATGTCCACGTGTAAGTAGCACCAGATCCGAGAGTGTTTGTCACAGAGCAAGACAGCTGTCACCGTCCGGATAGCCTGCCGTTCACATACAAAAGAACCTTGAGTGACAGAGGCTTCCCCAAACTTAGCTACAGCCCTGCACGTCTACATAGTATCACTAAGGAGAAACTGAGGATTGTTCTGCAAAAGTAGAAGCAATGGGAAAACAACTTGCTAAGCAATGCTAGAGGAAAGACTGACTAATTATCTTCTCCTGCTTATAAAGAAAAATACAAAATCATTAGTTTGCAGGTATACAACCAAAATGTAGGAGCAAATATGAGGCAGTTCATTCACAAAAGTGTCGTTGTTTTCTTGAATATATTGCTGAATAACACTGAGTAATTACTGGGTGCAAAGTTCCCATCATTTGTAAATTTGAAATCTGTTGTGATTCTTTTTCCCTTTCTAATATTTACTTTCCTTTAATTTTTTATTTTAGTTTCATTGTTTTCCACAATGCTCCCAGAAAGCCTGGCTTCCCTCTCCTGAGCAGTCTCCCCTTCTGCCCCACCGATCCACACACACTTGATTCCTACTGACCGCATGGCTTGTTGAGACCAGGGCTGCCCCTGGGAGCAGCCACCTGGCTCAACTTCCAACATGGCCACTTGAGAAAGAGCCTCATCGGTCTGAGCCTCAGTTTCCTCTTCCATTAGCAGAGTAGGAGTGATGGTGCTAACTGGATGACACATACCCCAGAGCAGGTTGTGAGGAGCAAGGAACTCATCTATAGAACACTCTTAGAACAGTCCTGGAACAGGGCATGTGCTGTTTAAGATTCAGCTACTATTTGTATGCTGAACATGAGTACTGATCACACACAGAGCTCAAGTTTCCCTTTTCTAAGAGGTCTTCCCTGATCCGGTTCTACATGATGCCCTCTTGGGCTAGGGATTTACCTCAGTGGCACCGTACCTGCCTCGCAAGGTCCTGGGTTCAATCCCCTCCCCGGTACCAAAAGAAAAGAAATGATGCTCTCTTCTTCTGGCTCCTGTAGCATTTATCATCAGACCACACACCACACAGTCAGGGCTCAGCACAGACTCACTGGATCTGCTGTCTTGCTAGCTAATGGTTTTTATAAAAGCACGCTACCTTCTCAGTGAAATTGTAAGTTCCTAAAGAAGATGGATTGTGCATCGGGCTACCTTTCGGTTCCCCTAAGTAGCTAGCTGAGAGTCTTGTACCAATGTATGCATATATATACTAGTATTATGTGTAGACTGACACGCACAGGCAAGCCTGCACACGCATGTGGGAAAACAAACTGGATCTTCCTGTTTCTGCACCAGCAGAGCGCCCTCTAGTGGCTGGGAGAGCTGCTCCAACTTGTGTTCCAAGATCTAAACTGTTGGGAAAGAGACTGGAAATTTAATGACCCAGTTGGGTGACTCATACTTGGGGTTTGTGTCCCTTTCTCCTTCACGATATTGTTTCTGTCTACATTCTTAAGAAACGAGGCTAATGTTACCTGTTTTGTTCGCCAAATAAGAACTTATGAGGTGTGCGGTCTCCCTACTCCTAAGGTCAAGACAGGATTCCTGAGGATTCATGGAACAAAGTATCCTTGAAATCACAGATATGAGATGACTCTTTTCATTGAGAAAACAAAGCCATTATATAAGCAGAAGAGTTAAAGTTCCTCCATGAAACCAGAGTGTAAAAGTACTTTGAGATTCTGGAAAGTTTTATAGATCGCCTAGCCCAACCCCTTATTTGCGAAAGGAAGCTGAGTCTCCGATAGATGGGGTGATCTGCTCAAGGCCATGCAGGGAGTTCCTCTGGCAGCTGAGAATGGAACTTTGTTCTCCTAATTCCTACTACAGTGCTCTTCAAAACCCCAGCCCATGATTAGGGGACCAAGCCGAGGGGACATGTATGCAAGGCGCTTAAGCTCATCTGGACAAGGCCATTTCTCCAGTACACCAGGACAAGTGCAGTCAGGAGTGCTGAACTCTAGGCAATACTCAGCCATTAAACAAAGCCTGGTGAAGTCACATTGCATTCGTCACAAGTCTGGGCAGAGCGTGGGCACAAGGCCAAGGCTGCATTTGTAAGGAGCTCCGGAAAATCTGCTTTTGAAGTGAAGGCCCCTGTCTTCATCTTCCTAGCCGATTTTCCAAGGCACATCATGGATGCCTCCTCTGGGGTAGCATCTAGGACCGGCCACTTTTGCATCAGATTCCAACAGCTCTGACCTAATCTTGTGAAGGGATGGTGGCAACCAGCAGCCTGCTGGACCTGCTGAGTGGCTGCATGCAAAGGCTGGGCAGGGAGGGCTGGCACCCACGGCTCACCATCCAAAGCTTGTCAGTGGGAAGAAAGGGGCAGGATGTTCCTGTGAGGTGATCCCATCATCAAGAAAACCAAAGCCAGCCTCTCATGCTCTGCCTACACTCCACATTCTGCCTCGTACAAAAATGTGCACGAAAAGATGGAAGTAAGGGGGAGAGGGCACCAACTGTGGGGTTGAGATGCCTCCAGAAAAGTCTTCCAAAGGTCTCTAACTTCACCCAGGAGCCAGACACCAGGTCAGGGTAGAGGAGAAGGAGAGACACAGAGTTGATTCCCGTACAAGGGCAAGCTAATAAGAGGGTGCAATAACTTGTCTGGAAAACCCATGAAAAGCACTTCCAAAGTTATGTTTTCTAAAAAAAAAAAAAAAGGAACACACTAAAACAGAAAGAGCAAGAAGATCTTAAGACAGGTGCTTTAGCCTTGGCCCCGTGGCTATGCAGCTATGTACGCAAGTTTATCCATCTACACTGGCCATGGTCTCCGCCTCCAAAGCGAGGGAGTGGAGCTGGGTCCCACAGCTCCCTTCAAGATCTTATTTTTATGCCTTCTTTCTCCCACTGCCCCTCCACTTATTTTAAATAAGTCACTAATAGGAAAATTAAAATGACTTACGGTCAGAGGGGAAATACTCCAGGGAAAGCCGCAGGGCTCACTGCCCACAAAAGTTATAATAGTACATCGGTACCAATGCCATCATGCTAGAGCTCACTTAGCCATCGACAGCCTTCATTGCTCTGTCCAGCCCATCCCTGGTGTTCACTAAGAGGATTCTCAAAGGAGATGCTCTCCCCACTTTGAATGGGCCAATTCTTTGTTGTAAAAAACCGTCTTCAGGCTCTGCCCGCTAAATGTCATTCATGCCTCCAGCCATAGTGGTGATTGTCCCAGCCCTTACATTTTCTAAGGCCCCTCAGGAAATAGGACCAAACACACACACACACACACACACACACACACACACACACATGCACGCACGCACACCAGGGGTATGAGCTACAGAAAGCTTCCTAACCCAAGGATACAGAAAGAAGTCGCTTCAGCCCCCTTGCATCTCTGAACCTAGAAGAAAACAGTGATGGGAAAATAATTTGCAACTGTTAGTTAAAACAAGTTTTTGTTGCCTATAGTTGGGATATCTTCTGACTGAGTCACTGTCACGTCTTCTCCTCCCACACCTGTGCTCGGGGCCCTGAGCTGATCAACTCAGAGCCCACTGTCCATGCACTGTCCCCACCAATCCACCCCCCACTTACCTGGCACAGCTTCCCACAGGACTCTGTGGGCACAAGAAACACCAGGTAGCACATCAAAAGTGCACAAATCATCGCCTTCCACACGGCTGACCTTCTTGCTTCTATAAAAATAAACAAAAGGCAAAACGTCTCCAATCTGAAGCCCTCATGGTGCCAGGCCCCGCAGACCCCGGCAGCCCGTGCGACTGGCCTCTGTCCTCGGATGTCTGTCTCCCTTCCCATGCCTGCAGTGGTGCTGTGTCTCTAGCCACTCACCAGGTGCTGCAGGCCTCCGTGCCAGCCC
This sequence comes from Heterocephalus glaber, assembly GCF_053883595.1. Lineage (NCBI taxonomy): Eukaryota > Metazoa > Chordata > Mammalia > Rodentia > Bathyergidae > Heterocephalus > Heterocephalus glaber. The sequence continues at coordinate 8,571,638 of NW_028258320.1, read as the reverse complement.
AGGCTGGAGGCAATTGCAATCAGCTCGCATGTCACACCTCACACGGGAATCCTGCCAGAGGAAGCACTCTGGCCAATTTCAGCTGGCCTGCCGGGCAATAACAAAGAGCAGCCTGCGCTTGGGAACAGGAAGACTCTGGGGTAGGCAGGGCTGAGAAACCTGTAGGTGGCTTCGGCAGAGGATGAGCTGTGGGTAAGCTCAGCCTGCAAATACCTTTGGAAGGTGAGTACTCACCAAGTGTGTCCTGTTTTCCCTCCTTCTCCTAACTCTGGAAACTGTGTTTTCCTGGGTAGCCAGCAATGCCTGGTATGCTATTGTTATGCCTACCAGAAATGGTGCCAAAACTGACACATTTCTTGACACCTGAACCAGAGTGTGACACATGATGGTACAATATACTCAATAAAGGAGGAGGAAAGGAGAGAGTGTGGAAGGGAGAGGAGGAAAGGAAAGTCAGTGGGGAGCAGAGGAAGCTGACGGCTGTCAGGATCTGTGCTATGTAAAAGGTTCACTGAAAAATGTTAGCATTAAACATTAATGGTTTTTAAATTTTTCATCCTGAGCCAAATCATCTTTCCAAGGCATTCGATGTCTTCATGTTTAGATGAAAGGATTCAGCACATTTGGACCTTATCATGAACTCCAAGAGCTATTAGGATGGTTGATATTTGCTATTTGACCATTTTGAACTAAGAAATCTTTAGCCCAACCATGCGTAATTCTACAGCAAACAATTACTTTAAAGATGGGGCAAAATTGATTTTTCAATCATAATCCCTGCACCGAATTACTAGAATCATTGAAGTTTTGTTCGAATCCAATGTGTTCTCAATATTCTGTGTGGCCGACTTCAGCCTGTTGTTAGTAGGCCTTTCCAAGTGTCTGTAGTTCTCACACGAAGGGGTAAAGGGATTACATTACTGCTCATCACTTTGGAAAATATTTAGCAGCACCACGGATGACAGGCACAGTTTCCGGTAAATTGCAGCCGCTCTTGCATCTTTTACTCTAACTTAGGTCATTCAGGTGAATGAAAATCACAACAGTGACGCTAAATAGACCACTGCAGTCACTGCTGGGGTAAAACCAAACTAGAAGAATTAAAGCCACTGATGAGTGGGTTGACATAATTCTCATAAAACCTGGGAATAGGCCCACACTTGTTTTTGCTTGTTTTTCTCAGTGCTGGGACTCAGCAAGAGCTCCCCACTGAGCCCTGCTCCAGTCCAGTGGCTGCTCTGAGTGAAGTTTATCTCCAAAACTTCCCATCATACAGAGCGTTCTCACTCTTAACTAAAAGCAGTTATACAATTTATTTAAGAAATGACATAGACAACAAGCTTTCATAGAGCTTGTGCCCCTCAGCCCAGAAATTCAAGTAGAGTTTTACTTGAAAAAAAAAAAGGGTGGGGAGTAAGTGATTCGTTGAGCTCTGGAACCAAGATGAGGATCATTTTGTTGGCTTACAATTTTAATGTATTGCATTGGAAAGAACGGGCTTTAATATTATTATCATTTTGCTTTAAATTTTTAATACAGTTAGATTTACTGTTTGTCAGAGATGCTTTTTGACTATTACTGTTGCGTTTCTACCTATGAGAAGAGGGGTGCTTGTGTTTTCTGTGGGGTCCTTGTCAGTTGTTGGACGTGGCCACATCTCCATGGGACTGCAGGTGGCCTCCTGTGAGTCCTGCTGCCACCCCAGGCTGTGGCTTCCTACAGGGCCCACCCTGCCTGCTGGGGTCCACCTGGGTACAGGATGAGGACCAAAAGCAAGAAGGCTGTCTTGCCCCACACCCTGAATTCCAGGAACAGCACAACTAATTCCTTGTGCCATTTCATTTTTTTCTCATTTCTTTTAGCTGAAAAGAACATTTCTTAAAGTTGACTCTTTTTTGTGCATGCAGCTGATAAAAACAGATTGCTGTTTACATGCAGAGCATGCTTCTTTCTAAGCGAAAATAGTATCTGTTTTTATTATGAAAACATTAAATTTTGACGCATTGCTTTTAAAGAATCTATTATCTGACTTAAACCCATTAACCTGGGTGAAGCCCGGGAAAGCATTTCTCTTCCCAGTTCATCTATACCAAGCCATTGTCATTGGCTCTTTTTCCAAGTCTGGGAAAATAGGAAGTTAACAAGAAGCCAAGGGTCTGGTGCGAGTGAAGACAGCGTGTCTCTCACATTCTTCTTTTAGTAGTGTGGCCTGGTACTGTGCCTGGGTTATCCTGGTCACTTTCACTCCCCTTTGCTTTCCTCCCCCCGCCCCCGACCCCCTTCCCTGTTAGTAGGAGACCACCTTCTAGTTTTCTGCCCTCTCTCCTTTTTGTATTTGTTTATATTTATGTATTTTTAGATTTCTTATATAAAAGGATTTCTCATTTCTTAAAGACTCATATTTTGACTACTCAGGTCCTGGTCTCCGGAGCCTCCACTCCATCTTCTTGTGGAAACCCACAGGACACTGAGATTCTGCCTCCTGTTCCTGGCCAGCCTGGTAGCTAGAATACAGATGGAAAGTGGGGGAGGCTGGAGCATCAATTGCCTTTCAAATAGATGTTCCAAATGCCGGCTCATTTCAAAAATTCATCTCCAAAAAGGCTTATCTCGTGGGCCAGGGATCTAGCTTAGTGGTTCCGTCACCTGCCTCGCAAGTGCAAGGACCCAAGTTTGATCCCAGGTACCAAAAAAAAGGCTTATCTCTTAAGAATATATGACCTAGGGGGCAGGGCCTCCCGCGGTGGCTGGAGGCGGTCGCTCGCGCCCCCTGACGGCCATGCGGACCGCGGCGGAGGCCCAGGCCCTCGGCGGCCGCTGGAGTGGCGCGCCTTTGTTCGGAGCGCGCATCCCCGCGGTGCCCGGCGCTCGGCCGGCGCCCTGTCCGTGTGGCTGGGGGCCTGCGCTTGGGCTCCGAGCGGAGGCGGCGGCGCCGGGAGGCATGCGATGGGAACTGCTGCAGGACGCAGTGCTGCGGGCTGCTCCCCAAGGAAGCGGGGCGGCTGCAGCGCGCAGGCCAGGCGGCGGAGGATCCAAGTACTTTAGAACATGCTCAAGGGGTGAGCACTTGACTATAGAGTTTGAGAATCTCGTAGAAAGTGATGAAAGAGAGGGCCCAGGAAGCAGTCCTCTTACAGATAGGCCTCTTACAGAGGAAGAAATTGTTGACCTACGAGAGAGGCATTATGATTCTATTGCTGAAAAACAGAAAGATCTTGATAAGAAAATCCAGAAAGAGCCTTACAAGAAGAGACGCTAAGACTAGAGGAAGAAGCTTTCTTTATACGCTGCACAGCGTGAAGCAGCCAGGGCAGCAAAGCAGCGAAAGCTCACGGAGCAAGGAAGGCGGAGAGTTGTGCATCAGTATCACCACCCCAGCAATGGTGACCATCCGAGCTCAGGACCAGAAGACGACTTTGAATCTTGCATGAGAAATATAAAATCACAGTATGAAGTTTTTCGAAGTAGTAGACTCTCCTCAGATGCCACAGTACTGACACCAAATACAGAAAGCAGCTGTGACTTAATGACCAAGACAAGATCCACCAATGGAAATGACGACAACACGTCCTTAGGACCTGGAGTGGGAAGATCAGGAAGGGATGAACAGAATGTTTCTGGTGCGGGAACGCTCCAAGACAGAGGAGGACATCCTTCGGGCCGCTCTGACGTCCAGCAGCAGGAAGTAACCCCACGTCCGCCTCGGAGGACTCCAACAGGCTGGAGTGGGAGAACGACTTCGTCAGTGCCGAAGTGGATGACAATGGCAATTCCGAGTACTCTGGATTCGTAAACCCTGTGTTAGAACGGTCTGATTCTGGCATAAAACAGTCTGATGCCGATCAGCAGATTCGATAGTGTAAAACTGTTTGAGCCTGTTCATCAGTTCTGACCAAATGTTAAAAACCAATCAGAATGTAGCTGTGGTTGCTGAGCCTTGTGTCGGGGTGAGGAGCCGTGCTGTGTCCTTTTATGAGGAAGGTGTAAAAGCGTAGGATAAATCTGAATTGCTTCAGAATTAAGTGCAATTTTATCATCTGCCTTCTGCATTTTAAGACCAATTTAATGTCATGCTATCAATTAAATTTCTATTAACTCTTTACAGCATCCCTGTTCACTCTTGTAGATTTTCTCATTTTAAAAATCTTTATTAATTTTACTTTGAATGCTTTCCCAAGCCTATTTCTCTATCTATTGTAAAAATATGACAGTATTTTTTTTGTGAATTCTCAGCAGATGTGAAGGGAGCGTGAGGAGGGATTGTCAGGTTCAGACTTAGGACGGTTTCCCTTTCCTACCAGTGTTTGTTCTAGGACTTCTTAGAATTCTAATAGGAAGCACAATTGATTTGAGTAGATGACCTAAGCAATGCTGAAGGATCAGTTTCTTTCTCATTTGTTACATATGCTAGTATGATGATACCAATTCAGTCTGAACAAAATATCCAAAAATAATAAGCTTTCAGAGTTTGAACATTTTAAGTCGGTAATAATAAATATTTTTAAAATATATTTAGGATTTATACTTCTTTTATATGCAACTATATTGATTTTAAATTGATATATTAAGTTTTTAGGTGTCATTTTTTTACTTCTGTATTTCCAGTGAGTGATCTTAGAAAGATTTCACACAGAACATTATTCTCTGAATGGTTTAAGAAAGGAAAATGTAAAAAGGTAATACGGGTATTTCAAAGTAAATAAAAGCCTTTCTGGTGTGAAAGGCCCTGATTTATTATCCTCTCCTTTGCCTTGGGCCACAAGGTGCTCTGTGGGGTGGAAGCAGCATGTCACTACGTATAACTGCATTATGTGATGGAAATTCAGCTCTCTTTGCCCTGAAGTTTACGCATCGATAGGAAAGTGGGAGATGTGAAACACATTAACTGCTTTCCTTGATTTTGCTGAGGATTGAGTGTGAGTTTAGTTAGCTGACTTTTTCTGTTTTCCTTCTCTTGCAACAGTGACAGTGCATGTTCTCAAAAATACAGGAAGGTCCAGAAATAAATGGTAATTTAAAGTTCTTGCTGTATTAAAAAATCACATGGCCTTTCAATATTTGAACTGCTAGGCAATGACAACTGTAGTTTTATTTTGTCCTTTTTTTAATCTCATAGAAATAAACAACACTTTAATATGTAAATACAGTAACTAGCTAATGCTGTTATTTATGTCAACTTAAGTTGCAGCTGTGTCCCTAGAAATCCTTTAAGGCTCTGTCCACATTGCCTGTCTGATGCTTTCTAAGGTTTATATACATCAGATGTATATTTTTGGTTGGCATAAGCTACTATTGTAATTGTTTTTGGTTCATAAAGAATTTTCTGATGGAATGGTAACTTCTCAAGGACTGTGAATAAACACATTTTTACATTTAAAAATTAACAAAAAGAATATATGATCTAAAAACCAGTCACCTTGTAGGACTCATAACCTCCAAAATAAAGCAACTGATTCACAACTGGAGGTCCATAAGATGAAATGTTCCAAATATAACACATAGGGTCTTTTAAAAATAAAAAGCAAGAAATTCCTTCCCCTTGTCTCTTATGAAAGAGAGAGAGAGAGAGAGAGAGGAGGAGGAGGAGGAGGAGGAAGGGAGGGAGGGAGGGAGACAGAGAGAGACAGGGAGGGAGGGAGAGAGAGAAAGAGAAAAAGAAAGAAAGAAAGAAAGAAAGAAAGAAAGAAAGAAAGAAAGAAAGAAAGAAAGAAAGAAAGAAAGAAAGAAGGAAAGAAAAAGAAAGAAAGAAAGAAAGAAAGAAAGAAAGAAAGAAAGAAAGAAAGAAAGAAAGAAAGAAAGAGAGAAAGAAAGAAAAAGAAAGAAAGAAAAAGAAAGGCATCCTGGTACACTGACTGGCTGGATCTGAAAAGAAATACTATTTCCAATCATTAAATCCAGATTATTTCCACACTCACAGGAGGTACATAAGTTATAATTGACATACATGTTTGGCAAACAGAAATGGAGCCCCACATTTCCAAGCAGCACCCTCACAGCCAAAACTTAAACAACCACGAAAACGGCTCCCTCTCCAGCCTTTTCCAGAGCCAGGGTGTCATGGGGCATTGGGGACACAGCCCAAAAGGGGCACACAGACCCCTGGGGGCAAAGCTGGTGAAATCAACAGGGAGAGAAGTATTCTAGGCTCTAGCAGCAATTTAATTTTGAAGCATCTCCTCCTATATCTCCACCAAAATCCTCCAGCCCAAAGCCACAGGAGACAAAACTGGCAGAAGGGAGACAGTGGTGCCTGCTGGGGCCTGTCCAGGGCCCAGTCCTTAGATGCAGGCTTCACTTGGCTGAAAACACACACATAGCTCCGAGAGCAGTGGTTTTAAAGGGTACTAATGGGTCAGAAGAGCTTTACAACTTGAATTCTTGCATCTTGACTAAGAAAGAGAGCGAGTATTGGAAAAGCAGCCACAAAGGTAAACAGAGCTCCAGACAGATGCGATCAGTCACCAGGGATACTTCAGTCCCCAGCACTGTCGTCTGAGATCACTGCTGATGCTTGTGTGATCGGGCTTTGCAATGAATGGTGGAGGTTTCAGGAGAGATGGGCTGGAGGGGTTCCCAGGCTCACTGTGGGTGCCGATCAGATGATCTCAGGGTAGAAGACGAGGCGTTGATCATTAACCAGCCAGATGCTATTTAGCAGACTCCAAGGCGTCTGTCCCACCAGACTGCCGCCACCACAGAGGCACAAAGTGCAGCAGCCCACACCCTTGCTCTTGTCTGTGCTACTGAAGTGACTTCCACAACTGTCTAACAGCAGGGAGCTGCCCTGCCTGACTCCACAGTTACTCAGCAGCAAGTTTGGGGTATGAACCCAGGTCAGATTTTCTTTTTTAGAATATCATGTGGCTTTTCTAAAATAAGCAAGAGGTGATCTTTCTATGGGCTGAGTTTTCAGAGCATTTTCACATATAACATTCATCTTGGTGTCTCGATATTTTATGAGGTGGGCAGAGCAGATATTATCTGTTACTTCTCTCAGAGATGAAACGGTGGTTCAGACAGGAAGTGGCTTTCCTAAGGTCGTACTCCAAGTTAATGGGAGATCTAGATTCTTTTCTGACTCCTGATCTAGGACTTTTTAACCTAAAATCATTGTCCCTTGGTATTCAGGGGAATGGGCTGGGACCTTCCCTGGACACCAGAATTCACAGACTCTGAAGTCCCTTACGTGAAACAGTATTGTGTTTGCGTATGATCTACGTATGTCTGTCCTTGTCCTTTAAACCGTCTCTGATTATTTATAATGCCTTGCATACTGTGAATGCTACGTAAATAGCTATTATAGTATGTTGCTTAGGGAATAATGACAAGGAGAAAATCCGTGCATGTGCAGTACAGGTGGAATCTGCATATGTATTTATTTTCACACATAGCTGGTTGGATCCACAGATGTGGAACTGGTGGGTCAGGAGGCTGACCGCAACACTTGTGTCATCACTGGAGGTGGAGAGCACTGGGCGTCACCTCCAGCAAAGCTCTGGACCCAACAGCTGCGTGGTTTGTGGCATCCTAGGCAAGTTTGGGCATTGTCCCCTCAGCAGTGGTCAGGGCCAGAGGTACCATCTCAGGGCAATAAGCCAAATGCTTGGGAGCCAGGATGATGGTCTAAGCCCCAAGCTACACACCAGGTACATGTGTGAGATCTGGGTTTATCCAGAAGCCCAGTTTATGCAACATGAGATCATTTTCCTCGACTGCCCAGCCTCAGCCATCTTCTCTAAGCCTATTTTGCATTGGACACTTTTCTCTCTGCATGCAGGTGCCATTCAGAGCTGAGAACTGGGTACTACTCATCCCAAAACATAAACAATGAGCGGTGACCATGTGCAGGTGTATGGGTACTGGCTGAGGTGTGCCCGGAAGTCTTCGTCCTATGAGTCACCCCAGAACCAAGGAGAGTTTCACCTGGCAGTCAGAGGCTGCCAGGAGAGAGGCTGCAAAAATCTATACAATTGGATGGAAGCTCAGATAACCAGGAAAATCCAAACAATGATAGTGGCATGGCCTAGGACTGTCACACACAGATAACCAGCCGAACCCATAGGTTTACCAATGTCCATCGCAGGCAGAGTGACAGCATGGAAACACAGAGATGTCACACAGTGACAAAACAACACATTATGAGGCGTCTATATGCAGAAATATTGTACAAATATTAAACACAATACTTATGCAGGGCCTGGATAATACAGTAGTATGAGGTAGCAGCAGGCTAGAGCTTTTAGTATTAGTAGGAAGAACAGTCAGTAAGATTCTATACACACATCCACAGAAAACCTCTGTCTTGATTTCTCACCCATCTGGAAGTGAATCTAATATTTTCAGCACCTAATACTGGAAACCAGGAAAATTTTCTCTAATTCCAAAAAATAAATAAAGAGGTAAGATTTAACACAACACGTTAAAAACTCTAGAAAGGAAAAAAGTCAAAAATTCAAAATGCAGTAGAACGCACAATTTCTAAAGTTTTGCTCCATTTCTGTTCCCCTTAACCAATCCGTGGAGTAAACAGAATCTGCAGAAAGGGAAAAAATAGCAGGAAAAGGGGAGCTGATGTTTTCATTTCGGGAGAAGAAAGACAATGTGTATACACAACAGCAAGAGGGAGCCACGTTGAGCCATTATTCAAAGCAAGAACACAGATGCATTAGGGCGGGTCCAGAAACAGAAAAATTAGGATGTCCTTAGGTAGCACCACATCTGGAAAATTTGTCTCAAGATTTATGTGCTTCCATCACACAAACTGTTCCCACAGCTCTCTACCATCATGCAGGTTTCCAGAGACTTTGTTTGCCCTACAAAAGCCGTGTTCTTCTCATAACTAACCCTAACATCTCACGCTTCTATTTTCTCCTCCCTCGAGAGGACAAAGCCTAAGTAAAAATACGTCAAGGTTAGGAGGCTATGAAAATACACACAAATACCTAGCGGCTGGTCAAGAAAGAACGATTTCTGACCTACGGATGTTCATGAAAGCATTATTCCAGCAGTTGCATGGTGGAAATCCTCGAGGATACACTGGCCAGAAAGAGCTCTCTTTCCTCTTTCTCAGATGGGAACTTTGAGGAGCATCTATGTCCACTCTGATCACAGGGTGGGAGTGTACACTCAGCACCCAGTGAACTTTATCAACTGCAACTTAGGCTTTCTGATTCTTACGAAACTCAGTTCTCTCCCTCTTCCCCTCTCCCTCCCCCCTTCCTCTCCCCCTCCCCCTAGAAACAGGGATATAAGAATTGTGGGTAACTATTTATGACTATTTTACAAAGGGAAACAGGAAAAATGTTCTTGAATTAATATTCAAAAGTAAAAGGCCATACAAAATCCAGGGCTCCCTAACACCCATGACTGTTCCCCATCCTGGAGGCTCTTTGCCTCCTCCACTCCTTATGCTTCACAGTCTTCCTTATATTTCATCTCTTTCCTTTCTGTTTCCTTTACCTCCCACCGGAGTGCATCCTTTCGAGGTTCTTTTAGTGACCAGTGGATGATAAACATCTTAATCTTTAAATCTCCAAAAGCATGGCTTTTTCTCTCCTTCCTGATGATTAAGTGAGAGAGCGGGCATCCGGACTTTCCTTGTTTCTAAGGGTGAACTGGTAACAGTGTGTTTCTTGAGCAAAAGGGACTTTTGCTCCCACTGCATTCCACATTCAGGAATGGCTTTCCAGAATAAAGAAGGCAGAAGCACAGCGTTTGCCAGAGCATACTGCTGATGACATTTAAAACTTGACTGTTAGTTCTATTATTCTTTTTAAACATATTCAGAAATATTGTTCTTGGTAGACACTGCACCTATTATCAACTACTCCTGGGGCCCGTTGCTGCCACCCTGGAGGTAAGATAGAAGAAACAAAGATAAGTAGAAAGGAGGCAAGGAAAATCATAACTAAAAAATCATAATTTTAAGAAGGCTGCAACTTCTGGGGTCCAGTCAAAGATGGCCAAGGTGGTCCATACCAGCAATTCCTTCATTGACATTTAGGCACCTCTCTGTCTAGACTCATGACATTCACATTTCTCAGGGATACTGTTAGCTTACAGATTGGCTTAAATTTTAAAAAGTAAAAAACAGGAATGTGAGCCTAGGAGTAGGTTGAGAGAATTCAAAGAATGCTTAAATTATCCATCTTAGACAAAAAAAATAACTGGGCTCATACCTATAAAAGGGCCTAGCAACCTCAGGGATACAGGCCAAATTTTCCTGGGGTTCCCATACTCTCAAGAGAAGCATCAGTGTACCCAGCTCCAGGAAACAATGTACCCCTCGCTCGTGAGCCCCACGCTCTATTTTTTGAGTATGTACTTTTACTTTTCTGCCTAATGAATACGTTTATCCTTTTACTGATATGTCTTGAAAATTCTGTGATGGGAGGGTGGGTTTCACATCTCCCCTTGGGGAACCCTCACTCCAACTCCCCTTGCTGGGTCCAGTTTTAGAAGGACCACCAGGTCTCCCGGGCTGTGTGGGATGCTGCTTTGATCTCGTCATCTTGAATAAATGTCTTGGTTTCTGTTTACAAATTTTCACTCATTCTGCAAAAAGCACTGGTGCTGTGACTCTCTATTATGCAAGCACTCTTGCCAAGGGATTTGAACCTGCGAGACTGTAGTGGACAATCCACTGAGAGACAAAAGGCATGCAGTCTACCAAGGCTAACTTAGGCTTCCTGACAATAGACTTCAAATCGTTTATCTGAGCTACTGACAAGGCGATGTGTCTATCTGGTAAGAACATCAGTGAACTCTGACAGAGAATTCTGTAGGGAAAGGAAGGAAGAAGGTCAGGCCAGGAACCAATTGATCCCACTTTTGGGAATAGAATGGATCATATCATAGGTGCCCAGGTATCCTGCACCTGTGAACCAGGAGAAATCTTGGGTTATCTGAGGAAAAGAGCAATGAGGACCAAGAAATGGAGGGCCACAGGCCATTCCTCAGCCATGAGGGTTTCCTGAGGACCTGTAGTGCCTCTGGCTTCAAGTTGGTTTGAGATTGGTGAAACCATAACAACAAATCAAAATTGCACATAGGATGCTATCAGTTCGGATGGGGAAAGGACACGAATTGTTTATTAACCTGTATGTTTACACTTGGCCACCTAGAGCTCATGGATTCCAGTTTTTCTCCATTCTGGAACTCAGATAGGATGAGAGGAGAACAGAACAAGACCTGAAAATAAAGATGTGTCCACACCAGCCTGCGGCTCCCACGGGTCATGAGAAGAGCTCCCAGTTACCAGAGGCCTTCTTACACTGGCCTCCTGCATGCGTTATTAGTTTAGCCCCAAATGCCCAAAGTCTCATGAATACAGAGTCGCCCTGGCTGCTGGTTTCTGAACTGAGAGGACGTGGGTACTCACCACAGCTGCAGGCACCAAGTCAGAGATCCTGCCACTCCCTGGAGCTGGAGCTGCAGCCTCTCAGGCCCGAGCATCGTATCTTGGCTCACATCAGCACTGGTTCAGAGCTCTCTGCGCAGCCAGAGGCACCTGGGCACTGAAGAGGTACCGGGCTGGCAGACTGGCCCTGCTTGGGAGGGTGGGTGCTGGGCAGAGGTGAGTCACAGCTGGGTGACACCCACAGGTGCTGCCTGGAGCACAGCCTCCCATCTCAGCAAGGGTCCGGGCTGTGGAGGGGCACAGGGTCTGTGGGACTGAGAGACAGATATGCTCTTGGAGGTCACCCGAGCCCAAGCCCACTTGTGGGTGAGCAGACAGAGCAAGTGCTCTGGGCCAGGAAAGGGCAGGACCGGGCCCACCCTCCTGCCCGGTGATGCCCCGACCCTGGGTACGTGGTGCCCTGCTGACCCTGTGCGCCCTCTCCAGCACCCTGTGAGGCCATGCCCCTGCCCCTGCCCCTCCCACCTTGACCTTGGTATCTTCACACTGGGCTCTGTTTCCCCTCCCCGGCTTCTCCCAAGGCTGCAGGCCCAGCCTGCTCTTCCTGCAGTGACGCTCACACATGCTGGGCCACACCCTCTGCTTTCTGAGGCCTCTACTACAGCCTAGGGCCCCACCCGTGCTGCGCCCAGCTGACTCACACATGTTCTCAGGCATCTCCTGCCTCATCGAGATCCCCACCACCAGCCTCCTCGGGATGGGGCACCTAACCCTGGCACCACCTAATGGTTTAGGTTTCAGCTTTTAGAAGCCTTCCTGGAAGAGGCTGCCATTATTCAGACTCAAACCTAGGCTGCCTTTTTTCTTACCAAAACCCAGCTTTGATCATACATGGTTGTTTTTGACCAGTCGTGAAAATCTAGGCCCGATGCTGGTCCCTGAACTAAAGTAGGCAGGTAACCACATCCATCTGCTGTGAGGCAAGGGAAGTTCTGGGGAGGATGCTTTTCGAAACAAACGACAGAACTACACTCGGGAAGGAAAAAAAGTCATCTTGTCCTCACTTCCCTACTCTGCCTCCTTTTTGCCTCTAGAAACTGAAAGGAGGCAGTGTCTGCTGCTAGAGCAGTCACCTTGCCATCGTGAGGCAAAGAGCCTGAGGAATATGCCGATGTGTTGAGGATGGGGCAATGGAAAACCCTTGGTCCTTGATGACATCAACAAAGTGCTGAACCCACCATCCGAATGATAGCCTCTGGCTTTAAAATAAATAATGTTCCCGGAACTTCTGGCACTGTTTTTTGTTACTTGTAGTCAAAACAGCTTAATTGACACTCTTAGAATGCTACCCAGATAGCACCCAAAGCGTGCCATACGTCACTCATTTTCATTAAGCATGCTCAATGATGGCAGTGCGCTCAGGAGACGCTGTGTGACTGTTAATTCTGCGGCTCTGTGTGTGCACACAGGACCTGTGGGGGCTGGGTCAGCCCTGCCTCTTGGCCTCTGCTGTGGTCAGGAGTCATGGGGACGGGAGATGGACGAGGCTGGGCCCCATGGGACATGGCTGAGACGGGTGTACTCTGTCCCACCCCCAATACCCACCTGTGCCGGCGGCTGTGGGGTGGGAGAAGGACCTGTCTGGCTCACACTTCTGGAGGTCCAGGCCACTGTGACTTGGCCTGGGAAGCAGCAGCCCGCTGTGGTGGGGGCAGTCGGCATAAGAGAGGGAGAGAAGGGGCAGGGTGCCAATGGCACTCCAAGGGCGCATCCTGCTCCCACTGGGCCCCCCAGGGCCCCAGCACAGGGGCGTTTGGGGGACACTTAGCAAAGCCCTAGCAGCACCTGGTGCTAGACACACACCCACAAAGGTGACCGACAAGGACACACAGAGCTGTTCGTTGGTCCCAAAGCATTAGGCTTACAAGAGCCATTCTGAGTACTCATCAGACTTCTAGAGGAAACTGGGCCATGCAGGGCCAGTCCCCAGGACGCAGTCCTTCAAGCCATGCTGCTGTTATTGTACCCAAGTGCACTAAATGCGCCTCAGTGTCCCAGACAGGCCTGCTGGTGGTACAGCACTCCTTCAAACCCTGCCAGGTGCTCTTTTACACCCAACCCGAAAGCACATCTTCTCCACGTCTGTCCACAAGCAGCTGAACCCATCAGCCACACCAGGAGACCGTGAGAGGGGTTGATGGCCACATTCTGCGACTTCTCTTGGTCTGGGTGAGGCAGAAGCGCCCACCAGATGAAATGGAGACACAGAAGGGGAGGGGAGTGTGTGGCATAAAGCCCTGGGCCACCCAGAGTGCAAGTGCCTTCAAGACATGGACGTCCCCCAGGAATGGGCAAGACAGGTCACTTCCGTATCTGTCATCCTGACCCAGCTGCCACTTTTCTCCCCACATGGGGAACAAGAGGGAAAGGCTTTGAGTCGTGGCGAGAATTCTCTTTACATCTCTCATAGGTAAGAGAAGAGACAAAAAGCGCAGCGAGTTGCCAAGCACACATAGCCACTCACTTTCAGAGCCAGGCCAGAATTCCACAACCTGTCTGCTTTCCTCTACCAGGCGGTACTGTGCTCAGGGACAGCTGCGCAGGCTGGTGAGGTCGTTCTGGGTGTGCTCAATGGCCAGGAGCAATGGTTTTATTTGCAAATGCCCCAGCTTCTTCGGTGTGTCTGGAGTAACACACTGTGAGGTGTCAGCATGGACATACCGAAGCTGGGCTTGGACTGCCACCTAGTGGCCATTTGATGTCTTTTTGGAAGTTAAGTAGGATTTTTTTTCTTCATGTTTTTGCCATGAGAAGCCATGAAAATTGTTTGCAAAAATGTACACTAAGAAATTAAGAATGTTTCTTAAAATTTTATGTGCACATGTAACAGGGAAATATAAAAAGTGTAGGATCACCAAAATTCTTTTCTTTCCAATGGGAAAATTGGATGCTCAGAGATTACAGAGAGGATCAAGAGGGAAAAAGTGAAACTAGAGGATTCTAGCTCCTTATTCTGACGCTTTCTCTGCCCATCACTTCCCAAGAGAAGCTAGATCAAGGCTGCAAACCAGGCTGCCTGGCCCCACAGTGGCCCCACCCCTGCCTGGCTGGTGGTCTTGGCCGACCTGCTTAACACCTTGCTGAGCCATTTCCTGTCTGAAGGGTGACATAAACAGCACACAGGATGGTTGAATGATGAGGTGACTAAGATAGTGGCTGCTTGGAATCATGCTTGGAAAGCACAGTATCAATCTTGCTCGGAATAGATGACATGCCCCCTATTTGTAAAGATGAACTTAATATAAACCTTAGGGTAAAGTGACCACTTAAAGTTCAGTGTGAGGAATAGAACAGACATGGTAAGGCTGGATGCAGGGCCCCTGGGGGCACTTGGTGTGATGGCCTTGAGACAGTCCAGTTGAATGCTTGAACACTTGAAGGGGAAAGATGGGAAGGCAGGAGGAGCAGGTTGAAGAACAGAGCCAACCTCGCCTTTGGTGTCCTGATTCATCTGCTAAACTTTTACTGATTGTCAGAGCCATTCCAGGCTAAGGTCAGCAGTTCAAAAGTGTGGTCCAAAAGTCAAAGCTCCTTTCCCCAAACCAAGGTGTGGTTGCCGTGCTAGTAGTGGAATGGTGGAAACACCACCTTGCCCAGACTGGAACGCCTCACTTGACCCTGTGCACCTCAGCCTGCTGGGTCCCTCTTCTCTTGGAACTTCACATACTGCACAAAGACAGGTAAATCTCCTGCACCAGATCTTTACGACTGGGAATGGTCTATAGTGATCAGGCCTAGATACTAAAGTGATGCTGGATTCACAAAAGGAATTGGAAACCTGTCCACAATCAGTGAAAACAGCTATGATCCCATCTGGCCTGGCTTTTTTCAGTGGTAGAGCTTTAAATGCATTTCCTACTTATTTACGTTGTATCTAAAATTTTCCTTTTTGTTTTTTTTCCCCCACTGGTACTCAGGGCTTTGGGCTTGCCAGGCAGACACGGTGCCTCTGAGCTACAACCCTGGCCCTAAAATTTTCAATTTTTAGAGTCAATACACATTATCCTTAAGCTTCATAACTTAACAGATGATGACACAGATCTTATGATACAGGTTTTAATCAATTCTTTTTTCAGAACAACTTTTCTGCTAGACATCTGATAGATACTGGTCTATAAAGATGCTTGTAATGATTACTTGTATCTACTATAAAGATATTTGCTATAAAGATACTTGTAGCTGCTCCCCATTGAATGTTGTCAGGTATTTGTTGAAGGGACAAGGATAACCAAGAGGGAGAGAACTATAAATTCGGTTTATCTCAAAACACCATCTTAATAAATCTGTTGTCATCCCTAAGAGTTATGTCTCCCCTTGCATGCAGTTATGTCTCCTCGGCATGCAAATCAGCAGGGTAAGTCAGTGCACTTTCAGTCTGTCACCCTACTGCCCTAACTGCACAAGATTTAGGCCCAAAATGGTCATGTGGGTTTTTTTTTTTTAAATCCCTGCTGGGCCTGGTGGTGCACACCTCTAATCCCTGCTGCTCAAGAGGCTGAGACTGGAGGATTGGAAGTTCAAGGTCAGCCTGGTCCACTTAGGCCTCAAAATGAAGCAAAGGGCTGGGGGTGCAGCTCAGTGGTGGAGCCCTTACGTAGCACGGCCAAGGCCATGTTCCATCTCCAATACTATGAAAACAAGAGATGATATCTCCATGTGGCCATCTAGGGAAGCTCGTCAGAGGTCTGATGTTCAGGCTGCTCCTTCATTTTGCTCCAAGTCTCTTGGGCAGTTGGGAAGTATTTTTAATGTAAACCGTGGCTGTTTATTTCATCTGAAAGGAAATATTTTTATCATGTTTTCTTACCCACAGAATATTTTTCATTGCATGTATTAGCTTATCTCAGTATGTTTCAATGGAGATGCTAAAATGATAAAAATGTCACTGCTGTGACATAAAACTGGATTTGGCATTCTGTTCAATTAATAGGTCTATTTCTAAAAATGCACTATACCATTCATTAACAAATGGTTTCTATTCAAGAATTGTTAGTACATTTAAAATACTTTACTCTCTAATAGTTCATACACAATTTTAAAGGAGCTGCAAATTAATAAAAGGCTGTGGACTCAATAGGCAAGAATGTCATCCAAAGACTGCAAAATAATAACCACATTTGCACAATAGAAAAAAACTATTAGGTCTATACAAAAATCCTGATACCTATTTCTAAGTTTACTTTCCTTTTATAAAGTAAGCAGATTCGCAGTAAGGGGGTTAACAATAAAATAATGATAATGATATAAGATTCAGAAAAATATTTCAAAAACCGGGCCCAATCTCTCTTGAATCTTTGTTGGAAAATACTAAAGCCGAACAGATCACAGGAGTTAAACTGCTACTGAAACGAGACTGAATCTGAAACCTTTATCCCCCAACACAATCATCTGCACAGGGACAGCGACAGACCGTTTCTAGACCCGCACTGCAATTTCACGGTTCAGAGCCTCACACATAGGGCCAGGAATTTAGCTCAGTGGTTTCGCCACCTGCTGCGCAAGCGCAAGAACCTGAGTTCGATCCCTGGTACCAAAGGGAAAAAAAAAAAAAAAGAACCTCACACATAAACACTATACAGGCCAATAAAAAGTGACTCCAAGTTTTTCACACTAAAATGTCTCGAGTTATTTTGCACATGGTTTCCGCCCGGTGTTCCAGTCTTTGTTCCAAATCTGCCAGCACTTTCAGAAAGCCCAGCACCCCAGACACGGCCTATTTCCAGCGAGTCTGCAGCCTCCCATGTGTGGTACAGAGAGGAATGAGCCTCGCACACCCAGGCAAGCGCTCTGCCAGACCCCTGCTGCCCTCTCCATGCCCCTATTCTCTATTTGCAAGGAGACATTTTCGGTGGTGGGTTCAGAAAGCCAGCAAGCTTATGAGCAAGTCTGTGCCTGAGGAGCCAAGCAGTGGGTAACGAGACTCAAGGAGGGGTGTGGGCAGATTCAGAATCCTGGATTGTTTCAATCTCCTTATGAGCTTCTCAATTCTCCTTTCAAATCAACTTTTCGCAGATGATGGAAAAAATCTAACTGTGGCGAGTTCTTACACTGACACTGGCCCTTCTGTTTCCAGTGTTTAAGGCCTCAGTCTCTGGTGAACATACAACTCAGTTTGAGCCAAGAATACTCCGTCAGCAAAGGATACACAACCCTTGCACAACAGACCCCGGAAAGATGGATGAAAGGGATGCTGTATTTAAGAGGCCTCCTTTCTCTTCATCTTCTCCATCTAATTCACAACCTACCCAACACTAAAACGCTTTTGAAGACAATAAAATAGCAACTTCCAGGTTTGTTTGTTTTTTAAATCAATTCCATGCCAAGCACTCTACAAGGCACTTCACATAAATCACTGAATTCTTCCTATTATCCAGTAGGAGTTTAGACGAAATGACATTCAGAAATAATAAACCTGTTGTCATCTCTAAGAGTATGTCTTTTTTCACAGTTCAATACAAGTCACAAAGGTCTACAACTTTTAATGCTGTCATTTTACTATGCATTTCTTTTGTTTGGAAAACTCAAAGTAATATAATTTTCATACTCTTAAGCATATGCTAAAGTTAATGAAGAGTTAACTAATAAAGACACAACTGGCAATACAATTCTTTTTTATTCATTTTTCTTTTTGAGGGAGAACATCCTGTCTTTTTTTTGTTCTTTACAGCACCTGTAAACAAGTCAGTGAGAATACTATCTTGAATATCCCATCATTCATATATATCCATCCCATCCCATCCCATCTATATATGAGGTTTTTGGGAATGTTACCATAACATCAACTGCATTACATGAGTTACTGAAGGCAAGTCAGTCTAAAACAAGGATAAAATTTTGTAACTGAAAATATTCATAGCAGCAACTTTTATAAGATGATTTTATTGAGTCATTGCACTTGGTCATTTTATTGCCACAGTAAAAAAAGGGCATTAAATTATAACACTTCTCATTTCTGATTTTCACTGATTGTCTTATTCTGCTCATACATTTCAGGTTTAAATGCAAGCATAAAATGTTTCTCAAAAATATCTACAAAGCACGTGGATTTCTTCCTTTCTGTGATCACAGTAAGAAGCATAAAAGGAGAAATCTGTTACACAAGGCCCCTCCTCTCTGTGCATCTTCAGCAAAGTTCTGTAAAATTCTATAACAGTAACAGCTTTATAAGAAAACAGAAGCTTAGTGGTCACAAACATACCCAAAACAGAAAAACAACAAAAAACTGAAGTACAATTACGAAATTAGGAATATTATGTGTTTCAAAGAATAGCAAACCCGAACTATACATTCACTAATAGTTTGGCAATGACAGATTCCATGCTGGTCACCTTTGGTCTGTTATTTATACTCTCATGTAGGAACAAAACTAATGATTTACCCCTAGTAAAGGCTACAGTTATCATTTTGTGATATGAACTTTAGGAATATAACAGAAATTCTCATATCAACAGCAAATACTGGTAAATTGTTATATTAATGGAATTTTCCTCTTTAAATTTGAGCATACTTGGTTTGCTTTACATTTTTATAAAGGGCAGAAAAATACACAGAACTTCAATGACTCATCTATTCTGACTGAAGAGCAGGCAAGCAAAAGCTTATTTTTCAATACTCACTACCATCTTGGTTTCATGGAGTACTAGTAAAAAATGACAAAAACAAAAAACAAAACTTTTAAGAAAAGCCAACAATCTACTGGAACCTTTCCTTACCACACTACTAGGTGGGGAGGGCTAACTGAGCAGATTTTCCAGTAAGAGAGACGGAGGATGAAGTCTTTATTTCTTCCTAACGACTGTCATTAAAAGAAGATCTATTTTCTTTTAACAAGATAGAAATCATTCGATTGATCATTTAAAAACAGGAGAGAACAACTTTATTCAGTAGTGATCTCATTAGAGAAGTCCCCAAGCTATAAATAGTTAAAATGTACATATTCAATGTGTAAGTTAGCTTTCGCCCAAAGCCCAAAAGTTGTAAATTATACAGTGAGTAATTAGGTATGGGCATTTCCATTATTTTCTACTTTAATTGTCTTTTATTTGAAACATGACAAAATTGCATTTACACAAAATTTCTGTATTTTGAAAGTAAAATATAAAGAAATATTGGTTTGGTAGCTTAAAAGCTGGAAGCATGGTAACTGGTACTCAAACACTTGACACTCTTGCTACAGCACATCTTAAAGCTTAACTGTTTTGCAGATAATGAAATTTTAAATTTCTGAATTTGTAATAAACTCATGTTTTTAGACATAGCACATACCAATACATTTTAATATGTTCAACTGTTCATAGGTGACTCTGAAGAAACTGGAAATTCATTAAATACACCTGTGAAGATGTCTTTTTAATACAGTCAACTGTATTTGTTTTAAATAAGCTGTAATGATATCTAATGCTTTCTCTAAATTTCTTACCTAAATAACCGTCCAACATCTCTCTAAGAGTTAGTCTGGGGTACTAAATAAACTACACACTGTAAACCTGAGTATTCACATGGTGACAAGCGACCAGCAGGAAACCTCACCCTGAGGTTGTGAGGAGCTTGGGGTTTGTTTCCTGATACTGCCATTATGAAGAACCAGGAAAAGCAACAGGAAGGAGCAAAGAACTACAACACCAGATAGTGAGACGAGCACTGTTTGAGACCGTAAGATAAGCAGAAAAGTACAGCAACAAGGCTGGTGTTTGCCTATTCCATATGTGCTGTAGTTTCTAGGCACAAGTAAAGGGTTAAATGGACATTTTTAGACTCCTTAGATCTAATGAGTTTAAAATAAAGCTCATATTTTCCCAAATATGTTTAACAACCCAATATATTTAATCAAATTCCTTTTATCCTATAGTGCAAGCAATAGAAAATACTCTAAAAGTTGAAATTCTTATTATTTCATTAGTTATTACTTATGCTTGGGTGAGTAATCTAGTTTATAACTAGGAAACTCCGATTTCATCACCCAAAATATAAACAGCACTGCAGACAAATGGGCACAACAGTGTCATTTTGGATAGGAAGCTTAAAGTAAAAATATATATATATATGTATATATGTATATATGTACACACACAGTTTATATCCCTTATGTATTATGGGGAAAGCAGTGACTATATAGTTACTATAAAGCTAATTTGTCCCTCTCAAATAGTTTATCTTACAGATTATTTGGAAAGATATCACCATATTTATAGTATAGCTCTCTTTAAAAATAATACTACAAGTTTCAATAAAAAAACTATTATGAATTTTCTTTCCTTTTTATACAGACTCAGTAGTATTTTCAAGCAAACAAACAAGCAAAAATGTTCGCAATCCCAGCACAGTAAGAAATAAGGCCTCGTTTCATTTCATATTGGCAAAACAAAATATATATATAAAAATTTTACCCTCCCCCAACTTTTCAATAGATATTATAGTTCATATACTCGTATTTCTGTATCACATCACCAACACTGATGTTTTAAAGTCCAAGTCAGTTGAGTTCATAGTGTTGCTTCTGTATCCTTGGAACGTTAACACACTGGGTCCATGCCACCTCAAGAAGATAAGACAGCTTTTTTTAGCTTCTCTATTTCCACCTAAAACATAAAAACATTAATTGAGCAATAGATGAAATATCTTTAGTAAAGTTCCTTTATTTTAGCCTATGTCATTAACATCTGATCATACTTTTAAGCCTCTAGGTTTAGATTTCCAGATCTAAAATCCAATTTCCCATAGGGGTGATACAACCGTTGAATAAAGGTTCAACAGCAGGAAAATGTCCCAATGCAAGGCCCTAACGGCAGTAACAACAAGAAAAAAGCAACTGCAGTTCTTTTAGCCAGAACAATAACAAGTAATGTGAGCATTTGAAATAAGGGTTGTTAAGAAAATCAGACCTGCAAAGAACAAGGGAATCCTGGAAACCAAATTAAGAAAGGTACATGCATCAGATTCATCAGAGGGGGCAATACAGAACAGCAAAGGGAATAAAAGAACAGTTATTTTCATGCTCTGCACTAATCTATGTGACAATATTCAATCGTGTAAACTTCACCTGATTCAAATTTCTCATCTGTAAACAGTAGACACTAAATTATCTTTAAAGCCTTGGAATATATCTAGATTTAGCCAGTGTGATGGAAGTATTTCTAAGCATAGGAGAAGACATTCTTTACTTAACAGAAATTTAAAATTAAGAAACTTTTAAAAAAAGGAAATTTCACAGAAACTACTGGGAACTATTTAATTTTCATGTATTTTTACATATGAAAGTATTGCCGCTAAAGACATTAAACAGCATGCCGTGTTTCCCCACGAGCACCTAACACAGGGTTTGTAGTAGGAAGATCTAGGTCAGTGGAGGCGAATCTATGGCATGCATGCCCTCTATGTTGTCATGCGAGCCAAGTCACCCCAGCAGCCAAGCACTGGATAACAGTTGTTTTTTCTAACCTAAAACCTCAGTATTCAAGTTTAAATGCAGTGTTGGTATTCTGTGATAAATAAACGGGTTTGGATTGCAGTTTGGGCACTAAGTCTCTGACAGGTTCGCCATCACTGGTCCAGGTCAACAAAGCTTTCTTCCCGGTGCAGGAATATCATGACCATAATGGTCTTGACCTTTCCTTGTGTGTGCACATGTGCAGGCCTTCGTTTCTCCTGACGGCCATGCACAAAAAACGATACACCTGACAAACTGCTGATTACTAAATCAGGAGAGCTTTGCCACAGTCAGAAAGCATAATTCTGATACGCTCACAATCTCCTCAGGAATTCTAAACATCCATGAATGTCTTATTAATCTGAGGATCTTTCCTGATATTCTTTTAATATGATCATGAGCTAAATGTTTTAGCAGCACCAGATTGGAACAAGCCTCAGTTTTCAACCTCCACTCAGATAAAATACCTTTCAATAATCCACCTAATATACTAGTATTGTCTTTTTTCCAAAGATACATTAACTAATCATACCAACTTTATTTTGTTTTTTAAAAACAGGCTCTTGCTATGTAGCTCAGGCTGGCCACAAACTCACAATCCTCCTCCTACCTCAAAGCTGGTACATGAGGAATAAAGAGTAGAAAGAATAATCCTGCATATAAAGTCAGTAATACTCCTTACAAACTTGGGTTTCTGACAAATATAGTTATAAGGCAAATACTTACATTGCTACTCTCTCTTCTAGCTATGCTCACTGTTCATTTTTAATCATCTTTTATCACTGCCCAATATAATTTAATACTGTGTAATGCTAACATTCAAAGTACTACTTTTAACCTCGAGGCAAACATCATTTCTCATTTTAACTATATGATCCTGAAAATTTAATGCATTAAACGTGCTTTTACAAATATAAGGGTCAAACTCTACCCATTAGGGGAAAAAGTACACAAATCAGTAGACATCCAGTAGCTGACTATGTTGGAAAAATGAGTCTCCAAAGAAGAAATAATTCATTTGGCTTCCGTCCCAATTTCCATGATAAATTAAATATCATATATATAAATTTAACACTATTAGCTCCTATTGCTTATCATTTTCTTGTATGACTATGAATATGTATGTATAAAACATTTAAAATTCTAAAAACATTTAAATTTCTCAATTTCTACCAAGTAACACCCTGGGAATTTAAGATATATTTAAAAAAGGTATCCTCCAACACTCACTAATTCAATAACTTATTAGCTGCTATCTGAAATGCATGAGGTGCTGTGTTAGGAGTTACAGCAAGGATGAAGAGGACATGATCTCACTGCAAACTTTCCTGCAATCTAAGAAAGGAGCAAAATAAAGAAAAAGCATTGAGAAGACAGAAAATTACTACTTACACATCTCTATACATACTAGAAGACATGAATTTGAGAGAAAACTAAAGCTATTTTAATCAGAGGAAGAGAACCACCAGTGTAGTGAAGGTGGCTCTTGGAGTCAATCCTGAAGAACACAGAAATGGGCACTAGAAGATGAAGCAAAGACAACACAGGAAATACAGGAAGAGCAAACTCTAGAGGTATTAACTATTCAGGCATAAAAGAGTGGCAAGTGAGGACAGAAAAATAAAGCAGGACCAGAATAATGTAAGAAACTCACATCCAAGTTAAGAGTTTGAACTCTATTCACAAAGGAACACCAGATTCTTGAAAGTACCTGAGCCAAGAGAGATTAATCTGAGGTAAGAATGAAATTCAAACAAGCCAAGTGGAAGACAAAGAACATCAGAAAAAAAAAGAATACTGTGAATGAACAGATAAAAGTTAGGAGACAAAGTGAATAGGACTGAAAGTGAATGGAATTAGGAGACCAGAAGTATCACCTCTGTGTGACTAGAAGGATAACAGACACCTTCAACAAAAAGAAAAAAATCAGACAATCAAGAGAGGACAATGATAAACTTAACTGGAGGCATGCTGAATTCACAATGGAACATTTAGGGACAGGAACAGCTAGACATATGGGACAGAACCTGAGAAAACAAGAGCTACATTACAGGAAGATGCCCTGGAGCTCGTCGTGAGATTCCCTCGTGCAAATGAACACGGAAAGAGAGCATACAGAGAGAGGGCATGGGACAGCAGTGACAGAACATTACATTCAGCTTACAATAAAGAAAAAGGGAAGAGAAGCTGGACACAGAGAACACAGCATCGCATAACCATGACAAACCTCTGGCAAGGTGGCAGCAGCAACAATGAAAATACTGCAGAAGGTGGAGTGGGGACATCCGAGCAGCTACAGAAAGCCTAATCTCAAATGCAAAAGGTTAAAGACTAAACTGATGGCAAAGCATCCTAGACTCAAATGCAGGCTTTTTTTGATGTGTGAGTGGAAGATGATTTGTTTTTGTTTTGGATAGCAAATGAATCCCAAATGAAAAGAGAAAACAAAGTAGATCAAGAGGGTAGGCAGATGGGAAAGATGGCTTTTGTTTTCTCACAAAGGGAAAAAACTGAGTATTATCAAATTATAAAACAAACGTGTATCCCCCAAATAATTTGTCAGATATGAGAGTAAAAATGGAGTTTTGCTAATTTACAAAGTATCTTCACATATCATGTCAACACCAAAAGGTAAGGATTAGCCAGATTAAGTGACTTCTCCAAGTCTACACAGGGTAACAATGCCTAGAGCAAAGACTTGACCTCTGGTGACTTCTGATACAAATATTACAAAACTCTGGCTCCACTGCTGCTACTTACCCACTCTAAATGCTAGTTTTCTCACCTTTATAACTGGAATGACATGTGTACCAAGCAGGATAATGGACACAGTTCAGCGATAAAGACAGTCATGACTACACATTGCATCAGGGGTTAAAGTGCTGCACCCCAGTCCCAAGCTGTCTCCTGCTCTATGAGGTGAAGTCGTAAGACAAGGTCAAAGAGAAAGGGCACAAATACTTCAACAGGGAACAGAAAGAGGAAGGACCCAAGCACAGAAGAGGTGAGCCGCTCCCAGTGAACAGGAGGAGGCTTCGGGGCCAGCCATACCACCCCCACCAGCACACAGGAGGTGAGCTGTGCAGGCTCTGGCAGCAACCACCCCTACCCAAGTTGAAATGAGAAGAAACTTAACAAGTTTCAAAACCAGACATCCAAATCACCTAAAACAACACAAAAAGGAAACGAGATGGTACACTCTGATACTCAACCACCTGGACTCCCTGAACTGGCCACAAAAGAGGATCTGGAAAAAAACGAAATCAGAAATAATTTCTTTCAATCCCCGGTACCAAAAAAACAACAACAAAAAAAGAAATGACTATTCAGAAATAATTTCTCAGGTAACAGCAGAGATTGGGCCCATAGTGCAAGACATGATTAATGAATCTAGAGAGGACACAAATTTAAAAAATGGAGGACTTGAGGAACATGATGGAATCCCAACACAGGAAACAAATGGAATCCATAAAACAGATACAAACAGATTTCCAGGAGATTAAAAACTCCATTGAGGGGCTGGGGATTTAGCTCAGTGGTTCCGCCCCCTGGCTTGCAAGTACAAGGATGCAAGTTCAATCCGCAGTACCAAAAAAAACCAAACTCTATTGAAAATCTGTGCGGCACAATGAGGCAATGTGAGGACAGCATTTCAGATATAGAAGATAAGATTTCTATTAGTGACCAGGAAAAGAAAAATTTCTTTAAAATTGTAAGGGACCACGAGAAATCATTCCAGCAGCTACTACACGATGCAAAGAAGAATAACATAAGACTGATTGGAGTTAAAGAAGAAACAGGACAGAGTGCAGATGACTAAAAACACTGTTCACAGAAGTGATGGCAGAATACATCTCAAACAGGGGAAAAGAATTTGACATACAGATAAGTGAGGCATATAGGACTCCAAATAGCCTTGATCAAAAAAAATCTACACAGAGGCATATAATTGTTAAGATTCCAGAAGCTCAACAGAAGAACAAAGTTCTACAAGCAGTTAGAGAAAAGAAACAAATCACATACAAAGGAAAGCCCATCAGAATCACAGCAGACTTCTCAACTCAAACCATCAAAGCAAGAAGAGCTTGGAGTGACGTATTCCAAGCCCTAAAGAAAAACAGCCTCCAACCCAGACTGATGTACCCTGCAAAACTATCTTTCAAAATTGATGAGAAATAAGATACTTTCATGACAAAGAATACCTTAAGAACTTCATGAATAACAAACCAGCACTCCAAAAAATTTTAGATAATATCCTAGGAACAGACAATGAGGATCACAACCCCAGGAAGCACAGCAGAATGAACCTATCAGCCGCGACAAGAAATTAAATGTAAATGAGGAGAATCCAACCAAAAGACAAAGTCATGACAATGATAAGGCAATATGTATCAGTTATAACCATCAATGTTAATGGTCTCAATTCACCAATGAAAAGAAATAGACTGGCAGAATGGGTCAATACGCAAAATCCCAACAATATGCTGCATACAAGAAACACACTTAATTCAAAATGAAACACACAGACTGAAAGTTAGAGTAGAAAACATTACTCCATGCTGTGGGAACCCGAAAAAGAGCAGGAATAGCTATCCTCTTTGCAGATCAAGTAGATTTCAAACCAACACTGATTAAGAGAGACAAAGAAGGACACTACATCCTTGTAAAGAGAACAATCCAACAGGAAGAGATGACAATCATAAATATCTATGCACCAAACACTAGTGTGCCTAACTATATAAAACAAATACTAACGGTCATAAAAAATCATATATGCACTAATACAATAGTAGTTTGGGACCTCAATACCCCACTGTCACAAATAGATAGATCAACTAGACAAAAAATAAGTAATGAAATACTAGAACTCAATCAAACTCTTGAACAAATGAACTTAACAGATGTTTACAGAGTCTTCCACCCCACAAAATCAGAATACATTCTTCTTAGCTGCACATGGGTCATTCTCCAAAATAGGCCACATACTCACACATAGAACATGTTTAAGTAAGTGCAAAGGAACTGACGTTATCTCCTGTATATCAGCAGACCATAGTGCGATGAAATTGGAGATCCATAGCAAAAGAAACTGGAAAAATTTCATAAACATGTGGAAATTGAAAACCACACTTCTGAATAACCAATGGGTCACAGAGGAAATTAAGAAGGAATCACATAGTTCCTTCAGTTAAATGACAATGACAATACAACATGTCGGAATCTATGGGACACAATGAAAGCAGTCTTACGAGGGAAATTCATAGCAGTGAATACACATATTAGGAAACAGAATGAACCCAATTAAACAACCTCATGCTGAACCTCAAGCTTCTAGAAAAAGAAGAGCAGGGCAAACCCAAAGCTCATAAAAGGGAAGAAATTATAAAGAATAGAGCAGAAATCATTAAGAGAACGATACAAAAAAAAAAAAAATCAATGAAGCCAAGAGTTGGTTCTTCAAAAGAATAAATAAAATTGACAAACCCTTAGCCAACCTTATCAGAAAAAGGAAAGAAAAGGCCCAAATCCATGCAATTAGGAATGAAAACAGTGAAATTACAACAGACCCAGAAGAAATCCAGAGGATCATCAATACCTACTTCCAGAACCTATACGCCAATAAGATGGATAACACAGAAGAAATGGACAGATTCCTAGATACATATGAATTACCAAAGTTGAACAAAGAAGACCTAAAAATTCTAAACAACCCAATATCAACCAATGAAATTGAAAATGTAATTAAAAACTTACCAACTAAGAAAAGCCCGGGTCCTGACGGCTTCACTGCTGAATTCTACAAGACATTTAGAGAGGAACTACTGCCAATACTGTTTAAACTCTTCAATGAAATTGAAAGGGAACCAATACTCCCAAATACATTCCTGGAAGCAAACATCACCTTCATCCCCAAAGCAGAGAAAGACCAAACTGAAAAACAGAACTACAGGCCAATCTCACTAATGAACACAGATGCAAAAATCCTTAATAACATACTGGCAAATAGAATGCAAAAGATCATCAAAAAGATCATACACCCTGATCAAGTGGGATTCATCCCAGGGATGCAGGGATGCTTCAACATATGCAAATCAATCAATGTAATACACTATATCAATAGAGCCAAGGACAAAACCATATGATTATCTCCATAGATGCAGAAAAAGCATTTGACAAAATCCAACATACATTTATGATAAAAACTCTACAAAAAATTGGAATAGATGTTCTCTACCTCAAACTGATAAAAGCCATCTATGAAAAACCAACAGCCAGTATCATACTAAATGGTCAAAAGCTGAAATCCTTCGCACTAAAATCAGGAACATGACAAGGATGTCCACTATCACCACACTTGTTCAATATAGTTTTGGAAACATTAGCCATGGCAATTAGACAAGAGAAAGAAATAAAAGGAATAAAGATAGGAAATGAAGAAGTCAAATTGTCATTATTTGCAGATGACATGATACTCTATATAGAAGACCCCAAGAACTCCACCAAAAGTCTTCTAGACTTAATAACCAAATTCAATAAAGTAGCTGGACACAAGGTCAACACACAAAAATTAATAGCTTTCCTCTATACCAATGACAGACTCACTGAGAAATAGGGCAAATAATTCCTTTCACAGTAGCATCCAAAAAACTGAAATACCTAGGAATCAACCTAACAAAGGAAACCAAAGACCTCTTCTCTGAAAACTATAGCACTCTGAAAAGAGAGATTGAAGATGATATCAGAAAATGGACAGACATTCCCTGCTCCTGGGCAGAAAGGATTAATATAGTGAAAATGGCCATACTTTCAAAATTGCTATTTGGATTCAATGCAATTCCAACTGAGATCCCAGCAGCATACTTCATGGACCTTGAGAAAACAATCCAAAAATTTATTTGCAATAAGAAGAGACCCAGAATAGCAAAAGCAATTCTAGGTAACAGAGACATGGCAGAGGGTACCACAAGCCCCAACTTGAAACTATGCTACAAAGCTACTGTGATAAAAACAACATGATACTGACAAAGAAACAGACCTGAGGACCAGTGGAACAGATTAAAAGATGCAGAAACAACGCCAGACACACTCAGCCATCTCATCTTCGACAAAGGAGCCAAACACCCTCACTGGAGGAAAGATAGCCTCTTGACTAAATGGTGCTGGAAAAATTGGGTTTCAACTTGCCAAAGACTAAAACTAGACCTATATCTCTCACCATGCACTAAACTAAAATCAAAATGGATTAAAGATCTAAATATTAAAATAGAAACTCTGAACTGGCTGGAACAGAGATTAGGTAGAACTCTTCAAGACATTGGTGTAGGAAGAGATTTTATGAACAAAACCTCAGTTGCCCATAAACTAGCACAAACAATCAACAAGTGGGATCTCTTCTTATTAAAAAGCTTCTGCACAGCAAGAGAAACCACCAGCAGTGTGAAGAGACAAACCACAAAGTGGGAAAATAACTTCACCTCCTGTTCCTCAAAGGCCTACTATCTCGAATCTATAAAGAACTTAAAAAGATCAGACCTCACAAATTTAAAGACCCAATCCGAAAATGGGCATCTGAAATGAACAGACATTTCTCAGACAAAGAAGTAGAAACAGCAAATACATGAAAAAGTGTTCAACATCACTGGTCATTCAAGAGATGCAAATGAAAACAAAACTGAGATTCCACCTCACTCCAGAAAGAATGGCTGCTATCATGAAATCAACCAATAACAAATGCTGGCAAAGCTATGGGAAAAGAGGAACACTTCTCCACTGCTAGTGGGAGTGTGACTGGTGAAACCACTGTGGAAATCAGTATGGAGATACCTCAAAGAACTAGGACTGGAAGTCCCATTTGACCCAGCTACACCCCTGCTGGGTATCTTCCCCAAAGAATTAAAAAAATCATACCACAGTGATATATGTGCACCCATGTTCATAGCAGCACAATTTGTAATAGCTAAAACTTGGAAACACCCCAAATGCCCATCAACTGGAGAATGGATAAAGAAAATGTGGTTTTTTAATAAAATGGAGTACTACTCAGCCATAAAAAATGAGAAATTAGAGACACAGTTAAATGGATGCACATTGAGGTGATACTCTTAAGTAAAATAAATAGGACACACATGTATAAATACCGAATAGTTTCTCTAGTGTGAGAAACTGAAAGTGTAAATAAGGACTAAAAGGTATAATATATAATGTGAAAAGGAAGAAAAGGGGCAAAGGGGAAGGGGAAGTGGGAGGGGTGGGGAAAGGAAAGAAGGAAATGGAATTAATATGAGAAAAGGAAAAAAATGGAAACAAAGTCTTTGCAAATAGGGAAGGGTGAAGGGCGTGGAGGACAGGGGAAGTGGAAAAAAAATAAGAACCAAGATATTCATGTAAAGGTATAGGATCCCAACGAGGAATGTAACTATGTAACTGTATTTTATACCTAAAATGTACCAATAAACTTAATGGGGAAATAAAAAAAAGAGGGAGGATACAGCTTTCTGCTATATAAAGAAGAAAGAACACAAATGGAGGCAAAAATGAAGAGAAAAAGAAAATTAAGGAATATAAAGGAACTAAATGAAATTAATAGTCATCAGCACCAGAGAATGAAGATGAAGTCACTGCTCAGAGAGAAAGGAGAGGGAGGGCCTATGAGGAAGGACAGGACAGGGAAAAGACAGAGGATCAAATGAATTTAACTGCAGCGAAAAAGACAAATATAAATCAAAGAAGAACTACATATTTGGGCCGGGGTCAGTGGTTTCACCACCTGTTATGCAAGTGCAAGGACCTGAGTTCAATCCCTGGTACCAAAAAAAAAAAAAGAAGAACTAGACATTCTCAAGAGGCAATGGCCATATTTATTTTATTTACAAGTACATACGTTATGATTCACACACTGCCCAGGGAAGTTAAGCGTTCAACTATATAATGTGACAGCAAATCAACAAGAGATTTATGAAGCGCTACCACACAGGGCGTGTTTGACTGATGCAGGACAGCATGCCCGTAGCGGAAGCAGTCACACATTTGGGAGTGCACACTGTCTAAAAAGCACAATGTTGGGAGAAACACATTACCTCTAGATTGCTTCTCAGTGCCTTCTCTTCTTCCAAATCTTTTCTCAGTTTTTCCAGTTCTTTCCTGAAAATAAAGTATGGATTACTGTTAAGTTCTTCAATTTGGTATATATATACAAAGGAGTATTAGCCATAAAGAATAAAATTGTGTCATTTGCAGGAAAACAGATGGAACTATACTAAGTATACTAAGGGATCATCATACTAACAAAATAAGCCAAACTTGGGAAGACTAGTGTCACATGTTTTCCCATGAAGGAGGGGCAATGAAGCAGATGGTAGGCTGTTATTCAACAAGAGGAAGGGCATGAGAGAAGGTAACAAGGGGATGGATGTATAGGATCAAAATATGTTATATGCATGTATGAAAATATCATAATGAAACCTTATATTCTGTATAATTAATAGACACTAATAAAAACATTTTTATAATAGCACACTGGTATCACAAGTGTAAAACAATAAAATCCTCAAATCAGGAGAGTTCTCTAACTGGTATATAGATGGTACTCAATAGATACTGATGAATAAGCTTATTGTTTCTAATATATATACTGACAAATCCCTGAAAAAATTCAAAACAAAATGAAGGATTCAAAGACATATGTATCAAATGACAAATTCTGTATCTGTAATATACATATTATATAGATAATATATATAATACATATAATATACACCCTAAGTAGTTATTCAATATACAGTCTTTTGTTTCCATCTAAGAACATTTGTAAAAATGTTCTACAAACTACAACTATCTAGTTTGGATAATTTGAATATTGTTTTTTTATAAAGGCTCCCACACTAATGGATAATTGAGGAAGAAACAGTTAAAATTGGGCTGTTAGGTACCATGGCCTCTGGCTGTGAATTTTGTTATTCCAAGAAATCCTTCAGAGGCGAAGGCACCATGAAAGGAGAGCACCCTCACCCGAAGGTCAGTCAGAGGAGCTGCTCTCTGATCTGCATTCCTATGGGGCTGCTACAAGATTACGCTGAAAACGTCACATTTTAAAATTCAAATACTTCTAATTATAGAAAAGAACTCTGAAAAAATAGAGGATATGAGGTTGAGTTTTAGCTCTGTCATTTGAGGATTATATAATTTTAAGTACATAGCTTTATTTCTCCAAATCTATATTTCCTTATTTAAAGGGGGGGCGGGTGCAGTAGGGAATCTTTTAAATTTATTTTAGCTCTAAGAAGTCCCTAACTCTCAGCTGGGTATGTCCTACTATATCCCATATATCAAAAATTTTCAGAGTTAAAGGCTTTAGAGGTTATCTCAACCCATTTATGCTATAAACATTCAATTTAACCCTAGCAGAGACAATGATCAAAGTCCCCAAGGTAGTTAAGTTTGACAGTGTGTACAGATATATACTAAATCTAAAATACAATATAGTTTTCTTAATATTTTCAAGACTAATTAATTCCTTTGTCAAACTAAAGCATTTATGGCCTGAACATATAGGTATATATGGACATTTTCTATAATTGAACTATTGGAACAAGTTTTCCAATCCAAGTTTTTTGTCAAATTAAATGTTAAAGAAAATTTCTTTGAAAACATACTTGCTCATACCAGAGACTGGCAAATTAGACCTTTATGGCATAGTGTGAAAGAATTCTTTACCCATGTGTTAAATATGCTCACAGGAGGAAACAGGATTACCTACCCATGATCCTTTTTCAGTGCTTCAACAATGCACATCAATTCGATAATCTGAGCTCGAAGTTCATCCACAGAAATTTTTTTCCCATCATCTGTTTCCACTTTAGCTTTGACTTCTAATGGAGTGAGGAAACCAGCTGCACTGGCTTGAGAAGCACTTGAAGGTGTTGAAAGGTGCACAGAGGGCTGAAAACGTAATCGAGTTTTTCTGATGTTATTTGTATTTATATTTATTGTATTTAAGTCCAAAAGATTTTATAACAAAATGAACAATATATACAGATTAAGTATCACTAATCTGAAAGCTGGAAATCAAAAATGCTCAAAAATCTAAAACTTTTTTAGATTTTTTTTGAGCAACAACATGAAGCCACAAGTAGAAAATCCCATGCTTGACCCCAGGTAAAATCTAGGCAAACTAAAAACACTGTACACCATCACCTTTAGGCTATGTGAAGGAAGAGTATATGAAATGAATGTATTTTGTGGTTACTCGTGGGTCCCAATCCCAAGATAACCTCAGTGTATATATGCAAATACACTTCAAAACCACACAAAATCTGAAATTTGAAACACTTCTGGTCCCAAACATTTCAGGCAAGGACTACTCAACCTGTACATCAAGACAAATGGAGAATTTAGAAATTGAAAAAGTAGTCTGATGTTCATAACTGGAAAAACCACCAAAGAACAAATCTGCAATCAATAGTGTGAAAAAAGTCAATAGCTTTTTTTTTTTAAAGAACAAATAAAAATGTTCATCAGATTTATTTTGCGGATGGTTTGCCTAGTGAAGCCTCTATATTGAAGAAATTCATGGAATAGGCATTAAAATGAGTCCACAGGCTGCAACTTTTTTGGTGTTTCACTAAAATAACAGAAAGTCATTTTAGAAAAATTTCAACAGACTGCTGACAGCTCAAGAGCATCAAATTGAGCACATGTGAAAAACTGGAAAAGTAGGCAAGAGTCCTGGAACAAAACTGAAGACTAATTTAGCAAGAAAATGATCTTCCCGATTACAAGGGATAATCAAAATATACAGTGAATGTTTAAATTAGAAAAAATTTACAACAGTAAGACACATTGCCATTAATCTCCCCTCAAAAAGCTCCCCCAGCTTCAAACACAGACAGCCCATTGTTCTTGCCATTCTGTACTAGGTGTGGGACTCCGCTTTGTGAGAGATACATAGTCCTATGCCTTCAAAACTATGAATTATGTAATATACTACTCATTTAAAATAATATAAGCTCTTCTAAAACAGATCTAAAGAGAACAGTGTAACAAGTTTAAGAACTCAAATTTCTCAGCAGGAATTACCTTATTCCCTTATTTCCAAATCAGATATTTCCCATTATCTAATTTCTTTGCGATCTTCAAAAGGAATCCTAGAAACTACAGAAATCTTAGCATGCAATTCATGGTACCTTTGGAGAGTAGCACGTGTCCTTTTTGAACTCAGATGGTTTTAGGTTGGCACTATCATCTTCTTTTGGTAACTTCAAGGTTTTTTCTGGGCTGTGAGTTGGCTAAATGATTTTTTAGAAATCAGAGACAGAACAGACCAAAGAAGGAAACTGTAGTAAGCATTTGGATGATAAAGCAAGTAAGTTTTACCACTTTGTTTTCACCTACCACTATTCCTGATATCCCATTACCATTAACAGCATGTTATATTATTTCACGCTGAGTAATATATTTGCATAACTTGAAGGCAAAAACAGCTTGCCGAACAGCAACAAAATTTTCTCCACCTAGGTAACTTAAAAGCACCATAATGCATTAAGACCTCGTTTGGTAATATTAAAGTATGACCCATATTCCAGGCAATGAATAGAAATCAAGAAAAGAAGCTACTGCTCTAGATACCAGGATAAGTACTACAGAAGCACTGACAATTTCAGGGGGGAAAAAAGTTCTCATTCTTTCCAAAAGTAAGTATCTACTACTTAAGATCTATCATCACTGCTGAACAGGTAGATTTAAACAGGCTTCTCAGGCCAACTCCTTAGTTCTGCTTCTGTAAGCTTCTACTCCAGGCCCTGTGTTGAAATGAGTATCTCTTTCCTTGTATTTCCTCAAATGCTAGCATTTGCCATGTGGGTATAACAGCTGTCTTCAGGATTTAAGCCCAGGCATGGCTCTGAGCCCTGTCCCCATCTCCTCTTGCTGGACCCTTGGTACTGTAAGAGTAACTCACAGAATGTCCACCATTGAAGCGGCCCGGGAGCCTGCGTCCAGGCATCTTCGGTCTATTCGCAGTGAGATGTAGCAAGTTCTCTGAGGAGGCTATGTCATCAAAATTTACAACATCTAGAGAACAGAAATAAACATTATATACTAAGAGATAACTGCACCTTTTAAAAGGCAAAAACATATTTCTGGCTTTTGAACAAATTATAAATTAAAAGAGTATCATTACTGTGAAGGGCTCACAAGTTGATCTGTGCTTTTCATATGCATTTGGAAAACAACACACTCTTTAAAAAAGAATTCTATTTACCTGAAACATTTATAGTACAAGACTTTTGTGGAAAGGTTATGTTTCCAACAGACACTGAGAGGCCTCAGCAAAAATTTACTGCAAGATGATTCTGTACTATAAATTATAGCAGCATTAAATAAAACTATACTAAATTCTTGTTTCTTTTTAAAACACCACAATTCACTTAAACTAGTAATTAATTACAACATACCCAAGATTTCCAAGTAAAATGTGTTTTAAACTTCAAGTGATGGACTAATATTCACATTTGAAGAACTCGCCTATATGCAGCACACTGCTGCTTTCTATCCTCGAGGTTAAATGAAAGCGTAATTTTATGTGGCTTCGTGTGTGTAAGAGATGTTACAGTTGGGACACAAACTGTTCAGATTTCCCTGCACCTCTGCTCAAACGTTACCATGGTTAGAAATCATAAGAGTTAAAATTGGAGGCAAATCAAATACTAGGGAAAATGCTATATAGATCATCAATTTGCTGCCCTTCCATGAAAGGCTAGTTTATCTTAGACCTAATAATTTGAGTTAAGGACAAATCTAGGTAATTCATATCCTTTAACAATGGGGTAATATACGAGGTTTTATACACAGCCTTGCCTTACGATCCGGAAGCTCTTGCTACAGGAGCTTCTTGAACTCTGAGCTCAGATATTTACATACAACACAAGAACCCCACAGTAAATTCTTATCAATATAACCTTCCTGCAGCCCTCACTGTGAAGTAGGAATATTAACCACAGCTAAAACATCCCACATGGCAGCAGGTTATCTTTCTTCTAATCTTCTAGGCCTGGATTCATCCTTCTCATCATCATTTGCCCAGATGGCTGTAATACCTAAGATATTTAGATGTCCCAACTAAGTGTGCTGTTGCTCCTTAAAAGACACCTAAGGAAACTGGGCATGGTACTGCACACCTGCAAGCCCAGCATTCTGAGAGGCTAAGGCAGGAAGATTACAAGTTCAAACCCAGCCTGGGCAATTTAGCAAGACCTCATCTCAGAACTGCAAAAGGGCTGGGGAAGTAGCTCAGTGCAAAAGGCACTTGGCTCACCCCCAGTACCAAAGATACTCTCAACGATCATTCAGCAAACTTTATATTCAAAGTAACTTAAGAGAATTTTGTTTAAGGGATAGACGACATGAAGGTAAGGGAGAAGAAGAGGTATCACTGTTTAGTAATGTGTTTTATAATGAACTGAAAGCCTTGATTGACTAGTAATTTTCCCCCATTGGATTACTTTGTGTGTTCTCTCTTGGATTAAACCACTAAGCTACTACATCAGAATGCTCTAATATGTTTACTTAAGTGCTTTCATAATTGTCTAAAATTATAAAATATAACGAACCATGATAAGAAATAAATATGACATTAGTGGAAAATGCATTATATAATCTAAAAGAAGCTGACTTAGGGTGGGGGTTTTCTTTAGACATGGTCTCGCTATGTAGCTCACGTTGGTCTTGAACTTAGAACTCATTATCAAGCTCTTGGTGAGCCTCCTACCTCAGCCTCCTGAGTGCTGGATTATGGGCAAATGCCATCATGCCCAGTTAAGAGATTGCATTTAAATATGTATTAAATACATATTATTCTATCTGTAAACACCTTAAAGAAAACAATCAGTATTTAAAAGGTATATTAAAAATATCTTGTAGTTCCAAGGGTTAAAAATTGCTTACTTACTTGTAAATATGAATGATAACCCACAAAAAACATTCTGAAAAGTAAAACCCAATTGTTTTCACCTATAGAGATTATTTTCAAATGCATATTAAAGCAACTTGCAGAAAATAAACAAACAGAAAAACATGGAAGAAACTAAGAGAAATGAAAGTGAAAGGGTAAAATGTAGATTTACAAAGCACACCATGTTTATGTAAGTGCCTTCCATATGTCCAGTTTGGGGCTACAACACCATGACAAAATTTTACCATTCTAAAACTCTCACAGGTTCTCCACTTAAGCCATGAGGTTAGTAAGATGGACAGTGCACATTTTGAACTCAGGACAGCTCTATATGCTTCCAAATTTACCTGAGTGTGATAAGAATGGGTTTGCATTACACGCATGGCACAAGAGGCGTGACAATCACTTAGGTCTTGCAATCCCATCTGTCACCTTGCTAGGCACTTATACTTCTGTGTATTGCTGGGAAGACATGGAATTTTTGTTTAACCCAAGTGAAATATCCAATTTTTGGAGAAAAGAATCTCATTCTTAAGTAGTCAATTTTTAAAAAAATATTTTATCAAAAGAATATTTTAAAGTGTAATTAAATTTCCAAAATGAACTTCATTTTCTTTTAAAATGGAAAACCAAAAGGGTTAGAATAGACAAACAAACATGTACATTTTTCGTAAAATTACAAAGAAAAAAACTCAGTGTGCACCACCTATTTATACTGAATATACTATTTTGACTTCTTTTATAAATTGTTATCTTACCAAAATGGAGAAGGGTAGGATAATTTCCTGACACGAAAGAAGGAAAACATGGCAAACAGGCTAGGAAACAAAATCTGGAAAGAAAAGTCAAGGATAGGAATGTCTAGAAAAAAGACTAAACCAAAAAAATTATTTTACAAAGCAGGAAAAAGGAACAGTTCTAGAAGCATTTCAATGTTTAGTATAGCTATCATAGCTCTGGCAGGTTATCTAAACATACATATGTATTAGACTTTAGATTTATTCCTTTGACTTTCAAAAGGAAAAATTAATACTAGTATTATGTTCAATATAAAGCTTAAAGAAGCCTTGTTTTATTATTCAATGAATAACACCAAGACAGTTTCTCAAAGCACAGCTTAGCACTTTAAGAGGCCACAATTATAATCAATACAGTAACATCTCATAATGTACTTGTAACTAAAATTAAACCACTTTGGAGACAAGTCCTAGTCTTCAGTGTATGACCATAATTACAATAAAGGAGTAAATTTTAATCCTAATATATATATATGCCAAAAATTTTTAAATATCTCACAATGAAATGATTCAATACAACTTTTAAAATCTCATACACATATATTGTACATAAAAATCTTATGTGATAGTCTAGAATATGAAAAAGAAAACTAACATTAGAAACTCTTTTTTACTCCTAGTGTTTAGATGCAAGATCACTTTTACAGTGTCTACTGCTCAACAGAAAAACCCCACCATAAATTCTGGAAGAAATACAACAATCAAGATATAAAATGCTAAAAAGGGGCCTCATCAGCTAAGTTCTCAATGTAATAGCTATCTTAATACTAAATTTTCTATCTTGTATTTCCAAACTAATATAAAAGTAATTTTACATCTCAGAAAAATTGTAATTTTAGAAATATTTGGTTCATATAAAATTTATAATTAACCAGTATTGGCAATGAGATTTTCTTTAATATATGATGATGTATTTCAAAAAAGACAAAAGAATTAAAATATGATTCCTAAAAAGCTCTAAAATTTGTAGCACTGTATCATATATATATATGAGAATACATGTGGGGAAACTTAAGCTATTTCATGCCATCAGAAAGAACAACAACTTGAGTATTCTGAGTGACTTTCTTATATGTACAAAAGCCAGAAATCATACTTACATATATTATTATTTTATATACATATATAAATGCCTATATGTAGCTTTACAAACAGGAAAATTTTATGTGAGAATAACATCAGGCAGTTATAACTCTTTATATGAGAAACAGAATGAAATGTATTAATAGAGGGAGCAGGGTGAGAGGGCAGAGGAAAACAACCATTTATAATAATGTCAATGTTGGGTATTCTACTAGGTACAGTAGCTAAAATAAATCATTCCATTGTTAGCTGAACAAGAGAAAATAAATTTAGACAACTCACCTAGGACCTGTCAGCTAATAAATAAAACCCATGTTTTTTTAAGAGCAAATTCAGCATACTTTCCACTGTATCATTTCACCTCAAATTATTACTGTACCTAATAATGGAACTCTTAAGAGGTTTTCATGTGTTTTAAACTTTCTGAAACTTATTGGTCAGTTTTATACATTATTTTAAAAATGTGTAACTTGAAACTAAGCTAAAAAATATAAACTATACATTAATGCCAAATTTGAGGCGGTTCTCAAATGTGAACTTCATGTTTACCCTTGGGTGCCATGCCCAAGATATCTCACATGTATGTAAATATTCCAAACTCCAAGAGCATCTCAAAAAATCATTTGGGAGAAGGGAGACACATCCTATGCTTGGAACATGTGCCATTCTCATGAAACAAAGAGGACAGAAGCTATTTGCTATCAGCAACTGTGCCTTTTATCTTAGCATACAACCTGTGTCTAAAATACTACTGAGAATGTAAAAAGAGCTCAGTAAATACTTGCTTCTCAACATGAACTCAATTCTCAATTTCTCTTTTCTGAGAAATTGAGAAATATATATACTTAACAGAGTATATATATATGATGAATCAAAGTCAGCCTAAGGAAGCAGAAGAAATGACAGAAGCTTAGAACTTGGCTGTTCCTATTCTGACTTGTGTTAAGTGTCATACCTCTAGATTATTTCCTTACTTATTAAAGAAAAATAATTAAACTAGAAGTTAGAAGTTTTCAAACTCTGTTCCACAAAGCTTCATTTCCATGAGTATCAAATAACCTCTATAGATATAAGAAAAAAAAAGGGAACCCAAAATAAAGTTAAACAACAGGACTTGTGTATCACCAACAGTTAGAAATTGATGTGTGTATTATTTCTACTAGAAATGCAGCAAAGCAAACAAAGCTTGTTGGTCAATGTACACAGAACAAGTTTTGAAACAGGAAAAAATTGTTTTACCTAAATTTTAAAAAATATTTCCACTACCTTGTAACTTGGAAAATGTACAAAATAACAGAAAAACACGGGTACTAAATGAGACTCTTTCATTCCCAATAGGACTCCATCAAGATTTAAGGTTTTTGTTACAAAAATTACAGAAAAATGTGGAAATTCAAAAAATACTATAATACCAATGGATATTTTTTGTTTTCAGAGTTACAATAGGGCCCAAAAAAATCTGCTTTCTTCAACTATCAATTTTGAAAACACATTTCTGACTAAATTTTAATCAAAATACCTGGTAATATTGTATTTTAAAATTCTGACCTCTACAGAAAAAAATAAAGGCTTTTTTCATTTTTGTCTAACAGTAAGGTGAATTTTCAGCAGATAAGACATACTATATATTTTTCAATAACTTTGTCTAAACTATAATCAACATCTCAATTCTCAAAAATTAATGAATATGGCATCACCCACAGCAGACAGGACCCGAATACATGACAAACAGATTTAGGAAATATCCAGTCAAAAGGCTGAAAAGAGGGCCGGGGATTTAGCTCAGTGGTTTCACCGCCTGCTGCGCAAGCGAGAGGACCCGAGTTTAATCCCCAGTACCAAAAAAACAAAAACAAAAACAAAAGACTGAAAAGAGGCCATACTTCACATGTTCCCGCCAGTTTGAACCACCAGTGATACATGCATGACAATGACAGTCCTATCGGGCAGCTTGTAGCACTGACAGTGCAGGACAGTCATGTGTGTCCCAGTGGTGGTTCAGAGCTGCCTGGCAGACAGACATGTGAACTGTGGCCCCGTCGTGAACATGATAAAACAGACCCTTTGCATTGGCAAACTAAAAAGATGCAAGAAAAATGAAATAAGATAGTGTATTTTACTATACAGTGACTCCCCCGCCCCAAAAGAAACTAAATGGCTTTGAAGTTTCAATGTAAATATGAAATGTTAACACTGAAGATTTTTAAAAGAGTATCATAGGGCACTTTATATGAAAGAATTTAAAGACTTCTCTTTTGACTTATGTGCTTGTGCACATTTGATGTGTCTCTACAGCTTACATAACCTAGGGGAAAAATAACATCAATTTCCTTGAGTTACTGCAAAGAGAACATGTATGAAAAGTGCTTTGACAAATGTAAAAAGCTACAAACAAATGGAAAGCACTACACAAAATAATAATCATTACCACAAAGTAATGTTTGTGTACTACTTTAAACAGGGAGAACTTTAAGATACCTGTGTCAAGTTTTTCACTTTTACAACTAATAGGGTATAAAAATCAGAAAGAAGTGTAGACTAGACAAAGGTGAAAAATCAGTCATAATGTGAAGAAAGAACATTTAGCAAAAGAAGTAAAGCCTACTGTTACCTACAGCCATTTTTAAAAAGTATATCCTCTATTGGAAACAAAAGTATTTCTAGATTAAAAGAAAATGTTTAAAAAGTCTTACCAAATATAAACTAGTGTTGGCACAGAAAGTCTTAGTCACTTTGACTTTAAACCCTTAAAAGTAAACTGTCCTCGTATCTGACTGACAGTGGTATATCTCTCATCCCACTATGAAGACACAGAATAATCCATGGGTGGCTTCTTGAACATTCATTTCAAGTCCTCTGACCACTATGAAAACTTATATCCACTTTTGCGATCTGCTAAGTAAGAATCCTCTGACCAAGAAGAAGCTTAAAAACTCTCCCAACTTATCTTCAAGTTTATTTTTCTAGGTTGGCTACTGAATTTTAAACAAATTTCCTCTATATTTACCCATACACAAATCTCTTAGTTTCTAAAACTATACTGACCACTTTTTTAAGCACACTACTTTTATCCATACTGACTTACCTGTTTCTTTAGAGCTTCTTGCTATAAGTGAATCAAGGTCTACTGATTTTGGTCTAACTGGCAACTGTTCAGAATCTAGCTTTGGTTTTGATACTGGCTCAGTTTCAAATTTTGATGAAATGGTAGAAATTTCTCCATTAATCCTGAAATAAGAAAAACAAGCATACACAAAAATCACCTGAATGTGAAATACGATGCTTTTACACTGTGGTGATCTTTAACATTGTACTGTTATAATTGTTAACACTGAAGATTTTATAACATAATACTGATTACTTTCTATTCTGTAAAAAAATTTTTCATGAAGCATAAACTTCTATCTTAAAACTGACCACAATAAATCAGAAGTGTAAAAAATGTCAGTGTATCCATATATTATGAATATAAGATAATATGAGATTAACATTTAACAGAAATACTGCAATCTATAGAGAACAAATACTCAAAGGAATTAATTTGAGATTTAGAAAGGTAACAGAGCCATTTGGGCCAAAGGAAGGTCAGTCAATGAGCCAATTTAAAGTTGGGCAGACTTACTTGGCTGAAGGAGGTGGTGGAGGAACTGGTTTTTCAGGCCTCTTTGGGAAAACTGTTCCAGGAGATCTCAACAAACTGTTAGCTTTGGTGGGTGGAGTAGGCTTCTTGGGTGGGACTTGTGGAGCAGCTGGTTTAGGTTTCTGCTCCAGCAGTGACTTTTCATCTAGTGATCAAACAATATTCAATAAGTTACTAATCAAAACAATTGAGATTTTCTATTTCTTAAAGTTCTGTTGGGCTGGAAAAGTGTGAGGCAGAGACAGATACGAATTTTCATTTTCTATATCTGTATATGTAAGCATTGTTTAGTTACAGCTTATGAAGGAGAAGGGTTTAGTTACTACCGGTGTGCATCACCATGCCTGATTTAAAAATTACACTTTGATAAACAGAAGTAGTTTTAAAAATTTACTTTGCCAGGCATGGTGGCACTGGCTGTAGTCCCAGAACTAGGGAGGCTAAAGCAGGAGGATTTTTGCTATGAGTTTGAGGCCAGCCTGGGCTGCATAGTGAGACCCTGCTCAAATACCCATCTCCAAAAAAGTGTTAACTTTGATGGGGACAGAAACCACTAATAATGTTCTGATTAACAAATAATGCCTACTTTTTAGTATGTTCCCAGCATTCATTGTTTTTAATGATGGTTTTCTACTTCAAAAAATAACCACAAGTAATTTTACTATAAGCAGAAAATTACCTAGATTTAAATCTAGATCACATTCTGAAAATGAAATGTAAAGAACCAAATGCAGTAGGAACTCAAGTGTCACATAACATCCTAACTAGCCAGATGTGTTGGTGCACGCCTGTAATCCCAGCACTAGGGAAGCTGAGATAGGAGGATCACTGTTGAGTTCAAGGCCAGCCTGGGCTAGTGAGTTCAAGGCCAGCCTGCATTACAGAGGGAGACTCTGTCTCAAAAAAGCAAAAACAATTTAACTGAAACACGATTAAAACAATACAAAGTCAGTTTTTTAAAGCTTAATTTCTTTATATATTATTTGAAATAACTATAATTAAGTACTACATCCTACTGAAGAAATAATTTTTAAGCAACGTAAATTGGAATCAGTTTGAGTGCAAGCTTAATTTCCTATCAATCTTGATAAACTACTCCCCCTTCCAGAAATCTTCAAACATTAGTAAGTATAAACTTGCCAAAAATTGGTATAAATGACCCATTGTAAAAAGACACATTCCTTTAAAATAATGAAAGAAAGGACCAGAGAAAAGGGTGACTCAGTCTCACCTTTTTCTTCAGGCTTTGTAGGCAAAAGCTTCTTTTCTGCAGCTAACATGTCAGGCTTTGGAGCTAGAGGTATAAAATCACAAACTGAACACCTTCAAAAATAACTTTAGAGCAGAGAGACAAATATACTACTAAAAAGTAAAAAACAGTTTAAAATAACATCAGGAGATACCACGGTTTAAGAGAAAGGATAATGTGCCAGAATCACTCGGCTCAATTTATAATCCGGGACCTGCCAATATCACTATTACTCTAACAACTCTGTGATCCCACTTCTTTCTCTGTCAAACTTGGGAATCAGAGTTCATATCCTCTGCCACACTATAGTGCAGCAGAACTTTCTCTGATGGTGAAAATGTTCTATTTTTGTGTTGTTCAATATATGATTAATAAGCACTTGAAATGTGACTTTTGCAACTGTGAAACTGATTTTATGTATTTCATTGAATTTTAATTAATTTTAAAAGACCCATGTAGCTAGTGGCTGCCATATTAAATAGTATAGCTTTATAGGAAGCCCACAATCCTAACCTGCACAAAAATTACTTTTAATTTATGCTTTCCTTGCCCTGGAATTAGGTCACCAAACATTAAGCTGAAAACAAGCGGGAGCTCAGCTTTGGATTATTCTAGAAGATAATGTATCTTTCAAGAAGTAAAAAATTTACATAAAAATCAGAAATTTAGGGAGAGAATTTGTGGAAATAGCCACATTCTACATTTAACCCTAGAAGACACCTGTAGATGTACCATAATTTATTCAACTGTTTAAAAAACTAAAATACCTCATATGTCTCATATAACCCTTAACATGACCTCTGAAAAAAGGGTACAAGAATACTAGTATTTGCTTGAGACCTTAAGAAGTGAGTTTTATTTAAAAAGGTGAAGGGTTCTGCTTGGAGGAACAGAGGGACCAACAATGAACACCAGAAGAATGCTCAACCCCCAAAAGAGCACCTAGCGATCTGTACCTGTG
This sequence comes from Heterocephalus glaber, assembly GCF_053883595.1. Classification (NCBI taxonomy): domain Eukaryota; kingdom Metazoa; phylum Chordata; class Mammalia; order Rodentia; family Bathyergidae; genus Heterocephalus; species Heterocephalus glaber. Next base: position 8,527,116 of record NW_028258320.1, on the reverse strand, counting down.
AAGAATGAAATGAAATAAAACCCAGGGAGCCAATCACATGTACAGTGTGGATAACACAATGCACAAGCAAAGGAATAAAAGACTGATGGGTTCTGATACTCAATGAAGACTGAGAATTTAGAAGAATGTCTTCATCTGGACTTCAATTTGCCCCTTAGGGATTCTTAGTATTGTACAGCTTTTGTTTCCGCACTCTTACCTTATATACATTATTATATGTATGTAATTACCCATATAATAATGTATATAAGGTAAGAGTGCGGAAACAAAAGCTGTACAATACTAATCATATGTAGGTACCTACTAATACTTTGTTATAAAGAAATTTTTTGTTCAAATAAAAATAGGTAGAATAATTGGCCAATCAATACATTATTTTATAAAACAGGTTTAAACTCAATTTTATTCAACATCTCATATAACTAAAGTATCCAAATATTTTCAAGATACCAATTTTATATCATTTGTATTTTAAAAAATAATGATAGATAATAATGCACATGAACACTCAGTTTCTATATAAAGCTAGACAATTTTATATATATTGTCCTTGTCTTCAAAAAATAATGGTTTACCTTAAACTCAGTCTTACCATTTTGGAATATAAAAATATGAAGAAAGGCAAACTGAACAATATATTTTTTTACATACCTGGACCTTTGGTAGGAGGTGGTGGTTTCTTTGGTTTCTGTTAACATAACAATGGTAAAAATGGTCAACCAATTACATATTATAGTTGAATTCTAATCATTATAATTTAATATGAGGAGCTCTCCTTAGCTCATCCTTGCCAAAAATGATAAAATGTTAAGATTCTAACCATCCCACAGAAGGCCACTGAACAAACTGATTCCATGAGAATAGCCTCCTTGACAAAATTCAGTCAAATATTTCTAAAGTTATCAATGGATTAGATAATCTAAAAAGTCTTTTTAAGCGAGAATATTCCATCCTGTCTTCTGTAGCTTGAGATTCCTAAATACATTACATTCACAACGCAGGGACAGAGCATAGCATGGACATCAGGACAGGGGAAGAGAGGACTTGTTTAATAAAACATGATAAGAGCAATAGTAAACAGACTTCACTCTTAACTCTTCAAAACTCTCAAAGAGAAGGTTCAAGGTGACAAATGGTCTCTGCCTCAATTTATAAGCTTTCATTCATTTTTAAGACAATTTAATGCCTTAAAAATCTAAATTAAGAATACATGATAAGCAATAATATGTAAACACATAATAAAAGCAGAAAAATGTTCATTAAAAAAAAGTGTAAAGAGTAAACTATACCAAAGGCTGAATCAATGCTGGATACCACGGAGCAAAGGAACGACTGAGACAACCTCTGCCTCCCTAGCGTAACAACAGTCCGTGCACCTGAACAGGAGCCTGTGAAGCCCGGAGATGCTGCACTGCCTATGCCACATCCGGTGGTCTGTCCTGCAGTGCACTTCCATTGTTGAAGAATCTTTCCTTCTGTATCATAAACTCAGTTACATCCCCTCTGGGGGGAAAAGGATCAAGCAAAAGATCACTGAAAAATGACTCTCTTTGAAAACTGATAAAGAAATATTAAATCCTATGAAGAGGCAAAAATTTTTGCTTCATGGTATCTTGAAATAAACTTGAGTTTTTCAACATTAAATACACACAGGGGCCAGGGATTTAGTTCAGTGGTTCCGTCACCTCCCTCCCAAGCACAAGGTCCCGAGTTCAATCCCCGGTACCAAAAAAAATTTTTTTAAACAATTTAAAAATACAGATTTTTTAATCTGAGAAATTACTAATTTATCCAACCATCCAAAGACCTTTTTTCTTTTTTTAAATTATGAATAAGTCTAAAGTAACTCATTAGTACATCTATATAGTGTGGGGGAAGGGTTATAAGAACAGAACTGAAATATTTTGTTTTACTTTAATTCAAATAACTTTTATCTAAATATATAATTTTATGAAACTCCCTCATAAAAATTATTCAATAACAGTGAAAAAATGTTTTTGAAAAAATACTGGCAAAATGTTAAAGAATTATCATTGAAAACAGAAGCTTACAGGAAAGTCCTTATCCAGGTCACCGATCTGAATGGCAAAGTTGTCTGGAAACACTCCTTCCTTCCCATTCAGCTCACCCTTCCACCAGCCAGCCTCTCCAGTCTCCTAAATAGCAAGACAAAGACTAATTAAAATAAAGGGAATTAACATAAAATGAGGGGAAAGTCTACAATAAAGTAGGAAAAATACTAAATTCCATTATCTTTACAAGAAAAACAACCTAAGCACATCAGAAGGTCCTTCTGAAAGAAACAGCCCCTACATATTACTTTTAACAGCAGTTACAAAACTGAGTTTGATTTTTAAAGGTAACTCAACTTTGAAATTTCATCTACGAGGTTAAAAGGTTCTCGGGGAAAGAAAGAAGGAAAAGAAGTGAAAAAGAAGGTAAAGAGAGAGAAAATAAGAATTCCTAAGCTCTTAACATTCTTCTTAACACTTTATACTAAAAATTACTTATTTAGCAGCATTAGAAATTAGAAGCTCTTCTAAGCTCCTTCCAAAGACCCGCCCTAACCCTTACCCTAATCCACCCTTGCACGAAAAACTAGATGTCATCAGCCCCAACCTCAAAACTATTAAAAATCACAAACATTGTGTGACTCATGGTAAACAGATTCTACTTGCTTTACCACATGGGTAACCGAGATCATGCATATTCATTGCTTCACTATAATAATTTTTACTACTTGTATTTTATAATACATTATATACTTTAAATGTAAGATAAAAAATATATTTTAGAAATTACATATACTAAGCCATCTGAAAAAAGTCAATTTAAGACAACGGGAAAACTTTTAAAATGCTCTATAGGATTTTAATGAAAAATTTATAATCTTCTGATAAATAGTTCTTATTGTTCTGTCTGTATCCAAATACTATGGGGTTTTCCTCTTCTTCGGTCTTACAATTCACTCCAAGATTTAAAATCACTTCAGATGTTGAAATAACGGCATCATTTTCCACAGGCTGAACTTTCATGACACATATTGATGGACATTTAGGTTGTTTCCCTATTTTTCTTCTTTGAATGTTATAAACAATGCTCCAAAAAATAAATTAAGGAAATGGCATAGAAGTGAGGACAGAAATCCCAGGGTCAATAAAGAGAAAACCAATGTGATCACTAACCAACTTCCAATCTATCAGTTATGACAAAAATAGGCAATAAAAGTTAGCTTAAAAAAATAACTTTCTAGCCAAGTATGGTGGCACATGCCTGTAAACCCAGCACTCAGGAGGCTGAAGCAGAGGGATCACTATGAGTTTGAGGCCAGCCTCGGCTGCTTAATGACGATAAGGCCACCAGCCTGAACACACAGCAAGATCCTCTCTCAAAAAAACAAAAACAAAACAACTTTCTGGACACTTATGTACCAGGTTCTGTGGACCCAGAAACAAACAAAAAGTCCCAGTTCTTCCAGAAATTACATTCTAGGGACAATGTAGAATTCTGAAAAATATTTCTGCAAATAAGTTAAATGATTCACTGAAAAAAAGCCTTACCTTACTTATCAAACGAATTATCTCCCCTTCTTTAAAAGTAAGTTCATCTTCATTAGAACCTTCATAGGCAAATAATGTTCTACAATATTCCTTAGCTGAAAAAGAGAATGGAAATAGTAGCTTATAGAAATTGACCAATTCGGGGCCGGGGATTTAGCTCAGTGGTTTCGCCGCCTGCCTTGCAAGTGCAAGGGCCCGAGTTCGATCCCTGGTACCAAAAAAAAACAAAAAAAACACAAAAAACAGAAATTGACCAATTCAGTAAATATGTACCAAGCCTCTATTTTATGTAAAGTAAAATATACAAGCAGCTATTGAAAATAAACAATTCAAATTTATATTTTAAAACTTTAAACTTATAGCTAATAATGTATGTTAAGAAACAATTCCATTAATAATTCTTCAAATATTTACTAAAAATATGCTATGTCCCAGTCACAGCCCTACTGCAAGGGTGTATCAGTGAACACAATATTCCAAAATCTAACCTCACACTGCTCAGTCCAGTAGAATTTAATATTCTTTTCAGTAATGTAACAAATGGCTCCTACAGAAGAAGTTTTATTTTAAAACTTACCTTTAATTTTACTTTCGGTGTCTGTTTTTATTATCTCCACGTTCTGGGTTTTGGGTCCTAGAGACTGCATGATTAAGGGCTAAAAAAGAGAAGGATGGGGTCAAGTAAATTAAGTTAAAACTAAATTAAGTTACAATAATGATATTTTATTAAATAGTTTCCATTTACAGTTATCAAACTTTCTGAAAGTTCCTTAAATGTTAACTCATAAGTACTAATTGTTAAGACAATGCTGATACTCATAATGCATTATTATAATTTAATTTAGAAGTTTTAAATAAGAATAATAAAAGCACTTTACATATATCTCAATGCTCATAACTATCTGCACAAAGTAGGCATTGTTATTCTTCCCTTTTGTAGATTAGGAAGCAGTTAAATAATCTCCCAACATAACTAATTTATTAGTGGGGCCCAGATCAGAACCTACAAAGTTTGACTCCAGAAAATGAACTCTTACCACAAAACTTTAAAATGTGATCGCTCTTTATATGTTATTACTCTCCAAGTGAAAATATTTAGGTAATATTAGATCCCTTACAGAGTCCACATAGCCATTTTCTGTTGTAACTATAATAAATTCTTCACTACTCTGAACAAGTGTTTAAGTTTTGCCCCCAGAAATAACAGCACATTCAACCTTAGATTTAATAAAATATTTGAACATACAGCTAACTTACCTGTCACTATATTTTGTATTTACCTAAGACACTTCCTTTAATTTCTCCCAATCCTCACCACTCTACTTTCAAAACTGGTGTCACCTACAGCTCTGAGTGGTAGACATTATTAATGGTGATTATTAAGATTACTAATATAATCATCAATCAATAATTATCCAGTATACTGGGCCAGGGATTTAGCTCAGTGGTGCTGCTGCCTGCCTTGCAAGCACAAGGTCCTGAGTTCGATCCCCGGGACAGAAAAAAAAAAAAGAGCCAAATAGTTAGTTATCCAGTTTAATCATTAGCTTTTAGAGTTGGAAGGGACCCTAAATCATCTATCTAATGTCCCTCACGACACAAGAGCTGCTTCTCCAATATTTCTAGCTGTCATATGATTAGAGCACAATTTCAAAAACTGGGAATGCCACTCAACAAGACCCTAAAGTCTTAGAACTATACAGTCTCAGAGCTAGGAAAGTGCAGAGTAGAAAGCAAAAGTTCTTCCTGAACCCAACTCACTATTACATGGAAATATATATAACAATCTAAGAAAAATGAAATGTCAAAACCAACTATTTTGAGAGCAAAGTACAGAATATTATTTCACTAATCAAAATAGCCTTATAAATGAAATGTAGGTAAATTAAGCAAATAAATACAGAAATATTTTAATATCAAGAGTAGATACAAACGATAGCTATGGGGAAACATTCCCCTTAAACTCAAAGATGCCTCCCTCCTACCCAAAGTAAACAATTTGGAAGCCGGGGATTTAACTCAGTGGCTCTGCTGCCTGCCCCGCAAGTTCAAGGACCCAAGTTCAATCCCCGGTACCAAAAAAAAAAAATCTGAATCTCCAAAATACTAACACGAGGAGCAAAAACTTTGACAGAAATGTTTTAAAGACTGCGCCATAGTTATTTTTCCCTCAAAATAAAAATGTGCAGGTTTATTTTAAAGCATTTTATTAAATCTTACAAATTACGGTTCATTAACTTTGCTTCACTTGACAATGCCAGTAAAATGCTAATGAAAAAATAAAAGTACATACTTTCAGAAGAGATCAGTAAATGTAACCATTACTGACAATCCAGAGGAAGGTTTAATACTGAATTAATTTAATATCTCCTCGTGAATTCCCTTTAAATCAACTCATTCTAGGTGTACTTCAAATTAAAAGAAAAATAAAATTTTAACTTAAAAGGGCAAAAAATAAAAGCAAAATACTTTTCCCTTTTCTACTTATACTGTGATAACTAAAAATCCTAAAGCCTCTTAAGAAAAATTTACCAAGAAATAAGCATCCTAATTTAGTAAGATTCATACATAAGAATATTAATCATTGTACATTTAGAAAGAAAAGTTTCCCACAGACTTCTCATTATAACCAAAGTATTATGACCTCCAAAAAAAGAAATGTAACAGAGTTGTAAAGTTTTCATGTTTTAAAAAAGTTTAATGAGAGAATGACTAAAGATAATCTAAGTTAAATTCATCATTACCACCTTTTCTGGCTTTTTCTCTTCTGTTTCACTACTGGATGTTCTTGTCCTAAGTTTCAAAGACCCATCTCTGAAAATGTCTCCAAACCCAATTCCTCGAATTTTCTTTGGCTGAGTGACTGTTCCTGGTGCAGTCTCACCACCATTCCCCGGTGAAGGTAAAGGCGAGGTTGGCGCAGTCAGAACAGAGTCTGAAAGAACAGCATGATTTTAAAGAATGACAATCTCACATAAATCTTCAAATATAGTTAACAATACACAGAAAAGCATGGATGTTAAAGAAAAAGAAGAGTAAAGGATTGAAAATGAGATAGTATGGCAGAAAATAAATATCATCTTCTTCATGCATGTCTATGACTGATGGGCCGAGAGAAGAAATCATGAGAAATTAGAATATACCCTGTGATATTAAATTGGAATTATAGGTACCAGCACAGAAAGGGAGAGAGACGGCCAGATACCAATGAGTGTCAGGGAAAGAGACATATCTGGGGATGCCTCTGTGCAGGAACTGCCCAGCCTCACCCACTAATAAGGCCTTGAAACAGCATCACCCCCTTACCATTGAGGACTTTATGGCTTATAAATCCATGTTACATGTACAACCCTATAATGTTTTCCTACTTAATTTCAAAATATTTGCATATCTTTATATAAAATATTCAAAGTACTGACAAAAGAAAGCAAAGTGAATAGTTCAAGACAATTCACAATGACACAAGCATTATGCTTGGAAACTGTGAATCCACACAATGACCCCTTTGGGTAATAATTATTACTCCTATTTTACAAAGAATTATAGTTGGACATAGCTGCTGCCATCTTACATGCCCCACACCTTAGTACAGGGTATCTAGATCGAGATGTTAAAGATCAGTGCCCCTGTTTGGAAATGATAACATAGTTTTCTTTTCTTTTTTTCCCGGTGGTGCTGGCGATTGAATCCAGGACCTTGCACATACTAGGCAAACACTGCCACTGAGCTACATATACCTACCTCAGCATGATACGTGGACATTACACTAACTCAGAAAACAACCATAAAACTGTCAGGTACTGCCTAATACAAGCATAAGTCCATGAAAATCCTCACTATATATGTATTTTTCCATCAAGAGAAACATTACTTAGCCAGGCATGGTGGCGTACACCCATAATCCCATGGAGGCTGGGGCAGGAAAACTGCAAATTCGAACCCAGCCTGGGCAACTTAGCAAGACCCTGTCTCAAAATACAAAATTTAAAAAGGGCTAGGACTGTAGTTCATTGTGTAGGCCCTGGATTTAATCCCTGGAAAAGAAAATGATCTATTCATTCCTGCTTACCACTCAAACTTAATTTCTCTTTTTAAAAACATTTTCTTCTAAATCCAACAGAAATACTTTAAAGTAACAAAATTTAAATCAAGCCTGGGGTAAAATTTTCAGAATCACACTCTTAAAAACTGAGCAAATTAAGATGAATTTGTGTGTACTGTATCGAAATGACATCACAAAACAAATGACAAGTGCACAGAGAAAATCTATTATGTGAGTATGGAAAACAATAAAAAAGTTTCTTTTGCGGGGGGCCGGGGATTTAGCTCAGTGGTTTCACCGCCTGCTGCGCAAGCGCAAAGACCCGAGTTCGATCCCCGGTACCAAAAAAAAAAAACAAACAACAACAACAAAAAAGTACATAGTGAATGTATCGTACAAAGCAGAAAGAGAGTAGATAACATAGCATTTTAGTCACTGTATTAAAAGTTTATTCATAAAAAAAAAGTTTGGGGCCAGGGATTTAGCTTAGGTGGTTCCGACACTTGCATGGCAAGCACAAAGACCTGAGTTCGATCCCCGGTACCAAAAAAAAAAGAAATTTATTCATGCTTGAAGCAGCGATCAGAGAAAAGAAAGATTTGAAATTATTTGATCAGTGGTGACACAGCTATGACAGGTGTGCCACAGAAGGATGTTTGCATCATTGAAAGCTCTAAAAGGTTCGCCATCACTAGACTAGATATTTAGTTCCCTTCTATCTTCATCATAATGTCCTTCATAAAAACAGACTAAGTGACTGAAAGTTTAAAAATAAGAACAGTTTCAAAAACTACTAAACCTAAAGCAACCATACACAGTTAGCGCATTTAAATCTATGCAGGAACTTTTTTCTTCTACCTGGCTCATCCTGGGCTTCTAGAGAATCACCGTCGTCTGTGCCCTCCAGCTCCTTCACGAAGTTTGAGGGAAACAATCCCACCTTGTGGTTCAGGGTTCCACTCCACCAGCCTTCTTCCACCTGAAACAGTACACAACTCAAAAATACTAAAAATATCTTTTAAGAGAAAACCCTACCCTGTGGAAAAATGAAGCTACAAAAACAGATACATGCATGATGCAAAATAAACTCTTTAAAGCAAGAAAACACAAAGGGGAAGATACGTTTTAAGTAGACTACATCTACATGAATTAGTTATGTATGGGATTAATCGTATGGATAGCACCTTGTAACACAGTGAAAACCATCTATGAAATGAGTACTTTTCATGAAAGTATCAGATAGGCATAAAGAAGTACAGAGCTCTCTTTTAGAATGTTACTCTTTTACACATTACTATTATGAGGACCGGGAATTTAGCTCAATGGCGCCCATGCCTGCCTGCCAAGCACAAAGTTCTGAGTGTGATCCCCAGTACCAATCCCTGGCACCAAAAAAAAAAAAATAATAATTAATATTATAATGTACATTATTTACCGTATTTAGAAATTTTTGACCTGGACGCAGTTTGATGATTATAAGAATGTAACTTCCTAAATGCCACAAAAAATTACTAACCCTGCATTGAACAGTGAATTTTTACCACAGTATGAAAAAAGAATTTCTTACTTTTAAAAATTCAGGTATCAGACTCGACTAAACACCCTTCTTCAAACAGAAATATCCTCATTAATCAAGGTCTGATAGAAAAATATTTACATTCACTAATAATAACACTACTCAATTTCCATGAGGTTAATAATTTTTTCGAAATGTATGATTTCTGCCAAGGATCCTAAGCAGTTAATTTTAATGAGTAAAGGCAATTTTTAATATGTAAACTATCAAAATTTATTTAGCAGTAGTATATGAAACATCATAGCTAGAAAAATCTAGTTTTCTGCCTAATCATAATCTCAAAGCAAACTTTTAAGTTATTCATCTAACAGGCACTCACTATGTACAAGCCACAGTGTTAACTACTAAAAAGAAATTCAAATTTGTACATGAGAATCCCTGCTGTTGAAGAGAACAATCTCAGGAAGAAAATGCACAATAAGAAAATAATTACAATACAATGTAAGAAGTGCTATAACAAAAATATGAACAAAATACTATGGGAGCACAAAGCAAGTGCTTGAATCAATCAAAAAAACACTCTGTCTAAAAGGATAGAAGAATACAGAATTAAAACCCGAGTAAGAGTTTTCCAGGTTAAAAAGCACATGAAAAATATGATGAACTAGGAATAAATGATTTATTCATGAAAGGAAGAATGAAATAAGTGCAAGGTGGCTAGAACATAATAAGCTCTCTGAAGGAGCAAGGTAAGGCAGTAAGCATAAACTGTTCAAAGCTTTTTGGGCGGCTGGGGATTTAAAAAAAGGAAGTTTAAAGGAAATAATAAATGTGAAAGAGTAGAGTACTTCATACATGATATAGGCTTAATACTCAATAAATGTTTTATTATTACTGCTACCATCTAGAAATAAGATAGAACTGTCTTTTGTATAAACACACTGGAAGTTAACCTAAACATTAGTGGTAAATTACTTTACAGTATTGGTAAGACCCCCTCCAAAATCAATCCTTGCTACATGGTATCAAAATACACACTTTGAAAATACGCCAAACAAAACTTTAATACTCCTTCAATGATGAAAGCAGAGATGTGAAAAATGATTTTAAAAAGATTTTTATATCTCATAATAAATACTAAACTGTACAAAAGTGAGGGTGCTTTGGTTTGGCTGTTTGTTTGGAGACAGGGTCTTACTACAAAATTCAGACTGGCCTTGAACTCACTCTGCAGCCCAGGCTGGCCTCAAACTAGCAGCAATCCCCCTGCCTCAGCCTCCTGAGTGCTGGGATCACAGGTGTGCACCACTACACCTGGTCAGAAAAGGTATTTATGGCTAATATTTGACTGCAATAATTCAAACAGGGCAAAGCTTTTAACAAGCTTCTGTTTTGCATCCCTTTATTATCCAAAAAGAACTGCTTTACGCCTGTAGTGAATTCAGAATCAGAGAAAAAAACTCTTCCATGTCCTCACTCTTTAATTTTAAGCTTAAAATAAGTTTTTTTTTCTAATTCAAATGAAGTCTACAACTATAATACACAAATACTAGCATAGAGCAAGAGTGAATAAAGAAAATCTACACCTTTTAATTTTATTAAAAACAAACTGGCATAAATTCTCACTAAAAGTTAATATTCTTTCCAAGCATTTTTCTGAACTCAGACTTTCTCTTTTTTTTGTACCAGGGATTGAACTCAGGTCCTTGCGCTTACAAGACAGGCAGCGGAACCACTGAGCTAAATCTCCGGCCTCAGACTACCATTTAAATAACGGCTGGTGATCACTCCCATGGCATCCTTACCTCTTCATTAATATCAATGATATCTCCCACCTTCAGCTCCAGCTCGTCCTCATTCTGTGGAATGTATTCAAAGAGAACTTTACACTGACGCTTCTTGGTCTCTAAGGGAAGCAACAACAGAAAATCAGGTTGAAAAGACCATTTGAAAGAGAGCACCTTCATTCACATACCACATTTTTTAATCACAAGGCTCACATGGATGACTAAATAGAATATATGCCTTAAACATGGCATTCCCAATTATTTCTGAAACTTGTTTCTTTCGCCAAAAAGACTTTCATCATAAAGCTCACTTGACTTGCCTTCAATTCCTCTTCAGTTCTCAGTTTAGAAAATACTAACCCTCATCTTCTACTTTGCCAATCCTATCCTAATTGTGTCATTTTATTGCCAGACTATTTTGGTTGGGCCTAGGTTTCAGAGTTTAATGGACAGATAAAGAGTAAGCATATCTGCCCTTGTTCCCCACCTTAAGGAGAAAGCCTTTATCTTCTCCACTCATATAAGGCGTTCTCGCTGGAAGTATGGAATACATGTCTTTAATCTGTTGAGAAGGTTCTGTTCTACTTCTAGTCTCCTGAGAGCTTTTACCATGAACAGCTGTAGAATTTAGTCCAATACTTTTTCTCCAACTAGTGACAGGATCATACGGCTTTTTCCTTTCCTCTGTTAAAATGATGACTTTTGGGGGTGGATCTTCCAATGCTGAACCAACACTGCCATCCCTATAACAAAACCACTTTCTACATACTGCCAGATCTGACTTCTAATACTTTGTTTTGTTAAGCAAATTTCTATCTATGTTCATACTTTTTTCTTCTATTATCTTTACCCAGTTTTAGGATTAGCACAATGTTGAGTTCCTAAAATGAGGGGAGAAGTGTTCCTTCTTTTTTCTGCTTTAAATGTTTGATATAATTTATCAGTTAAAATGTATATGAGCCTGCTGTTGTCATATGGGTAGGTTTTCAAGCTAGGAATATACTTTAATAGGTGCTATTCAAATTTTATATTTCCTCCAGAGTTAGTTTCATTAATTTGTCTTCCAAGGTACTTCTTAGAAGTGGTCAAATTTATTTCAAAAATGATTTTTGTAATATGCTTTCTATATCCTTTTAAATTCTGTAAAATCTGTGGTAATGTCTCTTAGATCTTGATATTGTAATTTTTAAAATGTATAATTGATATTGTGTCATAGGAAGAAAAGGTCTAAAGGAGCAGGGGAAGTGAGAGGGGTAGGGGAAAGGAAAAAAGGGAAAAGAAAAAATATGAGAAAAGGAAAAAAATGGAAACAAAGTTTTTGCAAATAGGGAAGGGTGGAGGGGGATGAAGGGAGGGCAAAAGAAGGGGAAAAAATAAGAACCAAGAGACTCACGTAAAGGTACAAGATCCCAATGATGAATGTAACTGTATTTTATACCGAAAATGTACCAATAAACTTAATGGAGAAAAAAAAAATACTAACCCTCAAATAGCTTTATGTGCTAGGTACTATTCTTTTGTGCTTCCACAGTGTCACGTACTCTGCCGGACTGAAGTCTGCACCCTACCTGCTACTGATAACTCACCTTTTTTCTTTTCATGCAACACAGTGACTTATTTTCTTGTGAGTATCCTCTTCTACTCTATGGGCTAAATAATAATGGACATTGGGTTTGCTGATTGCTCTCTCTCCAGCACCCAACATAAGTACCTATCTTGCTTATACTATGTATCTATCTTAGTCTGTGCTGCTTTAACAAAATACCTGAGACTGGAAAATTTATAAAAAGAATTTTTTGTCATATTCTAGAGGCTGCTAAGTCCAAGATCAAGGTGCCAGGAAATTCAATGTCTAGTGAGGACCCCCTTGCTACATAGTCATCACTTTAGCCAAAGTGGAAGAGCAAAAAGCTACTTTCCTATAGCCATTTCACAAGGTACTAATCTCTTTGTAAGGACACAGCCTTCTTAACCCCTCCCAAAGGCCCCATCTCTCACTACCATCACAATGAGGGTTAAGTTGCACCCTGAACATTGGAGGGACATCATTCAAACCTCAGCAGCACTCATTAGATGTCTGTGGATGAATAAATGAGCATCAAGGTCTAACCATACAGAACTCATGTCAACTGATAATGTCCCTGAAGGGACACATTCTATCAATAGCCTACCACCAACAATCCTAACAACATTTTTCCTAAAAATTTAAATGCACACTTGAAGAATTAAACAAGTTATGATACACAGTGATACAGTAAAACATTCAGTACAAACTACAAATATTCCAAAAGTTAATAGAAAGAACAGTCTGAATTGAGACAGAAGTGGAAGGCTTCAAGGAAGAATAGAATAGAATTATACAATGAAAGAGGAATAAGACAATATGCAAGAATTAGTAAGATAAATGTGACAGACATTCTAAATCAAAGGGGTAGTTTTACCAACAAAATAGGGTTTGGTAATATAATGACTCATAACAGGTGGCAACAAAGAAAAATCCTGAGAAGGAATCCAGAAAGTCCGAATTTCACTACCTCAAATCCTGACCATAAATATCTCTAAATACTTTCTATAGAGAAAGATGTGCTGCTGCAATAGAAATATCACATGCTTGGAAGTCAGGAGACTTGAATTCTAACTGAAGCCAGTTGTTAATACCTATTTAGTTCACCTAAATTCTTGAGAAATCAATTCTATAAGTGAGCATACTGTCACCAAATTTTATGAAGGAGTGATTCAGACATTTTCTTTTTTTTTAAATGTATAACTTTATTATCATTCACTAAATACACATATACAAATATTAAAATTATTCAAAGAAAAGCAATGCAAGGGGAAAAACTATAATAATATTCAAATATAATAGAACTCAACCAAAGCAAAGCTGAAAAGTACTTAAACATTTTTCCATATAATTTAAAAAAACATCTCAAGCATTAACAAGACATCAAAGGATGTGATTTGTTTTAGAAAGATTTTCAAAACTAATACTGAACAAATAGTGGTCTGGAAAAAAATTCTAATTAGCTAAGTAGACTCCACATAGGCCAAATTTTTTAAATTTAAATTTCAATACAGTCATGTGACACATAATGGAAATATAATCTGAGAAATAAGTTATAAGGCAATTTCATCCATGTGTATCACAAAGTACCACACAGAGTACCAACTTCTAAGAGCAAACTGAAAAGGTATACGTCAATCATCTGTAATGGCCCCTTGATATTATCCAAATACACAGTTAAACATGAGATAGATGAGGCTACCACTGGCATAGCAGCACACTGTTTTACAGTAAACTCTTTTATACAAGGAGGATTATGCTCTAAAGGATGAAAAGCACAGCATGTTATAAGTACATAAAACAGTAACAGTCATTTATCACACTATCAAGTACTGTGTACTGTACATAGTTGTATGTGCTTCTGGAAACACACCCTTCTCTCCTTTGATCTCAGTGACTCTTCCTTCCCAACCCACTGATGAGCTCCAGCCTAGTCTCTATCTACATCTCTTCCTATAGTTTTAAACACAATCTATATATGGATTCTTTCCAGATTCCAGCTTCTAACTCTGATCTCTCCCCTTCCCCTCCTCAGACATTTTCTAAATGATTCAGTCTTTAAAGCTATTTTCTTATCTTTGGGAATAAGTTTCACAATATTTACACCATTACATGAACAGTTCAAGCTGCTCAAGACACCAGCTATACTTCTGAGATACATTACTTAACACTTAAAGTCTTAGAAACATTTATCAGAATCAAGAAGAAAAAATTCAAGCAAAAGTATCATGCCTGCAATATACTTTCAATGGACTGTGTGAAAAAAAGTACTAGCATTTGTGTATAGATATGAAGATAAAGCCAATGTGACAAAACATTAACAGCAAACATAGGAAGACCGAAAAAATGTCCTAACTCCATTAGAAGGCTGTACCAAGGAGTCATTTGAATGAATCTTTTTCCCATAGAGTATTTCAATGTCAAAGAGCAGAGCCTGAATTAATATATCCATTCTTTCAAAAGGTATGCTACAAAAATGTAGTCAGTGGCCATAATGTGATAGTATCCAGAATTTTGACTACTGTCTCCAGCACCAACTCAGAATCAGGAAGCATACTATTCCCTACCACATTTTCTGGAAATGAAGCAATGTGTGGTATTGTCAGCTAGTTTTTCATGTGCAACATCATTCCTTTCAGTAAACCTACAAGTAATCTATCAGTGCCAATCTCAATGTACCTTTTCATTTAAATAATTATTAACTAGATGAAAAGTCACTTCCTCTGTAGCATGAGTTTCTGCTAACAAAGGAAGTCAGCAAACAATGATGTCAAGAGTAGAGTCCACCCAGTATCAATTTTTTTTCAAATGTAAAGTGAATTAAGAACCAATATTCCACATTGAATATAGAGTTGAAAAGTCAAAAGATGCCAACTTTTTACATCAAACAACAGTACTCTACCACTATCACTGTGCTTGATTTTATAAAGGTATCACAAGTAGTGTGATTTGTACCTGTTTTGGCTTTGAGAAATGCAAACTTCTTCTCTTCTGAGACTTTAGCAACTTAATCAATTTTTCTCAGATTATACAACTCTATGGTTGCTCTGGAAAAATACTTGTTTTACCAGAGAAATTACTTTGCTTACTAACATGCAGGAACACAAGTATCAATGGCTTCATAACTACACAAGCCAACAACACAGTGATGACTAGAGAAAAACTGTTCGCCATGCCAATAAAATCTAGTCTTCATTCTACTAAACAAACCACCATCAGACTTATTTGAAGATCTTTTCAGTTGCATACACAAAATCAAAACACATGCAGATTCACTCTGCCTTAACATACAGATGTTTTATTTGTTTTTTTGGTTAGACACACTGGTTTAAACTAACTTTTTCTCTCTACCAAGTTTTTTTCTTAATATATTTAGAGTATCTAAATATAGGTGCTAGGACAATCTATTTGGAAATTAAATGCCCACGTTCAGATATCTAACCACAGAAGAAAAAGAACTTTCTAAAATTCTTGGGTCTACTCTGTTAAGGATGAGCAGACATTTCAGCATCCTAGTAAATAAATGCTATAGTTAAGGTGTTAATCTAAAAGAGTCTGTGATATTAGTAAGAAAGCAAAGCCTTATACTTCAGTTTGTAATTCCTACAGATGGCTATCGGTATGTTACAGACTTCACATGACTAAAAATGAAGATTGGCTGCATAGGCCAGTAACCAATAATCTGAGAATAAGCTGAAGTTACTATAGTCTGCTGCAGAAAACTGAATTTACGAACAGCTATAATATATCCTCCTATTTTAATTAAGCAAGAATGGAATCATTTACATACTCTTCTTAATGTTTTTGGTTTGTGGATGAGGCTGAATTCCTCCAGCTGGAAGGCCGTAAGTGCTTATTCGTTGTACAAGACTTGCTACATTTCCATGCCTTTCCCGTTTGATGGGCAAATTGTCATCCTTAGTGTCTGTTTCTCGTTTAATTTCCTATAAAGGAGAAAATAAGTAAAAAGACAAATTAAGTTGTATTTTATTAACATTAAATTCTCAAACCAAAAAAAAAACAAAACAAGTATGGTGTTACTGTGTTAATCATGATAGCAAGTTTTCAACCAATCACTCTGCTCAAACCTATTTGAAGAATGGGACTCATTGTGGTAAGCATGACTCAGGATGAGTTCACACCTTACTGAAGCTGGAGATGGCAGGAAAGGAAAGGAAGGTGAAACCTTACCCAACCTTCCCTTCAACACACAAGAGAATCCTGTGATACACAAAGAAACATAAGACAAATAATAATTCTAAGTCAGAGGGTCAAATTTTTCTACAAAGCACCAAATAGCAAACATTCTGTGATATGCAGGCCACAGTCACCACTGAAACAACCACTTCTGTCACCTGTAACACAAATGCTGTCATCTAATAATGAATACATATACAGTAGTATCTTGGTTCAAGAATTTGATTTGTTCCACAATTCTGGAATAGATGGCTGCGGTCATGTCTGTCACCAGAAGCAGAGTTCAAGAATGGAGGCAAAATTCTGTCGAATGTTTCTGTTTGCCAACCTAATTGTTCATAAACAGAAGCATTCATCAACTGAGGTATTACTGTATGTTCCAATAAAAGTATTTGTGGACACTAAAATTTTAATTTTCACATGCAATAATATTCTTTTGGTTTTTTCCCACTACTTATAAAATTCTTAACTAGCATCCTTACATTAAAAAAATTGGGGTATAAATTGTGTTCTGTGGGATTTAGCTTGACAGCCCCTGTTCTAAGTCACAGGTATAAAGATATGTAAACCAATATGGGAAAAAAATATGAAGTTTTCCTAGAAAACTTCATGGAAGAACACAGGTAAAAAGGAAGTTACAGCATATACAAAGATTAAAATTCAGTATTTTAAAGACATCAATTCGTCACTCAAATTGATATAACTGAAGCAATTCCAATAAATACATCAGAGATTTCATGTAGCAATTTAATAAACTGCTTAATTTATAACAGCAAAGGTAAGAAAAGATGTCATTTTAACATACATGGTGCTTGGAAAACTCATGTTCCATAATTAAGAGGTAAGGAACAGCATCAGACTCCAACTTCACATATTTAATACAAAAGTTAACAATTTGTTTGTTGAAAATAACCAGGAAGTTGTTAAAAAAAATTTTAATTAACCAGAGATATTTTCCACATACAGTTAACAAATAATTTGTATTTCAACTACATAAAATTATTCTGGTATTCAACTCCTGGACAGAGAGTCCTACATAATAGGAACCCACATTTTAACGTGTTTCTAAAAGAAAGACTATTTGCTCATTTTAAAATAATTAAAGCACCACCAAAAACTGCAGTGCTGGCTAAGGGTATAGTTTAATGGTAGGGCACCTATAGCCTTGGCTCAGGAAGGGAGGAAAGGAGGGAAGGATGAGTCAGCTAAAGACTCAAGTGTAACAGAAAGGCAAAGGCAGACTAGCACCTATATAACCCTGAGTGAGAAAGTACATTGCCATCATTCTCCACTGAGGAAAAACTGGATTAATAGCTTAAAAAAAAAAAAAGTGGGGAAAACTGTATTATTTTACCTAAAGAAAGTAACCTGATGGGCCGGGGATTTAGCTCAGTGGTTCCGACAGCTGCCTCACAAGCGCAAGGTCCTGCATTCAATCTCCAATACCAAAAAAAGAAAGTAAGCTGGTAATCCACTAAAAACGGAAGAGATAAAAACGCAGACCTCAGAGCATCTAAGACATGGAGCAGACATGGAGCATCTGCCTGTGATCACAGAGCTCTGAGAGGCTGAGGCAGGAAGTCTGAGCCCACCTAGGCAACTTAGCAACTTACCAAGACCCATCCTCAAAAATAAAAAGTAACAAAAGACAAAGGATGTAGCTCCATGTGAGCTACAAAGCCAGACCTTTTACATCAATCCCTGTTTACTTATGGCAATACAACATAGGTACTAACAACCTGGATAATCATTCCATCTTATCTACCTGCTGCTGCTATTTGGGCAGCATGCCTTAGACTATACAACAAAACTTATTTTATACTAAAAAGCTACAGATGCATATCTATGTATACAATATATATACATATATAAAACTGAACATAGCAAGAACAGTTTTGTATTATTGCTTTTTAAAGTTTTCTTAATCTTTTACATTAAAATAGAATATTTATTATACCAAGTTTACAAAATACTTAAGATTACAGAAATACTATGGATTTCATCAACTTGTGAAAGGATACTGATAAAACGAACATTTTTCAGACAGTACTAGACAATTAGTAATTCGCTAGTGTTTAAAATGCAATGCGAACTATTCCAACTAGTTCAGGTTGAAAAATTAAATTAGATTAGGAAAAGAATAAAGAGAAATTAAAACAGTGTCTTATGCTCAACTGTTGAACACCTTTGCACAGATTCATGGTTCTCATGGTGCCACAGAAAACTCCTAAAGACACAAGAAGGTATTCTGAGGGGAAAACAGCAGTACATATCGAGACAAGGGGAGCCACTAGCTCACAAATGTTCACAAATTCAACATTAGTCTGTTTTATGCTTCTTCTGAAGGAGTCATGCACAGTATTTGAGAACTGGGCTTTGGGAAGTTGTAAAGAAAGAAAGCAAGTGACATGAAAATCAATGTGGAACAAAAAGTAAGTGCCCTGGTTATCAAATTCCAGTGTTTGAGAGCTGTGTGGTGCCCTAAGGTATACACACCCTAATAGTAATAATTGTGTTCACAATATGATAAATTTTATTTCCTATGTTATTTTTTAAATGGCTAAACAATTACAGTATAAATAACTAAGTTATTTTATTCTAACAGTAAGTAGAATTCTGAGGTACTTCTTTTGATCTAGGTGCTAGACTCTAGGGGCACCATGAAATATAGTAATGACTAAAACACTTAGGGGTTATAAACTAGAAAGTGTGGGAACTTCTGGCATAACTAATTGAAAATGATTGTTTTTACAGAAATTTTTTCCTCCAAAAAGGGTTATCTTACTGTAATATCAAATCCACAACTCTTTAAATAGCAGTCATTAAAAACTGTGTTAAAGTGAGGGGACTTAGAACTGGGGCACCTGGGATACAGCAACTTAGCAAAGAAAAAAGAAGTACAGTGCCAGGAATCAAGAAAGAACCGACAGGAAAACTAGAAACTACAGAGAAACTGAAGACAGCACACTAAATGAGTAAACAATAGAATACCACTCAAGCAATAAAAAACAAATTACTAATTCACAAAAATAAATATGAAGTCAGACTCAATGTAAGTAAATAAAAGACTTCAAGAAAATGCAAACTAATCTACAGGAAAAAAGCGAGTCAATGATTCCCTAGAGGAGGGGAAAGGGGAGAGGAGCGAGGGGCAGAAAAGACCTTTTAGAAATAACTTAAACATTCTATAGTTTTGTTGTTCACTGGTTTCCTGGTTGTACACAATTATCAAAACTCATTAAATCTTACACTTTAAATGGATGCAACTTATTGCCCATAAATTTTTTATGATATGTGCTCTAAGTAGAAAGCACCAGACATCTAACATGAGACATTTCCCTAATACAAACTCCGTGGTGGCAAGGCAAGTGAGAAGGGCTTCACAGAGAAAGTGTCATCTCTGACAGAAGACCCACCCTGGGGCCGGGTGTGGTGGTACACTCCGGTGATTCCAGCACTCAGGAGGTTGCCTCACGTTCAAGGCCAGCCAGCCTGAGCTATGTACACAGACCAAATGTCAGGCATGGCACAGCACAGAAAAAACAGGAAGAAAAGGAGACCCAGCCTAGGTGTGAGTGATAGCAACCAGTCGACTTGCTGCCTGAATGGAATAGAAGAGAAATGAAGAAGAAAGGCTGTTTCTGTCTCTTCAGAGGAGCTCCAGTCTTCACCTTCACTGTGGGTGTCATCTTCTGGCTTCCCTCACAGACCTTCAGTCTCCTGTCTGGACCTGGAGGGCATGCTGCAGTGAGCTCCAGGCCTTCCACTGGATCCTTCGTATCTCCAGGGCACAGACATCCCTGTTGCACTTTTCCACACCTAACAATGTGGGCAGCTAGTTTTTTTTTTCTCTTTTGAGACAGGGTCTCAGTATATAGTCTAGGCTGGCCTCGAACTCACGGTGATCCTCCTCTTTGTCATTGTTTTTTGAGATAAGATCTCACCATATAGTTCAGGTTGGCCTTGAGTTTGTGGCAATCCTCCTGCCTCAGCCCCTTAAGTGCTAGAATCAGGGGCATGCCCCACCACACTCCCTACTGTGCTTTAGACACTTGGTGTACAAAAATGCAAACGATGCTAGGCCTGGTACAGCACACCTGTATGTAGTCCCAGCACTCAGGGAGGCTGAGGCAGGAGGATGGTAAGTTTAAGCCCAACCTGAGCAACTTAGCCACACCCCATCTCTGTCTCAAAATTAAAAACAATAACAACAAAATAAATAAAGGACTGGAGATACAGCTCAGTGCCAAGGCCCTGGCTTCAATCCCTAATACAAAAAAAAAAAAGGCAAAAGACTGCCACCAAGGAGCTTTCAGTCCAGAGGGGGAAATAGATATGCAAATAAATAATTACAATTCAGTGTGAAAGGCAAGGGTCACAATGCCAAGGGAGCCCAGAGGAGCTGGGGATCTGGAAAACGTCCAGCAAGGCGACGTTTGAACGACTGTGAGGTGATCTGACAGACTCAGGAAGGATGGATGCTCCAGGCAGATGTCACAGGCTCAAGACCCAGTGACACCAGTGGGGGATTTTCCTGCTAAGCAGCAAGTGTGTTGTTTGGAGGAAGCTGGCGGGCAGGAGAACTTAGGGAGAGGGCTTCAGTGTTCAGAGCAAGAGGTCAGCTCTGGAGGGCCCCGGAAGGGCTTTGTATCCCGTGCTCAGTGCACAGCTGGGACCCTGGAAGCCAGAGCAGGCAGGTGTGAAGGGAAAACCACAGGTTCCAGGAGAAGCAGCAGCGTGATGGGTGGGAGAGAGGCCAGAGGGAGGCCCCCAACCACACAGGGCAGGGCTGGGTGTCATTTACACCAGCCGTGTAAATACCAAGGAAGCTCTCCTGACCAGAAATCCTTCCCCACAGGGGCCCTGACCTGCTGTGTATAAATCAGTCACATGCTGGGAGTGGTAGCACACACCTGTAATCCCAGCACTCTTGGAGGTTGAGGCAGGAGGATGGTACCCACAGTGGAGGAGAGAAGCGGGTTCTCCCTGCAAACCCTCATCCTCGGGAAGGTTGGGGAAAAGACTCTGATCTGAACACCCCGTGTTCAGGACTGTCGCCACCCTGTTTCCCCTGAGACCCAAACCTTCGGACCTGCCCCAGTGAGACCTTGGCCTCTCCTCTCCTCTCCTCTCCAGCCGGTGGCATTGGACCTGCTGCGTGGTGTGGACATTCGGTGAACAGATCACCATCATCTGCATTGTCTGCGCTGCTCCCTGGGCTCTCACCAAGTCCCAGCCGCTGTCATAAGCACTCCAGATCATTCTCACTTCATCTTGAGATCATCACCCAGGTCCTTGCTCGAGGACACACAGTGAGTGAGTGACAGCTGGTCCCAAGGTGCAGGCTTATCTAACGCCAAGCTACAATCCCTGTGTGCAGTTTACAGGATTTTCTCTCTCTCTCTCTCTCTCTCTTTCTCTCTCTCTCTCTCTCTCTCTCTCTCTCTCTCTCTCTCTCTCTCTCTCTCTATTTGGGCAGTCCTGATGGATTGAACTCAGGGCCTTCACACGGAGCTATAGCCCCAGCCCATTTTTTACTTTTATTTTGAGACAAGGTTTCACTAATTAGCTCAGTTACCCAGGCTGGGCTCAAACTTCCAATCCTCCTTCCTCAGCCTCCTGGAGTGCTGAGATTACAGGCATGCGCCACCACACTCAAGTGTATTTGCAGAACACTGACATAGGATGGGCTCTTAGGGACATCTGTATCAATGCTCTTAATGTGGGCTGGGGATTTAGCTCAGTGGCACCTTGCCTGCCTTGCAAGCTCAAGGTCCTGAGCTTAATCCCCAGTACCGGGGGAAAAAAAAGTGTAATATCAATGCTCTTATGTTTCACACTAAACTTGATGGAATATAAGTTAGGCAGAACTCTCGAAGACATTGGCGTAGGAAAAGACTTTATGAACAAATCCTCAGTAGCACAGGCACTTGCACAAAGAATCAACAACTGTGATCTCATCTTATTAAAAAGCTTCTAGGGCCGGGGATTTAGCTGAGGTTCCGCTGCCTGCCTCACAAACACAAGGTCCCAAGTTCGATCCCCAGTACCGAAAAGAAATGGGCATCTGAAATGAACAGACATTTCTCAGACAAAGAAGTAAAAGCAGCAAATAAACATATGAAAAAATGTTCAACATCACTGGTCACTGGAGAGATGCTGATGAAAACACTGAGATTCCACCTCAACCCAGAAAGAATGTCTGCTATCAAGAAATCAACCAATAACAAATGCTGGCGGGGCTGTGGGGAGAAAGGAACTCTTCTCCATTTTTGGCAGGAGTGCAGACTGGTGCAACCACTGTGGAAATCGATACCAAGATAACTCAAAGAACTAGGACTAGAGGTCCCATTTGACCCAGCTATCCTTCTGCTGGGTATCTTCTCAAAAGAATTAAAAGAATCATATCATAGCGATATATGTGCACCCGTGTTTATAGCGGCACAGTTTGTAACAGCGAAAGCTTGGATAGCCTAAATGCCCATCAACTGGGGACTGGATAAAGAAGATGTGGTTTTTCTATAAAATGGAATACTACTCAGCCATAAAGAGTGAGAAACTAGAGACATTTATAGCTAAACAGATGCATACTGAGGCCACACTCTTAAGTGAAATAAATAGGACACATGTGTAAATACCAAATAGTTTCTCTGGTATGAAAAACTAAAAGTGTAAATAAGGATCAAAATGCATAACTGATAATGTGATATAGGAAGAAAAGGTCTAAAGGAGTAGGGGAAGTGGGAGGGATGGAGGAAGGAAAGAAGGGAAAAGAAAAAATATGAGAAAAGGAAAAAATGGAAACAAAGTCTTTGTAAATAGGGAAGGGTGGAAGGGGTGAAGGGAGGACAGGAATGGGGAAAAAAATAAGAAACAAGATACATCATGTAAAGTTACAAGATCCCAGTGATGAATGTAACTGTACTGTATACCTAAAATGTACCAACAGAAACTTAATGGGAAAAAAAAAAGAAAGTGTCATCTCTACTGAGACAGAAAGAAGCATGAGTGTTAGAAAGGTCCAGGGGAGAGAAGAGAAAGAGCGTCCTAACAGGAAAGAGGAGACAAGCAATCAGAGAGCATCAGAGAGCTTTTGAGGAACTAGGACACATCACATTTAGCTGGAGCCTAGAGAAAAAAAGTGCTGAGAGTTCAGAGTGGTCAAGATCAAGAGCCAGGCCAGCAGAAGCAGGTAACCTAAGGCATTCTGCGCCATGGCAGAGAACCTGGAATGCATGGTTCAGGATGATGGGACTCTGTCATAGAATTTTTTTAATATAGGGAACAAAATCACTCTATGCAGTACGAAAGAATGATGTTAACAGATGAGCAGATGAATGTGTTCCAAGTTATGATTGTGACAGAACAGGGATATTTTTAAAGATTCAGAAAATACTCGAGACATAATCTTGATAACTCATCAGATATGACCTAAAAAGAGAGTCAAAGATGATACCTTAGTTCTTGACTTGGGCAACTGCTTAGGGGATACTCTATGTAAAATAAAACAAAACAAAAAAAGCTTGCTGTGAAACTGTACACCATGTTCTTCTGGCCACAGCCTCACAGGTCTTGGGTTTACAGTGCCCCTTGACTGCACCATTCTGATGTCGCTGTGCTAGTCCTGGCCAGAGGAGCAACAGGCTGAACCACAGTCACAGAGACACCGTGTACAGGAGGTGTGCAGCAGACTGTACCAGCTGGGGCTCTGTATGTACATTCTATTAGGTTCAAAAACCATGAAATCACCTAACCACAAATTCTTCAGGATGTCTCTGTCTCAAGGGACATATTACCATGAAGATCAAACATCTTCTGCATGGCAAAAGTTACTATAAAGAAGGTAAAAAAAAAATCAAAATACAATAAAGAGTATCAATGGGTTTACTATCTTTTTAACGAGCAAAATCCATCAACAGGTAATTCACAAAGGAAATAAACAACACATGAAGATGGGCCAAGGATTTAGCTCAGTGGTTCTGCCACCTGCTTCAAAAGCTCAAGGTCCCAAGTTTGATCCTCAGTACAAAAAAAACTCATGAAGGCTGAGAAGCTAATAAAAATAAATACCATTATTCTTGTAAGATTTAGCTTACAAACTTAAAAGAATTTTAAAGATTTGATACACCTGCTGAAAGGTAATATAGCAAAAGAGTAATGTGGATAGTCTCTGACTTATAAATCTATGTCCAGGGATCTGTCCTAAAGAAATACACTGACAAGCACTTAAAGATGAGGAGGCATCTATGTGGGAGTGTTTAGGAAAGCAATCTATTTATAATACACTAGCAGCTTAAACAGCCCTTATTGGGAACTATTTTTAAAACTTAACAGTAAGCCAGGCAGGGTGACACACACCTGTAATCTCAACTACTTGGTAGGCTGAGCCGAAAGCACTGCCAAGTTCATACCCAGCATGGACAACTTAATGGGACCCTGCATTCAATTACCAGTACCATCAATCAATTAATAAAATGTCACATCTTGGGACAAGTATTGTTATTTTCCAGTACAGGAGACCAAGCACTGGGTTTGACTTTAAATCTCATTCCTCTGGAAGTAACCCTTTTTTATATATGTATTTTTATTAGTATATGTTTGCAATGCATAATGATTACATTCATAGTGGGGAGTTTGTACACAAACGTGACAGAGCACAGGATCAGGAGACAAATGATCTGGGTATATATCTTGGTTCTATTCTATTCACCAGCTATATAATTTTGGATACTTGTGCTATCTTTAATAAAAATTTACCCTGTGAATATCACTGCTCAACATTTATAACCATTTTAGGAGCCTTCAAAATTCTCTGAGAAATGATCACATCCATGAATATTAAATGAAATAAATCCTCTAAGGACAAAAGACATCAGGGACCGGAGATGTAGCTCAACGGTGCCACACCCTGACAAGCACAAGGTCCTGAGCTGGATTCCCAGAACTGAGGTGGAAAAAAAAGACATCAAAGGAACAAGAGAAGAACTTAAAAATGTAGTCTACACTAATTGGAAAAACTCATTTTTATAGTCTTCCAAATACATAAGTCTACTAAGATGTTATCATCTGCACCAAGTGACCTCAAGGCTCTCAGCAAGATCTTAAATAGGGCAAGGACCATGTTGGGGTCCACCCCCTCCCCCTCTTCTGGAACCCCTGGCCAATACAGCCCCCTGTGCCACTAGACACATATTCTCAACAACCTACTCTATTTCCCAACTGCAAGACAACCAGTACTCCAGACTACTCTGGCCATCACTGTCAACAGAAAATGTCACAGAGCACCTACAGAGTGTCAGTAAGGACCTACCACTTCTTCACTGTTCTCTGTCCACTAGTACCTTTTATCTCAACAGCCATGAAATAAAGTATAGTACTTAGTGTCTACTGACTTCACTTCCTTTCTGGGCTTTGAATTGATTCCAGGAGACCCAGGAAACAATGTGCTCCCTTAGAAAACATGTATGGATTGCAAATTCACAAAACCTCTGAATCTCCTCCAAAGAGAGAAACCCCCTGCATAAAAGGTAGCATCAATACAAACTGATTGAGAAAAAAAGTAATATGGATAAGAATATAAGACGGGGCAGGGGATTTAACTCAGTGGTGCCGCGCCTGCCTTGAAACTGCAAGATCCCGAGTTCAATCCCCGGTAAGGGGGAAGACAGTGACTGGAAGAAGTAGCATAACAGAGGATAAGAAATGTAAGTAAATGGCAGGGAGCTAGAAAGGCTGGAGAAGATACAGGTGATCTTCACCTATTAAGTTAATCAAAGATGATTCCTTCTGAACTAGCCAAAAGCACATAACTAAAAATACAATCAACAAAATTCACAAACCGCTCCCTCATGCTATAATATATTTATACAACAGTCTGGTTATCTGCTCATGGCCAGCACATTATGACAGAAAACAGAAAGCAATTTCACAAAACTAAAGGTCAAAACGAGTAATAAAAACTAAATGAGATGACAAGACCTTTTTATTTCTCAAATGAGAGGTTACAGCTCTGCTTAAGCTTAAAAAACTTAGAACATACTTAATTATTTTTAATTTATCATTCTGGATTTCCAGAAATGTTACAAAATTAGTACTTCCTTACTTTATAAAAGTATAACTTAAAAATACAGGGCCAAGGATTTAGCTCAGTGGTTCCACCACCTGCCTCACAAGTGCAAGGTCTCGAGTTTGAAACCAGGTACAAAAAAAAAAAAAAAAAAAAAAAAAATATATATATATATATATATATATATATATGAAAAAGTGGTATCACTAAAGGAAAATTTGCAGAATTAAAATGCTTATTTGCTACATACCTACTATTCTAGCTTTGAGTAGTCAACTTTAGGCTCATATTTTAGAAGTTAGCCTAGAAATGATTGATTTAGGTCTCTAACCTAAAATATTGGTCTCCTGCATTCTTAAAGTTTGTTGTTGTTTTGGAGTATAAATGATAACAAGTAAGCAATGATCCAAAAGGATCTACCTCAAGTTATTTGATTTCCTTTTCATTACAATTAAACTGATTCACACACACACACACACACACCCCACAACCCAACCTTAGGTCCAGAGTAAAATGAACAACAGGAAAAAAGCCTTCTGTAACATGAAATCAATAAATACCTTTATGTCAATATATCAAAATCAGCAAAATAATGGCAGATACAATATGGGATTATTTTGAAAGTTTCTAAACTTCTCTCCCCAAATATGCTTTCACTACATTAACTGCTGCCTCTCCACTTTGGACAAAGGAATTTCCTATTTAAACTGCACCTCCTCCATTTGGAAAAAGGCAAAAGTAGGAAAAGAGGGAAGAGAAAGTTATGTAAATTCCTTGTCAATGGCTTCCTACTGCCTTGCTTTTCCTTCCTGGGACTGCTAGCGAGAGCCAAGGGAAGAAGAGGAGGGCAAATCCTAAGTAAAGAGCTCTATACTCTGACAGGTGTTCTCCTGAGACACTACACATTGACTGAAAACACTCGGTTATGTTACAGTGCTCCTGTTTTTTGGTACTGGTTAATTTTTAAAATGTCATGTGCATTTTCAGCCCTATGGTGATGTGAGGCTCTCATCTCCTTGGAGTCATGAATGACAGTGACAAGTGGAAGTCTGCACTGATCTAAGCAGTGGAAATACGAGAACTCACAGAGGCTCTTCTGACACTCACGCTTTCCTGACGGTACCTAGTTTGAATCATTTCTGCGGCAATAACCAATTTGAAATACCTGAGCAAAAACAAAATTTACTAACTCAAGTGGAAAAAATAGTATTTAAATTTCCAAATTAAATTCCAGAAGTGCAACAATATGATTCATATATAATGTGCTGAATTTCTATTTATGGTGTGGAAAAAAGTATGTAAAGGGAGGAGTAAGGGTGCAAATAATTCAGTTTACAGAAAACAATCTTTAAAGCTATCTAGCAAATTTCTAAATGAGGAAGGAGGATGAGGGTGGGTCATGAAAAAGAAATGTTAAATATTTCTATACTTGGTTAAATTCTGGTTCAATATGTATTACTTGTGATTCTTTTTAAGAAGAGATTTGGTATACCCACAAACAACAGTGCTGTAAGTCAAACTGTTATAGAGCACTGAAAAAGTATCTGTTGTGTTTGTGCTCACACTAAATCTAAATCCTTAAACATCTTTTCTGGAATTACTTGAATAAATTACTGCCGTAATTTACAGAATGCAGCCCATATATGATTCAAAATATTATCAAAATAACCCCAGTCATGAAAT
This sequence comes from Heterocephalus glaber, assembly GCF_053883595.1. Taxonomy (NCBI): domain Eukaryota; kingdom Metazoa; phylum Chordata; class Mammalia; order Rodentia; family Bathyergidae; genus Heterocephalus; species Heterocephalus glaber. The sequence goes on along the minus strand of NW_028258320.1, from coordinate 8,498,701 downwards.
AAATCACTCTTCTTTTTTTTGGTACCGGGAATCGAACTCGACCTGGCACTTGTGAGGCAGGCATCAGAACCACTGTGCTAAATCCCAGCCCGAAATAAACCACTCTTAATCAGTATGTCAAAGTTAATGCTTCAACAGTCTGAAACAGAAAATGTACTATGATGGACCATAAATAACACAACTTTGGTAGTCCATCTACTGTTTTTATTTTTTGCCTTTCCAATAAAATTTGTTTCTTGCTTATTTATTTGTTTAATGCCGGGGATTTAGCTCAGTGGGCGGCCTGCTGCTCAAGTGCAAAGACCCAAGTTCAATCCCTGGTACAAAAAAAAAAGAAACCAGTATTCCTATTTATTTAAACAACATGTTCTATACAGGCAAAAATTATTTTTTAATAAAAATAATCTATAGGACACATTTTGATATAGAGTGAAATGACTGTTATGATCAAGTTAATTGATATTTACTATTTGTATCATATTTCCCAATTAACAAGTAAGTTATTTTCTGTTTGGTACTTTAATATCTGCAGAGTTTTGCTCCTTTAATCTGTCTCCAATTACTGAAAGTAAACCAAATACCAAATGTTATTCTCCAATTGAACTGCTATAAAGCTAACTGCCTGAACTGTTCTACTGAAAGTCCTCTTGATCTCTTAATATTTTAAAATATCACTGAGGTTTACCCAAAAGAATAATTTTTATAAAAGACTTTTTTTTTTGGTACCAGGGATCGAACTGAGGACCTTGGGCTTGCGAGGCAGGCGCTGGAACCACTGAGCTAAAGGACTTTTTAAAAGTAAAGATCATATAAAATCAAATTGTCCCCTCTTTCATTCAAATAATATTTCTTCTCATGGAAACAATGGAATCCAAACAGATTCAAAAACTAAATCAGCATTATTCCGGAAAAAGAATGTGATAACATTAAAAAAAAAAATCAGTTAAGACCTTTCTACAGTACCCATATAACATCACATAATCTTATTCCCCATATTGCTTTACAGTTCTTTAATATTAGCTCTTTAAAATATTTTAAGCCCATTTAAAAGTCTGATGTTTCCATGGAATCTACAAGTAAATTATAAACATTTTTAAATACAAATTTTCAAACTGTCCAATGTAAAAGACAAGCAGAATCCATGATTTAAATACTTTTTCTTTATGAGAAAAGTTTGCTAGAAAATTATCTTTAAAAAAACATCCAAATGATGTCAGTTTCCTGAAATATGTAAATGTGAATTCTTGTTATTATATCAAAGATAAGAGAAGTCTTTAAAAGGAATCAAGATTTTCATTTCAAATTTTAAAATACAAGAACAATTCACTTACCAGTACCTGAGACATCTTCTATGAACATACCCACTTATTCTTTAAGGCATCAAAGTAAAAACATTAACAAAAAATGGGCAGTACACTTCTTCGTGGATCAGTACACAAAAGCTGCTTCGCCTTTCACAGATTAAACTCCTCTTCCACAAATACTGTCCTACTAATGCTCTTTAAGTATAACTAATAAGCTATTTTATTAACCTTCTCCTTTTATTTTATTTTGCTGATATTTTCTTTTTTGCTATTTCCAGGTCTTTCTAAACCTCAGTAACTGTAAGTCAACTACCAAAGGTATGTTCTAGAGTACCTATCCTTCTCAACTGCCTGAGGTGATCAGACTCTGCACCCTTTTACAGGACACTCATCGGTGAACAGAGTCCATCAACATTCATTAAATGCCTGCACCTAATCAACTGCAGTACATTATGTTAAACCTTGTGTGTTATCTTAATCTTCTGAAGCAAGTCATAATTTAAAAGAAAGGGTGTTTTACTGGATATTAATCTATCCTTGCATTAATGGTAGCACTGCATTTTTGTGAACATTGACTTTATAACAGCAGCTTAAGAAAAACTATTATTTTTACACCATTTCTAAAAGTAAAAATATTATTTAATAATTCCAAGTGCTTAGGGCCAGACATGGTGACACACGCCTGCAATCCCAGCACTTGGGAGGCTGAGCAGGAGGATCACCTCAAGTTCGAGACCAGCCTTGACTACACAGTGAGTTCAAGACCAGCCTGAACTATGTGAGACCTTGACTCAAAGAAAAAAAAAAGCCCAGAGAACAAAAAATAACTGCAAGTGCTTAGACTAGATAAACCTTACTTATGAGCAAGTTAAGCAATTTTTAATGCTATGTGTTACCATGCCTAATAAAATGCATCACTATCTATATTTTCTCTTGTGGGAAGCTAGAGTAGATGTACTTTCCCCTATTCTTCCCATTAAGTACAGTTAAAAATTCTTAACTTTACATAACATTAAGTAAAAAGATTCTGATATGTACAGAAAAGCTAAACCAGCCAAGACGACCAGGTTCTCAGAACCTGAGAATTCCACCAAAGTGAATTAACTGATTTCTTTCTTTTATTTTTTGGCCTACATCCCAGCCTAGGTACTGGAAAAGCTGGTAACCTAGAAAAATGCCAATGGATGCAATAGAAAATGGCTCCAAGAAAAGCTTGCCATTGCTACCTATAGCCAAAGGACCAGGAAAACGGGCAACCTAGCAAGACAGAACACTCTTAGTTAATAATCACTCTACTGCAGTCAAATGGCACAGGAAACAACTGCAGCCCCTTCCCCACCAAGGTCAGGAATGACCAAGTAGGGAATCTATACTCCCATCCCAGTAGGCTGTACTAAGGCATCCAACCACGACCATATCACCACATTCCACCACGAGGTGTCAAGAGAAAACCCAGTGGTCAAACAGGACTTTTCTCCACACAAGGTGGGAATGAACCCACCTTCTCACACAGCCTGGCCAGTGGAGGCCACGTGGACATCAGTGTGGCATACACCTGCCCCCCAGACAGGAGGCATCAATGGGAGCCTGGGGAGATCCTCCTCCAGGAAGATGTCTCTGTCCACAGTCAACAGAGATAACTGGACTTTGAAGCAATTCATTTTATTTTATTGAGCACAGGTTTCCTCTTTAGAAAAATAAAGTTTATATTCAGATCCAGGGTCATCAACCACTATTCTGTATGTACAGGTTTGAACTCATTACTGTAGGCAGCTGCAATAACTGTAAAACAATGGTAACCACTTGTATATCTAAATATATGCAAAGGGTACAGTGAAAGTATGAGGTGACAGGAAATGTTCAGCTTCATTACAACTTTATGGGACAATAGTCATATATGCCATCCATTGCTCACTGATCATATACCATTACAAGGTATATGACTACATATGAAATTCTAACACACCTAGTTTTCATGTAGAATGACAAAAAGCAGATCAGTGGCTGCCTGGAGCTGGAAGGGTCTTGGGAGGAGGAGGATGCAGAGGGGAATAGAGAAGAAGACTACGACAAAACAATCAACATATAATGAATGATCTAATACACTGATGCCATGGTAGTTGTACGACTATATATACCTTTCTCAAGACTCACACTGAAAATGAGTGTGTTTTCTGTCTGTAAATTGTAATAAATACACATATATAAGTAAATTTTAAGTACAGATACTTAGAACATCCCTAGCAAATACCTGATACAAGTGTCACAAAACAATAATTACCCACTTTACCTGAGACTAACTGATATTTTCTATTCAACTTCAATTCTTATCAATTTCATTTATACAAGATGTTCATCACAGCACTTAATAATATGCACTTAACTATGGGTCAGGCACCATACACGACTACTAAGTACTTAATGCATCACCTCATTTAATACTCATAACAACACTATGGAATAAATAACAAACATCTTTCTTTTCAGCAAGCTGGGGTAGGGATAAAAATTTGAGAAATATTTAAAAACTTGCCCAAGAAGACACAAGCCTGTAAGGATCCAACATGTAAATGCACCATACTGCTTGTATTCCTTAAAAGAAGGAAAATCTAGAAGGTGCTAAAGAAGTATCAATACGACTTAGCAAATAATTTATATTGAAAGAAATCAAAATCAACAAAATATACCTAAAATGTTGTACTAAAAAAATTAGTGGGCCGGGGATTTAGCTCAGTGGTTCTGCTGCCTGCCTTGCAAGCGCAAGGTCCTGAGTTCAATCCTCGGTACCAAAAATTAAAAAACAGTAGGGCTGGGGATTTAGCTCAGTGGTTCTGTCATCTGCCTTGAAAGTGCAAGGACCCAAGTTCAATCCCCAGTACCAAAAAAAAAAAAAAAAAAATTAGTGATCCAAGTTTAATAAAGAAAAATATAATTAGTAGTCCATGACTTTCCCATTTAAATCTCAATTCCTCTGTGGCTAAAAATTGCCCCTACTGTCCATTACACTTTGTAACTATTGAAATGTTTTAAGCCAACACATAAAAACATATTTTACATATAACATGTATTATGTAATGTTTAAATCAGGTAATATGTAATGTTTAAATCAGGTTAAACATATCCATCTCCTATTCCTAAAACAAGTATTCCTATATGATGAAAACTTAAAATCCATTCTTTTAGCTTTTGTAAATGTTTCTATAGTTACACTATACAACACTGAACTTCCTGTTTCTGTCTGTGACTTAATTTCCACTAACCAACCTTTCCTCATCCCTCTCTCCCTCCTCTCTGCAGATTCAGGTAAACATCATTCTATTCTCAACTTCGATGAGATCAATTATTCTATTTTCCAAATATAAGTGAGACCATGTGGCTCTCTCTTGTCTTTCGGCATCTGGCTTATTTTATGTAACAAAACAGTCTGCAGTCCACCCATGTTGTCACAGGTGACAGCGCGCCATTCTTTCTATGGCTGCAAAGTATTTCATTGTATATATGAATCACACTTCTTTATCCCTTCATTGGTTGATGACACTGTTGCTTCCATTACTTGGCTACTGTCAAAAGTGCTGCAATGTAACATGGGAATGCAGACATCTCTTCAATATACTGACTTCTGTTCCTTTACATACCTACTGGTGGAATTACTGAATTGTATGGTAGTTCTCTTTATTTTTTTTCATAGCACTGGGGATTCAACCCAGTGCCTTTACACTGACCTATATCTCTAGCCTTTTGGGTTTTTTTTTCCGGGGGAATGAGACAGAGCCTCACAAAATTGCTCAGTTGCCCGGGCTGAGCTTGAACACATGATCTGCCTGCCTTAGCCTTCCAGAGAGCTGGGATCACAAGCGTGCACCACCATGGCCGCTTCTTTTTTTTTTTTTTGATACCGGAGATCGAACTTGGGTCCTTACACTTGCACAGCAGGCAGCGAAACCACTGAGCTAAATCCCTGGCCCTTGGCAGCTTATTTTTAAGGAACCACCATACTGTTTTTCACAGAGGCTGTACTAATTCGTATTTCCACACGCAATGTCAAAGTCTCTTTTCCCCACACCCTTGCCTGCACTGGTTACCTTTAGTCTTTTGGTAATGGCCACTCTCACTGGGCTGAGACGATAATGAGTTGTAGATTTGATTTGCATTTCCCTGATGATTAGTAATTTTGGGCACCTTTTCATTTACCTGTTCATCATTTATATGGCTTCTATGGAGAAATGTCCATTGAACCCTGACACTCATTTTTTAAATCATATTATTGATATCATCTCCCTATGTAGCTTTCTACTCCACTGTCTTTGACCTACTCTAAACCTTTCAGGATCTTCTATCAAACCAGAGGCTATCTGCCAGGGATTTAGCTCAGTGGTTTCGTCGCCTGCTATGCAAGCGCAAGGACCTGAGTTCAATCCCAGGTACCAAAAAAAGTCACAAAAACCAGAGGTTATCAAAACAAGTACAGAAAGCACCCATTTCATTAGAGGCCCTAGTGGTAGGGGCTTCCTGAGCATCGGCTGATGCGTGTGCATACCTGTGTGCTGACACTGCCAGGCCTCATTATAGTTTCTAACTTTACTGTCCACTGCCATGGGGAAGCATTTATAACTGGAATATAATTTTCCATGCTCTCTTGCCCTGCTTCATCATACAAGCACAAGGTGGTAATGACTTTCAATAGATCGAAGCTGTCCTAGGAGGCTCCCCACCACAGGAGAAACACTCCACAGACATGGCTAGCTATGCCACATGAACAGCACACTCTTTCATTCTGTTATGCCACCACTCAAGAGGCCAGTGTTGGTACCACAATGTAACCTGGCCTATTCTGACTGATACAATAAGCCCTCTAAATTCCTTAACTTATAGACTAAACCTTGTGTTTTCAGGAAAATTTCCAGGGATAGGGCAGTAGGAAGAGAACGAATAAGATTCTGATTGATTCCTTTTTATGAAGTCATCTAGAAACAACTTGGAAGTTCAAGCCCTGCTTCCTTTTATAATTATCTTACTATTTTTACTCTTCGTCTCCCATCCCTAGTGTCTGAAATTTCCTTATGTCACATGCCTTTTTCTGAAATTTCTTCAATTTTTTATAGAAAGATAGGCTTTCATAAAACTGCAATATAAGAAAGTAGTTAATTTTTCCCATTCCAGGATCAATTTTAAAGGTGGCAGAAATGCACTTTCATTTTTTTAATTCTAACAACTTTCAAATTATGCTGACATTACTGAGGAATTTCAATGACTAAGCTTTCAATGACTTTGTCCTTAGCTCCTCAAAAGTATAAGAGGGCCAGGGATTTAGCTCAGTGGTTCCACCACCTGCCTAGCAGGGGCAAGGTCCTGAGTTTGATCCCCAGTACCAAAAAAAAAAAAAAAAAGTACAAGATGTAAAACAGTATTTCTCCAAAACCAGCACATACACAGATACTTAAACTTTTCACATGAAAACAGCCCTGACACCTGCCTGTCATAAAGGTAACCACTGGCAAATCTTTGCTCCTCTATTATCAGCATGACTGTCATAAGAATGATATACTAAGTCCATGGAACTTTGGAGATCTGGCATTAAAAATCAAAATAAATAAGCAGCAATAATTGGAATTCAAAAGATGAGCAATAATTTAAACTGCCCAAGCAGTCATGACTAAAAGATTCTTCGGGAGCTATTAAAAATTTATAAAAGCAAGTAGCCAGGCGTGGTGGCACATACCTATAATCCCAGCACTCAGGAGGATGAGGAAGGATGACTACCGTGAATTCAAGGTCAGCCTGGGCTACATAGTGGGTTCCGGGCCAGCCTGACTTGCATATTGAGACCTTTTCTCAAAAATAACAACAACAAAAAACATGAAGTGGAAATGCTGGCTTATGGACAATGTACACGGAAGTAGAAGTGACACCAGGATTTAAGAGACCACAATGCCAGAAACGTGACGCTTTGAGGAAGATGTCCAGGTACAGATAACGATGACTTAGAAAGAAACAAACTAATGTTTCAGAGCCAAAGGAAATCCTGAACTCCTGTCTATGCAAATGTCAAGGAGAGCCTTCCTTTTTCTTGATGATATTTAACTCTACATTCTTTATTATATCTTCCCTTACTTGGAAAATTAACACAACTTTCTCACTGTCCGGGGATCATTCCTCTACTGCTCACCTATACACTAGAGTTATAAAAGCCACCTTAGCCAAAGTAACTATGTTATATATCCATGCTAAAATCTCATGATAAACATATAAAAAAGCTGTGGTCTGACACAATCACTATGTAAATGTCTAAGTCACTATATGTTTATGCACAGGCAAATAAGGACACATACAATTTTAGAATACAGGTGGTTCTACAGAGGAAAAGAAATGACAAGAGGGTAATAACTCTACCTGTAATGTTCTCTACTGCAGTGTAACACTGAAGCAAAGATGACGAAAGTATAATATTTTGTATATTAACTTCATACATCTTTGCTCTATATTCACTGTAAAATACTTTTTAAATTGAAAGGAAAAACTAACACTGCGAAAGGGCACTGAAATGGACAGTTTGTCACAAAACAAATTTACAGTGTCTAAACTTTTTCACATTCCCACCAAGGTAGAACGGTTCCTTTTCCCCAGCAGCTTCTCCAGTATTTATTATCTGATTCCTTGATGACAGCCAATCTTTCTGGAGTAAGATGGAATCTCAGGGTTGTTTTAATTCATATTTCTGTAATGGCCAGCAATGCTAAACAATTTTTCATGTATTTACTGGCCATTTGTACTTCTTCTGAAAAATGTCTATTCATTTCGGTTGCCCATTTTTGACTAGGTCATTTTTTATAGGGGGGTCTAATTTTAGTTTTTCATATAGTCCAGATATCAGTCCTATGCCTGAGGAATAACTGGCATCAACCACTATGGAAATCACTGTGGAGTTTCCTGAAAAAGCTAAAACCAGAAATTCCATTTGACCTAGCTATCCACCTTCTAGGTACCTTCCCAAAAGGGTTAAAAATATCATGCCACAGCAACGTATGTGTGCCTATGTTTAGAGCAGCACAATTCATAAGAGCTAAATCTTAGAATCAGCCTATCTGTCCAGCAACAGATGAATGGATAAAGACAATGTGGTATTTAAACACAATGAAGTACTACTCTTCTATAAAGAATGAAAAATTGGGCTGGGGATTTAGCTCAGTGATTCTGGTGCCTGCTGCACAAGCATAAGGTCCCAAGTTCGATCCCCAATACCAAAAAAAAGAAAGAAAAATTGAGTCATCTGTAAGGCAAATGAATGCAATCTGAGAACATAAGTGAAAGAAGTCGGACACAGAAGCTTAAATATCACGTAGTTTCTCTATGAGCAACTCAAAAAATAGAGAGCAAAACAGAAGATAGAGAAATAGAAAGTAGGGAGAACTTCAAATAATTCCCCAGACTATTTATTACATTGTTTCAGGAATATTTTAAGATATATACTAGTTTAGGTTTATTCACTGAAAATGTTTTTTCCTTGTTTTTTCTTCTTTATAAGAGAGTCTTGTCTGTGATATGTACTCTGAGTAGTATTTTGGCCATTCTTTTAAGATCAGTATACATAGCATATTAATTATTGTTATTCTTTAATTATTTTGTTATAAAATTTCATTTTTTCAGGAAAAAAAATAAAAATTTTCATAACACGTTATAAAATGATTTGGTCTTTCTATTCATCTTCCAAGCCCAATTTCACTATCATTGTTCCTCAATATGCATTCTGAAACAGTAAAAGGAAGCCTAGTTAACCCATCTACTCTCTGGCCACACATTTACAAAACAACACACACCTCATTTGCCTACTACAGCCCCAGCCTTTTCCCTGAATCTTAACATATGCATATTACACGATAGATAAAGCCAACCCCCTCAATAATTTGTGGATTTGCCATTGCTAGTTCCAATTTTTTAATGGAAGTTTTTACAGAAGAGTTCCAAAGGTAGTACAGAGTTCTCCCACAACCTTCATTCAATTTCACCTCATGCTGACATAGTGCACAAACCAGTTTCCACTTCACGAAATAAAAAAACAATAGTACATAGCTACTAACTAGTCTTTGTACAGATTCCATCACTTTTCCCACTAATCCTTTTTCTGCTCCAGAATCCAAACCAGGACACTACAGTTATTTAGTCATTGTGTCCTTTTTCTCCTCTGGTAAGCAGCAGCTTCTCAGTTTCTCTGTTTTTCATGACTTCTGAAATTGACCAGAATACTGGTCAAGTGTTTGGTAAAATGTTTTCAATGTGGGCTCATCTAGTTTTTCTCAAGCTTAGGCCAAAATTATGGGGCTTTAGGAAGACTATCACAGAAGTTGAAGGGGAGACAGGATATCAACGTGACTCATCACTGGTGATGTTAATCCTGATCACTTGATATAGATAGTATTTACAGAGTTTCTCTGTTTAGAGTTATTATTTTTTCCATTTCCATCCAATTCTTTATTCCTATAACAGAGGGACAGTTCTGAAAGGAGTTGAGGGATGAGGAAAGAAAAATAATCTACAGAGACATGAAATTCTTTTATAAGATTTATCCCTCCTCTCCCATTTAATCAACCATTTCTTTAGGTATGGAATCATATATTGGTATTCTACACTGGGTAACAAAGACTAGGCTATGAGGATCAAATTGGTGAAGCTCTGACAACTGGGAGCTCTTTCAGACTGGCTTCCCTACCCCTTTGGCATGGACTCATCCTTCTGTTTCTGTAAACACTCACACTTCCTGAAGAGTATGGCTCTTTTTACTAGAGAGTGTTATCTAGAAATCAAGACCTGAACACCGGGTGTACTTACTGCTACTGGAGTGTCACTGTTTCTCAGCCCTCTCAGCAGTAAGAGCTGAGACATGTATATGGGTATATGTATCCATACAGAGATACAATGATATAACTATTCCTGTACAATCTTAAACTAAATGAGCCCACAATGTTATCTCGGACTGTGATCTAGTATCTTGTGGTTAATGAGTAATCCCTGATTAAGCTTCCTCTTATTACCTAGAATATTCATAAACTGTATCTTCTATTAGCAGGCATTTTATTAAATTTCTAGCATTAGTCACACTGAAATAGGAAATAGGAAAGTAAAATACATTTCAAAATGGAACTTTGTGACAGATCATCCCCACTACCTGGAATACATAACAGCACAAGATCAAGAAAACTATATTAATACTTCCTACTTAACTGTGCTTTTTAAAGGAGTTCTATTATAACAACAAATTTTTTTTCTAAAAACCCATATTCTCTTAAATGAAAACAATAAGAGGTCAAAGTCATGGCTCCTTACAGTCTATTAATATACAATTTTAAGGTGGAAAAGGCAGAGAAATTATATGATTTGCCCAGCATCACACTGCCAATAAAGGGCAAAACTGGAACTTGACTGCATTTAGACCCAGTGATTCCGATTTCAAATGCCACAGTAGCTACTACATTCCACTATAGGTTATATTAAAAAAAAAAAAAAAGTGAATTCATAAAAAAAGAAAAAAGAAAAAGAAAGTGACCTTTCATAAATTCAATCCTCTACTGTAGCTTTTCTCTGTTATCAGAGATAAAATGTACTTACATAAAGTACAGTGCCTTCTCTGAAATTAACAGAATAAAGTGTATGTTTGTCTTAGTTACTTTTCTCTTTGCTGAGACAAAATACTCAACACTCAAAGTTAAAAAGAAAAAGGTTTATTTGGCTTACAATTCAGAAGTTTCAGTCCATAGTCAGCTGACTCCAAGGCAGAGTGGCATGGTAGACAGGCATCATAGGATAAAGAGTCCATGGCAAAGCAGGGCAGGCACAAGGAACAAGCAGCGAGCAAGTGACAAGGGACAAGCAACAAGCAACGATCCTCTTTCTGTCTCTTATATCTTGTCCAGGCTACACTCACACTCAGGAAGGGGCAGATCCTACCCGGAACTATGCCAAACCAATCAGTGGACTAATTTAGTAATCACATACCTTTGATGCCAGTATCACACACTTAATCCCAGCGTCACACACTCTAGATCCAGCCACCTCTGAAAAGCCCCAACTATGACCTCATGAGGCTTTGAGGGGACATCTAGACATAAGCCATATCATTCTGCCTCTGGCCAACCCCCCAAACACTCATGCAAAAGATATTTAGTTCATCTCCAAGAGTTCCCAAAGTCTTAACAGCATTGCTGCTGAGAAGTCTAAATATAAGACCTCCTCTGAGATTTAAGGCAAACTCTTAGCTGTGAACCACTGTACAAGTTAGAAAGTTAAACACTTCCAACATACGATGGCACAAGGTAGACACCTCTAATCCAGAAGTTACAGACAGGAGGATAGAAAAAAATGGGAACAAAGCAAGACCAAAATCCAGCAGGGCAAACATTAAAACCTACAGTTCCACATCCAGCATTTCCAGCAATCTGAGGCAAGTTGTGAACTCCAAAGAGCTTGGGTGGCTCTGCTGCACAGCACTGCCAGTGGTTGTAGCTCCCACGGCTTCTCTCTTGAGCCAGCTCTGCTCCCTCCTTGCATCTTTCCTCAGATGATCCACGTTCCTGGCTTCTCCAAACTTCTGGAGTCTCCACTCCACATTCACCTTCACTCTTACAACTTCACATACTGCCTTCTCAGGAGCATATTGCCTGGCCTCCTAGGTATTCTTCTGAAATCTGGGTGGAAGCCTTCCTAACCCCACAACTCTTGCATTCTGCATGCACCTAAAACTAGCACCTTGTGGAGTATGCCAAGGTCTGCTAGCAGCTGGAGCAGTAGCAAAGCTTCCTTCCCTCTTGGCTGCAGGGTTCAAGTGCCTATGAACCAAATCCTAAAGAACAACTTCCCTAGGATGCTGCCATTTTGGAACATGATGCTCTGGGTCTCTCTTCTCAAAACAAAATCTTTCACTTTGGCAATTTTGAGGCTGCAGCGGGTAGAGTTCTACTGGCTTTTATGATGTCCTCAGGCCATCTTTCCTACTGTACTCTTCTGGAATACTTTGTTTTTTCTTGCTAGTTTTTTCATTTACCAATTTCTCCTCTGTTCCATGTTTGCAGGCCACAACTTTAATAGAGCTTCCTTTCTGCCCAAACTCAAAACATTTTAAATCTTTCTGCTGGGCTCTTTGCTCTTCAGTGTCAATATAAATCTGGCTAAAAGCCCCAGGCAGTAGCCACGCCACAGCCTCAACATTAGACTGCCTTGAAATTTCTTCTGCCAGATTAATCTGCTGCCCTTAATCTCAGTCTCAGGCAAAGTCTCTGGATATGAGTAAAATGCAGACCAACTTTCTACCAAGGGAAAACACACATCATCTGGAGTCCAACAGCCAATGCAGTCCTTCCCAGCAGAAACCTCCTGAGCTTGGTCTTTACCAGCAGCATTTCTATCAGCATCCTGGTCTTCTCAGCTCTGACCAGTCTCCCATCAAATACAGCTTAAGGCATTCCATGGCAGCTGCTTCAGCCAACATCTCCAAACCTTCCCAAACTCTTTCCTCAAGCCAGTTCCCAAGGCTCCTGAATCACATGGTCAGGTACAGTCATAGCAACAACGCCACTCCTAGTACCAAATTGTCTTAATTACTTTTCTCTCACTGAGATAAAATATCCAACACCCAAAGTTAAGAGAGGAAAAGTTTATTTAGCTCATTTGTAGAGGTTTCAGTTCATAGTTGGCTGGCTCCAACTATAAGTGGCACCAGGGAGGAGAAACAGTTCATGGTGGGCAGAAAGCAGCAAAGCAGTGAAGAAGCAAAGCTGCAAGTGACAAGAGACGACACTACCCCTCTTTCTGTTCATTTTATTCAGGCTACCTGCCCTTATGGTGGGCAGCACTCACACCCAGGTTGGGGCACCCTTAATGCTATGCAGAACTATGCCAGACCAGTCAGTGGACTAATCTAATAATCACACACCCTTGATTCCAGCATCACACACCCCATATCCAGCCACCTCAGAAAAGGTGACCCACCTCGGAAAAGGTGACCCACCAATGGCCACATAAGGCTTTGGAGGAATAGCTACACATAAGTCATAACAGTGTTCATATTTGGAAGCAAAACTACAAGTCAAAATACATAAATTAGTCAGAAAACAAATATTAACTAAACATGCATGCTTCACAGTATTCTGCTCATTACTACTGTGCAAGCTGGAAAAGCAAATAAGACTCAAATTCAAGCCCCACTAAACTCAATCTGATGAAGCTGCATGTTAAAAAAAAAAAAAACCTACTACATGGGAAACAATACCACTGTTTTTGTACATAGGGAGGGGAAGGGGCTTGAGGGAGGGAATGGGATGAAATAAAGTAAAATTTATTGATATAAGTAAATTTTTAAAATATCATAGTATTTATAAATGATATATAAATACACAGGCACTCTTTCCTCCCCCACACAAACAACTGAGAATTTTATTACTTTGTAATAGATTTAAGAGTCACTCCCTCCCCTCCCCTCCCCACCACTACCATCACCACCTTGAGATTGAACCCAGGGACTTTGCACTAAGCTATATCCCTATCCCTCTTTTTTTTTTTTTCTTTTCACTTTTTGAGATAGGGTCTCACTAAGTCCCTAAATTGCCCAGGCCAAGCTTGAACTTTCCATCCTCCTGACTCAGCCTCCCAGAGTGGTGGGATTATAGATGTGCACCATCTCACTCGGCAGATTTAAGAGTCTTAAAGACTGCTTTCTAGCACAAATAATTAGAATATTTACTGAAAAAAGATTGTGGTAGTTGAAGAATAATTGTTACTTTGGTAGATAATTGCTGCAATGCTGAAACTTAAAAAGTATGATCTAACACACTCTGAGCAGGTCTAGAGAAGCAACAAAGTATAATAAAAGACCTGTCAGGCAACACTCAAAGACTTCAGATTCTAAGTCTCACTGACTATCTGATAGTGGGCAGATCATTTAACTTTTCCATCTAAATGTTATCATATTTTAAATGGGGATATTACCTACCTACTTCACAAGATTACCATAGGCTCAAAAAAAAAAAAAAAAAAAGATTACCATAGGCTCAGATGAGAATGTGTACCGAAAAGCTACTTCATAAATTACAAAGTGCTACCCAAACACAAGCTATTTTTTATTTCAAAGAAACTTGCAAATAGGTAGATACATAAACTAATGTAACAGGCACACAGATATACCTAAAGACACAATGATGTTATCCAGCAGACACCAAGCAATAATCAAATCCATTATAGAGTTCTCTGGACCTCATTTTACTTAAATTCTAGAGTAAAAAAATTATCTAAAATATTTCCATATACAGTATATGTACATATTTCTTAAAATTTAAAGATTAAATTCTATGAAGCAGTGGCTAAAATTTAACTGAAAATATTTACCTTGACAAAATTATCAGGGAACATTCCTCTTCTCCCATTTAGTTCCCCTTCCAGCCATCCTTCTTCTTGTAGTTTTTTCACATTCCTGATGATTTCCCCAACTCGAATAGTTAATTCATCATCATGTACAGCATCATAGTCATACTCCACAATATAGTCAACTGAAAAAGGAAAAAAATATCTAAAATCTAATTCACAAAACACTGTAAGTACAGCATCATAGTCATACTCCACAATATAGTCAACTGAAAAAGGAAAAAAATATCTAAAATCTAATTCACAAAACACTGTAAGCCATATTAATAAACTTAGAACTACAGGATCTGGTTAGCAACAATAGCTAACACTCTATAAAGATATCATCAAGGCTTGTCTCAATTTTAAATACTTGGCTATATTAGCAACTTTCATTATCATAGTATATAGCACAGAACTCCTTTTAAGTGGGAGCCTAAACAGAAACACAAAGCATAATTCATCTCTCTATATGTTCTTACAGTCAGATGTACACCCTTTGTGGCAGACAGACTCTGAAGTGGTACCCATGACCTCACCCACCTCCATATTCATATCCTTGTGTAATTCCTTCTCCTGGAGTATAGATGTGACCTGTGACTGACTTATAAACAATAGGATATTACAGAGATCATTTATTGTGTATTATTAGTGGGGCTGTAATACCCACCTTGCTAGGGGGCCTCCTCTCTTTGCTGGCTTTGAAGATACTCCCTGCTATATCTGTAAGCCACCTATGGAAGCAAGAGCCACAAGCAAGCAAGGGAGGGAGATCCCTGCTGAGGGCCTCAGGCCAACAACCAGAAATGAGCTAAAGGATTCAAATAACAACAGGAGCCTTCCCCCTCCAAGCCCCACAAGAGAAGTTACCCCTTCCTACACCTTCCCTGCAGTCTTATGGAGGACCCAGCTAACTGTACCTAGACCAACACTTCTCAAATACGTACAATTAAGTCGGCCAAGGACTCTTGTTTAAATGCAGACTTCGAGTAAATGCCACACTATCTAATGCTGTAGGTCAGAGACAATCCATTTACAGAACTTCCAATCACACATTATTACCTACTCCAGGGAATGGTTTTCAATCAGGCATGGGATGAATGGATTCTGACCTTCCTTCTGGTGTTTTATTTGACCTTAGAAACAAAATGAACCCCAGATCTGTAATACTTTTAGACGTGTTACACAAAGTAGGTTTTTTTAAAATAAATTTTAGACACAATTTCTATTTGCAGCTAAAAACATCCCAATAAGATTTTTAGAAAAAAAATACAAATTTTCGAAAAACGCATGCATAGCTGATGAAGCCAGGAAGAGAACTGAGGGAAGATATAACTAAAGTACTAAACTGCTCTGCAGAACCCCAGAGGACTAGATGTTCAGAATAGGTGGGCTCATGTAAAACACAGGGCTCAAAAGAAGAGAAACAGTCTCTCTAAGGAACAGCTGACAGCCATTATCAACCTTAAAAACTTCATAAGACATCGGGCATTTTTTTCTTCGCAAGGTTAAAAAAAAAAAACAAAAAAAAACCTCACACATTAATCAAACAATTGAACCAGTTAAGAGGAAACCAGGATAGTTATAGCAGTATAAATGAATGCTGTTTTCTCAGAAAAATAACTACTGAGAAATTTATGGGTCACCCACAGCAATGACCAGTTTCTGACCTACTAATTCCAAAATAAAACTTAAATCCTACCCATACAGTCAGAGTTTTTCATAAGGACTTGTTTGCTGTTTTTCTGGTATACTAGGAATTAAGCCTGGGGCCTTCACTCTGATCTAAATTTCCAGCCCTTTTTCTTTTCCCCTTTTCATTTTAACACAGGGCCTCACTAAGTTGCCCAGGCTAGGCTTAAATTTGCAATGCTCCTGTGCCACCATGCTAAGCTGCTTAGTAAGCTTTTTATTTATTATTTACTCACAAATGTGAGCAAACAATAGTTTATCATGAAAGTCCATGAAGAACTACTCCCAGAATAGACAGCTGGAGTCCAAGCAGAGCAAGCATAATGAATGATAGCAGAGAAGGGAGACTGGTGTCCAAACCAGGGTTACATCCAGAGAGAATAATTAAATAAGTAAAAATATTAAGGATGATAGGAGCCAAGTGTCTCTAAGTCAGAGATGAGAAACAAACAAATACAAATATACAAACATAGACAAATAGAAAAGAAGCTGTGATACTGAATTTTAATGAGAAGTATCAACACGAATTCAGTTTTAACAATATTGAAGTAAACACAGATATAAATGTCTGTATGTATACATTTGTATGCACACACAGACATACATACACACATTCACTCATATAACAACATACACACAAGGCAGTGGCCCCATAGCTCAGGGGTTAGAACACTGGTCATGTAAAACAACATACACACAAATGCCTTAGCTTTGTCCACTGAATGGACCTGAATCAGTGACATGCCAAGGGCAATGACCAAACCTAATGACAAGATCTTATTAATGCCACTTTTTACAAAAAGAAGTCAGGACTCTAGGGAAATGGCTAGTCATGGGGCTAGGCAGGAAAAGTGTAAGATAAGCCTGGAATATCATGTTGTGGCAGGAAACAAGAAAGGAAGTTCTCTCTGAAGCACTATCAAACAGATATAGAAAAATGATATCAAAAAAGTGCCTGCTGGCCAACTTAGGATAATATGACCATCAAAATAATGAAATTAACAAAATTCACCTCATTAAAGTAAGGATTCAGCAGAATACAATTTACTAAAGTAAGATAAAAGTTCACAACAAGAATAAAACAATCCTAAAGCCAGGCTTGGTGATGCACATCTGTAATTCCAGCACACTGGAAGCTGAGGCAGAAGGATCATGAGGGCAAAGCCAGTATGCACTACACAGCCAGTTCAAAGTTAGCCTGAACCAAAAAGAGAAAAAAAAAATGCTAGAAGACTCTCTGTGGGGATATTTAAAAAGTTCATCCACAAAAGAATGAAACTCAAACGTGAAGTCTTAAACTGGCCATAGTGGCACATGCCTGTAATCTCAGCACTCAGGAGGCTAAGGCAAGAAGATTACTTTGAATCAGTTTGAGTTGAAGGCCAGCATGAACCATGTGGCAAGACCCTGTGAGGAGAGGGAGAGGGAGAGGGAGAGAGAGAGGGGGAGGGAGAGGGGGAGGGAGAGGGGGAGAGGGGGGAGAGGGAGAGAGGGAGAGAGGGAGAGGGGGAGAGGAGGGAGAGGGGGAAGGGGGGAGAGGGAGGGGGGGAGGGGGAGAGGGGAGAGAGGGAGGGAGGGGGAGGGGGAGAGGGGGGAGAGGGAGAGAGGGAGAGAGGGAGAGGGGAGAGGAGGGAGAGGGGAAGGGGGGAGAGGGAGGGGGGGGGAGGGGGAGGGGGAGGGGGGGAGGGGGGAGGGGGAGGGAGAGGGAGGGAGAGGGAGGAGAGGGAGGGAGAGGGAGGGAGAGGGAGGGAGAGGGAGGGAGAGGGAGGGAGAGGAAGGGAGAGGAAAGGAGAGGAAAGGAAAGGAACGAAACTTTTCATTAGCGACATCAATTTCTAAAAAAGAAAAAGTCACTGAAGTACTAAAGAAAAAGCAATTCTTTATACTCTGCCAAGTAAGTAGGTAAGCACAGGTTTATAACATATTCATGTGGGCAAAGACAAGGAAAATTAACTTCTACACAAGAAGATGCATGATATTATCTACTAAAATAAAAATATGGAGAAAAAAAACAGTAAGATACAATCCAAGAAACAGGGGAGCAATCCTGGAGAGTAAGATAAGAAATGCTGAAACAGCATTTGGGCAACAAATCTAAGAAACAATTCAGACTAAAAGGAGACAGAAAGCTTTGGGGTGTATCTGAGGGCAAAGAAACGGACTGAAATTTTGTACTATCCTTACAAACTCAGAGGCAAGAAAGCCAGATAAAAGAGTTGTAAATATAATCATATACTTCACTGCACACTGAAAAATATCTACATGGTCATAATAATGTAGAAATTATTTTAATATTGACAACTTATTTTACAGCAAAACAAAAGGACATATTTATGGTTGGAAAAAAAATTAAATTTTAGCCATTACAAAGGCTAAAAATCCTTTAAAAGGATTGGGAGAGCAGAGTTGACAAACGGAAGACTAGAGGTACTAACATCTTTATCACACATAGTACTAAACCAGAAATATAATATATTGCTGGAAAAAGAAATAAATATGTATCTCTTAATGTAATATAGTATTCAACAGGGAACTGGATCAATGTATAAAAGGAGAAAAGATACAAAATTATAACTAAATCTTTACCTACCACATTAGCAAGATTTTAAAGTATTAAAATCAACAGCAGAAGCATACTTAGAAATATAAAAGTCAAAAACCTTAAAACAAAAAAAAAAACCTTAAAATAGGGCCGAGAATTTAGCTCAGTGGTTCTGCCGCCTGCCTCGCAGGCACAAGGTCCCGTGTTCGATCGCCAGTACCAAAAATTAAAAAAAAAAAACCTTAAAACAAGAATATACATATTTCCAAGTAGTTTCCCTCTAGAGAATAAGGAGTGAAGAAGAGAGTTGCATTGTAAGTCATTTATACATCTTTACATTTGTATTATGTACAGATACAACTTGGATATTTTTTTTTACAAAAGCAGTATATACTAAAGCAACTTGATCAATATTATGGCAAAGTTTTTATAACATATGATTTCATGTGTTATAATTAAAAACTTCAAAAAAAGAAAAAGAACTTCACTGAGCTAAATAAAATCTATTTCATTTCCCACAGAGTAAAACACCATGTGGTAAATAAGGTTAAATTCTTTTAATCTCATTCATTATTAAGCTTATAATGATATTTAATTTAGAAGGTTGTAAAACATGTACAATGACATACTTTTGTAAAAAGAAACAAAAGTATGCATTAGAAAAGTGTCAGCACTCAGGAGGCTGAGGCAGGAAGATCGCTGCAAGTTTGAGGCCACCCTGGACAACAGAATGAGTTCAAGGTCAGCCTGAACTACATAGCAAGACCCTGTCTCAAAAAAAAAAAAAAAGTGTCTAAAGAGCTACATTCAAAATGTTTATTCAAGTCCCCCGGTCAACTTAGCAATATATTGTCTCAAAAAAAAATTTTTTTTTAATGTCAAAAAGGGTAGGAGTGCAAAGGCCCTGAGTTCAATACCGGGTAGTGAAAAGAAAAAAAGGAGAAAAGTTAACAGAGATTTGGTTATCTTTTCTGCCTGAAAGAATCTAAGATGCTGTTATTATCTCCTTATATTTCATGTGTAGTATAAGAATTAACTTTATCTGAAAGAAAAGTTTGGACTTTGCTCTAATCTTCTAAGAATGTCCTGTTTACCTGAGAACTTCAAGATGTGTTTGGAAACTTTTACCTGGAAACCACACCAAGGGCCCAACAGTGTCGGCCCAACAGGGATTATCCATTCTACCTTGGGAGGGGCTGGAAAGCCAAAGGTCAGCCACATAGAAAGTCAACTGTATCTCAGCAAAACAAACCCTGGACATCAGGAGAACATTCCTGGTTTGCAACAGGGTGTGTGGTGCTACATCTCCTTGTAGCAAGGAGATAAGGGCTTCACTGGGCCCACAGAGAATGACTGGAAGCTCTGCCCTGGGAACCTTCCTAGACTCTGCCCCATGCTTCCACCACCCTTGGATGACTTTAATCTGTGTCTTTTCACTGTAATAAACTACAACCAAAAGTATAACAGATCTGTGAGTCAGTCTGCCAAATTATCTGATGTAAAGGCTGGCTGGGAGCCCCCAAACCTGCATGTGGTATCTATCATAAGTGAGGGGCAGGCTTAAAAATCACAAGCCCTACATTAGTACAATCCTGCAATGACCATGTTAATTGGGTAAAAATAAGTTAATAAAAATCCTGATATTCATCAGACAGCATGTAACAATTTACTGAAAAGTTAAAACTGTTTATACAAAACCTTATTTAATTCAAGAGTTTGTTATACACCTAACATGTAGGCCACCATTCTAACAATCAACACCTCCATATTTTGGAAACTCACACAATTCATTCTTTCTATTAAAACTGTTAAACTCTAGGCCGGGGATTTAGCTCAGTGGTTCCGGCGCCTGCCTCGCAAGCACAAGGTCCCGAGTTCGATCCCCGGTACAAAAAAAAAAAAAAATTAATTCTGGAAAACTGTTAAACTCCAAAGACAATTAAACAAGACTTTTCCACCATTTAACAAAATTGTGTTTAACAGATTAAAAACATTTATATTTTTTAAATGTTTAGTAATTGCCCTAAAGTTTGCAATGTACATTTATAACTAATCCTAAATTTACCTTTAAGTAACTCTGCAACACTTGATGTATCTAGATACTATGAAGTATTTCCTCCATCTGTCCCTTAAGACCTTCAGTCATTTTTCCTGCTCATATACTACATGGACATAATTCACTTCTCTAATCCACATACTATAAACATCCAATACATTGTTACTGTTATTACTTTAAACCATTACTTCTTTAAATCAGTTAAAAATAAGGAAAATAAGCAGCCAGGGATGTAGCTCAGTGGTGCCACTGCCTGCCTCGAAAGTGCAAGGTTCTGAGTTTGATCCCAGACACCAAAAAAAAATAAGGAAAATAAGATTTTGTTTTACTTTCAAATACTTTTATGTTCTTCCTTTATGTAGATTTGAGTTTCTGGTCTATTTTTCCTTTTCTCTAAAGAACTTCAAGTTATTATGTTTTCTTTCTTTTTGCAATGCTGGGGACAGAAGCCCTCCCCTGCACATGTGGTGCAAGTACCCCACCAATGACCCGCATCCCCAGCTTATTTATTTTATGGTAGGTTTGCTGGCAAGGCATTTTTGAATGTTGCTGTTGTTTTCTTGGTTTTTTGAGACAGAGTTTTGCCATGTAGTTCAAGTTGGCCTTGAACTCACCACACAGCCGGGGCTTTCCAGTGCTGGGATTACAGGCTTGTGCCACTACGTCACCTAAGGCATTTTTGGTTTTGCTTAACTAAAAAAGCCTTTATTTCTCCCTCTTTTGAAGGATAATTTTGCTGGATATAGTTTTAGATTGGTGTATATTTCTCTCAACACTTCAGTTTACTCCACTTCTTCCTTGCTTTTGTGATCACTGAAGAGAAGCTTGTTGAAATTCTTAATTCTTCTGTTCTCTGTGTGGGTGTGTTTATTGGTACTGGGGATTGATCCCAGGGGTGCTCTAACCCCTGAACTACATGCCCAGCCCATCTTTATTTTTCTTTTGAGACAGGGTTATGCTAAGTTGCTCAGGATGTCCTTGAATTTGTGATCCTTCAAAATCAGCCTCCAGACTACCCAGAATTACAGGTGTGTCCCACCATGCCTGTTTTCACGTGTTAATTTAACAAAATTTAAAGAACTAAGACAACCATGTAGAGGTGTGCTCTTTTGTGATACAATTAAAAGCAAAAGATTCTAATACTTACGACTTTTTCCCAATGAAATTAACATTTTATTTAAAAATTAGTCACAGGGCCAGGGATTTAGCTCAGTGGTTTCGCTGCCTGCTGCGCAACCGCAAGGACCAGAGTTTGATCCCCAGTACCAAAAATAAAATAAAATAAAAATAAAAATTAGTCACAAAAGCTATTTTTTGATGGAACTTAGGACCTTACACTTGTGAGGCAGGCAGCTGCACCACTGAGCTAAATCCCCAGACCACAAAAGCTATTTTTATACAGTTAAATAGCATTCTAACTTTTTTCAGATTACCAAACTACATTCAACAATACTAACTTCTCATTTGTTAACACTAAATAAACCAGATCTTCCAAAGTAAGTAAAACAGATCTTCAGAATCAATTCATCCTGTCTGAGGCTTTAGCTAATAATATCTAACTAGTCATCTTCTCTCATATCAAAATTATGATTAACTGGCCAGTTTTACTCCACCAATTCAAACGCAGCAGTATTTGTATGGTTAGCTAATTCAGTAACCCATTTCCAAAGCACCTCAAAAGATTGAATATGTCAAAGATACCTATCAAGATGAGCAATGAAAAATGAACTAGAGCCACAAGAGATTACAGAAGAACACAAACAGCTCTGTCAATTCAACACTCTAAAGAGAAATGCTAGAATTGAGCCAGTCAGGTTCTTAGATATAGTATAAAGTTGCAAACCTAAACACTGAATGAAATGAAAATTTTTTGTTTAAAAATAAACTGTGGAAATGAGAAGGGGTTTGGGGAAACCAAAAGTGGGAAGGGGAAGTAAAATGATTATAATTATATATCAATTCCCCCAATATTAATGTAATTATTATGTACTGCAAACATATACTAATGAAAAAACATGAATCACTCAACAGATTTTTTTTAAACAACAGATAAATAATCCAGGAATAACATTAGAAAGCAGTTTAAATTGGCATCAAAAACAGTCCCTCCCCAAATAAAAAAACAGTTCCCTAAGACTATGTACTTTAAAGGTTAATTCTTTGAAAACTACCACAGAGCACAAGCCCACTAACCTCCACTAATTAAAATAATCACTACTTAAAATAATTAAAATAGTATTAAGGGCCAGAGATTTAGCTCAGTGGTTCCACCACTTACCTTGAAAGTTCAAGGTCCCGAATTCAATCCCAGGTACCAAAAAAAAAAAAGTATTAAGATCAAATACCAGACCCAGAACTGTACTTTAAGTACATGGCATTCTAAATAAAATGCCAATAAAAGAAATTCAAATTCACAACACAGAATCTATCACAGGATAGGTTTAATCTTCGAAAATCTAATTTATCCTACAAACAAAATAAGAAAATCAGAATCAAATTCAAAAATTGCATTCAACAAAATTTAGCATCTTTCTATGTGAACCCCATTTCTCTGGTCCCAGTAAAAGGCATGGGGTCAACTCCAACCCTTGGCCTAGAAAATTAGCTTTGGGGCCAACACAGTAATTCAGTCTTCTCTCAAAGTACCTAGATTTATAACATGTTGACTCATAAAGGATTTATATTAGGACAATGATTCTCTACCAGAATGATCCTTCCCACAGGGGACACTAGGCAATGTCTGGAAATCCCTTCTATTGATTGTTACAACTAGGAAATGCAACTTAAGCATCTAGTACATAGAGACTAGGGATGCTGCTAAGTGTCCTACAATGCACAGAACGGTCCTCCAATCCCAACTAAGGATTCAATGGTCCAAAATGTCAACACAACACTGCCAAAGTCTGAATCCCTGCATAATCAGGGAAAGGGGTCACATTTAGATTTTTATCCCACCCCATATCCCATAAATTCTAGTTCAATAAAAAAGAACTCTTAAAACACATGTACACTCAGTTGGATCATGAGGGTGCTGTTGGGTTTCAGTAGCTGAGGGAGCTATTAGGAGAGGCCATGCTGTGAGTAGCTTTCCTCTGCCCACACCCTCCCACTATGCCATTTCTTCAATTAAGCCTGCTGAACTGAAACTTCTGAAAATGTGAGTCAAATAAACCACTGCTCCTTGCTGCACCTGCCTGGTAAGCACAAGGTCCTGAGTTCAATTCCTGGTACCGAAAAAAAAAGAGAGAAATCATTCCTCCTTAAAGTTGCAGGTATCCGGTATGATGTCTTAGCTATGAGGCAAGTGACTAGACACAGTTAAAATTTGTTACAAGTATCTTAAGAGAAAATATTTACTAAAACACATGTACAATACTGATCCACAATTTTAGGTGATAAATACTTATATTTCTTTGGGTTGTTTTATTGTTATTTTTTCTTTTAGAGAGGTTTGTTTTGTTTTCCTTTGAAATGGAGTCTCTTCATGTTGCCCAGGCTGATCTCAAATTCCTGGGCTCACTGGGGATTTAGCTCAGTGGTTCGACCACCTGCCTCACAAGCCCAAGGACCCGAGTTGGATCCCAGGTATGAAAAAATTAAAAAAAATTAAATTTAAAAAAAAAAAAGTTTGGGGCTGGGGATTTGGTTCAGTGGTGCTGCCACCTGCCTCGCAAGCACAAGGTCCTGAGTTCGATCCCCAGTACCAAAACAACAACAAAAAAGGCAGAATCAAACTCCTGGGCTCAAGTGATTCTCCAGCTTCAGGTTCCAACAGCCTACTGCATCCAGCTACATTTATTTTAAACCAAACTAAAAAAGTCATTTCAACACACATTACCACTGGCCAGATAATGTTTTTAGAAATTTGAATTCAACAATTCTTTGATTATAAAAATTTAATGTTGTTTTTTATATGTATTTTTAGTGAATGTTTAGAAACAGGGAGAAATTCAAATAACTGTTTAGCATTTTTGCATGATTCTGAAGTTCCACTCTAAGTTTTTGCAATTATTTGTATAATTATTATGTTTTTAGAGCTTATTTGGAAATTGAAGTTCTTTTATAGCAACTTCATTTTTTGGTAGTTTAAAATTTCTTTGTAGTTGATATTTGATTATTAACATTTATAGAATGCTTACTATACTAGGCATTGTATCGAGCATTTAATACCCATGGGGGTATTGTGATATAAAATATTATTGTTCTCATTCTTCAGAAACAGGAATCAAAGTTACAGAGATTATTACTCATGCAGGGTTAGAGATAAGATGTGGAGGAAGCAAGTCCAGACCTACACTGATATGACTTTAAAGCATCTCCTCTTATTTCTTAAAACATTTTGGGGAAGAAAGAAAATATTAACCAGTAATATGAAAAAACTTGAAACAATCATTTAAATTCCTCCTTAAATCGCTTCTCGGCCTTTTGGCTAAGATCAACTGTAAATTTCTCCTTATTTCTAAGCATTCACCATAGGAAATAAGATTAAATTTTTATAATCAAGGAATTGTTAAATTCAAATTTCTAAAAACATTATCTGACCAGCAGTTGAGAGCAGGGAATCATGCTTTCCTCATTGTTGTGTTCCCAACCCCAGCACAATGTCGAACGCATAGTAGGTAATCAACAGTTACCTTGCAGCACTGAACTGAAAAATAATATACTACATAGCTTTTGATTCTCATTTCAAGTTTAACCTTGATTTTCAATAAATTTAGTTTTTATATATACTAAATAAAAACCAAGTACAATCACACTTAATGTTCATTCAGCATATACTTAAGTGGCTACTCCTAGGAGACCCTTGTTCTTGATGTACTTGGAATACATTTTAAAAAATTTTTTTAAACCTCTCTGCACTGTTTGACCTTATAGTTTAACAGGTAAGTCAGAAACAAACAAGTACGCTGAGGAATTGACTCAGTGGTAGAGGGCTTGCTCAGCATGCATAAGGCCCTGGGTTCAATCTCCAACACTGCAAAACACAGTAAATAAATAAATAAAAATAAAGAGTATAACAAGGAAATTACAAAAGTAAGTTACAACCTGGATGACAGACTGGATACAACAAGGCCAGGGATTTAGCTCAGTGGCACCATGCCTACCTCCCAAGCACAAGGTCCTGAGTTCAAATCCCAGTACCAAAAAAACCCAAAACAAAACAAAACAAAAAAAGAATAGATACAACAAATAGGACAGGATAAGGAAGGATCAAGAATGCCTGTTATCAGGCTACATATTCAGCTCAGTGGCACCATGCCTGCCTGGCAAGCACAAGGTCCTGAGTTCCATTCCTGGTCCCCCCCCCCACAAAAGAATGCTTGTTATCTGTAACCCAAATGACAACTTCCAGGAGAAAAAGCTGTTCCACCACGTTTTACAGCACTGTACAACCAGAGGAACAGGGTTGTCTGAGTTCAAACCCTTGCCTTGAATTATTTTGTTTCCTATCTGTAAAAAGGTACAGATTTGATGTGAGGATAATTGTTGGAAAGTGTTTAAAACTGTGCCTGAAACAGAAATACCTAATATTCGCTAAATGTTAACACCTATCACATGTACTGCCATCTCCTCCCTGATGCATAAGTAGCTGGAAAGCATTCTACCAATTCTGAGTGTTTCCGTTTGTGGTGATACAAAATCTCAAGAAACATTTGCTAAATTCATCTAAAGATTTACCTAGAATTATTATTATTGTAAGAAAAAAATGCGAGACAACTAATTCAAAGGAACTAAAACTGTTTGTGAGGAAGAAATCACATAACAGCTATTTAGGAATCTTTCAGAACTTTTTTCAGATCACAAACCTCATTGAAAATCCTGAAAGTATATAGAGCTTTTTTCCAAAACAATTCCACTGCAAAGGTCTACGCAAATTCTTACATGTTTAAAAATGATGGGTCTGTGAAATATTTTTCCTATGTCACTTTTGGGAATTCATTATATCCCTAAAAATTACTTTAGTTTTCCTTTTCAGCTCTTTATCAACAGCACTTGTGAAATACCACTCTTATATTTTCCTTATTTCTGAAGTTTAAAAAAATTAAACTGAAAAAAATAGCTCTCTTTACTAAAGTCACAATCTCAGCCCTTTTGATTTGTTTATTTTGAGACAGGGTGTAAGTAGCCCAGGCTGGCATGGAATTTTCAATCCTCCTGCCTCAGTCTCCTCCACAGCTGAGCTTATAGACATATGCAATGGTGTCCAGTCAAAACCCACATTTTATTTAGAAAAAAATGAAATAAACAGGAAACCTACTACGTACAATTCTGTACAATGTTTTCCCATTAAAAAATATACTTACGTATTTAATTTTAATAAATTAGGACTAATTAAATATCTAACAAAGTAGCCTTATACTTCAAAAATACTTGCATATATACCATTATGTCCACAATGGATCTGCTGATAAAAAAAACTCAAGAAATTTTCAAGATTTACATTCTAAAACTACACTATTGAGCTGGTAACCAGCAGTCACATATTAAAATATACTGAAATACCTCCACATAAACCAGGCTAACAAATTGAGCACTAGAAATGTGGCTAGCACAAAATGAGATGTTATATAAATGTTAAACACATCAGATTTCAGACAAATTCATATATATATATTATATAATCTCATCAATCACTTTATACTTAATATGTTGAAATAATGTATTTTCTTTAACCAACATAACCAAACATTATTAAAATTTATTTCACTTGGGCCGGGGATTTAGCTCAGTGGTTCTGCCGCCTGCCTCAAAAGTACAAGGTCCCGAGTTCAATCCCCGGTATCAAAAAAAAATTTATTTCACTAATTCCTTTTTAACATGGCTACCAGAAAATTTTAAATTATGATTAATATAGCTTCAAAGAATATATATGCATACATACATCTATCTATATTTGTTTCATAATGCTCATTTTTTTTTCGGCAGGGTCTCACTATGTAGTACAGGATGGCCTCAAACTCATGGCCACCCTCCTGTCTCAGGCTCCTGAGTGCTGGGATTACAGGCATGTACCACCATGCCTGGCTCCTAATGCCCACTTCAGACATACCATAATTTACAGTTTAAAATTATATACATTACTTTAAACAAACTTTTAAAGCTAAAAAGTAACCCGTTATGCTTAAATTTGCTTAACGATAAACCAGAGACTCATATAGAAATGTCTATGGGCCGAGGATTTAGCTCAGTGGGGCCGGCCACACAGGTAATCAGCAGACCCACCTAACAAGATGCTTAATATCTGAAATACTGATTCTCAACTAAAGCCTCAATAAAGCCACACCATACAGAAAGGAATTAAAAAAAAAAAAAAGATGTTATCCACAAACTTGAATCACTAATTCCATTAGGCAACATTCTGTTAGCCCGGTTTATGTGGCCATTTTTCAATATATTTAAATTCTATATTAATTGTTAGATTGGCTCTCTCTCCAATTACTCCATAGTAAAATGCTAATAAGTGTTATTGGACATATAGCAGGCTCCCAATTTTCGGTTAGTCATGAAAAGGGTAAAAATTTTTAATTCAGTAAAATAAGCAATGTAGTTTCTAGCATCAATGAGCACAGGACAAGTGAGGCCATTTAAGCATGAAATGTAGAGAATGTCAAAGGAGTTTTTATTTAGGCTTTAAACTATGAAGTTCTAATTATAAATTTCAGTGAGTTTTATAGAATATAAGGAAAATAAGAATAATTTTCTACAAAACAGAATACCTTAAGAATTGAAATACAGGCCGGGGATTTAGCTCAGTAGTTTTGCCTCCTGCTGCGCAAGCACAAGGACCCGGGTTCAATCCCCAGTACCAAAACAAAAAACAAAAAAAAGAATTGAAATACAGCTGGGGGTAGTGGTGCACACCTGTAATCCCAGCACTTGGAAAGCTGAGGCAGGAGGACTGTCATAAGCTCAAGGCCAGCCTGCACTAATAGCCAGACCCCATCTCAAAAACCAAACAAGCAAACAAACAAAGAACTGAAATACAGCCTTTATATTTCCATTTGACATTCATTCTGAAAACTTGAGATTTATTTCATCACTTAAGGCAATTTTTTAAACTGCTCCCTCCAATTTTTTTGATAAGAATAACTTAGTAAGTAAATAAAAATGGATTCTTTATCTTATATGATGTGCACACACACTGAAACAGCAAGGCAAAAATTTATGAATGTAACCTGCTACCACAGAGAAGGAAAAATATGGGGGGGAGAGAGGCAACAGTAGGGATTGAACACAGGGCCCTTGCACTGAGCTACAACCCTAGTCCTTTTTATTCTGAGTCAGGGTTCCAATAAGTCACTAAGTTACTCAAGCTGCACTGTCTGCCTCAACCTCCCAGAGTACCAGGATTATAGCTATGTACCACTACACCTGGCAAAGAAGGAATTTTAATTAAAGCCTAATGTAAAATCTGATCTTAGGAAAACACATTTCTAAATCAGTTATTTCAAAAGCAAAGAATGAGAAGATCCATGTACAACAGCATAAATTTGAAACACCAACCATACATATACTTCCTGAAAAATATTCAGAACTGTATTAGTACTTTGGCATTTATCACAATAATCATGACACTAAAGGACTGGTAGTCTTATAGTTAATAAAGTTGGTCTAGATATTAAGTAAATTTCTGACCTCCTCACTACTGGAGCACTGATAGGTCACTGAGAACTTCAAATATCTTAAAGGGATCATATCAAATGAAAGCTTGTTTCACTGTAAAAGCTCATGCCAGGAGTAAATGAAAAATGTCTTGACTACTGCTGCTGTCATTTCAATCTTGAATGGCACCCCAGAGCTTCCCTGTTCCCAGCCTATGACACTACTGGAAAGTGGAGGAATCTTTAGCCTAGTGAAAAGAACTTAGGTCACTGGGCATGTGCCCTTGAAGGGCTTATCAGGACCCTGAACACTTCCTGTCTCTTTTTCACATCCTGACTGCAACAAAGCAACCAGTCCTCCTCTGCCAGGTACGCCAACCATGATGTACTGTGCTACACAAGCCCAAAGCAACAGGGCCAAGAGACCATGAACTGAAATTTCTGAAACTATAAGCCGAAACAAACCATTCCTGCTTTTAAGTTAATTACTTCTGATATTTTATTACAGCAGCAGAAAGGTGACTAACATTAATTGCGAGGACCTCCTATATCATCATCATCATCATCATCATCATCACTGGTCACACTAATGAGAGATGAATAAATCCTACTGATCTTCTAATGCAAGGATTCATGTCCTGATAATCTTTATCTCTTATTATATTTTACCATTTCTGACACTGGACTGTATCTCCTGAAAGTATAGGATCATGATGGAAAGTTTAAGGTACACGAAAGCTTAAAAAGTATGAAACATCAAATCTACTGGAATTATTGAAGATACGGTATGTTAAGGTTCCCGAAAAGGATTCCATAATATTGTCATAACAGATAATTGTCAGTATCTTAAGCCAGATATCAATTTATAATGATAGGTCTTCTACAGCAGTTTCTTCCTAGAGTAAAATTCCTTTAACTGCAAACAACCATGCTCTCAGGAAATCAGAGTTCAATAAAAACATGCAGGTGGGAGAGTAGAACATCCAGGCACCTGTGACCCTCAGAAATAAAAAACAAAAACAAACAAATAAACAAAAGAGCATCAAGTTCAGTCCAAAGAAGGAAACATTTAGAAGCCAAGAGGAAAATGCTTATCTCACTTAGGGCTAAAACCAAGGTTATGACTCAAAAATATAGCACTGTAGTATAGTCTCAGGTTAAAGAAGTCCTAGAAAGATTATAAAGAGAATTCTACCTATTTCATAGCAGTATTTAAATGTCTCTACTGTCAGCTAGTCTAAACATCTAATACAAACCCAAAAGAAAGTATCCGGAGCAAGGGCTACAAACGACAGGCACACACTACCAGAGAGAGAGAGAGAGAGAGACAGAGACAGAGACAGAGACAGAGACAGAGACAGAGACAGAGAGAGACAGAGAGACAGAGTGTTTCCTAATAACTTGCCTAACACAGTATCATATCAATAAAACCTAAGAACCAGAAGTTAAAAGTACTTTCAAGTTTCTTATGCCTTGCTTGCCCATGTATTATTATATTGGCAGTTACAATTAACACCCTTAATACCTTGTTTCTGAAAGAGAAGGGTATGCTGACACTTTAAAATCTACTTTGCTTTCCAGTCTCCTGGGAGACAAAGAGACAGGAGCAAAGGCTGGCCCATCAAATGCCTGGAACCAAATAAACAGATGGGATGGTAGATTATGACCATGAATATTCTCAAGCTATTTAGATAAGCAGAAGATGCCATTAAAACCCAAAGTTATTTAAGACACTTACATCATTCAGATTCAGCTACTAATGTTCACTACAAACTTTTCTTGTCAAAATCATCAAGTACCAAATTCAACAAGTTATAAACACTTGAGTACCAAGGTATGACTTACCCTCTATCTCTCATAAGAAATCTGGACAATGTCTGGTTTCATTTCCCTATGGCTAGGCCTTCAAGGCCTCCAGCCAGACCCTGTTTCCTCCCTTCCCGCCAGGATGCCAGTCTGAGCTGCTTGCTCCCTAACGCCTGCTACCGACCCCATCAGTCCCACTCCAAGCTGACCTGCTCCACCTTCCTGTCTGCACTCTGCACTGTTACACATATCCTCAATCCTGTCTTGCCAACTGCAGACATATATGAACCTCCATTCAGATTTCCCAAACTAACATTCTAACCCCTATTTCTTCTAGAAAGATGTTCTGCCCACGTGTAGATATTATTTGGCACCTGAATCCTGTTTGTGTTGAGTCTGTATAGTAGATATCAATTCCTACAACTAGCAGGTCACAGCTCCATCATACTGATTACTCAATATTACATTTGACTTGTCCTTTCTTTTCTGAACACAAACACTGAAAACCTTCTGATCTTTCACAGCATGCCTCCCCCAGGTTACAGAGAAAACAGGTCTGTAGATCTGTCCTATGCTCACCCAAATCAAGAATCTCGGGGCCGAAGATTTAGCTCAGTGGTTCCAGCGCCTGCCTCATAAGCACAAGGTCCCGAGTTTGATCCCTGGCACCAAAAAAAAAAGAATCGCTACATTCTTTCTCAACCTATTTTCATGCCTTTGACACAATATTACTTCACATAAATTAGAAAAGTAAACATTTTTATCAAACTCAAAATACATTTAACAGGGGAAGATATTCCATCACAGAAGAAGGGGAGGGAAGTCACAGATTTGGATTAAGTATATATAAAATTTTTAGGGTACTTTTAATTGACAATTTAACATGAACCAAAAGACTATGCTTTATAACTTTTTAAATTTTAAATTCCTTAAAATCATACCTTGCTAAATTATTATGACATCATTTTTCTTTGTAAAGCCCCTCATTCAGAGATACATAGTAAACTCCAGACTCATTGTTACAGGAAAATATACTACAAATTTAACTTTAATTGAATATGGTTTTGCAGAATTAAAACTATTCAAAGTTTGAAACATTAAAAAAATCTGATCATGAGTGCTTCCTCTAATTAAGGAACTACTAGATTAGGCAGCAATTCAACTTCAAAACAAAAATTTCTTAATATTCCTTTTTTCCTGCTCCTCTCTAGTTTAACTAAAGTTAATCCCAATACTCAAAGGTTGGTAGGCAATTTCTGTTTGCAACTACTGATCTGCATGAATGAAGATTTTCTCCAAACAGTACCACAAAGTACAATAAAGAAACCACTGTTATAGAAGTACATGTATCAAGTAAACCAACTGCAAATTTCTGTCTACATGTTATATACGTAAGTTTTTTCCCCCAGAACTGGGATTGAACTAAGGGCCTTCCCAATGACGTACAGCCCCAGTTCTTTTATTTTTTATTTTGATACAGGGTCTCACTAAGTTGTTAAGTTTCCTGACTGGCCTCAAACATGTAATCCTTCTGCCTCAGTCTCCCAGAGCGCCATAATTACCGGTGTGCACGAACACCTCTAGCTGTAGATAACCTTATAAAATAAATTTCAATATTAAAGGTTCAAAACCTTATCTAAAATTATTGAGAAACTCAGTCCTTAAAATCTGCATACTCTTTCAAAAATAAAAATTCACAGGTGAGATTTTGCCATGGCGTACTGGGGCCAGGGCCAGAAAGTGCAGAAGGTGATGGTGCAGCCCATCAATCTCATCTTCAGATACTTGCAAAATAGATCCCGGATTCAGGTGTGGCTCTATGAGCACGTGAATATGCGGATAGAGGGCTGTATTATTGGCTTTGATGAGTACATGAATCTTGTATTAGATGATGCGGAAGAAATTCATTCTAAAACAAAGTCAAGAAAACAATTGGGTCCAATCATGCTAAAAGGAGATAATATTACTCTGCTACAAAGTGTCTCCAACTAGAAATGATCGAAGAATTAAGAAGACAGCAGTGAAGTGAGGTGGCAATTATGATAACGTGAAAAATGCAGCTGGTTTAAGTGGTTTGCCCTGGGAGTATCTGTGAAACATTTTTTATACTGTTTTGATTACCCTTATGTTATTACTGCACCGGCAATAAATGTTGGATTGTTTTTATTTAAAAAATAAATAAATAAATAAATAAATAAAATAAAAATTCATGGGGCCAGGGATTTAGCTCAGTGGTTCCATTTCCTGCCTTGAAAGCGCAAGGTCCCGAGTTTGATCCCCGGTTCCAAAAAAAAAAATTCACATAGAGTAATACTTTGTACCATTTTCTATCTTGTTTCACTCCAAAATTTGTATCTGTATTTTTGGAATACATAAAAATAAATATTGCCTATCTATCCCCTTAAAGTTCTTCCCAAATTCCTTTATACAGGTGCATAAAATTTCTTCGTAGGCATTCTTCCCACTTAAACACAGAACGAAAAACACTGGTGTAACATAAATTCAAGTTAAATCTCTACTAGTATTCATCCCACTTATAAGTTTTCCCTGGGAAGGTGATGTAGCTCAATCGCAAAGCTACTTGCCCAGCATGCATGAGGCCCTGGATTAGATTCCCAGCATCAACAAAAGAAAGTTGTTCCTCATCAACAAAGCATTTTCCTAAGCAATAAATAAAATCTTGTATCATATTCAATATTGAAAAAATACTAGTACCTATATAATTGTGTATGGTTACATTATGTGAAACTCAATTTCTGCATTAGTTCAAAATAATTTCATTTCACTAGTCATTGAGAGACAATATCCTGGTTCTAACAATGGAAAAAATAGTTACTGCTGTTTTCCTCTGAGTTGTTACAAGGATTACGGAAATCATTTGAAAATGAAAATAATCGGCACTCTACAAGTGACAGCTCAATCGATCCCAACAATTTATATGATTGATACTTTCATCCCACTTACAGATGAAGAAATTGAAGCACAGAGAGTGGAAGTGACTTGCTCAAGTCATGTACACCACCTAGTAAGGACCGTCTAAAGGTATTCACATCACTCTCAAAACAAATACACGCAAAGTTTTTCATTCTGTGACAAATTAGGTAAAACATCGTGTAAATATTTTAGGCAGTACCTTAAATCCTAAGAAATAAAGACAGTGGCAAAACCTTACACACTTTTCAAAAATTAACCACGAACACCTCAAGTAACAGACCTTCAAAACACATCTTGAGTAATCAAGTTAACAGTATGCTAACACTGATCTTTAGCAAGATTATCTGACAACTCACTAACTAGAACACAAGTCAGTCGGTAAGAAAATAAGTATTACAATGTCCAAGTACTGATATTCATTCACTTTTCTCAACTGCCTCACACTCTAATGGCCCGTTGATTTCTCCCCTATGCAGAATCACAAAGTGAACACCACTTCCACACTCCGGAAACTGAACAGAAGGGGGGGGGGCGCTAATCAAAGTTACAAGCACAACCAATAGCAAAGTAGGAAAAAAGCACTTTAAATTACTTCAAAACGCAAAGGAGTATGTTATTTAGCACTTGGATCAACAGTCCTACATACCATCCACAGATTCTAAGGACATCATAGCAATCGAAAATCATGAATTATGATTAAGACATCAAAAGAAGTTTAATTATACCGTGCGTCCTATTTAAGACAGATAAAGAATTATATAATTTTAGTGTAATTTTCATCCAAAGCGATTAAAGTGATTTTACAATTTGGTGCTTAAAGGAATAAGCCCACAATTACCCTGTAAGGGCAACTAATGGATTAAAAAGGAATTCATGGGCCGGGCATTTAGCTCAGTGGTTCCGGCGCCTGCCTGGAAAGAGCAAGGACCCGAGTTCGATCCCCGGTGCCAAAAAAAAAGAATTCATTTGAAAGCTCCAAATAGCAAATATTTTGCTTTACTGTGTCTGAGTCCAAGAAAACTTGGTGTGTAAAGGGTACCTTCAAAGCAGGAGGGAAGTGAAGAAACATAAAATTAGAAAAGTCTAAAAACGCCAAACAGCTAGGGGAGTGTCTACAAACACTGGGCTGCACGCATCCCCCACAAAACAAAGTGTGGGCAGCGAGTGCCACATCAGCAGGACTCTGCATTTGCCCTGCCACTAAATCCTGTGAGCTTCATGAATTATTAATTCCGGTAATGGTTTGTGGATAGGAAGCAGCACCAACTCTCCAGTGGAAGAAGCGTTAGCGTCCCTGATTTGCTGCACAAAATCCAATTTGGTTTTATTCTTACAGAATGCTTTCTGCCTTAAAGAGGCATAAACTGATTATTTTTTTAAAAAAAAAACAACTTCGTTAAATAAGTTAATTGTAAAGGATCGAGGGAGTTCGCGCCTAGCTCGTGGTGAACTTTTGATCACGAGAACTGCTACAGCACTCAACAAACTCCATTCAGGGCCCTGGGACCCGTTCGGGTTCCCCGGTCTGCAAGCAGAACTTCAGAGCCACAGGAAGCCCCGGCTCCGCGACCCCGGGAAAGCGCCCGGAGGGGTGTGGCCCTCGAGTGCCCGGAAACGACCCGCCGGGCCCAAGAGGGAAGGGAAGTGGGATTCCCTCCGGCTTTCGGGGTTACTGGGGCGCCGGGTGGGGGGAGGGGCGGGGCTAGGGCGCAGGGGGCGGAACGGGAACCGAGCGGCCCCCCAGGCAGAAGTCAAAGGCAGGGTCGGGGGTCAGGGGTCAGGAGCGCGTGGCGGGGTCGCGGGGTCACGGGGGTCGCGGGGCCCGCACCCCACCCCGGCCGGAACCCCCTACTCACCCATGCTGGGGCCCGCGGAGTCCGCCGCCGCTTCCCTCACAATCCGGCCCCTCTGAGTCAGGCGGGCTGAGCAGGCGCCTCCATCCACCGCGCACCGCCCGCCCTCGCGCCCCGAGCGCCGCCCGCCGAGCCCGCCCCTCGACCCCGCAGTCCCGATGCCGCCACCTCTGAGGAGACTGGAGCGCCGCGGGGAAGGTGCGAGCGCGCGCGACGCGGAGATCTCGCGAGAACCCCTGGCCCAGGCCCCGCCCTCTGCCTTGCCCACCGCCTTGCCCACCCCCTAGCGCTGGCTCCGCCCCTCTGCCCGCCGGGTGCCAGGTGCGGTGACGTCACGCCGGCGTCTATGCGGCCTCAGCTTTATGCGAACGCGAGTGGGAGCTGCGTGAGCTTTCAAGAAATCCTGACACCTGGCGGGGCATTTAGCTCAGTGGTTCTGGCGCCTGCTTCGCAAGCGCAAGGTCTCAAATTCGATCCCCGGTACGAAAAAAAAAAAAAGATCCTGACACGTAACTGGCAGTCCTCGACACGAAACTGCCTTGCGGTTTGGGTCCACCGAACCTGGGTTCTGAGCTTGTGGCCGCGTGGGGCCCAGGTAAAGGACCTGTCTGCATCACGGTTTCTGGGGTTTCTAGCGCGGAGTGGGGTCTGCAGAGAGCAGCAGCTGGTGAACACCCACGCCACCCTCTTGCAGACCTTTGCCAGCTTCCAGGCCTCCTGCTATCTCCACGGAGGTTGCACATGAAGATTTTAAAACAAGAATTATCAAACTCACAAGCAGAGTCCAAAAAGGAGAAAAGAACAAATCCCGATGTGCGTGCCAGACCAAGATGTGGGCTATGTGGTGCTGAGATCATGGAACAGGGCATGTCTGCTTTTCAGTCTACGATTATTTATTTTTATGTTCATTATCTCCTACCAAACAAAAATAAAAATAAAAAGCTGATGTGCACAACTTATCCTAATGACTGCACTCTAGGAGATGAGACATGAACACACAAAGATAATAAACAGGGAGGGAAATGCCTTGAATGTTTCAGATTTTAAAGGAAAATAAATTACTCTGGGCAATATGAGTTGCATTGCAGTTTGAGAAAGTTATTCAGCCTGGAGGAGTCGTGGGTGTGAAGATGGACATCAAATAGATTATTCCTAACCTGATAAGAAATCCATGTGGCTCTAGCAATGCCTAAGAAAGTAGACCAAGCCGGGTGTGGTGACGCGCACCTGTAGTCCCAGCTTCTAGGAGGTCTGAGGTAGGGGGAGCAGGAGCATCATAGTGAGACAGTCTCCAAAACCAAGCCTTTGCACTGAGATTTGTCCCCGGCCCTTTTTTGAAATTATTTTGAGCCAAGACTTGAACTTGCCATCTTCCTGCTTCAGTCTCCAAAAGTGCTAAAAGTGGACTGTTTAAAATTTGGGAAGCTGGGTGTGGTGGTGCACACCTGTCATCCCAGCACTTGGAACACTGAGGCAAGAGGATAGCTGTGAGTTCAAGACCAGAATGGTCTCTATAGAGAGTTCAAGGCCAGCCTGAATTACATAATTACATAGGAAAAAAAGATTTGTGAAACTGAGGCTGGTGAGAGGCAGAGGAGAATTTATTGAAGGAAAAAATATACTGTTGGAGAAGATTTGCTAGGTTTCTGGAATCCTAGATATTCCACCTATCTGTCCTCACACTTCTTTTTATTCGAGGACAAATGGGCTAACACTCCTCTGCCCAGGTGCTTTCTCCCCCCACAGCCACCCCCAGCATGTAGATCTGACATCCAAGAGGGTATTAGGATATCTGTGCAAATGAACTGCCATCATTTCTCCCTAAAGTTTTCTTAGGAATTAATTAGAAGACATCTACATTGAAAAATCACCTACATTCTTCCCTTCTGGTAAAAACTATTTACTAGGAAAACTTTACTAAAAAAAGAAATGTTCGCTAAATTGGCTTATTTGTATAATATCTATTTAGTGCAAGTGTTGCAAGCAACTAATTCTTTTTTGTTTCTTTCTTTGTTACAAAGTACTAGGTTTCCTGAGCAGTTTCTTTATTTTGTTTTGGTTTTTGTTATCTGGTTTGGCTTGGCTAATTTACAGTATGCTTAAGCTTGTATAACCTGGGCTTTAAAAATCATTCTTTGGAAAACAATTGCAGGACATTATAATCTCAACCCCAGTGCCTGTACTGTGAGGTCATTAACACTGAAAAACTCCCTATTCAAGCTGCGGACCCTTCAGATTGTGACAAAATTCTGTTAACCCACCAGCAATTCTGGGGATGTGCTGAGACATCTAACCACTCTAAGCACTTTTCCTTCTTCTTGCATATTAAGAGTTTAATTAAAAACACGATGGCCCTGCACAAAAGCATCACTGCTTTGCCTACAGAAGGGAACTTTTTAATGATGTTATTTGCACTTCAATCAAATGCCAGTGTCATAGAGCTGGCATAAGAGAGGGTTCCTCAACAGATGTCTCTTTCAAGAAAGTCTCCCATTCTCCCATAGCATTAAAGCTGGACCCTTTTCCAGGGTCAGATACTTTAATCCCAAATGACAAATACATTTGCATTTTTCAAATATCAGACAGCTGCATTATATACATAGTACTATATAATGAATTTCCAGAGCTGGGCAAGGGGTTGCATGCTTATAACCCCAGCACTCTGGAGGCAGAGGCAAGAGCCCAAGTTTGAGCCCAGCCTGGACAATGTACTGACCTAACAAGACCCAGTCTCAAAACAAAAGTAAAAATGTTTAAAAGGCTGAGGATGTAACTCAGTGTGAAGGCCCTAGGTTCAATCCCCAGTACTGAAAAAAGAAACAAACAAACAACAACAACAAAAGAGGAATTGTTCTTTAGAATAGAAACCCAAGGGAGCTCTCAGCAGAGGAGTCCGTCCATCCACAACCATCAGCTCCTGCACACCCCTGGGCGCATGTGCATTGGCCTAACGTGGCACTAAGCACTCCTCTATTGCTCTGCCTCTGCCCACCTGGCTGTGAATTGCTTTCGAAACAAGAAGTGGGAACCTTATTTCAGACCCCACTTCCTCACTGCACAGACTACACGAGGGTTACAGCAGACTGACCCTGTAGCTTTCAAACCGCCTGTTTGTCCTCCCCATCACCTCCTCCTTCCTGAGCTGGGGTTTGGATGGCGTTATTTTGCCTGCAGAAGCAGAAGCAGCTAAAAAATAACCCACAACATTCGTCCCTGCTTCTTCTGAGAGCTCACATTCCAGCCCGCTGCGTCTGACGACTCCCGCACCAAACTAGCCCTGAAGGTGGTCCCTCAGTCCCTCCCAGCCTCCAGGTCGGCCAGCCGCACCTCCTCCGCCAGCAGCTGCTTTTCCTGAGATCTCTCTGATCTCTTTGATAAGGGCTGCTTCCAAGGAACCTCAGGCACTCCAGCCTCCTTACCCTGAGGCTTCTACCAACATCTTCACTTTATAATTGGAGAAACTGGGTCGTTGTAAATGGCCCCTGCACACTCTGCCTACCTTCTTTACAGAGTTGCTTCCTTGATGTAGATCATATCCTATTCCCCGTGTCCTCTTTCCCACGTCAAAAGTTCTGTTTCTGAGCTAAGTGTGGTGGCTCAGGTCTGTCATCCTAGCGCTCTGGGAGGCTGAGGAGGGAGGATTTCAAGTTTGAACCCAGCTAGGCCACTTAGGGACTTAGTGAGACTTCTGTTTCAAAATAAAAGTAAAAAGGGAGTGGGGATGTAACTCAGAGCCAAAGCTCTGGGTTCAGTGCCCAGTACAACCCATCAATGTATGTCTCTGATTTGGGCTGGCAATTTTACACTTAGCCACCTTTCCCCATCTTCATTCTTCAGGTGGTCCCCCCAACCTCCTTCTTGTCTCCCCTCCCCATCTTTTTCTCTATTTTGTAGGCTATCTCTCTTAAATCTGTAGGTGGCCAATCCAGTTTGCCTGGTTCAGTAATCCGCACATGGTAGCCTCTTTGATCTTCTAACCCTCTCGCTCGCTCGCCACTCTCAAAGAACGAAACAAGAATGAAATAGCCAAGCTGTCCACAGCACATCAGCAGCAGCAATCTCAGAGAGCTCCTAAGGTATCTGGTGGTGTGGGTAACGCTGCTTTAAGTTTGACCACATTAGCAACATTGAAATCAGATAACACCATCTGACCATTTTGTCTTAAATACTTTGTAACCTCGGGGACCCAGCTGTCATTACAAAGCTGTAAGGAGCAGCCACAGTGTTAAAGAAGGAAAGGAAGGAAGCTGAGGGGCCCACTTAACTCGTTCAAGATCACAGATTTAGGATTCAGGTCTCATTCCGGAGCGGGCACACCAGCCTCTGCAGGTCAGTTTGCTCCTTGAAGGGGAATTTCTTCCTTTGCTTGATGAGGAGGAGAGAGAAGGGGAGGTGGAGAGGCGGGGGCATCCCCTCTTGTGGTTTGTTGTAAGTGTCCCGCAGGACTTGGCCTGCCACAGACTAGAGACCTGGGACTGCTTTATATCCCTCCTTTCGTCACTGAAGAAGTCCTTCTCTCCAACAGGCGCTGTGCCTGGGGCCGGCACAGAGCAGAGGAGAAGGCCATCAAGGAGACACTGTTCCTGCCCTTGGGAAGTGCAGGATCTAAAAGGGGGACAAGGTAAATCATCCAGGCTTCTTTTCCTACATGACTCCTCTCCTGAGTGGGATCTCTCTCTCCATCCACATCAAACTTGTGCTTATATCTCTGCTCGCGTATTTGGTGTATTTCCTTTTGTACAATAGCTGCACATTTTCATACAACTTTCATTTCCTGTTATGCGGGTGAAGGTCCTGAAGGTCGGGACTGTCCCTCTCAACCCTACCT
Source organism: Heterocephalus glaber (assembly GCF_053883595.1). Lineage (NCBI taxonomy): Eukaryota > Metazoa > Chordata > Mammalia > Rodentia > Bathyergidae > Heterocephalus > Heterocephalus glaber. The sequence continues at coordinate 8,457,700 of NW_028258320.1, read as the reverse complement.
TCATGCCAGCCTGGCACACAGGAGGCTCTCAGTAGCTCAGTGGTAGACCATTGCCAACAGTGCACCCGGACTTGGGTTTGAGCCCCGGAAAGTGCCACCTTCCCTAAGTATACATTAAATGTAAGAGTACAAAGAATGCAAAATTACTTCTCTGGGTCTCCCAGATGAAAAAAATCTAGGTGAAAATGGTTAGAAAAGATTCTACTTTTAAATAAATGATGCTCAAATCTGTAGCAGATTCTTGTTGGAGATAATTGTTCAAGACTTATGTTTAATTGAGTGTTTCGTTGTCTTTTTTAGTGGAGACAGTCCCTATTAAACTATCAAGTCATAATCTTAAGTTAATTTCTACATAATTGAATTCTATTAAAAGTATTATGCTGGAGTGAGGAGTGTAAGGGTAATGGGGGAATGAATATGACCAAAATACCCTATACATATGAAATCCAACGTGAAAATGGGAGGAGGCCAGAGCAGGGGGCTGATGGAGGGGAAATGATCAAAATACATTATGGGCCAGGGATTTCGCTCAGTGGTTCTGCCACCTGCCTCTCAAGTGCAAGGTCCCAAGTTCCATCCCTGGTACCAAAAAAAAAAAAAAAAATTATGTGTGGGTACAAATCTGCCAAAATGAAACCCATTTATCTGAACAGTGGTATCTCAGTTTGATTCTACCATTCCGGTTGGAACTGGACTAGACGAGAACCAATTCAAATTCAAAGGTTAGGTTAAAGATTGACTTTATGGGGGCCGGGGATTTAGCTCAGTGGTTTCGCTGCCTGCCTAGCGAGCTCAAGGACCCGAGTTCAAGCCCCCGTACCAAAAAAAAAAAAAATATTGACCTTATGGGAAAATTTGATTTGGTTCTCATCAGTTTAGTTTGCAACCAGAATCGTACAGAGAATTGAGTTTGTGCATTGAGGTACCACTGTATAATCAATATGCACTAATAAAAAAATGTGGATAAGAAAAAGAAGCACTACTTCAAAAAGTTGAAGTGTGCAGAATAGACATGTTCTATTCATTACACGGTTGTAAGCTCTTTTGAACACTATGGGTGGGAAGGCGTAGGAGCTCAGTGCCGACAGCATGGAGAGTGGCCAGCCAGCCCTACCTACCCAAGAACCACATCTGAACAGCCCCTGCTGGTGGGTGCGGGCGGCCCATCCACCCTGTCTCTGCACACAGACTCAGGCTTGTGTTCACACTCACTTGCAGTTCTCCTTCCCCATTGATCCACCGCATTCTTCACACCTTACCTCTCAGCCCTGAAGGCTCACTGGGAATGAGGAAATCCAGATAGGGGTGTCTGGAAACATGTCAGGCATGACTTGAGGCTGGGAAACCAGCCCCTACCCATGTGCAGCTGAACCTAACTAAATGCAGGTACGAAACAAGAACCCAGGGTTGAGGGGTATGCAGAATGTCTTGGGACCCTAGCGATTGAAGACACCATTAGTTAGAGATCTGTTCAAAGATCAGCAGGGAAATGATATTATGCTAAGAGAGATGGCAGACAGCTTTCATCTCCACCACAAACTCACATCCTGATCTCCTCTCCTCCCCAGGTGCAAATGTTGCCAATGGGTCTGTGTGGGGTATTTCGGAAACTAAAATGAAAGGGAAGGGCCAGGGATTTAGCTCAGTGGCACCCTGCCTGCCTCACAAGTGCAAGGTCCTGAGTTTGATCCCCGGTAATGAGAAAAAAAATAATAAAAAAATAAAATGAAAGGGAAAGGAGATTCATGGCAAATGGTCTACAGAGACAAGAACTGAAACCATAAGGGGACAGTTTCACTGTGGGGTGAGAACCTTGAGAAAGAAGAATTCTGACTTAAATTTAGCGAGAGACAAATGCCAGTCAGCTAGAGTCTCAAGGGGGAAAATTACCCTAAATGAATTGTCATTCATTCATTCATTTGGGGGGAGGGGTTTTTTTTGAGTTTTTTGTTTTGTTTGTAGTGCTGGTTTTGCGTACACTACTTAAGTGCTGTACCACTGTGCTACATCCCCACCCAGGGAAAGGACATTTTAACCATAACTCGGGGTGAATTTTTTGATGAAGTAATAAATTCAAATCAAGTTTATCCTGTCTGAGTAAAAGCTTGGGCTGCTGGTAAACCCATACATTAATCACAATTCACATCCACGACATCCATCTATCTATTCATCTATTTACCTATTTTTTCAGTGCTACAGATCAAATCTAGGCCCTTATGTGTGCCAGGAATAAGCCCTACACTGAGCTACATCCCCAGCCATAGTGCTGATAGTTTTCTGCTCTTCTTTTAATACTGTAAAAGGTGCTTGTTGAACAAAATTTGAACACTACAAGCCAGATGTGGTGACACACACCTATAATCTCAACACTCTGGAAGGCTGAGGCAGTAGGATCACGAGTCGAGCCCAGGCTAGGTAATTGAGTGACTTAGCAAAACTCTGTCTCACAATAAAGAATATGTTTTTTTGTTTTTGTTTTTTGTTTTGTTTTGCTTTGTTTGCAGTACCAGGGATTGAACTCAGGACCTTGTGCTTGCCAAGCAGGGCACCATCAAGCTAAATCCCTGGCCCATGTTTTTTGAAAGAAGCTGGGGATATAGCTCAGTGCAAAGGCCCTAGGTTCAATCCCTAGCACTGCACATATACATAAAAGTTAAATACTATGGAAATACATAAAACAAAAGATCAAATTTCCAAATAATGTCACATCTCAGAATGACCACCATAACAATTTGGTTTACATTTACTAGTTTTTTTTAATTCCTGTTCCAGCAGGTAAATAGTCTCATTATACTATACATACTGCTCTGGAACTCACCTTTCTGCCAAAGAACAGGCATATTTCCACACCAGTGTGTTCTCTTTCCCTATCCAGCTATTCTTTCACATGTTACATTCCATTTCTTTACTGGACCATAAACAATCCTATGTAAATAGACAAGTGAGATATTACCTGATTGTTTTAATCTTTGGTATCATAAACACTGCTTTGGTGAACACCTTTGTATATATACTTTTCTACACTTGTCATTGAGATTTTTTTATAAAAATCAAATTACTAAATCAAAAGCCGTATATTCACATTTTGATTAGATTTTGTCAAGTTCCTTCCAAAAAGACTACACTGATTACTCTTTCGCAACCATTTGTATTGTTCTTAAAAACTAGATATTAGCTTCAAAAGTGCAAGGTCCCAAGTTCCATCCCGGTACCAAAAACAAACAAACAAACTAGATATTAGCAATCTTTTGGATTTAGTCTATAGAGCAAGAGGTAAATCATACGTCATTGTTAATTGATATTAAGGAGGTTGAGAATCTTTATGTGTATGTAGTGACTATGTGTGTGTGTGTATATATATATATATCGCTAGACTGAGAGCCCTTCTCCTTAGCTACTTTTGTCATTTTATTATCATTTTCTTCCTGATTTCTAGAAATGCTGTATTCTAAGGTTGCTAACAATATTTCCAAGCACACGTTTGCTCTTAGACATTTCCTTAGTGCCCATTCCCTTTCACCCTGGGTGCATGTAGGATGGGGCAAGGAGGGATCTCTGGCCCTGCAGATGGTCCCCCACCCAGAGAGATGGCTTCCAGCCAAGTTTGGCCACTGGAAGGCAGTCGTAGAAGACTGGAGGGTGTGGAAAGCAGAGAAATGCCTCCTACAGACCCTATGGCCCTAATCCCTGGGCTCTGTGAATAGGTTGTGTTACACAGCAGCAGGGAAGTGGAATTATGTTGTAAATCAGTTGATCTTAAAATAGAATTACCTTGAAAAGCAGCCTGAACAATCATCACCATTGTTTTCTACACAGCAAAGCCAAGAGTCCAATTGATTGTTTAGTTACGTGACTTCTAAAATGGTCCTGAAAGCCAATAACCAGAAGCCTGTGAAGCTGAGAGTTTCTTCAAGTTTGCCCTGGGTTTTAGGATGACAGCATGGGAAAGACTCACCTGGCCACTGCTGGCTTCAAAGTGGAGGAAAAACTGAAATACCTAGGAATCATCCTAACAAAAGAAATCAAAGACCTCTTCTCTGAAAACTATGGCACTCTGAAAAGAGAGATTGAAGATGATATCAGAAAATGGACAGACATCCCCTGCTCCTGGGTAGGAAGGATTAATATAGTGAAAATGGCCGTACTTCCAAAACTGCTATATAGATTTAATGCAATTCCAATTGAGATCCCAGCAGCATACTTCATAGACCTTGAGAAAACAATCCAAAAATTCATTTGGAACAAGAAGAGACCCAGAATAGCAAAAGCAATTCTAGGTAACAGAGACATGGCAGGGGGTATCACAATCATCCCCAACCTGCAACTATACTACAAAGCTACTGTGATAAAAACAGCATGGTACTGGCAAAGAAACAGATTTGAGGACCAGTGGAACAGATTAGAAGATGCAGAAACAATGCCAGACACACTCAGCCATCTCATCTTCAATAAAGGAGCCAAACACCCTCACTGGAGGAAAGATAGCCTCTTTAATAAATGGTGCTGGAAAAATTGGGCTTCAACTTGCCAAAGATTAAAACTAGACCTGTATCTCTCACCATGCACTAAACTAAAATCAAAATGGATTAAAGATCTAAATATTCAAATAGAAACTCTGAACCAGTTGGAACAGAGGTTAGGTAGAACCCTTGAAGACATCGGTGTAGGAAAAGATTTTATGAACAAAACCTCAGTTGCCCGTGAACTAGCACAAACAATCAACAAGTGGAATCTCTTCTTATTAAAAAGCTTCTGCACAGCAAGAGAAACCACCAGCAGTGTGAAGAGACAATCCACAGTGTGGGAAAAAATCTTCACCTGCTCTCCCTCAGACAAAGGTCTACTATCTCGAATCTATAAAGAACTTAAAAAGATCAGACCTCCCAAATTTAAAGACCCAATCGAAAAATGGGCAGCTGAAATGAACAGACATTTCTCAGATAAAGAAGTAGAAATAGCAAATAAATACATGAAAAAATGTTCAACATCACTGGTCATTCAAGAGATGCAAATGAAAACAACGCTGAGATTCCACTTCACTCCAGAAAGAATGGCTGCTCTCATGAAATCAACCAATAACAAATGCTGGAGGGGCTGTAGGGAAAGAGGAACCCTGCTCCACTGCTGGTGGGAGTGTAGACTGGTGCAACCACTGTGGAAATCAGTATGGAGATACCTCAGAGAACTAGGACTGGAAGTCCCATTTGACCCCGCTATTCCACTGGCTGGGGATTTTCCCCAGAGAATTAAAAGAATCATATCACAGTGATATATGTGCACCCATGTTCATAGCAGCGCAGTTTGTAACAGCTAAAACTTGGAAACACCCCAAATGCCCATCAACTGGAGACTGGATAAAGAAAATGTGTTTTTTTTATAAAATGGAGTACTACTCAGCCATAAAAAATGAGAAATTAGAGACATTTATAGCTAAGTGGATGCACATTGAGGTGATACTCTTAAGTGAAATAAATAGGACACAAATGTGTAAATACCGAATAGTTTCTCTGGTGTGAGAAACTGAAAGTGTAAATTAGGACTAAATGTATAACAGGTAATGTGAAATAGGAAGAAAAGGGGCAAAGGGGAAGGAAGTGGGAGGGCTAAGGGAAAGGATAGAAGGGAATGGGATTAATATGAGAAAATGGAAAAATGGAACAAAATCTTTGTAAATAGGGAGGACTGGAGGGGTTGAAGGGAGGGCTGGGCAAGGGTGAAAAATAAGAACCAAGAGAGACTATGTAAAGGTGCAAATTTCCAAAGATGAATGTCATATTGTATACCTAAAATGTACCAATGATTAGAATGAATAATCGATAATGTAAAATACGAAGAAAAGGTCCAAAGGGGTAGGGGTAGAGGGAGGGGCAGGGGAAAGGAAACAAGGGAAAGGAAAAATGCTGAGAAGTGGAAAAAATGGAAATAAAGTCTTTGTAAATAGGGAAGGGTAGAGGGGGTGAAGGGAGGGCTAGGAATGGGGAAAAAATAAGAACCAAGACCATTATGTAAAGGCACAATTCCCAATGAGAAATGTAATTGTGTTGTATACCTACAATGTACCAATAAAAGAATTTAGTACAAAAAAAAAAAAAAGTGGAGGAAGAGGCTGTGACCTCAAGGAGGAACCTGGAAGCCAAGGAGACAGAAGCTTTCCCAAGCCTCCAAAGAGGACCCAAGTCCTGCCACAGCTCATTCGCAGACCAGTGAGATTTATTTCAGACTGCTTATCTCCAGAAGTGTGAAATTATAACCTCATGTGGTTTTTAATTGTTTGTTTTTTTTTTGAGACAGAGTCATCCCAAATAGTAACCCAGTGATGCATTGCAAGGCCTTAGGGAAAGAGAAAGAAGAAGGAAAATAAAAATCTGAAATGAATGGAAGGAAAGAAACTATAACAGTCAGGGCAGAAATTAATGAAATTGAGATGAAAAATACAAATGATCAATGAATTAGAGAGTTGATTCTTTGAAAGGATGGGAAGAAGGTCTGAGGTTGGGGAGAAATGGGCAGAAGGGGAGGGAAAGGAGAAGTAAAAAGGATCAATATGTCATATGTGGACCTATTCCCTCATAATGATGGCATTTACTATGTATCACAAACATATATTAATAAAAAGAGGGAGAAAGTAAAAAAAGAAATTGATACCCTGCACATGTACTGATTATTCATAACTAAAGAATTTTTTTAAATAATACAAACCAAAGGAAAACTAAGTAAACTAAAACAAAAATAAGAAGATCTGAGATGACCCTGATACAGCCAGTTCATGGGCCAGGGTTTAGGGGCTTAGTGAACCCATTGGTTGGTATCTGTTTCCTATTTCATCTGGTTGAGGAGGGTCACAGGTGGAGCAGTAACTGATGACTATTAGAATTCAGTTTTATTATTGCTGTTATCATTTATGAGTTAAGAATAATCCTTACTGTTATTTTCCTTACCTTGAATTTTTCTTGAATATGTCATTTTCTGCTCCATATTTTGATGTGAGTAGTTAATTACTATATGCCAAGAAGTCTGACTTTTTTGAGAGAGAGAGAGAGAGAGAGAGAGAGAGAGAGAGAGAGAGACAGAGAGGATCTTGCTATGGAGCTCCAGCTGGTCTTGAGCTCTTGGCAATCTTCCTGCCCTATCCTCCTGAGTGCTGGAATCACAGGTGAGCAACACCATGCCCAGTTAGAACACTGGCTTTTATGGCTTTTATCATGAAAAGGAAATCCCAAATATCCTTCCCTTGGAGAAGGCTAATCACTTGAGGGAATTCTCACAGCCAGGAACCACAGTCCCGCCATTCCCATTTGCAAGTTTATCTGCACCCTGGCCATGCTTGCAGATGGTCCTGCAGAATCAAGCCTACTAGACTATGCAAATGTTTGGGGTAGTAAATGAAATCTAATGCTGAACCAGAGTCTAGGAGAAGGGTTTATTCAAAGAAATGGGGACAGAAATGGGGAATTCAGAGGCAGTACTTCTTTGGCTGGGGAAGATAATGAGTAAATTTTTGCATCCGGGTTCTTTGCTGGAGACAGCTTTTTACAGGGCAGAGTCAGAGCAATCAGTTGAAAGAAGGAACTGAAATTGAAGAGGGGGGAAAAGGTGAGATGACTCCAGGGCTGCACATTTAGTATTCATCAAACACCTATACAACTTTTATTGCACAGACTTCCACTAACCCAGCTTTGTCAGAGGCCACAGTGCAGGTGATATTTCTCTCTCAAGTGACACCTGTCAGTAGGAATTAGGGACAGTGGTCACCCCAGGCCTCTTCTATGAGGTGTGTCTGACCAAGAGCTCTGATGTAATTGGACCATGGGATCCCAGAATGAAAGCCGTGGAGGCCTAAGGGTGCCCTGAGCTACAGGAGTGAATGAGAAATAGTTATTTGGCCCTGGTGACCATGGCTGCTGGCTTCCCTTTCCTGGGGATGAGATTTCTAAGAAGATGGGATTTGATTCCTTACTGCCGCCTCGGTGAGCATCACGCCCTTTGTAATTGTGGAGTCACTGATTGGGAAAGGGGGTGTGTCACTGTGTGGAGACAAAACAGATCCTTTGTGTCCTGCACACACTCATTCACACTCACACTCACACTTCAGGAGAGCTGCCAGCAGAGGTTAATCACCAACCAGAACCAGGAAGACAGCACTCACTGCTCCACCACTACCCACAGAGACCTACAGGAATCTGCAGGTGCCCCGTGGTTCCTCAAAGAATTCTCTGGGTGTGGAGGAAGAAATTACTGTGGGCAGTGACCTAACCCATGGCCAGAAACCGATTCCAGCAAAGGGCAGAGCTGCAGTCTCCCTCAGATGTTGTCTGCACCACCCATAGGGAGAACAGTGGGCAGGAGCCAGGCCAGGGCCACCTGCCTGAGGCCAAGGTCCAGGCCCAGGTGACTCAGCCATCCTAGGAGTGGCAGGAGGAATGCAGGGCTGAGAACCGTCCCATTCCCAGAATGCTTTGTCAATAAGACCCCTGGGAGGCCAGAATGTGGGGGAACCAGGCTACCCCAGCTCGGGGTGCTCACCTGCATCAGGTGGTTTCCCAGTGCCCAGAGGCTCAGAGCATCCAAGCCTATTGCCTTCTGCGCCTCCACCTGGAGTTCTGGGACCACAGACGCATTTGTGCCCAAGGATTCCTTACTGGGGAGGAGCAGCTGGGAAGGAGCCAGGGAGTTAGTTAGGCCTAATAAATTAGAGCCTTGGTTTAATCTACTGTTATGTTCAACAGTTGGTTTGCCTACATTTCCCCAAATAAAAGTCTATGCACACCTCTAGGAAAAGGCAGAGCTTTTCCTTTTCCTTTTCCTTTTTGTTCCCACTGTTGGAGGTCAAACCCAGGGCCACACCCCAGCAAAACTTGCACTCTAACCCTGAGCTCCATGGCCAGCCCCAAGAGCTTTTGATGTTTCAGGCTAGATTTTGGGGATGAGAACCCTCCTGCTGGACCCCAGAAGTGACACTCTCTAAACTTTAAAAACCAGTACAACTGAGGTGAATGCCTTAAGAGAGAAAGTATTATACAAAATATGAAAGGGCCAGGGATTTAGCTCAGTGGTTCCACAGCCTGCCTCACAAACACAAGGTCCTGAGTTCTAGCCCCAGTACCAAAAAAAAAAATATATATATATATATAGTCACAGTGAGATTGAAGAGATCTCAAGACAGTTACCCTAGGGGAATGGTGATTGGAGACTTAGCTGCACCCCTGCTCAGACCTCATCAGACTGTACAGTGTGCCCAAGCCAGTCCGGTGATGGCAAAATGCAGATTCTGATGAGCAGTTGGGGAAGTGAAGCTGAGTCGCTGGCTTTGCAACAAGTTTCCAGGTGACGAAATTCCAGGACCCCTTCCTAAGCTGGCAGGAGAATGCTAACTAGAGATGTAAGTTGTTTTCAAAGAGCCAAGGCATATGGAAAAATTATAAAGTATCAAACACCTACCATAACTTCCATTACCATAAACTACCCCCTTGTTTTCTTTTAGACCCTAGACTGTATGTGTCATATACTGTATGTGTGGGGCAGGAAATGCCTTGCTGAACCACAAAGGCTCATGATTACCCCCAAATCCATCTGTCTCTACCTGAAAACATAACAGCCATTGGGAAATTATTTGGGTTTTGTGAAGCGGTGAAAGCTGTGATTACACATAAATAAACACCAATGGATTAAGAGGAGCATATACATGGCAGGTGCGGGTAAATCTAGCACACAAACATCAGGAACATTTGCTAACTAGAAAGAATGCATACAATAACTCCTGTTTGCCTTCGCATTCAGCTTGGTAACTCTTCCAGAGATGCTCTTATGGTTCCTTCATCTGCAAAGGAAAGAGCCACCTGTTTGCATTCAAAGACAACGTGAATAAACCAATTTGACACACTGTAAATTACCTCTTATTGCAGGGCTGAGAATGTAGAACTGGGTACCCAATAACTAAGAATAATTATTGAAAACCTTCTATATAAAAATTATTGCATAATTTAATTTTTCCTTGTCCTCACAAGGTGAGTACACTATTAGCTAGGGGTGCAGCTCAGCGGTGGAGCAGTTGCCTGGTGTGCATGAGGAATTGGCTTTGATCCCAGTACTGAAAAAAAATTTTAGTACATTATTAAAGTCTGCATTTCACAACTGATGGGTCTGAAGCTCAGAGAAGCTGTGTAACTTGCTTCGTTTTATACATTGGCAAAGCCACACTTTCAAATCACTTGTATCCTAAGTGTTTAAAATAATATTAGTTCAGTCTATCTAACATTGCAGATTGATTCCTGTTCTTATGTTGGGTATTTAGAGGACCTAGAACTATAACCACTTGCACGCATGCTGTGGCTGGGAAAGATCACGCTGTGGACAGATGCTTTTCAAATTAACTTTTAAAAAGAAAAAAAAGTACAAGTGTGGAAAAATTCAAGCAGCATATAAAGTTATAAAATAAAAAGTAAAATCTCTTCTGCCATTTTAAAAATAAAATTGTTGTTTTAGTGACTCAGAGTCTGCAGGGAAGGGGCCCAGCTGGAGTGGGGTAAGAGCCTGGGGGCTACTCCCACCTTGGAGGAGGGGGCAACACTTAGGTCATCCCTGGTGCCTGCCAGTGCACCCTGAACTCCTGGTCTTGGTGACATGGCATATTCACTTGGAAGGTTGGTCTGTCTCCTTTTTTTTTCTCCTTTCTTTCTTTCTTTCTTTCTTTCTTTCTTTCTTTCTTTCTGTCTGTCTGTCTTCCTTTCTGTCTTCCTTCCTTCCTTTCTTCCTTTCTTCCTTTCTTTTTTTTTTGGTACCAGGAATCAAACTCAGGATGGCACCACTGAGCTAAATTCCCAACCCATCTCTCTCCTTTTCTAAAGTTGCCTTGAGTCTAAAAGCCTTTGTTTAAAAGATAAAAATGGCATCCTTTCTTACTGCTGATGGGTGGTGCATTTAAAATCCCACAGCAAAGACAAGTAGATCCAGTCTGTACCCACCTGCTGATAATCCTTTTTGGCATGAATATCAAAACTCCAGCCAGTGGATGGAACTACAAGCAAGAGTTTTGAAAAGGTATTTTAAATATATATTGATGATACTGGAAGGAACTTTGTATTTCTCAGAATCCATGGGAAAGTGTGTTTACTTTCAAGGATTGCTAATGGCCTCTTGTTGGGCACCAACATGTCCTATGTCTTGGAAACTGTGCCAGTCACAGGAGTTCCTGAGAGCTCAGTGATTGAAAGTGACAGTGGAAGTTTGACCAGAAAACCAATGCCCCAAAGAGACATGCGAATATGTGGTAATTTGTTAAATTCCCCTGGATGGCTGAAAACGTAAGACACTTCACTTAGCATGCAGTTTCCTGTGAAAAGGCTTGATAACTATAGCTCTTAGAACACAAAGATCAGAAAGAGTTTTGTCTCCAGAGTCACTGGTCCTAAAACTCAGTTCTGGGACTCAATTCACCTTTCTATGAGATCACTGAGGTGAAGGGAAAGCACTAAGAGGATCACATTTGAATCTTCGCTAGCTGTACTGCAGGTAGGATGAGTTCTTTTTCATCTGTGAATCTGTACAAAAGTTGCCCTGGCTTCATGTAGTTAGGGAGGGAGGAATGAACCAAGGCTGTGAAGCATGGATAGTATTGGATGAAAATGAATGTGTTTCCTTCTCGGTTTGAGATCAAGTAGTTGACTTCTTTTGTTCCTGGCATGATGCAAGAAGACAGAGTCCTGTGACAAGATCAAACCCAACTGGGAATGTGGTTTAATGACAGAGAATTCTCTACCATGTGCCTGGTCTTGGGTTCAGCCTCCAGCATTGCAAGAAAAAGAAAGCGGTGGGTAGAGAGGGAGGAAAGAAGAAAAGGAAAAACTAAAATATGAAACCAACCTATGTGTCAGTGACTGCTCTTGGCCAGCTTCAGAGACTGATATTCTGAATACATATAGTTTTAACTCCAGAATTCAGAAATTCTGGACTGCAATTTCTAGAATATTCATATCCAGTTTACAGATTGCAGTTTCTAGAAAAATATGGATTATCAAGTAGATTGACACAAATAAAAGTGTAATTTCAAGCCAAGTACAGTGGGTACACCTGTAATTTCAGCACTCTGAGAGGCTGAGATAAGAGGATCACAAGTTCAAGCCCAGCCTGGGCCACTTAGTGACTAAACAAGACCCTGTCTCAAAAGAAAACAATAAAACAAACAAAAAACCAAAATGGGGTGAGGGCAGGCTGGGGGTATAGGTCTGCGTGAGGACATTGGGTTCTGTCTCCAGTCACACACACGCGCGTGCACACACACACACACACACACCACAATGGTAGTATCAAGCCTGTCATGGTAAAGAGGGGATGGCCATACTTTAGATGTAATACCAATTATTAGGTAATATGCAAATTAAACAATTCAAGTTTCAAAGTCATTCAGGGGCTGTGGATAGAGCTTAGTGGTTCAGTACTTGCCTAGTTTACATGAAGCCCTAGGTTTGGACCCTGCCATCACCCAGAAAAAAAAATTTAAACAATAAGAACTAACCTATGAAAAAGAATATAACCTATCAAAACAAAAATAGCATTAAGATTTTGACTGTGTTTAATTTGTGTTAAAAATTTGAAAGTTCTTAGAACCCAGAAGGAAGCTCCCCTGCCGCCATCCCAAGCTCCTAGGGCAGAGAAGGTGAGCCGCACGGGCGCCAGAAGCCCCCCCCCCCCCGTGGAAATGAGAAGACACGTAAACAAGCCTCAAAAACAGACTTCTGGATCACCTACAGCAACCCCAAAGGGAAACAAGATGGAACAATCTGATACTCAACTACCTGGACTCTCTGAACTGGCAACAAAAATTTTTAAGTTCTTAGTTTTTCTAGCACAATACTGTACAAGTCTTTCAACTCCTGTGCCTTAAATACCCAATATCAACAATCTTGGAAGACGTCAGAAGCCAAAGATGTGATATTTTACATCTGCAAAAAGCCAAATTGGATTTATTGACTTGAGTCACAGCATTCAGAAGAGTGACAAGAAATCAATGTCCCCTTGTGAAAGAGGATAATTGCCAACTGGCAAGTTCAAGAGATGACGTACTATCCATGTACTATCCACTACTCGATGGGATGGCTTGTCATCCCCATCATAGAATTAATTTGAAAATTTGAAGATTCAATATTAAACTGACCTGAGATATAATTTTTAAACATAAAATTTTTCAACAACTTGCAATGAATAAGTGCATCACAAAGTTCTGTCTAAATCATTCGTGCAGCAGTTACTTATTTGGTGAATTCTTGTAATGTACTGTTTCCCAGGCACGGCCCTGGGCTCAAGAGAGCTTTTTCTACTCTTACCATAGTCATCATTTATAATCTAGCTGGTCAGAAATTGAAAACGCATCTTGAATCTTATGTACTTATAATCTAGCTGGCCAGAATTGAAAATGAAGAATGCATCTCCTGCAGTGTATAAAGTGAGAATCTTTCAATGTGATCATTTACATTTTTCAGACAAAAATGTGAATGTAAGTAAGACACAGTGGCTTGAAGCTGCCAGGAAGTGTAAAGTGGCGACTGTGGCAAAATCTCCACTTCCCCAAATGGTGAATATGAAATTTCTAGCAGGACAATAACCCCGTCTGGTTTTCATGAAATGCGTGCTGTGAACACTCAGGGATGTGGAAGCTGCTTTGAACTGCAGCTCCTTGTTATGGGCAATGGACAGGTGTGAACCTCGATGCTGTGGGTTCTAAGCTGGGGAAGGGGTGCCAAGCAGCCTGGCAATCTCGAGTCCTAAAAAGAGAAATGGAAGGAGTAACTGCTGCATGGGGTTGAGCGCCTGCTGAAGACACCAAGGACAAGGCCATCGACAAGGCTTCTGGAGGTGATTTCTGATACTAAAGCTCCAAGTGAGAAACAGAATTTTTTTTTTCAAATTATGTAATCTATTTTCTTTTCTTTTCTTTTCTTTTTTTTCCAGTCCTGGGGATAGAACTCAGGACCTTGCACTTGCAAGGCAGGCGTGGTGCCACTGAGCAAAATCCCAGGCCCCTGCAATCTATTTTCTAATTCCTTGGATGAGGGATTTAAATTCAAGAGGCTTCACTGTCTCTGTAAAATGAAGGGCTGAGTCCCATCATCAATGACTGCAGGGATTGTGAGGAACAAATAATCACTTGGTCTCAGCTGCCCAAATGACCATGGGGACCAACAGGCCCCTGGGCTAGAGGGACAGAGGCGCGGCAGACATGGAGGCTCCTACTAAGGCTCCTGTTCTGACGGTGTTCCTGGCTCTGCCCAGCAGTGAGATGGCCCATCCTCTATGTGGTGTCATCCTGAGACACCATGGCTTCTGAATCTGTAGTCCTCGAATCTCCTCCTCTCAAAATCGAGAGGAAAAAGTGTCTCTTTGTAAGCTCTTTTAAGCAAAGAGCATTTTTTCCTGAGGTTTTCCAGGAAATTCTCCTCTTTATTAGCCCAGATTTGGTCTCCTTGAAAGGCTGAATCTGCTGCACCCATAACTGGGGGTACCACACCTCAGATACGTGCGGTCTTCCCACTGTCTGTGAGGCCAGAAGTCTAGACCAGGTGTGGCAGGTTGCTTTCTGCTGAGGCCCCCTTCTGGGCCGTGGGTGACTGTCTTCTCCTTTCTGTGTCCCCACCTGCTCTTCCTCTTGGGTGTCCACGTCCTTGTCGCCTCTTTTCACAAGGGACGCCAGTCCTATGGGACCGGGACCACCCAGATCACTTCACTACAACTCAGTTACCTCTTAAAGACCCTCTCTGCACACACAACCATACTCTGAGGTGCTTAGGATGTGCACGTGGTAATTTGGGAAAGACACAAGGCAGCCCTTAACATTCATTGTCGCAGTGGAGCCCTGGATTCCCAAGTGAGTGAGATCATCTCTGTGCTAAGTGAGGCCCACGCTTGGGCATGTTGGCAGCACTGGTGCTGGCAGAAGGCTGGGTAGAACTTGAATTGGCAGAAGGAAGCAGCCACCAGCAATGTCCACTGGCTAAGTGATGGCCAAGATAACCTCCAGCTGAAACACAATGATAAAGAATCCCAAGTAAATCTCACTTATTCTCATAAAGTACTAAAAGTTAACACAGTACAGAGCAGTTCAAAAGACCCTTAGTTATAAGTTTTTGTTTGTTTGTTTGTTTGTTTTTTGGTACTGGGGATCGAACTCGGGTCTTTGCGCCTGCATAGCAGGTGGCAAAACCACTGAGCTAAATCCCCAGCCCCTAGTTACAAGTTTTGACTTCAGATTGCTTTACTTATTTAACATGTTCTCAAAGAAAAAAAATATAATTCTATATGTGTGCAATCTGAGCATCTTAAATTTCTTAGATTTTTGCAATAGAGCAAGAGTTTTAGTTGCTAATTAAAGTGTTTCAGTGATACTGTTGGTGGGATGATGCTATATTTAATGAAAATATGGGAGAATTCTTTCTATTTAAGAAAGTAAAGGACTGCCCCTTTCTTCCCTTTCTTTTCCTTTAATATGATCTCTAAAAAATATATTTGCATTGGGCCAGGGATTTAGCTCAGTGGCACTGTGCCTACCTCACAAGTACAAGGTCCTGAGTTCAATCTCCGGTACCAAAAAACTATATATATATATATATATATATATATATATATATATATATATTCTATTATTCAGTTAACTAAGTATGTTGAAGTTTAATTACTCATGTGCCTATGACTGGCAGAGACAAAGTACCAAAATCATCATTTTTACTACACAAACACACACACACACACACACACACACACACACAGCAGTAGGCCAGGCACAGGAATCAAGATGTCCCATTGCCCAAGAAGCCAGCAGGTGGGATGATACCCAGACAGAGCCTGCTGTCTCTTCATGGTGGGAAAGGACAGCAAGAGGACGTACAGTCAGCTGTGGGGAAGGAGAGACGTCTTTTGGCCTAGAAGGGCAGGGAGGGTGGCTCAGCACATCCTACACATAGTGGAGGAGACCACAGTAAAGGTTCTGCAGGTGATCAGGATGGCTGGCTTTTTGTTTGGATCTTGGGTTACAATAAATCACAATATTTATTTAATATAACAGATAGGCCTTAATAGAAAACAAAAAGTGGCTCTATACCAAATGACTCCCACAAACTTCTTATATCATCATCATCATATCATCATCATCATTATTTCACAGTGCTGGAGCTCAAACCTAAAGCTTCACAAATGCTAGGCAAGTTCTCTACCACTGAGCTACACCCTAGCCCTTATATTTGATTTAGCCTTTAGTATTATTTTCTTTTCTCCAAATGTAGCAAGAGATTTCAAGATATCTTTTTAGTCAGAATATTTCTTCTTCAGTCTGCTAAAATTACTTTACCTTGGCAGAAATTTTCTGTTGCAGAAGTTTCTCTTTATGGTTTCATATCCTTCCTCTCAAAGTTCCATTTGATACAGGGAGATTTTACGTGGATTATGTTGAGCTATACCATGAACTGGGTAGTGTAAACCATAAACATTGCTTTCTCACAGCTCTGGAAGCCCACAATCAGGATTCTGGTATGTTCAGGTTCAGGAGGAGTGAGCTCTTCCTGCTCTGCAGAGGACCATCTTCTTGCTGGGTCTTTGAATTACAGATGGAGAGGTAGGTTGCTCTCCAACACTCCATCCTCCTCCTCGTCCTTCTTTTTGTTTGTGTGTGTGTGGTACTCGGGATTGAACCCATGGCATTCACATTGTGCCACATCCCCATCCCCACCCCTTTTTCCATTTTTAAAAACTGTTTTTCAGTCAGGTTCTCTCTAAGTCACCGAATTGCCCAGGCTGACTTGAACATGTGATCCTCCTGCCTCAGCTTCTCTGGCCTCTTCTTACAAGGGCACTAATCCCATTCGTGAGGGCTCTTTCTTATGAACTAATAACCTAGGATTAGAATTTCAACATATATTTTTGAGGAAAACCAAGAATATTTCCTATAAATTTCTAACAAAAAAATATAACTCATGGTTCCTGTAGGGAGAGGTTATTTTAAAGACCCTTAGTTACAAGTTTTGACTTCCGATTGCTTTACTTATTTAACATGTTCTCAAAGAAAAAAAATATAATTCTATATGTGTGCAATCTGAGCATCTTAAATTTCTTAGATTTTTGTAATAGAGCAAGAGTTTTAGTTGCTAATTAAAGTGTTTCAGTGATACAGTTGGTGGGATGATGCTATACTTAATGAAAATATGAGAGAATTCTTTCTGTTTAAGAAATTAAAGGAATGCCCCTTTCCTCTCTTTCTTTTCCTTTACTATGATCTCTAAAAAATATATTTGCATTGGGCCAGGGATTTAGCTCAGTGGCACTGTGCCTACCTCACAAGTACAAGGTCCTGAGTTCAATTCCCAATACAAAAAAAATATATATTCTATTATTCAGTTAGTAAGTATGTTGAAGTTTAATTGCTCATGTGCCTATGACTGGCAGAGACAAAGTACCAAAATCATCATTTTGGGCCAGGGATTTAGCTCAGTGGTTTCCCCGCCTGCTGTGCAATCTCAAGGACCTGAGTTCGATTCCTGGTACCAAAAAAAGAGAAAAGAAACAAAATCATCATTTTTACTACAGACACATACACACACACACACACACACACACACACACACACACACACTGGCCTTCATTCAAGATCACTGTAAAAGGTATTTATTTTGCAATTAAGAAAGAGCAAGGAGAATGTCTGAAGTTATTACTTAGTTACCCTCCCACTGTCCTCCTCTTATACCTTTTTATAGGTCATTATCATCAAGGGTGAAAGTGATTTTGGTAGAGTTAAGTCTTGGTCTTCAGTAAATTACTTGAAATTTAACAGGATAAGTGGAGATGTTTGTATTTAGGTTCAAGGATGAAATGGACATGTGTTGTAAAGTTAGGCCACTCTAAAAATCTGAAGATTTTATTAGTCACAAATTTAAGATTAGTCAAGCCAGTCATGGTGGCACATACCTGTAATCCAGCTCTTGGGTAGCTGAGGCAGAAGGATCGCAAGTTTGAGAACTATATAGTGAGATCTCTCTCCCTCTCCCTCCCCCCACCCCCTTTGGAGACAGAGTCTCACTATGCAGTCCAGGCTGGGCTCAAACTTATGGCGATCCTCATACCTCAGCTCCCAAGTGCTGGGATTACAGGTGTGCACCACCACACCCAGCTGAGATGCCTCTCTCAAAGCTAAAACCAAAAGACAAAACAAAATTTTAAAAGATTAGTCAAGACATACTATAACTATCTTGAAAAATAGAAGTATTGTGTCAAGGTTGTACCAAGTCACATTGCCAGTGCTGTGAACTGGTCAGGTTACACCAGGGATTTTAACATTCAAATTCGGAAAAGTGGTGTTGACAAAATAATTTTCATGAGCAGACTGTAGCCTCACAGTACACAATATTTCATGACACTCTCTTGTGAGAAGCAATAGGAAGGAAAGAAGACCAAGGGAGAAAAATATCACAGACACTGAGTCAGCATCTCTCATGCCAGCAGGTGTACCAGGCACTTCTAGAAACTTCCTATTCACAAAACAACCTATATTTTCAGTATTTGTCATCTCTATATTACCAAGGGCTCTGTGTGATTACATAACACATCTGAAGGTTCTTGGTGACACAGCTGACTACAACTCCTGTCCTTTTTCTGCTATACCTTAGGCCACTTCACTTGCTTCTGGTGCTACCAGAAATGATGTTGCTTCATTTGACCCTTTGTGCAGCACCTTTTGGGCATCTAAAATACAAAACACATTGTGCCAAGAATTCTGTCCAGGGCCGGGGATTTAGCTTGGGGGCACTGCGCCTGCCTTGCAATTGCAAGGTCCTGAGTTTGATCCCCGGTACTAAAATTAAAAAAAATAATAATAATAATAGTAACTCTGTCCAAAGTCAGCTTCTAGGTTTTTAGAGAAAACAAAAATATGTGCCCCGATGACTATACTGGAGCATGGAGAGCCAAAAGCAACAAAGAGATGGATAAGTCCATAAGAAAGGAAATATTGCCACTGAGAGAGAAAGCGATATTTGAATTGGGCTTGGGAAGCAGTGACTTGGATGTGTGGACAGTGATGGAGAAAGGACCCAGGAAGAGGCAGCAGACATCATGTGGGAAAAGAATATGCACCTACGAAACACCAACCAGCTAAGCACAGGTTGGATGCAAGGCATGGGAGACTGACAGGGGCCAAGTTGGGTTCATGATTGACTTGTATAAATAGTACCACAAATGCCAGGGCAAGAGTCCTGCAGTGTTCTGTAGGGCATGGGAGACACAGTCAACTGTTCTAAGAGCAAGGCACGGATAACAGCCCCAACTGGTCTTTGATATACAGAGGAGATTGCAGGGCAGAGAATAAAACAGGAGGAGGCTTGGAGGCTTTTGTGTTTCCAAGTGATATTGGGAATCTGGGCTGCTGACCCCTCTGGTCCTCTCTTCCTTTCCTCCTCCTCTTGCCTGCTGGCGTGGCACATAGAGGCCTGGTCCGCCCTCCCAGTGCTTTTCACCTCCTCTCACTGATCACAACTCTGGCTTGTGCCTTCCACCTGCCCTGGTGTCTGACCTCCACCCTTCCTCTTCTGGTGTTTGGACCCCAGCTTCTTCCTTTCTACTTCATTCTTGGCTTATCCCTCCATCACGAGGAGGCTGGGAAACTTATCCAGGCTTCCCCATGTAGAACACACTCCCAACGTTACCAGCCAGGGTGCAGGGCCAGTTTAGTTTAATGCAGTGAGAAAGCCAGGCACCTCATGGACTCTCCTAGGAGACACAGAGGCAGCTCAGAGGTTAGGGTTAGGGTTACATAATTAGGGTTAAAGTTAGAGGGTTAGGGCTAGTGTTACTATTAGGGCTAGGGTTAGTGGATTGGGGTTAGATTTGAGGTTTAGGGTTAGGGTAATGGGTTGCGGTTTAGGGTTTAGGGTTAGCATTAGGATTAGGGTTAGGGCTAGTGTTAGGTTTAAGGTGAGAGACAGAGGTTTAAGGCCAGGGTTAAGATTATTAGGCTTAGGGCAATGGCTCTCCTTACATAATCACCAAGGCTGTGGTCCACATTCAGGAGACGCTTCCTGCAAATGTTCTAGAAGATGGACAGAGCCTCTGTGGTCATTCTCATGACATGGTAGCTCAAGAGCTCCTGCTGCCAGGGTTGCTGAGCGAGATCTGTGCTCACATCGGACTCATGGAGCCCAAGACTGCGCTGCCTGAACCACCCCCCATCCCCATGACATTGACGCATCTTCTGCTTCAGCCCTCTAAATTTTACAGGCCTTGTACAATGTGCAAAAGACACATTCAAACTCTACCTTTCCTGCCCACCTGTACTATATTTACATAATACAGTATACTTGCTGGATGTGGTAGTGCATTCCTCTAATGCCAGCACTGGAGAGGCTGAGGCAGGAGGATTGCCATGATGTCAAGGCCAGCCTGGGCTTCATAGTCAGTTCAAGACCAGCCTGAACTACATAGTGAGAACCCATTCCAAAAAAGTGTAATTAGGGCCAGGGATTTAGCTCAGTGGTTCCACCGCCTGCCTCGCAAGCTCAAGGTCCCGAATTCGATCCCCAGTACAAAAAAAAAAATGTTACTCATGATTAAATATAGGAGTTGCCCTTTGATTTTAACCACATTTTAATGTTTTCTCCTAAAAAGTAACAAAACTATAAAAGATTAGGGATTAACAACCAAATATAGTTGGCTTACAGAAACAATGGTAATCATAACTGTTTATAATGTAATCACAGTGCCATTTACATGGTGCATGGACTGAGTCTTACAGTGGGTAAATAACGTGCCCACAGACACTGTAGCCTGGACTCTGCTGCCAGTGCTCTTCCTGGGATCCTATGTGCCATGTTGCTGTCCAGTGTCCAAGCATGTTCCCTTCATTATTTTGCCAGAACACACGTCTGTGGGGAGAGTCTCATGCCAATCTGTTCACCTCGTTCCACCACCACCACAGCCAGTTAAACTTACCTCTGACAGCCTCCCGCCCTTACTAAGGAACAACGGAGTTGTTCAGAGCTGCCCAGAAACAGACCATCAAGCAGGCTGCGTGCCTGAAACCCCTTGCTCTGGGCAAGCCACTATTCAGAGTTGTTCACGGGACAAGTGTGGATTAACATGAGTATGATTGAAAAACAGAGGGGTTACTTGCACTTCACAGATTACATTCCTTTCTTTTCTCCTGTGAGACAGGGGTCTTGCTATATTGCCCAGATGTTCTCAAACTGGTGAGCTCAAGTGATCCTTCTGCCTCAGCCTCCTGAGTAGCTGGGACGTCAGGGTGCCCCACCACTTCACCTGGCCTTTCTTTTCCTCTCAGATTTCAGAGGCAGGACTTCAGAGAGGGGGCTCCAGGGAAGCAATGGTCCCCCTCTCTGGGGCTTGTCTGAGGGTTGTGGCTGGTGGGGTGAGGAAAGCAGCCCAGTGTGGGCAGAGCAGGAAGGAGATAGGAGGTCCCGGGGCATTGTCTCTTCTTCTGCTTAGTCGGGAAAGGCAGTGGGCATCTCCAGCTAATGTAATTCTGCCCCACTTTTAGCCCCTTTTGCGATCTTCAGTTTTTCATTGCGCTCATTTCCTTATCTATTTGCCTGTTTTCTGTCTTTTCCCTGGAGCATGCATCTGTAGCAGGGAAAATATCAGCCCCCGAGGATTGAACATTGCTTGGCAAAAATGTCTCTATCTTTCCAGGTGAAAAGCACAGATAAAGACCCTAAGAAAACAGATAAACACTGCCTGTGGAATTAACATTCCAAGGCAGGGCAGTTAGAAGAAAATGTGTAAGAATGTAGAGAAACACCCTCCCCGGGGAGGTTCAGAGGGCCCTGGGGGCTGGGCTGCAGGTGGTGGTAGAGAATTTGTTTAGCATGCACAAGACCCTGGGTGCAAATACCATCACCAGGAAAAAAAATGAAGGCAAATCAGAGGTGGGAGAAGGAGGTTATCTAGAGGTTATTTGTTTCTGAAAATTACTAGGTGGCTGGAGGACCAGTACAAATAATCAAGGTCTCAAGTCATTCATGAAGATTCTTCCTCATTTTCCAGGGAACTGTTTTGTCACAACTAGTGATGACTCATAGCAAAATTGGTCATTTAAAAACTAGTACACACGTACACACTCCAGCAGCACATATACTAAAAACTAGTGCACGCCCGGGCGTGGTGATGCACACCTGTAATCCCAGCACTCAGGAGGCTGAAGCAGGAGGATTGCCGTGAGTTTCAGGCCAGCCTGGGCTACATGGCAAGACCCTGCCTCAAAAATAACAACAACAACAAGACAAAACTACTGCACAACATTCAACCAGAGTCTTCCTACTCTTCTATTTGATTAAAAACATATGTCTGTAACAGCCTGTTGAAACATTCTCTAATAGCTGCATTAAGGACTTTTTTTTATCAGATAATTCTAACACGTGCAGCATTTTGGCTCTGGGAGCTGTCATTGGTCTTTTTCAATCCAAGCTGGGACTGTCCTGGTCCCTCTTGGACTGGATCCTGGTATATCGTGCTATGGGATGCTGGGAGTTGATTACATCCTTCAGAGGATGCCGCTGTCTTTGCTTTAAGGTCGACTGATCAGCCTGGTTGGGTCCGGGCAACACTTCTGCCCACTTGAGTGGGCTGCGTCTCCAGCAGTGTGGAGCTTCTGAGGCCTGGCCATGCTGTGGGACCTGTCCGGGGCCCCCCCTGGGCCAGGCTGATCAGGCAGCCATACACTTGTTAAGTTCTTGCAGTCTTATAAAAGTCATCTCAATGCTACCTGGCATCAGATCCAAGCCTGTGAGCCCCAGCATGAGCTCAGCACGTGTGAAGAGTGTTATGGGATCACTTTTAGAAGCCCTTCTGTCTCCTTGACCTCACAGGCTCTCCAGTTTCCTGGGCTCCCCTTTCTTTGCCTTCCAGCCTGACGGGGGGCCACTCTACACACACTGGGGCTACAGTCTTGGGGGTGGCTTCAGGCAAAGAAACTGGGTAAACTCAGTGCTGCTTCTGCCTGTAGGGCTGCCAATTCCGGGCCTCCCCTCCACCTGTTGGCTGTCATTTTCCCTCCAGACAAATTGCCGCTGCAGGCAGTTTTCACGGTTGTGTTTAGTGGGAAAGGCGGGGTGGGGAATGTGCTGACTCTTATCTGAGTCCAAACCCACAGGGAATTTAATAAAGCATTGTGCAAACTTTTGCAGCAGGAGTGCAAGAACGGAGGTGGTTAACATTCCACAGAAAGAAAAATGTGAGCCACACACACACACACACACACACACACACACACACACACATACAAACACGCACACACAAGTCAAGCTTTCCTAGGGAACTAAATGCTTCTGAGGATCTCTATAGAGTGACTTGCCTAAGGAAAAATGAACAAACTAACAAAAACAAAACCTCATCAAATCTATAAGCAACAACCTCCAGAAAGCCCCCAGGTGCAGAAGTTCTTGTCACGGGAAGCCCAGCCAGGGGCTCTGACTCCCACACACCAGCGGTGTCCTCTTACCAAATGGGAAACGCAATGGTGGAAGCAGGAAAGGATTCATTCAGGAAGACTGGGTCCAGGACCTGAGGCCCGTCCCGGGGGTGAAGAAGAGAGCCAGGCCCCAACCAAGGACCAAACCGTCCTAGTGGAGCCTGGGGCTTGGCCTTCATCTCCGGTGATGAGAAGGTGGCTGCTGTCCCGGGGCCGTTTGGACTCATCACAAGGTGTTCATCTGTCAGACCAGTTGTTCCTGGAATCCACTCGACTCCAGGACAGACTGCTCAGAGCGGAGGAGGCTAGCAAGATGAAGGCAGAGAGGCCGAGCTTGGATGCTGCCTTAGTCACGCGCTGGGCATCTGCAGGCTGGCGTGAAGACTTGGTGCTTTTGGCAAACACAGCCGCTGAGTCTTTGTCCCATTCTTACTTCATCGTATAAAAGTCAGACTCAAGCTAGGCATAGTGGAGCTCTCCTGTGATTCCGGCACTCAGGCTGTGGTAGGAGAATGGCAAATCTGAGGCCAGCCTGGGCACCAAAGTGGCTTCAGAAGACCTTGATTCAAAATAAAAAAATAATAAAAAATTAAAAAGGGTTGGAGTACAGTTCAGTGCAAAACCCAGTGCAGGAAAAAAAAAAATTCTACCAAGCAAGTTTCATGTTTTGTATGTTTGAAGGTTAAATAAGAGGTTTAAGTGATATGTATATAATTTATTTGTTTATTTATGTTAACTGCTGAGGGGTAAAACCAGGGCCTCAGGCATGCCAAACACATGCTGCACCACAGAGCCACACTCCAGCTCTTTGCTTATTTATTTATTGATTGATTGATTGTGGTATATGTGCATTTTATTTATTTTTTTTTTTTTTGGTACCGGGTATTGAACTCGGGTCCTTCTGCTTGTGAGGCAGGTGGCGGAACCACTGAACTAAATCCCTGGCCCTGTGGATTTTTAAAATGATTTCACACCAGCTTTTTTTTTTTTTGGTACTGCAGAGCAAACTCAGGAACTCAGGACCTTGCGCTTGCAACGTAGGCAGGATGACACTGAGCTAAATCCCTGGCCTGCACACCAGCTATTTTTGCAGGAAGGTCTCTTCACAATGGAGGAAGGCTTTTGTGTTTCATTTTAGAACGTGATCTAAATGTGTTAGACTGACAGAGAAGGAAACCAAGGCAAGGAAACCAGTTCAGACTTCATTTCAGCAGTTCAAATGAGAGCTCAACCTTGGGTAGTAGTGAATGGAATGGAAAAACAGATAAAAGGCCATTAAAAAGGAACTAGTAGGACTGGTGACTCTGATGGCTGAGGGTGGCAGGAAGGACGTGATGAGGGAAATTGTCCAGAGGACTCTGGGACTGGGGCTTGGTGGCCGAAAGGTGCCAGTAACCAAAATAGGAGAATCAGATAAGAGGCACTTGTGCAGGCAGAGAAGTACTCACAGATAAGAATAAGATGAGGAATGCAGGGTTACACCTGTTAAATGTGACAGCATGCAGGCTGGCGTGTTGGGACCTGCCTGCTATCCCAGAGCTGCGGGAGGCTGAAGCAGGATGGCAAATTCAAGTCCTTCCTGGGCAATTTTGCAACTGAGGGAGACTCTGTCTCAAATATAAAAAATAACAGAGCTGGGTGTGGTGGTACACGCCTTTAATCCCAGCACTCAGGAGGTTGAGGCAGGAGGATCACTGTGTGTTTAAGGCCAGCCTGGGCTACAAAGTGAGTTCAAGGCCAGCCTGACCTATAGAGCAAGACCCTGTCTCAAAAGAAAAATAGAAAAAGGGGGGGGGGGGCGGCTAAAAAGGCTAACAATACAGCAGAGTGCAAAGATCCTTGGTTCAATGTCCAGTATTTCAAAATATAGAAATATTTCTTTCTTTTAATGGGATGATTATGAACAACTGAAAATACCCAGCAGGGAGGGTGATTCTATTTCCGCCTCTTCCTTCTGTTGTAGAGTCTGACACTTATAAAATGAAAGAGAGACAGTCGTAGGTTTAGTGTAATAAAGAATAGGAGAGACACGAGGAAGGGTTGGGTCTCCACGGGACAAGGCAAGAATGAGTCCCTCTGCAAAGAGCTCCCGAGGACTCTGGTTTCACCTCCACCAGACGCCCCTCAGCCCCTCCTACACCCAGTCCTGCTAGGAATGAGGGCAACTCTCACAGGCAGGGTCAGACCTTGCTGCTGCCATCCGTGCCAGGGCCTTGCGCTGTGTCCACTCTGTCCTCTTTGCACCCGGAACCCTGCAGCCCCAGGTGCTCTTGCAGCTCAGGGTGGCCCTGAGTCTTCTTGGGCCCCTGACATGACAGCAGAGTCAAGTCATCTGCTCCTCCTGCTACCTGGAGCACAAGGACAGTCGCCTCCTCTGTCTGTAGCTTGGTCACCCACAGTCAACCATGGCCTGAAATATTGAATGGAAAAGAACCAAAACAAATAATTCAGAAGTTTTAATCGCTTATCCTTCTAAATGCTGTGACAAAATATGCTACTGTCCTGCGTGGGACAGGAATCATCTCTTTGCCCACGGCCATTTAGATGTCCCCCCCAAAGCTTCATGCAGATGAGGACTTTCTTTTTCAGAGGTTGCCAATCTGGAGTGTGTGATGCTAGGATTAAGGGCGTGTGATTACTAAACCACTACATGTGAGTGAGTGGTTGAGCACCGCCCTAATCCTGGTAGTCTGGATGGGATAAAAGAGGCAGAAAGATGCAGTGAAGCTCTCTTGTTGCCTTTGCTATTTTGTTCGAGACATGTTGTTTCTCCTCTGCGTGGCCTGTTTGTCATCCCTGCTTGGAGCCAGATGATTATGGACTGAAACCTCTGCGAACTGTAGGCCAAACAAACCTCTTCCCCTTTAACTTTGGATGTTGGGTATTTTGTCTCAGCAATGGGGGCAAAAGTAACTAACACACGGGGACATCAGGGTTATTTGCTTATTGTTTCCTTAAGGCCATACTGCAGCTGAGTGTGAGCCTGCAGTAGATCATTAACCTCTATGCACAAGAACTCCGCAGCCAGCACTAGAAAACCTGACGGCTGTCGTGGCTTACCATTGCTTCCCTTGCCCCATAGAATGTTTGAAGACCCTTTCAACTGCAAACGCATATGTCTTTTATTCTGATCCCCTTGACCTCTGACCTTAGTCAATCTTTACATATTCGTTAATTAATTCTACCTGGTAGGACTAAAGTTTCTTGCAATGCCAAGGACAAAACTCCATGTCGGTCTTCCACCAATCCTTGCTATCCTTAGAACTGAGATAGAGGGACAATAGGACCATGGTAACCTGATGACAGCTTCCTGGGATGGGTGACATTTCCAGACCCCTCTTCATGTTAGATCAAATACAAAAATCCCAGCCTTTCACACCAAGGCCTTCAGGATAGAGTGCCCATGTCAATGAATAAGGCTTACCAGGATCCCAAACACGGAAAGGCACTTTCATGAACTTTGCAACCGCACTACCTGTTCATTGTTATTCTGATACCCTCGCCTGGCTCAGGACTCTACTACACAGCTGTACCCAGGGTACCCATCCCCACCCCTCATCACTTTTACCATAAAGTAAAAAACCGCAGCAGCAAAATCCCCCAAACCCAACGGCCTCACTCTGTTTCTATTCCCCCCAACCAGTTACTCCAATAACTACATAAGCCAGACAGTGTCCAGTTGTACAATGTTGTAGTAGCTTTTAGGTCGAGTTGTGAACTTCTAGCCAAAGCAAAAAGTATTGGTTATTCCCACAAGATCAGAAGCAGCCCAGCAGGAATGCATGTCTTTTATTTTCTATTTCCTTATACTCCTACCTTTGAAAGTTATTTTTTCACTTAGTAAACATCACAGAGTGACTCATTCTGGGGCATAATTCTTGCATTTTTATTTACCGAGAATCATAAATGACCATGCAGACATAGCTTCTTAGTCACTAAATAAAGAAGGAAAAAGAATGACCGGGATGGGGTATTTCCAAATAAAAATGTGGACTTTAATACTGGATGTGGAGTCACACTGGAAATTTGGACTGTAACCCCATTCAGAAACTCAGAAAAGGACAGTTTACTTCTGGGCCTGGCTTCCTGTTCTATTTTATAAGAAATGAGCTGCTCTATGGATTATTTAATATATAAACCCATCTTTATGCTGGATAAGAAGCTTGGGACATGGACATAGCAGCTGTTCTGCAAGGAAGAATTTCATGAAGAGCAAGCATAGAAATAAAAGATCTCTCGAGGATGTGACCCAGGTCTGCGGCTGCCAAATCTCGAAACGTCTCTGAAAGTGAAAACCAGTACTTAGGGCTTGGAACAGTCCCAGGGATCTACAGCTAACTCAGCTCAGCACCTGATGTGACAGATATGGGGACCCAGAGCAGCCTTGCATCCCCTCCCCGCTCAGCCGAGCAGTGGGCCTGTGGGTTTCCAGTGCTGCCTCTGGGATGATGCTGGAGGGTGTGTTACTGATGGAACCCAGTTACACCGGGCTAGATCTTCCAACAGTGAGAACCTGGTGCAGAGTGTGAGAGGGTCTTAGACCAGACAAAAATCTGCCAGGAGGAAGCTCCAGTGTTGTTAATAGCAGTAACCAGATACCACTGTGCAGATTTAAAATGATTTAGGCCTGGCAAGCCGAGGCAAAGAAATAATATACAGCTGGCAGGAGACCATGCTGAGCTCCAGGAAAACACCATCCCTGGAGAATACAAACATGCCTTGGGTGAAGGTGTTTGGTTTCATTTTACTTTGGGTCATGGGTTAGCTTGATCAGTCTGAACTAGGAAGCAAATGGAGGACCTTCAGTCCTGGTTGTAGTGCTAAAAACCTGGATAATGTCATTGATTGCATCCCTTTCTTTGTTTTCTTCAAATATCTCTTGGTTCTGTAACAGTTATGTGAAACTAAGCATAATCACCAATAAAAAAGGACATCACATATATACGTATATCTATGTAGACATAGTTAAATTGATAACAATAAACTCAGTGGAGGAAGAAATATTAAAATAATGAGAAAAATGCAAATGCTTTGCTTTCCATATAATTTTACATACTTAAATTATTCTACTTGCCCCTATTAACATCGTGATGTATTTTACTCCTTGAACGTGTGTTATGCTCCTTGAAAATACTCTAGAGGGCCAGGGATTTAGCTCAGTGGTTCTGGCGCCTGCATCACAAGTGCAAGGTCCCGAGTTCAA
This sequence comes from Heterocephalus glaber, assembly GCF_053883595.1. Lineage (NCBI taxonomy): Eukaryota > Metazoa > Chordata > Mammalia > Rodentia > Bathyergidae > Heterocephalus > Heterocephalus glaber. The sequence goes on along the minus strand of NW_028258320.1, from coordinate 8,429,045 downwards.
TCCCCGGTACCAAAAAAAAAAGGAAAAAAGAAAATGCTCTAGAAACAAAATGATGGGGTGACACTGCCAAGAGAGATGGCAGCCGGACATGGTCACACATACTGTCTGTCATCTCAGTACTCTGGGAGGCTGAGGCAGGAGAGTTGCAAGTTGGACACAACCTGGGCAACTTAGCAAGACCCTGTCTCCATAAATACCTACGTGCATACATAGTTAGAAAGGGCTGAGGAGGTAGCTCAGTGGGAAGGCCCTGGATTCAATCCCCAGAGCCACAACACACAAAGAAACAAAATAACCACACACTGCTGAAGAGCCAAATGGCTGTGGAAAGTCTGGAGCAGATTTCTGTGCATGGGTGACAGAGAGCTCAGTCAACAGCTCAGTGCTAGCTGCTGGCACCGAAGTCACTGACTAAGGAGCCCATCTGGGCTTTGCAATGCAGGGGAGCAGGGTGGATTCTGCCCTCTGGAGCTCAGCCACCTCTTCTGAGGCAGGTCGGTGGCTGGAGGATGCAGGGCTCACTTGAAACTCCTAGCACTTCTGAGTTCTTAGCCCAGCCCAGTTCTTCCCCAGCGGGGAGAGAAGGTGGTTCCCAGAGAGTGCAAGCTTTGCTGGAGATAACTCCAGAGGTCCAGAGGTCCAGAGGTCCAGAGGTCCAGATAACCGGTGGACGGGCCCTGTGCTGCTCCCTTCCAGTGTGACTCAGACTCCAGACCCAGGTGCTGCTGCCGCCCACAGCTGTTTTCCGGGCAGCTAAATATTTAACTCTGATGCTATGATTCCGTGATTGATATGCTTGCCAGTGAGCAGAGGCCGACTGGGGAATCTCACCTGCTTGCTCTTTGTGCGACAGAGAACCTCAGCACAGGAGGGCTGGGGGCAAGGTCTCTCTCTCTCTCTCTCGCTTCTGGGGTTGAACCCAGGGCCTCCAAACTGAGCTACCTTCCCAGCCCCCCACCCCTTTCATTTTTTTTTTTCATTTATTTATTTTTTCATTTTTTATTTTGACACAGGGCTCAAACTTGCAATTCTCCTGCCTCAGCCTCCCAGGGGTCTGGGATCACAGGCATTCACCACCATGCTTGGATTGTTTGTTTTCATAATATGTGAACAAAGTACTTGTCAAGATGGGAAGCAGGAAATACTGAAGTAAAGCTCTGGATAGGAAATGTCAAGCTTGATTAAGCCAACAAAGTTTAAGATTTTGGCAGCACTGCTAACATATAATACAGATCTAAAAAGTCCTGTGGGCTTTCTGTGGCCTTTTTTGTTTTGTTTGCCTGCCTTTCACCCACTTGTGATTAACTTGTGCGATGGAATTTTGAAGGGAAGCTTATGATTATTTAAAAAGAAGGTTAAACCTAGTTGTGCAATCGCTCCTGCTATTTCTTGAGGAAAACAAGAAAGACAAAAGTACCTAGCTCAGGAGAAATTAAATTGCTTTTTAATCACCTCCTCCCCCCTTTCTTTTCCTCTTCCTGTAGGGCTGAGAAGGCAGAGTCAACATGGGCAAATTGTAGATGCCCGAGCCCTGATAGCTGGTTAATGGTTACCTGGGTCCCGGGGCTGCCAGGCTTCGGCAGGCCCAGAGCCTTTCCAGATGAGAAGCAGGGACAGCCACAGCTCAGGAGTGAGGGAATGGGGGTCCTCTTCTGAAATGGGGTGCACGGTGAAGTAGCCCCAGTGTAGGAAAAGCACTCACAATGCGCACTGCTCTGCACCTGCCCTCTGGGGACTTCCTCCACAGGAGGCCTTATTGTTTTAGACATTAAAGTGGGGGGAACAGCCAGAGTGGAGGAGACTTTGGTTGAAATAGAAATGTGCAGTTCCAAAGTGTTTCCTCCTGCCTTCTACCTGTTTTTTATTTAAGGGTTATTTCTCTCTCAGTGACCCATTAGGATAATCATTTTTCATCTAACACCTTCAGGCTTTGAAGATCCTTTTGAAGAAAGCACCTTCATTTTCTAAAGATCCTTGCCCCCAAGTTCTGAAAAAGTAAATGTGTCTGTGTGGGTTCCTCATGAGACCCAGGTATGATTTGAGGTTAAAAATGGTTTGCAGGGCCAGGGATGTAGCTCAGTGGCACTGAGCCTGCCTGGCAAGTGCAAGGTCCTGAGTTTGATCCTCGGTACTGGAAAACAAAAAAATGGTTTGCTGTTTACTGCTAACGGCCCCACAGCCCAAGCTCTGCCCATTTCTACCACACTGCTTACATTTCTGAACAATAGTTTGCTTTTTGGCATAATATAGACTTTCAGCCTGGGATTTAGCTCAGTGGTGCTGCTGCCTGCCTCACAAGCACAAGGTCCCAAGTTCTATCCCTGGTGAAAAAAAAAATATATATATATGTATACACACACACACACACACTTTTAACACTTGAAAATAATTTGGTGGTAATTAGTTAAAAGTAATTAGATTTAGGATAAAAATAGGTTTCTTTTTTGTATGTAATGGGATAAAACAGGTTATGTTTGCAGATGTTTATGCTTTAATCTCAAACTATTATTAAGTTTATTTTGGTCTAGGAACAGATGTGATCTGGCTCATGACTGTCTCATCCTTTAGATGAGATGTCCTTATCTCTTAAGGATCGCAGCCAATTTGCCCCCCAAAAGACAGGAAGGTGCTACTGAACTTAAAACCACTTGTGCTGAAAGTTACACTCATTATTTGATCTCCACAGAGTTCAGAATTATCCTTCTGCACCTGAGATTCTGTTAGCTTTTTTTTTGAGACAGGGTCTTGAACTCGCTATATAGCCCAGGCTAGCTGGCCTCAAACTCACAGGACTCCTCCTGCCTCAGCCTCCTGAATGCTGGGATTTACAGGCGTGCTTCATGACCTCGGGCTCTATTAGCTTTTTAAATGGCATGAGAGGAGGCCAGAAATTTACAATGTAAGAAATGAGAGGAATGTTGAAGATGATACACTCTTCTCCCCTGTTTTTAGCAAAACTGCTTCCTGTACAACTCACAACCACACCAAACCTGACCAAACAAGACTATGGAGAGGCCCCGGGGCTCCAGGGTGGTCTCTGAGTCTAACACAGAGCCCTGGAGGGAACAATGCCTATGGGGACACCGCTGGACAAGGAGGCTGGCGCCCCTGAAGAAGGAAGGAGAGGGCAGCCGGCACAGCCCAGCACCGCAGGGAGCGGTACAGGACGGGGTGGGGGGACACCGGGGTCGGCCTGGAGCCTCCCTGGGAAGAGGATCACAGTGCTATGACAGCAAAGTCACAGCTAGAACAGTGCTCATGGTCTAGGACTCAGGGACTCACTTTCGGGACCAAACTTAACTTTCACATCAGGACATCCTCACAGGTCAGAATGGTAGTTCTTGTTAACGACACCTCAGTTTACCTATCTGGCTTGGGTCCTCGGATGTCCATTTGCGCATGTGTGACTTTGTACCTGCCCTGGTGACGATCGGAACACCCTGTCCTTTCCTCTAGAGGAGCAGCACAGGCCTGGCTGAGGCGGGGACGCCACCTGGTGGCCGTGTGGGGAACTGTCAAGGACGGGGGCTTCCGGTCGGCCACCGGAACTTCTTCCTTCCACCTGTGTACAGGCGGGGTTCTTTCACCACACAGGTGCACACGCGCGGGCGTGCACACACACAAGCGCAAGGCACATACCAGCCCTCCCCCCTTTCAACCTTCCCTCCTCCCCGCTGGAATGCTGTGTGCCCCCCCCCGGGGGGCGATTCTGTCATTTCCACTCTCTTTCCTCCTCCTTGCTCTTAACTTGTGATTAAACATTACTAGTTACAAATACAGTTCAGTGATTTTTTTAGTAGACTTAGCAAGTTGCACAACCAGCCCTCCCACCTAATTTTAGAACTTTTCCATCAGGCCCGAAAGACCTTTGCCCTCTGTCCCGGGTTCCCACTCCAACCTGAGACCACTCAGTATCATATGCTGTCTCTAGAAACCTGCTTCCTGGGACATTTCATAAACAGAGTCACACCAGGTAGGGTCGCCTGGGTCTGGCTTCTTTTACCTAGCATGACGCACTTGAAGTTCATCTAGATTGTAGCATTGATCAGTGCTTCTCCTCTTCCTCCCCCTCCCTTTCCTCCTCCTCCTCTTCCTCATTCTTCTTTTAATTAACTCTAGTTGGTCATGGTGGTGCATGCTTGTAACTCCAGCACTTTGGAAGGCTGAGAGCCGGAGATTGCGATTTCGAGCCCAGTCTGAGCAATTTAGTGACTCAGTAAGAACTTTTCTAAAAAGGGGGGGGAGCAGGAATATAGCTCATACAAAGACCATAGGCTCAATCCCCAATACCAAAAATAAAACAAGACAACCCCCTCCCCCCCAAAAACATTACTCTAAGAGTGTGGAAAAAGATTAAGCTTACAGTGAGGGAGGCTCACAGCCATATGATCAGGGCCAGCCTAAGCGTGTCCCGTTGATAACACACCCCTCATAGATAAGACAAACAGGGTATTTTACCTTCTTGAGTTTCTTCCCTAAACTCATGATCCCAATCTACTCCTGAGCTAGATCCAGTTGAGGGACATTCTTCAAAACAGCTTACCCCTGCACCTCAAAGCCATTGAATTCCTAACCAAGAAGGCCTGAGAAGCCTTCCTAGCCAGGAGGAGCCCGACACAAGGCTGCTAAATGCAGTACAGGTACCGAGTGGGTGCTGGCCCTGGAAGGGGACAGGAGCACAGCCAAAGGAACTCTGAATAAACTAAGAGCTTCAGTTAATAACCATGTGCAAACATCCGGGCTTTAATTGTAAGAAACAGCCCATACCAATGTAAGGGTTTAATAATGGGGAATTGTCACTGGACATATGGAAACAATTCGGCCTATTTTCAGAGTGGTAAAGTAAAGATAAAAAGACACTCTTCTTTTCTTTTCCCTCCTCTCCTTTTTTTTTTTTTTGGTACCCCGGGACCTTGCGCTTGTGCAGCAGGCGCCGGATCCACTGAGCTAAATCCCCAGGCCTATCCTCTCCTCTCTTTTACTCTCCTCTTTTCTCCTTCCCTTTCCTCCTTTTCCTTTTTCTTTTTCTTTTTTTCTACTTATTGTAGTATTGGAGATTGAACTCAGGAAGTGCTGAGCTACATCTGCAACCCTTTCTATTTTATTTTTTAAATTTTAGTACAGGGTTGCCTTAAGTTGCCCAGGCTGGCCTCAAACTTTCCATCCTCCTCCTGCCCCAGCCTCCCGGGATGCTGAGATTACAGGTGTGCACTATGCCTGGCTCTTTTATCTTTAGTCGCTCTAAAAGATCGTGAACTGTCTAAACAAGGGTAACAGGAATGTGTCACTGAATTTTTAATACATATCAAAGTAAAACATATGAAAGCAACAGCACAAGGGGTAGGAACATGAGCTCAAAGGGACACGCCACTGTGACTTTCTTATTCTAGACACACACCTATTTTTTCCAAGAAGTTAGGTCTTTGGGACTCAATGCACCCTCAGAGCAGAAATGCTAGCACATTAGTGTTTCAAAGTGTGCAGTTTGTAGCAGATGCAAGACTAAGAAAACAACTAAATCCTCTAGGATAACAATTTTTGGATGGATCCACCCCCCTCCCCATATTTAAGCTCCTAGTAAATCAAAATATTTGTTCTAAAGGTTGACAACAGGCTTGGAAGTTTTTAATTTTGTTATTTTGTTGGTTTTTTTTGGGGGGGGCTTTTTAACAGGGTCTCACTTTAAAGTTTAGGCTGGCCCCGAACTCACTGGATAGCCCAGGCTGGCCTCGAACTCGCAAGGATCCTCCTGCCTCTGCCTTCCGAGTGCTGGGATTACAGCCATGCGCCACTATGCCCGGCAACTTGAAAGTTTTTAACAAATGGGAAATAGCTCTGAGGTACTTCAGATTATGTGAAGCAAAACCAAACAAGTAAAACTCCACTGTCTCAGGGTTTTATACATTAGAAAAGGAACTATTACTGGTTTCCGCCTCACACTATTCATGGAAATTATGCTTTTCTTCGTATCACACTTGCTGATGCATGGGCTCCGGTCTTCTCGCTGGGCTCGGAGGTTGGGCTGAGCGGGTGAGAGCGCAGAGCCACGCTGGCTGTCCTGAACAGCCGGCAGGGGGCGCCACCCAAATGGGTTTTATGATACTGCAGCTTCTATCTGTGGTGCTCAACACCATCTACGAAAACATCCTTGTTGAAGCCGAGGGACTGTCAGGCACCCCCCGTTTGGTAACTACACGGTTCCTCTTCTCCATACCACATGACCGGGCAAGTTTTCAGCTCACTCAGGCTGAGCAGTTGATGGTTTATGTGGACACCTCCAGAGCCTGGGCCTGGGCCTGCGCAGAGCTGAGAGCCAGGCCAGGCCTCGGTGTCGCCTGGCTTTTGCCGCAGTAACAAAATCCAGTAGTTGGATGATCACAGAGAGCAGAAGGGCGTCGGCTCTCACTTCTGGAGATGAGTTCTCCAGGTGTGTGTGTGTGTGTGTTCCAGGAGGAGGAGGAGGAGGGAAAGGAGACTGGGGACCGACCCCAAGGCCTTCACACTGAGCTACATCCCCAGCCTTTGTCTGATTTTTCTTTTGAGACAGAGTCCTGCTCAGTTGCCCAGTCCCGACTTGAACGTGACATCTTCCTGCCTCAGCCTCCCAGAGTGTGCCACCATGCCCATCGCATTCACATTTCCAGTTGGTTCTCTGCGCACCCTGCCTATGTGGCATGCTCTGAGCCCAGTGCAGTCCCAGTCCTTGGGAGTGCCAGCTCTACCCTGCACCAAGGAGCCAGCCTGCAGCGAGTGTCGTCCCTGTCTCCTCTGCAGGATGGGGATGATAACATTTATTTTCACACAGACTTTGGGCATTTGATATTTTGAATCTAACCCTCAGGCTGGAAAAGTCGTTAAAATACAGAATGTGGCAGCTGTACTATGGCGGGAGGTCACCCAGGCCAGGCTGTGAAGCTCCTGGTTCAGGCAGAGCCTCGAAAGCTATACAGGGCTCTGGGCACACGATTGCTCCTTCCTGCCTCAGTTTCTTCACTTGGCAGTTGGAGAACTGGCATCTATGCCCTCAGTTGTGTGAGGAGGATGCAGCTGAGCGGAGTCTCGCCTGTCCTGCCGGCACTGCAGGTCACCATGGTGCCTGTGTGCAGTCTGTAGTCACCCAGGGCAGAGGAACTGTCCCTCCAGCTGGGCTCGGCATCAGGGCTGCAAACGGTGCCCAGTGTGAGGTTGGGGTTCAATGCACATTTTGGATGAATTACTGCAGGCAAGGAGGAGGAACGCTGGTCAGGGAAAGGAGCTCTGGAAAGTCAGATAGGAGACATCGCTCATGCCTGGGCCTCTCATTCCCACCTCTTTTCCTGCCAGGATAGAGAAGGGCACTAAAGAGGGCATCTGGGCTTGAGCAGTGCACAGCCTAAGCTGTGGTCCGTGCTGGCAGGTTCCCACCCAGGGCCTCCCTCCGTGCAGGAGGCTCTCTCAGGGCCTTGAATATGAGATGAATTGAAGCCAGAGGGAGAAGGCTGGGTGGAGTTTCCACCTCCGTTCCCCTCTGTTTACTGTCTCTTCGGAGCACCTGAGGGGTGGCAGATGGGCACCACTTAATTACCTCACAGGCAGGAAGTGAGAGGGGTAAAAACCCCAGGCTGGGTAGCACGTGTGACTTCCACCTACTCCGTCAGCTGTGCCCGCCGCCAGGCTCTGCCCACACCTGGAAGGACTGGGAAAGCTTGCACTTATGTAGCCGACACTTTCTGACGAGGCTCCACATTGGATCTGATTTCTCCTTGCAGAGTCTGAAGGCCCGGAGGGGTCTTGGTGACCCACATCCTCCAGGTCATGGCTGGTGACTCCCTGGTCTTGGCTTCTGTCTCTAAATGATCACCTTCCCCCGGCTGAGCATGTGGTGTGTCCGAACTTCAGTTCTCTGGGGTGACGTGAACACGTCTTTCTCCACGCTTGGCGAGGGCAGGGCTCCCTGTCCTGCTGTCTGCCGAGCCCTCAGATTGGAGCAGGGGCTGCACCTGCTGAGCTTAAGGAATAAACATTTGCTCAGTCAATGAACTGTATCACCAGGCTGGAGTCAGGAGGACTGGGTCACCTTGGACGTTCTCGACACAGTGTCAGCGGACAGCCCTGTACCCTGACTTCACACCGTTCACACCTGAGGCTGTGCCACACCCTTCAGCATCGTACCATGGTCCTAAGGGTCCTGGGGTTGGGGATGCTTCTCTCCCCGAGCAGGGCTCCCACGTCTGCATATAGGGTCCCAATGCCACTGTGTTTATTTGCCCAAAATGCATCTTGCAAGTTCCCTCCAGGTGAAGAAGAATCACACCTGCTGCATGAGCCCCGGGTAGGGCCGGCGCGGTCTTGACAAGCCACCCTGGAGAAGGTGCTCATCTTGCCCTTCAGGAGGCAAGCGCCTGCGCCTCTGAAGATGAAGCTGTGGATTATTAACAGCATCTCAGAGGAGGAGACCAGGGGAGTGGGTGCTTGTGACACAGCCCTGGGACAGCATCCGGGTGCCCTTCCTGTTTGTTTGGAGCTGGTCTGGTCCTCAGGCCTCTGTTTGCCCCGCTGGTCCAGGAAATGGGCATGTGGGCACCACGCCTTCCCAGGACTGTCACCGCGACCTCAGCCACCTCCTGGGCAGCTGTTGTCTTACCCGAGAAGAGGGGGTGGAAAGTGTCTTAATTGCCTGCCCACAGGCCAGGTGCCACTCATGCACGGCACACCCTGAGATTGGCATCGACAGCCCAGCACAACACGGAACCACAGAGCCATAGACATGCAAGGAGAGGAGGAGCCTGGGAGAAGCCACAGCTGAGCAGGGCTCACTGCTCAGTGGTGGAGAAGGCGGAGTTTGAAGTGAGATGTGGATGCACAGCCCAGCCTCACCACCTGGCAGCTGAGTCTGCTTGAAAGTTACTCAAATGCCTGAGCCCTGTGTGCAAGATTAACATAGGGATAGTGGCACAAACCTCCAGCGCTGGTGTGAGTGAGAGGCGTCTCTCAAATAGCAGTACCCCTTGTGCCACTGCACAACCAGAAGGATCACCGCCTCAACGCCAAGGGGAGAACAGAGCAAGGGATGGTAACCCAGGTGCGTGCTGGGGAGAAAGCAACTTGCTGATTCTGCCTTAGATGCTGAAAGGAGCCACTGTCTAATAAACAGACTAATCAGAGATGTTTGAAGATGGAACGTGGCTTCCAGAAGAGGCCCCTTGCCCCCCCACCTGTTGGTTGTGTTTGCTTAGCTTTATTTTTCTCAGGACACTTCCTCCTCATAAAGTCACCCTCGGCTGTAGTTGAGGTTACTGGAAATGAATGAAAACTGAAATATAAGTGTGCATCACCCTGATGGTTCCTTTCCTCCTGGGCACTTTGCAGTGCAGGTCACACCCTACATCTCATGCTCCGGGGCCCCTGGACCGGAGTGAGCTGTGCACGTGCACACACTGCCTGGGTGGTCTCCGCCTGGCTCCTGGGCTGTGGAAAACAGAGGCAGGTATGAAGTTTTCCAGAGCAAGAAGAGGAGCTCCAGGAACCTTCAGGGATCCAAGCTGGGGGGACAAGAAAGGCAGTGCAGGTGAAAGCAGGACTTGGGCCGGGGGTTTAGCTCAGTGGTTCTGCAGTCTGCCTCGAAAGCGCCAAGTGCTGAGGTCAATCCCGGTACCAAAAAGAAGAAAGCAGGACTTAAGTCCAAGGATGCAGAGCCCAAATACACAGAGAAGCAGAGGAGGAGGAGGGAGGGCTGGCCATGCGTTCGGCCCAGGACGGTCCCTCACCTTAGAAGGTGGCTTTGTCTTATCTTCCACAGCTGGAAAATGCAGCTAATGAGTGTCTCCCTCACACCTTTATTATCACTATGAAGTAAGGCAGTGTCGCTGAAGCACCTTGCAGATTACCCAGTACTTACCGAGGACTCAAGCCTATCATTTGCTCTCCGCAGATCCTCTTTCCACGCGGCGGTGCTGAGCTGCTCCCGTGCAGGCTGCACTCTGGGCCGGCACCCCCTCCGCACCCCGTGGTCAGCTTTGCTCTTCGAAGCCTGAGCTGTGCTGTGACGGGGACATTCCCACCATGGAAAACTCCTTACTCTTCCCTGTCGATGTGTCACCGCCTCGTCATGGGCCTGGCTGCTTCTGTCCCCACCACCCCTCCTGTCTCAGGACATCCCGTCCCTGCAGGTGTCTGCTGGCGACTGAAGCTCAGGTGTCCTGTCACTTCCCAGGAAGAGCCTGCCCCGAGGTTGCTCTCCCTCCTCCGGCCTCTCCCTGCCTGTTCTCCCCCTTCCCCTCCCCTTTGCCCAGGCCTCCTGGGCCTCCTGACCGGAGGGTGCTCATTCTCTCAGGGTCGCTGCAGGAGTGAGAGCTCATGTTTGCACTTCCCAGGGCTGGGCTCTGTCTGAGGCACATTGCACAAATCATGGTACTTAACCCTCCCAAGCAGCTTTGTGAGGGTACTGCTGTTATTTCTCTCATTTAAGGAGGAAGAAATGGAAGTGTGAAGAGGTGGTGTAACCTCTGTAAGACCAGATACTAATTAGCCAGGGGCAAGATGGGACTTGAACCTGGGCAGCTGATGCCACCGCTTGGTGCTGCATGGCAAGGTGAGCCTGGGGAAGGAGGTGCAGGGCCGGGCCACCTCGGAGCTGCGCCGAGCTCTGTGCTGGGCCAGAGGCACCCTAAGGCCACACAGGGTGTGCTCTGTAGGAAACCGTGCTGCATCTGAACCCCATCCTAACGGAACTGATGTGCTCAGGAACTGATGTGCTCAGGGTTCAGGTGTGGATAGAAGGTGTCCTATGTTGCTATGCTATCAAGGGGAGGACAATGAAATTTTAGTTTATCTATCCTGAATCCTTGCTTTCTCATTTCACAATTATTTCATTATGATCTTGGCGAAATTTGAATACTGTAGCTTTTTTTTTTTTGTACCAGGGATCAAGCTCAGGACCTTGCGCTTTCAAGGCAGACTACAGAACAACTGAGCCAAATCCCCGGCCCTGAGTACTGTAGCTTTGTAACAACTTTATTTATTTATTTATTTTTAAAATTTTATTGGTACATTTTAGGTATACAATTTGTTTACATTTATCATTGGGTGCTTGTACTTGTATATGATGTATCTTGGTTCTTATTTTTTCCCCATTACCTGTGCACCCTTCACCCCCTCCACCCTTCCCTATTTACATAGACTTTGTTTCCTTTTTTTTTCTTTTCTCATAGTTTTTCCTTTCCCTCTTTTCCTTTCTCCTTCCCCTCCCTTCACTCCTTTGTCTTTGGACCTTTTTTCCTATTTCAAATTATCAATTATTCATTTTAATCATTTTAACCCTTGTTTACACTATCAGTTTCTCACACTAGAGAAACTATTCAGTATTTACACATGTGTGTCCTATTTATTTCACTTAAGAGGATAGCCTCAATATGGATCCATTTAGCTATAAATGACTCTAGTTTTTCATTCTTTATGGCTGAGTAGTACTCCATTTTATAAAAAACCCCACATCTTCTTTATCCAGTCTCCAGTTGATGGGCACTTGGGCTGTTTCCAAGCTTTAGCTATTACAAACTGTGCTGCTATGAACATGGGTGCACATATATCACTGTGGTATGATTCTTTTAATTCTTTGGGGAAGATACCCAGCAGGGGAATAGCTGGGTCAAGTGGGACCTCTAGCCCTAGTTCTTTGAGGTATCTCCATACTGATTTCCACAATGGTTGCACCAGTCTACACTCCCACCAGCAATGGAGAAGCGTTCCTTTCTCCCCACACCCCTGCCAGCATTTGCTATTGGTTGATTTCTTGATAGCAGCCATTCTTTCTGGGGTGAGGTGGAATCTCAGTGTTGTTTTCATCTGCATCTCTCGAATGACCAGTCATGTTGAACATTTTTTCATATATTTGTTGGCTGCTTTTACTTCTTTGTCTGAGAAATGTCTGTTCATTTCAGATGCCCATTTTTGAATTGGGTCTTTGAATTTGGGGGGTCTGATTCTTTTCAATTCTTTATATATTCTAGATAGTAATCCTTTGACCGAGGTACAGCTGCTAAAATTTTTTTCCCATACTGTAAGTTGTCTGTTAGCTCTGTTGGTGGTTTCTTTTGCAGTGCAGAAGCTTTCTAATAAGATGAGATCCCAGTTGCTGATTCTTTGTGCTGGTTCCTGTGCTGCTGAGGTTTTGTTCATGAAGTCTTTTCCTATGTCAGTGTCTTCAAGAGTTCTACCTAACTTATCTTCCAGCAAGTTTAGTGTTTCTGACTTAATATTTAGATCTTTAATCCACTTCGATCTTAGTTTAGTGCATGGTGAGAGGTATGGGTCTAGTTTTAATCTTTGGCAGGTTGAAATCCAGTTTTTCCAACACCAGTTATTAAATAGGCTATCTTTCCTCCAATGAGGGTGGTTGGCTCCTTTGTCAAAGATGAGGTGGCTGAGCATGTCTGGAGTTGTTTGTAACAACTTTAAACATATTTATTTCATGCCCATCATTCATTCAACAAACAGCATGAAGCCCAAGTATTGGGCCAGGGCTATAGAAAACCGGGCACAGCCGTGCCCTGGAGGGGGTCACAGTCTTGCATGGAAATAGACACACAAACACTTAATCCTGGCATGAAAATCACTCAGTCAGAGACAGGGAAGACTGAATTCCACCCCAGTGCGTGGAGAGTTGCAGCACGGGCCCTCCAGGTGTGATGTTCTTCAGACCGTGGCAGCCTTTCGGGTTAGTGATGCTGGGATGGGAAATGGACTGAAAGAGATGGAGGGGAGAGAGGGAGGACAGGGAGGGGGATGTAAAAAGGTAAATTAAGGTGTGGTATACGCGCAGCAACCCCCATGCTGAGTACGATTGTTACAGACTGCGGACTAAATAAAAACAAAGACAGTGGGTTGAGCGCAGATCGGTTGTTCGTGCTGCCCGGCAGTGGTTCTGGAAGCTTGGGAATAAGCTGGGAGTAACACTGGCGTAAGAGCTGTGCACAGAGAAGGGGAGGCGGAGAGAGGAGGCAGGCAGCGAGGGGACTGGCAGGAGGTGGAGATGGCAGCTGCGGCCTTCTCCGTGCTGCCCGGGCAGGAGAGATGCAGGCACGCAGGCGCAAGCGTGAGCCTTGGCCATTTCCTCCCTGCTTGCGGGGCGGGGGGCGGCGACTGTGCATAGATCCTTCCTTCCTCTCCACACAGACACAGGCGCCTTCACTTGCAGGAAAGTTAGGACTGGAAAGTTGCTTTTTGGCAACGCTGGTGCTTTTGGCAAAGCGTCAACGTGTGCCAGACAGTGGATGAGAGGCCAAGAAAAATTTTCCAAGTTTTTAATTTTGCTAAGGTCTCTGCTTATGATTTATGAGCACAACTTCTAACCTTGAGCTCCTCTTATTCCTATATTATTTTCCTTTATGTGTTTGCATTAAGAAATCAGGACTCTTCTAAAAATAAGGTACAGGTATTTACATCTTTCATTTCCCACTAGCTCGTTTCCTCCCTCCCTGTTTTTCTTTAGCAAAATTGCCTGGAGGCTTGTGGGAGTTAGGCAGCAGCTGCACCTCCCCTGGTCCTGAAACTTCAGACATCATGGTCTTTCACGCCCTAAGGGAGCCCATAGCCACCCCAAGATGACTGTGCTTCCGGGAGGCTCACAGTGGGCTCTGATCTCGCTTTTCCTGTGTTCTTGGTTTGAAGGTCACCTAGAAAACTCTGCAACTATCCCTTCTTCCTGCATAACTGAGGGTCCAGCTCCTTTCGCTCCAATCCTGTGATTCAGGACTCTGGGGACAATAAGGCCGCTGGAAATGGAAAGAGGTTCACACTGCAGGAAGACAACTGTCTCCAAATCTAAGAAGCCTCCCAGCCTTGCCACTACCGGTGCCTTCCCCCGACCGACTCCTTCCTGACACTTCCTGGGGGTCCCTCCTCCTCCCTTAATCCTCCTCTCTGCTTTCTGGGAAGCACCCAGCTCCCTAGAGCCCATACTCTCAGATGGGCTGGGTGCAAAGCAACCCAAGAGCTCAGGAGAGATGCAGGAGCCCTGACTGAGCAGAATCAGCTTGCTGAGACGGAGGGTGCACGCTGCTGCTCTTGCCTCTCTTGCTGCTGTGCTTATCTTCCCTTTACACATGAGTCCCTCGGGAGTGAAGTCTCACAAAGACATGCACAAAGTGCCAAAGAAGCACAGGGAACATAGGCTTGGATGCAGGTCGTTGGGCTGTGGCCCTCTCTGGGTTCTGCCACCTCTCTGTTCCCTTCGTCACCATCTTGTCCATCAGTTCTGGTGCTCTGATTAACTAATTGCAACCAGAAATGGTTTACTCTATTTTAAAATTTTTGGGGGGTACCAGGTATCGAACTCTGGTCCTTGCGCATGCGTAGCAGGTGGCAAAACCACTGAGCTAAATCCCCGACCCTGTTGTTTACATTCTTAATGATGCCTTAAGCTGAACAAATCAACTTTGTGAGGCAGAAATTTAAAAGTATCCACTCAGAGAAATAGAACATAGGAGAGAGAGATGTGGGATAGCTTGGGGCTGGGAATATTTAGTTTTGAGGGTGGAAATCGGTAGAATATGTAATTGTATAGGAACTTCTGTCTTGGTCTTGGTTCATGGGAAAAAAGGATGGCCCATCCAAAGAAAGATGATGGCACATTTTACAGATGAAAGACATGAGGCCCAGCAGTTTTCTGGATGAGCAGTCTAAGATGTTTTGCCTAACAACATTTTTTGAGCTCTCTCAAGCTGATCTTTTAACTGAAGATCAGGTTTCAGCCCTTTATCAAGTAAGGTGATTTACGTACTTTCAGGGATCTGAGGTGTGATGGGCCTAGAAGAACCATAAACAAATCTAAGGAATACTAATATGGGTAACTCTGGGTAGCTTAGGAGGCTTCAGTACATAGGCACAATCCATTACACCCGTGGCCCCTGGTGATCAGCTCCTTCAGCCCTTCTCCCTTCCCCAGAAGTGGGCAGGGAAAATGAAGTTCCCTCCAAACCCATCGGTAGTTTCCCTGGCAACAATCCTGGAAAATCCAGGAGCCCCCAAGAGTCATCTCATTAGAACAAAATCTGCTCCTGTTACCCAAGAAAGCAATGTAGGACCTCTATGTTTCTAAGAAAATCACAAAGGTCTTTAGAGCTCTTTGTCAGGAATCGGGATAAAAGACTAAATATTAGGATAAAAGACCTTCCTAGCATCTCTGTCCATAAGGGTCTTAGTCATTCTGTCTCAAGAATTGGGATCTCTCTCTTGTTATATCTCATGCTCAGCAATGGAGCCACCCATGGACTGAATCCTCTGAAACCCTGAACCAAGCACTGTTTCCTCTATTGAACTGAGAGTTCCAAGTATTGTGTCCAGCCACGGCAAAAGTTTCCCAATGCATCTGTTTTCATTATAGGTGTCTCCAGTATTACAGCTTGTACCTAGATGTCTCCCAAAAGCCTCATTCGATCATAGGTGGGACTTTTCAGAGATGGCTGGATCTAGGGTTTGTGATCCTACGATCAAGGATGTGATGCTGGGATTGATTCATGGTGTGATGCTAGGATTAAGGATGGGTACCCTGGATAAAATATAAAAGATAGAGCGAGGGCTGCTGTGGTTGTTGCTTGTCACCCACTGCTTTCTACTTCATTGCTTTGCTCCCTTCTGCCTGCCATGGACTGTTTCTCCTCTGTGACACCCCTCTACCCTGACACCCTGCCTTGGAGCCAGCCATCTATGAACTGAAACCTCTACAAACTGTGAGCCAAATAATCCTTTTCATCTTTAACTTGGGGTTTTGGGTATTTTGTCTCAGCAATGAGAAAAGTAACTAAGATATTCACCATAAAACTTTCTCCCCTATACTGTAGAAAGAGTTTAAAAATAAGCCTTCAAATGATTTTTTAAAGTTTGATATATACTTTTTTTTTCTCGTGATATATACTTTTGAAGGTATCAAAGTTGAAAATCACCCTAAGACCACTGTGGCATTTCATATAAAACACTATGAATAGTAATTGTTATGGGGAATAAAAGTGAAAAAGATTTGATCAGAAGGGAGAATTCTCTCTCAAGAAAACAATCCTTTCCCCTCAGATCAGATGATCAGTGCACTGTGCCAAAGAACTAGTCATCCAAAACAGCTAAAGATTCTTGAAGGGGGAGGCAGGGTGTATATGTAGGGTGGTAAACTGGAGAGCTGACAATTACATTGCTTAAACTCTCCTTGCTTAAATGATTCTGGATCCAGTTTTTTTCTTGCTAATGAAATAGTTTCTCTGTCCATTTGTCAGAGTTTTTAAATGTAGCCCTGACATTCAGCCCTGAAGAAGTGGAGCTTGTTCAGGGGAGCACCCAGATGGAGCACCTGCTACCCAGGGGCCTTCTCCCACAGCTAGCAGCCCAAAGCCCATTGGTGTGAGCTAGTGCCCTGTGTGTGGTTGATAGGAGAGCTGAGGAAACACAGGACTTGGGTTCAAATCCTGTCTCCTCCAATGGCTAGGTGTGCAGACACAGAGAAGGTGCAGAAATCTCTTTTAGCTCAGTTGACCCATCTGTAAGATGGGAGTAAAGATGCTGCAGAAGTTTGTTGTGTGGGTCAGATGAAGTTGCAGACACAACTGGCTTCTACAGCACGCAGTAAATGACAAATGTGTTGCGATTAGTCCCACTTCAAATTGGAGCATCCCAAACCTCTACTATCTCTCATGAAAAATTGAGTCGAATTCTTTCACTTGGAAATGGCAAAAGGAGAAAATTCTTAAATTTCTTAAAAGCAAGGACCGTGGTGTCAAGACAAAGGGAACTAAAAGGCTCTGCAAAACAAAGTGAAGTCTTTCCTCCCCAGATATGAAGGTTTTCTAGGAGGTTTTATCAGCACTGACTCCACATCCTGGGCTGTGGGAAAGGAAGCCAGGAGAATGAACTGCATAGAGGTGAGGGGGAGCTTCCAGGAGATGGCTGTCTATTGACATGAGCCTTTCTTTACTTCCTTCATGCTGCTTCTACCTTCTTTGCATCTCATTCAACACTTATGATTCAGTCACCCAACAAATCTGTATCGCATAACCTGTGCCAGGCTCCAGGTGAGGCATTCGTCACAGAGTGTCAGAATGTGAACATATTTGGGCCAGCATGGTGGTGCACACCTACAATCCCAGCACGCTGGAGGCTGAGGCAGGAAGACTGCTGTGAGTTCAAGGGCAGCCTGGGCTACAAAGTGAGACTCTGTCTCAAAAACAGACAAACCAACCAAAAATATAAACATATTCCCTACATCACAGCCGGGACCTGAAGGCAGGACTTACCTGTAGTCACCACTGGATGGCCACACCACCTAGAATTGAATGGAACTAAATAACAAAAGTGAAATATTAAGATGAGCGTTGATGAAACATTTTGACTATTTGAGAGCCCATGCAGAGAAAATGGAGCAAGCAGAGTCACCCAGTAGGAAGATGAGGGCCTGCTGTAGGACACTCAGGAGTTTGAATTCTCTCAGCTCAGAGTGGTGGACCAGGAGGAGGAGGAGGAGGAGGAAGAGGAAAAGGAGGAGGGGAGGTTGGGGCCATACTGTGCAGAGCTTTGAACACCAAACTGAAAATTTTATACATGATTTTTCAGTCAGTGGGGATCCACAAAGGGCCCTTAAACAGATGTGGGATGCAATTAAAGCTGCAAGTTAGAAAGCTGATTTGGCCAGGCTTTCTAAGCCTATTAGGGGAGAAGGACTAGAGACAGCAGCTTAGTTATGAAGCCAAGAATGCAGCTAAGCCAAACAGTGAAAAGCTTCAACTGAATTGTTAGTAGAAAGAAATGCAGAGATGTGGAAGGATTCAAGGGGCTTTATTAAAATACAGATCTTAGCATCAAAGGATAAGTCAGTGGTATGAGAAGCCAAGAAAGAAAGGAAGAAAGAAGAGAGAGAGAGAGAGAGAAATAAAGAGTCAGAGATGGTTCTGGGTGCTAGACCTAGGGAAGGAGCTGCTAAAAACAAAAACAAAAACAAACAAACAAACAAAGAGAAGGTTGTGCTGGCAGAAGGAGCTGTGGTTTATGCAGGAAGGAAGCAGAGGATGCTTTTGGAAATGTGGAGTCTAAGGACCACATCTCCACTGAGGGAGAGGCCTGGAGCAAACCTATGGAAATGAAAGTGAATCTGCAGTGAAGAACAGAGCAGAAGGCAGCAGTGAGAAAAAACCAGAATAAATCCAGTGTGGAAACTGTGATGAAAAGTGGATTTACAGAGAAAAAGGCAGAGAGAGAGAGAGCGAGAGAGAGAGCGAGCGAGAGAGAGAGAGAGCTGATGGAAGGATGCCAGGGGGTAGGTATATGTTTAGATAGAAAGAAATTGAAACAAAGAATGAGGCAGAATCAGAGAGTCAGGAAATGAGACACAGTAAGGTAAAGTCTCAGCCTGGAAGCCAGTGGAGGACGTCGCACTCCCGGGAAGGAAGGTGGATTCAGTACCGAGTGAGCTGTCATGTTTTCTCCCCAAGGTGTGTAGTGTGGGCCACCGTCTTCATGCTAAATTACCCTTTGTGCAGTACCCTTTCATGTGTGTCACCTCATCCCCCTGGTTCTCATGGAAGCTTCTGGAAGCACACCTTGCCTGTATGCTGCCTACAGCCCTGCTTGTTCCCATGGCAATGGTGATAGAGAGATGGAAGAAGATCAGAGAGAGCACTGAGGGAAGTGGAGAAACCAGTGACCCCAATGGATCCCCGCTGGAGAGCAACACCATGGCCCTCCACACTTCCCAGTGCTTCTCCGTGTCTGCTTCCGCCCCCTCCCAACCATGCCTTCTCCCATCATCTTTCCCATCTTCCTTCCTTCCTTCCTAACCAGGGATAAACATCCCACACGAGATAGAGTCTCGGGGGTAGAAAGGATAACAAAAGATAACAGAGTCCCCATTCATAATTTTGCATATAAGGAACCTTAAAATACCAAACAGACAGAAGGGCAGGGACTTGTCCACAGAGACACAGTTGGTTAATGGCACAGCCCAGGCCAGCAGCTGGGAGTCCTGCCTGTCACATGTCTCAGGACCACAGACTGCATCATTTCTGATGAAGCAACTTTTCCTAAATTCATATGTGTTTGAAGAAATTTCCAACTTTCCAGCCCAATGTTTCTTCTCAAATCAGAGTAGTTTATAAAAGATCACTGTCCTAAAAGGGATTCCAGAAGGGGTGGTGATTTATTGGCCACATCCTAAGGGACAAGGCCTGTGCTGAGAGTCTCTCTCTCTCATGGATTCCCACATCACCACTGGAAGCTAGCCTTCAACTGCCCATCAAGTGAAGGAACCCAAAAAGATGAAGCTCCCTGCACCTACCTACCCACTTAATAAAGTGTACGTTGGGGATGTGATCCAATCCCGGGTGGCTCCCAAACCTGCTCTCTGTTACACTACTAAACCTTTTGTCTTTTATCACAGGCGGGAAGTGGTGAAGAGGAAGATCTATTTTCTCATGGACTCTTCTATTAATGGAGAAAGCCAAGGGCAAAATGAAGAACTACAGGCATGGATCCCTAAGCATACGGGCCACGGGCAACCCCAGGCCCTCCTTTGGTCTGTTACCTCTTCAAAAAAGGGAATCATGTATCCACCTCATTGTTTGGGGTAGTGAGGCCACGGTATCAGACCTTTTGGTAGGGACTTGCTGTCTTATCTTTCAAATGCCCTTTCTTACCACGGAAGGAAGAAGAAAGCCTCTGGCTAAATGCCTGCTTTGCAATTCCATCCCATTTGATCATATCCTGGGTGCTGCCTTCCTGGTCACCAC
Organism: Heterocephalus glaber; assembly: GCF_053883595.1. Classification (NCBI taxonomy): domain Eukaryota; kingdom Metazoa; phylum Chordata; class Mammalia; order Rodentia; family Bathyergidae; genus Heterocephalus; species Heterocephalus glaber. Next base: position 8,409,306 of record NW_028258320.1, on the reverse strand, counting down.
AGGGACCTGATCAGAATTCTGCCCAGCCCCTCACCTGGCAATCTGTTGCTGATTGGCTGATGCTCCTTCTCAGGCCATGACATAGCAGGTTCCTAAGTGAGTTCCTTTAAGGAAACAGAGCTGTGGACAAATTATTTACTCCATGCCTGGGACATTGCATTTCAATAATATTCAAGATTAGACCTGATTGTTTGTATAGCCCAACTGAGGATGTTTGAGTTCAGGCTCAGAGAAAGAAGAGGTGCATCAGACATGTTAACTATTTCGCTGTTTGTTCAACTTACCAAGACTGCTTCATGCAACAAATATTTGCTGAGCTAGGACACAGGAAGATGATTAAGACAAAGGCTCTGCCTTCAAAGTGCTCACAGTCTGGCCAAGGACACAGAGAGGTCAGAGAACTACAATACGCGTCATACCTGCCGTCCCTGAGCCAGGCGGAGGAAAAGTAGAGAAAGGAGCAACTATTTGCCCACAGGGATAAAGTGATGCGAAGACATCAGCAGAAGCTTTACAGATGAAGTGCACTTGAGTTCGCTTTTACAGGTTGGATTCATAGGAGTTCAACAAGAAGAGGAAAGAAAAGGAAAAGAGCCCGTAACAAAGGCTTGGAGATATGGCAGGGGTGTGATAGTCAAGAAACACAATGTGGTGACGAGATTAGTGCATTGGATCCGGGGTGAGGATTTGTAGGGTTGGAAGGCAGTGAGGATGGAAATTAAAGGAGAGAGGAAAGGGAAGCTCCCTGTACTCTCTTTGTGCATAATTACTCAGCCTTGCTGCGAAGAGAAGGTTGAATCCTAAAGAGTGAGCGGAAATACAAGTGGTTTTTTTATGGCTTTGAGCTTCAGATTTGCTGAGCTTTTGACAAGGGAAGGATGTGATCAGATCTGGGTTCTGGAAAGCTCAGTTTTCTTAACATGTGGAGGAAAGATTTGTTGCAGGACCGAGAGGTCCGGGCGAAGCGGAAGGCAGGAGGCCAATCATGAGGTTTGCATGATCTTCTAGGCCAGAAATCTAGACTAGAGTGGAAGGGAGTTGCAGAGCAGCAGGCGACACAACTGACAGGGACTGAAGAAAGTTAGACTTGATGGAGATCCAATTAGCAGGTCTTGGTGACACGAGTTATTGTGGAAGGAGCGGCTTCCCTGAAGGTACGCATGACAGTTCTGCCCAGCCAGAACTTTGCTCACAGCTCAGTGACTGGCAGCACTGGAGGCTGGGGAATGTTTGCTTCTATCCCAGACAGCTGCCAGATCAGTAGAAAGTAAGTGCGTGTATCGTGGGGGGCAAGGGCAGTGTCTATCACCCATATCTGTAGATAGCTGCACTATTTGTTTTCCAGTACTGGGATTGATCCCAGGACTTTTGCACTGAGCCACATTCGTATATGCATAAATTTTGAGACAGCTAAATTGCCCAGATGGGACTGAACTATCGATCTTCCTGCCTCAGCCTCCAAAGTGCTAGCATGCACCAGTCTGCCTGGCTTAGCTTCACTATTTTAATCATTTTTACCCTTCTCCTGAGAGAGGACTGTGAGGTTTTGTTGTTGTTGTTGTTGTTTGCTTGTTTGTTTTTTGAGACAGGATCTCACTATATAGTTCATAATCCAGGCTGGCCTCAAACTCATGGTGATCCTCCTGCCTAAGCCTCCTAAGTACTGGGATTACAGGCATTTGCCACTATGCCTGGTAGGGAGAACTGTGAGTTCTGTAAAGGCAAGATTCTCTCTCTCTCTCTCTCTCTCTCTCTCTCTCTCTCTCTCTCTCTCTCTCTCCCAAGATCTTGCTATGTAGTTGAGGCTTGCCTTGAACTTGCAGTGATCCTCCTGCCTCAGCCTCCAGAATGCTGGGATTATAATTGTGTACCACCAGCCCAGCTCAAGATCGGCTCTCATTGCATCTGCAGTCTCGGCAGGGCCAGGCACCTGGTAGTCACATAAATACACAGTATTCATGGAAAGGAAAGCCTTGCCATTTGGTAGACAGGTTGCATGCTCTTCTCTTGGAGCTTGGCTCCAAACTACTCTTGTTCCTTGCATGGTCACACTCATTATTCCTTTGTAGGCCACATGGTTGTCTCTGCTCAGAGTATGAACAATGCAGTGTCCTTATGGAAGCATGTACAGGGGTCTCCCCTCATCTGTGGTTTCAGTCACCATACTTGGCAGAAAACACCATGCCTCAGTGGCCCCAGGCCATCCCAACTATCAACTGTCGGTGGAAGGTCAGCTGCCAGGAACACTATGTCACAGACCTCGTATCACCAGATTGCCTCCTCTCATCAGATGCAAAGAAGGGTCATCTCGTGTCATCCCAAGAAAAAGAAGTGTGAAGACAGTGCAATAAGACTTTTGAGAGAGAAGCATATATATAATTTTTTACTACGTATCTTTTGATAATTTTTTTTCTATCAGTTATTATTGCTACTCTCTTACTAGGTCTGATTCTAACACAAACAGAGGAAGAAACTTAGTATCCACACCTGGCACCTTATCTGTGGAGGAAGAAACATTGTATCCACAGGCCTCAAACCCTATGTATGTACAGGAAGAACCACAGTATCCATGGCTCCGCACCTTATATGTATGGAGGAAGAAACAAAGTGTCCTCGGCTGAGTACCCTATGTGTGCAGGAAGAAACAGTACAAGGCTGGCTACTCTCCACGTTTCAGCCGATCCTTATCTTATTAACAGATGTTGGCAAGTACAGATGAAATTAACCCTCATACTGCTCTTTAGCTTCTTCCAAAGTATGCAGAGCAAAGAGCCAAAGGACAAGATGCTAACTGACAGTTGTCATTCCTGTCTTAGTAGATTCCTTCTGGGTCACTGCTGTTGGGTCTTGAAACAGGTAACTGAAAAATTATGTTTATTTTGAAGTCAGAGAAGTCAGAGGAAGCGTCGGAGGCCCCGGGACTCAGCGGGTCTGACTCCTTTGCAGCCAAGTGAAACAGAAGCCACCGAGGCGTAAGGAACCAGGCTGGTGCTCTGGCCAGGGCTGGGCTTGGCGTCCACGCGTGCTCCTAGAGGGGCAGCGCGCGGGACTCTGCGGTCGCGCGTGTCACAGTGTCACAAGCACGGATCCCACTACAGAGTCCGCGGGGTCCTGGGGGCCAGGGGGCCCGGACTGCAGTTCCCAGCTCGCTCGCCGGGTGGCGCCCTGCCTCTGCGCCCCGCCCCGGTGACATCACAAAGCCGGTCCCGCCCCGCCCCTCCCGGTGACGTCACAAAGCCCCCGCCCCCCGCGTGGTCCCGGCCGCGCTGCCGGCAGCGCCGCGATGGGCAGCGAGGTCCGCGCGCCCCGCCAAGCGCCCCGGGTCCCTGCGCGCGCGGCGCTGCTGCAGGGCGCGGGCCGGGCGGCGCTCCCGCGGGGCCGGAGCTGAGCCCGCGTCCCGTCCCCGGCCCCGGCCCCGGCCCATGGGGGGCCGCAGGTAGCGCCGCGTGCTCGGCTGGGCCGCAGCCGCGATGGCCGCGCGCCGCCTGCTGCTGGTGAGGCTCGGCGGGCCGGAGCGGGGTGGAGGTGGGGACTAGGGTGGGGACCGCGGACGGGCCCGGGTATGGAGGTGGGGACCGGGATGGAGGACCGGGCCGGGGACTGGTGGGAGCGGCGCTCCCGAGGTCCAGATCTGCTCTCGGGCGTCTCTGGGGTCCGTGGTGGAGGCGGGGGGCGGCCTGGCGCTGGACGGGGCCAGGTTGGGGCTTTCCTGACTCGGCCTCCCTCCGCCCAGACCCCCGCCCAGGCTGGCCTTGGTGCGGCTGCGGCGTCACGCGGGGCCACCGCATTGGGGACGCAGGGACGCGGGGACCCACGGTGCGGCCTCGAGGCTGCGCGCACCGAGCCGGCGCGGGTCCATCAGCCTGGCCGCGGCTCCCCTCTTCCCACATCCCCACGGTCCCCTGTCTCCTGTGTCGAGGCGACGGATGAATCTGATGGAGAAAAATTAGAGCCGACCGTGGAGCCACGCCGGCCTCCGCGCCTGCCCCGGACCCTGCAGGAGCACGGAGCTTGTCGCTGAAGCGCACGAACAAGGAGAGCGCTGTGTCCCGCGGGAGGTGGGGCGCCGCGCTGGCTCCTGAGACCCGCGGGCCGGCGCCGCAGTTGCCAGGGCCCTGGAGTCACCCTACAGACACTCGGTGCCGGACAGGGTGTGTGTCCCGAGGGACGGGGCGCCGGGAAAGTTTGCTCTTGGTGGCATTGATGGTGAGGCCAGCCCCAGGGTCCCTCGGGGAGCTTCCTGCCGTTTGTAGTGACAACCGAGCCGGGTTTGTATCCTGGAAGCAAGTGGATGCCTAGGGGGACAGGGGCTGGTAATGCAGCGGGGGCCACCGGAGGGGTCGCCCTCGGGTCCCCTCCTCTGCCCCAGGCGTTGGCCAGCTGTATCAATACCTGGAGTATAACCTCATAGATACCCTCATGGGTGAAAGCTTACACCCTGCAGTGTGTGTGTGTGTGTGTGTGTGTGTGTGTGTGTGTGTGTGTGTGTTTTCCTTTGGGTTTTTTGAGACAGGCCCTTTCTATGTAGCCCAAGCTGTCCTTGAACTCATTGTGATCCTCCTGCCTCAGCCTCCCCAGTGCTGGGGTTAGAGGTGTGTGCCACCTGGACTGGCTATATTTTGTGTTTTACCTTTTAACCTGAGATAGGAGTTTAAGGGATTCTCTTCATGTAATCAAAGGGTGGGGTTCTAACTAATCAATAAAATGTCCAGCTCCTTTTCTTAAATCATCAAACTCAGTTTACCCAAAACTTTTACACTGGATTTGCAGTTGCAGACCTGACATTGTGAGTCTGGCTGTTACAAAAAAAAATATATATATATATATATATTATACATAATCTGAAAGCGACAACAGGATTCCTTGTTCTTCTGCTAATTATAATGAAAATGGAATGGAATCCTGAAGGAGTGGAGAGGGTTCCAGGGTGAAGGGCAATTGGGAGCTATGTTAGCCCTCAGCCAGCATGGGAATAATTGACTTGTGTTTTTGCTTTTAAGGCAGGGTCTCGCTATGTAGTCCAGGCTGACTTCAAACTCACTGCAATCCTCCTGTCTCAGCCTCCCAAGTGCTGGTATTACAGGCATGCTCCACCATGCCCAGCAAGAATCCACTTGTCTTTCCCACCTCCACTCTGCCCTCCCCGTCTTCAGGGTAGATTTTGTTAAGGTGTAAAATAGTGATCTCAGCACAGTGCCCTAAGCAGTGTTTATTTGGGGTTTCTCGGCCATTCCAGCATGACCAACCCCAGGCCCTGGAGTTTAGCTAAAAGCAGGATGCGCAGAACAGAGCTAGGGGTTTAGTGAGGGTAGTGATTGGGCTCAAATACTCCAGTCAGATTTTTAAAAAACAGTAAAGCTGAGGATGTAGAGTGCTAGAGTGCTTGCCTGGCACAAAACCACTAACTGCCTGATTTATTATCTGTATTGTAGAGATACTATTTAAGTATCCATCTTCCTTCAGATATCTCCCTTTTTATGTGGTAGACTTCGTAATTGTCATCAGTTTCACGATACTTTTTTGATGTGACAGGCTAACTGCAAGAAATGCAGCTTCCTATTAGGCTTTGAAAATAACAGATGCACCCAATGTAATGTCTAAAGTGATCCATGTGGCAATTGTGTATGTCCAGCCAGAGAGCAGCCCCTGTTGTGTTATACACAGCATCTCATTTCCCGCCAACACCTCTGCCAGTCACATGACACTTCCATTGCACAGGTGAGAAAACAGCCTCCCAGGACCTTTGGCTCTTCCTAGGTCACTTGGCTGGCTGGTGATGGCCCTGGATGGATACTTGTCACCTCATCGTCCCCTCACCCTCGTGCCACCCTCGATGCTCATAACTTGGTTTACTGGCTAATGTGACAAAGGAGAAGGGTGATGGGAAAGTTGAGATGGCTGTGTGGTTTGTTGTGGACCTAAATGAGGGTTCCTGGGAGCATTTGAAGGAAGTCTTCTTGCTGCTTGCATTTCTGTTTCTGCTGAGTTGAGGCATCTGTGATGTTCGAGGCTGAAACCCAGACCGAAAGGCATGTGTTCTAGGCCAGAATTCTGGAGACAGGGAAACGAGACCTTTGGTTCGGTACCAGTTTGAGGACAGCCCTTGAAGGGCTTGCCTGGTGTGACAGTGGCCACTGCCTGCTCCTGCTCAGGAAGGATGCACGCGATGAAAGCGACAGCGGGCAAACTGTCCCAGCACATGTGGCACTCACGGGCTTCCCACATGCACTACGTGGGCTCTGTCCGATTTCACTCTGTGAAAGAAATGGCAGTTGGTGGGTCCATGCCTGTCTAGTCTTGGGGTTTCTCAAAGTTAACATACATCTCATTGCGAGGAATCCTTCTTCTGCTGATTTGGTTTGCTTGTGCAGCTTATTTATACTAGAGACTTACTTGTTTTGGCCTGGACCTGAACAGATTCAGACACACACCTTTCGGGTGAAATGCCGGTCTTCTCTGCATTCTGACTGCGTGACTCATGGCTGGGTCAGAAACCGTTCGCTGCATATGGGTTCGGGGCCAATGTGTGATATTCTGGGCCAGAAAGTATGGCCCCTTCCAAGCTTTCAACCTAACAGCCAAAGAAGCCCTTGCATACCACTCTGAGGCCCGTACCTACATCCACAGATTCCCCAGGAATCAGGGAACCAACAGCCCTCTTGGCAGGTCCCACGGAGCAGATCAACGGCACCCCGTGTGGTAAGATCCAAACCCTAAGTTACCTCTGGGCTCCCACTGCCCGGGACAGGGCCCTGCTCACGCAAGGCTGCTCAGCACACGTGTCTCTGTCACAACATGAACAAGAAGTCGCTTCCTCACCACTGGCTGCTTTTTCCCTTGACCAAGGACTATAGGGAGCTAGATGAGTGGAGTTCTGGGACCCTTGACATTCTAAGGCTGTAGAATTAAAGTCTATAGAAAGGAGAAAATCTTTTGGATACAGTATCAGCTCCAATTTCAACTTCTATTTGAACTCACCACCAAGTCCTGACTTGGCTCAGGAATTCAGCCCCTCGCAGGCCCACCCCTCACCTGCCTAGATACCAGGTCAAGTGCTTAGATAAGGGAAGGGTCAGAAAGTGGCCCCAAGGGCAAGGCCCAGTCTCAGCGAAAGGGACAAAGACCAGGACATGTTGCTTTCTAAGCAAACACAGCTGGACAGGCTGTCATAGCACAGGCTCCTGTCTGGAAATCTTAACCCCTGTAAAGCAGCAGTTTCCTAAACTTCAGGCCCCATGTCCTTCGCAATTATGACTCCCTTTCTGTCCTGACTGTCCCCCTCCTATGTGCACGGTCACAGCCAACTCTCTGAGGGTGCGGGGTGCCCCTGCCTGCACTGAGACCTGAGGCCCTCTTCTGCACTTGACTCCATCCTCGGCTGAGAAGCGAGGCCTTTGGAGGGGCCATGGCCAGTTGTACATGGGTTTTGGGCTTGCTCTGCCAGCCCTATATCAAGCATGTAGCGTGTGATACACACAAGTAAAGTTTGCTGATTCTTTCCTTTTGGTGATGGGAAGTGGTCAGACACACCATCAGGCCATTTGAGGCCAGGATGAATCAAGGGGCTCCTGGTGTACACAGCTGTGTGTGTTTCCAGTCAGCACTGACACCCTGCAGGCCTTCTGTGGTGAGACCAGCCGGTCCTTGTTAGCTAATACTGGCACATTTGGGTGCGTCTCCTCTGTGATGGGGAGCAGGTCGTCTGGGAGGCTTGGGAGTGTGTCCTGTGGTCATATGGAGCAGACTTAGTCTAGACCTTTAGGTGCAGACCTGTCCATTGCACAGAATGACAGCCAAGTGAGCGTGGTCCCTAAAGTCGAAGCCCCGGTTAGCACAGCCAGAGCCGGGACATTGCTGCTGTGGCAGGAGCAGCTGCCCAGCTTGGTTCTGTAGGAGGAGGAACTGGATCATGAATAAATACCCTGGTCTTACCTAGTGTTTGTATTTGTCAGACACCTGAAGATCAACACCCTAATCGGTGTGTGTGCTGCCACAGGACTTTCCCACCATTTTTGATACCAGAGCTCGAGCAGAGGTCCTCACCCGGAGCAGCCCGGTGATGCCCAGGCTGGGCTCCAGCGATAAGTTAGGCAGAGCGGCAGTGGGTGCTGCTCTCGGTGATGCTCAATGCTCGAGGCCCGCTCTGAGAAGGTTTCCCTGTATGAGCCTGGCTTGGGAGCTGACAGATGTTTGCAGGGGTGAGGACCTGTGTGTCGAGGGCCTGGGCAGGATGTGGGAGGTTGTCAGGGTGCTGCTGTCTGATGTGGGTGCATCTTCTCTGCAGGGTATTTGCAAACTGCGCCTAAGAATGTTCTCAATTAAAACAAAAAGAAAAGGAGAGGGGCTCAGTAACCCAAGCCATAGCAAGGCTTGTTAGCCAATATTTATGATTTTCTGTTTGCTCCTCTGCCACCAGCACCGTTTGGTGGCTGTGTTGCTCGGCACCATTTGGAAATCAGTTTTGGGAGAAGGAGGCCGAGCCTGAGCGATGGAGGAGAGGGGAGAGGGGTGAGTCTGTGAGGAGACGCAGCCATGGTGTCAGCAGGGCGTCAGCCGGTGCTGACCACGAAGAGGGGCTGCTCTTCGGCATTGTGAAGCTGCCCCTCACTTACGGAGTGCTTGGTGTGTTCAGCACTGGCCACGGAGCATCACAGTAAATCTTACACACGCTGAAGGCAGCAGCACTTGTCCCATTTTACAGATAAGAGAGTGTCATGTCCTTGGAAGTGCTGGAGAGAGGATTCAGGTCTAGGTCAGAGTGGCTTCAACACCACTCTTCTAGGGGACGGGTCACTTTCATTTACCAGAAGTTTGTTTCCTGTAAAGGGGAAGATTTACCCAGGAGCTGAGCCTGCTCTTTTCATCTGGTGAACGGTTCTACCTCCCAGCTGTGCCCAAGTGACTGTGACAGTGACCTGTGTGTGGGCTGAGGGGGAGGGCGTGGGGTCCTGGTGAGCCTTCTACCCTGGAGATGTAAATCTATCCCCGAACTGAAATGGTATAAATAGGGAATGGATGCTTTGCCGTCCTGCAATTTGGGTGAAGTTGATAAATATTTGCTTAGTGAGTAATAGTACAGCCTGGTTCTACTTAGCTATGTAGTTTCACTCACTTATCCCCAGAACGAGGGGACCTTTAGGGTGTTCCAGGGCACCAGCCCGATGATTTGTGTAGGATAAGTGCGTGGATGTGCGCCATCAGTTGTCACTGTTTTCTGTGTTCACTTTTCATTTGGAGTCTCTTAGAAACTACCCAGACTCCTTGATTTGAGTGGTCCCATGGACATTGATGTGTGTAGCTTGTCACATGCACGTTAGAACCCACTCCAGTGAGCATCTGAGTGTCTCCTTGTAGAGGATGGCGACCCAGGAGACAAGAGGACGGCAAAGGGTGAGAAGAAACTGTTTAATCTTTAGTCCTAGAAAAGAGGTTGGAATTCTGGTCTCTCAAAGACCCTTTGGGACAAGATCGTTATTTTATTTCCTCCTCATTGTCACCAGTGTTACTTCCCCCAAATTAGGAGAGGCTGGAGGGTTGGAAAGGAGGAAGGGATTCAAGGCAATTGGTGGTGGGTTTCCAGAATAGTTTAAAGAGTTATTTCCCATTCTTACTCCTGCTTTATATCTAGAAGCCCTAGGCTCTTCTTTCCTCTTGAATTTAAATCTCACTTCTCTAGAATGGACAAAGTCTGTGTGTGTTTCCCATCATTTCTGGTAATGCCTTTCCATTTCAAGCTTCTTAAAGACAGTGAGAAATGTCTTTAAGGAAGATCACAGTGAGCATAAATGATCGTTGGATGTATTCTAGAAGAATCTCATTCTCTCTAGACAAGTTAGAGGGCAGCTGGAGTCTGAACATCACCTCAATCCTTAAGAAAACATTTGAATCTTAAGCAAGTTGGCAACTAGAAGAACCAAGAGAATAGAGGAATGTCTTTCTGTATCTTCCCAACTCCCTTCTCTTCCTTGACAGTATTTGTGGAGCACTGAGACTCGTGTGTTCATACTTGAAGGGCAACCTCTTTTCCACAACCAATGATTAAACTACTTGCTCTCTCTGTTTGCCCTTGAAGTTCTGCTTTCCTTCGGGTAGGGATTTTCTGTTCTGTTACAGAGGCATGCTTGTATTTTTCATGCATGTAATAAGATTTACAGGGCATCTGTTGAACACCATGCACGCTGGACTCTGGGCCTAGGATGGCAAAGGCTCTCATGGCCTCTCCCTCTTGGAGTCTGTAGAAGGTGGGATGTTTGTAATCCAGCCATGCAGAGAGCAGGAGGAAGTGCAGCTGGGAAAGGGGCAGCATGTGGAGTGGCCCGAGGTAGGAAGGACCCCCGACTTGCTGGGCTTTCTGGGAGTGGCAGGAGGGTGGGGTGGTGCTGGGTCGGGCAGGGGACCTGGGCCTTTGAAGCTATGAGGGCGCCACATGTACAGTGAGAGTGACAGTGTGGTCTGGATTCAGCCTTCTTTAACAGTCCTTGTCTGTGCTAGCTCCTCCTGAGCTACGCCTCAGCCCTCAACGTTTATTTATTTATTTTTGGTACCGGGGATCGAACTTGGGTCCTTGTGCTTGCACAGCAGGCGGCGATGAAACCACTGAGCTAAATCCCCAGCCCAACCCTCAACTTTTAAAAGAAGGGTCACTGGCAGCTCTGGATGAGAGACGGTTGCAGGGTGCACTGGCTGCAGGAGGCCAGCGAGAGTCTTTGACAGGGGCAGGATGGAGATGACGGCCTGCAGCGAGGGCAGCACGGGTGGGGACAGCCAGCCAGACTGGAGAGAGTGGACTGATGTGGGCAGATGGGGCTCTGTCTGTGGGCTTGGGGGGCTCACCCTGTTCCCGCCCCGTGGCTGCTGTTGCCAACTGGGCCCCTGGATGCCCGGTTGCAGGCAGCAGCGCTAACCAGGTCCTGTTTCTGTGAACCCAAGGCTCTTGTTCCCCCTGAGTGGTTCCCCAAGGCGTAGTCCTCGAAGTGGGCCGCCAGGTCGGAGGAAACGAATGAGCAGCTTTATGGCTTTTGCTGTACATTGCCAGGTTGTCTCTAGGAAGACATTAATTTAGAGTCCACTGGCCACCTGTAAATGTGCTTTCTGTGCCACGAGCCTGCCAGCCCGAGTCCCTCGTGTTGGCTCATTTGTGCCCTTTCAGTACGGATACCCAAGGGCCTTCGGTTGTATAGGTTTGTATTTCCTAGATGCTGAGAGGTCAGACTTTATCCACGATGATCACCTTAGTAATTACTCCTGTGGTCCTTGTCTCAACTACTGAGTAGAGGTTGTGTTAACTTCATTTGCATTAAGTCTATGACTTTTCAGTTGTTAGCTTTCTAATTAGCTGGGTGTAGCAAATGCTTTTACCTTCTCCTTTTAGTAGTTACTTAGTAGCCTGAAAATTTAAGTTTATATTATAAGGCCCCTTTCATTTACTTGTGTCTGAGAATGCTTTCTTGTTACTATTGTTAAAGAAATTGATCTCTTAACCGATGAGATAAATATTCTGATATCTTTGGATCTTTTGATTTTATCTCTTTTGGAGTGGGGGGTTACTGGGGATTGAACTCAGGGCCTTCCCACTGAGCTATACCCTCAGACTCCCCTTTGTGTTTTCTTTCTTTTTAAACTAAATTGAATTTTATTTATTTATTTTTTCTGGTACCAGATATCAAACTCAGGATCTTGAGCTTGCAAGGCAGGCATGGCACCACTGAGCTACACATCTCCGGCCCTTTTTCTTTCTTTTTATTTTTGCTTAAATTCTTTTATTGGCACATTTTAGGTATACAGTATGTTTACATTTATCATTGGATACTTGTACCTGTACATAATGTATCTTGGTTCTTTTTTCCCCATTCCCTGCACTCCCTTCACCCCCTCCTCCCTTCCCTATTTACAAACACTTTGTTTCCATTTTTTCCTTTTCTCATAATTTTTCCATTCCCCTATCCCTCCCACTTTCCCTACCCCTTTGGACCTTTTCTTCCTATTTCAAATTATTAATTATTCATTTTAATCATTTTAATCCTTATTTACACTTTCAGTTTCTTACACCAGAGAAACGATTCGGTATTTACACATGTGTGTCCTATTTATTTCACTGAAGACTATTGCCTCAATATGCATCCATTTAGCTATAAATGTCTCTAGTTTCTCATTCTTTATGGCTGAGTAGTACTCCATTTTATAAAAAAACACATTTTCTTTATCCAGTTTCCAGTTGATGGGCACTTGGGCTGTTTCCAAACTATTACAAACTGTGCCACTATAAACATGGGTACACATATATCGCTGTGGTATGATTCTTTCTGTTTTGGGGGGAATATACCCAGCAAGGAAATAGCGGGGTCAAATGGGACCTCTAGCCCTAGTTCTTTGAGGTATCTCCATGCTGACTTCCATAGTGGTTGCACCAGACTACATTCCCATCAACAATGGAGAAGGGTTCCTTTCTCTCCATACCCCCGCCAGCATTTGTTATTGGTTGATTTCATGATGGCAGCCATTCTCTCTGGGTTGAGGTGGAATCTCAGTGTTGTTCTCATCTGCATCTCTCGAATGACCACTGATGTTGAACATTTTTTCATATGTTTATTTGCTGCTTTTCCTTCTTTGTCTGAGAAATGTCTGTTCATTTCAGATGCCCATTTTTGAATTGGGTCTTTAAATTTGGGGGTTCTGATCTTTTTCAGTTCTTTATATATTCTAGATAGTAGTTCTTTGTCTGAGGTACAGCTGCTAAAGTTTTTTTCCCACACTGTAGGTTGTCTCTTAGCTCTGTTTGTGGTTTCTCTTGCAATGCAGAAGATTGTTTTTCTTTTCGGGGGGTACCAGGGATCGAGCTCAGGACCTTGTGCTTGCAGGCAGGCGGCGGAACCACTGAGCTAAATCCCCAGCCTGCAGAAGTTTTTTAATAAGATGAGATCCCATTTGTTGATTCTTTGTGCTAGTTCCTGTTCTACTGAGGTTTTGTTCATAACGTCTTTTCCTCTGCCAATGTCTTCAAGAGTTCTATGTAATTTATCTTCCAGCAAGTTTTGTGTTTCTGTTTTAATATTTAGATCTTTAATCCACTTTGATCTTATTTTAGTTCATGGTGATAGATATGGGTCTAGTTTTAATCTTTGGTATGTTGAAATCCAGTTTTTCCAACACCATTTATTAAAATAGGCTATCTTTCCTCCAGTGAGGGTGTTTGGCTTCTTTGTCAAAGATGAGGTGGCTAAGTATGTTTGGAGTTGTTTCTGCATCTTCTAATCTATTCCACTGATCCTCAGGTCTGTTTCTTTGCCAGTACCATGCTGTTTTTATCTCAGTAGCTTTGTAGTATAGTTTCAAGTTGGAGATTGTGATACCCCCTTCCCTGTCTCTTTTGCCTAGAATTGATTTTGCTATTCTAGGTCTCTACTGATTCCAAATGAATTTTTGGATTGTTTTCTCTAGTTCTGTGAAATATATTGTTGGACTTTCAATTGGCATTGCATTAAATCTATATAACAGTTTTGGAAGTGTGATCATTTTCACTATATTGGTTCCTCCTACCCAGGAACAAGGGATGTCTTTCCATTTTCTTATATCCTCTTTGATCTCTTTTTTCAGAGTGCTGTAGTTTTTTGTGTAGAGGTCTTTTGCTTCCTTTGTTAGATTGATTCCTAGACATTTCAGTTTTTTGGATGCTATTGTAAAAGGAATTGTTTCCCTAATTTCTCTCTTAGTGAGTCTGTTATTTGTGTACAAGAAGGCTATTTTTTTATTATTTATATATTAATTGGTACATTTTAGGTATAAAATACTTTTACATTTATCATTGGGTGCTTGTACCTGTACATGATGTATCTTAGTTCTTATTTTTCACCCATTACCTATGCGCCCTTCACTCCCACAACCCTTCCCTATTTACATAGACTTTTCTTCCAGGTTTTTTCTTTCTCATAATTTTTCCTTTCCCTTCTTCCCTTTCCCCTTCCCCTCCTGCCACCCCTACCTCTTTGGACCTTTTCCTATTTCAAATTATCAATTGTTTGCTTTAATCATTTTTCATCCTTATTTACACTTTCAGTTTCTCACACTAGAGAAACTATTTGGTATTTACACATTAGTGTCCTATTTTTTTCACTTAATAGTATGGCCTTGATATGCATCCATTTACCTGTAAATGACTCTAGTTTCTCGTTCTTTATGGCTGAGTAGCACTCCATTTTATAAAAAAACCCACATCTTCTTTATCCAGTTTCCAGTTGATGGGCACTTAGGCTGTTTCCAAACCTTAGCTATTACAAACTGTGCCGCTATAAACATAGGTGCACATATATTGCTGTGGTACGATTCTTTTAATTCTTTGGGGAAGGTACCCAGTAGGGGAATAGCTGGGTCAAATGGGACCTGTAGTCCTAGTTCTTTGAGGTATCTCCATACTGATTTCCACAGTAGTTGCACCGGTCTGCACTCCTACCAACAATGGAGAAGGGTTCCTTTCTCTCCACACCTCCGCCAGCATTTGTTATTGGTTGATTTCTTGATAGCAGCCATTCTTTCTGGGGTGAGGTGGAATCTCAGTGTTGTTTTCATCTGCATCTCTCGAATGACCAGTCATATTGAACATTTTTTCATGTATTTATTTGTTGCTTTTATTTCTTTGTCTGAGAAATGTTTGTTTATTTTGAATGCCCATTTTTGAATTGGATCTTTGAATTTGGGGGGTCTGATTTTTTTCAATTCTTTATATATTCTAAATAGTAGACCTTTGTCTGAGGTACAGCTGCTAAAAATTTCTTCCCATATTGTAGGTTGTCTCTTAGCTCTGTTGGTAGTTTCTCTTGCAGTGCAGAAGCTTTTTAATAAGATGAGATCCCAGTTGTTGATTCTTTGGGTTAGCTCCTGTGCTACTGAAGTTTTGTTCATGAAGTCTTTTCCTATCCCAATGTCATTGAGAGTTCTACCTAACTTATCTTCCAGCAAGTTTACTGTTTCTGTCTTGATATTTAGCTCTTTAATCCACTTCACTCTTAGTTTAGTGCATGGTAATAAGTATGGGTCTAGTTTTAATCTTTGGCAGGTTGAAATCTAGTTTTTCCAACACTATTTATTAAAAAGGCTATCTTTTCTCCAATGAGGGTGATTGGCTCCTTTGTCAAAGATGAGGTGGCTGAGTATGTCTGGAGTTGTTTCTGCATCTTCTAATCTATTCCACTGATCCTCGGGTCTTTTTCTTTGTCAGTACCATGCTGTTTTTATCACAGTAGCTTTGTAGTATAGTTTCAGGTTGGGGATTGTGATATCCCTGGCCATGTCTCTGTTGGCTAGAATTGCTTTTGCTATTCTAGGTTTCTTCTGCTTTCAAATGAATTTTTGGATTGTTTTCTTTAGTTCTGTGAAGTATATTGTTGGAATTTCAATCGGTATTGCATTAAATCTATATAGTAGTTTTGGAAGTATGGCCATTTTCACTATGTTGATTCTTCCTATCCAGGAACAAGAGATATCTTTCCATTTTCTTGTATCCTCTTTGATCTCCTTCTTCAGAGTGCTGTAGTTTTCAGTGTAGAGGTCTTTTGCTTCCTTTGTTAGGTTGATTCCTAGATATTTCATTTTTTTAGATGCTATTGTACAAGGAATTATTTCCCTAATTTCTCTCTCAATGGGTCTGCTATTTGTGTATAAGAAGGCTATTGTTTTTTGAGTGTTGACCTTATATCCAGCTACTCTACTGAATCTGTCAATTAGGTCTAGAAGACTTTTGACCAAGTTTTTTGGGTCTTATATGTAAAGTATCATATCATCAGCAAATAATGACAGTTTAACTTCTTCCTTTCCTATCTTTATTCCTTTTATTTCTTTCCTTTGTCTAATTGCTATGGCTGAAGTTTCCAGAACAATACTGAACAGGAGTGGTGATAGTGGGCATCCTTGTCTTGTTCCTGATTTTAGCATGAAAGTTTTCAGTTTTTGACCATTTAGTATGAATTTGGCTGTTGGTTTTTCATAGATAGCCTTAATCAGGTTGAGATAAAGACCTTCTATTCCAATTTTCTGTAGCATTTTTATCATGAATGGGTGCTGGATTTTGTCAAATGCCTTTTCTGCATCTATTGAGATGATCATATGGTTTTTGTCCTTGACTCTGTTAATATAGTGTATTCCATTTATTGATTTACGAATGTTGAACCATCCTTGCATTCCTGGGATAAAACCAACTTGGTCAGGGTGTATGATCTTCTTGATGACCCTCTGTATTCTGTTTGTCAGTATCTTGTTGAGGATTTTTGCAACTGTGTTCGTTAGGGAGATTGGCCTGTAGTTCTCTTTTTGGTTTGAGTCTTTTCCTGGTTTTGGAATCAAAGTAACACTTGCTTCCAGGAATGAATTTGGAAGTATTGCTTCCCTTTCAATTTCCTTGATGAGTCTAAAGAGTAATGGTGATAGTTCTTCTTTAAATGTATTGTAGAATTCAGCAGTGAAGCCATCAGGACCTGGGCTTTTCTTTGTTGATAAATTTTTAATTATGTTTTCAATTTCACTCATTGTAATTGGGGTGTTTAGAATTTCTATATCTTCTTCATTTAACTTTGGCAATTCGTATGTATCTAGGAATCTGTCCATTTCTTCTGTGTTTTCCATTTTATTAGAGTAGGGTTCTCAAAGTAGGTATTGATGATCCTCTGGATTTCTGCTGGATCTGTTGTGACTTCAGCTTTTTCACTCTTTTTTTGTTTTGTTTTGTTTTGTTTTGGTACTGTGGATTGAACTAGGGTCCTTGTGCTTGCACAGCAGGCGGTGAAACCACTGAGCTAAATCCCCAGCCCAGCTTTTTCATTCTTAATTGCATTGATTTGAGACTTTTCTTTCCTTTTTTTGATTAGGTTGGCTATAGGTTTATTGATTTTATTTATTCTTTCAAAAAACCAACTCTTTGATTCATTGATTTTTTTGTATCATTCTCTTAGTCTCCATTGCATTGATTTCTGCTCTGGTCTTTATAATTTCCTATCTTATACAAGCTTTGAGTTTGTCATACTCTTCTTTTTCTAGGAGCTTGAGGTTCAGCATTAGGTTGTTTATTTGAGCTCTCTTTGTTTGCCTAATATGGGCATTCACTGCTATGAATTTCCAACATAGAACTTCTTTCATTGTGTCCCATAGATTCCTGTATGTTGTACTGGCATTTTCATTTACTTGTAGAAACTGTCTAATTTCTTCTTTAATTTCCTCTGTGACCCATTGGTTTTTCAGGAGAGTGTTATTCAATTTCCATATGTTTGTGGGGGTTTTGCAGTTTCTTATGCTATTGATCTCCAATTTTATTGCACAATGGTCTGGTAATATACAGGGGGTAACTTCAATTCTTTTACATTTACTTTAACATGTCCTATGAGCTAGCATGTGGTCTATTTTGGAGAATGACTTGTGTGCAGCCAAAAAGAATATATATTCTGATTTTGTGGTGTGGAACACTCTGTAAACATTTATTAAGTCCATTTGTTCAGTAGCTTGGTTCAGTTCTAGAATTTCGTTGTTGAATTTTTGTCTAGATGATCTCTCTGTTTTTGATAGTGGGGTATTGAGGTCCCCCACTACAACTGTATTAGTGCTTATTTGGTTTTTCATGTCCATTAATATTTGTTTTGTATAGTTGGGTGGCATTTGTATTTGGTGCATATAAATCTATGATTGTCATCTCTTCCTCTTGGATTGTTCCCTTCACAAGGATGTAATGACTGTCTTTATCTCTCTTAATTAGTTTTGGTTTGAAATCTACTGTGTCTGCAAATAAGATTGCTACCTCTGCTTTTTTCCGGGTTCCTGATGCATAGAGAACTGTTTTCCATCCTTTTACTTTCAGTCTATGAATTTCTTTTTGAGTTAAGTGTGTTTCTTTTATACAGCATATTGTTGGATTTTGCTTCTTAATCCATTCTGCCAATCTATTTCTTTTGATTGGTGAATTGAGGACTTTAACATTGATAGTTATGGCTTGGGGATTTAGCTCAGTGGTTCTGCTGCCTACCTTGAAAGCACAAAGTCCTGAGTTTGATCCCAGGTACCAAAAAAAACCAAACCAAAACAAAAAAAATTGATGGTTATAATTGATAGATATTGACTCATCCTTGTCATGATGTTTTACTTTTGCTGGCTCTTTTATTTTTTATTTTTCCCCCTTTCCCTTTAGATTCTTGCCTTGCCTGGTGGCTTCCCTCTGTTGAGCGTCATGGAGTAGTGACCTTCATTGTCTTTTTCAAGGATATTCTTTAGAACTGTTTTGGGCTGCTGGTTTGGTGTTTGTGAAATTTCTCAGGTGTTCTTTGTCGTGGAAGTATCTAATTTCAACATCAATTTTGAAAGATAATTTTGCAGGATACAACAATCTAGGTTGGAAGTTATTTTCTTTTAGGGGTTGACATACTTCACTCCAGGCTCTCCTTGACTTGAGGGTTTATGTTGAGACATCTGTGATTCTGATGGGCTTTCCTTTGTAGGTGATTTGTTTCTTTTCTCTAACTGCTTGTAGGATTTTGTTTTTCTGTTGAGTTTCTGGGATCTTGACTATTATATGTCAAGGTGTAGATTTTCTTTGATCATGGCTAGTTGGGAGTTCTATATGCCTCATGTATCTGTATGTCCAATTCTCTACCTCTATTTGGGAAGTTTTCTACTATTACTTCTGTGAAGTTTTTTTTATGTCTATTGTACTTTCTTGTGCTTTTTTGTGGAGTCCTATCAGTCTTATGTTATTCTTCTTTGCATCATCTAGCAGCTGCTGGATTGATTTCTTATGGTTTCTTACTATTTTTAAAAAAATCTCTGTTTTCATGGTCACTAACTGCAATCCTGTCTTCTATATCTGATATTCTATCTTCACATTCCCTTAATCTTCTGTGAATATTTTCAGTGGAGTTTTTAATCTCCTGGATATCTGTTTGAATCTGTTTCATGGATTCCATTTCTTTCTTATGTTGGGATATTATGGTTTCCACTTCTTTCTTATGCTGGGCATTCATGGCTTCCAGCATGTTTCTGAGCTCATCTAGTTTTTTTTTTTAATCTGTTTCTGTTCTAGAGCCTCTAATCATGTTTTTCACTCTGCTCACCATCTCTGTAGTTATCTGGGAAATTATTTCTGTTTTGAATTTTTCTAGAGCTTCATTCATCTGTATTGTTACTTCCTGTGCTATCAGTTCAGGGTATCCAGATGGTTGATTATCAGACTTTTCCACCTCATTTCCCCCAAAATTTGCCTTTGGTGTGGTGGAAGTCTGAGTTTGTGCCTTGCTTAAATGTCTTTTCATTTTTGTGTTTGGTACTGTCCTTGGTTTAACTTCTGGGTTGATACTTTGAAATTGCTTATTGTAAGTATCTTTGTTGTTTGTATTTAGAACCCTTGTGGGATGACAGCTTTTCAGAGGTGTCTTCCAGATATAGCTGGTCTTTAGGTTTGGAGTCTCTAATGAGTCAGAGGCTATCTCATTTTCATTATACCAGGAAGGCAATCACAATACCTTAGCCCAAATGATACAATCAGCAACACCATAGCATCAAGCACAGCTTTAAAAAATGACAATTTATGGTAGTTATTAATCTATCACCTTTAACTGTGAATTAAATCAAAATCGAGGACCAGCCCAACATATGTTTATGGTGAATAAACTCCTCAATATAGCAACTTTATACCCTTCGGGATGGGGAGTTAGAAGGAGTTGGGGAGGGAGGAATAGATAGGTAGAAGAAGGATAGAGGAGGCTTAGCAGTGAGGTCTGAGGACACAGGAAAATCATGCAAACTCTAAGAAATTGTTTAAGACAAGAGGAAAAGACAGAATGAAAGAACAAAGATGAAAACAGAACAAACTAAAAGCAGTAGGAGGCTAGAAACTGTATTTACTTTCCTTTAAAACTAATGACAATTGAGAGAAGGAAAAAGAGAAGAAAAGAAAAATAAAGAAGAAATCTGAATTAGCACCAGAACAGGAATGAAAAGGGAGATGAAAAGCAATGTGGGACAGTGAGAGAACAAGTGAGAGAGAGAGAGAGAGAAAGAAAAGAAAAAAGATAGAAAAAAAGATGAGAAAAATAAAAATTTGAAAAGAGTAGAAAAAATAAAAATTAAAAATAAGATTTAAAAAATTTTGCAAATAACAAAAAAATAAAAATGAAGGGCCTCCTTCAGGGTATGTCTCTGCTGTCACAATAGACAATGTGGGCAGCAGTGTGCAGATATAAGTCAATGAGTCTCAGCAAGCCAGTCGCAGACCTGTGAGATTCAGGCAGATTTCTGGCTGCAAGTCCCAAGTTGAGCTCCCTGTCCTCCTGCGGGGTTGAACTCTGCAAGGTTCTACTGCAGGTTCCAGCTGCCCTTCCCTTGAAGAAAGTCCAGGTTCCGATGGGAGGTGATGATCCCTCCAACTTACCAAGCACGGTGGTCTGGTGTGCCTTTATTGCAGAGATTCTCTTCACTTTTCCAGTGGGCTTCAGCTTTCATCAAGGAGCCTGAGAGAGGCCCTCTCTCTGTTGTTCACTTCTGCTCCTAACTTCTGGAGCTCAGGACAAGGGCCTTTATGACCCCCTGTGCCTCTGTAGTGTGGAACCAGGTACCAGCACAGCCAGGAGGCCGGGGGGTGGTGGTGGTGGGGCTGTGGCTAAGCTGGTTGCTGTGGGTGGGGCACAGGGATGGAGTGGGGGCTCCACACCACCGAGGTCCTCACCGTCTGCTGGCTGGTCGCTGTGGGCGGTTTGCAGGAACAGAGCCTCTTTCTTGCTTTTTTTTTTCTTTTGGTACCGGGGATTGAACTTGGAACCTTGCACTTGCAAGGCAGGCAATGAAACTACTGAGCTAAATCCCCAGCCCCCTCTTTCTTTTTTGAAATAAAGGTCTCAAGAATTTGCTAAGTTGCCCAGGCTGGGCTTGAACTTT
This sequence comes from Heterocephalus glaber, assembly GCF_053883595.1. Taxonomy (NCBI): domain Eukaryota; kingdom Metazoa; phylum Chordata; class Mammalia; order Rodentia; family Bathyergidae; genus Heterocephalus; species Heterocephalus glaber. Next base: position 8,388,408 of record NW_028258320.1, on the reverse strand, counting down.
TGATGCTCCTGGTCATAATTTTATCTTTTACCTGTTGGGTTTGTTGACCCTCCTGGGCTTCAGAGTAACACTGTGAGGGTTCCCTCCATGGTCTGCCTGTCTATCTTAGAGAATGTCTGGGCAGACATACCTGGGAGGTGCCAGGCTGCTCTCCTTCCCAGTGTCAGGTAGCTCTTGCACAGGGTCTTCTGGGGCCAAAATAGGCTTGGTGGTGATTGTGCCTGCCCAAGAGGTGATCATAAGAGGGCCCACATCCTAAGCTATAGTCCAGGCCTTGGTAAACTTTATCTGGGAAGTGCAGGTAGGAAGTATTTGAGCTCTGTGGGACACACGGGCTCTGCAGTGATTCCCTGGTTCTGTCTCTGTGGCCAGAACAGGTCTAAGTAGTGTCCTGAAGACCGGTGTGGCTGTGTTCCATGAGTGCTCTGTGTCCATTGAACTTTGAATTTACTGTAATTTTTGCACATCAATAAATGCCATTTCTTTGATTTGTAATAACTATTCAAAATGTAAAAACCATTCCTAGCTTGTAGGCTACACAAAGCAGGAAAGTTGAGAGTTTGCCTGCTCTTTTTTGTTTGTTTTTTTCTTTTTTGACATGGGTCTCATTATGTAGTTCAGGCTGGCCTCGAACTCACAGCAATCTTCCTGCCTCAGTATCCTGAGTGCTAGGATTGTAGGTGTGTGCCACTGCACACGGCTTGCTTGTTTTTCCTTTACATAAAATCATTAACACCTTAGGGGATGAGACTCTGACTTGGATTCTGCTCCAGCTATCTGAAATATACTCATTAATAGTAATCCCTTTCTAGCTTGTGTTTACTCATTTGTGAATCTGGAGGTTTTGATACACTTCTCAGGAACTGGTTATTTGCATCTTAACTGGAATAAAGCTAAAATATAGTTAAATAATAGGTAGTAGAAGGGATGATTAAAACAGCATTCATGGAGCATCTATTGGGTGTCAGGCAAGTTAGCCCTGCTTTGCCTTTATTAACAGTAATTGTCCGAGCAGTCTTTGAAGAGGTCTTACTGTTACCCCATTACACCAGTGAGGAAGTAGAGGGCAGATAGAAAAATCCCAAATCCCAAAGTGTTTGTCCTGCTCTCATCCGGACACTGGTTTCTCCAGCCATGCCCACTGGTATCCTCTAGCTATGCCCACTGGTATCCTCCAGGTCAGCTGTGACACTGTCTCCCTGGGGAGGGCATTGGCCTCGGTGGAGGGCTGCGCCCACAGGACTGGCCCCCTCAGATGCCAGCAGCAAGCCCAGGCTGTCCCTTGGGCTCCCAGGGCCCCCTCTTTGGGTTCCATTAATTTGCTGTCATGGGCTCACCATCTCGGAGAGACCTTAACTTGCTTATTAATCAGGGATGTGGAGGAGCAATCAGCTGGAAGAGACACACAGGGTGGGCATTCAGGGGGAGTGGTGCCAGCCCCAGCCACGGGCACCCTCAGGCACCCTGAGCTCTCTGAACTCCCCTCACCCTTCCTTTGGAATCGGTGACTTCCTTCCTCAGGCACAGTTGATGGCCTGGTAGGTGTTGATGGTAAACTCAACCTTCAGCTCCTTTCTTCCCTGCAGAGGTTGGGGTGGGGCTGCAGGTCCCAGTGCTGTCACGATGCCTGGAACCTTCTGGTGACCGCTCCCCATCCTGAAGCTTCCAAGGGGCCCAGAGCCACCAGTCATCGCGTTACCTGCAAAAACCACTCTCATCACTCTGGAGAGGGCAAGGATTTTGGAGCTGTGTGCAGTTGTTTTTGCCTGGGTTTGTGTGAAATCCTTAGGGACACAGAGTAGCGTCACCATCCTGTCTCACTGTCCTGTGGGTAGCACAGCGATGGAGTGAGTGGATGCAGCTGTGGCCTCGTGTGGGTGGAGGAAGGAGCTGGGGTGGAGGCTTTGGCCAGCAGTCTGTGCTGGGTGCCCGCACTTCTGCATTGCAGGTGTGGGGGAACAGCATCCAGGTGAGCCCTGGCCTGATCATTTCCTTTCCTGGCATCCCCTGAGGTGCAGTCAGCTCACACCGGCCTTGGTATTCCCTGTATGCACCAGCTTTAAAAACAGCCTTTGCTTTTACCCTAGAAACGGGATTTTTCTAAATCACAGAGGCCACAGGAAATGTGAGAGCTGGCAAATTTATGTAATGTGGCTGGGAATCGCTCTGCTGGGGATTTGTGGCAGTATCATCCTTGAAGGGCTCCTTTCGGTGCCTTCTTTTTCAAGTCAGGGATTCCAGGCAGTCAGTGTCTTGATCTTATAAACTTCACATGATGTTCAAGATAAAATGGTCAAAAATTCTGAGAGTGTCCAGATCTGCCTGGTTTTTGCCTTTTGGTCATCTGTTCTCATGTTTTAGAGTCATTATCCAGGAATAACTTGTTGCCTTATAATCTCCAGAGTAACTGTACTTTGTCTTAAAAATACAAGCTTCAAGCCAGACATGGTGACATGTGCCTGTAATTCCAGCACTCTGGGAGGCTGAGACAGGAGGATTGCAAGTTTAAGCCCAGCCTGAGTCACTTATGACTTAGCAAGTAAGACTATACCTCAAAACTTAAAAATAAATAAAAATAAAAGCATTGGGGATATAGTTCAGTGCAAAGGTCCTGGTTCCGTGCCCAGTACCACCAAGCTAAACCAAAACAAAACACCTAGCTTTATGCAGCATTGAAAAGAATTCTATGCCACACCCCTCAGGCTTGTCCATTATGAATAGCCAAAGTTTATGGCTGCCCTGAGTTTGCGTGTAATTAGAATTCAGTGGGAATAAGAATAAGTATTTTGTAATCATAAACTCCAAGGAATTTTCTGTTTGAAGGGTGAGGTCCAAGAGTAAGACTTGTTAAACACAAAGCAGCAGCTTCTGACACGACAGTGTCCACACATCCGGTGCTCTTGTCTTCCGTGGACCGTCTCCGTGTCCCGAGTAGAGACAGAGCACAGGTGTGACGCGTGTGAGCACTGCGATCCTGGGACCCTTTGCAGTGACTCATTGGAGCTGCTGCATCCCTCTTTTGAAATCTGTGTCACTATGATTTTTAATTATCCAATAAATACAGTGTCCCCACATCCTGTGCAGCTGGGTGGTACACTGATATTCACCTCATTCATCCTTAACTCTTGGTGAGGTAAGTGACCTGAGTAAATCAGATTCTCCTGACAACTGAAGTTTAAACCAGAAAGGATTATAGATTACTCGGGAGAAAAATCTCACTATATAGCTTATAGTTCCAAGCACCACATTAGTGCAATCTTTTCTTAAATACGAGAATGGTTCAACCCTTCACGACATTAGCTTTGCATCCTACATGCTGTGCAGAAGAGGAACAGGTTAGGGTTCTGTTAAGGCAGAATCACATCCTCGGGTCTTTGCTCTTACACCCAAGGGTGCCAGAGGCTTCACTGCCTGAGCTGCATGTCTACCCTGAAGACTTCTGGGTTTTCTCGTGCTTGCTTTTGTACATACACATGCTTGTCTTGGAAGCTCTTCCATCACCACCCATTAATTTTGTGCTTTTAATTATTTATGTTCTGCAAAATCATTTGCTCTGCAAACCCTTGCCAGGTGGACTGTGAATCGGGTCCTTCAGGGAATCAGTGTACACAATCCACCTAATCCATGTCCTCACGGAGCTTGTGGTCCAGAGGGGAAAGATACCATCAGCAGAAAGATGTACTAGGAGAAATCATGGTGGTCACAGAGGGAAAAGAGAAAAGGGAGCCAGTGAGAGCTGTTCCCAGTTGGAGAGGGGAGGTTGGCGTGGCACCCAGAGGAAGCCGTCTGTTAATGGTTCTGCATTTCATCCAGAGTCATGCAGGAAATGACTGCAAGTTTAAGCTGGTGATGAAAGAACCAGATTTGGTGGTAGGTCTGGCGGATGTGCAGAAATAAGACAGAGGTCAGCACTGCAGCTCAGAGGTCAGAGGCCCCTGGGAGCGCCTGGTCTCTGGATTGTTGATGCTTCTCCCTTCTCAATGCAAGTGTTGGCAGACTTCTGCAAAAGGCCAGACAATAAACCTTTGGAGACCATGGGCCATACATTATACAGTTTGTGTGGCAACTACCCAGCTCTTCTATCGTAGCACAAAAGTGGCCACAAGCAAGACCACCGCGGAGGTATGGATTGATTGCATTTGCTGGCCCTGCCTGGCTGTTCTCACACTCTTCACTACTGAGGGACAGAGGAAATGCAGTCTGTGTGGCTGTCTCTGGCCTGGAGCTGCTTGTATCCATTATGGGAATATAAGTATACACACTTATGGGCCATCAGCAAACATTATAAGACAGTGTATAATTACACACCAACAGGGTGTGCAGAAACAGGAAGTGTGGTGAAGAGTGCGCTCATCTTTTTGGCATCTGGGTGTCTTTAACTCCATCCTCTGAATATTGTGATTATTTAAGTCAAAGTCCACCTTCTTTGGAGCCCATAAGTTTCCCTAGGTACCCAGGTCCTCTGTGGCTACCCTTGAGGCGTCTTGGGGCAGAACCAGAACTTTTAGTTCCTGCTCTGAGCTTCCTGTGGGTCAGACTTCTGCTCTCCCTACCTCCCCCACTTCTTCCCTGGAGTTAATTTCTGCTTCTCCATCCTGAAAATCATTTCAAAACATGTCTGTAGCCAGGTGTGTTTACACACACCTATAATTCCACCTACTCAAGAGGCTGAGGCAAGAGGATCACACGTTTGAGAACAGCCTTAGCAGCTTACTGATAGCCCCCATGCAGGACTCTTCTCCGTGCTTTCAGTTCCAAGCAGGTGCTTAGAACGGGAGTTATTTTTGTCTGTCCATTGGTAGAACCTGGCGAAGGCCTCGGTGGTCCCCAGGACTCGGTCTTCACCCTGGGCCAGGGCTGGCACACACAGGATGTCTTTGTCAGTGTTTGTCCATGAACTTGTAGTGTCAGTTGTTCCACAGCTGTCATTTCTGATGTCAGCCCGGGCATCCATCCATATTGTTAGTTACATTAAGGAACTGGGCTTGTCCTCAGTGTGAGGTAATTGAAGGTCCCCTTCAGCCTCTTAGGACTAAAAAGCATGGGGAGGGGGAACTGGCTCCATGCTGCTGTGAGGTCTGGACATCAGGGGTTTGGAAGTGCGCAGCCTGGGGGCAAGGACACCAGCCCCAGCTCTGCACTGAGCCAGCCGGGTGGGGTGGGGTATGTCTGATGGCCCAGCCTCTGCAGGCGGGGAGGGACTTAGGTCCCAGAGCACTCTGTACACTGCTGTAGGCTTCCATCATGCAGAATCTGAAGCTCCCTAAGGCTGCTTCCTCATGGACTCTGAGAAATACACAGCGCGACCACTGTCGTGACCTCCTGGGTGCCATCTTCAGTTTTGGGGAGACCGTGTCTCATCTTGTCCTTGGCAGTTCATCTGCCATACTCAGAACAGAGTAGCTGGGGCTGATTTTGCAAAAACAAGGAGCAAAAAAAGGAAAGATGGAGCCAGAGTGAACGAGAAGACATCTCAGAGTTTATTATGGTGGGCCAGGGGCTCTTTCCCTTTGGGCTCCATGGTGAGGTTAACCTTCAGTGTCCTTAACAAGAAAGTTAACCCCACTGTCTTTCAATTTTTTGGTCTTCCATTAAAAAAAGTGAATCTGTTATAAGCTAAAAACTAGTTATTGATGTTTTATCAAGCAAGTTCTGAGCCAGGGTAAAAGACACAAAGGAAAAACGTTTTGGTTCTGATAGTTAAATTTTGTGCTGGGGATTAAATTTTAATCTTGGGTTAAATGTCAAGGTGCTCAGAAGACAGAAACTTTGCTCAGTGGTTCTGCCGCCTTGCCTTGCAAGTGCAAGGTCCCAAGTTCAATCCCCAGTACCTCCCCCCAAAAAACCAAACAAACAAAAGACAGGAACTTTGATCACTCTGGAAAAATCCTTGCTTTGTTCTCTTAGCTACTGGTTCAGCTACGCATTTAGAGGGAATTTGCCTTGCCAGGCAGCAGGTAGGCTGAAGCAACTGTTATTCTCTTAGAAACTTTCTCTGTTCCACAGAAGACAGACAGCACTGTTGGAACCTCAGTCTTCACTGCTGCGGAAAGCTTTCTTTGATATTCATACTTTTCCCTTTCTCAGAAGGACCTCAGGATTTAGTATGGCAAATGTAATTGCTCTCCCCCAAGTTTTCCTGCTAGAAGCCAGTGGAAAGTCCTGCTCTGCTGGGTGGAATTTCTGTTGTGTGAATGACATTGAAGGGTCTGGTGAGTCCTCCGTGTGGGCCCAGCTTGTGCCTGGCCTCCTCGGGCTGCAGGCCCTGGCTTCAGAAGCTGCGTGCACAGTGTGACCCTAAAAGCATCAGCTCTGTTGTTTAAAGCACATGCCAAGAGCCTGCCTCTGTTTGGGGTTTTTTTTAAAAAAAGGAAAGACAGAAAGAGAAAAATGGAGCTTGGCACTTAGCTTCATATAGGAGAAAGCTTTGAGAAAGAATCAGGCTGTGTCTGTCAGTTGACCCCAGGCAGGCAGTGTAGGGCAATGCATGTGGCAGCTTGGACGTGTGCCTCCCCATCTCACTTGCTTTGGAAGTGTAATGTTTGTGTGGGGAAATGGAAGACAACTACTCAGCAAGTTGTTTCCTGTTTTCTGCATGACTTCTACACAGCGTCTTTCTTGTGTGTGTGTGTGTGTGTGTTGCTGGGGATTGAACCCAGGACCTCGCACACACTGGGCAAGCACTGTACCAGGAACCCCACCCTCAGTTCTCTAGAGCAGATTGAATACCACCTTCAAAGTGCTTCCACATCCAAATTCTTGGTTGGCTGTAGAACCAGTTTGAGAAGTGTTGTAGGCTCCGTCTTACAGATGCAGAACAGGCAGCTGAGACCAAGGTCAAAGCTGGGCCCCAGCTGCCCAGAGGGGCCACACACAGGAAGGTGGAATCCCAGTCTCCATCTGTTTCTGCTGTGGCCACCCCAGGCCTGTGTGATGGCTCCGGCCCCGGCCTTTAGGCTGATGGTGGTGGTATTGGCCTGGCCCGTTCATTCTCCTCCTCTGCATCTGTGTGACAAGTTGTTTCTGTCTCTCACCATGTCTTTCAGCTCGGGTTCCTTTGCACCACCTGGGCTCAGCCGGCACAGAAGGCAGCAGGCCATGTCGGCACGTACCACCACGTGGACCGTGCCACGGGCCAGGTTCTGACATGCGACAAGTGCCCAGCAGGGACCTACGTCTCGGAGCACTGTACCAACACGAGCCTGCGTGTGTGCAGCAGCTGCCCAGCCGGGACCTTCACCAGGCATGAGAACGGCATCGAGAAGTGCCATGACTGTAGCCAGCCGTGCCCGGGGCTGATGGTTGAGAAACTGCCATGCTCTGCCTTGACAGACAGGGAGTGCACCTGCCCACCCGGCATGTTCCAGTCCAATGCCACCTGTGCCCCGCACACCGTGTGTCCTGTGGGGTGGGGGGTGCGGAAGAAGGGGACCGAGAACGAGGACGTAAGGTGCAAGCAGTGTGCGCGGGGCACCTTCTCCGATGTGCCTTCCAGCGTGCTGAAATGCAAGGCCTACACGGACTGCCTGAGCCACAGCCTGGTGGTGGTCCTGCCGGGCACCAAGGAGGCGGACAACACCTGTGGCCCCCGCCTGTCCCTCTCTAGCACCATCCCGCCCTCCCCTGACACTGCCATCTCTTCACACTTCAATCCCATGGAGTCCCAGGAAGTCTCTTTCTCCAGCTATGTCCCTGAAGGTAACTGAGCTCATGAATCCTTATTTGAGAAAGTCTCGGAGCCCAGTGGAGATGCCAAGAGTGACCTTGGACCAAGAATGTCCTCTTCATTTTGTGTACTCCAAAGTCAGCCCTTGGAGAAGAGGCCTTTGTTTCATGGCTAATTAAATCTGGCTTCTTTGGGTGTATTAGAAACATTTAGAGTCAGAAGTTTTCTATTAGGAAAGATGAAATATTTAAAAATGAGGCCACATCAAGTGAGAAAGTCAGAACTGAGAGAATAAGGACAATGTATAACCTTATGGGTCACTTAAGCTCTTCAGGTCTTGGTTCAAACTGACCAAGTAAGCGAGCGAGTGAGTTCAATGTTTAAGGTTTCTTCCAGATTAAGTTTTCCAACATGGGGCCAAGTCTGGGTGGACCCAGCTGGAAGGAAAGAAGTAGAGCGAAGGGGAGGAAATGCCCCTGCATTTGGAAGAAAGGGAGTGTGCTGAGTCTAGGTTGGGGCAAAGAATGGGAAGGAGAGTTAGAAGCATCAGGAAACAAGTGAATTTGTATCTGACCAAAGGTGACCAGCGTTAACAAGCATTCACCTCTGGAAAAGAACAACCTGATGTTTTTCCAGTCACCTTGACTTCATACCCTTTATGAAGTATCCCAGTTTTCCTGAGATTCCATTTGAACCTTGGGAAAAATGTAAAATTTAGTCTATTTTCAAATCCTTGTTGACTGTGATTTTCCCGAGATGGTGACAAATGTGGGTTGTGTTTCCCGCCTCCTGTGTGTGCAGTGATGTTGGCCTTCATGATAACCCCAGTGTGGGCTGAGCTTGCTCATGCCCACCATCTTGAAATGAAGAAACAGGCTCACAGAGCTCAAAGGGCCACTCCCAATTTCCTCAGGGGCTGACACAGGCCAGGTTCTTCCCTGAGGCCTGGACGTTCCCATTTCTCCTTTCCTTAATGAAGATATCTTATAGAAGCTTCTCTGAAAGAAGCCCACCAAGATGCCAACCCCAGTCTTGCTTAACCTGTTGGAAACAGCTGTTGAGAAAGTCCTGCCTTACTTTATTCTCTGAGCTGCTCCACCCAACCTTTCTCTTGTCAGATTTGGGTTTGTGTCTGAGCTCTTTTCTTCATCTTGGTTGTATGCTCCGTTTCACCTCTTCATTGTGAAATGGTTTGAAGGTGAGAGAGGGAGGAGAAGGAGCAAAGGAATTACATTTAAACTATTTCTCAGAATAATCGGCACTGAGAAGAGTTGACTAGCATGCTCTGTCCACTCGATGTGTGAAGAACAGGAGAAATTACAGGAAACCCAGGAGTAGGGCCCCACAGATGGCTTGCTTTCGGTACAGGAAAGTCAGTTTAGTGTTCAGATTTTACCTTTCGCTGAAGGAGCTGCAGGAGCCTTGATGGAAATGTACAATTCATTGTGCCCTGCAGGTTGGTCATTCCTTCTTTGATTATTAGGCCTCGTTTGGAGCTGACCAGGGAGAGAATGGCACATGTAGATCCCCAAATATGGAAAAGCTCTTCCCCTCCCCTTCCTCTTTTTTCTAGGCACGAACACAACAGAACCCAACTCTTCCGCCTCTGTTAGACCAAAGGTACCGAGTGGCATCCAGGAAGGGACAGTCCCCAACAACACGAGCTCGGTGAGGGGGAACAAAGACAAAAGCATGAACAAGACCCTCCCGAGCCTCCAGGTGATCAGCCACCAGCAGGCACCCCCACACAGACACATCCTGAAGCTGCTGCCGTCCATGGAGGCCACTGGCGGCGAGAGGTCCAGCACGCCCGCCAAGGGTGCCAAGCGGGGCCACCCGAGGCAGAGCCCACACAGACACTTCGACATCAATGAGCACCTGCCCTGGATGATCGTGCTCTTCCTGCTGCTGGTGCTGGTGGTCATTGTGGTGTGCAGCGTTCGAAAGAGCTCCCGGACGCTGAAGAAGGGGCCCCGGCAGGACCCCAGCACCATCGTGGAGAAGGCAGGGCTGAAGAAGTCCTTGCCCCCGGCCCAGAACCGGGAGAAGTGGATCTACTACTGCAACGGCCACGGTGAGTGTCTCCCCCTTCTCGCTCGCTCACCACTCCCCTCTCCCCCAGTCCTGCTTTCTGAGGAGTGCGGCATGTGCAGTGTACGAATCTCTGGGACGCGTGCTGCCTGGTCTGCTTGAGTGGTGGGAATGTTTCTGGCCATCTCAGTAGAATTAACGCATCCAGGGCCTGTAGCCTCTCCTTCCATTTCTCCCAGCATCTGTAAGGCAGAGAAGGTTGCACAACCGTAGACCTGAGAGTTACCCACAGGGACTCTGCCAGACCTGTCATTTAACAAACACAGAAACTGCGATCGGAGAGGAGCTGGTTGTCCAGTGGGGCTGGACCCCTCCCTGCTGACCTTGTGACCCTTTCTTTCCTCACACCACTGGGCTGCTGGGGAAAGAGGGTGAAGCCTAGCTTGTTGTCACTTGGCCTTATTGCGAGTTTTGAGTGTGCTCTTCTGTTCCTGTTGCTTTCCTCCTGTGTTTGTCTCACTTAAATGTTGAGGGTCCCCTTTCCCCAGGAAGCATGGGGGCTCTTGCGGGTGATGGACACCAAAGGAACAAAGTGCTGGTCACCATCGGGGTTTGGGCCCTATTCCCCTTTCCTGACAGTCAGTGTGCTTTGGTACAGGCTGGAATATTTTGGTCTTTCCTCTTTTGAGGGCAAAAATGGCTTCTAGAACTTGTCCCAGAGCTAAGTTTGACCGGAAGCCCACAGTTTTTGCACCGTGGCAGGAGCTTCCTTTTCTTTACATTTTAAATGGAAGTCCAGCCCAACTCAGACAAGGTTGTTCCAGTGTCACTTTCCACTTAGAGGTGAAGGAGAAAATGAAAGTGGGTATCTATCTACTTGGCCTCTTCTGGTGAGTCTTACAATGCTTATATCACTTGGCCTAGCCACTCTGTTTTTGTGAATCTGACATAAAGGTATAAACCGAAATACTGTAGAAAGAAGATACCAATACAAAGTTCTTAAACTTTTAACTCAGCATTACGTTAACTAAACATTGGAAATAACCACAGGACCAGTTTCAGAAAGATAACTAGTGGAGTATTATGTTAAACACTGCATGAAGTGTCTTTTCCCTTGTGTCATAGGAAAATATTTACATCATGTAAATAAGGAAACCAAGCTAAATAAGCTACTTAGTTTCTATAACATAATATCAGTTCTCCAAACACTACAGAATAAAGACTGAAAGAAAATACACCAAAAAGACAAATTTTTTCAATGTGGTTGGATTTTTGTGTAGATTTCTTTTTTATTATTTTTCTGTAATTTCCCTAAATTTTCTATAATAAGCATGTGCTACTTTTATAGTAAAAAATGTAGAGAAAAGTGAAAGCACAAATGTACCACGCATGTTGCTTTTCTTGAGGGTGGATGTGGACGTCAAAGCCACGGGATGATCAGTCGGAGGTGAGCGTCCTACCTGGTCCAGAGCCAGGACGGATGGCAGGAGACAGCTCCTGCCTGGATCCTGGCTGGAAAAAGCATTAGTCCTTTCCTCGCTCTTTTTAATTAAAAACAAACAAAGATGTTTTGTTTGCACATTGCACATACCTTCCAAACTTATAAAAAGATGTTGAATTGTGCAGAGAATACCTGCACACCTGTGCCCAGATTGACCTGTACACACACTGTACTCTTTCCCTGAAACCATATCTATATTCTATATAATAAAATACATATGCAGAATAGCTCCTTATGTGACACATGATGTATATATATATATAGAGAGAGAGAGAGAGAGAGAGAGAGAGATACACAGAGTAATTTTTCCAAATAATTTCATGCTCTTATCCTTCAATACTTCAGTATATATTTCCTGGCAATAAAGTAGTCTCTTGAAAAAACAGATTTTCATATTTATGAGAAACATAATTTTCAACCTGAATACATGTAGGGCGTGCACAATGCTTGGCTGCCCGCATTTTATCCATGTTGTGGGTTCACCCTGTAAGGCCTGGATGGAAAGCACACATTTCCGCGAGTGCAGGATCCAGTCTCAGACCTGATGGTGCCTTAACTTGTCCTGCGAGAAGCTCACCCAGATGCTCGTTTTGCTCTGGATTTAACTAGTGAGCCTCCTGGTAGATTATGTAAACTTGGACCTGTGCTCTCACTGTTTCTTCTCTTTTCTTTTAGTAGTGGCATTTATACATTAGGTGACCATCAGCTATATATTTTTTTTTTTGGTACCGGGGATCGAACTCGGGTCCTTGTGCTTGTGCAGCAGGCGGCGAAAACACTAAGCCAAATCCCCAGCCCTATCAGCTATATTTTAAAACTCTAGCAGTGTTGTTTTCAAAATTTGTGAGCACACAGCAAGTATAGATGTAAAAGCTGGTCCGGCACCAGAGAGCAATTTAATGCCATGACCTTAGATGTTCTTATGGCTGTCATCACCTTCTGAACCAGGGTGTCCTTAATTCAGGGTCCTTGGCTGGGCATGGTGGCACATGCCTGTATTCCTAATTCTCGGGAGGCTGAGGCAGGAGGATCCCTGTGAGTTCAAGGCCAACCTGGGCTCCATAGTAAGTTCAAGGCCAGGCTGAACTACATGGCAAGACCCTATCTCAAAAAAAAGAAAAAAGAAAGAAAGAAAGGACAGGGCCCTATTTGGTAAAGGTATGGTGCTGCCAAACCCAGCGAGACCCAGCCATCCCCGCCGTACACAGCACTGCTGCCTGGCGCCCATTCAGGTGTCACTATGTCATCCAGTGGTTCAGCCTCTGTGCCAGGTTTTGATTCAGGGTGTTCATCCTGAAGGTGTTTTTCTAAGCAAGCCTTTTTCTTTCCAATTGCTAGTCTCAAAGCTCCCACAGGTAAGATCCTGTGACAAGGAGAAGTTGTGTTTGGTGCGAGCCGTGCCAGGTGCACCGACGAGACCTGGGGACAGTGTGTGCTGATCTGATGGCGCTGTCTTGGCAGCGGTTGTCCTGGATGAGGGGAGCGCTTCCTGCTTCTCGTCCGGTTCACACCCAGCTGTTCTTGAGGTCAGGTGGGGACAGCGTCGCCAAGCCCGGGCTGTTCTCTCTGAGGTCCTGCAAGACCTCCCCGGCCCTACCCCTCCCGCGGACGTGTGCTCCTGATTGCCACCCGAGAGCAACAACCTGGACCTCTCCCTCCCTGAGCTCCCCCTGCTCTCTGTCTGCCATGGCTCACAGTTTCTAAAGCTGAAGTGCGCAGAACTGCAGTCCTGCTTCCCCATCATGCTAGCGTTGGAAACCAAGATGAGGCTTTCCTCCCGTGGCAGGGATGGAGAAGCAGGCCCGTGGCCTCCTCCCGAGGAGCAGCAAGTCTGTGTTTGGAAGTTTGGGACCCAGCTGTGGTTTCTGGCCATCTATCTATTTCAGCAACAGGACTCGCAAGTCACGTCACAATTTTTGTATACAAAAAGCTACCTAAGAGTTTATTGGCTCCCATATCAGCAAGGTGGAAGTCTATTGTTAGTGTTCAAATTTGTCAGGCTTTTGCCATTTTTTGGAAATATATTTCTCTTTGCAGTATAACCCTAACATAATGCCGTAAGTGTGGGTGGGGGTCCAAAAAAGATTAATTTAATTTAAAATTAAGATTAATGTGGGTTGCATACCTGTAATCCCAGCACTCAGGAGGTTGAGGCAGGAGGATTGCTGTGAGTTCAAGGCCGCCTTAGGCTGTACAGAGTTCAAGGCCAGCCTGGAATTCATAGCAAGTCCTTGTGTCAAAACAACCCCACAAAAATAAAATAAACGAAAAGATTAATGTGAGTTCATCGTTAATTAGGAGGTTATATGGAAAATGATTTTTTATTTGCTCTGTTTTGTCAAAAAAAGCATGGAAGTAAAGATAGTACAATTTAGTCCCCTCCCAGCTGGGTATACATTGTGCTGAGAAAGACTCCAGTACCTCAAAGATGTCCCTTTGTCCTCTCTTTCATAACCACAGAGGACATGGAACTGCAGCCACTTCCACCTCCTGTTCTTTTTTTTTTGGTACCAGGGATCAAACTCGGGTCCTTGTGCTTTCGAGGCAGGCAGCGGAACCACTGAGCTAAATCCCCGGGCCCCCACCTCCTGTTCTTTACCTTTTGTTCTTCCTCCTCAGCTTCTCCTCTCCTCTCCTTTTCCCCTGCTCTGTCTCTGATTGTTCAGAGGAAGAACACAGCTGTACTCCAGCAGCCTGTCACCCTGACTCGTGGAGGGGAAGCCTGGCCATCACATGAGCAATGGAAGTGACCCTGAGAGTGCTTGTGGAGTAAGATTTGAAATGTTTAAAGGGGGCAGAAAGCCCATAGCTTCTGTCTTAGATCTGCTCCCTTTTTCTTTCACACTTCTAGGCCATGCTGAGGAAAGAGGACTAGTCTTGGACTGTATATAGAATATGTATTATAGTTAATGTACCTAAGTGACAAAGCCTGCTGTATTTAGTAGTATTTTTTATTATAACACAGGCACATCTGACTGGGCTGCCAGTTGGACACCCTACAGGCTGAGGCAAAATGAGAAGCAATGGATGAGGGAAAGGAGTAGGAATCACTTAGTCTACACTGTACTTGGTTCCTGATCAGCCGCTGGTAAGCACAAGGTGGGACTGTGCAGCCCCCCTGCAGTCACTTAAGGCACTGGACACTTGGGGACAGCATCTTCCTCACTCATGCAGATGGCGGCAGGGACTGGGAGAGCCCTAGGCCCTCTCCCTTGGGCTGGCTGTGGCACAGGGTGAGGTCTCACTTGGCAGGACTGGACTGTGAGCCGCCGTCCTCACCAGTTGCTCTGACCCCCTGCCACTAACTGTGTGTGGCAGTGGTGTCGGAAGCCCCAGCCCGCCTGGGGGTTCCGATCTGGCAGACTTTGGGCCTTTCTCCTAGTCTCCTAGGCCTGGCATATGGCTCAGGGCTCATAGAGGGGCAGCCTGGAGCCGAGTTGATGCCTGCTGGCCCTGTGAGCTATTTACTGTGAAACTAAAATGAAATATTCAGTCCCCAGTTGCATTGATTGCATCTGAAGTGCTGAGCAGGGACCCATGGCCAGTAGGTTCTGGGACAGACAGGGAACACTTCCATCATTCTGGAAAGTTCTTCCAGACAGCACTGGCCCTCAGCACCCATGATCTGATCAAAAGGACTCTGTGTGAGGCTGGGTTATTACTTTATTTTATTTTTAGAAAAACATTTATTGGTACATTTTTGAAGTTGGGTTATTTTACACCCATTGAACTACTGAGTTTCTTGCTGTTGGCTTCTGATGGTGTTGGTTTTAGGGATTTAGACATGACAGTCTCAAGATGGGGTCTTTATAATATTTTGCCACAGATGCCAAGAATTATTTTTGACAGCTAAAGGAGGGGTCCATGACACCAGTCCTGAAACTGTGCAGAAGAAGCTAGGAAAAGATTCCGGATCTTCTGCATCCAGATTGCATATTTCGTAGTGGAACACTTTGGCCTGCAGACCCAGGACCAGGGCGACACAGAGAGAACCCACTCACTCGCAGGCAGGAACCCTGGAAATGCTGGGTGTTTGCATCCAAATATGTATGGAAATGGGCCAGTGAGAGAACCTTGTGGGGGTCCTAGGGTTGGGAGCGAGGGGACAGTGGAGCTAAGGATTTAGGGGAAATCTCTAGAGACTAGAAATCATGCAGTAAGCCTGGGCTCTAGAGCTCCAGATTTGCCATTTCCTAGCCACTCACTTTTAGTTAAGACCTTTGACTTCTCTGGGCCTATGTTTAGACTGCTGGACAATTAGAGAAAGGCATTGTCACATGCAGGAAGGGCGCAGGCTTCAGCCTTGTTGCACTTACTAGCTGTGTGGTTCCAGGAGGAAACTTAACTTCAGGTCTCTTGCGTGATGCAGGAACACTGTGCGCACAACAGCTGTCATGCTTGGTGCTTAGCGTGGTGCTGGCCCCTGCTGTGGTTGGGGTGTACAGGTGTCAGCCAGGACGAGGGAGAGGCTGAGGATGACAAGATGATGCAGACAGTGTGCATTCATTGGCCCTACTGCCATCATCACCACCTCTGTGCTCCCTGGGCCCATTTTCTGACACACTCACAGAGTGATAACCACAGACAGGCGAAAGCGTTGCAGTCCATGGGGCGGGACTCAGACAGAGTCACTGTAGATCTCCTACGACGGTCCCCCTCCACCCCACCTGCAACCACAGCGTCATGGACTTAAGGTTTGTGGGAAGTGAGCAGAAAGCCTCTGAAGTCCTCCTGGGGAAGCCACTGGCTGTATACTTGGACGTGGGTCCATTCTGGCCCCAGGCTTTCCATAGCAGGGGTCCGCAGACTGAGATATTTTAGGCTTCAGGAGTTAAATAGCCTGTGCTGGAGCTGTCCAGCTCTGTATGTGCAGCATGAAACAGCCAGTGACCCCTGTATAGATGACAGGTGGGGCTGTGTTCCAACATCTCTGGGTCTGCAGGAGCAGGTGGTCTACTCTGGTTCAGTAGCCGCGATTCACCATCTCTCCCTGGTGTCTTTCTGTATCTGTCCGGGGCTTGCAGGGCTCAGATGAGCAGTCTCATTCTCCTTGGAGCCTTGCTGGGTTCCAGCGCTAGTGCTTAGCTCTGCTTCTGGCAGGCTCAGTGACAAAGCAGAGCGGCTGTGACTTGGGACAGCCACCAACAGATGGCCATTACCTTGTATGAGTGCGACCAAAAACTAAAGTGAATGTTTAAATTTTTTTTCTCTTCTTAAAATTTTTTTTGAAGGTTTAAATTTGAAAAAAAGTATCACAGTAAAAGACAGATTGCTATGAATCCCCTCAAAATCTTCCTACTCACTCTACACACTCATCCCATTGTTCTTGCCACTTTCTGAAGCAGTTCTGAAGTCCTCTTTACTGTGTGTCTTTAGTTGCGTTGTTGTGGCTGCTTCAATGTCCTGAACTGATGCAAAACACTGACCTTTCATGGTCATTTTGATTTGGGGGAAGTGTCAGAGGTTACACAGTGCCAGATCTGGTGAATAAGATGGATTAAGACACATTAATTTTCTTTTTGAGACAGGGTCTTGCTATGTAGTTCAGAATGACCTTGAACTCACTATACTATGCAGCCCAGGCTGGCCTCGAACTTGCAGCGATCCTCCCACCTTAGCCTCCCGAGTGCTAGGATCACAGGCATGCGCCACCATGCCCGGCCCAGTCTGTGATGTTTTTATGAGCCTGCCTTGCCACTGGATGGCACATGGCAACAGCACTCACCATATTTTTGATCACACCCTGCAAAGATATTCAGGAAAGAGGACTTCCAGAACTGCTCAGAAAGTGGCAACAAGGTTGAGATGAGTGGGTTCAAAGTAAGGGAAGGATTTAGAGGGGGGATTCACGGTGATGTGTCTTATACTGTAATTTTTTTTTTGAGTTTTTATTTTTTTTATTTTTTCTTCCCCATTAACTTTATTGGTACATTTTAGGTATAAAATGCAGTTACATTCATCATTGGGATCTTGTACCTTTACATGAGTCTCTTGGTTCTTATTTTTTTCCCCTTCCCCTGCCCTCCCTTCACCCCCTCCACCCTTCCCTATTTGCAAAGAAATTTTTTCCATTTTTTTCCTCTTCTCATATTTTTTCCTTTCTCTTTTTTCCCTTCCCCTACCCCTCCCAATTCCCCTGCTCTTTTAGATCTTTTCTTCCTGTTACACAATATCAGTTATACATTATTTATTTATTTATTAATTTTAATTTTTTTTTTTTATACATTTTTTAAATTACAATATTAAGATCTAGGAGACATTACCACAGATTTCACAGAATTTAAAAGGATATAGAAAGCATATTACAAAAATCTTTCTTGAAATAAATTTGACCACTTCTAAGAAGTAACCTGGAAGACAAATTAATGAAATTAACTCTGGAGGAAATACAAAATTTGAACAGAGCCTATCAAAGAAAGCATATTCCCAGCTTGAAAACCTACCCATATGACAACAGCAGGCTCATAAACATTTTAACTGATAAATTATATCAAACAATTGAAGCAGAAAAAAGAAGGAACACTTCTCCCCTCATTCTAGGAACTCAACATCGCAACAATCCCAAAACTGGACAAAGATAATAGAAGAAAAAAATATGAACATAGATAGAAATTTGTTTAACAAAATGAACTTTTAGAAGTCAGATCTGGCAGGATGTAGAAAGTGGTTTTGCTATAGGGATGGCAGTGTTGATTCAGCATTGGAAGATCCACCCCCGAAAGTCATCATTTTAACAGAGGAAAGGAAAAAGCCATATGATCCTGTCACTAGCTGGAGAAAAAGTATTGGACTAAATTCCACAGCTGTTCATGGTAAAAGCTCTCAGGAGAGTAGAAGTAGAACAGAAACTTCTCAACAGATTAAAGACATGTACTCCATACTTCCAACAAAAATGGCTTATGTGAATGGAGAAGATACAATGCTTTCTCCTTAAGGTGGGGAACAAGGGCAGATATGCTTACTCTTTATCTGTCCATTAAACTTTGAAACCTAGTCCCTACCAAAATAGTCTGGCAATAAAATGACACAACTAGGATAGGATTGGCACGGCAGAAGCAAAACCTTTATATGTAGAGGAAACAATCATCTACAGAGAAAATACTAAGAAATCTCTAGGAGCCCCTAGAACCTGTACCCGCATCCAGCAGGATTAGAAAACCTAAGGCATACATAAAAACTCAGGTCCGTGTACACTTGCTATAAATGAAGAATTGGATATTGAAATTTAAAAGTTATGTAGGAGTACAAAGGACCTAGAAAAGTTAAAAATAAAAACAAAAACAGGGTTGGAAGATGTTTAGTACCTAATTTTAAGACTTCTTCTAAAGCTACAGTAATCAAGGCAGTGTTGGTGCAGGGAAAGACATATAGATCGTTTGAAAAAAACAGAGAATCTAGAAATAGAACCACACATATATGGTCCACCGAGTCCCAAAAGATTACCCAACATTAGCATTTTATAGAATATAAACTCAATTCAAGAGTCGAGGAAGAGACAGTGTTTTCAGCAAATAGCACTAGAACACCTGGCATCCATATAAAAAAAATCAACCTCAACCCTTTACTTCCATACATGAAAATAACTTGAAGGTATCCACAAACCTAAATAAGAAAGCCTAAAAGTAAAAAACTTTAAGAAGAAATTATAAGGGAAAATATCTATGAATTCAGGGTGGACAAGAATTACCTAGGATACAAAAAACATGATGTATAAAAGAAAAAAATTGATACATGAGATTCCATCAAAATCTAGAACTCTAAATGACATCATCAAAATGAAAAGTAGTCCTTAAACAGACCACATTTACAATGCATATAACCTATGACCAGAATATATAAAGAATTCTTAGGGCTCATTAATAGACAACCCAATTAAAATGTAGACATAAGAAGATGATAAATAGCCAGTATAGCACAAGGAATGGCGTGCAACTCTAGAATCAGAAAAATACTAATCAGTACAATAATAAGATTGAATTATACACTCATTAGGGAGATGAAGTTAAAAGTTTTAAAAGCCTTGTCATGACTTTTTCTTTTTGTTGGATTCTCCCCCTTTGCGTTTAATTTGTCACGCCCAATGGATTCATTCTGCTGGGTTTCCTGGGGTTGTGATCCTCATTGTCTTTTCCTAGGGTACTGTCTAAAATTTTTTGGAGTGCCGGTTTAGTATTCATGAAGTTCCTGAGGTGTTCTTTCTCATGAAAGTATCTTATTTCTCCATCAATTTTGAAAGATAATTTTGCAGGGTACATCAATCTGGGTTGGAGGCTGTTTTCCTTTAGGGCTTGAAATACATCACTCCAAGCTCTTCTTGCCTTGAGGGTTTGCATTCAGAAGTCTGCTGTGATTCTGATGGGTGTTCCTTTGTATGTGATTTGTTTCTTTTCTCTCACTGCTTGTAGAATTTTGTTCTTCTGTTGAATTTCTGGAATCCTAACTATTATATGCCTATGTGTAGATTTTTTTTGATTAAGGCTAGCTGGAGTCCTATATGCCTCACTTATCTGTATGTGAAGTTCTTTTCCCCTGCTTGGGAAGTTTTCTGCCATCACTTCTGCAAACAGTTTTTTTATGTCATCTGCACTCTCTCCTGTTTCTTCATTGACTCCAATCAGTCTTATGTTATTCTTCTTTGCATTGTCTAGCAGCTGCTGGATTGATTTCTCGTGTTCCCTTACAATTTTAAAGCAATTTTTCTTTTCCTCCTCACTAATTGCAATCTTATCTTCTATATGTGAAATTCTGTCCTCACATTGGTTCATTCTGCTGTGCAGACTTTCAATGGAGTTTTTAATCTCTTGGAAATCTGTTTGTATCTGTTTTATGGATTCCATTTGTTTCCTATGTTGGGATTTCGTCATGTTCCTCAGATCCTCTATTTTTTTTAATCTGTGTCCTCTCTAGATTTATTAATCATATCTTGCATCATGAGCAAAATCTTGGCTGTTTTCTGAGTAATTATTTCTGATTTCATTTTTCCCAGATCCTCTTTTGTTGCCAGTTCAGAGAGTCCAGGTGGTTGAGTATCAGATTGTTTCATCTCGTTTCCCTTTGGGGTTGCTGTAGGTGATCTGGAAGTCTGTTTTTGAGGCTTGTTTACATGTCTTCTCATTTCCACGGGGGGGGGGGTGATTCTGGCGCCCACACGGCTCGCCTTCTCTGCCCTAGGAGCCTGAGATGGCAGCAGGGGAGCTTCCTTCTGGGTTCTGGGACTGGCTCACCTTCTCTGCCCTAGGAGCCTGGGATGGCAGCGGGGGAGCTTCCTTCTGGGTTCTGGGCTTATACTGTAATTTTTAAAGTTATTTAAACATTCACTGTCTTGTCTCTTAAAAACTGTTCCAAAATTCCTCCATTTCCCCTAATAGATGTCAGCCTTTACTGAGGGAGCTGAGTCTTACCTGTGGGTCCACTGTGTGGATGTCCCTAGGTGGACCTGCCACTACTTGTCCCTTTGCCAGTCAGAGCCACAGAGGAGGACAGCATGGGCTGGGGTCCAGCCTCACCTCTGCCTTTCATCTGTTTGCTCTGGGAACAATTTCTTTGGGTGGATGGGGTGGGGGATGGCAGAAGGAAGCATGTAGCTTTGGACTCCAGCTTGAACCGTGCGTGTTCCCTGAGGAGCAGTGGAGATGGCAGATTGGTTACAGCAAATATTGTCACCCAGAACCGTGTGGGGCTACTTCAGAGCTGAGGGTCGGAGGAAAGTGAATGTCCATAGGGAAAGTTGGCTGCAATGTGGGCCTTAGATCTTCTGAGCTGGGCTAGCAGAGGCTCCTCCCTCACACTTGGCTGGGGAGCTGGGTGAGGTCTATCTGCCACCAAAAGGCTGGTGACCCTGGGTAGGGCACGTTCTCTGTGGAGGAGGCTGGAATGTGGCACCAGAGGTGGTCAGCTGCCCTGGGCATGTGTGTTGGTGTCACCCTGACACTTATCGGGGGTCCTGGCCTCGTGGGTCCTGCCCTGTGCTACAGGGGGGAGGGCAGGCTTGTTTGTGACCCTGACACCGCAGGGGGACACATGTGCATGAAGCCTGAAGGAGGCTCCCACCAGTTAGCATGAGGGAGGCCCAGTGAAATTCCACTCAAATCAGGATCCATGGCTGGGAAAACCGACAGAACATGTGTAGCTGCATACTGTGGGGACAGCGAGGTGTTTTTGTATGGGCAGAGGTGGAACAGTCATTGCAGATTGCTGTCCTGTTTTTCATTGTCCTTGTGTGTCACCTGATCCACAGTGACCCTCCATCGCCTCCATTGCAGGGATGGTGGACACAGCCTCATCCATTCTCAATGTTCCTGCTGGGAGAGGCCCTGGTCCCATGGGCTGGATGCCCTAGGCAGCAACAGACCCACTGAGGATGGCTTTGTGTGGTCTCAAGGGACAGTTGCTCAGCGGTCCTGCTGGCTGAGGGGAGGGGAGCAGCTCACATCCACCTGTGAGCAGCAGCAGCCTTCAGGGAACATGAGTCCTTCGCAGACCCCTCCCCATCTGGCTGAGTGTTCAGCCATGGGTCTGGGCTTGGCTGCATGGAAGCCCTCCTTAACTTGAATCCATCCTTACCTTGGCCCATGAGTGTGAGCACCCATGTCTCCAGGAAGAGGTTCCTGAATTTTGAGTTTACCACAGACTCGTGTATCTTTGTAACTCATTTGGGCCACGTGCTGAACTTCTGCAAGGTGATCCCAAAGTGACCCCTTGGGGATGGAGAAAACTGTCACTGATGCAGAGGTGGAAAGCCAGAGTTAAAGGAATTCAAGCACAGAAAGACAAGTGCCATTCCTGGCTTTTCCTGTGGGTTGCAGACTCAGTGCCCTGCCTGGGAGGTGGCTCCGGGGACCCAGGCAAAGTGCTTGTCCACAGCGGGCATCTGTAGCCATGACAACTGCAGATTCCTTCAGGGAAAGATGTCTGAGAGAAACCTTGTCAGAGGGTGATTTCTCTGTCTTAGTCACATATTTCCCCCTCTTTTTCTGCTCTGTGCTGTGTCACCTCTTGCTTGTGGTTATTGTCTGTGTGTTGAACTGTTTTCCTAAAGAAAAACTAAGTGTTTGGCTGCTTGATTCTGAGCTCATTCTTTAAGTACAGGAGAGGAATGTGACATAAATGAAGCAAATGCCCTACTCTGAAATGATAGGGGATAAACCTGTAACCAGCTTCGCTTTCAAGGCATCCTACAGCAAAGGAATTTTTTGTTGAAAAGATTCATTATTAAATTGCTTAACTTGGGATGCTGTCATGTACTTGTTGTATTTGAACACCAAGTTCAAGTCCCTGCCTAAGAATGAGGGCTTACTAGGCCCTATTAACATGGAGAGTGATTTTGTTTTAATTTTGGAAAACATGCACATTAGAGAGCAGTGGAGGTCACAGGGAGTGTGTGTGTATCTATGCGCATGCGTGTGTGTACACAAGTATCTAAGTCAGGGTGAGAAAGGACTTCAACTTGCAGGGGCACGGGAAGGGTGACTTGCTGAAGGTCAAGTGTGTGGCTCAGGGAGGGAAGCCAGGAGAGGAATTTGGGGAGTTTGCTTCTGCTCACATAGGTCATGAAAGTCTTGGGCTCCAGGGTCTCTAACGCCTCCATGTGTCTTCAGACCTGTCCTTTAGTGACAGAAACAGGAAGTTAAAAGCAACCCACAGCCAAACCCCTTCCTGGTGTTAGGATTGAAACTCAGCCCAAGTGACAACTCAATCCAGCTGGCTCTGTGGGTAAACGTATTTGCGTGACTTGCGTAAAATTGTCCTGGGAGACGATGTTGCTTTAGACCCAGGACTCCTTAGTGAACTTACTTTAAAAAGTTCTGTTGCTATTACTGAACTGAGCTATAGTTTAGGTCTTGAGTTTTTGGTCGTAATTTTTTGTTGTTTTGGTTTTTTAGACAGGGTCTCGCTATATAGTTCAGGCTGGCCTTGAACTCACTGTGGAGCCCAGGCTGACCTCAAACTTGGGGCAATCCTCCTGCCTCAGCCCTGGGATTATAGGAGTGTGCCGCCACACCCAGCAGGTGGTATTATTTTTATTTCTTCCATTCTGTCTCCTATCTACATCTCACTGCTCAAGTGAAATGACACAGCATTACCCTTCTTCACCTAGCCAGCAGGCCAAATGGTTCTAGGTTCTTCAGAATTCTGACATTGGACTTAGGAAAGCATCCTTTGCTCCCCAAGTGTGGCTCTTCCCTCAGCCCTGGTTCCTTGCTGGAGAGCTGGTCTTTGGTGTGGTTGTGATGGAAATGCGTCTCCCAGATGTACCCGTTGGCAGGCAGCTTCTCCTTTCCAGGGTGAGTGGCCAGACGCAGTGAGATCATGGGAGAGAAACTGTTCCTGTTTCTGGTACCCAGACTTTCCAGGGGCTGCAGGGGTTGGTGGCAGGTGTGAAGTAACTAGAAACTGTGCTCTGAATGCATGAGAGCAATCTCAGTAAACTTTGCAACCAGGTTTCAGGAATGAGTTTCATCTGGATTACTAAAACCACCATATGCAGTGGAGGACAACTCGAGTGTTGGCAATGGGTACTAACTTAGTACTTCTCTGTTTCAGTTTTGTTATGGAGTATTTGCCATTCCCAGTGAGGGTGACATCAAGGGATGATATGGGGGTCCAAAGATGGCAAGCTGAGACTATTAAAATGTATTTTTTAACCTTAAAAGAAAGGTTTCTGTTACTGTTTTCATTGCCTGTTTTAACAAATCCACACCATGCTCATTGAGTGCCATGCCCTATGTTAAGAATGTATAAATATTAACTGTTTTCGTAGTCAAATCATCTTCACGACACAGGTGGAGAAACTGAGGAACAGAATAACTCGCCCCACGTCATACATATGCCTAGGGAGTAACATTGCCAGGTTTTATACTCAAGTATCAAGTCGGACTCTGGACACCGCCCTTGATTTCAGAATTTGAGTTTCCCATCAATTCCTTGGTGCCCGGAATCTCTGACATTTTGTGGTTGACTTTTTAAACTATGGTCAATTAAGAAAAATTCATTCCCCTTAGCAAACACCAGCTAATTGTGAAATGTTTAGGAAATCATCATCAATGAGTTTTTCTCTGAAGAAGATGCCTGGGTTTCTTACTTTTTCCTGTATTGCTTGGAGTGGAAAAAACTGTAAGACCAGGTGCTCTGTGGCTGAAAGATCTGTGAGGCTGATGTAAAAGGTCCAGCGGGTCCCAGCAATCAGAGGCCACCGAGGCGGCCGTCCTGGCTCACATCTGTGCAGCATGCGGTTTTCTTGGCACCAGACAGTGGCTGCCCTCCTTCGCCAGAGACGCCTTGCCTGCGGACCCAGACAGTCCTCAGCCATCACCCCACATTTCCTGCAGGCTGGGGACGCGGGGGAAACTCCAGGAGGCCGCTGAGGGAGCCCACGATTCCGATCAAGGGCTGCTGTGTCCCGGCTTTCCCGCCCCAGGCTGTGAGTCCTCAGTCATGGAACAGGGACAGGGCTGGAATACCAAGCTATTTTCCGCCCAGACCCCGCCCACCAGCTTTTCCACCTTTGCTTCCAGGAGTACTCTTCTCAGCGGACAGTGCCTTCCTGTATAGCCTGTTAGAGCTTTGGAAATCATGCAGAATGCTTGCAGGAGGGAGCATCCATGGCCCAGCCAGAGGCTTCAGTTATTCAGTGTGCAGAATGACCAGAGCCTTGGCCTTGGCCCTTGGTCCAAGGCTGTTCCTCTCCTTGCCCAGGCCCTGGAAATGCTGATGTGTTTTCAAGATCTCAAGCAGCACAAATTCTAACACTGCTAGTTGGAGGAGCCATAGACCGTGCATGCCACACCCAAAGTTGCCCCCTGGGGGGCTCAGATACAAACAGGAAAACAGTCCCTAAGAGTGAGCTCTTGCGTCACCTGGCCAGGTGTGGCACAAGCAGGTTGTGCAGAGGAGGAAGAGTCTTGGGTTGTGTGGATTGCCCTTTGTAAGTCCCTGCCTGTGAACCCTGCAGTGGTGCATAGAAGTCACGCATTGGGTTTGAGGGTGACACATCCATGTTTAACAAGGGCGTTCCATATTTGTAAGTTAAAATAATCACTTACTGTATTTAATCGAGTCCGGGAAATTGTTGATCAGAGGGTGCCATGGAGGAGGGACAGAGGGAAACTGCACCTTCCTTGTCATGACAATGGCAGGCATTGGTCAGAGCCTGCACATTTTCACTACGTAAGGAAGCCTGTGGGCCCCCAGCTGGCCTTGCCTCTTTTCCACATGGTCTGATGACACAGTTCCAATGCCACTGTCAGTCCTCAGCTGCCCTGGTTGGCCTGTCGCCACCTTTGGCACTCAGTTCCTTTTGTTCCAGATACACTTTATCCCTGCTGTCTCCCTGGGCCAGCAGCAGCAGCTGCTTCTCCTCCTCCTCCTCCTCCTCCTCCTCCTCCTCCTCCTCCTCCTCCTCCTCCCTCCCTCCCTCCTCCCTCCTCCTCAAGGGCCTGAGCTCCCCCAGCAGCCCCTGCAGGAACTCCCTCCTGCCCTGGTGGTGCCTGGCCTTAAACAGACCTGTCCTCTGAGATGCCCAGAAGCCTATGTCAGCACGGGCCATATGCCCCACCTCAGGGTGGAGGGACCCTCAGTACACCTGACAGATCTGGGAGCGTGCCAGGCCCCTAACCTGCAGCCCCAGTGCTACCCCACTCTCATGCTGTGCAGAAGAACATGGTCCCCAGCGCTCTGGGGATACAGCCAGAAGCCCGGGGAGTCATTCTTGACTCCTATTTCTGTCTCACTATGTATCTCAGGCTGGCCTCAAACTTGAGCCGATCCTCCTGCCTCATCCTCCCAAGTTATGTCCAGCCCCCCATCTTCAAGATATGTACAGAATCACCCACTTCCTGTCACCTGCACAGCCACCGCTTGGTCACTGTCCCCTCCCTTTTGGATTATTGAGGCAGCTCCTAACTCTGTCCCTTCAGTTCATTCCTGACACAGAGCCAGGGTGACACAGTCTGCCTGCGGTTATACCAGATGAAAGCACCTGATTCTAAAGTCTCCCAGGACCTCATCTGGTGCAGCACAGCAGCCTAGCACCCCTGTGTGTGATGGGGACCCTTCTCTCCAGGCTCCTCCCACCCCCTGGCCACCCCTGCCACAGCATGCTTCTCCTGTCCTCAAGACCCTCCTTCTCTGTGAGGTCACCCCTCTCTCCTCTGGCTTCTCTTCCTGCTCAGCACTCCCCACCAGCATACTTCCTGTGCTGCTTCTTCCTCACCTCCCCAAGGCAAGCATGCTTCCCAAGGAAGGGGTGCTGTTTGCTCTGCGTTTGTTTCCTGCCATCTCCCCAAGGCGTAGGGCAGTGTCTTGCCCAAAG
This sequence comes from Heterocephalus glaber, assembly GCF_053883595.1. Classification (NCBI taxonomy): domain Eukaryota; kingdom Metazoa; phylum Chordata; class Mammalia; order Rodentia; family Bathyergidae; genus Heterocephalus; species Heterocephalus glaber. The sequence continues at coordinate 8,361,900 of NW_028258320.1, read as the reverse complement.
CAAGGGCCCACAGGTCTCTGTTGAATGAATAACCAATAATTTTCCATATTTGAGACAGCTTCAAATACAGGCGAAGTCAAAAGAGGAAGCGAGCCTGGCGGGGGGGGGGGGGGCTCTTCTCAGTAGAATGAAATAAAAGATCATTGGTTTTCCCTATAGGATCGGAGATATCTGTTCCTTTCATTTGGAAAATTTTCTACTTTTGTAGTTTGTTGCAAAGCAACAAAACTGTTGAAAAGCAGTTTGTGCATTAACTTCAAGAGATCTTTGCACATTTTATTTTATTTTATTTTATTTTATTTATTTATTTTTTGGTAGTGGGGATTGAACTCAGATTCTTGCGCTTGCGCAGCAGGTGGCGAAACTACTGAGCTAAATCCCCGGCCCATCTTTGCACATTTTAAAAAGTAGCTGCATTTGCGCTTATAGTTCTTGTCTGTTGAACCTGTCTGTTGAGAGTGATCACTTCAGCTTCAGAAGTCATGTCGGGCTTTAAAATAAAATCCAAACCATTTCTCCAACCTCAGTGTCTCAAGGCGAGAGGGAGCTTTTTTTTTAACCCCATGCACCGCAAGTTACCAGTGCTGCACGGGTGTTCCTGGGTGGAGCCCGCGCTGGGCGTCATTGTTGCTGACGTGTGAGTGAGGCTCTCTGGTCTCCACGATGCATGCGTGTGTGGGCTTGCTGATTTAGGGGTGCTTTGTCAGCAGGGCAGCCCATCCTGCTGCACTGGGGCTAGGGTCCTTTTCTGCTGGGGATTCCGGCCTTGGGAGTGAGCACAGGGCTATCTCTGTAGGTTGAGGGCACTGGAACAAGAACGGCTTCCACCCATCGGTGAGCATACGGGCCTGGGATGCTCCTTCTCCTTACTGTAGATGTGATTGGGGACCCACCAGGGCCCCTCAGGGCCTCAGTGAGCAAACAAGATGTCAGGTGGCAGGGAGACTCTGATCAGAGGGGAGGGGTGACAGGAAGGCTCTGGTTGGTTCATTCATTAATTCAGAGGCATTTGTCACTAGGCTTTGGTGGGTGCTGGGCACAATGGTCATCAAAGCAGAGGTGGGTCATGGGGAGAAGTTACTAGAAACACATCTCTGAGGACAGGAATGTTAAGCAGAGTAGAACCTGGAGTCCAGGATGCCAGAGCCTGGCCCTATCTGAGACTCTAGCCTGCCATACCGCACACATGTCCATTCCTGCCCTGTGTCTGCAGGCCGGGGACACAGCATGGGCCTTTGGGGGTGGTTGAGGGCTTATGGGAGGGAAGCTGGGCTTGAGTTTTCCATTTTCCACGTGGACATCTCAGGAGTCTGTGTTCCGAAGCCATCCCGGGATCTAACTGCGGAGTCACCACCCTGGGAGGAGGTGGAGCGCTAACTGCTGCCTTGGGAATCTCCTCAAGTTACAGGCCCTCAGCTCTCGTTCCACGTAATGAGAACTGGTGGCAGAGGTAACAAGCTGGAGGCCCTGGGAACATGCCGGTCCTTCCGGGGCTGAGTGTGATCCGAAAACAGTGTCTGACTAACCTTCACCATCTCTCAGGCGCCGCGTCTGAGGAACCAGGGCTGCGCCGTTCTATTGCAGCCAGCCTGTTCCCACATCCCTGGGCTCCGTCCTCCCCATCCCTCTTCCCTCTTCCGAGGGTGGATGACACTTCTGTTATCACCAACCTCTCTCCCTGAGTTTCCTCACCCATAAAAGGAAACCCTGAGAAGTACTCATTTGTAACATACATGTGCGCGCGCACACACACACACACACACACACGTGCGCGCGCGTCCTGTGTGCATGGATGGTCCCAGGACCCTTTTATGGGCACCAAAGTCCAAGTCAGCTTAAGTCCCTTAGGAAAAACAGCACAGACTTGTGTATAACCTCCACACGTCTTCCCCTGTGCTTTACGTCATCTCTCCATTACTTCCCATACCTCCTACAAGGTGAATGCTGTGTAAACAGTTGTTGTATTATATTATTTTAGGAATAATGTCCAAAAGTCTGTACCTGCTCAATACAACAGTTCAAAAACTTTTTCTTTTGATCTGCAGTTGCTTGAATCTATGATACAGAACCTACAAATCTGGCAGGTATCTGCGTGTATGTTTTATATGTACGGGTCAGGTCTACAGTTTTAAGAAGGATAACAAGGTAAACCTCAAGTAAAGTAATACAGTAAGACCCACCTCCCACTATCCAGCCCAGGAAGCAAGGCTTCATGAGGAGTCTGAATCTTTTTGTGACAGTCCCCTGGTCCCAGAGACAGCTGTCTCCTTGGTTAATTATCCCACTTCTTTTTTCCATAGTGGCATTGTTTCTTCTTATCTGGCACTAAAAAAACAAACAGTAGATGCCATCAGAGTTCCACAGGTTTGTTTCCTTAGTGATGAACTCTTTGTGCCTTCAGATTTCACAGGGGTTTTCCATCCAGCAAACAGAGCTCAACATTGCAGCTGCTCACAAACTGCTCCTGAAAACATCCCGAAGTCTTTCTTCTCCTTGGGCGGCAACAGCTCAGTGACTCTCTATACTACTCCTCAAGGGGCCTGTGACAGTGTGCTGGGCCCACGGCTGCTCTCTCCAGAGGGAGCTGTGTCTCCGAGCTGACTTGCCCGCTGCAGACTGGTGGGCAATTGAGTTGGTAGGAGAGCAAAATGGAATCCTATTTTCAGGTTCTACATTTAGCTTCCAGCCCATTTGAATTGAAGGCAAATCTCATTGTACCTAGGCTTTTGTGTTTTTCTATCTTCCTTTACTTTTTAAAAAATTTTGTGGCTTTAAAGAAGTATAAATACCCACCTGCCTTGCAAGCGCAAGGTCCCGAGTTTGATCCCCGGTACAAAAAATAAAAAAAGAAGAAGTATAAATACTTGGCTCTAGAAGAAGGAGCTGTTGTTAAGCCTTCAAACTCTTAAGTACTCTCTGAAGGCTGCACATTTGCATCTGAAATACATGGAGTCGTAATTTTTAGTGCTCAGGACATATGGAGCATTGATAGTAAGGAGGAGGCTTCCAAAAGTAAATTAAGTCTATAGCAAATGTTAATCAGTCACCGCCTGGGACCATCCTGAGTGTTGTCAATGTGCAGAGAGGAAATGGATATGAAAGCTAGTGGTTTGCGCAAAGCCACACTGTCATGGGCATGATGGAGATGTAAGCAATGGTCCTACTAATAAGAAAACAGTTACATTTTCATGTGAGACACTGTGGGCCTTGGTCAAAATTAAGACTCAGGGATTAACAAGCCTTTTGGTGTTTCGAAGAGTCCACCACATAAACCACAAATCTCTCAGTTTCTCCTTACACTTACCAGCAGGGTTTTAAATAGGACTTGGGTTTTTCAGGAGCTTGTGTGCTTCAAAGGAGAAGTGCTGCATCTGACTGAGCATCGCTGTGGACAGGGAAGAGCGGCTGGTTCAAGGCCACCACACACCACCAGGAAAACAGCCAGGGCCACCATACGTCTCAATTTGTAGAGCTCTTTTTTTTTAATTCAGTTTTAAATTTTTTTGCCGTGTTGTACATTTACAGTTGATGAGAACGCAGCCTTCTGCCAGGAACTTAGTTTTTGAAAGTGATTTTTACAGGATTGGTTTAGGATGTGTGTACAGATAGTGTAGACAGTTCTCCAAAGTACCCCCCTCAAGAGGATTATGTAACCAAGCAAGGATTTACAGTGAGGAACCACCATCCTCCATTTTCACAGAATGTCTGCAGTATTGCTCTTAGGCAGGAAGGGATGGCTCATTTTATAAACATTTTCTCAACACTTGATTAGAGCCTCCCAGTTTTTTTCTGGTTAACCTCTAGTTAATAGAAAATTCAATTAATTAATAATAGTAAGCTCTTCTATAGTCTTCTTTTTTCCTGTCGTCCCTAAATCTCACTGGGAACCTGATTCCCCTCACCCTTTTTTAAAAATTTAGTAGTAAATATTTTTAAGATACTAGTAACAAGAACTCTGGTGTCCGGGGACACAAGTGTGGCCTCATGAAAGACATGATACTGGCTCAGAGGATTTTGTCACCTACTGATGTGAAGCATCAGAGCGCTTCCTGAGTGTTGCACATGCACCTAGGTATGACGCAGGCAGAGAGAAAATGCTGTAGGAAGGGGACACCAGAGACAGCTCCTTGGGAACCTCACCTAATGGAAGGCTCATGCCTGGTCTCATTTGAGTCTGTGCACCTGGGGTTGGATCCTGGTGTTTTGCTGCGCGTTTCAGGTTTGCAGGACCCAGTACCCAGTACCAGGTTGGCAAACCTAGTACACAGGGTTTCCAGAAGACAACAGGAGCACCGTTGACCCACACTTCTGGTGTGTGTGACTTCAGTTACCCATAGTAAACTGAGGTCAAAAATATTAAATGGAAAATTGAAGAAATCAGCAATTCATAAGTTTTCAAGTTCACGCTGTTCTGAGAAGGATGTTGAAGTCTCCAGCCCCTGCTCTGGTCCCTCTGAGGCGTCCACACTGTGTGCTCCCTCCCATTGGTCCCTTTGCAGCTGACCCGGTTATCAGGTTGTCAGTTTTTGACTCCCACTATGCTGTGGGGTGTTGTTCATGTCAACCCACTTAACTTAATAATGGTTCCAGTATGCAGGAGCAGCATGCTGGCTGCTCAGAAGTGCCAAAGAGAGGCCAGGAAGTGGTTTCTCCAAGTGCAAAGATGATCATTCTCAACTTAGGAAAGAAAAACCCATAGGCTGAGGTTGCTAAGATCCATGGTAAGAGGGGATCTTCAGTGAAGCTGAGAAGGAAAAAATTCCTGTTGTTTTCCTGTTGCATCTCACACTGCAAAAAAGTGTAGCCCCTGTCAGGGTGAAAAAGGGGTTAGGTTATCGGGTCGGGTATTATTCGTGGCCTCTACCATGTCCTGAGCATAAGAGGGGAATGAATAGATATTGGTAGCACTTGCCCTTGAATTTCATAATGGTTATACCTATGGGAGTTTAAATTCAATACACAAATCACCTACCTTTGTGCTATTGGACAGCAGCCTAACTTTCCTGAGTGTGTGTGTGTTCACGAGTGCATGTGTGTATCTTACCTGTGCAATTGGAATGTTAATACTTTTATAAAGATGTTCGGTGAGCTAATGCCTTAATATAATACCTGCAAGATGATAACTATTATTATTATACTGTCACTTTGACTGTTGTGTTCATTATAACTATGCAAGTCAGCTTGGAAAACTGAACAATAGCCTAGAAAATTATTTATTGAGCATAGAATTAGAGTCAAGAATTTAGATGTTCTTAAGGAATGCTCCCAATGGGCCAAACCCCCGATAGCTGAGTAAAGTACACAGGTCCCAGAGTCTGTGTGTTCTTTACAGAGACAGAGTCCACTGCAGTCAGTGTTCCTCCATGGCTTCTATTTCCTCTATATTTCTCAAAGGCACCACTTCTTTAGCCTTGGGGATTCTAATTTATTTGGTTGTGGTTGTATTTAGAAGTAACAAAGGAATCACTCTGATTTCCTTTCTTGGGTTTGGCTTTCAAAATATCTTTTGGGGTTGACGTATCATACTTCCAAGAACAATCTGTTTCTGGTGCCACAATCGGGAAGTGCAAATTTTTAAAATTATCACTCTGACTTTGTTCGTTTGCGTTTGCAGGGCCGGGGATGAACCCAGGGCTTGGCACAGGCTAGACCAGGGCTGGACCCTGCGCACACCCCAGCCCCGGAAGTGGGCTCTCATGGGGAACCTGGCTGTCGGGATCGGCACAAAAGGGAAGCTGCTTCTCCTCACGCCTTCCTGTTTCTCTTTCTCTCCTCGTGTGTCGAGCAGGGATCGACATCCTGAAGCTGGTGGCAGCCCAGGTGGGGACTCAGTGGAAGGATATCTACCAGTTCCTGTGCAATGCCAGCGAGAGGGAGGTGGCCGCTTTCTCCAACGGGTACACGGCCGACCACGAGCGAGCCTACGCTGCGCTGCAGCACTGGACGGTGCGTGGCCCCGAGGCCAGCCTGGCCCAGCTCATCAGCGCCCTGCGTCAGCACCGGCGCAACGACGTGGTGGAGAAAATCCGGGGTCTCATGGAGGACACCCCCCAGGTACGGGAGTCCTGCCTGCAGTCTCTGCTCACACTTTCTCAGGTGTGGGCAACAGGGAGCAGTGGCTGATCCCAGGCGTGGGTGCACATGGCCCACTTCTCCCCAGGCAAGGTCAACAGGCTCCCAGGAGTTAATGGGCTCTTCATGTGTAAAAATGACCGTTTTCTTTTACGTGGTTAATGTGTTTTTCTGTTCATGAGCCCGAGGCACCTATGCTATTTTTCCCTCAAGGGATTTGCCTTCGTGGCTTTTCACTCCGTCTCCAGAACACCTGTCCCGTCATAACCATGGTGGGTGGTGAGCCATTGTTAAATTAAACACATCCCGAAGTCAACTGTGTCCTCATCACAGATCTGAAGATGTATTTTTTCAGGCATTTTTGTCTTTTAAGGTCAATATTTAAACTGAAATCAGCCTTCCAGAATTACACATTTTCTTCCAGGGTCATGAGCATTCGAGTGGAAGCATAGTTGGAAGTTACTGCGATTTTGACAAAACTATTAAGAAACGACAAAATGAAAACCTAGCATGGCATTTCAAGTTACATGTTAGTTCTTTTTCTGTCTTTAATTTTTTTTATTTATTGGTACATTTTAGATATACATAATGATCATATTCATCGTAGGGGATTTGTACTTGCACATGATATATCTTGCTTTTTTTTTCCCCATTCCCCTTCCCTCCCTTCAACTCTTTTCTTTTGACTTGGACTTTTTGTGTCTCTATTTAAAGACCGTCTCTTGTAATGAGCATATACCTAAGGGTTTTTTCTTATATCTAGTCTGGTAGTTTAGTCACTTAGAAGATTTCAGTGTGGGTGCGTTACTCATATTTGAGTATAAATCTACCAACTTATTGTTTTCTATTTGTCCTGTTCTCTTTCTTCCCTCTGTTTATGTCTCCTTTTTTAAAAAAATCAAGTCTTCTTTTGGATTGGTCAAGTATTTTCTATTCTATGTTTCCTCCTCTATTAGCTTGTTAACTACACGTTGACTTATAATGGAAACCCTGGAGATTACAACATGCATGCTTATTAGGTGATATATTCTAAATATTGAGTTTTTAGCACTTCTCAGATACTGTCACAACCTGAGAAGGCTTGGGTTCTATTTTTCCTTTTCTTGAATTTGGCCTTATTTCCATGTATGAGTTTCAACACGATATATCCCCAAGGCATGTTTTAAAGGTCTTCTGTGTCAAAATTTAGGCAGATTTACCTTCATGTTTATCTTTTCTGTTGTTTTTTGTATGTTCCTGCAGGTTCAGTTTCCACATGGCATCGTTTTTCTTTTGCCTGGAGACTTGTTAGTGTAGGTGTCTGCCAATAAATTCTGTTCTCCATCTAGAAAATCAATAAATTGCATTATTTCACCATAGTCTTTGAAGGATAGCTGGAAATAGATGTTTAGTTTGCCAGTTGCTTTCTTTCAGTCCTTTAGTGCCTCAGTTTAAGTTTTTCCCGCTAAACAGAAAAGGAAATGTGATTTTATTTTTAAATCTGTTATATAACACATTATATGTACACTATTATGCCAGACACTCTGGGCAATGCAAAGATGAGGAAGACAAACTCATTGCAGTCAAGGAAATGCACAGTGTAGTAAGGGGAGGAGACTTCCTGTATGCAGATTTATATAATCTAAGGGTGTGAACCCAAAGGTGGGGTGAAGGCATGCTGGCTGGCAGCACTGGAGGAGGGGCATGCAGACAGGTGCCACACTCGATTCCTGACTTAGGGATCATTGCTTTGGGGAACCCCGGGAAGTCACCTGACCTTTCTGCTTCAGTTTCTTCGCGGCCACATGAGAAGCAGTGTCTGTGTTGCTTTGGAAATGAGGGTGCATGACCCCTGGGAAGCATTTGAGTGTTTACTATTCAGTGTTTATTATGGGTGGTGGTGTCGTTGACCTGTAGGTAGTAGGGTGATTCTTTGTACTTCAGGAATCTTAGTCCCTTCCTGAAGCACAGGGAGACCTTTGTCATCATTCTGTCTCTCTCACTCTCCCTCTCCCTCCTCTCGCAGTAGCCTTTGTGTTGGAGACTGGGTGGCTTTGCTCTGTGTAACCCACTGGGAGAATAGGCACGAATAGTGCTCCAGCTTAGGCTGCAGAGGCAACTCCATACGCTCCTGATTTTCCTGCCTACAGCTGCAGGATGCAGCTGTTCTTATCTGAGGCTTTCTGAGACCAGCTATTTTCAGAAATATAACATAGTGAGGGCGTGTCGAGGCACATACCAGCTGTATACTTGACCATTGGCTCTTTGGCTGTTGAAACTTGTTTTTGTCTTTAGTTTTCAAGTTGGCCATTCTCAGGAGACAGAGGTAGTTGTCCTGAGTCCTAAGGACCAGAGCCCTAAGATGTAGCTCAAAGTGCATCTGGCCCTGCCCTCTGCTGTCACTGCAGCATGGTCATTTAAGGTCATGTTCCTTCCTTGCAGGGTGTGACTGTGGACTCTGGGGAGCTTTTGGGGTGGTGAGGAAAAGAGGACCAGTGCTGACACACACTGGCCTGGGTACATTCGTGTTAAAGGTAGTAGGTGTGTACAAAGCAGCTATGTCTGTGAATAGTCATTAGATGTCTGGTGACATTTCAGGCTGTTCCACTTATTGTCCTATTCCAGGGTTCATTCAACAATAATGTTTTCTCAAGTCCTATCTGTGTGCCCAGGACTAGGTAAAGAAGAAAGGTGATCCCTGCCTTTCAACAGCTCATTGGCTAGAATGGAAACACATGTGCAAATAATTACAATTCAGGGAACAAGCAAATAACAAAAATGTGCATGAAGAATTACAGGATGGCTTCAAAAGGAAGTAGTGCTTGACTCACCCAAAAAATACACAGAAAACTAGAACAGATACATACTTGTCCATTTGAAAGTCATTAAAAAACAGACTGTAGATTCTTCCAAGACTATACTGTGGTCTTTTTCCCTGAGGTTTTCCCATTTGCTCTGCGAGGAAGCCTTATCTGCCTTTTCATGTGAAGGGCTTCTTAAATTTTGGACTCTGCAAAGAGCATGTTTTCCTTACATCTTCTGTTCCTCTGCTTTTCCTCAAGCTTTTCAGAAACCTCTGACAGTTCTGGAATATTACAAGGTTCTAATATCCCGCCTGAGGTCAGGTGCTCTAGTTCCAACTTTGACTTTCCAAGAACCAATGGAAGGCACTGACAGATTCTGGAATTTGACTTTGTCTCTGTGGATTGAGATTGAATCTTGCTTTTGCCACTCGTGGTGTGACCTTGGACTCGTCCCCTTATGTTCCCAAGCCTCAGTTTCTTTGTCAGGGTTTTGAAGGGTGTCATGAGAACTGCAGAGATGGGTGTCAGTACCCAGTTCTGTGCTCGATGTCGAGTAGGGCCTGGCAAATTTTAGCCACTGTTTTCTGTGTCAGAACAAATGCACTCGTAAATCCACATTAAGGGGAAAGTGACCCAGCATTTGCTGAGCATCTGTTGTATTCCACGCCATTTGGGTGTTTTACATTTGTGCTTATTTATCAAGCTTCCTCACAGATATATGTAGGTATTATAATTAAGATGTATGGGCCAGGGATTTAGCTCAGTGGTTCCGGTGCCTGCCTTGCAAGCGCAGGGTCCTGAGTTCGATCCCCAGTACCAAGAAAAAAAAAAAGATTTATTACTGTCTTTCATTGGATCCCGTCTTGATTGTCAGATGTGCCATCATTACATGTGAGAAAGCAATAAACACATCGCCATTAGATTTGTAAGAGACATTCCTACATCAGAGATATTAAAACATGAAAAAATAGGTACCACAGAATCAATGAAATATGGAAGAAGTTTATAAAGATCCTAAGGGGAAAAACTGGGAAGTTAATTCTTTGGGTTTTGATACTGATGTAGTGTACACACAATGTGTGTTTGCACACATAGTTGTTTGTGGTTGTGTTGTTGTTAGTATTATTACTGGCTTGAAGGATGGGATGTTTAACACAGGCTGTTTATTAGTGAACATTGACAGAGGTCCCAGAGGCACTCAATGAAAAGAAACTGAGGCCTAGACCTCACGACACTGTCATTTTTTTTTTTTTAACTTTTTTTTTTTTTTTTTGGTACCAGGGATCGAACTTGGGTCCTTGCCCTTGCGCAGCAGGCGGCGAAACCACTGAGCTAAATCCCCGGCCCGACACTGTCATTTTTACAAGAAGGTGGATACATGAGCTAAACATTAGAATGTATTCTGTGAAAATGCTATGTCAGGGATTGGAGCGGGCTTCTCTTTTTTTTCTGAGACTCAGCATCTCAACATTGAGAAAAAGTCTGAGTCTGTTAGTTGATGGCGTTTTCTATCTGCCCATTTAATCCACACCCTTAACTGCCTTTCTCAAAAAGTGCTTTGGGAGGAAATCAGGATCAATACTGTGAAAAGAAGCTCATTTTCTCCATCAATTACTGGTGCTGGAGAACATTTTTCTTTTTGAAGCCAAACATATGAGATGAGCTTATTTATTAGCTTCCAGCCTGGGCCAGCTTCCTGGCCCCAGGTGTGAGCCTGTCCCTAGTCTGCTGTACCCCAGCAACCACTGTGGGTACACTTGCTGGTGAGGACTATTGTGCACAGTGAATTTCAGTTTTTTAATGCTTTATTCCTTGCCATTTCCTTAGGAGGGACAAATGTCACTCCTAATCTTCCCATGAAAATTGCCACTGTGGAGATGGATTTATCCACAGTTGGTGTGAGTCAGGGAGAGGCCGGAATGACCAGCAATTAACTTACCACCAGAAGACATGGAGGTCTTTTGTTTTGATAATCACAACCATACGCATCACAGCATTCTTCTGAGAATGATGTAAAACACAGAATGCGCCCCGGAAAAGATTTGATTCCATAACAGTAAATATACAAGACAGCAAGCATCGTCCATCATTTCAAAGACAGTAGCTGGGGGGCATTGCATGATAGGATTCATTTTCTTTAAAAAAATATCAAGAATTTTTAGAAAGTAATGGGGAGAAAAATGGGCATTGTGAACAAGATAGATAAGAGAAAGAGGTATAAGGTGTTCATCTGGGGAAGATGGAAGGAAGAGCAGTGTCCACTCCAGATGGGCATTAAGTGAGTCCAGCTTTCAGGGAGGATAGTGGGGCCAGACCTACTCAAGTGGAGGGGTGCACTTTGCACATACCCACATCCACTCAGTGAAGCAAGGACTAGGGTGTTCAGTGTGTCCTGATGAATAGCAGAAGCGTGGAGCCCACATAGTATCATTCCCCAGACAGCTGATTGTAAGTCATGGATGTGGCACAGTAGAGCGGCACGCACTTATGGAAAAGAGCCTTCAGCTGAGTCTGCTCAGTAGCTGTTTGAAGGCTGGGCCAGGAGCTTGGGCAACACGTACTGATGCTGTACAGATGTGGACTCTCCTGAAAGCAAAGGGGGAGTTGATGACCCTGGTCACACCCCAGGGAGGGGACCGGGTGGAGAGGAGCCTTTGGAATTGTGTACCATGGGGATTAGAACTCTGGCTCCAACTATCAGAACCCAGTTAATGGATTTATTGACAATGCTCAAACAGTGTTGCAGAGTTCCAAAGCCTTGAGTAACAGGATGAACTTGAACCTTCTTGCCCAGGGTCTCTAGTTTCCTGGGACATTTTTTTCTGTCCTCCAGAGTAATTTAAGGATTGCTCTAAAAGGCTTTCATGGGTAGAATTGTGCAAAGGCTTTTCTGTGGGATGGAGGACTTCCTAATAGATTTCCGTGAGTGAAGGTTAGGGAAACCCTAATTCCTCTGAATGTACCAACGGTGCCCACTCTCACAGGCTTGGCACTGTGTTCTGATGTGAGTGGCCCCAGCTCTGAGCCAAGAAAGCCCACTCAGGAGCTGCACTTCCTCTTCTGAGAAGCAGTCGGTGAGTCAGCTCAGGGCTGACAGCAGTGAGGCAGGAGGAGGTCAGCAGCCGGCAGGGTGGCGGCAGGGTGGCGGGGTGGGGCCGCCTTCCCCCTCAGTCCTCAGGACCCAGCTGGTTCTTACCAGCTCTGCAGCTTCAGGCAGCTTTACTTGTGGCTTCCAGTAGCTTCCGCCAGCCCCAGGAGGGGAGCAGCAGCCTTGCTTAGGGCCAGGATTGACGTCAGTGTAGCTGTGGGGTTCAAAATGAAGCCTTAGGAATGATCAGAATTTATAGATGATCTATATCCACAGAATTACGTCCCCCAACCTTGATTTGGGTTTGGGGTGCTTAGGAGAGAAGCACACGGGGACAGTTGAGCTGGGCTGATTGAAACAGTCTTACATAAGTGAGGATGCCCTTGGAGCAAACTCCTTTCATTACTCTGTGCTGGAACAGATCTTGGGTCAGTGGAGGAAACTTAACAGAATTCCCCAGTGGTGTTGACGTTTTCCCCGGGGGCCGGTAGGAGGCTTTTTTCTAAAGGTGAGGTGTTCATCCTGTGGGTTCATGTGGTGGTTCTTCTGGGGTCGGCTCTGGGCCCCAGGTGGCTGAACAGAACTTCTCTGGACCGTGTTCTACTTTCTGCTTCCTCCGTGCCACGCCCTTGCTGGACCCCAGGTACATGCAGCGGGCAGAGGGTCCTCCCTGCCACAGTGCTGGGTGGCAGTTTCCATTGAAGTGTTCCCCACTCAGAAGAGAAGCACATCCTCTCCCATCACGTGGAGCCAAGCTTGGAGGAGAACAAAACTAAACAATCAGAAACCCGGGAAAAGTTTGGGGAGTTTTTAATCTTTGGGTTATTTGGCTCTTAGCCTTTCTTTTCAGTATTTTAAGTTAACTTTTAAAAAATGAGACTGGTAAAACAAAGAAAAATTGAAAGCACAGTAGAACATGCCTAAACCTACCATATAGACCCAACAATTTACATTTTGACATATTTCACCCTATGTATGTTGTGTGTATATTTACAATCTGTGTCCCCTATGTCTAAGAATTTCTCCAAATTTCTTCTAACTGATGATAATCCTTTGAATTAGGGGTCAGCATCTTCTCATTTCCTTCAAGTTTTACCTTTTTTTGTTTGCAAAAAGTTTTGCAGAGTAAATTTGAGTTATTCTGGACAAGACCCTATACTCAGAAGAATCATTTAAAAGTCATTGTCTCATCTAGGACTTTAAGGAAACCCACCTCTTTTCCCTTTTTTATTTTAGGGGGTACATGTGTTTTATTTATAAAGAGAGACATCATAATAAATAGGTATTCCTTGGTAGGTGAACTCAGGAGCTGAATAAATTCAGATAAATTTTTTGTGATCAGGCTGCTAGCTCTCATTATCTGAACTCTCTTTTTATATCTGAAATCTTAGAGCCACATAGATTTGGATAACAAAGCAATCCTTATTAGCTGGATTCCTGTTCTCTAATGCAGGGACCAGTGCATTCAGGTATTGAGAAATATGTACATGCCAAAGAGAGTCACATTTCTTGTACCAGAGCCCAGGCTGAAGTTCCCACATAGACCTACTGATGGTTTAAAAATCTGGCTTGCTCTTGATTCATGATTGGCTGGAACAAGCTGAGATAATATCATAATCCTTAAGTAGTTGTAATTTTATTTTTACTTCTGATTATAATTCCTTTGAGATAAACGCTCAGTGGAAATTGAGCTTGTTTGTTATTTTAACTGGTCATTGGTCTGTTGCGATGTTCAGATGGAAAGCAAAACTGTTGGCCCAGGTTGTAGCCTCTCTCGGGTACCCCAGGGCAGTGCTGAGCCACTGACCCCAGGGCCTTTCAGGCTTGCTGTGGACCCTTCCTGAGGCCGGAGGACCAGTGCAGCTCCCTGCAGGCACGTGACTGCTATGATCAGTTACTGCTGTGTGTCAGCTCCTCTAAAAGCTGTGGGGTCCACACAGGGAAGTGATGTGGCTCAGCAAACAGGGTGACTGCAAACGAGATGGCTTGAATCCCCTCACTGTGACCTTGGGCAAGTAACAGACCCCAAAGAGCCTCAGTCTCCCCTCTGTAAAGGGAGCAGGGGCCTCAGCCACAAGCCGTTGTGTAGCAGTCAGGCTGAGTCATCTAGCACAGCCCTAGTGGGGCTCCTTCCTCCAGTCCCTTCTGTTTATGGGAGCTGGGTGACAGTTGCTCAACTCCTGTGGAATAGCAATTCATTCCCACTGGATGTAGCAAATGGGCTTTGCAAAACCATCATCAAAGTGATTGAGATTCTCACCGGTGTGTTGTAGAATTCTCCAGTCTTTCTAAGTTAGCATTTCCACAAAGGTACACTTGGTTCGCTGAGGTCCAGAGGGGGTGTTACATGGCAAGGGCACCTTGTGGCCAGGAGGAGCTCTTTCTGGAGGCTGTCAGGCAGATCTGGCTCCATCCAGCGAAGAAGGGGTGGGGACTACCTGCTGGGTAGTGCTAGAGCCAAGGGGTTAAACTGGCCATTTGGCAGGCGGAGTAATTAATGCTGCATTTTAGAGGGTCACTCATGCATCAAAAAGTTGTTCATTAGTTTTATGAAAGCAGATTGTGCAACCCCAGGGAGACTGTAATTGGGTAGTAATTGAAAATAACTTGGTGGTGAACTTTTGTTGAGGGAACCAGTTGGTGGTAACTTGGGAAGGACAAAGGGCTGGGCGGGGGTGGCTAAAGAGAATGAAATAGCAATGGTCTGACAATAGTTTGAAAGGAAGGAACTTAGAGATGACCTCACCCAACGTTTTAGTTTAGAAATGGGAAAGCAGGTCTGAGGAGGGAAGTGGTTTTCCTAAAACCGCACAGCTAGTTAGTGGGATGTCTTCCTTCTTCCCTTGTGGTGCTTTTCCGGGCTTTCGTGACTTTGATTTTTAGGAGTGGGCTTTGTGTACAGGAAGTTTGTGCTGAAAAGATGCCCCCGAGGCTGAGGTTCCCACCGTTCCTGATTGCAGGGTGTGTTCAGGAGCACTGGAGATCCCAGGGGAGAAGAAAAGTAGCTCAAAATCTTGTTTCATCTGGATCCACCATGCCGTGAACATGCCTGGGACCATTTTCCTTTACCACTCGTGGCTCTGCCGTCCCCAGCCTTCACTGGGTGGCATCTCAGCAAAGGCTGTGGAGTGGGGAAGTGAGTTTTCAGGAGAGGATTATCTTTGAGCATTGGCTCCTGGCTCTGACTTGGCTGAGTCCCCAGAGTGGCTGCTTCCATTATGGAGCTCTGCCTGGCAAGATTGCCGCTGGGACTGGAAGAAGATAGTCATGGCTCCTTCCAGGGCAGACACGAATGGGCCACAGTGTTGTTTTCACAAGCCCCGCTGCGTACCTCAGGAGCTCAGAGAGGCTCAAGCCCCCGATTCTAGGCAGTGCTTTGTTTACCAAGGCCACTGAGGAGGCTCCTTGTGCTCAGTGCTGGTGGCACCCAGCAAGGACACCAGGTCACAGGGAGCTATAGGCATCACTCAGCTGTTTATCTCCCTTCCCTTATCAGTCGAGACTAATGAGAATCTGGAAGGACTGAGTGTACCTGCATGGAAACTAATCAGGAGGGCATCTAGGGTGCATTTGGTCAAAAGAAATCGCATGCCCTTATATGCACACGATATGACCGTTCTGGCCTGGGCTGCCTGGAGCTCACCCTGTCTTACTCTCCTCATTTCTCAAGCCAGTCTTCCAAGTGAGCATGGTTACTTCATGGCTCGAAAGCCAGAAGAACTGAAGTTTTCAAGTTTCTCTAAACTGGCTTTAAATTTGTGGGGATTCATTACCTTTATGGACCAGTTTCCCCAGAGATCTTTCTGCTCAGTCTCAGTGTCGGGGTTTTAGGACACTTTCATGGCCACCAGCACTTAACAGAGGTACAAAGAGGAGCTTAGCTTCAGAGGTGATCTTCCAGCAATCCTGTTTCTTGGTTACTGAAGACACCACAACCACAACATTTCCAAATTAGCAGAAGGAAATAGGTTTATCGGGGTCACTGCTTTGAAAAATAACATGTACTGTTTTTCTAATTACAGAATTAGTATGTCCTCATCGAGGATTTGGAGAGATCAAAGAAGCTTAAAAGAGCCAGCACATATACTAAAATAGGAATAAATTAAATAACTTATTTTTTTACTATTTTGTTAAGTTTCTGCTCAAAGCTTTTTAAAAATTTTATTTATTTATTTATTTAGGTTTTTTGAGGTAGGATCTCACCATGTCGTTCAGGCTGGCCTTCAACTCACTATATAGCCCAGGCTGGCCTTGAACTTTCAGCGATCCTCCTGCCTCAGCCTCCTGAGTGCTAGAATTACAGGTGTGTACCTACATGCCTGGCTCAAAGCTTCTTAATGAACATAGGGACCCTCTTCTATGAAAATCTGGCTTTCTTGTTAAGTTGTCTGTCTTTCCTTTTAGTTTCTAAATCTTACTGCTGATGGTCTTCATTTGCCATAAATGCTGAATACTGAGTCATGAACTTTCATAATTAATAAGATGATTTCTTATACAAGCCACAAGGACTCAGTTTTCTGATTAGAGATATCGCAGGGGACACTGTGCCTACTACATGTGTGGTGTTGGTACCTCAGCTTTGATAGATGTTGAAGTATTAGGTAAAAGGAGGAAGGGAGTTTCTGTGAGCCATTTTGAATGCAAGCAGCTATTGTTGGACAAAGGGAGTGATGGATACTTAGGAGCCGAGCAGATTTCTAGGAAGAGTATCGCCCTGTGGTCTCTGCGAGCCCATTGTGGAGATGCTAAGACGTCCTGGGGGTATCTCCATAGTACTTCACCCACTAGCTCCAGGGGAGCATCAGTTCAGTTCCAAATTATGCTGGAAATCATGTGTTTGATTCCACCGATCAAACTTTTTGGTGAAATGATGGGGGTGGGATTTAAATTAGATTTAAAGTTTTGAAATGAGTTCAGGAAATAGGTGGGTGGACTTCTTAGTCTGTGGCATGTGATGTGTGGGTGGGAATTTCTTTTTTAAGCCAGAACAGTGCACTGTGTTGATGGACCATGTCTTCCAGGGTGATACCCCTGAGAGCTGGAGTCCAGACAAGCGCTCTTTGTCTCCCTGAGTGCGTAACAAACGTGTGTTGGCACAAGTAGCCATGTGCGCTGCAGAGAGGGAGGGAACATGCCAGGGCCAATTGAATTAGGAATTTGAAAGCACATATTAGACATCTAGGTGAGGAGGGGCCTCTGGGGATGCACAGCACCCCAGCCCGAGGCTGCCTAGGAGGGGAGCAGGGTGTGGGGAGTGGGGAGTGGTCGGGAGGTTGATGATTGCAGGCCACAGGGGCTTCATGGTGTTCAAGGTGGGTATTGGGTTTGGGTCTCACACAACTCTTCAGTGCTGTGCTTCAGAGTGAGAGTCAGGGTCTTGCTTTAAGAGGTTGAAGACGTCTCCCCTGAGCATAAAAGTGCAGGCCAGGGGCTCAAGCAGTGGGATCAGCAGCTCTGGAATATGCACACTACTTCCGGGACTCTGCCCTGGGTGGCCAGGCCTCCTGATTCCCCGATTTCCGTCCATGTGATGAGAGCCAATCAAAAGATGAAGCCACGGCCTGTGTCCTTGGGCTTTTAAAGTGTTTTCCCAAGGGCCCCCAGAGGCTTCCCCCAGACGCACCTGAGCAAAGCCTTTCTCCCCAGCCCTGGGCCCTCTCGGGAACTCGGTCTTTGCACCTGCAGTCACTTTGCACCCTGGGACAGAACCTGCACTCAGGCCCTGCCTTCGATTCCCCCTCCCACGTCCATGATTCACAGCCCAGCCAGCGTGACGTGGAGCTTACTGTCCCCTCCTGAACCCGCTCCTTTCTTTGTTTTCTCATCATTTATTGTCCTGTTGCTGCCACTCCACAGTTCCTTGGCTGAGATCCCCTCCCCTCCCCACTTCCCCACTGGGCCCTCCTGTTCCCCAGAGCTAATTTGGAGCTGGAGTCAGCAACCTGGCGTGTGGCCTTAGTCCTGCTCCTTCCCAGTGGCCTCGTGTGAGAAGCCACCCACCTCCCAGGGCTCTGCGTCCCCGCTGTGCAGGAGGGAGGTGCTCTGCAGAGGCGAGCCCTGCACAGTGTGTGCTCACTTCCTGGCTGTGGTGTGGGCAGGGCGGTGTCTTTTCAGACCTCCCTCCCTCCTCGAGGGGCGGACAGTGCCTTCTCATGGTGTCCTCAGGGCTTTCATGGTGCGTGTCTGCCTCTCCAGCTCTTTCCTGAGGAAGCAGTCATCTCGTGGTACAGCTGTCCCCGATGGACTCATTTTATCTTAACGTCTGTAATGACTCTGTCCCCAAATACAGGCCCAGTGGGAAGGCCTGGGGCTTAGGGCATTGACAGAGGTATTTGTAGGGGCACCGTTCAGCTGCTAAGCCAGGAGACTCTACTAGATAATACCCAAGGCCCCTTCCAGGTTTACAAAACTGTATCTTATATTAGGGTTTTTCCTCTTCACACCCGTGACCAGTTCCACACCCTCAGTCAACAACTAAGTGTGAATGCTTCCTGATCCTTCCTTTGTAAGAATTGATTAACTGATTAATTTTAGGGGGAGGTGGGTTCTGGCCTCATCCCTCAAACTCATAATCTTCCTGCCTCAGCCTCCTGAGGAGCTGGGAAGTAGGTGTGCTGCGCCAGGCTTCTGATTTTTAATATACCTATGCCCACATGTATTTTTGAAGTGTATTAATTAATTTAATTTATTTATTTGAGACAAGTTCTCGCTATGTAGTTCAAGCTGCCCTTGAACTCACTACATAGCCCAGGCTGGCCTCAAATTTATGGCAATCCTCCTACCTCAGCCCCTGAAGTGCTGGGATTACAGGTGTGTGCCACTACACCTGGCTGAAGTTTTAAAATATGTCTATCCAGCAATAACATGAATGTTATAGACAATCAAAACAGGAGAAGTAAAAAATACTAAATGGAACAAAAATATGTCTGAAAAAGGATTTAATTTCACTGCTTTTATACCTATATAACTTCTGATGTGTATACAGTGATTATCTTTAAACTGTTTTCTGCCTCCTGCAGCTGGAAGTGGACAAACTGGCCCTCCCGATGAGCCCCAGCCCGGTGGCGAGCCCCAACCCCGACCCCAGCGGGAGGCTGGAGAACAACGCCACGCTCCTCACGGTGGAGCCGTCACCCCTGGACAAGACCAAGGGCTTCTTCGTGGATGAGTCTGAGCCCCTGCTCCGCTGCGACTCCACGTCCAGTGGGTCCTCGGCGCTGAGCAGGACAGGCTCCTTCATTACCAAAGGTAGGAGCGGCAGGCGGCGGCCCCCAGGGCAACAAGCCCAGCTGCCTCGGTCCCACGACCACCACCAGCCCGGTCCTGGACAGCCTGCCCTGGCCCCCGAGCTGACCCTGTCTGGAGGGTGATGTCTCTCGCTGAGGTGGACATGCCTAGGAAACTTGACTGTACCACAGCCTGTAGGATCACCTTTACCGTCACAGTGCTATCTGAGGCGTTTTATGAAAGGCAGAAAATGTAGTCCTGCAGGTTTTTTGGAAATTATTTACCAGCCTTGGATCCAAATATTTAAAGTATAATCGGTCTTGAGAGTTGAAAGGACAATTTTACCGACTTAAATGGATCCTAATGTGCATGCTGTTAGATTGAAAATAGTGTTTTAAACATATTGCATTGTTTCCTTTGGTAAATAATTTACCACTTTTGCCTTGGAATTATAGGGTAGGGAATTGGGAGACACACTGCTGTTTTTTTTTGGTACCGGGCATCGAACTCAGGTCCTTATGCTTTCAAGGCAGATGGCGGAACCACTGAGCTAAATCCCCGGCCTGAGCCACACTGTTTTGATGACAGGTTTTTATTAGAAAGTGCCTAGTTTAGGGGCAATTCCATTTAGATTTTAGTGGAAGGATTATATTTTATGCATATATTTATAAAATATCTTATAGTAAGCACTTTACATATTTATGTTAGCCTATTGTTCATTTATATAAAATATTTATATTGTAATTTAGTTGTTGTTACAGATAGGGTAGAGAGAGTTACAGTTCCTCCCCCCAGTGTAAGGCATGACCCAGGAAGCAGTGTTTTCGGGCTTCTGTGCTTCTATTCTCTCAGAGTTCAAAGCTTTGCTAAGTCCGACAAGCAGGCTGCTCTAGCTTGGGACTTTGGGCCAGTGGATATCTTTGTTTAGTAGACACATTGCAGATGGAAAACCTGATAAAGGTATCACAACACTTCTCTGGGTTTAGAAGAACTTAGAAGTCCTTTAAGTCTAGACGTTAACGTGCCATCCTAATGATGCCTCTGCCACCCATCTTGGGTGCCACACAGGTGCAAACTCCCACGCTGTCTATTCTGTGCCAGACGGAGTGCTACTGGCACACCAGGCAGGGGAGGCTGGGGAGAGGGTAGGCAGCCCCTGCCCACAGCACGGCCCCCTTCATCTCCTCCCTCCCCTCCATCTGGTCCCCGCAGAGAAGAAGGACACGGTGCTGCGGCAGGTGCGCCTGGACCCCTGCGACTTGCAGCCCATCTTTGACGACATGCTGCACATCCTGAACCCCGAGGAGCTGCGGGTGATTGAAGAGATCCCCCAGGCCGAGGACAAGCTAGACCGGCTGTTCGAGATCATCGGCGTCAAGAGCCAAGAAGCCAGCCAGACGCTGCTGGACTCTGTGTACAGCCACCTTCCCGACCTGTTGTAGAACATGCCAGCACTGCGCTCTGCAGACTGACTTGGTGGCAGGGTGGTTTCGTTTGGTTTCTACTTCCGGTTTTGGTGTATGTGTGTGTTTAACAGTCTATGGCCAGTGTACAAGTTCTTTCTTTTCTCTCCTTGTTTTTTTCTTTCTTCTTTTTTTTTTTTTCCTAAATCTCTGGGAAATTAGTTTATAACCCCTTGCAAAGTATAACTATTGCAAAATACCCACCAGTAAATTTTTATAAGTTCCAGTTCTCTCTGTTTTTGCCGCCTTATGTATTTTCCAAATTGTTCTGTGCACTTTAAATTCACATAACTGACCGTAAATGCAGTGTGACTTCCTACACACTGGATTGTGAAGCTCTTCTTAAAGTGTAATGGCATCTTGTGGATTCTATAAGCAGTCTTCTTATCTTTCAACATCTATGTCTACATTTTTTAAAAAAATACATTATTGCTATTTTTATTATTGTTTGCCCTTCACAAAGGTTCTTAGGGATTAAGGAGATCTGAGATCCTGTTGAGTTACTGTAACACAATCACACCTTGAATTATCTTCTCAATATTCTATGTCGCACACTTCACATTCATAGCTGAAACTTGACCACACTATTGCAGACCGAATGGTTTTCACCTGGACACTGTGTAGAATGCCTGATTCCTCATGCTCCTCTTCACGCTAACACGCTCTGGGCTGGAGAAATGATTATCCTCAAGCCATCAGGACTTGCTATTTCAGTGGCTTGTCATCTGGACCCCCAAAGAACTTGAACTTCATCTTTTAGGGATTGAGTTGTTCTGGAACACATTGCCACACTTTGGAAAGTCCAACTCAAGTGCCAGGGGCATGTTTTCCATAGAATTTGCCCAGCTTTGCTTTCAAAGATGTCTTGTTTTTTATACAAACATAGTCAATAGCTCCAGTCTGCCCTCAGGCCTTGGTCTTGTTGGGTCTCCTCCATCAGTCACTATAATTAAAAATGGCTACAGCTATAAGAACTCTTATCTGATATATTTGCAACTGTGCGCCCTTATAAACCTACCCTCTAATGCTCAGTGGCCAGGTTCTAAAATAGAGGTTGTGTGGCCTCCCTTTGTGCTGGCGGGGTTTTCGGGTAGTGGTGAGAGACTGATATCAGAAAAATGCCTTCAAGTGTACTAATTTATTAATAAATATTAGGTGTTTGTTACTTGAGTCGTTTGAGTGCTTTTAATCCTTGAATGCCTTGCCCATCTGTTTGCTCAGGTCTGTGCTATGATTGGTCTTTTGGATAAGTATGTATTTTAAAATCCTCACCCTGTCTAATTTTTTTTTTTTTTTGATACCTCGGATCAAACTCTGGACCTTGCACTTGTGAGGCAGGTGCTGGAGCCACTGAGCTAAATCTCCAGCTACCTCTCTAATTTTTAAATCATGCAAATGAGCAAAGATTCTGTCAGGAAAGTCACCTGGAGGTATCTAGGAAAGGAGTGTGGTGAAAATTACCAAGTGTTTCTTGGCCTTTGGGGACCCAACTTGGGCTCCTCCTTTAGAGATTGCTCCTAGGTCAGCCCTGACAATTTGGAGGAACAGATTAGAGTGGGGTGGGGTGTAGAGAAGAACTCAGAGTTGAAACTGAGAGTGTGTTCTTATTATTTCTATTTCAGAAATCAGCCTCTCCTGGAAGGATCTATACAACTGAGTTCATAGGACTTTTTTATTTTTATTTTTTCCTGTAGAGGAGATGAACCAGGGCCTCTTGTAGGCTTGTTGGACACTCATCCCTGAGCTGCACCCCAGCCCTTCTGAGGGCTTTGTGGGCAACAAGAGAGACCAGGTCGCCTGAGTGAGGTCTGTCACGTCGTGTGTCTCGGGCATGTACCCGCAGTGTGGGAACCCTGGCTGACCAGAAGTCCAATGACCACAGCAATTTTAAGTTCCTCTTGGAGAGAGAAGCTGTACACTTTGACACTTTCTGGTTTTCTCTACTTCCCTGCAGTTGGTTTCTAGAGAACCATCCAGACCCTTGGTCTCACTGTTTTTTCACACTGGGTTTCTCTTCCTATCCTTGACAGAAGGCAGCAACTGCATCGGGACGAAACCAAACTAGAATGGGCCAAGATGGTAGCAGAGAGGACAGATTTTGTTTTTCAGAGAGCTTTGGATATGGGAGAGTGGTAGGCAGAATGAGTGAATGAAAGAACTTTATTTTTTAGAGACTATTCACAGCTTGGAGAGACTTTCACTAGTAACCCACATTAACAGCTTTATATTTTACTAGGTGCTTTTTGTATTTTATTGAATCCTCCCAATAATCCTATAAAATGTGTAGGTGCTATTATCACATCCATTTTATCGATGAAAAATAAGCTTCTGAACCAAAGTTATGAAGCTCAGACTTGAATCTAGGTTTTTCTGACTGTTCATTCTACTCAGGACCAGCAATCAGAAATGTTTTGTTGGCTGAAACCGGACAGGGGTTACTGGGATGAAATGTACAGTATTTGGATTAAAACTTAAGTCTTGCAAGCCAGTTCAACAATCACTGGCAAAGTATAGGAATGGCACTGGCATCTGGGGGTGGCCCTGGGGGAGGCACATAGGCACTGTGGTTGAGCAGAAGCTTAACATTGAGCTAACTGGATGTGCAGCTTTGTGAGAAGAGAACATAGACTCTAGCTGCATTAGTGAAACACAGGGAATTCATAGCAGAGTTGAGGACTGCTGTTTGCACTTCAGGGCTCCTCAGTGGTTGGAGCTGCCTTCCTTGGCGGAGCAGAGCTGCCCTAGGAAGTTTCCAGGTGAGGGTGGGGAGTCCTAGTGGGTGACAGACAGAAACAAAGTCAGAAGCCCCTCTTGGGAAATCTGAACCGGACAATGAAGATCTATAGGCAGGGGAAAGACTAGCTTCAGTAATTCAGAGGGCAAAAGAAGAGATCATGTATTTTTCTTTAGAGAGTAATAGGTTTCCTCTAGGCTGTTTTAGGCTAAATGCCATCAGCTCTGGCTGCTTTTCAAGGAGAGAATGATTCCAGAGCCAGGAAGAAGCCATGCATGGGTGATTCTCAAACTTCGTGTAAGAGTCACTCGGGAATGAGCCGCCATTAAAAAGGCAGATTCCTGGAGAGGGAATCAGGAGGTTGGCGGCAAAGTCCAGAATAAGCCTCCCATGCCAAGTGTTGGGCCCCACTGAGAAAGCAATCTGAGGTAGTTTAGATCCTGGCCATTGAGGTCCCAGGCTCAGCAGTGGCCACGGTGCCTAGACAGCATGGGAGATGCCGGGACTTTACTGGTGCCGGGAGCGCTGGGCTCCCGTGAATGCAGGTTCTGCCGCAGCCGTTCTGGGGCTGTGGTGCTGCTGTCCCAAGGCGCCCTGGGCATTTCCAGGTCACAGCCTAGAGCTGAGGTTCTCCACCCTGGCTGCATAGTGGAACCCGCCGGGAACTGGCCACCCCCACTCTGAAGACCTGCAGTCCCAGGGGACAGGGCACAGGCAGCAGCAGTTTTTAAAGCTCCCAGGCGACCCCGATATAAGAGGCTGGAAGAGGTCTGAGGAAGCATCTCTGGGGGCCAACCTGGGCCTGTGACTGAGCGGGGGATGTTCTTGCGTCCTCTGCAGGCCAGCTGCAGGATCTACAGCCTTACTGAGATGTTGTGTTGCTGTGTGTTGTCAGCTTTCTGTCACCATGGCAAAAGACCCGACGCACTCCACTTATAAGGAAGAACTTATTTTGGCTCAGGATTCCAGAGGTTTCAGGCCATGGTCAGTTGGCTCTGGTGCTCTGGACCTGTGGTGGCCAAGAACACAGTGGCAGAGCACAGAGGAGGCCTCTTCAGCTCATGGCGGCTGGGAGGTAAAGAGTGAGGTGGGATGTGGTCAGGGCCCAACAGCCCTTCCGGGCCCGTCCTAGGTACCTAACTTCCTTCCTCCAGGCCCCGCCTCCAGCTGGCCACCAGGCCTTCATGTGCGGGCTTTCAGGGAACACCTCTGAACGGGGCATTGTAAGGATTGGTACACCACCCCAGTCACTGATGGGCAGCACTGTAAAGCTTTATTGCACTGATGAGCTCACCTACAAAGAATCAGCTCTTCATGGTGCTGAGCACAGAAGGTATGATTCAGCCAGAACACTTAGGAAGTGGTGGTATTATGGTTTATGTTTCTCTCTATATATTTGGTAAAAGATTTGCTGTCGGGAGCAATTCTACATGATTTTGGGGAAAAATCATTTCGTAATTAAATCATGATTAGGGCCTAGTTTTCCTGTCTACAGGCCAGCTACAGCAAGTCCAGCTATAACTCTGTTTTCATCTCCAGTCACACCTAAGACCTCAATGGTGCAGTGATGCTCTGATGCTCCAGAGCAGGACTACACCCGCTGGAGCCAAACCTTCATCTGCATAGCTCCTCATTGTTCTCGGATCATCTCTTCCCCCTCTGAGTCAATTGCTACTTTTGTTCCTGCTGCTGTACTGAATAAAGGTGTGGCAAGCTCCGGGTCCAGGGTCTTTGCTGCCCAGAGCAGCATTGATCAGGCCAAAGCTCAGCTTCTCTAAGTCTCATTTTTTGTCTATATATTAATTAATTCATCTTGTGCTGCTGTGGCTTGCGGGAGACTAGGACTTAATGCAGAAGTTCTAGTAACATCTGCTTTCCCTATTCCTTACAGTTTGCCTATTTGCAAAGAGGTACAGTAAACAATGAGTCAGACACCTGCATGGGACATTTCACAGAGCTCTGCCTTCACAGCCCCCCTGCCACTTGGACCAAGAACCTCATCACACAGTGCTGGGGATGCGAGAGGCACCATGTTGGACTTTGGCCTAGGAAAGGAAAAGTGGAAATCATGGTCCTCACCTTCGGGAGGAAACTCAGACGTCATGGAGAGGAAAGGCCCTGTGCTCTTCCTGCAGGGAGTTGCTCTTAGTGGCAACACCTGGTCACCTCAGTTCCTGTCGATGCTTGTGCACAAATCCAGGCTCTCTTTCTACCTGTTTTTGAAAGTACGTAGAAAATAAAATCTATGCATTTGGGCAAGGAGTGAATTGTGAAGAAGCTCTTGCCCTGCTTGATTATAAGAAGCTGTTTTTGTGCATGGAGCACATTTGGATGCTGGAGTCCTGGGTTTTATGTGGAAATTCATAGAGTATCAGGCAAGGGTGTCAGAGAAGCACACATAAGACAGACATGGCGGGGGGGGGGGTGGCCCAGCGCTTGCCTAGTAGGTCTGAGGCCCTTGGCCCCAGGAAGAGGAACGGGCCTTCAGAGAACAAGGGAAGGAAAAGGAGGACATATTCTTGGAGTGGTTGTTCTTTGGAGCTTTTGGAGACTTGTATCATTGAATTTTTAAAAAATTGTAAGTAAAAAGAATTTAGAATGTTTCCCGTGGCGTCCAGCAAATGAAGAAAGCAAGGAGAAAGTCTCATAATCCAGGCTTGAAGTGCTGGTGGTGGTGTTGTGAGGAGCATTTTAGGAAAATTTGCAAAGGAATCGGATGCTGGCCCCGTCCTGTAGAAGTGGGGGCCTGCCTGGCCTCTTCTCCCCAGCCTCTTCCTGAGCATCCTTTACTCGGACTTGGTCCCAAACAAACACAAAATTCATGTGCAATTCAGACAGAGAGAATTTCAACTTAGACACTTAGGGAGGAGGAGCACAGTGACTGCTATCTGGCACAGGTGTCTTTATATGCTTCCGAGCACAGGAATGCCTCGTACGTAATGTCTTCTAGAGGAAAGATTTCTTAAGGGTCTCCAGTAATTCTCTACCCAAAGCAGAAGCCCCTGTCCTGCTGGGTACTATCCCTGCAGGGAGCAGCAAGCGGGGTGGGGGGGGGAGGAGCAGAAAGCTCCTGTCCAAGAGTCTGCATGTGACAGGTGTTTCTCGTGCTGGAAGTGTAGGAGTGCTGACCTATCCCATGTTTCTGTGCCTTTTGTTTAAATATAGTGCGTCCACCCCCAGAAATGTTCATTTCCTCACCCCCTCATCTGAGAAACATTTGAACACCTACCGGGCACCATGCGAGGGCCCGGAAGCTCGAGGAGAGCTTGATACGGCCTTGTACCAGCGAGAAGGGAACAGTGTCTGATCACTGCTTTATGCTGGACACCCAGAGTAATGTGAGAAACATGGCAGAGGGTCTGTGTGTGCATGAATAAAGGAACGAGCCTACGCGGCCACCTTCGAGATGTGCGGGTCAGCAAGAGAAACTAAGAAATATGGACACCATCATCAAATGAATCCAACTGTAGGGAGAATGATGTGAAGAGAGTTATTACAGGAGCCAGGAACTAAAAGAGAGTCAAGGAAAATGATTGCAAGACAGCTGGGTTGGAAGGCATACGTCTGTGATGCCAACATCTTGGGAGGCTGAGGCAGGAGGATGGCAAATTGGAGCCCAGTCTGAGCAACTTAGGGACTTAGCTAGATGCTAGGTCTAAAAAGAAAAAATAAAAAGCACTGGAGATGTAGCTCAATGGAGCTTTCTGTTCAATCTTCAGTACCCCAAAAAAGCAAGATTTCCCCAGCCTAAGCCTTCTTATTAATTTCAAAGAAAATTGTGTCACAAAGGGCGGTTGGCTGCCGTTCTTTATATAGGGACCAGTGATGGAAGGGGAGGAAATGAGAAGAACACTCGGTGTCGTGTGGACATCCTTACTCGTGCCTTAACCATCATCGTGAGACAGGCGGCCCCATCCCTGGAGCTCTTCCCACATCGCCTATGCCAAGGGTGGAAGGTGTGCGGCCTCTCATCCTCCGATCGCACACTGCCCACACCGAACCTGCACCTTCTGGTGCTGGAACCATTACTACCCCATTCCTCAGAGGGGGAAACTGAGATGCAGATGAGGATGTCTCTGAAGTCAGGCAGCCAGCACAGGGCACAGCCAGGGAGGCCCAGGAGGGGCTGTGTGTGGTGGGCACAGGGTGCATGCTGCAGACAGAAAGGCAAACAGAGTTTCCATTCCTGCCCTGCTGGAGCTCTCGTAACTCAGCCAAAACTGAATTTTTGTGGGGATCAGGAGGGCTGTTTCTCATGATTAATTTTACCAGTTATCTTGGTCATGTGCCATCTCAATCATAAGAGCAGAGCTCTTTCAATGCCACAGAGATGCCCTCTCCTGCAGCCCTCTCAGAACAACAGCTTCCCTTCTGCCCTAAACTGGGCAACTCCTTCTGCATAACAGTTTTGTCCTCTAGAGAGTGTCAAGATAATGGAGTCATACAGAGTGCAGTCTTCTGAAATTAGCTGTTTTCCTACTCGACATCATTCCCTGGTGATCTAACCATGTTGTTGCCTATAGCAGTAATTTGTTCCTTCTCTCTGCTGAGTAGTGTTCCCTGACATGGATGTACCACAGTTTGCTTCACCATTTAAGCACTGAGGGGCCTTCTGTTCTCAGTTTTGGGATATGACCATCTGTGCACACTTTTTTGTGCAGACATAAGTTGTTATTTCTTTAGGGTAAGTACTCAGGAGTAGGATTACCATGGTAAGTGCAGGTCTGAGTTTATAATAGATTGTCATGCTATTTTGACAGGTGGGTACTGTTGTGTATTCTTGGACCAATGTCTAAGCTCCAGTTGCTCACCATTGTCAGTATTTTGTTATTGTCATCCTAGGATGTATGCAGTGACATAAACTCTAATCTATAGCTTACGGAAGCATGCAGCTAAGCAAGAATTTAGAAGTGGAAAGCATTGCCTCTCTAGTATATGTGCTGCCTAAGCAAGCACAAGCATTGTCTCTCTATCACTTCTATTTAATTGCTACAGTTTCATTCGTTTTTTTCTTTGAAAATATTCTTCTCTCATTTTATCATAAGTCCTGCCCTCTGAACACATGCTTGGGAGCACAGTATGGACTGCCAGCTGCAGGTGCAGTGCTGTTGAACAGACCTACACTTATCAGCGTGCTGACCAGAACTCTGTGCTTTCCATTCCCCTCCCCGGCCAGGAGCCACCCTTCTGTCTCTGATGCTATGAATTTGCACAGCTGGAGGATGAAGAGTTTGCATTTCTGTGATTGACTTATGACATCAGCATGCTGTACTTAAGGTGCATTGATATTGTCACTGACAGCAGAAACATTATTTTTAGGGCTGAAAGGCCTTCCCTCATATGTATAGACCACATTTTCCTATTTCTCCACTGAGGGCCATTGAGGCATTTTTCCTGCCAGGGCTGCTGTGACCATGCTGCAGTGAGCACAGGATGGTGGAGACTCTCAGAGTCCACTCTGGCTCTGTGGGATGCAGAACTGGATGAGGAGCCACCAGGTCACACAGAGGCTCCATTTTTAATTTTTGAGGCACCTCCAGGTATTTCCTGCAGTGGCCATACCGTGGTGCGTTCCTATCCATGGTGTAGAAGGGTTTGATTTCCCCACATCCTGGCCAACACTTGTTTTAATTTACTTGATAACAGTTGTCCTGACAGATGGGAATGATGCTTCCTCGGGGTTTTGATTTTTGTTTTTCTGCAGGTTGGTGACAGGATCATCTTTTTTTGTACCTGTGGGCCATTTACAGTATATGTCTTCTGCATGGAAATGTTTTTTTAAGCTTTAGCCCATTTTTAACCAGGATATTAAGAGGACATTTGCTCTTAAGTTGTAGGCTCCCTGATGTACTTTGAAAATGAACCCTGTCTTGGATGAACAGCTTGTGCCTATTTTCTCCTGTTCCCTGGGTTTCCTTTACATTCCTTGGGCCTTTTTTTTTTTGGTACTGGGGATCGAACTCAGGACCTTCAGATTGCAAGACAGGCGGTGGAACCACTGAGCTAGATCCCTGGCCCTTGAGTTGGCTCTTGAGTGTGGTATAAGGGTCCAATTTATTTCTTTTATTAGTTATCATTACTAATTTGCATGGCTGCGGACGGAACCCAGGGCTTCACACATGCTAGGCAGACACCCTAAGGCCCAGTTTTATTCTAATATTTGGGGGGCCCTACTGACTCTGGCCCATTTGGGTTTGTCAGAGGGGAATTCCATTATGAAGCTCCAAGTCAGAGTCCAAGGACGAAGCTTCAGTCTCCCAGCATTTCCCACATGGTGTTTGGGGAACTTCTAGTCTAAAAGCATGGATTGACCAGGACATGTGGAGAAAGCTACATCCTGTCCCCCACCATCCACTATTAATGTGACAACACTCTTTAACTACATTTGAAAGGACCTGCGAAGTTCACATTGCTACCACAGCATTTCCCAAATTCACACGAGCGTGCGATGTACACATTTAATTAATGTATGACTTAAAGTTAGTTCACTTTCTACCTGTGCCTTTAGTCTCATGAGACCGTTCCTTTTGACAGTGCAGGATGGGGAGAAACTGAAGTAGACACCGCATGGCACCCCAGGAGAACACTGCAGGGTATCAGAGCACCCTTGAGTCAAATCCCAGAGTGAGGGAGCTGCCCCCAGGCCCGGGAGGATCTGAGAGTCCTAGGAAGAGACACGAGAGACTGTCACCATGGTCAGGTCAGGCTCTGAGTCAGAAACCAGAGCCTGGATTCATCAGAAAGAAAGTCGACACCAGAGGAGAGCAATTAGAAGGAGACGGTGTGGTGCTGATAAGAGGCCAAGGCTGCAGTGACACAGGACATTGCACCTTCCCCATCTCTTTGCACAGAACATGTCCAGGGCATGGTAGGCTCCCAGCCTGGCAGGGGCTGGATGGACCGGGATCTGTGGATTGGAGCCCAACTGGGCAGGAGCTGGCTGCGTCTGAGGTTCTGCGGCTGCTTCTCAGGGATCTGGGACCTGGGGTTGCAAGGTGCATTCCTAGGGTCTCACACTTGAGGCAAGAATTGGGGATTTGGAGACAGCCAAAGCCCAGCGAGCAGATGCTGGTGTAGGGCAGGCAGGCAGCACGTGTTGGGCAGCAGACCCCCAAAAGTCTGGGGATCAGGGTAAACCCCTATTGGAGACAGCCAGGGATCATAGGCTACAAGTACTTCCCCAAAAGCTCTTCCAAGAGCAGAGCTGTCCCCAGACTGCAGGCACAGCTGAGATGAGGGTGAGAAGATGCTGGTACACAGAGCTCAAGACAGACAATAGAATCAGAGCCTGAAAACCTTGAGCCACAGGTACAGAAAACAGGGGCATGGAGCCCTGCTCAGGAGAGGGGGCAGTGGACAGAAATGAAGTCACATCGGCATGCAGGGAACTGCATTACCCTGTCCTGCATCAAGAGTCTCGGTGGGCCTGAAAAATCTCAGAAATCTAAATGAGAATGAGACTCTCCATCTCCTAAAGCAGACCCAGCATGATCAAACCCTTCCCTCCACTGTTCAGTTTGGTCACTGAGCCATCAAATGAAGTTTAATTTAGAAAAAAAAATACCATCAATTTAGTGACTCCAGACACCTATAACCCCAGGACTAGAGTGTTATGCAAATGAAGGTCCATTAGAGGCCTTTTGATCACACTCTCCCTCTCTCCAAGTTCTCTACCGCATACTTTACTGCAGTTCAAACTCATGACCCGGAACTAAAAGCACTCCCCATCCAGCCCCAGAGCTCTGAAACCAGGCAAGCAGGGCAATTCAAGAGCACAGTGTAGACTTCGCAGCTACCTGGCAAAGGGAGGCGGTGGTCAAGCCAGAGTAGGTCAGCACAGGGTAAGCCACGCCACCCAACTTCAAAGCTGGCCAGTAGTTCTGGGTTTCATCATGACTTCTGCAGATCTAGCTCAAAGCCTCAACTGTGGATTCAACAGCCTTTGTGCCTGGAAAGAGCATTTCCACCTGTACTTCCTCCGGTGCATAGGAGATAAAGTCAACCTAATAAAAACAACCACCACAATAAAAATAATGATTTTATCACTGCCCTCCTTTGTTTTGCATTTGTTTTATTGTACCAAGTGAAACAAATATGTAAAAATAGTAAAGTCTGGTCTTGTTGCTGTTTTAAAAACATTTTCTGGGGAAACAGGTTTGCAAATTAAATAAGCATGCATGCCACAGATAATATTCTTAGTTGCCCTACAGGTTCTAAATGGGAAAAGCCTAACAGAAGTCTCCATATTCAGTTGGTTTTCACTGAGCTATGTAGATCTTGGGAGAATCTACTCTCAAGGAGTTGAGGTCCACACTGAATAGTGCTTCGGTGCATTCAGAGGCTGGGGGATTTGTCACACCTGTGTTCTTGTCATATCAGCACTTCCCACCACCGCCGGTCCCACTCCAGCCAACTCCTCCATATCCAAGGTCTGGACTGTGCTTAACATATTTTCAGCCATGATTTGCCCCTCTACCCATTCAGATGCATTGGTCCAGCCATGTGGCAAACACTTTGATTTCTCCCGTAGGCACACACTTTCTCTATGAAGGGCACACTGTCCTCCTCTGAGATGTCCTCCTGCTGTTCCTCTGGTGCCACGGATCAGCTGGGTAATCCCAGCCCATTTCTATTGCACGGATCCCAGAGCTGTGCCCAAGGAAAGTTGATGGGATTGACAAGAGGAAGTTATTAGTCAGCTAGGAGACTTGTTAGGAAGGAAGGTGGAACATTAAGAGGGAAGGGAGGGAGGAGGCTAGGCAGACATCATGTGGACACTGGAACTACAGCATAACATCCAGGAAGAGGAAGCAATGGATCTTGCTAACCAGATATTTCTGATTCAATTGGAGTTGGTGCGTCAAACCCTAGTGCCATTAAAGCTACAAATTACAGGGAAGCATCTGCAACAACAAGGATAAAGATCGAGGCCGGGTGAAGACTGTAATCTCAGCTCCTCAGGAGGCTGAAGAAGGAGGGTCACAAACTCCTGACCAGCTTGAGCAACTTAGGGGGATCTTGGCTCAATATAAAAAAATTAAAAGGGCTGGGAATGTAGCATAACACTCTCTGGATTCAATCCCCAGCACTACTAAACAAAATAAAACATGAAAACAAACAACAATAACAGAATGAACTGGGTTAATATAGAAAATGGAGAAGCAACTGATATGGGATGAAATTAGTTACTTTCTGTCCCTTCTGGGGAGTGTCTTGTTCTTTCCTAAGGTCCTACCCCTTGTTTAAGGAAAATAAAATTTAGGCAAGGTGTATGCATCCTTTCACATGTTTTTAGAAGTTTTTGGACGTGTTTCAATGCAAAACGTAATCGATTCAATTATCATTTTGACTATTGGCCCCACCTTCATATCAGCCACATCTGAATGGTCATTAGGGACTTGTGATTTAAAAATATGACTTATTCCTTTGGTTTCATTCTTTATGAGCTCCAAAGTCCAATCTCTCTTTTCTAGTTTGGCTTAGTTTAACACTTTCCTACGTTATTCTTTGGAAAGAGAGTTGTATGAATAGTGAACTTGACTTCATGAATGGGTTGCTACTTTAGGACTCAGAGCTTCAAAGCTGAGTGAGTTGTTTCACTTGAAATGTAAAGTTGTTTTGTACTCATTCATGTGTTTCAAAGGAAGTAATCTAATAATGGTTTCTGGATTGTTTTATGTCAAGTACCTGAAAAATAGAGGAAATGGTTGGAGAAGTTAAGGATGACTTTAGTGAATTCTTAGGGTTTTCATTGCTATCACAGACACCATTAAACATTCTGGTCTCCAAGCACAAGGGTCATGTCCCATAGTCATGTGCTTCAGTCAGTGTGAGACAGAATAGTCATCTGAGTTCACATCGGACGCCGGTAGGAGCCCAAGCATGGAGCTCAGAACTGGGCAAGGGTCAAGGATGACTAATTCTTATTTAATATCATCACACTGTGTTGTCAAGGGGACAGATTTGCACCACTAAACAGACACAGACCATCAAGGAGCAAGTGGTGCCTCTGACAACCCTACTGAGGAAATGCCGTGTGATCGGTGGGATGGAAGCCTGAGGATTCAGCAAAGATCCATGTGGCGAGTACTGAATAACCCATTCCAACTGCCAGGAGTGCAGGGAAGCTCACAGTGTGATAGTATTGAACTTGGCCTTGAAGAATAAATAGAATTTCAATAGGAAGAGGAGCTGGGCGCGGAGATGCAGGCAACATAGGGAAAGATGCAAGGGAGGAGGAAACTGGTTCAGAATGAGAGAAGAGCATAAAGATGTGGTGTCTTAAACTTCTACAAGAATCTGTCCACAGTCCCAGTCTCAGTGCTCCGTCGTGTACCTGTATCTCTCTCCACTGTGATCCAGTCCCATCCATGCCGCTTCTTCAAAGGCTGCAGCCATCATGGGTTTCTCCATTGCTAAGTCCAGTGGACACTGCAGTCCTACCTTACCTAACAACATTGCCATTGTGGTCTATTCTCGCCTTCTTATGTGTTTTCATCCACTGGCTTCTGTACCTCCTTTTTCTCTAATCTCTATTCTCCGTTCCCCTTTCTCTGTCAGCCCCCTCTTGCTCCAAATCTGTAGGGACACATTTTCCTCTGTCTTAACAGCACTCCCCTCCCCACACTATACCCAGAAAATTCATATTTGACCTTCAGATCTCTGCTCAATTATTAGTTCCCTCAGCAAAGATTTCCCAGTTTCCTTACTCCTCAAACTTGCCTCTATCCCTTAGGAGCCTTTGGATGAATCCCCACCATACCCAGCTGTTTTCCTAGGTTATTACTTACACTGCTTTTCATTTTTGTGTCACCAAATTCTAAATGCAGAAGACATGGTCACCCCACGTCCCCAGCACTTAGTACAGAGTGAGGTCATCATTAAGGACTAATGAGGACTTCCTGAATGAAGCAACAGCTTCTCCAGGCAGCATCAAGACACCTAGGTTGGTTAAATAGGGTTAATACAGAAGAAGATGAGGGGGAAGTAGGCTGGACAGAGAACCTGGGCTTTCCAGCTAAAAGGTTTTAGGTCCATTCTAGAGATAAAGTTGACACTCAGGAGGGGCCTGGGCCTGAGACTGATATGTTCTGGTCTTAGCTGAGGACCTGTCGTGTTGGGTAGTGTTTTGTGACCCACATGCATGGGCTGAACACCGAGGATGGGACACATGGCGACTGTAAGAAGAGTTCTAGATGGGTTTGGAGCAGCATGGAAACCAGAGAGTTCCTAGATGGTGCAGGAGGGGCAGGCTCTGAACTATCTCAGAGGAAGGTTGAGGAGGAGGTGTGAATGTGGGAAAAATCTGGAAAGAGGTAATGGCTGGAGATGCGAGGGTCACCAGGTGGAGTACAGAAAGGGGACAAAGTATGTACAACTTTAAAGGATTCCACCTTTAAAATGGAGGAACTCAAAGCCTAGAGGAAAAACACAGAGATTTTCCATGAAGGAACAAACTTCTGTCTTCCAGTACTGTGTGGTTAGAGTCCTCGGTGTGGGAACTGGAGGAGAGCAGGGGCAAAGAGAGAAGGTGACATCGTGACAGGGACTTCAGGGGAAGAGAGACTAGGAGGGGAAGGTAATCAATGGGGAGGAGGCAGGAGAATGCATTGTGACACAAAGGAAGTGACAAGGCTGTGACCTGAGAGATAGAACCAGGTGGCTGCAAAGGGAGGTTCTCGGGAGGTGACGTGAATGGTGGCGGGGGGTACACACAAGTGTGGCCAGGGCAAAGGTCCTGAGCAGAAGGAGTCTGTGGACCATGGCATGAGGGCTCAGCTGCGTGGCAAGGCTGGCCTGTCCGAAGGTTTCCATGAGCCAAGATGACCTGTGTTTCAGCCGCTGTCTCTGTTGATGTGTACATTGTCTATTAGCTCTACCGTGGTTTATTACCT
This sequence comes from Heterocephalus glaber, assembly GCF_053883595.1. NCBI lineage: Eukaryota > Metazoa > Chordata > Mammalia > Rodentia > Bathyergidae > Heterocephalus > Heterocephalus glaber. The sequence continues at coordinate 8,326,639 of NW_028258320.1, read as the reverse complement.
TTCCCAAAGGTAATCGTTGACTAGTCATTTCATTCCATTGTTCTGACGTAATAGTGCTGAGAACCACTCTCTTAATATATTTTTTCAGTAGACTAATTTTTGCATGCCCATTTAAGCAATAATGCTTAGGAACTTGCTAGTCTTACTCTTGTAAATTAAATAATACTGTTAAAATACAAGAGGTTGGCACAGGTATCTGTAACTGACAACTTGATGCACATCTTGTCTCCACCATTTGCTAGCTGTGTGACTGTGGGGAACAGACTCGACCTCTCTGGGTCTCTTGGCTGTTGGACACTTCCATGCATTGTGGTCTCCTTCCTCTCTCCAGCTCTTCAATACCTCTTCCCGTCCTGTCTTCTGTGCAACTTGTCACTGGTCGCATTCATTCTGCTGTCACTTTTCATTCAAGGAGAATTACCAAGTGATTGCTAAGCACTAGCTACTGAAGGCACAGGGTACTCAGGACCCAGGGTCCCTGTGGAAGGCAGTGACAGACGGCAGATAGGCCAGTACCTTACAGAGGGCGTCTTTGCCCTCAGCTACAGAGAGGGTCACAAGGAAGTCCCCCCAGAAGGAGTGACACTGAATTCAGGCTCATAGAGGGAGTCCGAGGTGAAACTGCATTCCTGGAGGGTAGCACAGGGTGGTGGTCAGGAGCAGACAGGGACCTGGAGGCACAGAGCTTGAGGGCATGGAACTTTCAGAAATCTTTAAGTGGCTCCTGGTAGCCAGAGCCTCAGACAAGGAAAAAGATCAAATCAAGTAAGTCTGGGTCATGCAGGTTTTAGGAGGAGTTAAAAACCCAGATTATACATGCAATTTGGGGTCAAAGGCACAGACTCTGGATTGCATTTATGGGGTTCAGATCCTCCTCCTGTTACTCACTAGGTAATCCTGAGTAAGGAACAGGATTCTCTATGCTTTCCCCACTGTAAAATGAAAATAATATCAGGCAATGATACATTTACCTTATGAATAAAATAATTAAAACAAGGTCTAGCACATGGTAACATCCATGAAATGGTTATTTGTGGTTATGGAAGGACCACTGAAGGGTTTGAACAAGGCAGCAGCGTTGTCAGATGTGCATCAGGAGGGGATTGTGAGAGGCATGTAAAGGATGAGACGGAGAAAGGACTACAAAATGGGACTCACAAATGATAGGAGGAAGTTCCAGTCCTTCAGCAGCAATGAGAGTGTGGGTGATGCAGACAGAGGAGGAGGCAGGCAGGAAATGAATTAAGAAGGAGCCCTTGGTAGTCTCCATGGCCCATCAGAGGGAGAGAGGTCTAGTGGCTAAGGAGAAAGAGAAGTTAATTGTATTTGTGCCTTTAAGTAAAACAGGAAAACTGTGGCATCTCAGGTCAGGAAGCCTAGGGGCTCAGCTCACTTTCACCGAGTCAGTCATGGAACTCATCTAAGTTTTGGAGCGGGCTGAGGTTGGATGTTGCCCCCTCTAAAAGTTGAAATGGGCCTCGAACGGTGTCCGATCCTCCCGTAGTAGCACCCAGCGAGTTGCAATGGCAGTGGCTGAGGGGTCTGAGGGTGCTGTGTTCCAGGTCCCTGTGAGTCACCTCCCTGGACACAAGATCTCCCAAGACAGACAAAAGGGGTCTCACACTGTGTCCCTTCCGGCGCTTACCAAGACCTGGGCTTTCAGCACAGAAGCTCCCCGAGACCATCGTACCTTAGTTTGCTGCCCCAATTTGGGGGACCTGGGACTGTCACCTTGTTAGAGTTCCAGGGCTACCTGGACTCAGTGACAAGCAAGAAGCCTTGGGGTGTGGACAGGCAGAGATGAGAGGAGGGTCGGCAGGGTTAGAGGAGGGCTGGAACCTGCAGAGCCCTGAGGCTTGTCCCTGTCTGTAGACCACACTCACAGAGACACACGAAACTTTTCAGCAGTTATTTCCTCCCCCTCTAAGACTTAGAGCAGCAAGATCTTGGTTCACATTTCAAATCTCTCTCTGAGAAGTTTCAAGAAAATCCCCTCTCCTTTGCTCCAGAGAATAAAGGAAAAGTGGCACCATGTCCTCTTATCAACGGTTTGGGTCGTTGCTATCCTTTTCCCCTCTATAGAAAGTGTCCATGCTCTTGCTGAGGCCTCTTGATGGGAGAAACCACGAATTGTCAGGGTCCTTCAACTACGCGATGTTTACTGAGCTGGATTTGGGGAAATACACAGCGCTCCATTTTCAGTTTCTTCTCCGGGGCAGCAAGGGTTGAAACACTTCTGGAATCTGTGGACTGTCTGGTTAATCAGATAAAATCTTCTGAGGGAGAAAAACAATGCAAGTTTCTCAGAGGAGTTCAAAGCCTTCCTATAAAGAGCTGAGGAGACTGGAGCTGGTTTGAACTTCCCTTTGACTCTGGGCTTAATGTTGTCTTTTGGGTAAACACCAGCCACTTCTCTGACTTATCTCAAAGGACAAAGAAGGGCTTCTTTGCCTGAATACTAGGAGAAGAAAAATGAAAGTGGTATAAGCTTTTTACGGCATTTAGGATCTGGATTTCACTGTATGATAAATTGATCCATTTTCCTCTTACGTTGCCTATCAGTAGTATATGCTGAAAAGCCAAACCAATCCTAATCAACAATTCTTTTTTTGTTTTTTTTTTTGATACTAGGGATCAAACTTGGGACCTCGCGCTTGCAAGGCAGGCAGCCGAACCACTGAGCTAAATCCCTGGCTCAATCAACAATTTGTAATTATGAACTAGATTCAAACTGAAGCCCAGGTGCCCATTACTGGCATTTATAACAAACTATGTCCTTTCATATATGTCATCAAATTTAATTGTGTTCATCTTCACAGCAAATTAGTGAGAGAGGGATTACTCACCATGTTGTGGAAATGAAGACCATCTTACTATAACTGTAACCAGTTTTCAAAGCCATGGATAAGTCCTCTACTTAGGCCAGTGTCCTGTGAGCCTTTGGAAGGTGCCCAGCCTCTGACTCTTATTCTGAGCCTGTGTTCTCCAGTCTCTTCCTGACAGAATTCTCCTTCCTGTTCTTCTTTTCTCTGGTCCTGGGTACTTAGATACCCAGCTAGAAATTATTTGCAACTTTCTTTTGATGGCATTGCTCCTTTAATGTATGTAAGCATGTATATGTGTGTGTGTGTGAGAGAGAGAGAGAGAGAGAGAGAAAGAGAGAGAGGAGGGGAGAAATAGCCATTTGAGTATCTCCTGGTGACCCAGGCACAGTTGGGGTGGGGGTGGCCTCCAGCAGAATCACTCAGTAGGAGGCTCATGGTGTTGGATTTCGGACCTGCAGCATGTGTTCAGGTTGGCGGTTTGGGAAGGTTTCCGCTTTCCCTGAGCACCCAACGCTGCCTCTGCATCCTGCTGACCTTTGTGGAGAGGAGCGAGGTCTGAGATGGAGAAACAGCAAGAAAAGGCTCATGAAGAATGGGAGAAGGAAGGGGCCTTCTGAAGACTCTCTAGCATAGCGAAATTTCTAGAATCCTGGGCATCCGGGGTGGGAGAGGGAACCTAAAGCTGTGACTTCTGGGTTTTAGACCTTGCCTCAGACCTCGTGGCCAGAACCATTATGGACAGTGACCATTTGGTAGAGGATTACGAACACAGCTGAAGTTTGGAGATGTCTTTCGAAAGGCATTTTTGATGCTAAAATATTGGGGTTTTGTAATGAGAGTATTTTCCTTGCTGTGGAAAGTTATAGTAAGAAAGGGTTTGACAATTTTGAGAGTTGTGTCATCATCTCACAAATTAGAATGGCTCAGAAATCTGGCTGCAGGGCTGGGAAGATGACTCACGGGTAAAGAACTTGTCTAGCATGCAAGAGGCCTTGGACTCAACCCCCAGCAATGCTGAAAAAGAAAAGGAAAAAGAAAAAAGGAAAAGAAAGGAAATTTGGCTATAGGCTAAAGATCGGTTTTAGGCTTAGCTACATGTAAATAATCAAAACCTACCCTGGTGATCCGAGGAAATATGAATGTCTTACTTGGTTACAAGGGCTGCAAACCGCGTACAGAAAGGCCCCGGGAGAAGAGGGGCGGGAATGCCGCTGTTACTGCGCATCTGAACAAAGGGCCGTGTTCATGTGTTTAGCTCACCTAAGTGGCAGCTGCGAGGCTCATTTATTTGGCTTTTTCTTGTGCTTGTATGAACAAAAGCACCCTCCAGGGATTTTAAACAGCAGGTGTATTAAATATCAACACTGAAAACTCGTTGAACCAGGAAACAATGAGCATTAAATGCACAAAAAGTACAGAATAAATAGGAGCAGGGGAGAGGGTAATGTGGCAACCTGCAGGAAGCCTGGCCTGCAAGACGAACCTCAGTCAAGGTCAGAGCTGGGTCCAGGCAGTCACCTAGGGGAGACAGGAAACAACACTCACTTCCTTCCCATGTGGTGGAGAAATGGAAGCACTTCCTGCTGGGCCTCTTGGACACCTCCGGGGTGATCCGGGGACTCCCAGCAGTAAAGCACAGGCTTTTTTCAGGAAGGCTGTGGGTAGAGAGGCAGAGGTCCTCTGTACTGCGAGGTGCTCAGGGCCCTTCTGGCACAGAGCACATCTCAGGGGGCCCGAGACTGAGGAGCTCTCTGGCAAGTGCACACATCATGTAACCGTACATGGTGACCCTGGAGAGCTTAACTATCCCCTGTACATGTGCCCCTTTCACCAGTAAGGAAGTTAAGTCTCAGAAGCTGGGACCATCCTGTATAAGGCCACAAACTAGACAGGAATAGTCTCTTGGCAGACAAACCATTCCCAAAGCTGGCTTTGCTCCTGCATAGATGTTTGGGCTCCTACTGCATGTGGAGAGTTTGAGCCAGGCGCAGGCTCCCTGGAGGCCTTGACATTTTCCTTGACCTGGGGGTAAGCAGGGTGGCTGTGTGGGGCTGAGCGCTGGAGACAGTGAATGCTGTGGGGTCACAAGGAGGGAGGACGGGTCATTGTTTTCCAGTGCAGTCAGAGAAGGTTGCCCTGAGCAGGTGAAACGTGAGTTGACTGAAGAATGGATGGTAGGGGAGAAGACAGAGGCCTGGACTGGAGAGAGCTGGGCCTCGGTGACCCCAGTGCCCCAGAGCTGGAAGTCACCACCCCAGGGCCTGGTCTCTGTGGTTGGTGTCCACAGAGGGGAGGACTGCGGTGGCATCGATGTGTCCCCCACCCACATAGCACATGCACAGTTTGGTGAGAGATTCCAGGGGTGCTGCCACGAACCCCTTCTAAACGTTAGGGATTGCAGCGGGCAGGAAGAGTTTCAATTTGACGTCTACTGCTGTGCAAATTCCACCGAATGTAGCAGCTTTAGGTAGCAAACGCTCAGTATCTCCTGTGGGTTCTGAGAGTCCGGAGCTCAGAGTCCAAGGCTGGGCAGGGCTGGCTCTGGGTCTCCCCTGAAGCTGCAAACAAGACCCTGGCTGGGCTGTGCCACTGAAGTCTGCTGGGGCTGAAGAATCTCTTTCCAAGTCACAGGTAGGACTTCTAAAGCACAGTGTCCCCATGCCATGGCAGCTTGCTGTGCTCTTCAGAGGGAGCAAAGGAAAAGCAGACGGAGCCATGTCTGCAACACACCCGTGGCATCTGCTGCATTGTGTTGGTCCCTCTTATTGTCCTTGACCAATGAAGAAGAGAATTACACATGAAAGTAGATCCTAGCAGGTGTGGACAGTGGGGACTATCTCAAAGACTAGGTACCTTTGAGTTCACAGTTCAGGTGGACAATAGCTTTTATTTATTGCCTGGGGCTTTTTTGAGACAAGGTCTCAATATGTAGTCCAGGCTGACCTCAAATTTCTGGCAATCCTCCTGCCTCAGCCTTCTGAGGACTGATGTTACAGGCATCCACCACCATGCCCAGCTCTAAAACAATCTCTTACAATATATCACAATGCTGGCCGGAAAGTAAGCAATAAAATGAACAAACAAGGAAGCATGAAGCCCAACAGAGAAGTGAAAGCTTAAGTGGAAGGTTTCCCTGGGGTCCTCTGTCTACCCTCTTGTGCCCAGAGAACTGAGTTTCACACCTACTGAGCCAACAAGATGCAGAGTCTAGGGGGACAGGAGGAGTCACATCAGAGGCCCTCCCACAAATCACCTTTCCTCAGTGACAGTTAGCACCAGGAACCACTGAGCATCCCTTTTCCACTTACGGAAAGGAAGCTTGTTTGGGTCAATCCTGGCTCTGGAAGGAGGAGGAAGAATTTGAGAATTTATAACCACACACTGGCATTCCACGGCTGGCAGCCAAATGGACACTCAATGTTTGAAAAAATGGGGCTGAAGGTGTGCATAAATGTGGCCCAGAGCTGGGCTTCCCTCCCTCTGGACCCACAAGCAAATTGAAAGTAAAAAATTTATGTCAGATGTGGTGACACATGCCTGTAATCCCAGCACTTGGAAGGCTGAGGCAGGAGGATTGCCACAAGTTCAAGGCCCACCTGGACTACATAGTGAATTCAAGGCTATTGTGAACTATATAGTGAGACTCTGTCTCAAAAAAAACAAACAAACAAACAAACAAACAAACAAAAAGAAAACCCCAACCAATTAACCAAAAAACAAAAAACAAAAAAATATAAAACCCAATACAATTTTAAAAAGTAAAAAATTCATATTAAAAAGGTCATGTAAATACTCACATGATAGTTTTAATTTTGCTTCTGGGCTCAAAAAGCCTAGAATATTTATCATCTGGCTCTTGTATAGAAAAGCTTTGCCAGTCTCTGCTCCAAAGGCCCTGTTCAACCTCAGGTTGGGTTGGGGAGCCCTGCCCCGGTCCAAGTCCTGCAGAGTGGGAGGCCTCTGCTGGACACAGCCTTGGGCCTGGTGACAGAAAAGAGGCTACTTTTAAGTGTTCATCAGTCCAGCCAGATGGGTGCCATGAGTGACCCCGGAGGAGCACTGGGGAGGCCTTGGCTTCTATTGTGAGGTAGAGGAAATAAATCTTCACTGTTTCTGAGCCTTAAGAATTTGCTGCCTGAGTGTGGGGAGGTCTGGAGTAAGAGCTCTTGGCCCATGCTTGTAATTATTATGCAATTGTGGATGGCACGTTGCAAATGGAGTGAGTTAAGAAGGGAAGGGAGAAAGGGGATTTCTTGTTCTGAATCACATATCCCAGGGCCAAGTGATAATTGGTGACCATTGTCTGTGCTGGAGTGGGCCCCAAAACTGTTTCTGAGTGCCGAGTCCTTGCATGTTGGCCCAGGGAAGAGTGAGGGCTGGGGATGGTGGCAGAGCCTTGGTGATTAGCCCAGGGGGGAGGAGCCTTGGGAAGGGCTTCTGAGTTTTTTTGAGTTCTTTATATATTCTAGGTATTAGTCCTTTGTCTGAGGAGTAGCTGGTAAAAAAATTTTTCCCATTCTGTGAGTTGTCTCTTCAATCTGCTGGTGGTTTCTTTGGCTGTACAAAAACTTTTTAATATCAGGCTGGGGATTTAGCTCAGTAGTTCTGCCACCTGCACTGTCTGCTCTGCCTGTCCCGCAAGCGCAAGGATCCGAGTTCAATCCTCGGTACCAAACAAACAAAAAAACACTTTTTAATATGATGAGATCCCAGTTTCTGATTCTTTGTAATATTTCTTGTGCAATTAGGGTTTTGTTCATAACGTCTTTGCCTAAACCTGTATCTTCAAGAGTTTTACCTATTTTATCTTCCAGCAGATTAAATGTTTCTGTTTTAATATTTAGATCTTTGATCCATTTCAATTTTAGTTTAGTGCATGCTGAAGGATATAGGTCTAGTTTCAATCTTTGGCAGGTTGAAGCCCAATTTTTCCAGCAGCATTTATTACGAGGTTATTTTTTTTCCAGTGAAGCTTTTTGGCTCCTGTGTCAAATTTAAGATGGCTGAGTATGTCTGGAGTTATTTCTGTATCTTCTAATCTGTTCCATTGATCCTCAGGTCTGCTTTGTTTTTTGGTTTTTTTGTCAGTACCATGCTGTTTTTATCGCAGTAGCTTTGTAGTATAATTTCAGGTCAGAGACTGTGATACCCCGTACCTTGCCCTTTTTTGCCCAGAATTACCTCTGCTATTCTAGGTCTCTTCTGGTTTCAAATAAATTTTAGGATCTTTTTCTCTAATTCTGTGAGATTGCTGTTTGAATTTTGATCAGAATTGCATTAAATGTGTATAACAATTTTGGAAGTATGGCTATTTTCACTATATTGGTTTTTCTATCCAAGAAAAGGGATATCTTTCCATTTTCTGATATCCTTTTCCATCTCCTTTATCATGGTGAGTGATATGCATCTAGATTTAATATCCAGGATATGGAAAGCCTTTTTTCCCAACACCATTTATTAAAGAGGCTATCTTTCTTTCAGTGAAAGTGTTTGGCCCCTTTGCCAAAGATAAGGTGGCTGGGTGTGTTTGGAGTTGTTTCTGCATCTTCTATTTGGTTCCATTGATCCTTGGGTCTAGCTTTTGACCTCTTTCACCTCAATGCCCCCTGGATTTGCCTTGGCTGAGCTGGAGGTCTGGGGCTGCAGATTGCTTCCATGTTTTCTCATTTTCTCTTTTTTAAAATTTGTTGTTTTTTTTTTTTGGAACTGGGGATCAAACTCGGGACCTTGTGCTTGCGAGGCAGGCACCGGAACCACTGAGCTAAATCCCCGGCCCTTAAAATTTGTTTTCTGCACTGATCCTTGTAAATTGCTTATGAGAGGTAGCTTTGTTAGTAGTATTGAGACTTCCTCAGGAAATGACTACTTTTCAGAGATGGCTTCTAGATGTAGCTGGCTTTTGGTTTTTGAGTCTGTCCCAAGATCCTGCTTCTTCAATTTATTAGGGATGAGAAGTTGCTGCCTATTTGACCTAGCACCCAGTTCTTTGGTGCTGGACTATGGTACTGTTTATGACTGCTAGAAAGTCTCAGTATGGATACGCAAGAAGAAAATCTGATCACAGCTGTATCACTTTGCCTAAAGTAGTATAATCAGTAATAACAGTAGCATCAAGCACAGTCTAGAAGTTGACAAACTGGTAACTGTTAATTTGCCACCTTAAGGTGTGGGTACAAGATTTATAGTTATATAACAAAATCCAAAACAAATCAGAAAATTATATACAGTAAATATCCTCTCAATAGAGTGATTTTACCCTCTGGGGAGAAAATTTAAAAGGCTTAAGAGGCAAAAGTAGAGAAATAGTAGAAGAGAAAGAAATTAGAAGCAAGGCTGAAAGACAAAGGAAGATTACCCAAACTTTGGGAGATTTGTGAAGGAGACAGGAGGGAAAGAAAGAAAGAAACAGCAAAGACAAGAACTAAATACAGCAACAAGAGCAGCAAAGACACTATAAACAATCTTCAGATGAATAAACAAAGACAATCAAGAGAAAATAAGGAAAGGAAAAACACCCTTGCACACTTGGTTCTGGTGGTGCTGTTTGGGATTCTTGGTGCCTTTTGAGCACAGGTTGCCCGTTTTCCTGTGGCACGGGCCTCTGCAGATGATGAAATCAGACTTGAATGAACAGGTCTGCTTTTTTCCTTTGAAGAAAAGTGGGTGTCTGGGGCAGGAGGGGACAGCAATAGTTTCTGCCACAGAAACGCCTAGAGGTATACCCCTGTATTCCTCCAAATACTCCCACACTCCAAGCTTAACCTTAGGAGCCAGGGACTCATTTCTATTTTAAACTGTATGAGAAGGCCAGATGGAAAGTGCTGATTATACCAAGTGAAGGAAGCTTCCCAGAGAAACACACAGTTCCATCCCCTCAGGCTTTCAGTATAGTATACTTGGTGACAGAAACATTTTCCTCCCAGATCTGAGCAGGAAGTTAAATTACGAGTCATGTAGGGTAGTCTGGCCAGATCTTCCTCCCCATGAGAGAGAATCTTGTCTTCCCAAGGTGGTGAGGCTGAGCTGGGTGCATTTAGCTGGAAGGATCATCAGGGGGATGGAGATCAGCAGAGGGAGGAGGCTCGGAGCCCACCTTAGGCTGTGGGGCTGCGTTGGGCCACAGTGCACCTTCAGGGACCTTAAAGAGAGCAGCTACAGCTCCTGAGCATCCTTGCAGGAAGATTTCAAGCTGCCTGCAATGACATGTGAAGCATACTTCACTCCATGAGACCCCGTTCCCTTTCTCCCAGAAGCCAACGCTCTCCGGCGTTAAAACTTCCCATCTTTGGTTCAGGGATGGTGAGAGCCTGTAGCCTCGAAGCTTGGGAAACAGTGCCGTTCTGAGATCTCCTTGTTGCCTTTATGTAGATCCAAATACTGCTCCCATAATTCCTTGGGGCCTGTGACGCAAAGAGGGTTTGTCAATGGATTTTGCTTCTCCTCACACCCACGTACACACAGCAGAGCTCACTGAGTATGCTCCTTTGTCCTTGAAAAAGCACAGCACACATTTTGCAGAAACTGTTCTTTCCCCATTCCCTGTGATCAATGATCCCTTTGACTGTGTCTCCCCAAGTGCCTGTCTGTTAGTCCCGGTCACTGTGATCTGCAAAACTGCTTTTCTTCCATTCTATGAGCCCAGCACTGTCCTTTACCTGTGAGATCCGTAACTATCACTGTCACCGTGAAGCTGGGTCCTGACACAGAGAGGAACCCACCCTTCACTCCTTGACCCTCGGTTCTTTTGTGCCCTTGATGAAAGAATTCAGTCAAGACACATAGACGGGTGCAGGAGCCAGATAGATTTGTTGTAAAGTAGATATGGAGAGAGCTAGGCAGGCAGTCCTGCACAGACATCTGCCCCAAGTGCGGGTTCGGATTTGTATGCTCACAAGTTACTCCTACGGCTTGGGAAACTGTGATGATGATCACTGCTTTGTTTACATCATGCGTGTGCTTATCAATATTTCTCTTGGGGCTACTTTGGAATGTTGACCTCTCACAGACTAAATCACATTTCAGCCCAAGGAGCAAGGTCTTTAAAGACTGCTCCCCTTTCCAATATCGTTGGCCATACACCCTGGAATGTTGTGTACCTTTTTGTGGAAATAGATGGCCAGGTGGCCAGATATTAGGGAATGTGCACAACATATAACTTTCAATGTCATTGTGCCCTGTCGGGCCACTTTGGGTCTGAGACCTAACAAATGGTTATGAATATACTATACACTGAAGCCTTGTTCCTTATATATAAGTGGCAGAGTACACTTTTTGGACTCCCTGTCCTTCAGGCCCACTAATGTTTAGCCTAACATTTCTAAGCTCTTTTTTTAAAAAAAATCAGGGTCAATTTCTGTTGCTTGTGATCAGAGAAGCCTATTGATAAAGGAGGAAATTCAGGAAGACCTTCTCTAATCAGTTCCTTCAGAGTAATAACATCATACTTACATTCCTCAGTAGCCTTAGGGAGGATAACAGATTGTGTGGTTGATAAAATTAAGCCAATCTAGAACAGGTGGAACTAACTCCAGTTTGGGAACCCTCAGGGGTATGTGAAGCAAAAGGGAAGTATCTAAGCCCCCTGGTCACCGACAGCTGCCTCCAAGTGGGCGGCCTGGCCGCGAGGGATGACTGTGTGTGCCAGGATGGACAGCAGAAGATCAAACTCAAATAGTTTTCCTCTGGAGTTGACTTGGAGGCAATTCTAGTCTCTATTATTATTAATAGGCAGAGAAGAAATGAAAATGGCATTAATTAAATTCAATAAAGTACTAAGACAGTGTGTTTAATATTCAGGAAGACAAGAGTAAAATTTAAAATGATCTGAACTAACAGAATGGCCTCAGAGAAACAAGGTGACATTCCACACCACTTGTGTCTTCCTTTCAGAAACTTAAAAATATTTCAAGGAAAATTGGTCCTTCCTTAGGGAGGAAGGTGGGTAGCAAATTATAACAAAAGGGGGACTTTGGAGCCCGATAGAATTTTATTCAATTATGATGCTGGCCAGTGGCATGGGGTAGGCATATTTGGGGCTGCAGGAAATAGTGATAGAAGTGGCAAGTGACAATTGCTCGAACTGCAAATGAACCATTTGTTATCTAACAATGAGTCTGGAAGAATTGGATTCTAAAGTCTGTGCAAAACCTCAATAATATAAGAATATAAGTTTGCAAGTTTTCTCATTGTCCCTGTTAGACCCAACATAGCTTCCACAACTCTAGGCAACAGCATCTCCTAAGATAGCTTCTCAAAAAGATTGAATATTGAGTAAATAGCCAAAGGGCTATTTGATGGCCAAAGGGTAGCCATCTGGGTAAATTAGATCTACAGCTTTCCTTCTGTTAAAATGTATTGCAGATAGATCCAAGATTTTAAAAATGAAAGAAGGCTAGTGACGTAACTCAGAGGTAAAGTGCTTGCCCAGGATAATTGAGGTCTTGGGGTTCAATTTGAAAAAAGTAAAAAAAATTTGGGGTTGGAGGAGATAATTGCATAACATTTTGTACTGCTGGAAATGTTAAAATTTGTATATGACTGTAAAACAAAAAAAGTAAATAACTTTTTTTTTTTAAATAAGGCCTTGCTATGTAGTTCAGACTGGGCCTTGAATTTGAGGCAACCCTCCTGCCTCAGCCTCCCAAGTATTAGGATTACAGGCTTGTGCCACCATGCCCAGCAATAACTTTGACTATAAAGACATCTTCCCAAAGAAGGGAGGAGGAAAAGAGAGATAAAGTAGCAATGCCAAAGAGGGCTTTCCCCTCATCAGAAAGCGGTATCTTCCCATCTATCCCAGGGGTTATATCTTTACTGCTCAGTGGTTCTCCCCTTTGAGTCATGACTAGGGTCTGTGGATTGCTATGATTGGCTAAGACTGTCTCACTCACAATTTCCTTCTGCACAATTCAATGGGGACTGATAAGTTTAAGGTAAGGCGTAAACAACATATATTTAAAATCACTATGAAAGAAATATGACATTAGAATGGAAATAGAGAAGAGTAGGAGGAAAAAAAACACACACTTATCCTCACCCCAGAGAAAACCTCCATTAATAATGAAAAAGCAAGGTAAAATAAAAATGGTATTTTGGCCAGGGGAATAACAGTAACTCTTAGTTAATTTTCTTATGATCATACTATATTACATTTCTGCATTATTTTTAAACCTCAACACAGCAAGCATTTTTCCCTGATAGGAAAAACTGCTTGAGGTAAGCTGAAAGTTTTCCTTACTTCTGTCCTATTTTTAAAATTTTGCCATTTAGGTTGTCCACTCTCCCTCTATAATATATAGAGAGAAAGAAACACTTTGTATTTGGAGGATCTTGTGTCCACCTGACAGTTCTGTGACCTTGGACAAGTCTGCTCACCTCTGTGGTCTGATTGTCCCTACCTGTAAGATGAGCTGGTTAAATCACACAGGTCCTGTGGTCACTTTCAGTTCTGACATCTGATGATTCTGGGGCGGCATGGACTAGTGCATGACCCCGTGCCAGCTCTGCTATCTGAGTCTGACCTCCTTCTCTTCTTACTCGCCCTCTTGGCCTTTCTGTCCCCTCCTTGACCCAGACCAGAGCAATCTCAGTCTCCAGGTTCTTCTAAGAAGCCCATGAGCAGCATACCTTGGATTGCTAAGACACAAGCCATCTCAGAACGGGGAAGTTGACTTGCTTTAATGACTTATGCCTGACGGGGAGAACAATGGGGACTGTGCTCAAGGGCCCACAAGAGCAGTATGGTGACTACTTCATTACATCCCAGTCACATCCTCCAGGTTCCTCCAGTCTTAGAGGAAATACCTGACAGTGAACTCCAGAGGCAAGAGCAAGTGCTGTAAGTCCCCAAAGAGCATTGCCTAGTGTTTGACTCTGACTTAGGAGGGAAGTTTCTACCAGTTTTCTGAAGGCCACAGACAGGACATCAAGAATAAAATCAGTGGCGGAGCCTGGTTTGGATGAGTGGATAGCTATACAAGATGGGAGAAGGATTTTTGGATAGTGCAAAATGTGGAAGCATAGAAAGATCCACATGGGCTATTTGAGCATTGGTCAGTGTCTTAGTCCATTTTGTGCCACTACAGCAGAATATCACAAACTTGTTGATGGACAAGCTCTTAATTCTAGTGGCTAAAACGTCCACGCCTGAGGGGCTGACATGCAGAGAGAGGCTTCTTGCTGTGTCATAACATGGCAGAAGGCATCAGATGGCAGAAGGGCAAAGCAAGGTTGAGAGACAAGCCAAGGGGATCCAAGCCCCCCTTTTACAAAGCACCCACTCCTGCCTCAGTGACATTAATCCATTCACTCCTTCCACATGGCATAATCATTTCTCACTGGGCTTCGCTTCCCGACTCTGTTGCATCAGGAATTGCTCTCAACACACGGTTTCGGGGGACACATTCAGCCTGTAGTTGTTGGTACCTCCCAAGGTTGTGACTGAGGGGAGGAAGTGGAAACGACTGAGGATCAACAGGCCTGGACAAGTAGTGAGGTCAGAACTCTAAGCGTAGGATGTCCACTAAGGTGACACAGGAAGGATCCAATGGCTGAAGCTCTGGACTAGTTTTGGAAGTTGTCATGCCCACAGCAGGCAGAACCTGGATAAAACCACTCTCCTAAGAGGGCTGGGATTTATCTGAATGCAAGATGATTGGGTCAGACGAGAACTTACTCAAGTTTGATCTTTCACTATGGGGGATATCCCAAGGGAAAATCTAAGAAGATGTATCAGGAAAACAAACATTTGAGCCCATATCAAAAGAGAAGTAGAAAGAAGTGTAGACATATAATATTTGGACAAGGAATCAAGAACACCGAGACTATGTACCAAAGAGTCACATTTCCCTCTAAGAGCTCTGAAGGAAATGCAACTATAATAAACATATATAGAGCTCCTACTAGGCCCTGCTAAGCACTGAGATTTATTAGCTTCTTAGTTGTCCTAACAGATGTCAGGTGCTGAGAAGTCTGGTGAGGTGGATGGGTCCTCAGCTTGGAAATTGGTGTGAACCCTTTGGCAAAAAGGAAAATGCTGGGCTAGGAACCCACAACCCTGAATATGGAGAAGTCACCGGAACATTGCTAGGGGACAAAAATGAGAAGAGGTAGGAAGTATCTTGGCTGACTTGCTGGGTGATTGCTTGTTCAGTTACTCACTCAACACGTACCTTTCACTTGCTTTGCTAGTTCTCTCCCATAGGTGGGCCTAGGAACTGTTGGCCTCAAAGGTGTATAAAACATGTTTGTCTCCCCCGAGTCGGGGCTCAAGTCCGATGCTCGGCTCGGGTCCCGGCCAGTAATAAACTCCTGTGTGGATTTAATATCGGTCTCTGGTTGGTTCTTTCTCGCTGGCTCTAACACTAAATACAGGACAATTTAGAAATGTTCCAGTGCAGGTAGAGGATTATTTTTCATTTTCGCTTCCGTTTGGAGTTACTGTCTGATAGACATGCACACTTAGGGTTTTGTACCTTAGTAGGACTTCCTCTCACCTGCCTGCTAAGTGACTGAGGTACATGAGATCTGTCCTCAGGTTCTGGTTACCTAATGGTGATTGGCAGTTACTGTTTAATCACTTGTCAATAAACATTCGTACTCATACTTTTCCAGAAGTTACATGTATGAAACGTTACATAGACAGTAGCATGGCACTTAGTAGCACTCAGTGACCATTCAACTAATCATGAATAATTACATAAAATGGGCCTCTGCTGCAATGGATTTTACCAGCTTCCCTACTTTGATGTAACTATTTGTTCTTAAGTAACAAATTATTAAACAAAGAGAGTCACACAGAGTTTAGCCTGAGGTTTAGGAGACTGCACAGGAAAAGGGAAAAGCACCTTGCCAGTTTGTGGCACGTGAGGACCCCATTCGTCCCCTGCCCTGCCTTGCAAGTTGCCCACCTAGGACATACACATGGCTCCTTTCAGGTAGGCGAGGAAGTCTCTTTCAATATTTGGGGGACGTGTCTCCTTGGATGCCATCAACATCCTCTGCCTTTTGAAATCTTGCCCTATCATCCTACATTTTAATGAAGCTAAGCAGTGGTTAAAAAATGCTCCTAGAGCCTTGCAAAATAGGCTTCCAGCTTGTGACAAAAGGAGCAAAATGACTACCCTCCCTTCCAACTTCAAAGGCCAGAAACCAGGGACCGGGACTGTGTCTGGCTTCCCTACTCTGGCCTGATTTACAGCCCCACCCCCAGCTGTCTTCTGCATACTTTCCCATGTGAAGTGAGTTATTTATCTTCCTTAACAGTCAACTCAATTTCTTCCAAAAGAATGCTCCCCCAAGCGCTGTTGTAATTTATTCCAGTGCTGAATTGCTATTGTAATCACAAGGTTCCGAAAATAGCTTCTATTGCTCCTGCAGCTGCAGCCACCTCACACACTGCCCAAACCTTTCCCCTCTTCCAGCTGCTTTTCAGTGAGAGTCTTAACAACCCTGGAAGCCTCACGTGATCCAGCTCTGTCTGCCTTTCTACATCCCGTCCAGTGTTGGTGCAATCCCTGCTCAGCCACATCACCCTCCAGGATCCAGTGCGTTTCCTGCTCCTAGAACAACCTCTTCCTCCACCCCTGAGTGGTTTCATGCTCTTCTCTGGTCTCTTCCTACTCTGTCCTTCAGGGAGCCTCTTCCCTAACTGCCGAGGCATGGTAGGCCGTCCCAGTGTACACACCACAGTAGTCCTTTCCAGCTTATTATTAAGGTGGGTGTTTGTCCGATGCCTGGCTTCCTCTGAAAGCTGTAAGTTCTCTGTGGACAAGGATCACTCGGCCTGTCACTCGACACCTGCTTCTTGCAGTGTCTGGCACACGATGCATAATTACTATGCATTTTAAAACATGAATTTCTGTCCAATTAACATCCCTGTGGCTGGGAGTTGAAGGGTGATGGTCATTTTCCTTATACTAGGGTTTATTTTTTAAAAACTGTGTTGACTTTTGAGATAATCACATTCAAATGCACTTTTAAGAAATAATTTATATTTTCTTTACTCACTCTCCCCTGTGTAACTACAGTACAGTATCACAGCCAGGAGACCGATGTTGATAGAGTCTACCGATCTTAGATTTTACTAGTTTTGCATATGCTGTTGTGTTTATTATGTATGTTTAGTTTTATTTAGATCCATGGACCCACACCACAGTCAAATGTGGGACAGTTTCATCAGAAGGGCTCTGCTTGTTCCCCTTTTATACCCATATCCACCTCCCTTGGACCCTTCCTCCTAGCCTCTGCCCACCAGTGATCCTGTCTTCAAAGCTTTAAGTCACTTTAGGAATGTCACATAAATTGAATCATGCAGTATATAAAGTTTTGAGATTTTTTTTTTCCACTTAGCACAAGTTCCTGGATATGTACCTAAGTTGTTGCATAAGTCAATGATTTTCTCTGTCTCAGTTCTGAACACTATTCCATGGTATAGATGTGTCACCATTTGTGTAGCCATTCAATTATCCTAGGATTTTGAGGTTTCTAGTTTTTGACCATTATACCTACATCTGCTCTGAGTATTCATCCACAGCTTCTTGTGTGAACATAAGTTTTCGTTTCTCTGCCATAAATGCTTAAAGACGATAGTTTCTGGGTCATATGGTCAGCATATGTTTAGTTTTTTTTAAAAAAGAAATTGGCACACTTTTTGGGTGACTGTACTATTTTACATACACACTAGCAATATATGAACGGTCTGGTTTCTCCAGATCCTTGTCAGCATTTGGTGGTATCACTTTATTTTTTTTCCATTTTAGCCATTCTAGTAAGTTGTACAGTGATATCTCCTTCTAGTCTTCCTTTGCACTTCTGTACTGGTGAGTGATGGAAATCATCTTTGCACAGACATCCTTGCCATCTGTATGTCCTATTCAGTGGAATGTCCGTCTGTCTTTTGGGCTCTCCTTAATTTTTGAGAATTTTTAACCATTGAGTTTTGAGAGCTCTTTATACATTCTTGATACTAACAACCTCTGGTCCACTGCCGTCATTTTCAGATGAGAAAACTGAAGGTCCCCATGGTAGAATGACTTTCCCAGTCAATAGCTGAGAAGGGAGAGGGGGAATTGGCATCTCCTGAAACTCACAGCTTGGCTCAATGTCACCTGACTCAGCAACCTTCCCCTGCTTTAGCCCATACAATTTTGATGAAGCAAACATTTCTTTTCTGGGCATGCTACCTTCCAGGGTGAGCTGTCTTAAGCGCATCCTCTAAAGTTTCTTGGTGGTTAATTATCTCGCCTCCATACCTAGAAAAAACAGATGGCAAGGACCATTGTGCTTAATCCTGCACACAGTAGGGCTGTTCTGGCTTGTGTCTAGATGGCCCCCAAAAGCCTCATGTGGTCATAGGTGAGTCTTTTTCAGAGGTAGCTGGATCTAGAGTGTGTGATGCTGGGATGAAGGGCGTGTGATTACTAAATTAGTCCACTGATTGGTTTGGTGTAGTTCTGGGTGTGAGTGCTACCTGCTCTAAGGACCAGTAGTCTAGGTAGAATAGAAAGGGACAGAAAGAAGCTGCTATTGTCCCTTGTCGATTGCTGCTGTCTGTCTGCCTTGCTTTGCCATAAACTGTTTCCCCTCTGCCATGTGCCACTCTGCCTTGAAGTCAGCCGATGATGGACTGAACCTCTACAAACTGTGAGCTAAATAAACCTCTCCTCTTTTAACTTTGGGTGTCAGGTATTTTGCCTCAGCAATGAGAGAAAAATAAGACAAAGGCTGACAAGTACCACCACACTCAATCCTGCACACAGCAGGGCTGACAACACCACGGCACCCAGTCCCACGGACAGGTGCTGCCACCAAACTTAACTCCCTCTTCTCCTCTCTCCTGTCTGGTACTCTCGCTGTACTTCCCACACAGCTGGCTTCTCTCTGTCCCCACAAACCAGGGGCCCTGTAGGGCCGGCCTGGTCTTGGCACACCCTCGTCCCTCTTCCCAGAGTGCTCTCCGAAGAGCAGATCCACAGTGTCTTTCTCTTCTTCCCCAGGCCTGCCTGAAATTAGCTGTGCTTGTATTCCATGCGGGTATTTTCACACCATAGATCCTCTCAGAGTAACTCCATCCAGCCATCGTAACTGAGACAATCCTCTTCATTAATTTAATTACATTCCCATCTTTTCCAGGAAAGTCCTTTCCATGGTGTCACTTACAAGGCATGGAGCTTCCTATCTGTTTTTAAATTCTTTTCTTCTATTTAGTTCCAGGAATTGGATTTCCTCACAGAGGTCATTGCTCAACTTCATGTCCAAATAATTTAGGGTAAAGCTTCTCAATCTGACGTGATGAGCTGGAAAACCCAAGTCTCAGTGTCCCATGTAAAGAATTGGCAATACCAGGCCAGGAGGCTTTCTTGGTTCCCAGTAGAATGGGAAAATTAGTGTTCGGAGCCCACGGTCTCCTCTACTCCCATGGTTTGCTGAGTCACTTGCATTTTTATAGTTTCAAACCATTCATAGAAATAGGCTATTTTGTCTTTTCAAAGCCGAGTAATAATGTTGGAATAATTTGGCAGTGAACTGACACCCACCTCACTGATCTAAGCAAGGGGGGAAGGAAAGACGTTAGTTTCATATCCATCCTTTGGGGGAAAATGCTCTTTAAGGAATTATGAGGGAAAAGATTTCATTTACAAGGCACTCAAGCTTTCTTCTGACACATCATGCTTAATATCAATTACTCATCTTTCTCTTTCTTTGTACCACCCTCAGAATTCTCCCTTAGAAGCTAACTTTAATCTTCTGCTTTGTTTCAAAACTATGTTAGATTGACCCCTTTGTTTTTCATTTTGGGAATGGATAATTAGCAAGCAGAAATTAAATTTAAAAATTAAACTTTTTCCATAGATTTCCTCCAGTTCCTCCACCCACTTGTGGGTGATACAAGTGGAATTTCCACAGGGCCTTCACTTCGTACTGCATGGTAGTTGCCAGAAAGAGGAGCTGTACCCTGGACATCAACTAGAATAATGCTTTGGGTGTTATTAATCCATTGTTCTGTCCCTTTGGGGTGAGATTTCAGTGTTCTTGAAGTCCAACATCTTGGAAGGAGGACCACAAATTTTCATAGCCTGGAGGACAAAGAAATCCGATGAGAAATACTGCTGATAATTGTAGCATTTAAGACTACAAAAGGCCAAGCACATGGTTTACCTGCTTTTATTTTAAAGATGAAAATAATGAGATTCAAACCTAATAATCAGGAAGCCTTCAGGTTTATGCAGGTCTAGTTGGGTTCTTACGTTAGTGCTTTCTCAAATGCACTGGAATGGACAATCTACTTCATCCAGCCTGCTCTGAATTTCAATGAATTAAAATCGCTCCCTCTCACAGTGTCTCCTAATACCACAGTTCATTCCTTTCTGATTTGTTTTCTCCTATCTTCCTTTTCCTCCTGTTCTTTTATTTTCTTTCTCTCTGACTGCTGCTTCCTGTGAATGAGCACTTCTCTGGATTGTGGCCCCTGACTCTGGTCTACCCAGTCTTTTCTCAGGGCGTGCCAGCTGCTAAGCAAGGCAGGTATCATTAGGGGAAAACTCTCACAATTAGGAGGCAAGGAGAGTGAAAGCTGATACCTCTTAAAAGACTATTACTCCTCCTTCAAAGTTATTCTTTCTTTTTATTTCCACTAAAATTCCTTTTTTGCGGGGGGGTACTGAGGATCAAACTCGGGTCCTTGCACTTGCGAGGCAGGCGAAGAAACCACTGAGCTAAATCCCCAGGGCCTTCACTAAAATTCTTTTGAAAGACTTAGGAGGAACACTGACATATGGTCCATAGAGTAAATTCGACTCATTACAGTACTGAACTGAGCAAACCCAGAAGTATTAGAGTCCACCTACCATCTTGTAAAACATGTGATCTATAACCTTAAAATGAGCACACTCTGAAATGTACACCTTACACTGAGCATGCTCAGAAATGTGCACCTTACAATGAGCATGCTCAGAAACGTTCACTTTACACTGAGCATGCTCAACTGTGTGTGTGCCTCAAGTGCTTTCCTGAATCACACATGCAGAATAAAACCCCCATGCTTTCTTTGCACAGGGAGAGTACTGCTTTGCAAATAACCCACTTCTTGCACTTCTTGCTGCAAGTGATGACTCTTTCTCTATTCTTTATTCTGGTTTTTTTTTTTTTCTTCTGGTACCAGGGATCGAACTCAGGTCCTTGGGCTTGCGCAGCAGGCAGTGAAACCACTGAGCTAAATCCCTGGCCCCTCTTTCTCTATTCTTTTATCTTCTGGTTGTTCTCATTGGCTCTGCACTCACCAAGAAGTTCAGTTACATGTTCCCCAACATCTCTCATTCCCAGTGACACTTGCTAACTCAAGAGAACAAAGCTCTTCAACTCTTTCTACTAACAGACTCCAGTGAAAGAAGTAAAAGATGGGGCCTTTGTCCTATATGGATTTCTATAAAATATGTTCACATATGAGATGTTTTTAAAAAGCAATTAGTGCTGTCCAATAAAGCAAAGACATCAATAAGAGCAAGGTAATGGATTTAAGGATGATGATAATGGTGGTGTTGATGACAACAATACTTGGCCTTTCTGTTCATCAAACCTCTTCAACTTTACCACCTCATTCCGTCACCATAGCCCTGGAGATGAGTCAGATCGATATTGTTTACACCATTTTATACAGCAGCCAAAGCTTTGATAAATTAGTAATGCTCCCCCAAGGGCTCCACACCAGGAAAGGAGATAAAATCAGGGTCCACACCTATGTTTTAGGACTTTGATCCAGGACTGAACTGCTTCTGTGGAATGCAGTCTAATCAGAAAGTGAGTCACTGCCAGATGGTGTCAGGTAATTCAACTGTCACAAAGGTTTGGGTAAACATGAGGGGAAAGCAAATGTCGACCAACCAATAAAGCATGGGACTAGTTTACCGGAGGAAATGTGTGGAGGGTTTATCTGCAGCCACAGGTTCCAGTTACCACTCAAGCCTTCCCAAGCCAGGAGGCAATTTGGCAATAGGTATGGAAGGCATGGAAAGCATGAATAACCATAATATCAGGCCAGTAACTCAGCATCTCCGAAGTCCTTTTGCTTGTCTGTAAATGGCAGGGTGCAGGGAGGATTAAATAACGTGTAAAGTACCTGGCACAGGCAGCACATTCAATAAATATTGCCAATGTTTTAAGAGTAAAAATGATTGTATTTTACTTTGCAAGAGGAAACAGCAAGTACAAAGATTTATTAACAAAGATGTTCTTTGGTGTATTTTTGTAAATAATAGTGAAAAGTTGTAAACACCTAATATTCAACAATAAGGAGCTGCTGGCATATCTAGGCACTAGATTATTAGACAATCATTTAAAAGGACATGAAATGTTATTGCCACATGATAAGAGCCACATAATTTACTGTATTTAAAAAAGTAGTTATAAAATATTAAGGTAAAGTGTATGTATATAGAGAGATATAGGCATAGCTATGAATCTAGATGAGTATATATCACCATGTTAACAATTGAACCTGGGAAGAGAATTGCAAATGCTTTTTAATTTTTATTTTTGCTTATCCACATTGAATTTTTCAACAGCATGTACTCATATAAAGTTTTCTTTATTTTTGTATTTCAGCTTTCTTGCCTCCCATTCTTTTCCTCAGTTTCTCAGCTTTGTGCTGTAGGGGACTAGACAGAGACAATGTTCTTCAAGTAGTCAGTTAACAAGCATTAGTTCTTTGGGGGGTACTAGGGATCGAACTTGGGTCCTTGCGCTTGCGCAGCAGGCGGCGAAACCACTGAGCTAAATCCCCGGCCCCTACCGGCATTTTTAAAAGTAGTATCTCCTGTGGCCCAAGCCCTGTTCTGGGCCCTGGGCAGAGGTAGCAAGGTGGACAGTACTCCTCTCAAAGGAGTTGCATTGGGCAGAGAGAAGACCCCCACCCAGCAAACCCATCTAGAAGGGCAAGTGGAGCCAATGCCCAGAGGTGGTGGGATCTCTCAGGGGCCACCCCCACTAGCACACACCCCTGCTCCTCCGGCACCTGGAGCTGAGAGCCAGCGACATTTATTTGGATAAAGGCTGCCGGTCTCTCAAAGGCACAATCTGCTCTGAGGTAGCGCGCTGTGTCAATATTGGTAATTTATACTGAGACAGGACTCACTTCCTGCGGAGAGCTGGTTATCTGCCCTTGAGGGGAAGGGCTGGGAGTGCAAATACACCCCACAAAAAGCAGGCAGAGGAATCTGGCTTCATGAGCCCCCTTCAACACAGGAGAGGATGTGAAGGTGGGGTGGATGGGGCTCTGTGTGCAGGAGACCCTCTCCTGGCCGACAGGCTTCTCGGCTTTCCAAGATGTCCCCGAGCTGACCTGGATCTAGACGCTTTCTTGTAGATCTGAAACACGTGTCACCTTTGCTCCTCTTCTCTTTTTCTTTCTTCCCTTCCCCAATGTCCCCTGTGTGGCTCAGAGGTGAATCCATGTTGTCATCCCCAGCCAACCGCCCCTCCACTCTTGTTTTGTTCCCGGCTGGGCAGATGCTCACTGGCTTGCTTCCCTGACACCCTTTATCTGTGACATTTGTCTGTGCTGCTCTACACAGTTAGAAACGCAGGGTGCAGCAGATGACCCTAAGAGCAGGCCTTGTCCACGGTGCAGTGACGGCATTAGACACACACACCACCAGCTGTCGCTCTCCACCTGTGGACAGGTCGCTTGCATGTTAGGTGTTTAATAGCACACCATTGCATGGATTGAGTGAATGCACACAGAAAAAAGTATTTGCTCTACAGAGCACCACTCAGCTGTCCACAATGGGACTTCACCGGCAAGTTGCCAGGGCAACGGCCAGCCCCAGTGCCCTGCTCAGGATCTTTCTCTCACTTCTGGCCACCACTTATGGAAAGAGCAGAACTCTGGGTCTAGGGGAACCGGGGGTCTGGGCTGGTGTTTAACCAATGGTGAAAGAGAAGGTCCAGCCGCCAACCTTACTGTCTTGGGAGGGGCTGCCACTGTGGTATCCGTGTGATAATTTGTAAATCAGAAAGAGCTTTGATTTCCAGAGGGAAGGGGAGAGGACGAGAGAGAGAAATAAGCACAGATGAGCAGAGACATTTCAGGGCCAGCGAGGTGTTTAATCACTGAGTTGATTTTCCCAGTGCCCAGTGGAGTCTTCCCAGCCAGCCAGACTCAGTTGTCTTTAAGGCTCTTGAGCTCCAGCCAAGATAAAGCTTTGAACCCTGGCATGAGTCTTTATAGGCTGTGAATGTTTGAGAGCAATCACAGTGATTCTTGGAGTGTTTCCTCCCTTTCGCAGTCAGCTGGGTCCTAATCCTACCCTACTCCGCCTGCATTCTTTACCCTTCTGATTCCCAGCTACTGTCCAGCATGGAGCAGGACGGAGGCTACAAACAAATGAGTTCTAACAGAGCTATCTGGTAAGCACAACTTGCCCCGAGGAGGGTGTCAGGGTTCAACCCTGAGTTGAGCGTTTCTCTCCCCGTGTCTCCTGATGCCCTTGGTGGTAGTTCTCCCATCTGCATGAGGAAGGAGGAGTCGGCGCTGGTAACACTGATTGGTAAGTACCAGTTTTCAGACCAGCACCCCAAAGAAGGTGCAGAGTTCAGAGTGATGTTCCTAAATCGTGAGGTTTGCCCCAAATCACTTTTCAGACATTTCCATTTTCATTTCTGGGTTACTATTTATTTCCAGTGTGCTGTGGTTCCACGCTGGACTCCCAGAGAAGGGACCCTTAGTGTCATCCAGAAAGGTCCAGCTCTCAATCTGTCGGAGTTGAGCAACCACAATCATAGAAAGAAGTTTCCTCCTCCTGCTTCCTACCATCCCTTCATTCTGTTCCAGTGATCTATTTTGTATAACTGGCAGAAGCTTTGTTACTTAGTTTCCTGCAGAGAGTGAATAAATTATAGGGTGAACCATACAGAAAGTGTCAATACTTATCTAAAAAAAATTTTCTTTAGCCATTCAATATTTATTGCATGGCTGGGCACTCTCTAAGTCTTTGAAATACTTGCACTAACAGATGAAAACTTCTGCATATGTTCTAGTCTATATGCAGTAGTACTGCTTAGAAAGGAACTACTGGTGTAGAAAAAAAATGAAAAGGAAGTAAGGGGGAGGGAGGATTTAAATTTCAAATAGGGTCTAGAGAGTGGGCCGCGCTGAGAAGGTTATGTTTGACCACCGGTGGAGGGAAATGGGGGAAAATTGATACTTGTGAAAGGGTGTTTTGGACAGAGGGCCAGACACAGCAGAGCCCTTGCTCGGGGGAGCATGTATGGTGCCCTGAAGGAGCCCGAGTAGGGTGCAGACCCTGGGAGTCACTCAGAAGGGTTTTTTAAATAATCTAGATCAGAGACGGGGAGGCAACCTGGGCTGAGCGGTCTGATTTTGGTGTAGTTTCAAAGTATTCCCAGTAGGACTTCTCGATGGATAGGATGTGGAATAAAGAAGAATAAGACCTCCATGTGCTGCACATATACTTGTTTGCTTGTTCGCAGTGAAGCATAGCAGACATTGCATATCACACTGTTAGCAATGGCTGCCTGGAGGGGAGAGGAGCTGGGCTTATAGGAAGGTGCCCATTTCCATGTGATCTGCCCTATGGCAGATCACACTCTGGACTCTGTGCTTTGAGAGCAAAACCCAGTAATTTATATGGAAAAGGATTATCTATCCACTGTGCAGATATCCGTGGGACTCACTGAGCAGTTTGTCCTTGCCCCTTTCCCGATCCCCAAAGCAGGTTTAGGGTATCTGTATCTTTTTCTTCCTTTGTCCCCCATCTGCTGAGTGCTTGGCACTATAGAGAATGACATGTGCTCTTTTAAAAAAAATTTTATTTTATTGGTGCATTTTAGATATACAATATAATGACATTCATCATCGGAAATTTGCACCTTTCCATAATCTCTCTTGGTTCTTATTTTTCCCCCTTCCCCTGCCCTCCCTTCAACCCCTCCATCCCTCCCTATTTACAAAGACTTTGTTTTCATTTTTCATTTTCTCATATTAATTCCATTCCCTTCTTTGCTTTCCCCTACCTCTCTCACTTCCCCTTCCCCTTTGCCCCTTTTCTTCCTATTTCACATTACCTATTATACATTTAGTCCTTATTTACACTTTCAGTTTCTCACACCAGAGAAACTATTCAGTATTTGCATGTGTGTCCTATTTATTTCACTGAAGAGTATGGCCTCAATGTGCATCCATTTAGCTATAAATGTTTCTAATTTCTCATTTTTTATGGCTGAGTAGTACTCCATTCTATAAAAAAAAACACATTTTCTTTATCCAGCCTCCAGTTGATAGGCAATTGGGCTGCTTCCAAGTTTTAGCTATCATGAATTGTGCTGGTATGAACATGGGTGCACATATATCACTGTGGTATGATTCTTTTAATTCTTTGGGGAAGATCCCCAGCAGGGGAATAGCGGGGTCAAATGGGACTTCCAGTCCTAGTTCTTTGAGGTATCTCCATACTGATTTCCACAGTGCTTACACCAGTCTACACTCCCACCAGCAGTGGAGCAGGGTTCCTCTTTCCCCACAGCCCCTCCAGCATTTGTTATTGGTTGATTTCATGATAGCAGCCATTCTTTCTGTGGTGAGGTGGAATCTCAGCATTGTTTTCCTCTGCATCTCTCGAATGACCAGTGATGTTGAACATTTTTTCATATGTTTCTTTGCTATTTCTACTTCTTTGTCTGAGAAATGAATGACATGTGCTCTTTCGCTCCATGTGTGCAAAATACAAACATGGAGAAGAAAATTTCATCTCAAAACTTGCTGTCTCCTACAGTAGGGGTGATTTAGGCAGCTTTACGCCTGTGGCTATGCAGTTGTTTCTTAATACCCAGGATATTTTGAGGCCAACATCTTCTCTACCCTGAGGTTCCTTTCTTATTTTCCTCTTTCTCTTTCCCTCTTGCAGTTGTGGTTCCGATGAGGCACAGCCAAGACTCACCAGAGGCTGCTCTGTCTGGTATCTGGGGCTCCCCACAGCCCTTCCTGCTCTGC
This sequence comes from Heterocephalus glaber, assembly GCF_053883595.1. NCBI lineage: Eukaryota > Metazoa > Chordata > Mammalia > Rodentia > Bathyergidae > Heterocephalus > Heterocephalus glaber. Next base: position 8,299,810 of record NW_028258320.1, on the reverse strand, counting down.
TCACAGAGTTGTGATCATGGCAAAGGGAAAGGATGCTTTTGGAAGTGAACAGAGCTCTGCAGCAATTGTTATCCCATTACACGGGGGCTGGGAGGGATCCAGGGAGGGGCAGGCTGCTATCTACAGTCTGCCTAAAAATAGCTGCAGTGCGCCCAAAAACACTTGTCACCCACATAGAACCTGCAAGGCTTCACCACAGAGCCCTGGAGAGGGGGGCACAGAAATATCTGCCAGGACTTCCCCTCACCTGTCTCTTCCAGCAGCCCTGGAGTGAAGAGTTCTCATTCCTCAGCCGACATCCAGGATGTTACACGTTCACACCAGGCTTAGTTCTGTTGTACTTTCTGCATTTGAACAAGACTCTCGACATTGCTCTCCATGACCTCAGGATCCTCCTGGGCAGGGTGGGCAGGTTGCAGCCAGGCTCTTCCCTAGAGTTGCTTTTTCTTCAACAAGGTCCAGAGGCCCCAGGACCCTCTGCCCATTTCCCTCTGTGCTTGGGGTCCCCACCGAGGTCCTGTTTGTGACTGTATCTGCCTTGACCCTTTTCTGTTCAAGCAGTTTATGAGGAGTTAAAGAATTTCCCTGAAACACTTATAAAGGACTTCTGTTTTTATATATGTGCTTTTTTGAAAGATGTTTCAGCTGCTGGGTCTGAGGCAAGCATTTCCTAAATCCTCAGACCCATGTGTCCACCTTGAGCTCACAGAATGCCCTGGCCTCTTTTCTGCCTGCAGCAATGTCCTTCTTTAGGCTCGTTTCCCCCTTTCACTGTGTACAAATTCAACTCAAATCCCAAATCCCTCAAAGCAAACTTCTTCTCACCTTCCCTTATTTGTGACAAGACTCTGAATTTCCTCCTCCGGCTCTCTTCCGGATATTCTTTCCACTTTTATTTTTCACATTGATTGGAAACATTGAGAAAAACCAAACAGTTGGCTGTTTGTCTGTCTTACCAGAAACTTGAATGAATTTCTAGCAAATCAAAGTCATATCTGTAGTGATTAAGAGTGCGCGGATTTCACATCCGGCTGTCCCACTTAGATGACTGGGGGAATTGACTAACGTCCATCTTCCCCTCTGTAAAATGGAGATATAACAATGAGCAGCTTGTAGGCAGTTGAGATGATTTAATAATGGTCACCGTTTCTCCAGTAGGTCTTCCTTATTAAAACCCTTTCTGGGGCCAGGGATTTAGCTCAGTGGTTCTGCTGCCTGCCTCGAAAGCACAAGGACCCGAGTTCAATCCCCAGTACCAAAACAAACAAACAAAACAAAAACAAAACACTTTTTGTTTCCAAGCACTTAATTTGAACAACAATCCCAAGAGCGTTATCCATATAAACAAACTAACCCTTGCTTATAAAGTCCTCAAGACCATGCCTGGGTATACTAACACACAATGACATCACCCTAGTAATTTGTGTTCATAAGGATTTAGGAGAAGAGGGCCAGGGATTTAGCTGTGGTTTCACCACCTGCTACACAAGTGCGAGGACCCGAGTTCGATCCCTGATACCAAAAAAAAAAAAAAAAATTTAGGGGAAGCCTCAGAGGGAAATAAATAATATTAGGATGGGGTCTATTTTGCTTTAAGCCAATATCCATTGATCTTATTTATAAAGAGAATTCATTTGAATTTGTCAATAAGCTCCTGGTAAGTGAAATTGGCTGGAGAGCTGTAACTTAAGGCTGTAATTAAGACATTAATTATCTTAATTGTAACAACAAGAGGGTCTGTGGTGCAGAGACCCCACAGAACGCCAGATACACTGACCTCTGCTTCCACCTTCCTCAGTGTGCCCCAAGAGTGGCCTGGACTAAATGCGGAAACAGCTGTCCCCGAGTCTGTGATCAGTGTGTGCACCGGGTTGGACATAAGCCCAGGTGATGATGAGCGCCAGCCATGCTGGAGCTGACTTCATTTTCCAGGCCAGCATGTGGAGAGCTTGGACATCATCGCTCCATCCAGTAACAAGGAACATGTTTAAGAAATCAGTAGCTCTCCTTGGCTTGCTGAGAGGAACGAGGTTACAGGGAGACTGGAGAGACAGACAGGAGAACAGACAGTCACGGATGCCTGCAGCAGAAGCCTCCGAGGCAATGAAACTGGGATACATGAACCAGTGTGGGCAGCTCTGAGAGTGACAGCTCCAGGGGCACCTGGTCACAGGGGCTTCACAGTTTTGTGAGTTTTACCTCTAGGACTTTGACCAGGTTTGCATAGTGTCCTCATCCCCATCCATGTATCCCAGCCCCCAGGAAGGGAGAGGAGTAGGGGGTTAGCATCCTCCTGAAAAGCTGTATATCCTGGAGCCTGGCTCATGGGCCAGATTTAGCTCTGAGGTCACCCTTATGCTCAAGGGCATCTGGGCCCTGGGAGGACCCGGGAGAGACCAGAGCGCTGTCCCTAAGAAAGCGGAGGATGGAGGCAGCTGTCTCCCCCATGACCTCAGGTCTGTCCATAGGACTCCTGGGGCTCAGAACTTGAAGTTTTAGCGTCTCGTTGAAAGTGCTGTTTGTTCCCGCTGCCCCAAACGCCCCCGCAGCCCCTTCCCCATCTTCTGACCCGCCTTCTTCTCAGAGCTCAGTGGAGACGTCACGCTCGTGGCTCTGAAGACAAGGTCGCATCCCTGGCTCAGGTTCCCAGGACACATCGCTCCTTAACCCCTCTCCCTCTTACATCACACAGTGTGATGGCAAGTGGGTGCTGCGGGGCTGAAACTTAGTCCTTTCACTGGGTATTCCTGGTACCCAGCACAGTGCTCGGGCTGAAAGGGAGCATTCACCCAAAGAGCGCTGCGGACAAAGGTGAAAGATTGAGCAGAGACCTTCACGGCCGGCCGTGAGGAGCAGATGTGTCTGTGCTCAGTGGCCAGGGCCGCTCTCAGCCGCTTGAAATCGAATTTAATTCTTAAACATAAGAGGCAGCCCGTGCTCACTCCTACTCCACACTTCAGGGAACCGGAGTCTGCCATCCCACCTGCCGTGTGACACCGCTCCTTGGACACAGCTGGCAATAAACCACCAGCCCTGCACACCCTGAGGATTCCCCTGGAAGTGGTTGGAGTTGGCACCCTGAGCTTTGATGTATATAAATGAAGAATCAGTGTTTAATTTTTTCCCTTGTTTTTCCACAGTAGTTTGGATTTGAGGGAGAATTAAGGGAGGGGACTCGGTGACTTAGATGTGTCCCTACCATCCCGCTTTTCAGTTGCATGTTAAGGTAGAGTGACCAACTCCTCCCGGCTTGACTGGGCTTCCTCAGCGCTCACACTGAAGGTCCTATGTCCAGGCACCTTGCAGTCCTGGGCACTCTGGGGTGATCAGTCTCTGGAGGCTGAGGTTCCTGTCATGAGCTTGAAACTTTCCTGCCACACCCAGGACTGCTGGACCCAAGAGATCAAGAGGGGCATCACGGCCCTGAGTGGGCTCCACCTAGCCTTGTGCCCCTTCCTGCGTCGCTTCCAGTGTTCTCCCTGTTCCTCTCCCAGCAGGTTGCCTTCCTGTCCTGGCAGGGACAGGACCTTCCCCCAAGGCCACCGGCCAGGGGAGGCAGGTGAGAGCAGGGCTGAGGTACTCATCTGGCTCAGCATGCCCAGTCCCGGACTGTGAGAGAACTTGTTTCTTCCCTCCACGGAGACCAGGGAGGTGAGGGATAGGTGAGGCTGGAGACCGTGAAGCCGAAGAACTGTGATCGTCCCTTAGGAAGCCACAGCCGGGGGTAACCTCAACTGGACTGACTTAAAAAATGTATTAGGTGAATAGTAACACATCTGCAAAGGCTTTTCCTCTATGCCCTTAAAATCAAGCTTGAATGAGTCACATAATTACTCTAGTTCCTGAGCTTATGCTCAGTGGGAATCATCACTGTAAGAAGGAAAAACTATTTTAAATGGCCTCTTTTTAGTGCTGTATTTATGCCAAGCCCCAAGTGCCTATGCAACTATAAAATATTCAGGGTGTCACTAAGTTGCTGTGATGTCACTGGGCTGCTGTGATTTGCTCGGTGATCCCTCCCTTAGCCCCTGACCAACATCGGTTTCATGGATTCTCACCTCTTCCCTTAGCTTTCATCTTTGGTCTCAGCTAGAAAGTAATATCACGAATCCAAATGGAAATGTTAAGTAAAATAGTTCCTTAGTTTTGTTTTCCAATTTAATAGCATAGACACATTTTTTTCTTAATAGTGAAATGCATACATATATATTTCTTTAACCTAAAGAATTTCATTCAACAGGCACCATCAATATAGCTTACAAGTTTTTCAAGGGCTTATGCTATGCATTGGTTTATTTTCTAAGTTAATAAAGTGTTACATTTTAGATCTAAATTGCCCCCTAAAAGTCTTGTGTGTTCAGAAGTGGGGGTTTTGGAAGGTGATTGGATCATGGGGTGCTATACTCATCAGTGAGTTTGTCCACCGATGAGCTCATGGCTGAATGTGCTGTTAGGGGGTAGGGCCTGGTTGGGAGAAGTGGGTCACTGGAGACACGACCTGGAAGGGTGTATTCTTGTCCTGGCTCCCTCTTTCTCTTTGCTTCCTGACTGCCATGAGGTGAGCAGCTTCCTTCACCAGACCCTTCCACCATGCCTTTTCTGCCTTGGAGCCAGCAGACCATCGACTGAGCCCACTGAAACTGTGAGCTAAAAGAACCCTCCCTTCCTTTAAGTTTCAGATGTCAAGTGTACTGTCTCAGCAATAGGAAAGGGGCTGGGACATACAACATTGTTCTCAACATGACCCTGAAATGAGCCCCACTGAGAAGGAGGAAGATGACATCATATTGACCCAGTAGCTTCCATTTGTCTCCACCCCAGCCACCACTTTTTAAAGAACATTTGAAAGAAGAGGTCTGATTATCAACTTTGGAATGGTGCAGTTATGAAGAACGATTAATGAAAGTCAGAATCCAGATTCAAAGTGATCTTAATGAGCTAGGTTGGAAAGCAACTAAAACCTACATGGTATAACTTAACCAGGGTATAATTTTACGTTTAGTCAGAAAAAGACCAAGCCAAAACAATCCAAGAAATTGTATTAGTATAAAAAATAAATTTCTTTGAAGAAGTCAAGCTGAAGTTAATTGACAACAAAGGCAATATAAGTCTTTCCCATTGCTGCTAAAATCCAATGTAGCAATTAGGTTGCATTAAAGAAAAAAAATGCGGTCAGCATAAGGTGGGTGAGAGGTTTGTTGAATTTTTACCAGATCAGACTGCATTAGATACTACATTCGTGGAGGAGCAGGAGTAAACTAAAGTATGTTCAGAGGAGAATACTGTGGGCTTGGAAACTGTCATGTATAAGGGACCCTTAATAGGACCAGGGATGTTCTGCTTTAAAAAAAGATTTTGGGATGCTTTAAAACTCTTCTTCAGTATCAAGATCAGTTGAAAACTCAAGACTAACCCGGGGAGAGAGAGCATCAGTACTTTCCCCACCATCCATCACTTCTACAGTTTCCCTTTTACTTTGAGATTATGCTGCAAATGGAAGAGGGTTGTTATTTTATTAAATATATTTCAGTATCAAGTAATCTTAGTGCCATCTTGCATGATATCTTTCATATTCTTCTAACTGTGAAAATAGTAGGTTTCTCAGCAGACCAAGTTACAGGAAGTACTTTTCATGATCCTATGAGATTCATCCTGTCAGGATTATGAAGGAAGCTCTAATGCCCTTTACTGTAACTCCATGCCCAAGGAACTCATGAATCTGCTTTCTCCTCATGGCCACAGCTCCAGTGTCCTCCTTCTAGTTTATTCTATCTGGGAATTCTACCTTAGTCACTGAGGCTTGGAACCACTGAGTCAGCCTTGATGCATCTTGCCCTTCATCCTTTATATCTTATGACATTCCAGATATTGCACACCACACGGGGGTCTGGCCTATCCTATCCTGGGGACAGGGACCTGTGGCCTGTGTGACACGAGGCAACAGTACACATTGGTGACCTTGGATGCTGAGTGCAAATCAGAGTTTCTGCTCAGGGCATTAAGGCAGGGAGAGTCTGAGGGGTAGGTAACTCCTGCCTTCCCATCCTGCTTGGAGCACCCAGCCCTGGGCTCTGTGGCAGCTCCACCCTGGAGAAGGTCAGATGCATGGGTCCATCAGAGCATCTCGGGAACAGAGTGTTGTTCCCAAGCAACAGCCAGCAGGAGGGCCTGGGTGACCCCTGGGGTCTTTCTCAGCCTGTGAGAAGTGACCATGTGGCTTGTGAACCCTCTTCTGGGGAACAGCTGTAGAGTTGACAGGAAATCACAGGGGATGGGAATGAGGCAAAATGGCTTGTTTTGCTGTTCTCAGCCTCCTGGGTTTCTAGGGCCCAGGGCCAAAATTTGGAAGCTAGGAAAGGCAGGGAATGTTAGGACATGTATCTGCAGCTCAGTTTCTCCAGACCGAGGCTTAGACGGCCAGTTTCTAGCATCTCCATTGTGAAAATGCTCCCTGGGATAATCCTCGGGTTGTGAGAAGAGCAGGATTTCTCCCCTTGTTTCCTTGTTCCCGCTGAGCATTGTTCCCAGGAGCAGGGAGCCAGCCTGGAGCAGCCAAGGTCTCTACTGGTCCTGTCACACAGTCTACCATGAACATGCAGCGTGGAGATCATCTTCTCACTTATCAGTGGGCCTGATACCCAAGTTCCCTGCCACACTTCCCCTGGGAACTGGGACACGCATGACCAGTGCTCTGTTTCCAGGCTGAGGCATTGGGACATGTGGAGTGTGGGAGCTGGGTAATGTTGTGAAGCTTGAGCCACAGCCCCATTCTTTCCCCTGGCCTTAGACCATCTACTGCTGATGGGCTCGTCATGGTGGACTTGCTCCCCCGATGGGAGGAGTCTTCAGGGGGCATTCCCAGCCTTCCTCCCCTCCCTGATGGTTGATCTTCCGGACTGCTGGGAAGCTCACGTCAACTCCTAGGACCCGCTGGCCCTGGGGACTCGGAGCCACAGGCCAGTTTACCTGAAGATTTGATGATGCAGTAGGGTGCACATGATGTCACTATTCATCTTGAGGTGCCTAACGTGGTTTCCAGTCTTTAGACTGGCTGTTCATTCAGCGGAGATTAATGGCAGGACTGGATGTAAAGCTTTGCCCTGTTTCGCTGCTGGAGTCCTTGTTCCCTCCAGGATGAAGGGGTGTGCCAGAGGAGTTCCATGACGACTACGACAACAATTAACAACAACAACAACAGTAAATGATGACAATGTTTATTGTGTGCTTGCCCTGGGGGCCAGTCAGCGTGAGAACTGCTTGGTTCTCTTATTTTATGTAATTCTTCACAATGACCTTCTAATATGCTATTGGTGACTTCAACTTCCTGATATAAAAACTGAGCCCTATAATAAAACCACTCTCTACATACTGCCAGATATAACTTCTAATAGTTTGTTTTGTTAAACAAATTTCTATCTATGTTCATATTTTTTTCTTTATCTCTATCCAGTTTTAGGGTTAGCACAATGTTGATTTCCTAAAATGAGGGGAGAAATGTTCCTTCTTTTTTCTGCTTTAATTGTTTGATATAATTTATCAGTTAAAATGTTTATGAGCCTGCTGTTGTCATATAGGTAGGTTTTCAAGCTAGGAATATACTTTCTTTAATAGGTGCTATTCAAATTTTATATTTCCTCCAGAGTTAGGTTCGTTAATTTGTCTTCCAAGGTACTTCTTAGAAGTTGTCAAATTTATTTCAAAACAGAGTTTTGTACTGTGCTTTCTATATCCTTTTAAAGTCTGTAAAATCTGTGGTAATGTCTCCTAGATCTTGATATTGTAATTTTTAAAATGTATAACTGATACTGTGTCATAGGAAGAAAAGGTCTAAAGGTGCAGGGGAAGTGGGAGGGGCAGGGGAAAGGAAAAAAGGGAAAAGAAAAAATATGAGAAAAGGAAAAAAATGGAAACAAATCTTTGCAAATAGTGGAGGGGGTGAAGGGAGGGCAGGGGAATGGGGAAAAAATAAGAACCAAGATACTCATGTAAAGGTACAAGATCCCAATGAAGAATGTAACTGTATTTTATACTGAAAATGTAACAATAAACTTAATGGGGGGGGACTGAGACTTAGGAAGGTGAGTTTTACCTCTAGGCACTTCGCAGGGCCGAGAGCCTCACAATGGCCAAGGACTTCAGACTTGAGCCAAGGCCACCCCTGGAGGTGGTGTGTTCACCTGACCTTGAGTCTCAGCTGTGGACACACCAGCTTCAGTGAGCTCTGCACAAGCTCCTGATCCAGAATCCTTTCTCAAATAGCTTCCATCAACCTGCTGAGCATGTAGAGCCTGTTTAGGAATCCAACTGAGGGTGGAGGCCAACAGGCTGCAGGTGCTGGAATCAAGGGATGTGGTGGAGTGGACGGCGAGGAGCCCTCAGGAATTCTGCACGCTGGGTGTGGGAAGCAGCAGTGTGGCCCCAGCACACAGGTGGCCTTGGAGCCCCTCCTACTCCTCCACAGCTTTGCACATCTGAATCTGTCACACACACACACACACACACACACAATATGGCGGGCACTAGCTGTGTTCTGTCAGTGAAAGAAGAAATTCACAAAGCTTAAAAGTGTGCAGGTAGGGAAACGAAAGTCAAGGATACTGACTGTCCCCTAGTGAGACATAACAGAAACTCGCAAACTGCTAATGCACAGCCCACTAGCAGTTGTCATCAACAGTCCTGATGTGGGGATAGCAGAGACAGGAATGAGCAGTGCAGGCTTCTTTTCTTACACATTTTGCTCAATGTCTCATCTCAGAGCAGCGCTCACAGCAGAATTGGGACCTCAGCAGGCAGATAATTTTGGCATCAGATCGTCTCTGGTAGTTTGGGTTATGAAATTTGCTGTGGAAGACAGAACAATCCACACTCACTTCAGTTTTATGCAAATGTAAATTTAAGTCCACTTAAAAACAATTTCTGAAAGCCCTTTTGTTTACTCCTCTGTGATAGAAAATTATGAAAGAGTCTAAGTAAGTACAAAACTTGATTTTGACTTTAAAAGATGTAATGACGGATTCAAGGCATAGAAATGTGAAGCAAATAATAATGGAAGGTGTTCTAGGTCTCAGAATTGTAGAGCAGCTCTGTTAGAGCTAAGAGACCATAGTGGGGACAGAACCTTCCCTTTGATGCCCCCCAGGTACATGCTTCTCAACCTGGGGGCCTTGGCCAGGGATTTAGCTCAGTGGTTCTGCTGCCTGCCTTGGAAGCGCAAGGTCCCGACTTTGATCCCCAGTACCAAAAAACAAAAAACTGGGAGCCTCAACTGCTTAGGGGGTTGTAATGTTGATGGATTATGGTTACAATTTGAAAACTGTAGAAAATAACAAAGCATATTGTGTGTAGGAAGGTTATGTATTCTTTCATGAATTTTTCAGCTATAAACACATACTTGTACACACCACACACATGCATGCACACACACACACAATTGTTTGTGATAGGCTTCATTATAAAATGAAGTTTTGCTCATAGATTTAATTAAAGAAGTTCCAAAGGGGCTCTAATAATGGAGTAATCTACAGCCTAGATCTTCGTCATTGCTATGAAGTGCCTAAAAACTGCCAGGAACATTAATAATAATGCTTTAAAAAACACTTTAGGAAATTGCAATCACACCCTTTGTAGTACAGGAAGCAGCTGGCCCAGTGTCTGCATCTTAACGACAGCCACCGTCTGCTGGACACTGCTCATGAGTGGGGCTCCACGCTAACTACGTCACTGTACATCTCTTCTACTTCTCATAACGTCTCAGAGGAAGCCCCCAATGTTCCTGCTTTTCAGAAGAAAGCACTGAGATCCTCAGAGTCACGAAGCCAGAGGGACTCAGTCCGCATCTGTCTGGCCTTAGCACCACATCACGTAATTTTTCAAGAACGAATCCCTCATGGGAAGCTTTGTGATTTGGGAAACCTCCTTTGCTGTCTAGCACTTTTGAAATGATCCTCATAGCACCAGGATAATTCAATCCCCTTCGGCTCCCATAGCGTGTTGACTCCACTATTTCTATGGGTCTGGGCATGGGTGATGTGGGAAGTAGTTGATTCCTAGGAAGCTTTTCTCTACTCTTCTTCCAGACCGAGTCCTGGGAAACCCGGATGTTACTTAGGTTCCAGGTAACCCCTCCAACTCCCTGGAATAGAGGGATCTCTCTGTGTCCCTCTCTCTTCTCCCAAGAATGAAGTCTCCTCCCCACCACAAAAATCAAACATCAACCAGAAAACTAGAGCAGGAACTGTACATTATGGAGTCCCTGGAACTAGAATGAATTTCTCTGCTTCGGCAGGTCTTTCTTTCTCTGTAGAGGACCAGGTAGTAAAAGCTTTTGCCTTCAGCCACCAAGGTCTCTTTAGAACTCCTCAGCTGTGTTATTGTGCTGCGAGAGGAGCTGCAGGCCCTTCTCACAGGTGAGGTTGGCTGGATGTGACCAGGCTGTGGGTTACCAATGCCTGCCTCTCTCTTTTCCTCGCCGTTGAACACAATTTTTGCCTTGTTGAAATTTCAGTACTTTGAATAGTTTTTTAATACATATCCTGATCCTCCAAAAGCTATGTTAAAAATCCATGTCGATCACCTCTTTGAAATTGTCAGGAATACTTTCAGTCCAATGCATTTCAGGGTTGAGTTTTTCTTCTTTGGTGATATAAAGAAGCAAGTTTACACAGTGCTAAGACAGATCTCGCCATCAAGAGATATTCGACTTCTCTCTGGCTCTGTCTCTGTCTCTCTCTCTCTCCTTTCTCTCACATCTGTCTTATATATATATGTATGGAAGGTTTTTCCTACATAAAGACATAGTTTATGACAAAACATATCAGGCATCTTAACAGTTAGTTTTTCACGCTAAAATGATGAACTGCCTGTTAAAAACAGTTTCTAAGTTTCTTGCAAGGAATGCGTATTAATTTTATTCTCAGGGAAACAATGAAGCAAATAGCCCCCTTTAGTTATTTTTATCTGCGTGTTTACAGAGAGGAAGAAGAAAGCGAGAAAAGAATGTTGAGAACGCTGGGTTTGAGGAGACCCAACGGGAGTTTCGAGAAGGAAGCAGGGCCCAGCGTCAACCCATACCCAACTCTCACGAAGCGGGGTTGCTGAAAGCACTGGAAATATCAAGATAGTATTGCATTTCCTGTCTAGGGTTCCTCAAGGGAGAAAGCAAGGGGAGGAGGAGAAACGGGGCCCGTGGACTTTCCCACACCCCATGTTCAGAAGAGGAGGAACAAGGTGGTTTTTGATATTTGAAGGCAGGGAAATGGGGATTCTAAACAAGCCCCATCTGCATTTCTGGTTTTCCTCATTTTAGAGCACTATCAATATACTTCTATTTCTCCAGCTTCTGTGGATTTCTAATAGCGCAATGCTCTAAACCTCAAATGGGCAACTTCTGGGTTTGTTTCAGGGTTATTTTTGTTTGCTTTGAGGAGACTTTTAGTGGGTAGAGATGAACAGTGAAGCAGGGGAGGGTGAGAGGACCAGGACCCTCATGCAGTGCTGCATTCACTAAGTGCTTGCCTGAGATCCGCAGTCCAGACCACTGGACCCAGTCTCAGGCATGGGTTCCTCTGCTCCAGTACTTCCTAAACTCAGGCCGGTGGCTGTCACGCGCAGTGAAGATGCAGAGCAGCACTGTGAAGGTAAAGGTAAAACAGGCGTCACTTGCTTCCATGAGCTACCTGTCCTGACAGGGATCAGTGGGTTCCAGCTGCTCCCACTGTGGAGGAAGAGATCGGTTTGGCCTTGAAAGGGGATGTTCTCTGAAAAAGTCACAGAGGAAGGGACACTTCAGCTAACCTCAAAGGACAAGGATGAGCAGGATTTACTAAGGCAGACACGGGGTGTGGTGGGGCACTTTGCACACCAAGGAAGCAGTCAGAGCAGAGGTACTGAAAGGAAAATGCCGGGGACCCTGCAGCCCGGAGAGGGACAGTCAGGTAGCTGTGACAAAATGCCACAGATGGGTGGCTTCCACAACAGAAACAAATCATCTCCTACCTCTGCTGGCCACAGGTCCTAGGTGAAGGTGTCTGGCATTCTTCGTGATCCCTGTTGTATAGCCACACCACCCGGTCTCTGTGTCACCTTCACAAGGCATTGTCCCCGAGAGTGTTCCTAGTCTTCCCTCTGTAGGAGGGTACCAGTCCTGATCACACTGGGCTGAGGTCCCATCCAGCTCCAGTAGGATTCAGCTATCCACATCTGCAATGGCCCTGCTTCCAAATCAGACCTCTCCTGATGAGCAGGGTCAGGACTTCAACACAGAGGTTTGGGGAGATGCAGTTCAGCTCCTCCCAGAGACAATGGAGGGAAAAAGGCTTGGAAATGAGACTGGGTCGCAGCCAAAGAGACCCTGCAAATTAATTTGCATTTTGTCCTGAACCCTGTGAGAACCACTGAGAACATTTAATATTGAGACTAACAAGAGAAATGCAACAGTTCTCATTCACATGTGCTAAGAGCTCTTCTAGCTTCATTTTATGTACCTTGACTCCTTCAATCCTCATAAGAAAATTATTATTATTATTATCTGTTTTGCAGATGAGGAATCTGGGACTGAGACAGGCTAAGTGCTTTGCCCTAGTCAAGTGCCCTGTAAATGGTGGGACCAGAATTCGAATCCAGATAGAACCTACCTCCAAGCCTGTGCCCCTTTTGGTCATTAGGACCACAGCATTTCTTCCATTCCCTTTCTTCGGGCACTCCTTCCATACATCTGCAGTGCTGCCTCCTGTCTGGAGCTACAGTCCTGAGACCCTATGGTCTGTCCATGTTCCTGTTTGGATCCCTTTATCATCTCACAGCCGCCATGCCCGAGACGGAGCTCATGAGCTCCTCTGAAGTCTGGACGTCTTTGTTTCTGCTTAAAACCACGACTACTTTTGGTTAATCCTCTCCTGTCCTGGCTGGGGCGAGGTTTGGAGCTGGGATCCATGGTATTTTGGCTTCTTCTTCTGGGCCACTGGCTCTCCAAGGCCACTACGTGGAAGGGCCAGACCCCAGCATGCTAGAGCAGTGGGTGGATCATCCTGGGGCCCCTGGAAGTCTAGGCTGACATCAAAAACAGGGCCATCTAGTTTCTCAAAATATGCTTCAGCATTCTGTGGGATCAAAGACAGCCAGGGGTCAGGAGGCAGTGAGCACTCCTGGGGCAGGGTCTGACTTTGAGGATTCTTTGGCAGGTTGTTATAAAAGTTAGTGATTTACTGCACTATGGACCCAGCTTAAAGCCTGTGCCTCACTGCCTAGGTCAGTGGTGGCAAACCTATAGCATGCATGCTGCAGTGGGCTATTTGTATCACCGGAAGCTCTAAAAGGTTCGCTATCATTGACCTAGGTCATTGGGCCAGGAAAACCTCTGGAAAGACACATGGGAAAAGTACTGGATTAGGTATTAAGACACTTGAGTTCTAATCCTGACTCAGTTTTCTGAACATTCAGCCAATCACTTTGTAGAGACTGAGAAGAAATAACTCTTCAGTCTGTTTCTTCATCTGTCGAATGAAAATGACAGACTATGATGCTAAAGCTCCCCTAAACTCCAAAATCCTATGATTTTATGTCCCAATTTGAACTCAGATCAAGGTGTTCAATGTCAGTTACACCTGAAATTGGGAGAATGGTCTTAAACCAGTGTATTTGTTAAAATGAAGAAGTTAGTTGGTTCTTTTTATGCATTTTTATAACTCCTTGACCCTAAAGCTGGCTTTCGTCCTTGCTGTTCCCTGGCACCTGTTTACCCAAAGAACTATAATCAGCACATATTGCTAGCTAGATTGGCTTGCCAGCAACCAAACCAAACAGCTCCAGTGAGGCTATATTTGCCCTTTCTTAGCCACTGTGGCATCAAAGGCAAACCTCTCCCATGGTAATGGGCCTCTTCACCAATTTTGGTAGGCAGCGAGCTGTCTTTTTCCCTGGCAAAGAAGATCTTTCTCTTGTACTGTGAAAGGAAGGTGTCACCGGTTCTATTATTACTTTTTAAAGAAAATATTTTGAATCATTTAGTTGATGATTCTTTCAGGGTTGGGTGGAGAGATGACTAAGAGGGCTTTGTGGGGCATGCAAGGCCTCCTGGTCATTAGGGGAGGACAGTTTTCTTTAATAGCAATTACCTTGCTTGGCCAGGGCTAGGGTGGCCAGGGGACAGTCACTCCATGTTCCACTGCCTGAGTTTTGTTCTTGAGATATAAACATAAAATCAGAGAAAAACAGTGTGATGTTTGCAAAGGGAAGACACAACACAGTGAGGTGAACTAATGTACCCAAGAGCTTCTTAGGGTGCTTGGGGAAGGAGACCAGATGAGACTCGAAGGGGCCAATCCTAACGAAGAGGTGTCTTCACTTGTACAGTAACCATCTGGAGTCCTGAGGGAGACACTGGGCACCTCCTAAATCCTGGTTTCCATCCTGTTATTTCCTACTTCTGTGTCACATCATGTGAAGGAATGTCGCAGATACTGCCCCAGACCCGATGAGTCAGGGTGACTCAGGGTACCGAGTCCAAACACTGAGACTCATTCTTTATTTCAAAAATGCTGATTCCCATTTCTCCATTTCTCCATTTCTCCTTGATGGCAGACACTTGCATTGCTCTGCCACACTCCAAAGTGAACAAAGCTTTGGAAGAGATGCAACCTAATTGTGAACCTCCAGATATCATTCCTTAGGCATGTAGGAAGTACGGAAAGGAGCTGGGGGAAGAGGATTTTTGAATCCTGAAGTTAGAGGGAAGGTTGAGAACCCATACAACTACCCTCTGTCGGCAGGCAGGAGTGCAGGTAAATTAAGTAACTGTGCAAAGTTTAGAGATCAAAAGGCCTGGCGGTTCTGCTACTCCCTTGGAAAAAGTACCTCCCGTAGCTGTCCTTTTTGCTTTATTCATTCTTAAGTCCCCTTTCTCTACTGCAAGCTGTGTATTCTCTAACAAGTATCAAATATTTGAAAAGTAAGATCTTATTCCTCAGGCTAGGTTGAATAGCACACATTTCTGAAGCTTATCTTTGAGTTTTTAAAGGTATTTTTAGACATCCAATGAATTGCCAGTTTCTGCTAATTCCTAGAACTGTCTCCTTTTGTGGTGTTTTCTCAAATTGTGAAGATTCCTCTCAGATGACCTCCAACACAATTTAGGAAGAGATACTCATTTGTATGAGCCCTGAGTGACTGTCACCTACCCAAAGGACCCTTACGTGGCTCCACAAGGAGCCGTCATCCTGACCACTGTGAGCTGTACTCAGCACTGGGGACAGCAGAAAAGCTGCAAATGGCAGACAGAAGGATCAGAAGGGGCCAGTTCTAAGAGGAAAAAGCCATGCTGTGCACCACAATGGCCCTGAGGCAACCCATGGGTTCAAAACACCACAAAAATCAATCACTGATTTTCATAATAGTGACCATAAGTCAACCAGAAAATGTGCTCTTGACAAGGAGTCTGATCAGAATCATCCATGGGGACAGCTGGAGAAATGTGCATCTTACTCCCAAATGCCTTTCCACCAAACTCATGCAAGTAAATTTAGTCTTGGCATGAAAAGAAGCCAATTAGCTAGACTATTTATTGGTGTATATGGTCAGAAAAATGGAAGTCAAGAGTTGTTTTTTGTTAAAGACTCATTTAAGAGACCACAAGAGCAAGAATAAAGAGAAGGGGCCCAGTCCCCAACGGTAACTAGGGATTGCAGAGGACTGGGGAGGGGCAGGAAGGATTTGCCTCAGTGTGGACTTCTATTTCTCACAGAAATTTATTTTGAACACTCAAATTGAAGATGTGCAGCTACCTCTGGATTAGAAATGGTACTGTGAATCCTCAGGGTGCGTGTCCCAGGACAGATAAGAGAAGTCAAAATTAGAGTTTCCACCCCAAAGCACCGCTCAGTTGCCTGGACCGACAGACACACAGTGTCCTGGTTTCTAGCCTGGGCTGCCTTTCCACTGCCTGGACATTAGGCTTTTGGGGACCAAGGAGCCAACTCCAGCAAAGCCACTAGTCTGAAATGATGCCTGTGTCCAGCAACTTACTCAATAAATTCATCCTTTATTGGATTCACTCTTTTGTTTGTTTGGATCCCAATGAAGCATTGAGCTTTGGCTCTTCATTCATTGAGGTCACACACTTGAACACATCTAAGCTCTGCGGAGTTGTGTAAATGTTCTTAATTAGTCTTTCCCTGTTTTCTTAACAAATACAAATTGAATGCCAACTCTGCGCCAGACAATGTTCTAGATCTGAAGAAACAAGCCCGATTTCCTTCTCTTCTGGAGATCACCTCTCCTGAGAACATATGTCATGTTTGTATAGAATGTGCTCTTCGCTTATAAGCAAAATGGAATCAAAGACCAGTGAAATGTGAATGCAGAAGAGATAACCCTGCGGAGGAAGGGGGGCCTGGCTGAAACAAGGGCCCCTGCAATGAGCGTTTCCCAGAGCTGGCCGTGCATCAGAGTTAGCAGGGAGCTGTTAGAAAGCCAGAAGATAAGGTGCCCCAGGACCCACCCTCTCCAGGGCTGAGGTCAGGAGGCTCCATTGCTTGAGAGTGTCACAGGTGACTCCGAGGAGACCAGCCCAGAGTCACTTCCCAAATTTTCGGAAATCACGAAGGTGGAGGATCTCATGCTGACTATGTCCATCAAGGAGTGGGGTTCCTGGCACCTGGAGACAGTGGGGCTCTGGGCAGGACCTGTGGTCTTCAGCTGAGAAAGACAGCCAGCTGGCGTAAGCCCAGGGCATCTGGAACCCAGAGGGCTGGGCAGTCTGTGGCTGTAGACCAAATTAGCCAGCCTTCTGGGGCCCTAGGAAAAGGGGAAAGATGGAGAACAAATCTGGAGGAGACCTAAAGACATCAGCAAGAGGCCCTGGTCAGCCGTAGGAACATAGGAAAATGCAGTGTCCCCAGAGGAGGACTACACTATGGAAGATTTCGTGTAAAATGAATGTCCTGAGCTGACTAACTCATAGCCTCTCATTATCTCTACTAGATACCCCAGGGGCAACACAAGGGCAGATTTGTTTCTCACTTTTGTGTCTTGATAGCAATTCATATTTATCAAGTACTCATTATATTGTAAGTGTTGTGATCATTTTAATTTTTTTGTTCTTAGCAATTCTTTCTTTATTAGTGTATATTGACAATACGTAACAGTTATGTTCATTGTGGAGAATTGGTCCATGTATATAACATGTCTTGATTGTTTCTACCCCATTCTTCTTACCTTTCCCCTTCCTCTAATTCCCTTCCCTAGCTCCAAAACGTTTACCTTCTTTTTTTCCCTGTCATCTCTTCTTTGTTTGTTTGTCTGATTGATTTATATTTTAGGGTTCTCATATAAGAGAAACCATGAAATATTTAACTTTGTATTGGAGCTCCAGTGGCACAATTGGTTAGCACCCAGGACTTATGTAACTTTATATTTCTGACTTATTTCTCTTAACATTATAGTTTCAAGTTCTACCCATTTTCCTGCAAATTACATGATTTCATTCTTCCTTATGGCTGAAAAATATCCCTTTGTATATATGCATACTACAATTTCTTTATTCATTGGTCTGCTGATGGGCATTTAGGCTGTTTTCAGAGCTCAGTAGTTATACATTGGGCTGCTATAAACACGGGTATGCATGTATCACAACAATATGATGTCTTTAATTCTTTGGAGAATATGCTCACAAGAGGCATAGTTGGCCAAATGGAATTTCTACATTTAGCTTTTTGTGGAATCTCCATACTAATTTCTACAGTGGTTGTACCAGTTTATATTCCCACCAACAGTGTAGAAGGATTCCTTTTTCCCCACAGCCTCACCAGCATTTGGTGCTTTTTGAATTTTGGTGATGGCCATGCTGACTGGGGTAAGATGGAATTCCACCATTTTGATTTGCATTTCCCTAATGGCCAAAGGTGATGAACATTTTAAATCTACTTATTGGCCCTTTGTTCTTATTCTTTTGAGAAGTCTCTATTCAGTTCATTTGTCAATGTTTTGATTGGGTCATTTGTGTTTTGAAGGTTAATTTTTAAATTTATTTATATATTCTAGATATTAATCCTCTAACAGATAAGTAGCTGACAATTTTTCCCCATTCTGTAGGTTGTCTTTTCATTCTGTTGATTATTTCCTTTATTGTGCAGAAGCTTTTTAATTTGATATAGTCCCAATTGCTGATTCTTGATATTATTTTCTGTGCTGTTGGAGTCCTGTTCCGGAAATCCCTGCCTGTGCTTATGGTTTCAAGAGTTTCTCCTGTTATCTTTCAGCATTTGGAAATTAATGCTTTAAACTTAGGTGTCTGATCCATTTTGATTTGATTTTAGTACAGGGTGGGTGATACGGATCTAGTTTCAATATTCTGCATGTGGATAATCAATTTTCCCAGCACCATTTTTCAAAGAGGTTGTCTTTTCTCTAGTGATGATTTTGGTTCCTTTGTGAAAGATCAGATGGCTGAAGGTGCATGGGTCTTCTTCTGTGTCTTCTGTTCAATTCCACCAGTCTATATGTCTCGTATTACTGTGCCAGTAACATGCTGTCTTTGTTACTATAGCTTTATAATATAACTTGAAATCTAGTATTGTGATTTCTCTTTCTGTTCAGGATTACTTTGGCTATTCTGAGTCTCTTCTGAGTCCATATGAATTTTATGATTTTTTTTCTAGTTTTGTGAAGAATATTGACATTTAATAGGCATTATATTAAATTTCTAGATCACTTTTGGTAATAAGGCCATTTTAACTGTATTAATTCTGCCCATCCAAGAACAGGGTGAGTCTTTCCATTTTCTAACATCTTCTTCAATTGCTTTCTTCAGAGTTCTATAGTTTTTCACCCCTTGATTAGGTTGCTTTCTAGGTGTTTAATTTTTAAGGTATTATTAATGGAATTGTTTTCCTAGTTTCTTTCTTGATGGATTCATTATTGGTGTATAGGAATGCTATTGAATTTTGTGTTAATTGTGCATCTTGAATAATTTTATTGTTGTAGGATAGCACTTCAAAGTAGGCATTATTTTACAGAAAATTAATGCACAGAGATTATGAAGTTTCTCTTGAATCACACAGTAATAGAACAGAATAGCAGTGAAGTCATTCTCTGAAAGCCAAATCTGTCCTTTATAAATGCCCATGCTGTTAAACTGTGTGCTGTTTTGTTAAGGCTCCCAGGAAAATGTAAACCCCAATCACTCTTGCAAATTTAGAAGCAGTTTTTGAGGCAATTTTGCCCATGAATAAAAACTATTCCTTGTTGTGTCCTTTCATACAGTTGGATGTTCCTTCATGACTTAGCCATGTTCCTGTGTAGCAGATATTGCACATGTTTCCATTTAGCCTCAGAAAACGATGTGGGCCTTGTGGATGGACGATGACTTTCTGCATTTCTGCCCAAGGGCTTATGTACAAGGTCTGATCCATTTTCTCTGTGTCCTGCTATCACAGAACAGGGCTAAAAAAAACCCAAACCTTTCCATTTGTCTGGGAATGAGGGGTTTTCTAGGGTGTGGGAATTTCAGCGCTGGACCTGTGACAGTTCTAGGCAAATGAGGATAGTCAGTAAATGCCAGATTTTGTTTGAAGTATTTCCAATTTTATAATGAGGATCCCAGAAATTCTTGAACAACATTTCTAAAAAACTTAAAAATTATAATTTCCTGACTGTTGAGGCTATGGTTAATCCACCCCCTGGCATCCTGAAGCCAAGTTTCTGCCCTTCCTAGTGACAAGCCGAGGCACAGAAGGTGCATGAAAAGGCAGGGACGGGGAACTGGAAGGAGGTGTAGTCCAGACTAGCCATCTTGGCATGCACACACTGCGAATGGGGCAGGATGTGGGCCCTCTTCAGTGCAGCCAGATCCCCATGCCTTTCAGTTTCAGTCCTGGCCATGTGGTGCTTGGCCCAAGATGCTTATTTCGCCATGTTGTAACCACTTGTTGATTGCGTGTCTTCCTGGCTAGACAGAGAGATAATTGAGGACAAGGATCCTGAGGTCTGGGACTTAGAACTGGGTCTGCTCCATGATCCTGCCTCAACTCGGGATACAGGGATGTGCATAGACTTGAGACTAGTGTCTGATCTTCCTCCACGCAGTATGAAACTGGGCTTTGGGATCATCCTCGAAACCCACTAGGCGTTTGAGGTGGCCAGGGATAGGAGCCTCACACTGTAGGAGCCAACTCAGCCAGCTCAGCTTCTAGCCTAATTCTCCAAAGGTTGGTCTGTCCCGGGGACATCAGGACATAAGTCCTGGATGTCAGGATATAAGAGTGAAGAGAGCCCTGGGGCCTTTTTGTTAGCTTGCTTTCTGACTGTTACGTGGCCTTAAGTCTTCCTTATTGTTTAGGGGGAAGTCAGACAAGTGGAAAAAAGTTTATTTTTTTAGAAAGAGAAAACTGAATTCAAGTGAGTGATGAGGCTTCTTACAGAAAAATTTCCAAGAATCTGTGCCAACCTGCATGGTATTAGTAAAGTAGAGAGGATGGAGAAGTAATTACCTTTATACAGTACTTACCTTGTGCAAGGCACATAAGCACAGTGTTAGTTGCTGTTGTTGTTTTTGGAGATAAGGAGCTATGTCTTCCAGTCTGGCCTTAAACTGACAATCCTCCTGCCTCAACCTCCCAAGTCCTGGAATTACAGGCAAGAGCCACTATGCTAGGCTTACAGTGCTAGTTTGCTTTCTTTTTCGGTACCAGGGATCGAACTTGGGACCTTCTTGTAAGGCAGGTGGTGGAACCACTGAGCTAAATCCCCCACCCTGTTTGTTTTCTTTTTGAGACAGGATCTCATTACTTAGCTCAGGTTGGCTGGGTTTGAACTTGTGATCCTCCCACCCGGGCCTCTAGAGTTCTGGGATTATAGACTTGAACCACCATGCCTGGCTAATAGTGCTAGTTTTGTACACGTCCAAATGAATGGACTCAATGCCAAAATATTATGAAACTAATGCTCATTTCCATTTACAGGTAAGGGTGAAATGCATTTGTATACTGTGTCCAGGGTCATACAGCTAAGAAGAGGCAGAGGTGGGATTTGAAACAAAGTCTTGTAAACTCAAAAGTTTTTGCATGCTATTATTACCGTCCTGAGCCACATGGCCTGAAATCTTGGACCTTCCTCCTGGGATACCAGTGTTCTCTCAGTTTTCTGGTATTACTCACATACTGAACACATCTGGGAAATCCTGGGTTAGTTTTCAGGGAAAGGCTACTAGCAGTTTAGAGCAGGAGGAGTTGTGAAGAGCAGTAGATGCCATGCTTTGAGGCTCCTTCTATTATTCCGGAGAAGAAACCCCGTGTATAAATGTTAACACCAGCTATGATTAGATTTCATAGAATGAATTATTTATCAACAGCAGCCCAGGATTCCCTTCTTGTGGGCAGGTAGCTGGTGCTCCCAGGCCCCACGGTGGTGTGTTTGGTTTTTTGAGGATCAGCGCCCTCTGCAGGCTGAAATCAGAAAAGCCGAAGTGTGAGGGAAGAAGGGCCTACTTCCGCTCTTGCCCCTGCTCATCTAAGTCCCTGCTGCAAAGTGCATTAAACGCAAGGACTGTGGGCCTCGGGGAAATGTCTTTTCTAGTGCAGCTCTGAGAGTGAAATGTCACAAAGCCCTAGGCCAGTGTTGAAGTGCATGACTCCAGTCCCTTTCTGCAAATGCTGGTTGTTCCCAGGGTTGACTTTAGGGTGGCTGGATCCTGCTTCACTCTCTTGAGATAATGGGGCCCCAGCACCAGTCCAGCACCATGGACTTCCTACGGAAAGGCGGAACCAATCACATGGGGACTCGGACCTTTCCTGGGCTTCCTGTGTTGAGATACAGCTCAGCTAGCAGGGGTGAGGAAGGAAGCTGAACATTTGTTCAACACCTGTGCTGGGCTCTGGTTTAGCTCACTGATTTCCTTTTCTCTTCTTTGCTTATTTCTGAGCCCTTTGTTAAGTTTATTTGTAAATGACTGGTGTTCCTTGGCCCATCGTGGAAAGAGTTGCAGCGAGGACATGAAGTGGCAACACCATCCAGACAGAGTTAGCCTGGTGAGTCTCTTGCCTGGCTTAGTGCTGAGCAGCAGGAGTGGGTCCCGAGGCTCCCAACCTTGAGTGCTTTAGGAAGCTAGGCTGTGCTACTGAGTCTAGGAAGCCTTTGTGAGTTGGCTCCAACTTGAGCATTAGTTTCATACCTGCACCACAGGCACCATGTTGCAGCCACAGTTCAATGCCTGGGTCTTTGCCCTCTTCCCGCATCCGAGTCCCTGGCTTGGTAATGGAAACAGACAGACCACCCACATCCTCTCCAGCTATGTAGGTTCCAGTCTGTGGGTTCAAGTTGTCCCTGCAAGCACCTGTGTCTGTCTGCTTTCTGGCCCTTCTGGAGGCAGGAACCCACTCTGGCCACAGGCACAGCAAGCCAGAAGTGTCAGGAGTGCTGTCCCATCTCTAGCACCCTTCAGCCCTGACCGGTACCAAACCCAGTGTGCCATTTACAGCACTCAAAGAAGGCAGCTCACCCAGCACACTCAGAAGAGCACACTCAGAGGCAGTGCTCAGCAGTCTCATTGCTGATTCTAAGGATCACAAGTTTCATGAGGGCCAAGAGGGCACCTTGCCGAGTTCTCCAAATCCATTCCCAGTTACGGAAAAGGATTCTCTACAATCATTGCACTGGGCAGGTGAAACAGCAGTCACTGCAATCTAGTTCTCAGTCTGAGGAGATTCAAATTGTTGCATTCAGCAGACTGCATTAAACCCTGACGTCTTCCACTCAACCCTGGTACCAAAGGTTAGGTTTTATACTATAATCTCTTGCTGTGTAACAAATCCCCCCGAATTTAGTGGTTTAAAACAATAGTCATTTACTCTCTCATGCTAACTTTGGGTCAGGAATTCTGAGGTGCCTACTTGAGTGGCAGCACAGGGTCTCTCATCAGATGAGAGCCAGGTGCTGGGCAAGTTCCAGTCACTGAGGGGCTTCCCTGAAGCAGAGTTGCCACTTATAGGGCTACTTCCTTATGCAGCCCTAGGTGAGCTGCCCAGTGACCCTCTTTGCAGAGCCGCTGAGTGCCTTTAGTGCATGGCAGCTCCCTTTCTGAGTGAGCAAGCCAGGAGGCCAGGGTGGAAGCTGCAATGCTTTTTCCAACTGAGCCCCCAGGATCACACTCTGTCATCTGTATTGTGTCCTGTTGGTCACACACATCAGTCCTAATTCAGTGAGAGAGGAGACTACCAAGGGCATGAGCACAGAAAGTGAGGATCAGGAGGCACCATCTTGGTGGTAACTTCACAAGGGCATGAATCCTAGGAAGTGAGGATCAGGAGATGACATCTTGGAGGTTGGTTTCCATGGGTCTAGGAAAAATTACACTGTGTAAGAAATTTAGGTGAGAAATATATGGAACAACAATGGGTTCAAATTATACTGGGAAGTGGCTGTTGATTGGATTACCAGAAACATTTAAAATGTTTTTCTCATTCTGTTATTTCCCATAAAGCTGTTTACCACATCAGGAAATGATCTTTTTGTCAGACAGTCTACAACCCACAGTGAGGTTTGGCCTTGATGTAGACCTGGAAACTCCTTAGAAATGTGTATGTCACTTTGTACTTCAGCAAAACAGATCTGCTTCTGCTGAGGGACGGGCCACTCTCAGATGGCTAGCCTTTGACTAAAATGCTAAAATCCACTCCATTAGTTCTTAGGCATGGAAGCCAGAACCTTGAGCTGAAGAGTCAGGCCAGGGCAGGTCTGAGGACTGCTACCTGCCAGCATGTTGTGGGCCAGGATGTGGCTGCACAGTGGAGCCCTTTATGCTGCCCTGGGCACAGGGATTGCTTCAGGGCTCACTTCCTGGATGGGAAGGCCTTACCACCTGGTGACAGGTCTCTCCAAAATAAATACGATTCTTCTCAGGTCCCTCAGGCCTGGTGCTGAGTCCCAGCTGCTGGGAAGAGAAGTGACCCAAGGTCTCTGTGTCAGTGCCAGCGGCACCCCTGCTTCTGTGGAGCTTTTGCACACATTAAGTTCTGCTACCAAAAGTCAAGTTCCTACTGCATAAACAAAACAGCAAACAAACAAACAAAAACCTTAGGAAGAAGCATTGAAAGGAAGCAGAGAAAATGAAATAGCAGCAATTTAGCATGGCAAGGCTTAAGGAGCAGGCATGGATGTGACCCGATTTGGCCACTCTTGTGGGAAGTCTTTTAAGCCATTTGAAAACAACTAAGTAACAATGCTATGATACGTTTGCTTTGTGCGCAATAGATTAAAATCCATGACCTTTTAGTTTTCTCAAAATAACTCTCTGAGGTCAATATTATTTTTCCCTTGGCCACGCTAACCCTTCTTTTCCTCCTTCTCTGACTTTATTTATTTTTTTCATACAGCTAATTACAATAGCCATTATGTCCTATTTGTCATACTTGTTTTCTTTTATTGTCTGTTTGCCAGGC
This sequence comes from Heterocephalus glaber, assembly GCF_053883595.1. Taxonomy (NCBI): domain Eukaryota; kingdom Metazoa; phylum Chordata; class Mammalia; order Rodentia; family Bathyergidae; genus Heterocephalus; species Heterocephalus glaber. The sequence continues at coordinate 8,275,385 of NW_028258320.1, read as the reverse complement.
TAAAAGATAAGCTCCATGAGAGCATGCAGTTTACCTCTTTTGCTGTTTGACACATTCCTGAGCCTGGTAAATGTTCCAGCAATAAATATGAAAAACAGAAGAAGAAAAAGAAAAAAATCTTTAGCATCAAGTTGGCTGTGAAAAGTGAAGTGCCCCTCCTCAGCCTTCTGAGTTCAAATCCATGTACTTTTCCTCAGGCCGCACCACCTCTCTGTTTTCTGTGTCAAGACCCCAAACCCCAAAATTCAGGAAAATGCGGCCACTAAGTTGCAAAGCAGGACAATGAGGAGCTCAGCAACAACCCGGGTCTCCTGGCGTTAGGCGATTCAGGATGTTCTTGCCATCTTGGGCAAGCTGAGGACGGTGCTTCCGGATACAAAGTTAACGCTGAGGTTAGACATGGTGTTTGCTTTTCCAGCATGGCCAGGTGGCCTCTGAGCTCATGGGTCTGTAAGTGCACGGCGTGTGGATCTCAGAGTTGTGCAACCAGCCCTGGTCTGTCCCCAGGCCACCTCCTTTGGACACATCCTCAAAGGCAAGAGTGTGGAGGCAGCGACATGTGACCACCAGGACTGCTCAGACACAGTTATTGAAGTTGCCACCTGGAAAGTGCTCATGCTAAAGCTCAGAGCCCAACACCTGAATCAGCATGGAAGCAAAGTCATCTGGAGGGCAGAAAGGTTTTCATCCCTTCTTATGCATTTCGGGGTCAGGTAACAATTCTGCATACATTTTAATTGTCACCAGGTGAAGCTGACCACCCACTGCCTGGTTTTTCCTTTGCCTCTCTGCTTCTATCTCTCCTGAGAGCCTGACATAACCAATAGGACTGAGCTCACCGGTAAACAGCCAGGAGCTTTGGTTGTCAAGCTGGGGATGCTCCAGCAAGGGCCCCTTCTGGCCTTTTGTATGTAGAGCTGAGAATGCAAGAACCCACCAGCTGACAGGTAGCCCTTACCAGCGAATGGTTGGTGCAGATTCATCCTGGGGGCACAATACAGATGACAAAGTGTGATCCTGGGGGCTCAGTTGGAAAAAGCATGGCAGCTTGTTGCAGGGAGTGAGGGGCGGGGAATAGGGGGTGTTGAGGGGGTCTGGAGGAAATATGTGCTTTCATTGCACAGGGTGGATCTGTCACCGGGGCCCACCATGCCCATCACCACCCTGTGAACTGCCTTTCTGCTCTGTACCACAGGGAGGACAGAAACAGTGCTGCTGATGCACCACTTGTGAATGGCTGCAACCAGGCTGGAGTGAAAGGAAGGCTTTGTTTGGTGGTTTGCTCTCTGCATACTGAGTCAAATGGCTGCACAGTGTAAATTGTCCCCCCACCCAAATTTGCCATTTTCCAAGGTAATTTTGTCCCCTGGGGAGATAGAACCAATGGAAAGAGTGGCATTAGAATGTGGTTTCAAATCCCAGGTCGGTCCTGCTGTAGATTGACTGTAAAACCCTAGAGAGGCAGCTAACTTTTCAAAATCTTTTTTTGGGTTTCATCTGTAAATCAGGTACAGTAACTAGTTGCAGGGCCACTGTTACATTGAATAATGTGACCACAGCATCAGGGTCTCTGTATATGACAGCTCACATTCTTTGCACTGACATTCTTTAAGTGTCACGGAAGGGTCAGGATTAGGGTAACCAGGGACTAATTGAATGGTAGTGGAGAAGAGGCAGTGAAAATCTTTGTCACTGGTGATTTTTGTGACTTTGGACAAGGTAGCCTGCTGGAGAAGGAGATTTAGTTTTTATATCTTACAAAAAGTATCATTTTCACTTAAAGATCAATGAATTAGTATTTTGGAAAACACGCTGTATTAGTTTTCTTGAAACACAAATTCTCACAACTTGATGTTCATATAATGAATTTTACAAATAAGGAAATGGAATCCCAGGGAAGTTAAGGAATATGGCCCAAATCATAAGGCCAATGACTGCAGGACTAGAATTGGTGGTTGGATCTGTTAGTATTTTTACATACAGCATTTACTGAATAAGATGTGGTATTAGAACTTAATAAATGCTAGTTTTATTACTGTTATTATAGTCAATGTATGGAAGTGCTGATTATATTTTAAATATAGGGCTGAGTGATTGGAATACAAAGAAAATAGGAAATAATTTCTGACCTTGAGGGAGTGGAAATCTATTAAGGATCCTGTGTTCTTTTGCACATCAAAATTCCCTTCCTAAAATAGAAGTGATGTTCTTGTTACAATAAAATGACATTAAAATTGAATGAGTATTTCATCCAGAGAAGGAGGAAGGAAAATAGAAAGAGAACCCAGAGCACTGAGAAGACAAAATGAATTTAAAAGGAGCTTGGAAAATAAAAATCATACTTTAGACTCGAGGCTGTATTGGTATTGCTTTGTTGATGTTAGGGTTGCTTTTATTATTGTTAAAGACCACAGCTGCATCTAAAGGGGCAGAGTCCATTCCGAGAGAAGAAAGGTCATTCATACTAGAAGGCAGATGCAGAAAGCATCATGAGAGCAAGAGCCATGGAAATTCAGAGAAGGGAGCTCCAGGGTAGTGCCCCAGGTTGCCTGGAGAGAAGAGATTTCTAGATTAAAACAAAGAACCTTGAAGGTGATGCATTTTCTCAAGAAGACCCCATAGGAAGACCAGGGCCTTAAACCACCTACTCTAGTTTGGGAGAGGGAGCTGGATAGCAAAAATACATGTTAGTTACATCTCCACAGACAAGAAAATTAGAGTTCACTGAAGTTTAGAGTTAGAAACAAAGGGAGAGGTGAAGAAGACCAGATTTTTCCAAGTTTGGTCAGTGGAAGTGGAAAGGAAACAAGGGTTAGATCCTCAGAGACTGAGTTTGACGTTTATTTCTTCCCTTACCTAGCAGTGCCACTTCAGGCAAATTACTTTGAACCTTTCTGAGCTGGAGGATAAGAACAAACACCCGTGGTGTCATTGAGGTCGGCATGGCAGTAGAGTGAAAGTAGAGGATGCTACTGAGTCCAGACCTGAGCATTTTTCTCCTTTTTCCTGTCAGTTGTGCTAATGATTTGAACCCCTTCTTTTCCGGGGTAAAGCCAATAGGCAGATTATGTTTACCAGGATAGAAGGAAGGGAAAATTTTATAGCCCTCTTGTTGTGGAAGAAAATTGTCACCTCCTTCAAAAGCAGGTCTGGTAGGCTGTCACAATGCCTGGAACTTAGAAGGCAGGGCAAAAAATATTAATTAAGCTGAAAATATGACTGGGTTGTCAATAAAACTTCATCCTTTTTCCCTATACACCCTACACTGGAAGAAATATCTCAACATTATCAGAGTTCTACTTCTGCTTGGTCAAGTAGTTTCTATTGAGCTGACTCTCATAAAGATAAGACCAGAAATAGTGGTAACATTACTGTTTTGATTACTTTTCTTGTTGCTGAGACAAAATACCCAATACCTAAAGTTTAAGGAGGAAAGGTTTATTGTACCTTACAGTTTGCAGAGGTTTCAGCTCATAGTTGGCTGGCTCCAAGACAGGGTGGCATAGCAGAGGGGAAACACTTCATGGCAGGCAGAAGGCAGCAAGCAGCAACACTAGCCCTCCTCTGTCCCTCATATTTTGTCCAGGCTACCTCCCCTTAAGGCAGGGAGCATTCACAGCCAGAGTGCTAAGGGTAGCACCCTTAATCCTACCCAGAACTAGGCCAAACCAATCAGAGAGCAATTTAGTAACCACACACCCTGAGCCCAGCATCACACACTCTAGGTCCAGCCACTTCTGAGAAGTCCCACCTATTACCACATGAGGCTTTGGGGGGACATCTAGACACAACTCATAGCAATTACTTTTATTAACCAATTACCTGCAGGCATGAAAGAGTAAAGAAAAACTCAGGGATTGGGGGAGAGTTGATTCAATGTGAATAGTGCTGGGTACATTGTCCTTCTATATTTTTTCAAAGTTATTTTCAGCTTTCCACATGAGGGCAAGTTCCAGCTTGTACCCTGAGGGTGAATTAACTAGTGGAAAATTATGTGTTACTGGCCTCAAGAGCCAAAGGACAGAATTCAAGATGATCGAAGCTCTTGAAAATCCTGAAAAGGAAGAAGCCAGAGGAAATCTATTCATAAATTGCCTGAATCTCTGACTGACCTCTGAACCATATGTGCACAGGGAACTGCCGCAAAAACAAAACAAAAGCCAATACTCTTCAGAGGAACATAACAGAATCCAAAGTTTCTATAACATATTTTTCACAATGTCTGGAACATAATCCAAAATTAATTATTGTGTGAAAAAATAGGAAGACATAGTATGTTCACATGGAAAAACAAAAATTATAACAACATAATATGGGATTAATAATGTGCATAGATATTAGAACCATAACCTAAATGTCATGGGCTTTTAAATTTAAGACAATATTAAATTTAATTAATTTAATTTAATACAATATTAACTCTTAGTTGGCTGTGAAAAGTTAAGAATGTATATTGTAATCCTACAAATCGACATGGATAAAAAGTAAAATAAATAAATAAATAAATAAATAAATAAATAAAATGGAATATCAGCTTCATTCAATTTGCCCCTTTCAGATATATTTCAGATATAAACCACAGAATAAAAGGATAGCCCAATCCAGATGTGAAAGCTCCAGTGTCACCATGGAGACATGACCTTTCCAACCTTAATGAGAACAAGAAGCAAAGAAATGGAATTCAGGAGGGACATCCTGGTTCAGGGACATGAGCAAGCCTGGTGGCAGCAGAAAAGGGCAGAGTTACTGGGTGGAATGACTGGAAATACACAAGGAATGGCAGGTATGAGGCTGCTTCGTGCAGCAGGTGCCTCATAAGGCTGAGGCGGGCAAGGGCCAGTGAGGCCCACTGCTACCAGCATGTTAAACTAATTTGTGTAAACAAGTGGCTAAGAGTGTTGCTAACTACACTTCTACACTTCCAGCTACTGCAGAAGGAAGAAAAAGAGCAAGCCACATCGCCGTTGTCTTACCTGGTGTTCTGCGTCAATGTGTGCTGGTGCGTCACGGAGGAGCAAAGTGTCGTAACCTGGCTGCAGTCCCTCCCTAGTGTAGTCACACACTCCCCCGGGACACAATTTCCAAGCCAGCTGCAACTATTTCACAATCGATAGCCAGGAAGGCATGAAGGTACCCAAGAAGAACATACTACGTTAGCCACAAATTCCACATTCATTTTGTTTAGGCAACTGCAAAGACTGGAGGAGTTTGAGGGATACAAATTATACCGAACTCAAAACCATATGGAAGCAAATTGAAACTCCTTCCTGTGGTTTTCTGGAGTTGGCATGCCCAACTCAACCCTAAAGGTGACCACATTTGGCCCGGTTTTGACTCAGCACCCAGAGCAAGTGTGCCCTTCCCGGAGGGATTATGGCTTGAGAATGAGCGCCGTTTTCAGATCTGGGTTGGGGGAGAGGGTTGGGAGACACAATAAAGTAACAACATGGATTCAGGATTTTGTTTTCAAATGCTTACCAGTCTATGTACAAGATACAGATGCAGCGGTGGGTAAGGTGGGGTATGGGAGGGCTGCAGGGCTTCCCTGCCCTGTCTGGTTGTGCCAACCTCAGGGACCTCCACATGATTAGGTCTGCAGAGGCTTCCTGTGCCCCCTCCTTTTGGGTTTTTTAGGAGATTCCATGATCTATCGTGCTCATGTCCTTGGACATTGGTGATCAGCTTACTCTCCAGCTAAGGGCAGACCTAAGGGTACAGTACTGGCTGGCTCTTCTGGCTGTTATTCATTGGTCCTTGAGCCAGAGGAGTAAGGACACAAGAGGAAAAACAAAAAACCCCACAGTGATCAAGATAAACATTTGTAAAATCAAAATTCATATAGAACTCCACAATGAATAAAATATCACAATTTTCCTTCAAGGCAGGCTATGGCTCTTTGTTTTATGACTCTATATTATGAGGTGACAAGGAAGGCCTGTCATCCATCAGCCCCTGACTTCCCATGAGACCCTGGCCTTAGTTTCTACACCAGGAAAACCAAGTGGTTCTCAGACTTTTTGCTGGGAGCCCCCTGTCCGAATAAATCTTATGTGGAAGCCATAGCTAGAAGCAGGGCTGATCTGTTTGAACTTGGGGTGTGTGCTCTGGTCTGAATGTTTGGGCTCCCCCAGAATTTATGTGTTGAAATCCTACCCTCAAGGCGATGGTATTAGAAGGTGGAGTCTTAAGGAGGTGATGAGGTTCCAGGGTGGAGGCCCATAAGCAGGGTTAGTGTCCCCATGAAGAGGCCTGGAGGAGGCCTCTGTCCCTTCCACCCTGTGACGATGTGGCAGGAAGTTGGTAGGGGCTAGAAAGCAGCTCTCAGTAACCCTTGACTTTGCCCTGCTTAGCCTCTGGTGTTGGGAAAAATACTTGTGCCTCATCTGCTTCCCAGTTTATGTACAGTACATTGTTATAGCCGCCCCAGTAGACTCGGCATGGGAAGCTGAGTCCTGTACCTGGTGAGCTTTGCTGACCCTGACAACCCCTGTGGACCGCTCCTCCACAACACTCCTCAGAAAATAGCTGGAGACACAGAATTAAAGGAAGATGGATGTCCATTCTGGTTCTGATGTTCTCTTCCGGCCCAGGAGAAAACCCTGCCTGTGCTGCATGTTGAAATCTGACTGAAATGTTTACCCACATCAATGGCCTCCTGCAGTTGTCTGAGCTTCGGGGTGTGCCCACCTCTGCCTCGGGCCCCTCCCGCCTGCAGGGCCCTGGGATTAGCAGAAGCAGCAGGAGGATTTCATCAGCCTTGCCTGGCTGGTTCAGTTCACATAGGACAGGGCTCACTGCCAGGCTTTAACAAGAAGCAGGCGCCCTGGGGACACTGACAAATGACTGGGGCTGTCTGCACAGGGCCGGCAGCCAGTGGCAGCCAGCTGGGCTCAACCTCCTGATGTGTGACAGTTCCAGACCTGAGAAATGTCCTAGGACTGAGAGTGAGGAGGTCCCCATGGTCTTTACAACTACAGTGAGGTCCCCCTCACCTGCACTAGGGTTGTCATCATCCTGACCATGGGCCCTGTTCCTCAACTGCCACAGACCTTTGATGGTGTACAGTCTACTCTGAAGATACAGGTAATAGGGGACATGAGAGGAGGGGACCAGGGAGAACTTCAGGGACCCCACATCTTCCTCTCATAGCTGCATAACCTGAGCCAGGGTTCCAGCTGCCTAAGCTTCAAGTTTCTTTGCCAAACTAAGGAAATACAGCACCTCGCCACTGAAGTGGTGAGCATCATACATGGGATTATGTAATACAGTGCATACAGGTGCTCAGTAAACAATGGTCCTTTTTTTCTGTAACTTCCATCTCCTTGAAGAAATGGAGCAAGAAAACTTTTCTGCTTAAATCAACTTTGAGATCTGTCATGTGAGATGATGCTGATTAATATTTGTCTCTTTCTATTTTTTAAGTTTTCTATAGTAAACGTGTATCAGGATGTTTTAAGGAGTCTAATACTTGAACAAAATTGGGGTTCAGAAAAACAATGGTCCTCATTTCCCTTCAAAAGGGTAATTTTTCTAAAACATAAAAAGATTCCTAAAAATACAGGTTTGAAAAGACCAAAAATCCAACAGAAATAAGTAGATAAAGGAAAAGAATGGACAGCTCATAAAAAAGGGAATTCAAATGATCTCTAAACATGTAAAATAACGTTCACCATCACTCAGAGTAAGATAAATACAAGTGGAGATGGCCCAAAGATACAATTTTTTGACAATCTAATTTGTCAAATTACTGAAGTTTGATGATACATTGTATCGTGCCAGTCTATGGTTCTAGGGAGAGTATGGAATGTTTCCCTACATTGCAGATACATTTGAGGCCTCTAAAACATTTCCCAGAAACAAAGTAACAAGGCAAGATGTAGCCAATGTGGAAAATAAACTGCCTTATATATTTTTATTTGCCTGATAGCCACAAAATTCTGGAAATGTATACTAAGAAAAGTGATGAACACTGGGTGGATGGCAGAGCAGCAAGTAGATTTTTTAATGTATATAATTTTATGCTGTTTTATTTTTCATCTTTAATTGTTTTAAATTTAAAATGTTTTTAGCTTAAAAATTGTATTTAAAAAAAGATAGTGATTGTGTAAAGGGGCTAAACATTGAGTGCCATCGCATATATTAATTTCTAAATAAAGACAATAAAAGATTTTTTTTAAAGAGAACCACTTCCCAACTTTGGGAACCTTACTCCTGCAAGATAGTCTCTCCAGTTTCAGGCTCCTGCTAAAACCATGTGACACGGGAACTAAGAGTCTCAGTCTAGCTTTGCTCAAATGGTGATTCATAAAGAAAATAAATGTTTTTGATCTTGGCCACTAGGTTTAAGGTGGTTTACTAAGCAGCCCCAGGTCCCTTTACTGAACCCACATATCCATGGTCACCTGGGCAGGTGTGGGCTGCTAATCATGACACCTGCTCCCTTCTCCCTCAGAGACTGGCCCAGGTTAATTGGAACATCAGGGATTATCCTGCTCCTCTGCCCCAGGGGCTGCCTAAGACTCATGCCTGATGGGTATAAAAGTGGTCCTGGCTTTAAGCAGAAACAATTCCATCACGCGGTTCACAAGCCAGAGCTCCCTGAGAGTCTGGATTAATGCAGAGCTCAGGCAAGCCTACTCCTTGTTCAGTTCCTTCCCTGCCTTGTCTCCTGTCCACTCCCCCTTTCCCCAGAGAGCTCCCCCAATGGATCCATGTGCTACAATCCCCATCTCAGGCTCTGCCCCTGGTGTCTGACCAAAACAGGCACTAATGGAAATTATTAAGCAAAGTCAGGGCAAAGTTTCCCAGCCAGTTGTTGATGTTCCACTGCCCAGAGATGTCTTGTTAATATCAGGGCATTCATGAAATTAGTTAATATTTCAGAGCTTTAGGACATTCCCTGGCATACAGTAAACCCTCAGTAAGGCCCAGCCATTGCCATCATATCCCCAATGTTTTTTTCTCTACTTAACAAAAATTTAATTGAGCACATACCATGGGTCAGGTACTGCTTTAAGTATATTTCATGTGTAACTCAGTCCTCAGAACAATCCTATCAAGTGGGTTCTGTTGCAAAGGAGACTGCTGAGTGTCAGCGGCGTTAATAACAACCCAAGGGTACTCAGAAAATAAGCAACAGAGCTGGGCACATTGTACATCTGTCTGTATCATATTTTAGGCATCGCTTCACTGATTTTGTGGCCAAATGCTGAAGCACAGGGCAGGACACGATGCTGCATTGTGAAGAGCTACAAGTCAGTGCAGCAATTCATCTGAGGAGTAACAGTCCCCTCCTCATCCCGGGAAGCTCACTGCTCATCGAGTCCTGGGGACCCCCCTCTCAGGTGGTTCTTCTTGGAATGGTTTCACTCTTTTCTCTTGTCCAGATCCTAACTGTGATTCACACTGAATCTTATCTCTCCAAAGAGAGGTCTGCCCCCGTGTTAATTACAGCACAATTCACAGTAACCAAAATGTTGTAGCCGTGAAATATCCATCCATGGACAAAGGAATTTAATGTGCTCTACACACACAGTGAAATCTTACTCAGCTTTAAGAAAGAGGAACCTCTGAAACATTCAGTAACATGGCTGAGCCCAGGAGACACTGTGCTAAGTAAAATGAGCCAGTTGTAGAAGGGCAAATATGGCATGGTTTTCCTTGTCCGGAGCATCCAGACTGCTCTTCATGGAAACTAGGTGGTGCCAGGGGCTGGGGGAGATACACCTAATTGTTAATTCTGTGATGAATTTCTACAGTACTTTTTGGATACACAAGTTATTTCTTCCTCTTAGCAATTCCTGCCACCATGAGCCCCGACTCACTCTAGTAAGACACCATGTGTGTGTTTACTGATGCATTTGTGCCCTTGGCCTGGCGGCCAGCGTCTGAGGACAGGACCAGCACTTGCTTATTCATTAATCTCTAGCATCTTCTCCGGTGCCTGGTATGAGGCATATTATTGATTAAAATATGTTGATGGTGCAGATGCATCAATGAATTATTTTGCAGGAGTGCGTATCCTGTGTGTCCGTTGTGAGGTCATTAATCCAGACCTTGTTTTTTATTTCTTTGATCCTCCTTATGCTTAGCAAATGTTAGATTTAAGGCAGAAACCCGCACAGAACTGAACAGCAGTTGTCTGGCCTGAAGGATTTGTTATGCTTTGGTCTTACTTGGCGGAAAAGGACAGCTCTATATCACAAGGAAGTCGTCCCATGTGAAAGTCTACGTGGTATTAGCAGAATTTTTAATCCCTGAGCCTGGTGCATGACTGGCCGCATGTGTATTGTTTTCATAACTTCGGGTGACCAAATGTCCTTGACTTGACCTTGTGGGAATATGTAAACCGAGGGCTCAAGAAGGGATGTCTGTGGGTGGAGGGCATCATGTGATGTTGCGGCAGAGCTCCATTTGCAATTCCTGGGCTCCAGAGGATTTCTGGGAACTAACAAGAGGTGACAGTACAAAGAGCCTTGCTGCCCCTCCAGAGACTACCTTCTATGGGGCTGGCACTGGGCCTGCCAAGGAGGAAGTGGGGAGCCCAGAGGCTGGCTCTGGGTGTACTGACCATCACCAGCTTCTTTCTCCACACTTGTTTTCAACAGGAAGCTTCATCAGGAGCTGCGGGCTGAGCTAGAGGAGCCCTGGATGCTGCTTTTATAGCTGACTTTTAAAAATTCACCAAGGAGCTTGTTATCCAGAGCAGCCCAGGAAACACTTCTGCAGCATGAGCTCTCTGACCCCCTGGACTTCCTCTCTTTCTGTAAACATGTGAACATGTGAAACATCAGGCTTATTCAAAGAAATATGTGTGTATCTGCAACACCGCAAGGCTATGAGGTGCAAGGGGTTTGGAAACTCTGAGTCTTTGGAGAATATGCTAGCCTGGCTTTTTAATGGAGATGCCTGGATGGGTTCAAGGTCAGCTCTGGGCCGCTGTGTACGTGCTGCTTTAAGCCAGAGGAGATGGGGCTCCTTGGGTTGGGCCAGGGTTGGAACAGGGTACAGAGAAATCCTGGAGATCACAGCTGTAGAAGTGCTTGTTCGCTCTTAATTTTGTTTATTTAAGAAGAGAAAAAGAAATCCACATGTCTCTTTGAAGCCCCGTGGGGCTGTTTTCACTGTGCAGAGAGAAAGCCTATGCTTGTTACTGGAATGCTGGTCTCACGGAGGCCATGTAATGTCCTTGAATTTAATGCCTGCTTTGCATTTGGAAGAAAGATTCATTCATTCCCGTGCCAGGAAATAAATAATCCCATTGTCTCCCTGCCCAAATTGTTCCAAGACTGTCTTTTTTTCTGAGTCCCACAAGCCCAGATAGCATCTCGCTTGGCCCCATGGCATGGTCTGCAAGGCTCAAGGGACCCTTTCTGGTTGGGGATTTCTGCCTTGATGTTCTGTGGCACAGAGCAAGAGCCCTGCCCCTTCACAAGGTCCTTGAACCTCCGCGATTGTCAACCTCGACTTCCTGTCACCCCCATCCATCACTGAGCGGGCAGAAGGCCCTAAGCCCTGGGCAGTGGCTGACACAACCCATGGGGAGGCGTGTCGTGACAGCTTTGTCCCCCAGTTCCCTGAGTGCTCATAAGAATAAAGGCTGATTTAATTAAAAGGAGCACAGAAGTGTGAAGAAATAATGGGCAAAAGGTTCCGAGGAAGTTGGTTGTCTCTTCTGAGAAACACCCTCCCCAGGGGCTGGGGCCAAAACACATTCCTTTTTCCTTCCTAACAGAGTGTTCCTGTGTGTTGACAGCATCTCCCTCCCGCCATCAGGGAAGTGGCCATGTTGTCTTTCCCACGTCCTTTTCACATCCTTCTTTCCTCCCAGACCGCCATCCGTCCCCGTGGGCCCTGCCCCATCAGCCAGGCAGCCTCCAGCCTCAGGGGCATCAAGGAGAAGCCGGGACCCCTCTCCTTTCCTCCTCGGTCAGGCAGGGCAGCCTCTCTCTGGGAACCACTGGTCTCTCCTCTTGGGCCCCCATCTAAGTGTCCCCTGCAGGAACTTGTTCCAACTTATTTCTGCTCTTATGGTCTCATCCTTTTCTCCATGAACCTTGGTTCGTGAATGCTTTTGTTTGCAAACAATTTGGTTTGCAAACAGAAGCATTTGGCCAAATTTTGTTCTTGTTTGCAAACTCTGCACTGGGTGACAAACATGACCGCAGCCATCTTTCCCACACAAACACAAACGTGGCCATCTTTTCCAAAATCATAGAACAAATTAAGTTCATGAACTGAGGTACCAGTGTACTTTATTCCTAAGTGCTATACCAATATTCAGGTCCCTCCAATCTTTGGAAACATGCCTCCCTCAATCCGTTTCTCTTTTCCCTTCTCCAATCCCTCCCCTCCCTCTGTTTGTCTCCTCTCCCCTCCCTTCCTTCCTTTTATTTTCCTTCCCTTCTCTCTTCCCTTCTCAGATAAGATTCTCCAGAAGGTCTCTAACCTTGGACACCCCTTCCTCTCTGGACAATTAGCCCACCAGACCTTTCATAACTATGATTTAAACACTCAACTCTCCCATCCAAGCCTACAATTTCAGTGAAATGGCTCTGAAATAGGGCACGAAAGGCATTTATTTTTTCTTTCATAAATTGTGTTGTGTGTAACCTGGTTCACAACACGATGCTCTCCAGTGACTCCTCCCTTCACAAATGCACGGTTCCTTGGGGACTTGGGCCTCAGCCCTTCTCACCCTCTGGTAGTTTCTGCTGGGGCTGAGGCTCCATCTTCTCCCTGCACACTGATGACCAGATGTTTACATCCCCACCCTGGCTTCCCCCTAAGTTCTGACTGCCTGCTCCCAGATCTCTCTCCCTCGAGGCTATGAGCAGCTCTGCCATACCCCAAATCACACTTACATTTCCCATAAAACCTATTTTCCAGGGCACAGAGTGATACCATCTCCCTGCCCTGCCCTTCTCTCTTTCCTCCTCCTTCTGCAGCCACCACAGGACCATGTGTTGCAGACTTGACCTCCCCTGCTTCTCCGACAAGTATTTGCGGCTTTCCTTCTCCCCATTCCTGTATTTTCCCTGCATTCTTAAAAGACTCTTTGTCCCCAGTGCTTTGATCTGTGATCCATCGTCCACAAACTGCAGCGAGATTCCTGCACTGGCCCCCCTATCGCTTTAGAGCTAAGGTCTGTATTCCACGGCAGGACCAGTAAAGCTGGGCACCTCCTACCCTCCCCTCGGCTCCCCAGTCCCGCCCCCCACCCAACCTCCCACCCTCTCTCAGTCCACACACAGGAGCTCCACACCTACCTGCTGTTCCTCCCCTGGTACCCCTTTCCCCCGACTCTCACCTCTTCACGCCACAGATCTCTTTAACAGCCAGTTCCAGGGCAATTTCATCTCTGACCCCACGGAAGATTTTCCTGATGTGACCCTATCTTGATGGTCAAGCACAGCCCTCTCCTCTTCCATGGGGACCTGGAGCTCTTGGCCATCCACATCGGTCATTTTCTGTCAGCACCCACCATAGAGCCAGGGCAGAACGGCTTCTCTGAATGAATGAAGGGATTCTTCCTACTTTCAGTCTTCTTTGTGTAACTTGCATGTGGCTTTACCCAGAGGATTTGAGCCTTCTGTGAGGAAGAAGACAATGCTGCCTAGGTTGCCTGTGACCTCTAACAATCAGGAGTTGGGCTTCCTTCCGGTCAGCCTTTGTGCAGTGGCCATGGTCAGTGGGTGAGGTAGGAACATCCCATTCTGTTCATAGCTCTGCTGAGATGCTTGGTTTTTTTGGGGGGAGGGGGGAGATTGAACTCAGGTCCTTGCACTTGCCCAGCAGGCGGCAAAATCACTGAGCTAAATCCCCAGCCTGATACTTGCTTTTAATGTTCCTTAATATCTTAAAGATAAAATTATGCTTTGGGGTTAGAAAATAGCAATTTGAATGTCTATATTTTGGAAATAGGTTTGCATTTGGATTTTACATGCTGGCAATCTAGTTAAATCTGTTGTCTACTCTTACATTTTGCAACCCTGGGCCTCACTCTTAGGGGGCTCTGAGGAACACGGCAGAGGCAACCTGTAGAGCCGGCAGTGCTCTTCCTCCATATTATCCCATTTATCTTCCCACAGCCCTCGGATGCAGGGATCGTTTGTGGATAAAGCATGCGCCTGGCCATGGAAGGCCCTTCTGTGCTGCTGCTGAGCCCCACAAAGGCGTTTGCTATGAAGCTTCTCCACACCCTGCTTCAGTCCCTCTGGTCATCGTCCTGGTCCCCCTGCCCCAGATCCTCACCCCCCATCACCGCTCTGTCAAGGCCGGGTCCTCTCTTTCCTCCCCGATTCTTGACACCACCCCTTTCCTTGCTCCCTTGACTACATGACTGTTCATTTTGTCCTCTGAAATTTAACACCTCTGAAACCTGACCAGAGCCAGAGTTTTCTTTTCAACGTCAAATAAACTCATCTTCTAAGCCAATCTATATTAATGGATATTGAGAAAGGTTTAGGGAATGTCTGTCTTCAGCAGTTATAACAAAATCTCCTATTAGCTGCATCCCGGAAGCGATCTCAGCAGCACCAGCATTGTTTACCTGCAAGACAAATCTTAGGGTGTGTTCTAAGGTGTGAAGCCAGGCAGGTCACATAGAGTTATCTGCAAGGTTTGCTATTTAAGGAAATCATATGCTCTTGAACAGGGAAAGCCCACAATCACCTAAAATAGTGCTGCCTAATAGAAAGTCAATGTCAGCCACATAGCCATATGTCACTTACAATTTTCTAGAAGCCATGCTGCAAAAAAGTAAAACGAAGCAGGTGAGTTTAATTTCATAATGTCCTTAATTTCACCTAATCAATTCAGAGTATTATCAATTCAACATCCAATCAATGTGAAAGAAGCCAAAAGAAGTCTCCCATTTGCCCTCTGCCTTTTCTCTCCCCTCCCTGGGACAGTTCTGACCTGGGTTATAGGAAACCGAGGTCTGGCTGTGTGCTCCAGCTCCCTCCCTTTACCAGAAGCCTAATGGCAAGAGCTGCTGGTCCTAACTGGCTCTGTCCTTTGACACAGCAGCCAGAAGCAGGGGTGGGACCCTAAGCAGGAAGGGGAGTCATGTTGTTGTTGTTTAGCACTGCCTGGCCCAGCGATGAAAGCCTCCAGGCCTTTGGCTGAAGATACCACAGAAAGGGCTGGGCGTAGCCACTTTTCAGTTGTTCCTCATCAGTGTTTCCTCAGACAGCCCTGGGCATGGCCCTGCTGGCGGCTGGGTGATGGGAGCATTTGGCTCAGGGCCTGATGGGCAGAGGTTCCAGATTCCAGAGGGATGGATGGAGGAAGAACAGCATGTTCCCTTCACTCCAAGGGTATGAGGAGGCTTCAATGCAGGTCACCTGGCTTCCAGGTGAGGCGCCCTCACACACCCTGCACAGGTGACAGGAGGAGCCCAGACCAGGAGCAGGAAAGGCCTAAGTCTGTGGAGCTTTCTTACTAGATTGACTCCTTTTAAAGAGGAAGCCGAGGCCTGAGGTGACTTGTGGTTTTGTCACCAGCAACAAGTCTGAGAGGAAACTGGATGAGACAGAAAGTGCCTCTTGGGGATACTGACTACCTGGCTGGCCTGGGCCAGCACAGTGGGCTCAGCACTGCCTGTCCCCTTGACTCCCCACACCACCTTGCTTTTTCAGGCGCTGCCCGCCGAGGCTGAGAAGCCTGTTTTCCCAAGTGTCTGTGAGCTGCCTTAGTGACCTAGGGCAGCTATGTCCGACCCACAGCCTTGGACATTGGTCCTGTAGCCCTGCTCTGGAGATTCAAGACGGAAACGTCAATATTACCCTGTGAGAAGTCACGGAGACTGTGCAAGGAGGGAGTTTTATTCAGCCTTTAAGTCTCAGCCCTCTAAAATCTCAGGGGTTTGAGGACATAGAGAGGAGAGAGAGATTCTAGGAAACTACTTTTTAAAAAGCACTTTCTGTGTGCTGGTCATCACACCAGGATCTGCATCTCTGGCTGCACTCGATCTTTGAGAGGGAGGTGATGAGCATTCTTGGTTTATGATGAGGATCCTTCTCCAGAGCCAGCCGGTAAAATGGAGCTGGATGCAGCCTGGCATCGCCCTGTTCTTTTTTTTTTTTTTTTGGTACCGGGGATTGAACTTAGGTCCTTGTGCTTGCTAGGCAAGTGGTGGAACCACTGAGCTAAATCCCTGGCCCTATTGCCCTGTTCTTAACGCCTGGTGTGTGTTGCTTCCGTGGGTGGGCAGGAAAGAAAGTGGGTGCTCTGTGGTTTATCTGCTGAAATGAGGACCCTTTGCCCTTAAGTTGATGTAGAGAACCTGAGGGGACACGGCACATAGGATCCTCCCACCCCCGGGTAAACTGCAGGGGATCCAGGAAAAGGTCATCAGGAGGCTGGCAGGTTCGCCATCCCCAGTGCAGTGATAGCAGCATTCCTGCCACGGGAGGAGTGGTTATGTGTCTGCTCATGCAATGCAAGTGAAATTGCTTTTGTGTAGCCCAGCTGAGCTGAACTCTCTCCAATCCCACCATCCTCCCTTCCGGCTCTCAAGTTGATTAAATCACATTTATTTCCAGTCGTGTGATTTGGAACTGAGTTACAAAGAAGCCAGACTCAAGACCTTCATTACCTCCTTAGAATCTAAAACAGATTTAAAATAATTTAAGTTTATATTCTAGGACCCAAATAAAAACGACACAGGGACATTTCTTCTAACCAAGAGGCCCAGAAACACGATAAGGGAGAACTTCACCCTTTCAAATGTTCTAAGGTTTCTTGTCAAGTTTGCTTTAAATCACACACTTATGGCCTTGAGATGTCAAAATCTGAACAGAGATTCACTAGGTCATGATTCAAGGATTAATAATGAAATTCTCAGGAGCCCACGGTGGATGGATTTTCCACTAGGTTTCCAGAGTCAGTGTACCCACCTGCTGTGTGAACCTCTTTCCCAACACCTCTCCAAATACTCTGCCCTTAGCAAAAGCTTCTTTTCTTTCCTTTGAAAGATTTTGTTCTTCTTATCCAAGCCAAATCCATCCAGGGTTGTGAGGACTAGAAGACCTGATATTAGGAATCTCAGCATATTCCCAATTCCCAAGTCGACACTCCAAGAGGATGGGATCCTGGGGTGGGGGCTTGGTCACACAGCAGTGATGGGTAAGGATTGAGCTTTAGCAGGTAGGGTGGTGGAGACCAGCTGGACTCCGTATTGGGTCTTCCTGGAGTGGGTGTCCAATCAGGTTGTCTCCCAAGGTCATGGGAGACATCTTTGGCCCATGGACACCAAGGTGACCTAGGGAAAGTGCCAAAATTGTTCATAGCACTGAGAAAGGATGGCAGGCTCAAACCCCTGGTGGCCCCCACATAAGCCCTAATGCTTCTTGGACCCACTGGTGGGCTCACTGTGAGACATGAGGCCTCACTCACCGCCAGCAATGCTGCATAAGGGTTCACCCCTCACTGACTTTGCCTGATTCCTAGTTGATTAAATGAATGGGTCTCACTAAACTGTATAGTTGTGCAGTTCTCAAAGTATGTGATGGAAGTCAGCCATGTGGAACCTCTCGAGAGCAGCACGAACAATCTAGAACCATAGATTGGAGTATTCAGGGCTGGATGGTTTGTGGCTAGTTAGCTTGGTGTGATGGTTCATTGTATGCTAGACCCTAACGGGGCCATGGGATGCCCAGATATCTGGTCAAGCACTTTTCGGCATGTGTCTGAAAACACATGGGGATTTGGTTAACACTTGATTGTCTTCTTGATGTGGGTGGGACAAAAAGTGTGACCTTCCCTCAAATAGAAAAGAACTCTGTGCATTTAACTGGTTGAGCTGAAATACTGGCTTTTGGCAGTCGGAGACACTGGCTTTTCTTGGGTCCTGTGCTTACCAGCTCTTGGAACGGAACACATGCCATTGGTTGTCTGGGTTCCAAGCCTGCAGTAGGTCTTCAGCTTGCTGACTGTGGATCTTGGGAGGCTCCCTGTGAGCTGACTGCCTGTGATCATCTCTTTATGTTTGTCTGCTTGTCTCTCATACTGATTCTCTGTTTCTGAAGAGCCCCTCTCGGGTACTTGGGACATTAAGCAGGCTGGCACATGGCCCTGTTCCATTCTCAGGCCATGAGGGCCATTTGAGTGTTCTGTCCTACAGTGACACCCCTGCACCCTCACCCCGCATGCTCCTTACCACAGGTGTGAGGGGCCAGGAAGAGAACAAGCATTTATGAATGCACATTGGCACCACCTCAGCAAAGTCCCCCCAGTCTGTCTGCAGATGACAAATTATGATTACATGGAGTATGAGAATAGGCTTGACCAAACTTCATGAATAAGAGCTTGCAAAATCTGTGACCAAAGCAATGAGATCGAGAAAGATCTGTGTAAGAGCCTGCTTTGAGGCCTAAAAATTACTGAGAAATCAAATTAAAAGAAATGTTTTAAGAGAAGTTAGAAGCACTTATGATATGCTGCTATAGGCTGAAGACAGAAAAATGCTTAACAAATGTTTAAAACTTAGTGTATGATGACATCACGATGGTTTATGACGAACAGCAGAGAAATCAAAAGCAGAACCCCTCTCTGAAGGGTGACATCATAGGGAAAATTGGCTCTCACTGCACATCCTTTGTGCTGGTAATGAGAGCTACAGAGGACCAGCAGACATGGCATATCTGAAGATTTTAATGAAGTTCTTGTGCCCTTATGGCTCTGCTCCTTGTGGCTTTTATTAAATGTGAGTAGGCAGCAGGCACTGGAAACATTTACTGTAACATGGTAATGGCATTCTCAATAGCGTTCTTACTGCATCTCCCACAAAATCCCTGTGTCCAGGGACCAGATGTACTTCTTATTGTCGCCATGACACTACTTACCATGGTTCTGCGCTCTATGGACAGCGGCACTTGGGAATCCTGTTGAATAAAACTGAGGTTACCACAGTGAGAACAGGCTTTGAGGCACTAAACGCACTAGCCCATGTCTTTAAAGTAGGCTGTGCATAAGTGATCAGGTCCAACAGGAAGAATGCAGATTTAAAGCATGGAATGTAACACATGGCACCTGCACAGCAATGTTCTCCCAGAGTGCTGGCCCTTGTGATCTCCTGCAGGCCCAGGGAGGTTTGCTAAGAACGTCACACAGCTTCCTGGACAGTAGCCAGAATATGGCTGTGTCTGAATTTTTTCCTCCACCTGTTGATGGGCATCTAGATTGTCCCCAGGTTCTAGTTGTTATGAACAAAACTCTGAATATTGTGTATACATCTTTGTGTTGATGTAGTACTTTCTTTTCACCTGGGTAAATACCTATAAGTGGGGTAGCTGGGTCACATGGTAAGCATATATTTAATTTTATGAGAAATTGGCAACTGTTTTCTAAGGTGGCCGTATAATTTACATCTCTGTCAACAATGCCATGAGAGTTCTAGTGCCCAGAGTCCTTGCCAGCGTTTTACACTGTTAGTCTACAAATTCGGGGCCTCATAATCAGATTCTGTCACATGATCAAGCCTCTATTCCATGAAGTATTCACGTCCACACAGGTGCTCCTCCACTTACTGTGAGATTATATCTCAACAAATCCCTCATCATTGCAAACAGAAGTCCAAGATGCACTTAATGCATCTAACCTACTTTAGCCTGGCATACCCTAAGGTAGGTGGGCTCAGCACACTTACATTAGCCTACAGTTGGACAAAACTCTAACATGAGATGTGTTTCATAAAGTGTCGGGCATCTCATGTGATTTACCTACCGTATTCTGTACTGAGAGTGAGACATGAATTGTTCTATGGGGCTTCTGGATCATCTTGACCTCCCAGCTGGGTCAGTGCCAATTAGAGAAGGACTTGAGGCTGCTGGTTGGACCCCTCCCCATCCGTGTGATGCTTTTCACCCGCAACAATTCTGCAAGAGGGCCCTCAACATGCCAGCCCCTCCATTTCTAGAATTGCAAGAAATACATTTTTCTCTATAACTTATCGAGTCTCTCATAACCTGTAACAGCAGCACAAAACAGAATGAGATGCAACTCTGTCACTAATGTTTCACTTTATTATATAGGTCACCTCCTTTCTGTTTCCCATTTTCTAGACCAGCAGCAAATGTCATGAGTCTCTTAGGGCAACTTGTACTCATCTTGGTACAAAAAAACTGTCAACTTGTCCTTTTGGGATGTTGGCTTTTGATTGTACTTTAGATATGCTTTTGTTCACAATGCTCTATTTTCTTCTAGTGTGTTTATAGTTTTGTATTTCATGTATACAATTTTAATATAGATAAAATTAATTTTGGTATAAATTATGTGTGTGTGCAGGAAACATAATTATACAATTTCTAACTGACAAGTGGGTGTTTTTCTACAGGAAAACTGGTTGGTCTGGCATAAGGGTAGCAGTATATTTATTTTTCAATGACTATCTGTACCCTATTCATGTGAAATCTACCACAAAGTCACTGAAGTAATTAGATTATTGGCTGTTATGAGGAAGTATTAGGAAAGATGTTTCCCCCAGGGCAGGCTGAATGTCACCTGGCAGGATCAGGGAACTAGTGTGGTCAGGTCTTCCTCTTTTCCGAAGGAAGCTGAAATCTGAATTTTCATGCCAAATCCCCAGATGTTTAAACATTGGCAACTAATGCAAGGTTTTGGAAACACTGGGCAGGCCAAACAAAACACATCTGCAGGCCAGATGTTGGTGCCTGTGTGAGACCTATGGTTTAGACACATCTTCCTCTTACTCAAAGATTCATTTATGCATCTCTTCCGGGCCTTCTGCAGTACAGCATCTGCAGCTCTTATCAATGTATTCTCACTGAACGCACTGGCCTAGGTTTCCACTGAACTAGAGGAGCCCTGAAGGAATACACACAGATTCAAGGCCCTGTCCCAGTAGACATCTAATATCAACATGTGTTGAGTGAATAAGTGGGTGAATGAATGAACTCGGCTCCAAATTGACCTCTGCTCTGAAGAACTGGACAGGTGGCTCAGGTTAGAGGTTACCTGGTTGGATGGCTTCCCCTTCTAGTCCCACCTCAAGTCTCTCAGTGTATCCCGCAGTGTTTTGTTTCCAGGTGGCCTCTCCTACACTGTGAATTAAGCCCACTAGATGTCGCCCTTTGCTCAAGGGACATCCAGCGGTATGGCGCTGAGCCCGAGCTTTGCTGCCAAGAAGCAAGGCGTAAGAGTATCTTTATCTCGGGCCACGTGGTCGTCAGGTGGCTGTCATGAGGAAGCGGAGCACAGCCACAGAGTCACAGAAGGCGCCAGGGTCAGAGCCTGACTTATTTGTTCTGTGACCCACAGGAATGCCCTCTGCCTGTGCCGGGTGAGGCTGGGGGTTTTAGCCTCTTACTCAGCAGGTGCTCAAAGACTTGCTCGTCTCCAGACCCTCAGGAGGGTCAGGTGGCACGAGGGAAAGCCTTCATGTATTTTATAGCACACACTTTCTGTCCTCTGTTATCAATCACATTTGAACCCTTCACATTCTGAAACCATCAAGGCAGTAGGTGGCGCCCTGCCCGGCTCTGCCAGGTTTACCCAGGGCTGGAATTTAATGACCCTGGAAGCTTCTCAGTTGGGTGAACCAGAATGGAGGGTTCTACGGGTTCAGTGGCTTCCAGTGTGCGATGGAAGATCCAGATGGTGAGAATGCTCCTTCTCACGACAGCTGGCTTTGCTTGCACCTTTTTTGGGATTATTTAGTGTGTGTTTTTCTTGACCCCTTTTAGAACCAGCTGAGAAGGAGATAGCAAAGCAGACTTTGCAGCCAGGCTGGGTTGCTTTCTGGCTTGCTGTTTACTTCCTTGCTTGCTCTGTGCCCCAACTTCCTCATCTGTGAGTGGCCTCCCAGGGCTGCGGAGGGAACAAGCCATCATGGACACAGCTCAGGACAAGACAGTTCCCAGAACCCAGCCAGTGCTCAGGACGCTGGCCTATCCAGGTGCCAGGTTCATCTCCTCCTTCGGTTTTCTGTAGTCACCTTGTCTTCCACGTGGCTGTCCTTGTCACTCGGATGATATGGTACAGATTTTCCAGTTCTGTGAACACTTCCTTTGTTTTAATGTTCAATAACAATACAATGACTACACAGTGCCTATCCCTCAAAAACAAGTGTCTCTAAATCACACTGACCAAGGCTTCTCTAACGTTCCTCACTGCCTTTGCCAAAGTGCTAGTTGTGAGAGTTCAGAGCCTTCTCCAGCTCTGTGGAAGTCTTAGCATACTTGCCAGGAAAACCTCACTGTAATGTACATTGTATATCCAACTCATCCCCTCTCTAAGATCCAGTTTAAAAAAAAATAATTATACTGAAATATTTTTTACTGTCCTCAAACCTTTTGAAATGATGAGATAAACCCTCCAGCAAGTGCCAGGTCTTTCACCCTCGTGTGTCACTCGAGTGTGCTATTGGTATCCACAGCCCTAGGTGAGTGCCTCTGAGAGCCAGCTCAGGGATACCCAGCCCTCTGACAAAGGCATGCACCATTGGGCTGTCCTATGGAGTTCATGTCTTTCCCTGGTCCACCTGCGATCTGCTAATTTAGTTATTGCCTCCTACCCCTCAGCACTCAGAGAAATTATGTTTATGTTACATTTTAGAGAACTCCTTCCAGTAATAGGATTCTGTTTGCCATTTCCTTTTCCCCGGGGCTCAGGTTTGTGGCTGTGTTTCTATGACCTTGTCCTTTTGCTGGGAAACCAGGCAAGCAGACTCTTACCAGAACCAGCAGACTGGGCAGATGAAGGAAGAAGGCTGGAGCTCTTCCTCAGCCCTGGGTTTTCCTTCTTATTCTTCTGCTTCTGTGTATTTCAGAGTCACCGAGGCTGAGGTCAGCAAAGAAAAGGTTTCAGTGGACCAGATGGACCAGGACACTTTTGTTTAGCTGGCTCTGTGTGCCCGGTGAATGCCTTGTTTCTGCCTCATGGCTCTTGTGTGACATTTGGCAGCAGATGGAGCATTACAATCAGATGAGAGGGGCAGCCTTTCCTCGGCTTGGCTCCTGCAGGAGGTCTGCTTGGCTTTGGGCTGTTCGGTAAGGACAGGTCCCAAAGCCACAGTGCTCAACCCCATGCCTTCCTTTCGAATGGTCCTTTGCAGCTGCATGGGTCAGGCGCTCTCCAGCCTAACCAGGAAGTACTGAGGAATCTGGCACTGTGCCTGTTAATAGATTCTAGCAGGAAACTAGAAGAGATTATGGTGGCTTACTGGTGAGTCACCAGCTTCAAAGAGACCCTATTTATGAACTGAAATATCGGATGCACAGTAACCTTCTTCTATTAAATATGGGAAGGCATGCATTCATGTGATTAGATTCAGATTTTCTCCAAGCCAATGCACTCCTGGCATCATTGATGCCTACTGTTTGTTTTATTTTCTAGTCACTGCTAAGATGTTTTGGACTAGTAACAAACTGCAGGGCTCCCTTCAGGTCTGAGGGACAAATTCCAGCCCCTAGGGAACTGCTGGGTTTCCATGACAAGAAGAGCAGAAGGTGAGAAACATGGTTTCCATCTGAGCTCCTGGCCCTCCTCATGCCCAGCTCCACACCCACTGACGTCTTGTGTACCCGTCTACTGCTTCCTCTTTATAAAGCTGAAATCAAGGGGTTTTTTTTGTTGTTGTTGTTTTGGTACCAGTGATGGAACTTGGGTCCTTGTGCTTGCGCAGCAGGTGGCGAAACCACTGAGCTAAATCCCTGGCCCTTGCTGCTTCCTCTTTATATGTTTTATTACTATTTTTCTTTGTGCCTTTGTAAGTCCCTCAAGTTGTTGGAAGAATGTGGAGTGCTTGCTGGAAGCCACATAAAATAATATGTTGATTGGATTCAGAGACATCCTTTCCTTCCTTTCTGGTGACATCTGTGAGAATTAATGCATCCTTGCCCCTGTCAGTCCACAATAGAAGGTTATTATCTAGCTGATTTTAGACCTGGTTGTGAGCATCTGCAGCTGCCTTGTCCAAAAGTGAGTTAGAAGTCGATGTAACCCATGATGTAACTTGACCTTCCATGGTTTCCAGATCGGACGGCTCCGGAAATCAACCCTCAGTAAAGAAGTTAATCGGATTCAGCTCAAGGCTTTCTAAGGACAACAGAACGTGGGAAACACTCATCCCCAGTACCTGCCCGGGGTCTCGTGGCCAGCGCCCCCTTCTTTCTGCCCCACCCAGTGGCACCTTATCTGGGAGAGGAACAAGGGATTCCTCAGCCTGGGGTGGCAGTG
Source organism: Heterocephalus glaber (assembly GCF_053883595.1). Taxonomy (NCBI): domain Eukaryota; kingdom Metazoa; phylum Chordata; class Mammalia; order Rodentia; family Bathyergidae; genus Heterocephalus; species Heterocephalus glaber. The sequence continues at coordinate 8,251,184 of NW_028258320.1, read as the reverse complement.
GGGGAAGTTGGGAAAGGGCCGCCCCTCCTCCACCTCCTGGCCGCTCTCCCACGCAAAGGCCACATTCCTGGGCTCTACAGGCGTGACTGCGACCAGCGAAGGACTTCAGGGCTGTGCCCGGTGGCTGCACACTAAGCTGCCCTGGGCAGAGCGTTCTGCTTTCCCCTGAGCAGTGTCTCTCCTGAGATCTCAGACACTAGCGTCCACCACTGCTGGGAGGACCCTCGAGTCCTGGTCACTGCTCCTTCCCCTCCCCAGCCCTTAGGGGAGGGAGATTTGGAGGAAAAAACTCTCTTCCTTCTCAGAGGGGTGTGTCCTGGCCTGGGCCGTGGGCCAAGGCACCAACTCATGCCCAGCCACGGGGATTCAGTGCATGGTGTGGCTGCCCCAACACCACACACACCTGTGTGCAAACAGAACAAGCTGTGTTCCCACCAGCAGCGTACCTTCGAAGGGCACTGCATAGGGGGCTGCAGTGTATGGAGAGGAGCCTGAAGGTAAGCAATAGCTGGGGTGTGACTCCTTGGATTGCAGGGTGCTGTCACCAGGGCTGCTTGCTAGTCCTCCAGGGACTGAATTCTGATTCAGTATCTCATTTCCTAAAGAAGGTTACAGAGGCATGGAGGCAGGAAAGTGGTGAGTAGAAATGACAGTGTGTAACTTGGGGGCTCTGCTGGGACCAAAACCTGGTTCTCTAACCCCAAAAGCACAGCTCCTGTCAGGGAGGATGCAGGCTGTGGTCTCTGGTGGCCAGGGAGGGGACAGTAATGAGGATGCCTTATGGGCATCTGCGAAAACCACCAGCCATGCAGTGACCACTGATTAGACTTGGCACTCAAACCACAACGATCTCCAGAGTCCTGTGTGACCACGTTCGTTCCTTAATTCTCTTCAGGGTGAATTCCTTCAAGCTCTGCCTGCACCCTGTTAGCCCCAGGATTTCCCAGCTTAACCCCTTCTCAGCCTCTAGAAAATCCAAATGTCAACTCTCATGACCACTTCCCCTGCTCCTCGCTATGTACTTCATGGTTCCCCCCGCTTTTCTCCTTCTTCATAAAAAATCCACTTATGTAAACGTGACTTACCATGTCACCCCCTCCCTCAGAGACCGGTGATGGGGAGCTGCAGAAACAGGCAAGAGGGGTCACACACAGTTCCCTGCTATGTCCTGGTCCCCAATGTTCTGGTTCCCACTATGTCCTGGTGAGTGCGCCAAGCCACAGGCTGGGCATGGCAGAGACAGGAACCACACAGATAGACGAAAGCATATCCTGCGGCTTATCAGGTTATTAGTTAAGCCGTTGGTCATATTCCTTTTTCCCATGAAAAGAAAAACCATCTCAACCATCACCAAAATGAATAGCCCGTGACCAAGCCCTAAGGTCCAAGCTCTGTGAAGAGCTCCTAAGACACAATTCTTCAGAGAAAGATGCCTCTGCCCATACGAAACTTAGAACAGCGACGTAAGCATCTGAAAAAAGGGCTTCATTTTGCTAAAAATCAGACACAAAAATTAAAGCAATATGAAAGCATTTTTGCTTAACTGTCTGTCAACAGCAAGAAGAGGGAGAGGGCAGGGTGACCTAGCAGGCATTTCCACACCTGTCAGTGTGCAGAACTGGTATGGCCAGGGGCCCACTGGCCATGTCATCAGAGCTCAAGATCTGTGAGTTTCTCCAACCCAGAGGAAGCCTGCCTGACTGGATTGGGGTCAGGAGAGGGAGTTCAGCACAAGGGACACTGGAGGGCACCCTGGGAGTTCGCAGAGTCAAGGTACCCAGGTTGCACTTCAGGCTGCTCCCAGCGTGGAGCCCTGCGGGTGTCCTGGTGAACCGGATGTGATATTTTCAGGGCAGCTGGTTTTGCATCTAGAAAAATCATTTAGGGAATTTGATTGAAAAACTTGCTTTTACTCATTAGGAAATTGTGGTGAAAATACTATTCCTATGTATAATGCTACTTTAAAAAGAATGAGTAGTTTTGGGTAGATTTGCAACAATTAAGCTTTATCAGCACGGTGATGAATGAGAAGCCATGTCCATTTGCTCCAGGAGAGAGATTGCCACAACCGTACTGACCCTTTTTGATTCGAAACACGTATCCTTCCTTTGCCCAAATAGGAGGAAGGGACCATAGGGAAGGGTGGAAATGAAGATCAAAAATGATCAAGGTTTATATACATATAAATTTCCCCAAATAAATATAATTGTTACGGATACAAACATACCAAGAAAAAAATTGAGTCATCGTGCCTTTTTTCCATACTTCTCTGAGAAGATCTCTGCAGACGAGCCATAGCCCTTACCCTGTCTCGTCCTTGGACCTGAGAGCAGAGCTTGGGCAGTGGCGGGGATGGCAGAGGCAGCTGGAAGCTCGAAGTGCACCTGGAAGCCAGGTGAGGGCTGGAGGGACTGGCTCACTCAGTACTTGGTGCTGCTGACCAAAGGGGAGCATTGGGTTTGAGAATCATATTTTTAAAAGCTTTTCCTGTGGAGGTGTAGATGAAATGTTGAAAGACTGTGGGGAAATATTTGCTCATGTTCTATCAGTGCTGTCCAATATAGGTTTAGTGATAATGTAAGAGTCCTGTGATCTGCTATTCAGCGTGGCAGCCACCATAGCCCATGTGTTTCCTGAGTGGTAGGAACATGATCAGTGCAACTGGGAAATTGAACCTGAAATTGAATTTAATTTTAATTATACTCAGAGCACCACCAGAGGTTGGCGGCCACATGTTGGGCAGAACAGCTCTGACTGACTGTGATTTCTCTTGGACGCCAAGTCACCTGGGTGTAGAGATGGATTTTGTGACCGTGTCTAGGCTCTGAGTTTCATCCACGTTGTGGGAGGTAGCTGCATGCTTGGGGATGATTTGTTGCTAATTGCATCAAGTATAAAGAAGGAAATGTGCTGGTTTGGCCTAGTATTGTTTTATGTTTAAACACTTAAAACTGATCCTCTTAGAGTGTCCCATTATTTTAATGTTTACCTTTCCCAAGATGAAAGGAAACTTCAGTGAAACCTAAAGGGCTGGTATTAAACTCACCCTGTTGCAGGGCTAAGCAAGTCACGATTTTAAAGAGGTTCTTTGTCATCAAATTTGATTCTACAGCGACTTTGTAGAGATGGGAAGGTACTGTTCCTAAAGCTCAGCAGGAGAAATGGTGTCACCGCTGTGCAGTGGAGAGATCACCAACCCTGTGCTTTCTGCCTTCCTGCGCCAGAGCCTCCCATGGGGCCCCACTTGCCCCTGCCCAGCCGAGCACCCAGCCGCCCATGGTCTGCCCAGGGGCTGCTGAGAATGAGGGCTGCCGTGCTGTGTCTCATCTGCTTCTCTGTCACCGTTGCTGAGGGCCACGCTGGCCCCCTGGGGGTGAGTTGGCCAAGGCCCCTCTTTCTGCTCCTGGCACGTTTAAGATCCATCCTTCTCAAGATGAAGGGAACAGCATAGCCCGATGAGCTCTTCAGTCCTGAGGTCTGGTCTCACCTCACCAGCCTCCCCGGGGACCTGGATAAGTCCCTCATCTCTTGGCGCTCAGAAGGCTGAGCCATGGAGCCATTGGAGCCCTGTGGAGCTTGGCGTGTGCTCTATATGGGTGCAGAAGAGCTTTGGGGTTGGTATTAGCAGCCTAGGGAGCTCCTCCCGATCTCCGCCCACTTCCATCCGGGATCACAGGCTGGAAACTTTCTAGATATCGGTATGGCCACCTCAGCCCTGAACACCGTGTGCTTGATTCTTCTCCTGCTCTAAATCTAAACCACTTCTTTATTGCTGTATCTTTAAACCTGTCCAGATCCCAAACCCTCCCCGCCCTGACCCTAACCCTAACCTGGATCCACATCTGCACTGTCGGCACCTACGGTGCCTCGGTAACCCCTGACATGCTGTCCTTGCTTTTCTGCTTGTTTATTCTCAGGGTGGCTTCAGGATTGAGGCTGCTACACGGCGCATCAGAGAGCGTTTCCTCTGTCCCACTCAAATACAAAAAGAAGCCCTTCTGGGGACCATACAGGTCCACACCACCTGTCCCCCAAGGCTCTGACCCCTGTCCTGCCCTCTCTTCACCTCTCAGCTGCTCTAGAGTCCTCGCTCTGCTACGAACCCCCATCCCTGGGCCTTGGTACGTGCTGTCCCTTCCTCTGGAAAGCTGTCTCTCCAGGAATGCTCGCTTCCTCACTTCCATCTGGTTCCTGCTCCACAGCACTTCAGTGCAGCCTCTCCTGACCCCTCTACCACCCTGGGCTTGGATTTGAGATCTGTGCCTTCGGTTCACCTGGGAACCCTAAAGGCCTATGGCATACAACTTTCCAAAGCCTCACGTCAACATCTTTTCTTTTGTACAGAGAAATGAAGGCTTCAGAGACAAAAGAGAACTCAGGGTGGATGAGCCAAGGCCTCCAGGTGAGACTCTGCTCGATGGACTTTGGAGCTGAGGCAGCAGGGCTCTAGCTCAGCAGCGCCTCTGACAGGCTGTGCAGCTGGATGTGCATTTTGCAACACCCCAAGTCTGTAATGTGGGAATAGCAACAATTCCTGAGAGCGAGGCATTTGTGAGGAGTAAATGATGTAGTCGTGTCTTGCAACAAACCCACCCCGTGGTGTCCATAGACTTCCTTTCCTTCCCAGCATTCACCCTAACATGTCACCAACTTGTCTAGGAACGTGCTAGGTTGTGAATGTTTTAAGAGCTGAATGTATTTCCTCCTAGAAAGCATGGTGTACACCCATGGCTGCTAGGTCTCAGGACCGGCCCACAGATGTCTTTCGCACATGCACTGAGTGCTAATGGTGCCGTGGAACTTCCCCATGCCAGGCTACAGTGCTCCGGGAAAATGAAGTCAGTATTGCAGCTTGGAGTGTCATGCACACCTTTTCCCTGACAGCAAGAATGACAATAAAAATACACCAAGTGTGTATTGGGCTGTTGTTATTGGTGCATGCCAGGTGCTGTTTAAAGTACATTATGAAACCTTTGAGTTAGTGAAACTCAAACCCAGTCAGTCTGGCTCCAGAACCAGCACTTGCAAATGCCTAGGGTAGGAATTTGCCTGTCTATGAAGGCAGAGTGAGAACACCAGAACCCAGAAGTTCAGGAGATCTGTTCTTGGGGAGAGAAAAATAAGTTATTTTCAGAAATAATTAGCCAGAGCTTAGTGTGCACAAAGACTCAAGGTTTAGTGTAGCTTTGCTTTCATATTTCATAGAAATCCTCAAATCTTGGCTAATTATTGGAAGATTCTTTTACAGGAGAAGAGAGGCTTCTTACAGAATGTGTCTCCTACCTCCGTTGGGGGTGGGACAGAGCACTGAGACCTGGCCAGGGAAGTGGGAGGAGAGGCGTGCGCTGGGGCGGGTCGCCCTGCCTGCTGTGTCACTGCACAGGCGGCTCAGACAGGGTCCACATGGCAGTAACAAGCAGCACAGAGAGTCGTGGCCCCCAGCACAACCGACGGCTGCTCCTGACCCCTCTCAGCATCTTTCCCATGACAGAGGGGACAGCTGACCATTCTTCTCCCTCCAGGCCCAGCCCAGGAATTTGAGGTGCTGCTGCAGGTGCCCTACAGAAACCCCCGGGAGAAGGAGCTCCTGCGGAGGAGGCTGCTGGAGCTCCCTCTGGCACCCCCGTCGGCCTGCTTCCTGGGGCCCTCGAGAATCCTGGGGACGAAGGCCACCACGTGTGAGTCAGCTCTGGGCCAGCGTGGTGGGGAGGAGTGTGCTTGTTGGGGTGCTTAGGGGGTGCAGCGGGAAGCATCACCCTCATCACTGTGGTCTCAGAGAGTAAGGGCCAGGTACAGTTCTGTGGTGAGTGCGTGCCCAGGGGTCAGAGTCCCTGAGTCCCATCCCAGCACTGCAAAACAAGCAAAGGTTTTGTTTCCCTTCCATGCTGCTTGTTCATTGCCGAGGGCAGAGAGGCTGTGTCTGTGGTAGTCACCGTGTCCCAGGCTGATGACCACACCCCATGCCAAATGCAAGATCCTGGGTCATAAGCAAGTAGAACCCTGTCAGGGTTCACACAGGGGCAGCTGGCCTCTCAAAGGCACTAGTTCTGCTCACAGTGTAGCGGCCAGAAATGACACCAGGCCCCAGAAGCCTGATTCGCACTCTTGCCATGGGCCAGGACAGCAGCAGGAAGGGCTTGGCCAAGGGCACTGACAACCACAGAGCTGGAATTTAGAGTGGTGTGATGTTCCGCCTACACCAGTGATGCTCAGGCCACAGCAGGGGCAGTGGGAGTTTCACAGAAACGCAGATGCTGGAACTCTTTCGGACTCACCAGATCCCAAATTCCAGGGTGTCTGAGGAGTGGTAAAGTTGGGGAACTGCTCACTGTTCACGGCCATGGGTATTTTCACAAAGCCGTCTGGCGACTTTGCCGCATTGCTTTGTCCTCTGAAAAGCAATGGCTTCCTGGGGGAGTTTCAGGTCCAGTGCAAAAGAATGTGAAAGAATGAACATACAAGATGGTTCACAGAGCTTCTTATCATGCCAGGAATCCCCAAAGGTTTCCATGCCATCTTGTGCTTAGAGTCTCTCTTGGAGGGTAGATGGGGAGACTCCAACAAGGTGGTGGCCAATGTCCTCTAGTATGCTTTAAACAGCTCCAGTGTTGGAAAGGCCTCTGCTCCTCTCTCCGGCTGTAGTGTCATCTTGGGGACACATGTCCTTCCTGGGTCCTAAGCCTGGCTGTTTAGTTTTGTGTCCTAACTCATACTTCTAGCTCTTACTGAAAAATATGAAGTTCAGGTTTTGTGTCCGTGCTGAGGACTGAGCTCTGTGGGGTCAGCTTAGAATCGGGCTCCATGAGAGCAGGTTCTGTCTTTGTGCAGATTGCCACGGTCAGGACGGGGCCCTGCGCTGTGTCTGTGAGGACACCTACACCTGGTTCCCCCCCTCCTGCCTCGATCCCCAGCACTGTCACCTGAACTCAGCCGGATCCCACCCAAGCTGCGACTGCCGTCCCAGCAACCTCAGCCAGAGTGCCAGCTTCTGCGAGAGAGCGAGTAAGCAGTGAGGCCACCGGTGGGGGCATCCTCACCCCATAGGCCACAGGGAGGTTTCCCTGGCCCACAGCCCCCATAAGGGAGGCTGATGCCTGCAAGGGAGGTGCAGGGCGGTGACCACGAACCCTCTAGGCTTGTATAGACTCAGCATGGACTTCGCATGCACAAAAGACCCAGATAGGCAATGAGCATTCAGGTGCCATTGCAAATTCTAGAGACCCCCAGCCCAGCTCTGCACTTATCTGATGTCAAGCGGAGAGGTAGAGAGATTCGCTCAAGTCCCAAGCAGGTGACTGTTTGAGTTAGCAACACTTCCTCCCGCTCCCTTCTCACTCATGGCCCAGGTCAGTGCTGGAGGTGTGAATGCAGGAGGGTTGTGCTCTGATGACACTGAGAGAGCCGCTCTGATGTGGCAGCACATACAGCACTAGGGCATCACTGAGAAGTAAAGACAACGAGGCAGATGTTAAAGTTCCAGCTTAGGAAACCAGAGGCAGCGGAGGGAGCTACTGCTGACTTAGGTTTGTGCTCTGTGAACCTTGAGGTCAGCCGATGACACAGACGCCAGGGCTTGAGGGACTGCAAAGCTTCTGTGAAGGCAACCCTAGTTTTCTCGAAGCTGTGGATGTTAGTGGAGCTGAGGAAGACGTGAAGGGAGCTTGGCATGGGTCAGCCTACTGGTGTCCCTGGCTCCCCTTCCACGACCTCAGCCATTCAGGGCATGGCAACCTATGTTTACCAAGCACCGTCTCTACACCCAGTGCTGAGCTAAATTCTAGGAGAACATGCGGAACCAATTTTATTGTTGTCATATATGAGTTCCCAGGCTTGCTGCAGAGGCTGGGCTGTAATACAAGAAAGAAAACATTGTAATTTCACCAACAAATATAAAGGAAAGGCTTTCTTTACAAAGATGGCTCATGCCTGGTTCATCTGGAGAAGATACAAAGCAGATCAGACAGGGTGACACTGGCAAGGTGCTCCCCACAGGACTGCAGGAACACGTCCTGGTCACCCCCGCACAGACAGATGTTTAGGCCGAAGAGGCTGTAGGGAGGTAGAGGTAAAGCATGGGAGACATGCAAAAGCAGGAAAGACTGCGTCTGGGGACCAGAGAGGGGCTGACAGAAGGGATGACAGTTAACCAGGTCCCGAAAGAAAGATGCACTAGGGTCCTTTCCCATGCAGAGGGGCGCTGGCAGTGGATAGGTCAGCAAGGAGCATGTTGCTGCTGGAAACTAAGAAAGACAAGGCTTAAGCTTCACACCTAGGTGAGCTGCGTGTTCGTAGTCATTGACAGCACGGCCGCGTGTTTCTGTACTTGGAGGGTTGTCACGGTTACCGGCTCTACCCGTCACTGTTGCAAATCTATAGCTGAAAATTCTGGCTGGATATGTGCTTCCTGTATTATTCTAGATGAATGTTTATTATGCAGAAAGTGGAAATACCACTGTTGAATATCTGGGCACTGAATTATATTTCTCTTCGTTTTATCCTGCTAATAAAATCATGTTACAAAGGTATTGCATCTCAAAACTTCTTTCTGTTTCCCACAGAGGTTTGGGGCACTTTCAAGATTAAGGAAACCTTTGCAAAAGACCTTTTGAATTCATCTTCTGCTAAATACTCTCAATATGCATCGGAAAGTGAAAAACAAGTAAGAAATTTCTATTTCTTAGCTAGGGAGTCATTGGCTAAACACGGGTTCTGATGTTTTCAATTCAGCGTGGATACTTAATACAAATTCTTAACCATTTTTATTCTCATTGAGTTCTATGGAGAATTTACTTGCTGTATCCACAACTCACATTCCTTGGACAATTTTCTAGGAAAGTTTATCAGCTGACTTTCCATATCCTTTGTGCTTCGTTTTGGTCATCTATTGACTATTATGCTAAGGACTCTGGATTATTTTCTGATTTTTATTTGCCAAAAGAAAGCTTTTGTACCTATACTCCATTTTTAGCATTTTGATCTGTTTCATTCAGAAGATTACCTGGTTAGAGGCTGAAGGCAGGTACCCAGCAAAGCCCTGGCCTTCGTCATGAAGTCACAAAAGCACCAGATCCATCAGCACCTCTGCCAGGATGATGGTATGGGTGTGGTTGAGTGCTTGTCAAGATTAACGGCTTGGTTTGGATAAGAAGAAAGTAGATTGGAGTGAATTTATTACATTACCCAGTACCAAATATATCCTCGATTCTAAACTGTTGTTATTCAATCTTTATTAGCAACCTCAAAACCAAACTCTGTATATGTGTGCATGCAGACGTATGTGTACATTCCCAGTTGCTATTTTAGCTGCATTTATATGGCATTGTGACTACTTCTAGCAGTATCCCTTTCCTTTGCCTGTTTGCTATGGTTGGTTTATTTATTGTCTTCATCCTTCTTTTATCTTTTTTTTTTTTTGCAAATGTCTTTCTGAAGTGTGAGAACAAAGATTAATGCATGTTCTTTATTTTCTTCCTCAGCTCAAAGAAGTATACAAAAGAATTCAAGATTTTGAGTCAGTTCATGTCACCCAATTTCGGTAAGTAACACCATGGCCTTAGAAGGTCATCTCCAGGGTTGTGCCCGGCAGAATTCTGAGCATGTTCCCTGGGGCAACCTTGGCAGAAAACAGGGCAGTCTAGTGTTTGTCGTAGGACCCTTACTAAGCATGATGCTTTAAAAGAATGAAGACGAAAGCCTGGATTCTTATTGAGATGAGTTTCAGAGCCTAGAGCGTGAAGAACATTCTCAAAGCTGTGGATGAGACAGAACCTGCAAAGGCAGAATCCTGGAAGGAAGCAGGCGATCGTGGTGTAGATGTGTGGGGAGGGGCAACACATGGGATGGAGGTTGGGGCGTAGAGGGGTGAAGTTTTTCCCTCACAGCCAGAGTACGTGATATTGTATAACTTGAAGCCAGAACGGGGAGCCTTGGGTGAATTATTACCTTTTTGTGTAGATCTTATGCATGTACCATGGTTCCAAATGCAGTAGTTATTATCTGCAGCAAATAAAGAGTTGTTTCAAACTCTTGTTTTAATTCCAAAAGTTACTTGGTTAGTTAACCATGTGTACCCTGATTTCCATATTCATAGTCGGCTTGATGGAGGAAGTAGCTTAGAGGTCAGAGAACTTGACTTATTATCACCATCATCATTATCATTATTATTATTATTACTCGCAGTTAAAACCAGCCACAGGAAAATTTCAGTCACATTTGCTATAAATATGTTGTCCTGGCCGTGTCCTTTAAGTCTTCCTATGTGTTTATTCTCTAAAGTTCCACATGAATGTTTTCCTTCAAAATTCAATGCTAGTTTTCAATGCAGTTTTCTTATATAGTGTGTATGTAATTGATCATATTTCCCTGAATGGCTTTGTTGTAAGATCTCCTGGACAAAATTGACAGTCACACTCATTTTTATATTTAATACTCATATTTTTCTTTTCCCTGGTCTTCTATTTATATTTCCAACTTACATTTTATCCTGCATGTCTTATAAAACTGTCCCCAGTAATTCGTGTACACAATCACAGTCAAAGTAGGCATAAGGCTGGAAAGACGATTTATTAAGTTTTCCTCCTTATGCACATGATTTAAAACAAACCTTAATTTCTCATTGTCCCAATTTACTTATCTGTCCAACAGGACAGCTCACAGCTGTGAGCCTGTCTAATCCTCCTTAAGTCAAATGCACTAACAGGCAGGAAGGGTTTTGTGAACAAACAGAAGAGCCTTATAGGTGCGAAGGCACTGTGACCCTCCCTACGCAAAGAGTTCTGGATTCACACTCCTGTTGTGAGCAGAAGTTCAAGGAGGAGCCGAGAGCTTTAGCTTTGGAGTCTCAGCTCTAACCTGTGAATTAGCAGCTGGCAATTTCCTGACCCAACTGCTCCTTGGGTCTCATTTCCCTTATCTCTAAGGCGGGGATAAGGCAGTGGTGATGTCATGGGGTAATTGCAGGATTAACTTGCTGGACAATACAGAAATTCGCTTGCTCTTTATGCTCCAGTGCCATCTGAGGGCTGCTGGCTTCTCTCTCTTCACCTGAGCGTGGCCTCTTCCCGGAATGCCAGACCTGGCTACCTGGCTGCCAGCTTCCGGTGTGGCCACCTGGATGCTCCACTTGAAACCCAGGCCGAATTCCTCACTGTCTCCCCCTCCCTCCTGTTGCTGTTCCTGTGCAGTCTCCAACCTCGAAGCATCCTTGTTTTATATTTAGATTTATATGCAGCGCTGTGCTCACACCCTAAGGGCTCGGCTCAGCCCTCTTTGACCAATGCCTGCACCAGCCCTCTGGGCCGAGGCAACACACTCCCATCCCTGGCTCCTTCCTAGAGGATTCCATGTCCACCTGCTGTGCTCTGCCACACCCCCTGGCCTGGCTGCGTCACTGTAGGCTAGAATTCCTGCAAATGCAGTCACGGGGCATTGGCTTTGTAACCTGGGTTCTCAACTCAGCACAATATCTCTGAGATGGATCCATGGTTTCCAGAGCACTGCGGCTCCTCCCTTTCGACTGCCCAGTAATATTCCATTGTGTGACACCCTCAGATTTGCGCTTCCAGGCCTCGAAGTCATTCTTGACTGGTTTCTTTCTCTCACACCCAACCTGCTTCCTGAGTGCCTGTAGTCAGGTTCCAGTACCCACCTGCCCAGTGTGCGACACAGGCCTGAGAAAAAAGTACACTAAGAGACAGAACTAAGAGAGAGAAAGCAGGGGCCAGGACGACCAACGCCAGTGCAACCGACAAAGGCTCTGGCCAGTCGCAGGCACTGACTTTTATTGGCAATCAACTGGGGTAAAGGCGATGTGTGGTTTCTTGGAAATTAATGTAAACAAGGCTCAGAAAGGACAAGGCAAAGCAGTCTCGAATTAGGAACAGAATCAACAAAATATATTATTGTAATTAGAACACTGTCCTTCTAGTCTGAAGGTTTTAGTTATGGGGACAGAATTTGGGTGCGAGTGACTCTGACCTTGGCATGTAGGCTTCGGCCAGACTCAGGCCTGTGAACAAGCCAGTTGTGGGGTTAGCTCTTCACAGCCTGCTTTGGGCATGATCAGTGTTACAGTCCTCTGCACCAAGCAATTCTGACAGCTTTTTCCTCACGTACAGCACAGGTTTAACACCTTCTCGCACACGCACTGCTACCCAACTAGTCCAAGCCACTCCATTCCTTCCTGACTGGTCTTCCTGCTTCCATGTCTGCCTCCTTTCAGTTTATTTCCAGAGTGATGACCTTAGACAGTAAGCATGATCCTGCTGTTCCCTTTCAATACAGAATAAAGCTGTTGATAAAGAAGGAAACTCAAACCCTAAGGATCTGGCTCCTGGCTGCTTCTCCAGTGTTACCTCCTGCTTCTTTCTGTCTTGCTCATCGAATGATGGTCAAGCCAGACTTTAAGTTAGACTCACACCCCCTACCCCAGGACCTTTGCACATGCTGGAATGTTAGACCAATATTCTTTTCATCACTGGGCCTGTTCTTCACGCCATTCAGGCATTGGTTTTAAAGACCTCTCGCATAGAGAAGCTTCTCTGACCAGCCCAGGTCCCAAATCTGGTTTGTTCCTTTGGACTGGATGCTGTGTACATGCAGACTGGACCTCGGATGCTTATAGGGCTGGAAAGTTGGTTCACCTTCTGTCCACATCTTCCTTGCAGGGCTGGCAGCATCATCACGGGCTTCGAAGTCATCGGCTCCAGCAGCACTTCCCAGCTGCTGGCCGCCCTTCAGCAGGAGTCTGCTGCGGTCCAAGCAGCGCTCAGTAGCCTCTTTCCCCTGGAAGCTGGCTCCTTCAGGGTATTCTCAAAAGGTAACCCTGGGTCCCACCCTCAGATCGACCGGGGAGCCCTCTAGTTAGTAGCTTGCTGCTGCTCCTATCTTCAGGAATAGAGGGGAGGTGCTTCCGGGAGAGAAGTGTTCTCAGCGGAAATAGGCAGTTGTCCCCCTACCACAATAAAAGTCAGTGTCAGCTGATGTTTGCAAGTCTTCTCTGGTGGTGAGCAGATCTCATCTCTGAGTGTAAATTTAGGAATGGCTCACTGCCTATGATTTCTAAAACATCCAACCCCTGGGACAGGGTTAATGCAAGGGCTGGGATCTCCTGGGTCCCTTCCCTCTGTTTCCATTCTCTTCCAGCCCCATGTCACAGCGTGGCCTTTGGGTTCGGTGCTGAGGACAGCGAGTGCACCCTGCCCTGCAGCAGCGGCTACACTGGAAATGTCACAGCCCGGTGCCAGCCCTCGGGGTGGCAGGTGGTGCGAGAGTCCTGTGTGCTCTCCCAGCTGCAGGAGCTGCTGCAGGTGATGTGTTTCTACTGTGCACATCTCCAGTGGGCCCAGGAGGGTGGGCAGGACTGGCAGGGACAGCTGGGGAGGTGACAGCATCCAGGTTGATGGATCTGTCCTGTCCGGGAGGGGTGCTGCTGAGGCCAGAGCCAACCTGAGGCCTTCGACACATGGCAGAACAGCAGCCAGGCTGCCTTCGGAGCCCAGAGGCCTGGGTATTGAAGATGCAAGTGAGGGTGAGGGAGGGTCTGCACATATCGGGGCTGGGACAGGGCTGGCCAGGCAGGGTGCTGTGCAGACCGACAAACCTGCAGTGGGGCCGAGGGTCACCCTTTCCCAGGCTCCCTCTGTGGACTGGGAGCCAGGGTCCCACTGTGAGCAAAGGTGTGGATCTGGAAACACAGTCACATGGGCTCCGCCCCATGCCGTGGCCCCTATGCTTGCTCTCTCAGCAACATTCAAGTATTGGGACAAGGAAGGTTGGAAGAAGGATATGAACATCAGGACTGGAGTCCCAGAAAAGAAGGACACCGGGACCAGTGCCCCCCGCCTCCGGGACCAGTGCCCGGACACAGCCTGGAGCCCATCTCCACCCGGAGCTGAACTTGTGTCCACACAGAGCCCTTGCTGTCACAGTAGAGATCCCGGGTGGCACTGATCAGTTCAATTCTCCCTTTCTGGGCCTCAGTTTCCTCATCTGTAGACTGGGGAGAGGAACAGCACCAGGTGGCCGCTGTGGTCTGTTCTTGCTCTCATCTTCTTCAGCCGAGTTCTGACAGGGCCAGGGTTGGAGCTTGTTCACCCCAGAGTTTGAGGGTGGCAGAGAGCAGCAACAGCCACCCAGAAGGATGAAGTGAGTGGGTGGGTCTGGGGTCCTGAGCTGAGCGGTGGGAACAGCCCCCCCACCCCTGCAGCTCCCAGCTCAGCCCAGCACACAGAAGCGAGGGGACCCTAGGAATGGGTGACACTCCGAATCCAGCAGCATGGGAGGAGTGGACTCAGGTCAGTAGCCTGTGGGGATCTAACCCAGGATCAGGGCTATGACACTTCGCTCAGCACTCTTGGGAAGGTCCCCAAACCTCCCCAAGTGATGTCATTTCTGGATCATTAGGATGATGATTTACATGAAAGTGTTTTTAAACAAATCTTTTCCAGTTCCAGTTTCCTTAGCTACAAATGACAATAATTATAGCACTTCCTTGCAATGTGCTTAAAGGATTGAACCAACGACTCCAGGGAAAGCACTTAGCTCAGTCTTGGACAGGCAAACGCTGAATCATGGCTACCACTGCCATCATTGCTACTTAATTGTCCCACGATCTACGGCACCATGCAAATGCTGGCCAAGACATCCGCTCCCAGCCTGGCTGAGCAGTTTCTGTTTTCTAAAACATAACCATCTTTATTTCTAGAACTTCAGTGCAATCGCAGACAGTGCCACCCAGGCGGACGTGTCGTCCGTGGTGCGAGAGCTCTCGGGCATCCTGAAGCAGAGCCCGGCCACCACAGCAGGGAGCCTGGCTTCAGTGGTGTCACTTCTGAGCTCAGTTTCATCCCTGTCCCTGGAGAAGGGTTTCATGGTGTCAGATTCGACCCTGGAGGTATGGCCTGGGGGCCGGCCCAGCTCACTGTGAATGGTGTCTTTTGGAGGAGGAATGAAGCCTAGATGACTAGGGGGTCTTGAAAAAGACAGAGGAGCCTGTTACAGTCCCCCTGTGGGCAATGCTGCATTCTCTGCAGGGTGCAAGGAGCCATGGGCTCCATAGTGTGGGTCCACAGGGAGAGGAAGCTCCTCTGGGCTGCTGGGAGGAGGGGTGAGCTTCTGCACCCCAACATTTCAACTCCTGCTTGCTGTCTGCAATTGTTCCCTTCTGCAGCCATGAGCTCTGCCTTAGCAGTGTGCACCCCAAAACCTCCTTTTTGTGAGACAGGATCTCACTGTGGCGCTCAGGCTGGCCTTGAACTCACTCTGTAGCCCAGGCTGGCCTTGAACCTGCGGTGATCCTCCTGCCTCAGCCTCCCAAGTGTCGGGCCAAAACCTCTCTTCTTTCAACTGGGAGATCATGGTTTAGTTTGGATGTTTAAAAATTCACTTAAACAGGACACCAGTAATATACAATCACTATTAGAAATACAAATAAAAAAAAGGAGAAGTAAGAGAGCTCTAATCTCACCATCCTAGAACAGCTGACACCCATACCCAGGTGTCTCCTTGGGACAGGTGCAGTGCCTGCTCCCTCAGGGGCCTTCCTAATGGTTTGGAAGAGTCCATTTTATATTTTAAAGTCCCAATACTTCACAACATTGGACTATGCAGTATAAATTCCACGATTTTATGTTTATACTTTACTACCTGGAGTGAACATTATGTCAAAGATGACATTAAAGCTGAATTAAAGAAAAGATGTTAAGGTTCATTGTTCACATGCTGTTTACAAGAAGCCGACTAGAGTGAAAAGAAAAGATACGAAATGGAAAGTGAACCTAGAGCAGCAACATGTAGCCCAAGAAAGCGGAGGTTCTGGGGGTGGAGGGACGAGGTGGGAAGGCACAGGCCCAGCAAGGGCACCAGGTACCCAGAGCCACAACCGAGTGCCCGGGCTGGGGCAGAAAGAGGTAGCTTAGGACAGGGATCTTCAGACCAGGCCTAAGACTGCTTCTGTTTCTTTCTAGGTCTAGTTTTTAAGGATTGTTCTGTATTCTCCTGTAGTAGAGAAACAAACACAAAACATGAGTTAAAACTTGAATATCCATGACACGTCTTTATGACTTTTGATGTTAAGGAAGGAACATACAATGAGAAAGCTGTTCCAAGTAGCATGCCCATCTCTGAGCCTCCACCTGAGTATGAATGCATAGTCGCTTGGTTGCTTTGTGGTCTCAGGCAGAAGGAAATGTGCACTCTTGCCTGGCAGGGTGCTTATTTATCTGTGCCAAAACTCCACGATGCATCTGAATGCCTTGGGGGATCAGCCTGGACCCAAGTTCTTTGCTCAAAGCTTCTGTACAGTGAAACAGAAGTGACATTAGTTGATGAGTTTTACTGGGTTCCTCCCCGGAGCCAATTTTTTGAGCACTTTCTCTACACTTAATACAAACAACCCTCCTCTCTTAGTCCTGTAAGCTTTCACTGAAAGCAAACTGACTTGCACCCTTGTGTTTCAGGATGTCATCAGCATAGCTGACCACATCCTAAATTCCTCATCCATAACGAACTGGACGATTTTATTGCAAGAGGAAGAGCAGGCCAGCTCCCAGTTACTAGAGACACTGGAAAACATCACCCTTCTGGTACCTCCCTCTGCTCTGCCTCTGAATTTTTCTCTGGAATTTATTAACTGGCAAGGGATTCCATGGACCCAAACCCACAGCAATCACAGTTACAGCTACCAGATTGAGTTGTTCCAAGAGGGTCGCGCCCTTCCCATCAGAGGCCACGCTTTTATTAGGCCAGACGAATTCCAGGTCTCTGCTCCAGAAACTATCATCAGCATGGCCTCTGTGACCTTCGGGCACATCTTACCCAAGACCCAGGGTGACAATGCTCGGGTCAACGGGCCCTTGATATCCACAGTTATCCCAAACTATTCCATAAATGAAATCTTCCTGGGCTTCTCCAAGATCGAGGCAAACCTGAGCCAGCCCCACTGTGTGTTTTGGAGTTTCAGTCACCTGCGCTGGACCAGTGCTGGTTGCCACCTGGTGAATGAGACTCCAGACGCAGTGCTGTGTCGGTGCACTCACCTGACCTCCTTCTCCATACTGATGTCACCCTCTGTCCCCGCTGTGATTGTCCCTGCGGTGAGATGGATCACCTATGTGGGCCTGGCCATCTCCATTGGAAGTCTCGTCTTATGCCTGATCATCGAGGCTCTGTTTTGGAAGCAGCTCAGGAACACTCAGATCTCACACACTCGCCACATTTGCATGATGAACATAGCCCTGTCCCTCTTGATTGCTGATGTCTGGTTCGTTACCGCTGTCACTGTAGACACCACCGCCGGCCCCTCTGGAGTCTGTGTAGCCGCCATCTTCTTCACTCATTTTTTTTACCTCTCCTTGTTATTTTGGATGCTGGTGCTTGGTGTCCTGCTGTCTTACCGAATCGTCTTCGTGTTCCACCACATGGCCATGCCTTCGATGATGGCCATCGGATTCTGCTTGGGCTATGGGTGCCCCCTGGTCATAGCCATAGTCACCATTGTGGTCACACAACCTAGCAACAGCTACAGCAGGAAGGATGTGTGTTGGCTCAACTGGTCGGATGGGAGCAAACCTCTCTTGGCTTTTGCTGTTCCTGCGCTCGCTATTGTGGCTGTGAACCTGGTGGTGGTGCTCTTAGTGCTCACAAAACTCTGGAGGCCAGTCATTGGAGAGAGGGTGACCCAGAATGACAAAGCCACCGTCATCCGCATGGGGAAGAGCCTCCTCATCCTGGCGCCTCTGCTGGGGCTTACCTGGGGCTTTGGCATCGGAACCATGGCCAACAGCCAGAACCCGGCCTGGCATGTTCTCTTCGCACTGTTCAATGCATTCCAGGTGAGACTGGGGAGTGTGCTTTATTACACTCTTGTGTCACTGGAGTCGTGACAGAGAACTCGGGGTGGTAAACTACTCCAGAGGTGTCTCATCTCCCTGGCTGCTGCAGGACTGTCAGGAAAAGTGCATAGAAACAATGAGAAGGGGGGAAAAAAATCCATCTTCTCCAACATTTAGTGAAGCAGAGTATTGGGCTTCTCCAGGAGTTCACCAGCCGGTGGGCTTTAAATCTGCTAGAGTGCACATAGCTCAGGCTGATCCCTCTTGCTATTGGCTCCATACCCTTTCTCTTGGGCAGACTTCTGAAAAAGCACCAAGAAAGGGGAATCCATCAAAAGTACTGTTGACACTGAAAGGCACAAAGGAAATTCTTTCAGTATGAGGAGCATTGGCTGGCAACCTGCCACTGGTGGTCTGTTTTTGTAAATAAAGTTCTATTGGCACACATCTGTGCCCACTGGTTACATGTGAGGTGTACAACAGCAGTCACAGCTCAAGGCCTGTGTCCTGGGCACAGGTCAGGGAGTGCCCGTTGGGGTGGAGGGGGGGAACCATCAGAACAGGTACCAGACAGGGCTCTGTGAAGGGAGTCGCAGCTCCAGGTTGAAGGTGCCGCTCGCAGGGTTTCCAGAGAGGACAGCTCCCTCTGTAGGGCCGTAGGGTGGGCCCAGTGCTGGCTCCACCAGAGATGCAGAGAGGACACTTACTAAATGCCTGCTGTATGAACAACTACCCTGCAGACACCAAAGGAAGCTATTTGTCTGGGGCCTGGGTTGACCCAGTGGGGAGAATGAAGCTCCGTGTGTGTTAGAAATGTTGTCCTCTTGAGCGCTGCTTCTTTATGCATTTTGTGTATAAAAACCTTTGAGTCCTTGTGTTGTGGCGGCCATGCAGAGGCTCCTACCTGCAGGGAGATGGAGCAGAAAGCAAGGCCAGTGCTGGGTGGTACAGCAGGTAATGCCTCTTATGGACACTTTCTTTTCTGGAAAAGAAAAATACCATAAATGTGACTGACTTTCTTTTCTCGTTAAAGGGGTTTTTCATCTTCTGCTTTGGAATACTCCTGGATAACAAGGTGGGTTACATTCTCCTCTCTCTAAAGCCTCATCCTTCCATTCTGAGGCCTTTTTCATGTAGTACAGGTTGGACCACAGGCACTTTGTAGTAAATTCTATCCTTTTACCGGAGGCAGTGTCATCCAGAGGCAGAGGAGCTCAAGGTCCCTGCTGGTAGAGCCATAAAAATTCACTTTGACATGCAATGTGAACATTATAGAAAAATAAGGGAATCCTTTTTACATTTAATTTTCCTGATTTAAATTATGATTCGACAGTGACTCAAGAGGAAAATCACTTTCCTAAGGGGTAAATTCCCTTTTGATCTCATAATTGGTTTTTTTTTTTTAAATTTCTGTGTGTGTGTGGTAGTGGGATAAAACCTAGGGCCTTCACCCTGAACTACATCCCCAACCCCTTCTTTATTTTTTATTTTGAGACAGAGACTCACTAAGTTGCCCAGGCTGTGGTTCAACTTGCAATCCTCCTGCTTCAGCTTCCCAGAGTACTGGGATTCAAGGCATGTACTACCACACCTGCTTTATCTAAATATTTAGAATATGCTGAAAGTATGTCTATTCTTTATTTTTACAGTTTTATATACTAAATATTAATAGCATTTCACATTAAATAAAATTCCTACTTTCAGTTGAAGTGAAATATAATTAAAAAAATTAAAAAAAATTTGTTTTATCCCCCCCCCACCCCCCAGCTTTGAGCAATTCCATTGAGAGAAGCAAGCAGTAAGGTCATAGGTGCAGAGTCACTGTTTTAATAAGGAAATGAGACTATTTCCTAATTACAACAACTGTGGCACACATCACAGTATCCTCTTTAGGCAGAAGCAATTTGCCACTCTAATTGCACTAAATAATTGCCTGGCTTCTGTCACTTACATGCTTAGGGAATCCTTCATTTCAGATAAACTCCAATTACTGTCAATTACTAATGTCTATAGATTGGGTTATTGTTTAATTCCAGTTTTGTTTATGGGTAAAGATGATAAGAAAACAATCTTTTATCAACTATTTATGCCCGTGGTTTATCAAGTGCTTCTAGGAAACAATGCTATTAAATACCAATTTCAACCTGCAGTTTTGTCTCAGCACATTTATGTGTGACTGTATATGTGTATCTCTTCAACATTTCTGTGTTGTCCTTATAGCTGCGGCGACTTCTGATCAACAAGTTGTCTCTGTTAAGCCATTGGAAGCAAACATCAAAGGTAATTAATTATTGCCTATTGCAGCGCATGAAGATTCAGCTTGGCACTTTTCTATGCGCAGTCTTGCTGCAGACCTGTTTCTGTGCATGGCCCTGGCGTTTCTGTCGCTATCCTATTCCTGAGGTCTGGCCGGGTGCCTGGCACAGTCAGTGCTCTGAGTGGGTGAATGTGGAGGCATGGAGCTGACAGCAGGCCTCAGGGTCGAGGTGTGTGGGTCTCAAGGGGAGTGAGGCTTTTTTTTGCTTTAGTCTCTTGCAACTTTAGCCCTTAACTCTACAACCTACGATTGGGCAAGTTTGTATGGGAGTAGATTTCAGTCTCATTCTTTGCCACAGAAGTGCACATCCACATGAGGATAGTAGAGTTCAAGGCAAAGGTACTTGCATGTGTGTTTTCTGTTTTCACTGTTGATTTAGACTTTTGTCTTTCAGCAAGACCGAGCTTCTAAAGTAGAGATTTCTGTATTGATAACTAGCCAACTGACTTAACTGCATCCAAATCTGGGTGTTTAGAGGATTTTACAACAACAATATAAGCTTTTGAAATAAAAGTCGATGAGGAAATTGTCCTCTGTATAACGAAGTCTTCCAGGTCTGCATCCATAGCAGACAGGACTGCTGAGAGGGAGGGAGTGGTGGCTGGGGCCAGCAGACCTGCCTGGGATTCTGACTTCACCCCCAGGCAGCTGAGTGATCTTAGGAAAGTTCCTTCATCTCTTTGAGTTTCAATTTCCTCAGTCATAAAAATTAAGTGTTGAACTGGTAACTCAAAGAAGTTCTAACATTCTGAGACTTTATGTTTTCAAGAACTAAAATCTTTTGAACTAGAAAATGTGAAATTATCTACTCTTAAGAAAAGGAGGAAGTTACAGAAAAGAAAAGCCTTTGGTAAATAAAATAAGACAGGATACTCTCCACCCTGTAGAGCAGGAAGTCAAAATTGTTCTCATTTGAAAAATCAAAAAGAAAAAAACACCCCACAGTGAAATCACAACAGAAGCAAAAATCCTTGGCAGTGCTTCTCCCTGTTTCTAAGGTGGGGTGGACTTTTTTCAGAAAACAGAGTGGTCAAGGAGGTCTTTGCTAGTTTGGATTCTTACGCTGCCTCCCCAGTCTTGTTTTCAAGTTGGGTGATAAAAATGAGATTTTGTTATCTGGCTAAGTGACTCATTTGCTTTAAAAATAAAAATCCATTTTGCACAGGAAAAGATGAGAGTGTTTGTAATTGTCTGAGGAATGAAAAGCTGAATGAAAAAGCAAGGACCCAATTTATGGATGGTGAGAAAATATGGACACCAACATTACTGTTAAGAAATCACTTGGTAGTGAAGGGAGTGAGGAAGAGAACGAGACACAGGACCAGGAGTGAAGGAGACTTAGGTTGCCAGGATGTGAGCAAGGCCATGTGTTGGGAAGGCTGAGTTAGCCAAGACAGAGGTTAGAAACATATGGATGGGAAAATAAGAACAAAATAGACATGGGAGGACTCCAGGGAAGATAGTCAGTCGCTGTCCTGAAGATGGGGATTAGCCTCTTCTCTCAACACGCAAAGTATCAAGCTGACACACAGCAATGTGCACAGGTCAAAGCTCAGAGTCCATTAAGGGATAGCAAAGGGGTGATGAGGTAGGGATCTTGGAAAGATTCATGAACAGATGGTGTTCAGCCAATCGGAAGCCAGCTATGTTCTCAGCAAAGACCATCCCTCAAGCCACAAACTCTGTGTGGACCCCAAGAGTGGTTTCTCTCAAAATCTCTCCATCTTTTTTTTTTTTTTTTTGGTACTGGAGATCAAACTCCGGTCTTTGCGCTTGTGCAGCAGGCAGCGAAACCACTGAGCTAAATCCCCGAAGATCTTTTCTGTTTGTCTTTAGAATTTTTTTTTTTCAGTTAATGCACTTGTATTTTTCTTTTTTGTTTTTGTTTTTGTTTTTTGGTACTGGGGATCGAACTCGGGACCTTGCACTTGGGGGGCAGGCGCCAGAACCACTGAGCTAAATCCCCAGCCCTCAAAATCTCTCCATCTTAAGGACTCCTGTAGACATTCCTGAACAAAGACTGAATTTCCAGAGCTACTTCTTAGTTCCAACAGGGAACTCAGATCCTGTGGCTTGACAATGTAGATCCAGACAACTT
Source organism: Heterocephalus glaber (assembly GCF_053883595.1). Taxonomy (NCBI): domain Eukaryota; kingdom Metazoa; phylum Chordata; class Mammalia; order Rodentia; family Bathyergidae; genus Heterocephalus; species Heterocephalus glaber. The sequence goes on along the minus strand of NW_028258320.1, from coordinate 8,228,938 downwards.
TACAGCCTGGGAAGGCTGCTTCTTCCAAGAGCACACAGAGCTCGTGGGTATTCTGCAACCCAAGATTACTCTCTCCACAGGGGCAGGCTGCGGTTTGAAAAGCAATGTTCTCTTAAGATTCTGTTTAGGGTTATATCACTACACGAGTCTTGAATTTGGGAAAATCGATTCTTTTGCTTTGAAAGTTTTAGGCCTTTGTCATTTTTACCTATATGCAATTTTTTTTGAGAATCAAAATGAGGTAGGCACATATATATTTCAGTGAAAACTGGGAATCTCTCAGTGGTCTACCTAGTGCTTGTGATAAGAACCTTTTCCTCCCATCTTGATTTAGCTTCCTTATGACACGGACCAAAGCAGGAATTGGAAATTATTCCTTCCAGGATTCCTGGTGCCTGAAACAGTGCCTGGCATACACAGTCAAGCAATATGAGAGGTTAAATTAATGACTAAATTAAAGACAAATTCATGAGTGGAATAGGATGTATCTAATCACTTTTCCAATAAGTGTTTAACCTTTGTTTTAAACATCTTATATCAGTTTGATAATTCGGTTTTGTTTTGGGGGTTTTTTTGGTACCAGGGATCGAACTCGGGTCCTTGCGCTTGCGAGGCAGGCGGCAAAACCACTGAGCTAAATCCCCGGCCCGATAATTCAGCTTTTAATGAGTTTGATAATTTAGTTTTCTTCTGTTACACTAATAACTAAAGGATAATTCACAAAGAGAGTTGAATGTTAACAGATAGTAAAGGACAATCTAAAAGAGACCATTTTTATTGGGAATATTCATTTTCCATGAGTTTTTCTGGTGACAGATGTATGAACCAAAGAAATGTCAGCACAGATATAAAAAAGGATAATGTCTCCCATAAAAGCATTTTCTAGTTAGATTGTAAAAATACATAGGAATGCAAATTCATTTAGAAATAAATTCTTAAGCACTTCAAATGGATTGTAATAGAAGCAGGAATAAAGGAGTGATTACTCTAAGTTCTTGAAAAGAGAGTCACACCATGTGTAGATGAAATAACATTTTGTTAATGACATCAAGAGGCCAGGAAGCCCAGACAGTCACCAGAAGAATACTATTCACGTCAAATGACTTGATTTTCTTTTGTGCAGCAAAATTCGTCAGATGTATTTGCCAAACCCAAATATTTAAACTCCTTCCATCCACTGAAAGACAAAGGTGAGTTACAATAAACACGAGTGCTATACAAGATGGGAAGAGGGCAAATAAATACAGGACAGGAATAAAATTCAGTGACAACTCCTAAAAAATTCCAGGTGAGAAGTGTGACCATGTTAGCCCACTGTGGCTCCAGAGTTTACCTGGACTGTGCTCAAGGACAACAGTGTCAGAGCCTGGTGCTTTGAGGGTAGTGGGTGTCATTATGCAACTTCAGCCCAGCTAAGTTAGAAGACTTGGTCTACGTTTGTGGCATTGGTCATCCAGGTATGGGTGGAGGAAGATGGTTACCATCAATACCAGTCCTGTCCTTACTGCTGCCATGTGCTGTGTCCCGGAGGAGGGAGGGGCCACACCTGCTAAAGGTGGAAGACCATTGTCCCCATAGGTCCCATGTTCCTGTATTGGAGGATACTGGACTCCATGCTGTTCAGCTACTGGAAGGCCAGTATTTAAACACTGGGAACAGTCACAGTCCCCTTAGAGGGAAGGGTGGCGTGTGGGAGGGGAGGAGGACACATTACATGGCCAGTTAGATCGAAGTTATAACTAAGAGCCCAAGGCCCATTTCACATTGGATTATGTGAACATCATCATGAAGATTGGGAAATGGGCAATCCCATCAAAATCATTTAAATTTCACATAAAGTTTAGGTGCTTGGAGAATGTGCTCATCCAGAACTCTTCAGCCCTGCTGTCTCTGCCACCAAACAACCTGGGTGCCTTTTATACATCTCTTTACCTTTCTAGACGTGTGTTCCTTGTTAGTAAAATGAAAATCTAGGAGATCACTAAGGTTCCTTCCAGTGAAAACAAGCTGTGATACTACATCTACTTTATCTCACTTCCCAGCAACTTCTGAAAATCACAGTATTTCATCTCCAACTAGTGATGCCTGGCAAATGCCAGTTTCTATGGTATCAATGAAATGCTGTCCCTTTTGACCAACCACACGATATATCTTGGCCTCACGTCTCCTAAATTTATCCCCGGTTGTAAGAAAGTCCATAGGATGATTTTCATTTTGGTCTCATGCTTGATTCCAACATAGTGACAATAATTCTTATCTTCCTTCTCCCCCTCAGGCAAGTATACACTTTCTCATACTGGAGATTCTTCCAGCAACATCACGTTAACTCAGTTTCTATCAACCGAGTAAGGCCAGGAATCATAAAATCAAAGAACACTGTTTGGAGCAACTTGACATTTAGAGGTAAATGTCAGAGAAGAAAGTATACTTCATATCAGATGAGATATTCTGACCCAGGAGCAGAACAAGGTGGTCACAGCAGCTTTATCATTGCCTCCTTTATCTTGAATTCATGGAAGATTTATTTCAATGTGGTTTGAGTGTAACACATTGCACCCTAAATGCAAAAGAATTGGTTTTGATGGAAATCTTGTCAGTTGCTCCTTCTTCTCATGACCACAAGATGTGCTTTCCTTTTTCATAAAATGACCTTGTCCACACAGCCTTTCCAATCATGGACTGGAATAAGGAAACTTCACAAGCTCACCTTCAGTGACTGAGTTGACTTTCTTTTCAAAAGGTTCTCAGTGCGTATTTCCTAAAGAAAAGGCATTTTCCTTCCAAATTTTCCAGTTGGACTTTATGCTTCTTTTTTTTTTTTTTTTTTTTTTTTTTTTCTTCATGGGTTCAATCCCTTCACTTTGAAAGTTAAGCTGAGGTAAAATAAAAATTTCCATTTCGATAGCTTTGTAGCCATTTATGAGGAAGGACAATAATGTGATTTGATGTGAAACGGAGCATTTTACAGTTTACAGTGTATTTTCACGTGGTCTCCAACCCAGAAACTGAAGTGACCAGGTGGAATTTGGGCAGAGATAAGGAAAGTGAAGTCATTCACCAAAGCAAAGCCAGTACAGCAGAATCAGGGTTACTTTAGGACTTGGGTCCTAGCACATGCCTGCAGCTCCATGACAGCCTCGAATGCTGTATACAACCCTAAGAAATCTTTATGAGATTCGATGCATGGTTTATTGTTGGTTCCCCTGATTCTATCTATGTGAGAGGGGAGTGGAAGGACAGTTTGGTTATCAGCTTCCAGGGTTGTGCCTGCAACATCTCGATTGTCTCTGTCACACCTGAAGATGCTTTTTGGAAGTTATTTGCATATATAGCCAGAGCTGCTTTAGGACGAGGGACAGAGCAGCAAGTGAGGGAATGCTAAGAAGCTGCACTTGCCTCCCATAACTCTGTCACTTTGAGCTCAACCCAGCATCAGCCCTCACTTTAGTGCCTAGAAGATCCAAGCTTCAGAGTCCACTGCCTGTTTTGAAAGCTACTGTGCTAAGAGTGTCCGTTAGTTTCTAACACTCAAAGCCTTCACGATAGGCAGATAAAGATACTGCAGGGAACTTCTACTAATGGGCATGGGTTAAACAAGCACATGTAGAGAAAATTTGAGTTCAAATTTCCGCAAAGCACCAAGGAGCAGCATGGATGAAATGTCAAGTGAGATGTCCCATGAATGTATCCAAGAACCAGAAGAGAATTTAATGAGAAAGGTAGCCTCGGACACAGCTGCTCTGCAAGCCTCCTCATCCCATCTTCTATGGTGACAGAAGGGGGATGCCTGACCCACCGCCAGCATGGGGAAAGGACCTTATCATCGCCTTCTACGGAACCCAGCACATGGAGTGCGTGCGTGGCTGCTAATCGACTGTTCAGGGAAGGTGTGGGCTGAGGCCCCCTTTAGGGTCATTAGCCCAGCCCTGGCCAGATGGGATCACCTGGCAGGCACTGGGGACAAAAGAGGAGGTCCTGGGTGGCCACCAGCACCACGGAGTCAGGGCTGGGCGGGACCTTTGAGTTTTTCTTGTGAGCACAGTCTGTGAGTGCACAGGTGGTAAACTGAAATGCAGAGACTGCAGGGCTGAGCAGGCCCAGGCTTCCTCAGGAGCCCAGACCCAGCAGGGAGCCTGCACACCACCTCCCAGAGCCAGGCCAGGAAGGGAGCCTGGCACGTTGACCAGGGCAAAGCCAGCTGTGTACCCCACAGGGGATGGGAGGGGAGGATCCAGGAAAGGAGGGAGAAGGAGCTCCCTGTGAGTGAGAGGAGACCCAGGGCCATCCTGTCCCGGGGTGCAGGGGAGCTTGTCCAGGGATCCAAGTGCTCAGCACAGACTCAAGGAGATCAGCACTGCCGACTCAGGGCCAGGCCCCACATGACCCTGGGGTCTGAAATTTGGGGTCTGGACCCTAAAGGGCCTCAGAGTAGAAATCCCGCTGAACACATACGATGGAACCGCGTGTGACTTTGCATGGCCCTACATGAGCCTTCTCAGCTCTTTTAGGAAGCTATTTTAGGAAGATTCATTTTCTGTTTCTCAGCTGCTTCCAGAACAAACAAAAAGTCTGAGAAGCAGTCACTCTGCAGCACCCAGAGTTGTTCTCACATGATATGAATTCTGGGAAAAGCCCCAGTGTCTTCCTGCCAAGGAGTTCTTGTGTGGAGGAAGAGGAGGCGGTGGAGCTGAGCTGCACTTACCTGTATCCAGCTACAGGTGGCAGCCTCTGACCAGGAAGCAGATGCTGGCCAGCCGGCTTGGTGCTCAGACACCCGAGGACCACTGGAAATCGGGTGTGAAAAGCATTTTCATCCCACTACCCTAATTAGGAGCCATTTGATGGTTGCTGCTGTGCTGTGTATAATAAAAGAGATTAGGAAGCTAATAACATAATAGCCCTGCTTCCTGGTGCACAGGCCTGTTTCCTGGGTTTCAGCTCAGGGTGCTGATAAACAGTCTACTCGGCTTCCAGGCAAAGCAGGAATTAGCCGTGGTCAGCAGCAATTTCCACCTGCTGGAAGACTAACACACCTGTCTTATATTTCAGTGGCATTAGTGGCATATATACCTTGGCACCTTGAGCAAGTGCAGGGTTAACTCAAGTAAAACAGGTTCAGATATCTTATGCTTTTTGAATTCACCTCTTTTCTCTTTGAAAAATTTATACAGGTGTCAGGCTTGCATCACACTTCTGGGGATGAGTGACCCTGTTCTCTCTCTCTCTCTCTCTCTCTCTCTCTCTCTCTCTCTCTCTCTCTCTCTCCCTCTCTCCCTCTCTCTCTCTCATTTTCATTAGTTTGTTTGCTTCGGTGGTATAGAGGATTGAACCCAAGGATGCCCTACTACTGAGCCGCATCTCCAGCTCCTTTTATTTATTTTGTATTTTGACACAGGCCCTTGCTAAGTTGCCCAGGCTAGGGTTGTCCTGGCCTCCAGCCTCAGCCTCCTGAGTATCTGAGATTACAGGAATGCATCACTGTCCCCAGCTTCTCTTGCACCAAGGTCTTAGGGGTAGAAGGAACAAAATAAAACAAACCCAAAAGAGTGACTTGCATGCATCCCTGGGATTTTCTAGTCTCTCCAGGCTTGATCCTGAGCAACCAGGGCAGCTTTGTGTTACCTTTTCAGCCTGGCACGTGGCCCAGGGCCACTGGAGCAAGCTCCTTTTCTGGTTCCACAAACCTCCCTGCGGCCTCCCCTCCTGGCAGCAGTAACATACCAGAGTGAATCAACAGAGATTCCTGGGAAAATAGACTCTGAGATTATCTTGAAAAGAACGCCATTCCTAACATAAGGTGACCTTTCCATGGTCTGTGATGAAGATTCTCCTCATAACCAGGGATGAGATGGGCTGGAACTGCCGGAAAAAGAAACCAAAGGGGAAGGAAGTAGTGGGGAAGAGTCCCACAGTTCCTGATTACCACTAATTCTCCCACAATGCACTGCGTCTCCCTTGGCTTCGCCCTGACCAGTGTGCCAGGCTCCTTTCCTGCCTGGTGCCCTGAAGTGGTGTCCAGGCTCCCCTCTGGGCCAGGGTGGCCTGGGTCCCACTCAGCCCCGCCATTTCTGGTTTGCAGCTTCCCATCTGTGCACACACAGGCTGTTCATGAGATAACCCCAAGGTCCCACCCGGGAGAGGAGAATCCAGAGCATGTGGCTTGGCAAGACCTTATCTTGCTGGGTAGGAATTGCAGATAAAGCATCGCCAACAGGCAGGCCATGCCAGCCGAACGGGAGGGAACACCCTGTGGAGGTCTGACCCGGCGCTGGGAGCTGGAGCCGAGGGGCTCCTGGGTGTGATGTGCTGCCAATGCACACACGGGCTCTGTGGATAAGGCTTCCTGGTCCTTAGATCCCAGCCGAGTCCCTCCACAGGGCCTGGGCACGGCAGCTTCAAATTCCATGACTACGCGCCGTGGGCACTGCCAAGGATAACTCTGCAGGGTGAGAACCTCGGCTGGTGCTGGTGATAAAGTGACTTGGTTTCCTGAACTGGGCCAGGCAGGAGCATCTGCCCCATCTGCTGTCTTTATCACCTGATTGTGGGAAATGTACGCAATACCTCCATCCCCACCAACTCATTTGCAAAAGAATAAATAAGTTACACAAATGGCATCCCTTCCAGAATTTATGTTGGCAATTGCTTATGTATTAAAATCCACAACCACATGAGATGCTCACAACCTGCTTTCTCTCAGGCTGGAGAATGATCCTCGAGGTATGTCCTCCCACCAGTAACACCAGGTCCCCCACACACCCGAGTGGAAGGTCCACTCTCACACCCCGGAACTCAGAAGGGGCCCAGGAACCTGTCTTTTCACAGGGCCTCCGGGTACCTCTGATGCCTGCTCTAATGTCAGAACCACTGACTGATCCAGAGGATGGAGAGAGGGCGTGTAGGAGCCCGAGGCTTGCAGCCTGGGGCTCACGGGGCTCAGGAGCTTCTCTTCTGTGGGAGCGGGGTTGGAGAGGACTTCACTTTCCACTGCCAGGGCCTCTCTGAGCCTCCGCTGCAGTCAGGAACATCTTGGGAATGGTGTGAGGAGAGGCGTCTGCTGTCAGACCACAGAGCTGCTAGGAATGGGATGGGCTTGAGCCCCTCCCTGGGAGATGGCTGCACCTTTTGGGCTCACGAGCCTGTACAAATCTCTATGTCCTGGTGATGGAATCAAGGGTGGGTTCTCTGCAGGGTAGAGCCACCAGATTCTTACAGCCCCCTCTCAGTCCTGCAGGTGAGCAAGTAGAGACCAGGTTCACTGAATAGTGACAAAAATGGGACTCAAACCCAAGACCCAGCACTCCAAGGTCCATGTTCTTTGTGCCCCAAAAGCAAGAAGCACTGACAGCTGTGAGGGAAGGATTTCCTGGATCCACTGCCTTTGACTTGGGTGAGCGGAGTCCTCTCGGCTTGGTCATGGAGCTCTTCCAAGAGGGCCCTGGGTTGGCCACAAGAATCCTGGCTGGGTTCCGGCTGGGGCTTTCCTGTTGGACACATCTGTATTCTGTGCAGCTCCTCAGCACCAAGTCGCCAATCCTTGCTGATCTTCATGCCCAGGGACAAGAATATCAAGAAGAATGATAATCTCCAAAGAGAGAATGCACACACACACCTTCAGGAAAGCTGGCTTCCTGGGGATGCCTGGAGAGCTCAATGTGAAGGCCCTGGGTTCAATCCCCAGTATTGCTGAAAAAAGGAAGGTAGGATGGAGGAAGGAAGGAAGGAAGGAAGGAAGGAGAAAAAAGGGGGAAAGAAAGGAAGACAAAGAAAGAAAAGAAAAGAGGAAGAAAGGACTGAATTTCTCTTTCCATCTTTCTACGTCTCTCTCTGTCTATCTCTGTCAGTCTGTCTCTCTGTGTGTCTGTCTGTTTCTCTCTTCCTTTCTCTCAGACAGGGTCTCACTTGGACTCAAGATGACCCTCCTGCCTCAGCCTCCCAGTGGTGGGATTACAGGCTGGATTTCTCAAGGGGAAGGAAGCTGTTGCTTTTTCTGTGCCAGGGAACACGTGGCCTGTGAAGTGCCCTAGGAAATCCTCCACTTTCATTCTCAGCTCATCTCCCTGGGGAGATGGGAGCAGGGGAGACCTGTCCAATAGACAAGCAAATAAAAAAAGAAAGTGCGCGCACACACACACACACACACACACACACACACACACAGACCTTTTTAACATACTGGGCAGCATGTGGGTGTGAGGAGGAAGAATAAGTCAGTGATATTCTTGCAGACATTACAAGTCTGTGGTGAGAAGTTCTGATGGGTTTTCTATTCCTAGAAGGACAACAAAGTGCAGCCATGGAGCCCGCAGCCTGGAAGACACAGTGGCTCTTGATTCCTTCCCAAAGGGCTGAAGACATGGCACAAAGAAAGGGAGGTGCATACAGAGGAAAAGCTCTTTCTGATTTTCTGTTTGTCAGAAGCAAAAGGTCAAGGTGGAAGGGAGGAGCATGAGAGGAAAGCAGCCCTTTGCAGAAAGCCCTGAAATGTCACAGTCACAACTGTGCTTGCCAGGACGTGTGTGGATGAGACACGAGCCACAGGGATGGTGGTAGAGACCACAAGGTGGTCCCTCATTTTAGGATAAGACACATGGCGTCCTCTGTACCTCCCTCTAAGTGATGGCTCAACTCACTCCTTGGCTGCAGCATTCCCTTCCCTTGAATGGGTCCTGTTAACTTCGGTAGAGATTTTTCTTCTGCCTTTAGTTGAGGCTGAATAAGGGATTGAGTCCATTACTCATGGCAAGCTCCACTACATGTACCCAATTCTCAGGCCACGCAGATGAAACAACAAAATGACCAGCTTGTTGGGAAAGGGCCGAGTGTCTTCATGACCTATGAAGTTGGACGTCACACAAGCTTAGGGATGAGCCCTCAGATCGCATACTTCTGGGCTTGGATGTGTTGCAGATTTGGTCAGAAAGGACACTTACCTTCTTGTGCTTCTGGAGGGAAGAGGACAGTCCTTGAGTTCATTCACCTTTCCTCTAATGGCAAAATGGCAAACACCACTGATGTCCCATTCACTCACTTAGGTAAACACAGCACTAACTGCATCTTCAAGATTTGGTTCTGCCTGGCCTTGTATGGATTTGTTTTCACACTGAGCCTTACAAACAGTATTCCAAGATTCATTCATTTGACAGAAAATGGTTGGGCACTTACTCTGAGCCAGGCACGCTTCTAGGCACTGGGAGTCTGGTGGTGACCAAGATGAAGGGGAGATGGAGCCTGTCTTCATGGTGTCAGTCACCCATCATGTACCCATGCGGTTACAAACCCATCACATGCTACAGCTTCCACACTTGTCTGCTCTGTATTTTCTTGCTTTCTCTTAACCTCTGCTGTCTTCCAAGGTGCTGATTTTTACTGATTTGGAGTCCACAGGCCTCACCAGTAAACAGTTCAGAACTCATCTGCCATTGTGCTCCAGTCTGGCAGGAGAACTTACTGCCTGCCATATTGTTTTCCTCAATGCTTCTCCTTTCACAGGTCTTACTACTGCTCCTTAAGAGGCAGGTGGCACCACGTGTCCCATAGGGAGCCTTTCCTGCCCACTCCTGCCCATCAGGTCCTCTCCTCTGAGCCGTGGAGCACTTGGGGAGCTGCTGTGGAACTTTGGCATCGCTTGCTTGCTGCTTTTTTGCCTCATTTTACCACCTGTATGGTCACTCCTTGCCAGTTCACTGGCACCAGACACCAGCACAGATATGTTTGAAATGGGCCTGTTCATCTGCTAATTAACAAACTTCTAATAATTGAGTTATGTACCGATTCCCTTATGTATAGCCAGTTAACATATTCTGGGTTCCCATTCTGTCCCAAATGATATGGTGCTGTGGAGGAGAGAAAGGAAGTTGAAAACACAGTGTTTGTCCTCAAGGAACTTCAGTTTTCCAAAAATGATCCAGGAAAGGTCAAGAATCAACTGAATAATTTTGAAATAAAGAAATATCCTCCTGTTGTAATTCTCGGGCTTGGTTGCCTGAAGTCACCGTGTGTTTGTACGCCTGTGCCTTTGTGAATGTGTGTGGAGTGAATTATGTCTGGCCTCTAAAGAGGAGGGTTGGCTTTAACTCACTTTGGACACCTTCTGTGTTATCTTTAAGTTGTCTACATATAGGACGGTGGGATGATTGGATAAGAGCTGGTCTCATCTAGATGCTCAAGGTTAGAGAAAAAGCTGACAGATGTTGACCTGCATTTTCTCCACACTAACCAACTAATTCTTGGACCACCATAGTCCTAAGTAGTAAGTTGTTGCCAGACGTCTCCACTTAACAAAATTTCAAAAATGAGCATCAAGCTGGTGAAAACAATTTTGCTTTCAATATCATTCATTTTAAAGTCTGGCTTAAGGAAAAGTAGCTCTGGGAGAGACAAGGAAAATATGAGTGGAAGAGACAGGAAAGTGCAGGCCATTCATGTAGTGTGACTGTGTGTCCCCTCAGCACACCCACCCAGAGCCCCTCACAACTCCCCGACTTTCTTGAAACACACTTGCGGGCTCTTGAGTGGCTTTTTGACATTCTTCTACCTCCATGCTCTTGCTTGGTTGTCAAACCTTTTTGGACAGGCCAAAACGAGACACCCTTCCTTCTTGCAGGTTGTTTGGTATGTGAATGTGTGTTCTTGGAGCCCGATTGGAGTGTGAACTTGCATGTGTGTATGTGTGAGTGTAATCTTATGTGTCCCCTGCTTGCTTGTGATGAGGTTTCTCTACCCCTGGGCTTTCAGTGGAGCTGGGAAAGTGGAGCTGAGAAGCTGAGCTTGGTCTTTAGCTCTGTCATAATAATGCTGACTTGTGGAGCGCGTGAGAAAGGATCTCACACAGCATGGGAACAGCTGATTGATTCTATATGTGGTGTGCAGTGGTCATTAGAAACGGAGTCAAAGATGATCTGCAGATCCTGGATGTAGCTTCACTGCTATCCCAATGCCTCAAATAGCAGTGACCTGTGCTTTTGAGTCTGAGGGTTGAAAGGGGACTAAGTGGCCAAAATGAGTGGAAAGAAAGAGAATTGGGATTGTGGATCAGTAAGGTGGCAAGTACCGAATCCCCCTCCTAATTCCACACGCCATGATCTGCTCTTGGCCTGGAAAGAAGGACCCCTAAGGAGGGAGGGTTCTTCTATTGATACCTCCCTGCCCCAGGGTTCTAGTGAGTGCTCTGGAACACGGCAGGTCTGGGATCCACAGGAGGAGGAGAAGGACTCCCCTGTTACATGGCAGCTGGTCCTTTGCATGTCTTTCTATCAGCAGATCAAGCCCTGACAGTGGAGGACCACTCAGCTGACTCATCAACACAGCCCACATCTTAGCCCTGGGTGCACAAGGAAGGAAGGAGGCAAGAGAAGGAAGGAAGGAGTAGGAGACCCAGTTTAATGGGCAGAGGAGCCAGAGAGGCCTTGTTGAGAAACTCTCTTCTCTCTGCATGATTTTCCACGGAGCTCTCTCCAGGGAGGATTTCCATTCTTTGACTTTAACTATTGCCACCGTTATGGTTTGGTCTGGATGTCCCCCCAAAGCCTCATTCGGTCAGAGATAGCTGAATCTGAATGTGTGATGCTGGGATTAAGGGCGTGTAATTACTAAACCGCTACACGTGAGTGAGTGGTTGAGCACCGCCCTAATCCTGGTAGTCTGGATGGGATAAAGGAGGCAGAAAGACACGATGAAGGCCTCTTGTTACCTTCACTACCTTGTGCGCACCATGTTGTTTCTCCTCTGTGTGGCCTGTTCATCATCCCTGCCTTGGAGCCAGCTGATTATGGACCGAAACCTCTACAAACTGTGAGCCAAATAAATCCCTTCCCCTCTAACTTTTCGTGCCAGGTATTTTGTCTCAGCAATGAAAGAAAAGTAACTAACACAGCCACGAAGCTTGGTTTCAGCCTCAAAGCAATAAGAAAGAAGGCAAAAGCTGTTGTTCTGTAAGAAAATAATAGCATTGGAGGGAGCAGGGGAAACACACTGTGGGCAAATGAAAAACAGAAACAAAATATGTTAAAGTAGAAGAACGTAAATATACCATTGGTTACCCTAGAGACTCTCACCCAGACAAACTCACATAATTTAAACGGTATACACAAGACTATGCTCAACAAATTTCCCTATTTGAAACATAATTTTAATGGCTATGGTGTTCCATTATGTTGTTATACTAAATTGATATAGCCAATCCTTCATTTCAGGGCTTCACAGTAAAGAATTAATCTTATCCAAAGAGTGACCTGGCCATTGTCCTTGGGTACTGAAGATGACCTCCAGGCCTAGGGATGTCCTGCTTGCAGGTGTCTGTTTACCTGGGGGCCTTGGGCCACACCCAGTCACCTAACATTTCAATTTCTGATGGGCTTTGTTTTTTGTTTTTGGTACCAGGGATTGAACTCAGGACCTTGGGCTTGCAAGGCAGGCGCCAGAACCACTGAGCTAAATCCCCGGCCCTCTGATGGGCTTTGAATCATGTGGTATCCACTCTGCCTGGAGACCAAGGTTATCAGCTTGGTTTCTAGAGATATTGAAGATTAATGGTCAGCCTCACAGGAAATCAGTCATTTATGCGATCAAACCCCAGTCAAAGCTCGAGACACAGGAATCCAGTGACCTTCCCGGTTGGCCTCCAACTGAGACAGGGATCCTTAAAAAGCTTGCAGTTAAGAGCAACTCTGAAAAGCCATTCTATGGCTAACTGGCTAGAAAGGATTTCAAAAGGATCTCAGAAGAATATAAGCCAAGGAAATGAAAAGTCTTACCAATGCAATTTTCCTTAGTGTATTAACACTTGTTTCAAAACTCGCTAAGAATTTTTTTTCCAGATTCTCCTCTGCTCTGTCTCTTAATGTCTGAGTGATTTTTTTTGGAGGGGGGAGGTACCGGGAATTGAACTTGGGTCCTTGTGCTTGCGCAGCAGGCGACGAAACCACTGAGCTAAATCCCCAACCCCTGTCTGAGTGATTTTTGCTCTGTGCTTTTCTAGGGCTTCCTTCCGCCTCCTCCTTCTTCATTTGGGTCTTTGAGTTTTCTTTTCCTCGTCTATATTTTTTCTCTTAGGATGTATCTTTGCCTTTATTCTAATGAAAAAAAACCCCTGTATTTAAAACTAAATTTTAATTTGTAAAAACTATTTTTTATTTTATATTTTAAACGAGTTAAGTTGGTACTCTATATTTCTATCATTTCCTAAAAGTTTTAATTATGATGGCTTATCATATGATACATGTAACTAAATTTTTGCCCTGTAAGTTTAGGAGCTATACTAAAGGAAAACAAATAAGCAAACAAAAATAACGACAGACTTTCTGAGCAAAGATAAAAGCCTTCTTCTCACATTCAGATCTCTCTGACTTCTGTTTTCATCTAAGGGAAACTCTCTGCTTTTAAGAGGCCCGGATGGTTAGATTCTATCTTATGGTCAACTGATTAGTGACTTTGATTAGATGGGTAAAGTCCTTTGTTCCATGTGAAATGACTTCATCCCAGCAGCATCCTCCAAGAGTAGAGACCGAGGGAGCCTCTTAGGATCTGCTACCCAGAGCAGGCCTACACTCTGTGCATGCAAGGACCCGGAGATGAATGTACCCAGGCTGGCTGAGTCACCAGAGGCTTCCGAGTATGGTTCAGAAACTACCAGGAGTCCTCGAGGGAGTCTGAGAGGTCAGAACTATTTTCATCCTGATGATAAAATATAACTTGCTTTTTTTTTTTTCTTTTTTTGGTACTGGGGATCGAACTCAGCACCTTGCACTTGTGAGGCAGGCGCCGGAACCACTGAGCTAAATCCCGGCCCTATAACTTGCTTTTTCCACTCTCAGTTTCTCATGTGTGTACTCTGAAGCTTTCCAGTGGCTTCAGGATGTGTGATATCGGCACCGATCAACCTTCAGCCCTCCTATCACATCCACCTCTCTGCATGTGTGGCTTTAACCAACCTAGGGGCAAAAGTACCTGAGAAAAGAAATTTGTATCTTGATGAAGACTACCAACTTTTTTTTATTGTCATTATTCTCTGGACACAGTGTAACAACTACTCACATGGCATTTACATTGTCTCAGGTATTGAAAGCAATCTACAGAGGATTTAAAGTATAGGAGAACTGGAGCACAGGTCATATGAAAACACGAGATTTAAGCATTCATTGATCTTGATATCTATGGAGGCCCTTGAATTAGTCCCCTGGAGATACAGAGGGATAAATATATATGTATATGAACACATGAAAAAATTCAGCTGTTTTCCTTTGAAGACATTGAAGTTGTTTGCAAAATTGTAAAGCAACAGACTTGTTTCTTTGTTTCTTGTTTTGAAAAGCATAGTTATTCTTCCTAAAAGTATTATTTTTATCAACAGGTAATAGGTTTATTATTGCCATTGAAAATGAAATAAATCCATTGCAACTAAGTCTTCTTCCAATTTAATTTCTAATAAAGTTAATATTGATAAATACAAGCATGTCAAAACAATAACTTAAATATCCAAAAGCTCTGAGTTTTAATAAATCAAGGGGTCCTGAGACTAGCAAGTGTGAGCACTGCTAATTTCAAGCAAAAGAAATATTTTGAACAAAACCTACTAGGAGAAAATGTATTTTATCTTGTTGTTTAATTTGGATAGCCAGGCTTGCTTTTGTGCACTGTTGGTGTTATAGAAAAAAAAAAAGTCCATCTAACTGAGTTTCCCAGATGACTGACTGACTAAAGACTTCCTGATGTGAAGGGCCAGAGAATAAAATGTCAACAGCAGGCTCCACTCTTCCTGGAAACTGCAGCCCCGATCCCCAAGAGACATCTGGAACCCGCTTAGGGCCAGGCCAAGCTGCAAGTGCTTCTGCTCGGCACCCCTGGTAACCAGCGAAGAACATTCTTTTCTCAAGCACATGCATCCCTTAAGCCAGATCTCAGTCTCACCAGTAGATTGTGTCTTCCCTGTCTGGCCTTCATACTTAGCTTTTCTGCCCTTGTGATTATAATTTTAAAAATCTGAGAAATGATGGATGTATGACCACTGCCTTATCTCAGAAAGCCTGTGGTCACCAGACTGCAATGAGGCCACAACATGGCTCGAACCCCAGCATCCCCACTCCCTCACTCTGTGGCTGTCCACAAGGGTTTAACCTGTCCAAGCCTCCACTAAACCACACAAGTTCACTGGGAAGTGGTTATGAGCATCCAGTAAGGTAAGACAGTGGAGGTGCTGTGCTCACCACAGTTCCTGATATGCAGTATCACTATTCTAACTCTGATTATTATGAAAAGTCTACACAGAGCACAGTTCCTCTGTTTATGTCCCAAAAGATGCTATTCCAGAGTGCAGAAATATGTACTTAGTATGTCCAAAACAGTGATTATGTCTCTAAGGCTACCACTAATACTATAATATTGTATTAATTAGTACCTCTAATTAGTACCACTGATACAATAATATTGAAAATTACTGAGCACCTACTATGTGCCAGACACTGGTGTAAGTACATCTCATGTAATCCTCACAGCTCCATGAGAGAGGTGAGCAACATTTATTTTTATTATGAAATGGGATGAGGAAACAGGCACGGAGCAGCTGAAAACTCACCCGGTGTCATCTGCACAGCCAGTGGCAGGGCCAGTATTCCCACGACGGACAACCCTCTCTGTTTCTGTCCATACCATTCAGTCCAAGTTTGGTTTTGCATTTTTTCCAGGAAGAAAAGACTTGCTGATGTCAGGAACTGGACCTTCCATGTCTCTTACCCGGTACGAATTTGAAGTGCCATAGAGAATCTTTGCTTCTGAATAATTTGCTTTGTCTTGATATTATATTCAGATTTTAGTTTAGGCCAGAAATCTGATTTTTAAAGAAATATACGTAGTAAGTTCAATCAATGACTATCAAGCTTGTTGGAAAATGTTCATACTTTTCTCCCATACTTTGTTCATTTTTTCTCCCACAACCTAAATCTGTTAATGTTATGGTTCAGATTTTAAATGTCCCCTGAAGATTCGTATGCTAAAGACTTGGTGGCCAGCCTATGGTGCTGTGGGAGATGGTGGAGCCTTTAAGAGTCAGGCCTGGAACAGGAAGTGAAGTCATTAGGGGTGTGGCTTAGAGGCCAGGGGACCCACCCCTCCCTGTCCTCTGCTTCCCAGCCACCTTGAGGTGAGCAGCTTGGGTCTGCCACTCCCTCGCCATGATGTTCGGCTTATGTAGGCCCAAAGGCAGCAAGGCCACCTGACCCTGGACTGAAGCCTCTGAAGCCAAGAGCCAGAAGGAATACCTTCCTCCTTTAAGTGATTTCCTCACAGCCAGGGGAAGCAGATGCAGTTATGATTCTGATTTAGCCTCTGTGAAGCTTGCTTTCCATCACAATACACTCATCTCTCCTCTCAAGTGCTCTTCCAGGCCTCCTTTTTGGTTAACTTTGCATTTTCCACATTTGTTGAACCCCATCATTGACAACCCCCAAACAACAGCTGTCATTTCCTCTGAGATAAAAACATCTCCACCCGTCCTTCAGTCAGGACGACAACCTTCAGGTTTTCAACTTCCGGTGCTCAGTCTGAAAATGAAGACTCAGGTCTCTTTGAATGAATACCACCACCTTTTCAAACCTCCCTGGGAGAACTCAATCACTGACAGTGTCCTTCTTGAAGCAGTTTTGCTTTTCCAGTCCTTAAAAAATCAGCTTCTGCAGGTTTGGGAGCTTTGTCTTCCTTTCCTACAGCTTGTCCCTGGGAGACGAGGTTCAGAGCAACCCCAAAACAGTGTCCCGGTTACCTGGATACTGGTTTCCCTAGGCACAAGACACCTTGTAGTGTGAGAGTGCCTAGAGCTGGCAGCCCCAGCTTGGTCCAGTCGCATTCTGTGTTGGTTAAGTGGGTGGTGGATAGAATCCCCTTCCTCTTTATTCCTCTGCTGATGGCATAGAGTTGCATTAGTGTGACTTTAATAGTTAAATATCTGCAGGCACCCATCTGGCTGGTCTATGGACACAAGAATGGTATGGAGAGTTATGTGCTTGGAAGAGACTCGTGTGCTTGGAAAGTGAATGAAATATGGGAGCTATAGCTGACTTGCTTTAGTAAGTGGGGTCTGATCAGAAAGAGTGCATCTCCCTTCTCTCTCTGCTTCCTGGCCACCATGACAGGAACAACTTTCCATCATCCTGGCTCTTCCACCAGGCCTTCCTGCCTTGGAGACAGCCAACGAAGCATTGAAAACATGAGCCAAAATCAAGCTCTCCTCCTTTCAGTTGAAGTAGTTGGGTATTTTGTCCCAGGAACAAGAAATGTGATGAAGACAGTGAACAAACATGAGCGGCAAGGACCCGTCCATGATCAACTGAAGGGTGGAGAATCGCACATTTCCAAATGCTGTGCTAATGCTTGTCACTGCACACACAGTGGAACTCGACTTGAGGAACGGCTACAGGCACCAGGAGTCTTTCCTAGTCTTACACACCAGGCAGGACCCTTCTTCCTCTCGGGGGCCTTTCCTTTCTCTGATCCCCTGGTCCCCATCACCATCCTGGGGACCCACTTCAATTGCTTGTTCTTCTTTGCCACACTCTCTCCCAGCCAGTCTACCAGTGAACCCCTTTCACCTCCTGAAAACATCCCACATGGGACCCGACCTTCTGTCCCCTCTGAACCCCGAGTTCCGAGAAGGGCTCTGGAGATGAATGTGCCCAGCCTGCTTAGTTCATACGGGATGTACTCAAAGCGAGAACTGGCAACTCCTGGAAGTTGCCAAGGATGAAGAACGGCTCAAGGGCATAAGGTCTTTTTCTTCCCTGCCCTCTGCAGGTGCGTCACACTGTTGTGGCTGCAAATATTTTGGATTAGGTCAGTATTTTGTGCGGGGGAGTCATGTGTAAATCACACAAGATAATCATTTACCGTAGACATTTCCATTTTTTCACCAGATGTTTAAAATTATTTTCTATGCCGTTTGAAATCTCCCTGTCCTCCAACTAAGAATGTTGTGTAAGAAAAATAACCTTCTATTCCAAATGTTTACAAAGTTCCCAACGTTCCTGTCAATTTACTCTTTTATAATTTATCTCTCTGACAGATAGATAGACAAGGAATCAATTTTGCTTTAGTCTCAGTCATATCTCCCAATGAAATGGGTAAATATTTGCCTTACTGCTTCAGAGGGATAAGAACAAAGTGTTGATATAAATGTATCATTTGCCTTCAATCTGAATTTTTCCACTAAGTTTCAAACTGTTTTCTTGGGGTGGGAAAGTTGTATATTTTTTAGTAGAGCTCTAGCGCTTCTGGAGGTTTCTGTACCATCAGAAGGAAAAGAAGAATGTTAGAGAGCATCTCCATCATGGGGAACAAAGAGTAAAATTTAGGAGGAGTGAATTAATTATCCTCTATTAACGATATGTCACATTTATAGCTTTGCAAGAAGATTAGCTTTCAGGAAAGAGGTTACTTCCACTTTTCCCAGGCTCAAGCTTTGCTCCTTTCTTTCTCCTTCTGGAGGACAAAGTGTCCCTCAGTGAAGTGACAAGCAAAGGGAGTACCAGAATATCTCAGAACGCTCCAAACAGGAACAGACATGCTTAGAGAGAATCCCTCTTGTTTGATGCTGTGGTTCCGGTTGAGATTTTTCAAACCGAAGTTTTAAAAACAAATGTGTTCCATAGTTTCTTGTCTACAGAGCAGTAGTTATTCCTTTTCCTGTAGATGTTTTTGTATCCATGAAAATGGAAAATCTTTTCCCTCCAAGGGCAATTAAATTGTCCCCTTGTATGTGTTTTTCAGGAGTCACTGTCTTCATAATCTTAAATGGCCTCAGGCATAGTTGTGCAGTGAATATGAGCACCACAAAATGGAAATGAGACTTAACTGTAGATGCAAAGTTGTGGATTCCAGCCCAGTTTCAGTCCTCAGACGAGACTGGGCCCGTGCAGGGTGATATGGCTGTGGACCTCAGGGAGTGATGTTTCTGATAAGCAGTCATTGCAACTTTCTGAGGACAAGTTCCCCACCTGTAAAGCAAGGGAGTGAACTAGACTTGCCCATCAAGTGTACCAGGACACGTGCTGTCCCTCGGAACCCCACACACATGGCAGGCATGGTTGATGCCCACTGAAGTCTTTCCCGCTTAGCTTAGCCTGGACTTGGAGCTGCAGGCCTTCTCAACTAGATCCTATAGCAGCCACTACCCACTGAGTAGACTCAGTGTAATCTATTTATTACTACAAGGCTAACTGTTATCAAAGAGCCCTTCAGTCCACCATCCCCTTGTGTGTATGTGCGTGTGTGTGTCTGTGTACACACAATGATAGAGTAAATCTTTTAAATCTGGAAAATTGTGGGTGTATTCTAGGGGTTCATTCAAAGAACAGTGTCACAGTGCAGGTAACCAAAAAATGCTAGTTCAACAGATGCATGGATCAAACTCCCTTTCTCATTTACAAATCTCTTTTGCCTCCTGAAAGTTAGCTTAAAAATACCTGCATCAAGTAACTCACAGATATTCTCAGCATCTTCTGTAGAAATTCTCTGAGAGTTCTTAAATGAAATATACTTAGAGGGCATTACTAAATTATTGCCAATACCCTCAGATCTAGAGGACTGAGGAACCCTGTATTTTAGTTTTAGTGGTATTTAGTTCAGTGATGTTTCATTTTTAGTTTCTTTTCTCTCTTCATAATGCTGAAGGAAAGACAACTTTCAAGTCATTTCTTCTATCTGTACCTTTACAAGTACCTCAGTACATCAGGCTAGAACAAGTTTGTCCATTGGCCCAAAATTTAAATCATTACGCATAAAGCAAGTAATGTCAATAATGTCAGTAAAGTCAGGTTGCCTTTTAATTCTTTAGAGCAAGTTCTCTAGAGTGGAAAGTTTCATGATAGTTGAAACAAAACAAAAAAACATTTTAATGAAAAACTCAGTCTAGATAGATATTAAATTGGCTCTTTTAGAAGAAGATGCTTCCATAAATCTCTGTTTAATTCAGCAAAATTTTATGGTACTGTGTACATGGTACAGTGGATCCTTGACTTACAAACTCAGTTCATTCCCAAGAGCCGAATGTAACTCAGTTTGGTCAAGTGAAGGCTCAGGCTCCTCTACACAGCCTTCAAAGTCTCTCTCCTGCTTCCAGGCAGATCTCAGTGTCCTTAGAGAGACATTGGCCCCGGATGTCTCAATTAACCCCGCACAGGAAAGGATGTTGTAATATCCCTTCCAGAGCTCTTTAAGGGTTAAATCTGTATCTGAGTCATCTGGAAGCACAAGTGGCTGGCATTCGGGTCAAAACTCAAGACTGGTTGCAAGTTAAAACTAAAATTCTGATCATAACCCAAGTTGTTCATAGGTCAGGCCAGTTGTAACTCGAGGGTCCACTGTATCATGTTAAGGATGCAGGGAGATACAAAATAGACCCACCAAGACCTCAGGAAGCTCAGTCTTCTAAGGTGAATATGAGAAGTAATCAGACAGCAGGAAGAATGTGTTTTTCAGTGGAAGTGTACCAGGAGACTCAAAGAAGGAGATATTCTCAAGGTGGGAGGGTCAGGTAGCTTCAAGAAAAAGGAAGGAACTGAGCTTGGCCTGAAAAATGCATACGCTCTCCAGGAATGAAAACAGGCCTAGAATTCGGAGAAGGATCGTAGTACCAGTGTCTGCTTTAATTTGAAAGAGGAGATGGGAGGACCACTGAGAGTCCAAGTGGGAAACTGTGTGGGGCCAAACAAGGAAAGTGTTAATGTGTGTGCTTGTGTGTGTGGGGGGGGGCGTACTGGAAATACAGTGTCAAGGTAAGACATCAGGACCAGCGTCTGTCACAAGGGTGACAGGGAAGACTCAAGCCTGTGCCGAGGGACTGTGGGAAAGGAACAGCTATGCTTCTACCAGAGTGGCTGAATCCAGAAAAGTGGGTTCATTACCACATCCAGAGCCGGCAATTAATTCCAGGAAAATATCTCAGCAAGAGAACTTTGGAGTTGTGTGCATAAATAGATCCAAAGCCAAAAAGCTTATAGCCTTTGGCTTAGTTCTTCTTGGTCATTTGAATATTTTTGATAAAATGGCTTTTTTCTTCCAGACATATATTTTTTTTACAAATATAAATATTGGACTGGATCCTGTGGTGCCCAATTAAAGATATCCACCACAAATTTAATTTGCAGGCATTTCTGGATGAAAGTTTCTGGGTGATTTAACAAAATGAGTAAAACCCTTGCTCTGAAAATAGTGGGTTTTTATGTTCTAGTTCAAAGACAGAGATGTGTTTCTCATGGTAGAGGCTTTAACCCCAGCTTTCAGGGTTAGGTGTGGCTAATGAAGATTTCTGCAAGTGGAATTTCTTAGACTCTCAAAAATAAATAAAAGAGTAGAAGATGAACTTTAAAAAGCAAATGGTAATTATGAGAATTGAAAAAGGCTTAATAAGCGGGAAACAATCATTAGTAGTTAAGTACTGAAATAGACCACTGGGCGTTCAGTTAAGATATTTATAAAAAAATAATATTGTGTCAAATATTTACCCAAACATAATGATGTTTTTGTGGCAATAACAGGACAATATTTATAGAAAATAGTGGAAAATTTGTAGGTGAAGTTGAATGCTGTTGAAATTTGATGTTAAAATGGCTAAACACATAAGACAGATTTTTTTTTAAAATACAAAAAGTGATTATTACCTAGAATGGAGGTTTATATTTTTACAAAGTGTTGCTGTGTAGCCCAGGCTGGTCTCCAATTTGTGGAGATCCTTCTGCTCCAGGCTCCCAAGTGCTGGGATTACAGGCATGTACTTGAATGGAGGATTTTTAAAAGGCTTGTTAATCATGGTGGACAATAAAATAAGAATATTTAATACTTAAAAATTCTAAAGGTCAACTAAATTATTCTAGTAGTAAAAGTCATATTGTACACTTACAAAATATTTTTTAAAACTATTAGATGAACTTATAAGGAAGTAAAAGACTGCATGTTTCCTGAATTTTACATCTGCTTTGACAAGGAGTTTTGAATTATGAAAAGCTCAAAACAGAACTTTCCATTTTAGGCATTGATTTAAAAGTGCATGGAGAATTGTGCTCAGATGGTTGCTGAAGAAAAATCAAATAAGCCAGAGGACTTAGGATATCAAGTTTGCTGCCAGGGGACAAACCCTTAGTCCTGCCTATCCATGGCGGGCTACGGGGGGCTCAAAGTTTCTGCTTGATGCCAGGGTCTGCCAGAAGGTGGAAAATTGGAGAAACTGAGATCAAGCTTGGCTGTACAATCATCCTTAAACACTTCATTCCAATGCTGACTGAATGCTGCTAAAACGGATTTACTGTAGATGAGCTATCAGATGCAATATGCAGGAGAGTTCCCTGAAACAAGGAGGGCAGCTTCCAGTAAAAAAAAAAAGAAAAAGAAATTTGTGGTCTTCAGCAGAAAATTGAATTAATTTTGAATGTGAGGAACCCACATTATTTTATTTGGAATAGACCATTGTTTATTTGGTATGAACTTTTAGACAAAATCTTATGAAAAGAAAAATCCACGCTTTTGACATTTCACTTATAAATGGGTTACATTCTTTTTTATTTTATAAGAAATGTGTTTTTCTAAGTGCAAAGGAACTAACTGCCTTGGGGCACTGTGCATGCGGAGCACAGTGACATCCCGATACAATATAATTAATGAGAACAAAGAAACAAAAATGTGTGCGTGAACTTAAAGGTTTGTGTACAAATAATCCCGGAAGAAATGTCTTTCAGGATTATTTTCTGGTATCAAGGTGTGCTGTGTATCGATGACAGATGTGAACAGCTGTATCAGCAAAGCACTTTTTTCAGGTTTCGTTAATATCAACTTTGAAAATGTGAAAGTAATTTTTAAAATATTGTATGAAACTAAATTTTGTATTAAGGGATGGTTAAAATCACAATGTGACAATTGTTATGATAATACTAAAATATCTTACAGTATTTTCTAGGATAATGCTTATTTATCCCTTATGATTCTATTATAATATTCAGACAAGATATGTAAAATCCATGGTTGTTTCTGAGTTTAAATATTATCTAAAAACATTTATAGCAGTAGTGCCAGTTACTAGTTCTCTACAAAGCAGTTTCTCCAATTTATATCAATTTTATACAACAATCTAAAAACTCTATTGCCTCAAGAATGATTGTCTACATTGGCATTCTCTTAAAAGGACAAAATCTTAACTATAACAACATTATTAATAATTTTGTTAAACTCAGGCAAGAAAAGCCTTTCATGAAATAAATATATACTTCAAAAATTATTTGTGTCTTTAGTTTATTAATCATCCAAACGTAACTATCTCATCAACAGAATTCCCCAGAAATGATCAATGAATAATCATTATAAGCCATCTTTGATATTTTGATTTAGTTGTTTCATTATGTACTTGATATTAGCATATCTTTATCTTGTCCACGTGAGTGTGTCAAGATTCATAATTATAACATTTTGTTAACAGTTTGATAGTGTAGTGGTCACCTTTATATGTCAAGGCAGTTGGTCCACTGTCTGCAGTTATCCAATCAAATATTAATTTTTTTTTTTTTTTTTTTTTGGTACCGGGGATTGAACTCGGGTCCTTGTGCTTGTGAGGCAGGTGGCGAAACCACTGAGCTAAATCCCCAGCCCTCAAATACTAATTTAAGTGTCCCGAAGGTGTCCTGTTGATGTAATTAATGTCCCTCTATAGCGAGGTGACTGAGCAATGGAAATTATCCTAGAGAGCCTGATGGCCTGATTCTCTACCAATGGCAAGATCATTAGATCTGAGTTGTGCTGAGGAAGAGCTCTCAGCCCTTCCTGACTGCCCACCATGGGGACTTTGGACTTGCCCACTGTCTTAGTCCATCCCTGCTGCTATAACAAAATGCCTGAGGCTGATTCATGTGTCAGTAATAGAAATGCATTTCCTCAGTTCTGGAGGTTGATAAGTCTGAGTTCAAGGGACTGGCGCCTTAGGGGTCTGGTGCAGGCATCTTCTCTGCTTCCAAGATAGTGGCCTCTTGACTGCTGTGTCCTAATGTGGCAGGGTGGGGAGGGGCAAAAGGCTCAGAATAATACATTTCTTTACAAATAGCATTATTAGACTTTAAAAATCATACAAATATTATTTCAACCACTAAGGGATTTATTTTCTGAGTTTGTATGTGGATTTTTGAGCCATACCAATTGGCTTACTGATTAATAATTCTGACTTTTTAATATACTTAAACTGTAAAACCAATACAGATCAATATACCAAAGTGTGTATGAACACATCAATATCCTTAGTGGGCATAGTGGGTTGGGGGATGGGGAAGCATTTGGATATTTGTTTTTATCAGTATTTGATCCACAGTCTCTAGTCATGATTGAAGCACCAAAAGACAGCAAATTTAAAGATTTGCACTTCTACCACCTGTAATTAGAGAAGTTTCATTTTGTTCCACAGGAGAGCAAAAAGGAAACTTGTCTTGGTAGCAAAAATAAAAAGTAGTAAGGAGACACACTATTTCAAGGAAAAGTGAAGCCAAAAATTTTTAAGTGAAATTAGGGCAAAATTCAAAGAGACTAAAATAATCTCCCTGCATTGTTCATCTTCCTCCATGCACACTGTGGAGCTTCTCAAACTTTACACCTTGATGTAAATGTCTATTTATCAAAAATTATTGATTTTTGCATAGTTTTGTTACTGAGAGCATATTATTTTTCTGTTTCTTTTTCTTTGCATATGGACAGTTAACTAGGCAAGATGTATTATTCCAGGAACTCACTGGGTCATATATTTAGTTGTTCCTTCCTTCATCCATTTACTCAACATTTACTATGACAGACTGTTTTCAGTCACTTTCCTGTTGTTGGGACAAAATACTCAGCAACTTAAAGAAGCGATTTATTTAGGCTCATGTTTCAATGGAGTCAGTCCATGGTCAACTGGCTCCAAGGTAGAACAGCATGGCAGAACAACATGACAGAGGAAAGCTGCTCACACCATGGCAGCCAGGAAGCAGAATGAGAAGGGAGGAGCCAGGGACGAGAATGCACCCAAGTCAAGCCCTGTTGACCAGCCCTTTCTTACCAGGCCCTACCGCCAAACATGAAATTTTTACAGGACATTTTAGATCTAAGCTGTAAGAGAGCCAAAAAGACAGTCTATACATTCTTAAAACACAACTATGTGTCCACGAGCAAGTTATGTAATCTCTGATTTTAATTTCCTTCAAAGGTGGAAATCTTCACTCCCACCTTTCAGACTTGTCATCAAAATTGAGTTAAATAATATCATTCAACATAGCATAGTGTTGGGTACATGATGTGTACTCAATAAATAACAGTTACTATTGATGTTGTTATTAATTTTAAACTTTTGATTTTGTTAAAAATGTATTCTGCATTCCCAAATAAATGACTGTGCTTTGGATTAGAAATTTTTGTGAATTCTGAACTGCCTTAACCCAGTTTCTATCAAATATGGAAATATGGGAAGAACAATTGAGCTATTAATAGTAGATAGTAATTCTTTCCAAATGACATTTAAGTTGCATGCAAAAATCTCAATGAGGTCAACACCCTAGGGTTAGAGTGTTTCTAAATTTAGAGATTATTTAATTGCTTAGATTGTAAGCCACCCAGGCCCACGATGTGTCCTATTTGTTTCTAATACTGGCACAAAACTGGGCACAGAGCATGGGATAAGGTTATCGAATCTGTGTTGGTGTTGGCAGATTTCTCTCCAAGGTTGCTGGGGATTACTTAAAACAAACCATTGTAAAGGAAGAAGATAATGTGTGATTTTCAAGGAGAAATAAAGAGCCTATTTTTATAAATTCCTGTTGCTCTGAAGAATTAATAGCTGGAAAAAAGTACTGTTTCTGTGAGAAGAAATGATAGTTTATGGAGGCAGAGAGAGAGGAAGTCATCCCCTGGGAATGAGCTGAAACATCAGCTTTAAGACCATTTCAACAACAATAACCCAGAAGAAGTGGTTTCAAATAAGGGCAGCCACATCCTGGTGTGAGGCACAGCCCAGAGAGACCACAAAGGCAGCTTATTTGGCCTATACTACTCATTCCAGATAAAAAGGGGTTGGAGGAAAAGATCCATTGTTTCCTAAGATGTTCAGTATTTATAGAAAACATTTAGTAGCCTAGACTAAAGTTTGAAGAGGCTGTCCTTTCTCTATATGTTTTTGGCACCTTTGTTGAGAATCAGTCGACTGTACATGCATGGCCATATTTCTGAGAACCCTGTTCTATTTATCTCTGTGTCTGTTTTTATGAAAATACCATGTTGTTTTGGTTAGTATGGCTCTGTAGTATGTCTTGAAATCAGATCTTGTGATCCCACTAGCTTTGTTCTTTTTGCTCAAGATTGTTTTGGCTATTTGGGGTCTTTTTGTGCTTTTGTGTACATTTTAGTTCTAGTTCTGTGAAAAGTATCATTGGTATTTTGATGGGAATTGGACTAAATCTGGAAATTACTTTGGGTAGCATGGACATTTTCACAATATTAATTCTTCTAATCCATGAACATAGGATGTCTTATCATCATTTTGTATCCTTTCTAATTTATTTTATTGGTGTTTTATAACAGTATTAATCAGCTTTCCTGTCATGGACATCCACAACATAAAGGATAAAAGGTCTAATTTGGCTCACAGTTAGAACTGAGTTCATGGTTGGCTGATTTCAAGGCAGAAACATTAAGGTGGAAGGTCATGGTGGAACAAAGGCAGTGAGTTCATGACAGCTAGGAATCAGCACAGGGGAAGAGGCTGAAGAGGAATGTGCTAAGGATTATACATACAATGATACCTTGGTTCATGAACTTAATTCTTTCCACAATTCTGGTTGCAAACCTAATTGGACAAGAACCAAATCAAATTCAATGGTTAGGTTCAATGTTGACCTTATGGGGAAATTTGATTTGGTTCTCAACCAATTTGGTTTGTGACTAGAATGTGGAATTAATTAAGTTCATGAACTGAGGTACCACTGTAACTCAAGTGAATACCCAAGGTCACACTTACACAATCCATCTAGACACACCAAGGGCATGCTTTACTAATCTGCTATGCATTTCTTATTCCAGTGAACTAGATAAACCAGGATTAATGGTCACAACTTGCAACCAAAACACATCTTTAATCACCCTTGATCTCCAAATAAAGACAATAGTAATTTCATAATTTTATCTAACATAATGCCAACTATCCTGTGTATAACTGAAAACAATAATCACTTCCCCAAAGTCTCAACAGTTCCAGTGTTTTTCAAAAGTCCAAGTCCAAGTCTTTTCTGAGACTTAAGGCAAACTCCTAGTTGTAAAACTCTGTAAAAGTAAAAAGCCAAGTTATATTATTCCAAGATACAAGGCCACAGGGTGAATATTTCCATTCTAAAAGAGAGAAATAGGGGGGTAGAAAAGAATAGGATCAAAGCAAGACCAAAATCCACCAGATCAAATATTGAGTTCCATAGCTCCATATCTAGTATTTGGAGTATGTGGTGGTAAAATGAGTCCCAACAGGCCTGGGATGACCTATCACCCTGCAAATTGCAGTCACCATGGCCTATGTCTTGGGCTGACTCCATTCATGGCCTGCAGCTTTCCTTAGCTGATATTACACATTCCTGGCATATTCAAGTTCCTGGGGTCTCTACTGCAACTTTGGTTTTATTTCCACAATTTCATGTACTGCCCTCTTAGGGATACACTACCTGCCCTCCCAGTCCTTCCTCTGAAATGTGTGGAATCCTCCCTGACTCCACAATTCTTGCATTCTGCATGGCTATAAAATCAGCATCATTTCCACATTGCCAGGATCTACTGCCAGTGGGAACAGTGGCCAGGCCCCTTTGAACTATGGCTGTAGCAACCTCCAAATGCCTGGATGGCTGTGCCAGCTGAAAAGAATCCAGGGAACCAACTCTTTGGAGGTCCTGCTTGAGCAGGATGCCCAGGGACTCTCTTCTCAAGTGAAAGATTTACACTTTTATACCCCTGAGCCTGTGATTAGCGGGATCTTGCTGATTTCTGAGATGCCCCAAAGACACCTTTTTTCTTGTCCCTGTAAAAAGTACTTTATTTCTTTTTAATGGTGCTAATCTCTTTAGCAGCCACACTTCCTTTGCTCCCAACTTCACATATGGTTTCTTTTAGGCTAAAATTTAAGTTCTCCAAAACTTTCTGTGCTGCTTTTTGATCCTAGCTAAAAGGCAGCAGTACCCTTGCCACAGCCTGAATGTTGGGCTGTCCTGAAATTTCTTTGGCCAAGCCAACTAGTTAGTCCACCATCCCTAGTCTATTTCCTGCACATTCTCAGGACATGGGCAAAACGTAGAGAAATTTTCTGTTAAGTGTAACACCCATGGCATCTAGTCCAATTGTCAAAGGAGCCCTTGTTTCCAACTGAAAGCTTCTGAGCCTAACCTCTACTGTTCACATTCCTATTATCATCCTGGTCTTTTGAGCTCTAACCATAATCACTTATAATGCTCTGTTTATAGTATTCTAGGGCTTCTCTAGCCAGCTTCTTCAAATTTTTCCCATTCAAATCTTTCCAACCTCCTCCCATAAAGCAGTTACAAAGGTTTTTAAATAACATAGGCAGGCACAGTCATAGCGACAACCTCATTTTTCTGGTATCGATTTTCTGGGCGAGTCAGCTTTTGTATCACTGGACACAATAGCCAACACCCACAATTTCAAGGAGGAAAGGTTTAATTTGGCTCAAACTTTGGAAAATTCAGTCCGTGGTCAGCTGGCTCCAAGGCAGAAACATCATGGTGGAAGGGTGTGGTGGAGCAAAGACAAAACAGGCAAAGATGGCAATAGGGAAGCAGAGCAAGTGAAGAGTCAGAGAGGAAGGAGGAAGGGCCAGATATAGTACTATGGTACCCAAGGTCACTCTTCCATGACACATCCGGACTGACCCAGGACCATGCTTTGCTAATCTTCTAGGTCTTTCTTCATCTATTCAGCGGACTTAACTGTGATTAATGGTCTTAACTGTGACTTAACTTACTGTGCTTAATGGTCATAGTAACTTTCATTGTAGGTCTCTTTCACTTTTTTTGTTAAGTGTATTCCAAAATTTTTGTGTTTTTGTTTGTGGTTATTGTGAGTGAAACTGTTTTCATGATCTCTCTCAGCAAATTCATTATTGATGCACAGAAAAGTGAATCATTTTTATGTTAATTTTTGTATCCTGCTACTGTACTGAGTTTATTATTTCTAATAATCTTGTGGAGTCTTTAGGTTTTTCTATGTAGAGAATCATATAATTTGCAAACAGTGATAACTTGATTTCCTCCTTTCCTATCTGTATGCCTTTTATTTTTTTCTCTTGTCTAATTGCTCTGGTCAAAACTTCTAGTACTAAATTATATTCTTTTTTTTTTTCTTTTGTACCAGGGATCAAACTCAGATCTTGTGCTTGCAAAGCAGGTGGCAGAACCACTGAGCTAAATCCCTAGCATTCTAGTATTAAATTAAATAAGAGTTGTTAAGAGTGAACATCCTTTTCTTAATCTTTTAAAAAATATTTTGTTAGTACAAAATTTCAGGACACAATATTTCATTCATTACAGGGAATGGTACATGTAAATAACACATCTTAATTCTTTTTATTTGCCCTCACTCTACTTTCTCTCCCCCAGCCCTCCACTTTTTTTATTCCTCTCTCATTTGCAAAAGCTCTGTATCCCTGTTTCCTTTTATCTATCTTTTATCTTGCTCTCTCAATTATTTATACTCTGGGTTTCTCATATAAGAGAAACAATGACATATTTAGGTTTGTGAGTCTGACTTATTGTGCTTAACATCATGGTCTCAAAGTGCACCCATTTTCCTACAAATGACTCAAGTTCATCTTTTAGAGGAAATGCTTTCAGCATTTTCCCATTTAGTTTGACATTGACTGTGGGTCTGTCTTACATAGCCTTTATTATTTTGAGATACAATCCTACCAAACACAATTTGTTCAAGGCTTTTCTCATGAAGCAATGGTGAATTTTATCAAGTGCTTTTTTGTATCTACTGAGATGATTGTATGATTCTCATCAGTCTGTGGATGTGATGTATTATATTTATTGAGTTGCATGTGTTGAGCCAACCTCATGACAAAGCCAACTTGATTGTAGTGCATGATCTTTTCACTATGCTGTTGCACTCAATTTGCTAGTGTTTTGTTGAGAATTTTCACATCTATGGTCATCAGGGATTTTGTTGTATAATTTTCTCTTTTTCTGCTGTGTCCTTGTCTAGTTTTGTTAACAGGGTAAAGCTGGTGTCATAGAATGAATCGGGGAAGTTTCTCCCTTTCAGTTTTATCAAATAGTCTGAGAAGAACTGGCATCTGTGTTCTTTAAAGTTTGGTAAAATTCAACAATAAAGCCCCCTGGTCTCCTTCTCAAGAAGGGCCCTGGTTCCAGCACCTGGGGTTCCTTGGAGAGGACGTGAATTCCTTCTCCAAACCAAATCCCCTGGATGGATTTCAGCTACTTAACTGAGTGGGCTGCAAGCCTGTGAGGATAGTGGGCCCCCGTACACTGGGGAGGATCCCACGTGACATGGAAGACTGTCCAAGGCTCTCTACTCACCCTCCCTCTGCAGGCCGTGGAGTCAGGGTGCAGATGCTGGGCATTTTATTTTCCTTTCTGTGCTACTGTCCCAATCTCTTGACCACACAAGGTTCTAGCCTCTCTCTTGGTGATTTCCAGAGTTCCCACAGTCGGTCACCTCACCATGTGGCTGCCTATGGTGGCTTTAGTTCACCTCTGTAAGGAGGCCAGGCTGAGCACCTGCACTCAGCTGTTTTTTCCAAACTTTACTCTCGTCATCTACACGGCCAGTTTGTTCCCTGTTTTTATTTTACATACTCAGGGAACATATAAAACCAGTCAAAATATTTAAGAAAAACAGTTCTGCTGTGGCGAATTCCTGTTTATCACCTGCCTTCTGTCAAGAGCTAGTTTTCAGAAAGGTGAAATCCTAAGTCTTGTATACATATAAAATACACATGCAACAGGGACTTTAACTCATGAGTTAATGAGGGTGGGGAAAATAAAATACTTGTTCCAAGATGAGTCTCTGAGAGCTGATAGATTTCTATATAGACAAGAACACTGAACTGAATTTCCCCAGAGATATAAAACTGGGTAATATAATACAATAAAGGGTAATATTTGGAATAATAATTTCTGCATGGTGGAAATCAATTATATCTCTACCAAGCAAACTTAATTTGCATTTCTGGAGATAAGAGTCTACTACTAGTTCCTACATCTTTCAGAATTATAAAGTAGACAAAGCTAGTCTCCTGGAGACTCCGTGTAGATTCAGCTCAATCTCCTAGAGATTCAGCCTTCATCAAAGTGTCTGCTAGGCCACACTCAGTGCTCTTTTGACAGGATAATCAGATATTTGCTTCCATTTGGAGGTCTTTTGCTATCACTCTGACATGCCATTTCTGCTATAAGTAACATCCACTCATTAGGAGCCAAATTGAAACTTCATGAAGAAAATTCAAACAGTTGATTTACAAAATGTCTTTGTTTCATTATGGATTATGTATATATTAAATTCCTATTCAGTGCACACAGCTAGATATTCAGAGTCACACATAGTTTCGATTGTCTTTATGGGTGTTAGCTAATGGGTCTCTGTTGCAGTAATTTGTACTTAGCCAGGTGGCCACAGCAGGGGCCTCTCAGGCACATGCAGCTTCTATAAACTCACCAAGTAACCACTTGATTCAGGAGGACTCAGAAGAAACAGGACACCTGTCAGACATTCCAGGGCTGACACTGTCCTGGAAGTGTTCAGAGCCATGAAGTGACAGATAAGTGTGTGGCTTTGACAATGTTTCAAAGTCCAAGCAAAGGCAGAAGCTAATTCCTATGTTGTGACAGCAGCTCTGGGTGAGGCTCTCGGCCTCTCTGCTTTTGATCACCAGAGAGCTGGGAAGGTGCAGGACCAGGCAGGACACACAGACCTGCCCTTGCTGGGTCCTCCCAGAGGAAATGCCAAGCCAGGAGAGAGCTCTTCCTCCTTCCTGTCCCCACCCTGTCTGCTTCCCATGTCTCCTGTCTTCATCCCTTCTCCCTTTGCTCCTCCTCCATGCCTCCCCCTCTGTTCCTCTTTTTCTGTCCCACTTTGACACTCCTTTTTTTCCCTCCCGCCTTACCACCAGCAGCTTTATCTTCTGCCCTTACTAACTCAAGTTGCCCTTCTCTTGGGCATGGCGAAAGCTGCATTTTCCACATAGAGGACATCGTTACCTACTCCTGATGTGTCTGTGTGAAGACAGAGAGGTGCAGCACATAGAAACAGTGGCATTTTAATAAATACTGAGCCACAGCAGTGTTACCTGTGACATTGTTAATCTGTGTTGCTCAGAGTTTAAACTATAAAACCCTAACAAAGAACTTAGGTTTTCCTCTGAGCTATAAATTTTCTTTTTGTCCCCTGAAGGTACCTATAATTAATAACGCTCTTCCTATACCTTGAATTTGCAGGAATCAAACACTGCTGGGGACCAGGAGGGCCTTGGTCTTAATGCAACAGCAGACTCAGTACAGGATGTCACAGCGTGCGCCCCAGCAGGAGGCAGAGGGACCGACCAACCGAAGGAAGGACAGACAGACTTCCTGCTTGGAGTGTTAGGAGAGGAGAGACAAGCAGGACTGCCTGGGAAGAGCCCCGAAGGCCAGGACTCACAGAAGGGGTGCCTGAGGGTGTGAGTCTCAAGGCCTGAGTATCAGGAGGAGGATGTGATTCACAGAGCAAAGCAGAGAGCAGGAGGGATGAGGGAAGGAGGGATGGAGAGGGAGAAGGAGGGGAGGATCCGGGTGGGCTGCAGGTACAGTAGGAGAGGCCAGCCTGTGTGGAAAGCAGTTGGCATCTGTCCTTAGCTGGCTATTAAGCATGGGAACCTCATCAGGAGGACTGCACTGGGGAGGGGCTGCTTGGTGCTGGGAGAGAATGCAGTGGGGTGAGCTGAGAGTTTGGCGAGGAGACCACGGTGTGGTTTTAACACAGTGACGCCACCACGGCCCAGCATCCCCCTTGCACTGGCTTCTGCATGCGCTGCTGTTCAAGGCATGACCCCTACTTCACAGAGCAAAGCGGGGTGAGTCCACACCTCCGGGCACTCAGCCTGTTAAACTCAATGCCCCACAGTCCCCCTTCCTCCTACAGCCACGCTGGCCTCCCGAGGGTGCACTCTGTCCAGCTGCAGAGATCTGGGCTCAGCAGGGCCCTGCTTGGGGTTTAATGCTCTGTTGTTGCCATCTTGAAATTTTAAATTTCCAAATGAGTGGCTTTTCATTATCATCTTTCACTGCACCCCACAAATGATGGGGAGGGTCCTGTTCCTAGCAGTCTACAGGTGGAGCCTTCACACAACTCTTGATGCCTGAGGGCCAAACAGTCTGAGACCCTTGGGAGCTTGTCCAAGATTAACAAAGGAAGGTTACCACGCACTGTCTGAAGTTAGCAGAGAGAGGGTCCCTCCTGAAACCAGGGAGATACTTCTTGGCCCTCCGCAGCTGCTCCACTACAGAACATCTGAACTGTGGCCCAGATACACTGCAGCTTGTGGGGACAGGACTAGGGCATTCTTGACTTTACAGAGGCTTCAGGAAGAAGGTATTTGGGGAAAGGTGAGGCCGCCCATCAGCCCCGGCCTGCTGTCCTGCTTCATCTCAGCTGTGTGACTCTCAGGGTGTTTATTCTCTGCTTCCCAGTGGCCAGTGGACAAGTCTAAATCTCTCATTTCCTCTAGGGAGGCTGGGGAGAGGCATGGGGCACGGAGAGGAGCTTTATTTATTGCTGTCCCCTGTTGCTCCCTCCCCAGCCTCCGCCCCCTCCTGCAGCCTCACTGCCCTCCGGCTTCTTCCTGCAGCCACAGGCACAGGCAGGCGGTAGCTCATCTCTTCTCTGGAGCTGTGGAGCGGGATCGGGACCAACCCTCCTGTTCTCCTCACCTCTGAGCTGAGCTGTGTAGTCGAATGAGAGCTACTGAGACTCACCTCACCTAGAAAACTGGGGAGATCTGCAGTGCGGAGTTAAATCCTGGAGCTGGAAAGCCACTGGAGAGCCAGGTAGGCTTTGCTTTGTCTCCTCGCATGGGGATAAAGCAGCTCTGATGTCCACGCAAGGGTCCATACTGCACTTCTATTTGGCAGCATCTTCTCAGCTTGTGGAGATTCACAGAATTGGAAGGCTGTGAGGGAAAAGAGCAAGAGGGAGCTGACACCAGGTGATTTGAATGTTTGTGTCTTTGCATAGAGGATACCAACAGCAGAGTGCATACATAATACACACAGCTTGGGTCTTGTTTTCTTTGGAGGACACATCTCTTCAAAAGTTGTATCTTTTGGCTTCTGCAGGAGGGAAACGAGTTTGCCAAATGCTTTTTCTTTGCAAAAATGCAGACTTCTTCCATGACTCTTGTTTATTCCTTTCTGAGTTCTTTAATGAATGATGTATTAAAGTTGACAGAGGACTTGCTAACAGAGCTAGAGGTAAGTGCTTCTAACGTCGGATACCTGTGGGTGGCAAGTGAATGAGAATGAGCACTTTGTGCAGGGTTCTGGTGAAATTCCATGTTATTTTCCAGAATTTTCTATGGAGCAATTGTGCTTTCTGAGTTTTCCCAAGATTAAATTCAAGTAGTGACAGTGTACACCAAGGATGGCCAAGAAGGCTGATCCCACATACTCGTACTCTGTGGTAGAAATCGCCTGCAGGAATGAGGTGATTTTTGTCTGGTTGTTGGTTGTTGGTCACTGTTGGGTTCAAGATGAGGAATGAACTGGAACCCAGAGAAGGGTCAAGCCTTCTTCAATAGCACTGCAGATTTCTCTGGATTTTTTTTTTCCTCTTTCACATTTATTGTTCCATTTTACCCTTAGCCAATATTTCCTCTGGGAGAAGAATTTCATGCTAACCTCAGAAATCAGTCCATTTATGTCTATTTATTGAGCATACACTCTTCTCTCCTGGCTTGTTTCGTTGAGATGCTCATAATTTCTTGCTACTCACATATTTTACTTCAAGGTGGTCCCCTCCACCCGCTCCATGTCCCTTACAGGGTTCCTGGGAAACACGGTTCCCCTTGTGTCCTTATGTGTCAATGGCACCTGCTGCTCACAGCTGTGCTACCTGCAAATGTGGTCAGGCAATGGTCACAGTAGGTGTCCCTCGGGAACTGGTTCAAGATGAAAACCCCATCCCTTCCCCGGACTAGTGCATCTGCACTTTATCCTGGTGCCTGGGGTCCCATGCCTGATACCCTTAGAGAAGCTCTGACTGAAGAAGGTGGACGAGGCTGCCCAGGTTGGCCCGTGTCACCTGCATGCCTCAGTGCCTGTGCCTGTGCTGCTCCACCACCCAGACACCCCCGTTCCCTTCTCCACCCCATTACCCATTACAGCCTGATCTGTCCTCCTGGTGTTTATCCAGTCTACCTGCCACTAAGCACCCTGAGGTCTTATGGCACCTGGCACAGGTCTGCCGTGGGAGCCCCTGGCACAATCGATGATGGTTGCTACCTCCATTCCCACCCTGGAGCCATCACTGGTCTTTGGTTGACAAATCCATAGTCCTTCAAGATGCCTGGCATTTAGCTTAAGCTCTGTGTGTGTTGAATTCACGAATGAATTTGTTCAGTGAAGAAATTAACGTGTACATTGGGTGAAGAAGTTGGAGTCGTTATCAGACTGAGATCTAGAGCTTGAAGCTTTCCATAGTATTCTCCCCATGCGCTTTTATTCCCCCGTGAGACTTTGCCGGACTTAGCTATTTACGGAGTATGGAGTATTTTGAGTCCCCACACTTCCACGCCTCTGAGAACCTGTGACACCCCTGTTGCAGGTGCTTCTCCATCAGGTCGGGGGGCCCCTTCCTCACCATGCAGCTCAGGCTGAGCTCTTCAGCCCCTCCCACATCAGCCCTTTTGCTATGCACCAGGCCTGGCATGCAGAGATGAACCCGGCCTCCACGATGACGTCCCAGATTGAGGGCTTTTGGCACCTCAGTCCCACTGCTCCCTACAAAACCATGAAGAAAAGTTAAAGGGGCTGACTGCTGACAAACGCTAGCACCAGGGGTCGGAGGGGAAGCGGAATGAGGCTGCCCTGAGCCCTGCGGCTCCGAGTTCACTCCTTACCTGTAGCTCCTGCCAGGAGGCTCTGGGTGCATCCCCAGCCTTCTCAGCCTCAGTTTCTCCAGTGGTAGACAAGACAGGGAACTGCAGGGAAGGGAAGCCCTTGACTTCCCAGAGGGCACAGAGGAGCCCAGGCCCCAGGAGCTCCATGGTGACCAGCAGGGAGGGCGATGCTCTGCTCAGAGCACAGACAGTGAGGAGCTCAGTGTCTTCGAGATGCCACGGACCCAGCTATGGAGGTCAGCATGGTCCTCTGGTGCCTTCTTCCCAGACCTCAAGTGGCGACGACTCCCAGGCTCAGTCCCCTGAAGCCTGGAGGAATCCACTGGGTACTCGCTGCAGGTGTGGCTGGCTTTCTGTGGGGCTGGGCCACCCTGCAGCAACCTCTGTTCTTTGAAAGCAGCCAGGAGATGGCAGGGAAGCAGCTCTGCCCAGTGTTCAGGGAAATCCAGGAGCCACAGACATTACCCGTCCCCACCTGGCTCCTGCGGTGGCAAGGACTCCCTTTCTGCTACATGTAGGGTTTTCCTTCCTGTCCTACACACTGCTGTTTCCCAGGTTTTATTTCAGATCCTTCGTTGAGCCAGGTGGATCTCATTCGCTGCTCCTATAAGGTGTGAGCAGGGCTAGGAGGAAACTCATGCTTCCCAGCTGTTCCCCAGGCTATGACGGCACTGCACGCTCAGGTGACTCAAGGGACCACGCTTGCTCCCTTCCACCCTCTCCTCCTGCTGCCCCATCACCTGGAGCTTCCGATGCAACACCACCCAGGTGCCCAGAATCCTTTCTTTCTTCCTGTTGTTCCTCCGCCTCTTCACCTTCAGGCTTCCTGCATGCCCACCTGGGCCATCATGGCCCTGCAGAAGCAGTTTGCTAGTGGTCATTCCTTAGCTGGTCAAGTCAACTTTGATCTCCTGTAACAAGGGCAGCTGTAACAGTGGCATTAACCAGCATGGAGGGCACGGTCTGGTGGATTGCCGCAGGTCTCCAGCTGGATCTGCGACTATACTGAGGCATTTGCAATCAACTCTTCTTTTTGAACTGGAGGCATGTGGTGGGCTAGAAAGAGGCAGACCTACTTTTAAACTTCCTGTTTGCTACTTCTTTAAGTAAGTAATTGTGTCTTGCTAAATCTTCATTTTCTTTCTGGAAAGGTGTGCAAATGCTTGGCACACAAAGTGTAGAAAAGATTCATTAAGCAGAAGTGCCT
Organism: Heterocephalus glaber; assembly: GCF_053883595.1. Taxonomy (NCBI): domain Eukaryota; kingdom Metazoa; phylum Chordata; class Mammalia; order Rodentia; family Bathyergidae; genus Heterocephalus; species Heterocephalus glaber. Next base: position 8,191,586 of record NW_028258320.1, on the reverse strand, counting down.
AATATGTTGTTTTAAGAAATAACCAGATCTTTCCAGGAATGGTGCTGCACACCTGTAATCCTAGTAGTCTGGGAGGCTGAGGCAGGGAGATCTCAACCTGGATCTGACCTGGGCAACTTAGGGGGACCCTGCCTCAAAATTTTTAAAAAAGGGCTGGGGATGTAGTTCAGTGTAAAGGCTCTGGGTTCGATCCCCAGTATTAAAAAGAAAGAAAGAAAATGAAAATAAATATATCAATCTTTATTTTAAAAAAGAAGAGGATGGTCAAGGTGGTGAAAATGAGAAAATTATCACTCACAGAATAGCTGAAGGGACATTCAGAGGACATATGGAGGAAGAAGTGAGCCTTGTAGCACATGAAGGGTGCTTCTAAACATTTAAAGGTTGTCCTGTGTGGGAAAGGGGAGAGCCATCAGACCGAGTGGAAATTATAGGGTCATGGATTCCAAGTCAGTGTTTGGAAGGATTTACCCACCACCAGAATTGTCTACAAGTGGTGAACTTGCGGTATGGGGGACACCCTGTCCCTGGCACAGCTCCAGTGCCCTGGAAGACCAGTGGCCTGGGTGTTCCCAAAGGGATGCCTGCGCTGGGTGGGGTCTGCATGATGACCTGAAAAGTCCTTTCCCGCTCCCAAGACTCATGATGTCAGTGCGATAATCCAAGCCCCACCCCCACCCCCCGCCACGTCACCAGGCTAAGTGACAAGAGTAGATTCTTAGTAGCCAGTCCTACATTCTGCCACACTGATTTTAAAATAGGATCTTTGCAACAATAGAGTAGGTTGGACTTCCAGGAAAAAGCCAGAAATGGGAACAATAAGGAGGACAAAGTTCACTCCAAACTGCTCTTCTTGGGTCACCCTGAACTGGATTGTGGTTAGTCCCTGTGCCGCAAACACATTCCTATTTGATGGAAAACTGCCACACTTTGGTAAATGCTCAGCCAAACCAGGGTCAGGCAAAAATCAATCGGTCTCAGAGCTTTGTGCCTGATTTCTTCTCTGCCTTTGGAGGGATGGTGGATACGTGTTCTTAACCACTGAGAAATCTAAATTGAAAAGTGAATTAAATGGTCCAACCATCCTCTAATGTCAAGGTCCCGGAGTGCAAAACTCACTTCCGGGACAGGTGGCCGCTGCCTGCCTGAGTCAGGTCCTCAGCCTCTGTCTTTCACCCACCTTCCCTTCTCCACTAAAAGAACCTCGGTCACTTAGCCTCTATGCAGCTGAGGACCCGGACGCCTACTCCCAGAAGTCAGGAGTTAGCTTGGGCAGCCCGGCGTTCCTGGGTCCTGGGTCTTGGGCCCTGCATGGTCCAGGAGAGCTGGCTGCTCTTGCAGTTCGGGTGCTCTTCTCTTCTGCAGACAATGGGCATTTTTCCAGCATAGCTTTCTTCCTTCCACCTCGCTGTGAGATGTTGGGCTAGAAGCAGTACCCTTTCAGCATATCATGGAATGTTTTATTCTCCAGGCTTACCTAGGCTTGCTTTCTCAAAAACAACAATGCAAAAAAATCCTTTTGAAATATACTCAACTGCACAGGGCAAAATCAGAGAAGCCCTTGCAGCCCAGAGTGCTTATTTTTAGATGCGCCTCGACCAGCCCGGCATAGCAGAACAGCTGTCTAATGTCCAGAGCGACCCTGGGAATTTCCTCTAACAAGGCTGCGCTTCCGCCCATTGTTGTAGCACAAAGGACTCAGGGAGGCCCTGCTGGAGATGGCTGCGCCCCGCCCAGATGAAATCTGGAACCTGTCAGCCCTCCTGCCGTGGTCCTGAGGGCTGGGGTCAAGGAGGGAGGTTCCCCGCCACACTGGGCAGATGCCCATGATGAACCTGAGATGCAGTTCAGAAATAAAGGCTCCCCTTTCCGTGTAGCAGAGGCTCAGACCCTTGCTCAAGCTGTGACACGGATTCTGTTGTACACAGGAAGCCACTTGAGGAGTCTGAGATGGATTGCAGTGAATGCAGGGTAAAGGTTTTAAGTATTGGTTAGCTTTTAAAAGAAAGCACAGAAGCACACGCACACACCCGGTGTGAGAGCAAGCATCTGATCCCCAAATCATCCACAGTTTTGCTATTACCCCAGGCTGGCTACTGACCTTTGATTTATTCATCTACAAAGTAGATTCAGTAGATCTCTTGTTTTACTATTTTGGGAGTAAATAAGATACAATGATACAAATAATCAGACCTAAACCAGATTTTGGATTAAGATGTTGCAATTTGGTTCTAATATGTTTTAAGCTCTTACGTGAGATTATTGTGACGAGATTTACTTTACGTTTCCAGTTTGTTTGTAGCCACTCTCAGGAAGGCATGCACTTTGTCCCATGGTTGCGGGGGGAGGGGCTGTGCTTATGTCAAATCCTTCCCTCCTGGGCAAGGTCGCTGCGTCATTACTCAGGGTCACCAGGCTCAGGGTTACGTCAAGGGTCTCAGGTCCACAAGGTGGTGCACACTGCCCCGTCCGGGAGAAAGAGGCCCTGCACGTAACAACACCAGGCAGGGTGGGGCCAGGATCCTACGGCTCTGCCAGCAGGTGGATGCCCGGGCCTCTCCAGGCCCCAGATGCAGGAAATCATTTTCCAGCCCATTGGTGAGAATGTGAGAATGTCCACAAAAATGCTTTTATGGATTGTTTTGTTTGCAAGTGTTTATTATCAGACACCCCTCAGGGGTTCATGGGCCAGGTTGCTAATGTCCACCGCCAGGCCTGGGAATTTCCTTCCACAGAGGCTGTGTTTCCTTTCTTTGTTGTTCCTCAAAGAACAAGCTGAAGTAGTGCTCGAGATCCTTACCTAACCCTTCTTCCTGCCCACAGTGTCTCCACGCCACAGGACAATCGCTGCCAGCCACCTAGGAAGCAAAGACATTTGGACTTGAGTTGTGTGTGTGTGCACTGTGGGTGTGCAGGGACGTGTGTGTGTGTGTGTGTGTATTCCTAATGGTGGAGGGGGTGTAGGTACTAAAGTATAAACAATTTCATTTGCAAAGCTTTCCACTCAGTGTTACAACGCGCACTCATCATTGGTCACACCAGAGGGAACGGCTTTCTCTACATCGTGTGTGTTCCTAGGGAAAATCCTGAGCACCAGCCAGGGCCTTCTAGAGTCATAGCTGCTTTTCATCCTTAGGGTTTGCTTATTGGCTCAAACAGGGCTGAGAGGAGTTGAAAGATCTTTCAGTCAACCAAGAATTAGTTATTGAGTGTACCTGACAGGTGGAACTCCTAAGCACCAAGAGAAGGCAGAATTTCTGTCTGCAGGAAATTCCGGAGCATGTGATGCAGGCATGCACATGTGTCTCTCACACACTTTAGGGCTTTGTGAGGGAGCAAAGGAGCAAGTAATCATATAAGCTCAGGACAGGAAAGATGAGAAGGTGGTCACGAGCACTCATACAGCCAGAGGACTCTCCCATGACCTCAGAGACATTTCCATGGTGGCTTCACTGTCCTCAGAGCCCAGGCACCAGTGCAGTGAGTGCTCACATGCACATACATGTGTACACACGTATGCACACACACAAGCACACACATGCGCACAGCCTACTCTCAGAGGTGATTTGCTGTCTGTGGGGAAGGACTCCCTTTGCCTGCTCCCCACCAGCTCCACGCCGGTCTCAACCTGAACAACGTCTTGTGCCCCCCAAGGAGATACCGGAGCCGGCCAGCTGTCATTTAACGGTGCTTTAAGTGCTTCACTTCTGGAGACAGCAGCTCAGCAGCTCTGACCGCTACCTGCTCCTCCTGCTGCTCTGTTATCCCCTTCCCTTCCTTCACCAGAGAGTTCTTGAGAGGTGCATGGATGTCCCTGTCTTCTTGCCATCAAGCCATCTACCCTGCCCCATGTCCCCTCCTCCAGGATGCCTCTGTGACGCCCTGCTGAGCTTCCCTGTGGCTCTCATTGCACCGTCGTCACGGCCTTTGACGCTGCTGACCGTGACCTCTGGTCTCGTTCCTGTCTCAGATACAGAAGACATCGGGCTTTCCTTGGCCTTCCCTAGCCATGATGTCTCATTTTACCATGGGGGTCCCTTTCCCTCTGCTGCTGCCTCAACTTCCCAATGGCCACGACCGGGGACGACTTTTCTTCTCTGTCCTCCACACCCTGCTGATGTTCATCCCAGTCTGGAACCTTCCTTCTTGCTCCTCTGTCGAGCCAGCTACCGTTGTCCACAGCCAATTCTACCTGTCACCAGACAGCTTCCTTCTCTGCCCTCCCACCCCAGGCAGAGCAGCCCTGTTGTGCAGGTCCCTAGGACCTGACTCGAGGCTCCGGGTGGTGCTCACGTGGGCTGCTGTCCTCAGCCACAGGACGCCTCCAGTCACCTTTATGTTTTTGGCCCTGGGCACAGAACCTGACACTGTGGTTTCAATAAGTGTTTGATAAAGTGTTAGGAATGCAAAAGCATCACTTCACCAGTGACTTATCTTGTCCTGTTTCCCGGTGGATGCATGGATAGATGGACAGATGGATGGATGGGTTGGCAAGTTTTAATTTTAATATCACTTAAAAATTTTTTAAACTATTCCACTAAGACTACAAACAAATTTTCACCTTTTCTTCAATTCAGAAATCACAATTCTGAACCGTTCCCGTCTGAATTTTCAACTCTTGCATAAAAGCAAAAATGAAAGAGAACCTGCACTTCACGCTGCATTTAATTGGCACTCTAGGAGAATTTTTTGAAGGAGACAAGAGCAATGGTGTATTCACCTTCTGACAGTGCTGCCTCAGGGTCATGGTCCAAGATGAGGGCGAGGCCATTGCTTCGTGGTGGATGGGGGGGGTATCGAGTAGATTTTTTTCACATTTGTCCATTTTTCTGTCAAAGCGTGGGGCTGATTTGCTGAGGAGTCTGAAAGAGAACTTGGTGACCATGGAGAATGACCCTGAACAGGGGGGCAGTAGAGTCCACCTAGCTTCCTGTCCCCCAGCAATACGGCAGGCAGGGACAGGTCTTGAGGATAGAGGTAACCCCAGTTCTGGGTGGCAGATGGGATCTTCACCCACTGTGGGGCTATCTGGGAAAGTATGTGCACCACTTTTTGTTTTGGAAAACCTAATCTTTTTCAGATCTGTGCTTTGGGTTTTTGTACTAATGCCTGTAGTTATCTTAGCCCAGGAGAACCAGGACACTTAAGGTACTAGAGACGCAAAGCACGGTTGTCCAGTGTGACCTGGCAACTGGAGGAGCTGAATGGTAGCAGTGACAGCCAGATGCAGACTCCCAGGCCCCAGCTGTGTGCAGGAAAGCAGGGCAGGGCAGGAAGGGGAGAGGGCTGCAGAACCCAGGTTTCCAACAGTGTCCTGGATGGCACTTCTGACATCTGGCACACATGGAGTTGTGCCTAAGAAACAGAACTTAGAAAATACTCAGAGTCCTGTTGAGAAAAGTGTTCACCTATGGCAGAAGCGACACCAGCCATGCTCCTCCAGGAGGGTGAAAGCCAGGGCTATCTTCCTGAGCACGTTCTTCCCACTGAGTTGATGGCCTACATCTGGACCATGCATCTGGAGGGAAACCCTGCCCTCCTGCACCACCCTTGGCAGGCACTGAGGTGGGTTCGTTCTCAATGTCTCTGCAACTTCACATCACAGAGCACAGGCATTATCGTAGTAAGAACTGAGGAGGGCACTTGATACAGATTATGTCATTTCATATGAGATCATTGCACCCCTATCTCTATTTTACAGAAGAGAAAACTGGAGAAGAGAGAGGTTAAATAACTTGCCGAGATTCTCACAGCTACTACACGGTGGAGCCAGGACTCTGACTCGAGCAGTTCGGCTCTCACCTCTCCTGGCTCCTCTAGCAATGTGCCACCTCCTGGATTCATGCATATGATCGCTGATCAAGCACTGATCATGCAGCAGCATGGAGCAGGAGCTGAGCCCACAGCAGGTGACAAAGGAGGGCCTGTGGGGGTAGCGCAGTCACAGGACGATAGAGGAGCTCTGAAGGTGGGGATCGGGAAGCTGTGCACCCTCCAGACAGAGCCAGAGGCTCCTCGCAGGGCTGACGTTAAACTGGGCTATGAAGGGCAGTGAAGTGGAGGAGCCCGCAGAAGCAGGCAGCTGCAGGAAGAGGTGGAAGAATGAGCAAGGACTGAGGTTGATTGTAGTAGTCACTTCACAAGCAGCAAACACATCAGTCAGATCATCACTAATGCATCTGTCAGTTGTGTTTCAATAAAGATGGGAGAAGAAAGAAAGGAGCAGGAGTTGCAGGGCTGGGTGTGGAGGCAGAAGCTCTAATGCCAAGGGCTGTTGGCTGGAAAGAATTGTGTCTTCTTTTGGGTGCGCCCTGGACCAACCCAACTGTGCCTCTCCCAGCCCATGTTGCTTATTCCAGATGCATCCAGAGGTTCTGACTCAGCTGCCCTCAGCCTTCAGACCAGGCATCAGTATTTTTTTTTTGAGAACCACCAGGATAAACAATGATCGTAACATACTGGGTGGTTAATGAATTTCACATTCAGGAGGAGCACTTGGACAGTCTGTGTTCAAACTCTGGCTCCTGGGCCCCGGGCCTGCAGGTTTAGATTCTGGGCCTTAGGGTAGGTTCTGGAGTTCACACTGCTCCCCAGTTCCCTGACAGTGCTCATGACACTCGTGGCGCCATACTACGTACTATGAAGCCAGAACGTGGGGTGTTCTGAGGGCGTACTAAATCAGGAAGCATTCCAGGATGGAAGTCACTGAATCTCTTCTCTTCCTTGCTCTCTGCACCTGTCTTACTTTCAAACATGTCTATCGTTTAAGGAAATCCAAGTCAAGCATCCCTGCTGGTTCTGGTTCGAGTCTTCGAGGGTCACAATAAGGTGATCATTAGGGTTCTCTGGAATTTTAAAATCAGTGCTTTGAAACTTCTATTTGCAAAGCAGGAAGTTGCTTTTTGCCCAGAACAAACACTCCAGTGGAGTGCTTACCCTTGGAGGGCATGGGGCTGCGGCGTGTGCACAGCTTCTCCACATTCTAGAGCAGGGCGAATGTGAGTCTGCAGGAAAAGGGAGATCGTGTCTCTGAGGGTGCTCAGCCTGTAAAGACCAAAATATATCCTGAGGGTTGTTATTTCCTCCTTGAGAGATAAGACAGGAAGAGCCTGAGAAATCCAAAGTATCTCCAGTCAGAGAGGACTCAGAGGGTAGATGACAGGGAAAGAGAGGTCCCAGGTGTTTCTTTTTGTCTCTGTATAACAAACACAAATCCCCCCACAAGCAACTGTCTTCTCCAGTGGCATGGTCACCCACTAAAGTTTTCACACTCAAGATTTAGAAGAAAAGGCCTAATGTGAAAAATAGCAAGTAGCGGAATTAATAATTTTTAACACAAGCAAGTGATGAGTCAGCGTGAGGCTCATAGGAGTGGAAAGGGGGCCAAATCACAAGAAAACAGGGCCCTGGGCCACTCGCTTGCCAGCCCTGCAGTCTCAACGGTAGAGTGCTAAAATCCAAACACCGCCCAGAAGGTCTGTCCAAAGCAGATTCCATTTCCATCCTGTTTCGTATGGGAGAAGGGAGCTAGGTGTATGCTTGAAGCTTTTGTAGGACTACACAATCTCTCACCATTATTGCCCCAGTAAAATTAATTAGTTGGAGGCTCCTATTCCATATCCTCACCAACAAAATGCAACCCTTACTGAAAGTCACTTTTGAGTTTTAAAACAATGAGCTTAAGGGGAAGTTGCTAAAAATAGTTGAAATTAACAGTGATTACACAGAAAGGAAATAAATGAAAAACTACTTTCATCGAGCCCAAGAAACAATACACTTTTACTAACTTGCTCTTTCCCCCCATTTGTTTAATATTCGCAAAGGGATTTTATTATAGTTAAAGTAGTCCAAATGCACGGACTTAGTTGTCTTTTTGTTTACTACATTTGTCCACAAGGCCCCCAGTCCTCCAGCCAGAAGCCCCACTTCCCTCCACACTGTTGGGTTCCAGTCCAGCTGTGTCCCCACCTGTCCCCATCCCAGATGACCCCAGACAGCCTCTCTGTGTCTCTTGGTAGAGCAGGAGTCTCACCCCAGCAGGTAGATGACAGGCATTGCCTCACAGAGAAAGCAATGCATCTGGGGAGCTTTGGCTTTGAGACAGGAAAATGGAAAGAATGGAGCAATGGGGCAAGTTCTGGGGAGCGGGGGGCGGGGGGGGGCGGGAATCCTGGGAGCATTTTACTGCAGGCCAGATCTGTAGAATGGTGGTTTTCAGAGCTTGCTTTGCACATGAGACGTAAGACAGTGTGCTGATGATGAAGACTGAAGGGGCCCTGGGGAGAAGGTGATAGGCAGCCCCCAAAGGAGCAAAAGGTGTCAGAGGAATCTGGCAAGATCTGTGGCTGTGGGTGAAGGGGGTCCCCCAGAACCTGAGGCTGAGGGTGAAGAGACACAGCTACGCCCAAACTTCAGCCTGGTTGCAGGGGAAGGAAGTAAACACCCTCCCCCTTTCCTTCCAGCCCACAATCCTCTGCTAGGGTCCTCCACTTGCCCTCCTCCCCACTTCCTCCCAAGAGGACCAGGGGCTGCATACTGTGTGGTTGGCGGAGTTGGACTTGGAGGGGAAACTGAGGCTAGCCAGATACTCCCCAAGTTGGAATGCACCCTCCTGGTACAGTTACCGAGTTACCGCTTGTCCCCGGGCCGGAGCAGGGTCTGTTGTGTAGACCTGCAGTAAGGACTTGGTGATGGGATACGTGACTCGGTGGAGAGGTTCCCTGGGATCTGTGATGTTGGTCCACCTACAGTCCCTATTGCCATATTCAATCAGATTCAGCCCTGTGCATGATGCAAGTGGATCTGGAAGACAAGAATGAGGAGATAGCTAGCATCAAGATCGCACATGTGCTATACTGAAACACTTGCTTTACAGATTTCTAGAGCATGAGATGTAGGAGCCGGTGGATTTTACTAACAACAAATGGACCAGGAACCAGGACCCCAGGCTGTGAGCATCTGCAGGTCAACACGCTGGTATCCACAGGAATTTCAACCCATAGCTAGGCAAGAAGGCCATGGACACGAGGCAGCTCAGAACTCCACCAGTCTCCAGTCTGTAGATGTGGACAGCAGGGGTTCCTCCCTCGCTGGATCAATAGGAGCCCGCAGCAAGCAGTGCCCTAGAGGCTGTCCTTTGCACAGGATGAGGGCTCAGTTCCAGGGAGGGCAGAAAGTGCCGCCTGGGGTCTGCTTTCCAGCTGGTGGGCGTATTCCTAACATTCCTGATTCAGGAGAGGGTCAGGGGGTAACAGGACAGCTCGTCCCAGGGGCCTGCTTCACCCTTGTCCCCCAGCAAGGCTTCCTGCTTCCTTCCTTCAGGAGCGGGCAGAGCCAGAGCTGCTTCCTTCTGACCCCAGGTCAGCCCTGCACGCCACACTTGTGTTTTACGGGGAGGGGTGGAACTAGACTGGCAGAGATCTGTGTGTGTGTTCCTTCCCCTGGGTCAGGAGGTGTTTCCAGATGAGGCAGATGGGGGGCTTGGGGAAGGACAACAGCAAGGTTAGCGTCCCCTGGACAAGGAGGAACTCATGAAGCCTTGCTTTTTTCTCTCCACTTCTATTTGCCCTATATGAGTCCTTCCTCTCTAGTCCCACTAGAGAGAGATGGACTACCTCTAAGACCGTGAAGAGCTCATGACACACAGGGTGGAGAGGGAAATGGCTCCCAGGTACAGGCACGAGGTGGTAGACTGTCTGTAGAGACCTTAAAATCAATAATGAAGCTGAGTAAGAGGCTACAGCAAAAAGTCATCACCATCTGGTGGCAATTCTAGACAATGTCAATGATAAAGTTGTCTTTCTGCTGGGCTGAATTCTGAACAGTCACTGCCAACACTAGCGAATTTCTATAACATAAGCTCCTGATTCACCCCTTTTCATCACATATTTTAGTAACAAATTAATTTAGAAACTGTTACATAAGAGCTCCTGATGCAGAAGGATTCAGCTACACATGTTGGAGAATGAATTCGCACAGTCCAGAGCCTTCTGAGTTTGTCCAGTGTCACTACTGCCTGTGGGATGTCACATTCCTGCATTTTCAAAAGTGGATTAAAAATAAGCAATGCCAGCACAGGGGCTATAAAGACAAAGAAATGGGAGAGTTGCTTTAATTCTGCAATTCTGTATCACCTCATAGAGTATTTGAGTCTAAAATGTAAAACTTGGAGCCTGAAAACTTCAAGGTGTAGTGTTTTTATTTGGCTGGCACAATTATTAGTTCACACTGAAATACTTTACTGGATTTCAATAACTTTTAAAGTAAAATGTCTTCCTTTTTGTTTAATGGTTTTAAATATACAGAATTAGTTAAAAAATAAAGATTATTACTAGTAGTAGTGTTTTCAAATAAAGGAGGAGTGGTGTGGTGGTTAGGGTGGAGTTTCAATTTGATTGGCTTCTAGGTGTGCCTGGGTGGGAGGCTGGCCTTGGAGTCTGTCTTGTCCCTTGACCCTTCTAATCTAGCACTTTTTCCTTGCTCTGCTCCTGGCTGCCATGAACTAAGCAGCTTTACTCTGTCATGCCTTTCTACCGTAATGTCTCTGTCCTGAAGCCAGCCAACCATAGACTAGAACCATAAGCAAATTGAAACCCTCCCCCTTTAAGTTGTGGTTGTCAAGAATTGCATCCCAGCTACAGAAAAGGGACTAATACAGAAAATTAGTACCAGGAGTGAGGCCATTTCTGCCAGTTATCTGCCAGAGTGAAATAGACATGCCATCTATAAACTCTTCCCATAAACCAGCACCATGTGGATGATGCCAACATCTGCTATCAGCAGAAGCAGTTTCCAGGCCCCCTCAGACAATGGCTAATGCAGCCTCTGAGTGTCTGGATGGCTGAGCACACTGAAATGAATCCTGGGGAACCAATTTCCTAAACAGCCCTTCTTGATCAGGGGTCCCAAGGACTCTTCTCAAATGAAAGGTTTACACCTTTGCACCTTAAACCTGGAACTATTGAGACTTTGAGAAAGGGGTTTTTGTGTTTCCAGTTGTACACAGGTTAAGTGTAGTATGTTAAGTGGAATTGCGAACTTGCTACTGTCTTTATTTGGAGATTAAGTATGATCAGAGGAAATGTGTTTATGTAGCAAGTTGAAAAGGGATGGGATGTGGTAGTTACGGTAGAGTTTCAGATCGATTCCTTTTGGGATCCGCCCTGCGGACTGTTGCAGCACACTTCCAGGTGTGTCTGGGTGGACCTCGGAGGTGTGCCCTTGGGTACTGTATCTGGCCCCTGGCCCTTCTGCTCTGGTTCTTTTCTTGTACTCTGCTTCCTGGTCACCATGAACCAAGCAGCTTTGCTCTGCCACACCCTTCCACCATGATGTCACTGCTTTGGAGCCAGCCAACCATGGACCGGAATCTTGAGCAAATTAACACTTTACTCCTTTATGTTGTGGGTGTGGAGTATTTTGGGCAGTGACAGGAAAGTGATGAATATAGAGGGTTATTAAAAGATCTAGTCTAGGTGTCACAGATCCGTACTATTTCTGCAGTCCAGAATTATGTGTGCCAGCTACTGCCTTCTTCCCCCAAGACACAATGTAGAGAAGTGTGAGGGTGCACGTAATGTAAGTATACACACATACGTGTATGTGTATCAGTAAATTCAGGTAATGTATTTTCTCTCTCTAAGTCATTGCATGATTCTCAGAAAGGTGTATGACTTTAACCTAGAGTTATACTTAACTTTGCTCCTGTGAGCACACATAAATAATCCCAGGACAGATGCCTGGTGTGGAAGGTAATGCGGGCACTTGGAACCATCTGGGAGCATTTCTAGTTTACAATAGGATGTGACTGAAGAACCAGACCTTATTCATAACCTTGCTTATCTTTAGTGAGAGCCCGGCAGTTCAAACAAATCATCCCAGACCAAGACACACAGCACATACTTCTGTGTAAAACACAAGCTCCAGATCTTAATGGTCTTAACACAAATGAAAGATTGAACAAGTTAAGGAATTTAGGACAAGGCAAAAAACATATGTGTGGCTTTCTCTCTCTTCATGTTCCAAGTCAGATGAGGCAAGACGAAGGGCCATGCCCCAGAATAATCATGTAGCTGTTGATCTGTAGCTGTGTTTGTGATCCAAGAATAGCTGAGAGGTCCTGAGAGGCAGACTGATACCTGGAAGGCAGTGTAATTAGGGATGGACTTGACTTAGGAGCCCAGAGCCCTCCTACTTGAGTGGTGTAGGGCCGGGCAATGGTCCTAGAACAAGGCGGCCACTTACACAACACAGGACATTTCAAAGGCAGTAGCAGCACCATGAACAGCTTTCCCTTTTGTGTCTCACTCCTTCTGCAAACCTCAAAGAGCACAGGCCAGGATCCAGGGCAATTCGCTTTCATGTTTACCAACCGGTTGTCCAGGCCAGAGAGGAGGTCAGGTCGTCATCCCTTGGGGCTGGTGGAGATGGGTCTTGGCGGAAGTGGGCAACACACATCAGTGTTCTCTTGCTTGGTGGCCACTCTGTAAGGCAGGTAAGGTATAAATAGTCTGATTGGAGCTGGCATTTTTGATCTCTAGTTTTTGAGGCCCATTATTTTCCAGCTAGGTCTTATTTTCAGGGAAGCGCTATAGAACCATTTCTCCCTCCAGGAAATTGGGGAGGGGAAAAGTGTGTGAGGGTTGGCACCTTTGGGATGTGGCAGTGTGAGGGCTGGTGGGACAACAGAGGATCTAAACTCAAATTCCAGCCCTGACTTGGATGCGTGTTGGGACCTTCCGCCCCCCCAGCAAGAGGTGGTGCACAAACGACCACGCCCCCACCGTTACCTGTCCTTTGACTCCGTCATCCCTCCCGGCTCGAGGGACTCTTAGCTCATATTTCTGTTTTGAGTTTTTTTGTGGTTATTTTGGGGTTTTTTGTTTTTTTTTTTTTGGCAATGTGGCTCTTCAGTACCTTGTCACATTGTCACCTTGCAGAGAAAATTATTTCTGCAGTGAGAAGTTGTGTTTTGAGGTCATGGGAAATGCAGAGGCCCTGAAAAGAACACAGAAGGTGGAGTTTGGGCAGAGATGCCCCCATGCGGGCTCAATCCAGATGTTCAGGCTCTATCCAGATGTGTACCATTCAGCCTCGCTGGGCCCTGTAGGCATGGTACCTGCTCCCACAATACAGGCTGAGGGTCAGAGGGCACAAGAGCAGGTCACCTGAGGGCATGGATGACAGAGAAGAAGTGTGGCTTCCTTCTGTGGGCATTCCCTGCCAGGCCAGGGCACTCACACACCAACTCTGCTCCGTGACTTGGGGAGTGGGGGAGGCCATGACAGGTTTGGTCAGTCAGCAGCTCGGACATCACATGTGTCACTACAAGGCATGGAGGGGCAGCTGTCAGGCCATGGGTGTCAGCAAGGTCTTCCTCCTGCCTGAGAACAGAGGGTGGACCTTGAAGGGTAGCATCACCCCCTCCACCCCAGGAAAAGATGAAAAAGGGCCAAGAGGAGGCTGTTGCTGACACCCAGAGGCCCCCCCGCCCCCCAGGAAGACAGGGAGGACAGGAGAATCCAAAACTGGGCTCCACTTGGAGAACGCTTGGTATTTCTGGTACAACCTGGAGCCACCACGGAAGCATAAGAAGTGGTAGAAAGGAGTTAGCAACTGTGAGGCGCTGACTCAAAGGACGGGCACCGCACCTCAAGTTCTCCCCACGAGCACCGGAGAGATGAGGGACACCGAGAAGCTGTCCTGACACAGCCCATCAGTGCTCAGAATGACGACACTCAGGTAAACACGACCCCAGAGCCTGTGGCTGGGATGGGTTGGCCAGTTCCATCCGCAGAGGGATACTCTGCCAAAACACACACACACACACACACACAGAGTAGATGAGAATAAGACCATTTGTGTATTCTAAAGCTGCCTAATTATTTGTTGGTTCCTTCCTTGCATAAGGACAGGTCAGTACCAGAGAAGAATTTTCCTGGCCTCAATATAGAAATTCTAAAAAGAATCTGACCCTGAGCCATGTTGGGTCAAAAGGATTACCAGCATCTGGTTGTGGATGAAAAAGAAAAGCAGGTCTTGCCCTGCCAAGACGTGGGTTGTCTGCGCTGACTCACTGCGCACGTTTTTGCATATAATGCTCTGGGGCTGTGACGTGACTGTTGTGAATGCCTGTGCCTGTGTGCTGCTCTTCACACACGCCCTCTGTGAGTCACACAGAGCCTCTGGCCCCGGGAGCTGGTGCCCAGGAGGGCGACACTGGCCAGAACAGCCCCAGCTGGAGATGTGATATGTGACCTGGGATCCAGTGACGTGCGGGGCTCTTCTGAGCATCACGATGTCCTCGGCTTCGTCTCTTACTGACACTTACCCTGCAGGTGACCTTCTCTACTTTTGGTATAAATTCTTGCACCAGTGACTTCACAGTGTGCATCTCTATCACAGACCTGTCACTTGAACTCCATTATGTGCTTGCACTGTCCCCCCCACACACACAAGGGACGTAAATATTACACTCTGTACATGTGCAGTACTAAAAAATAAATCAAAAGAAGAGGAACCAGACAGATGGGGCAGTTGAATTTTGTTTGCTTTTGTTGGTCTTCTACTCCTTGCCACTCTATGCTAGGAGTAGGCATGAAATCACTCAGACCAGCACCTGCCCTCGAGACATTTCTACAAGGGATTGCACTGGTCATTTGGGTGCAGGTGACTGCAGAGGGACACACCTCTGGCAGGAGGGGACCAAAGAGATACGTGGCCTAGGCTGGGAGAGTTCGTTATCATATCCCCAGAGAAGAAGCCATTCTGGCTATGTTGACAGTTGGGGTTCAGCCTGCCACTGACTCCAGCCTTAGAGGATTGGAGAGAGGGGTGTCATCTTGGACAGTCCATCCCGGTGGTATCTGTGGCCGGGCACAGTCTCCGCACCAGCGGTTACTTCTGGGTTGCAGCCCAGGCCATTTGGTGGTTCTATGTTCTGTTTGCCTTTGTTTTCACTGTAAAGTATGAGCCCCAAGCACACAGTGTTCCTAGCAACAAGCCAGGGCTGTGGGCGAGAGGAATGGTTTGTTGGGGGCACAGAGGGACAGCCACTGCGCAACACACGTCCCATGTCACAGATTAACTGCGCTCCACCTCGAGATGCCCCCGGGGCGCCATGAAAGAAGCCCTGGTCCAGGAGCTCGAAGTGACCGAGGCCCTTCTTGCAGGAAAAGAAAATCAATTTGAGCTGGGGGCATGCCTGAGAGTCCGGACCTTACAGTGGGAGAACAGGTTTGGGAGGTTCATGTTCTTCTTACCCAAATACTGTGTCATTAACCCTTGAGTAGTCTTGCATTTTCTCTTCATGAATTCAACCATCCCTGGACTGAAAATATTGGGGCAATAATTGCCTCTGTACTGAACATATGCAGACTTTCTCCCTTGTCATCATTCCCCGAAAAGTACAGTATAGCAGTTATTTGCATAGCATTTGCATCGTGTTAATTGTCGCAAGCAATCTAGGCGATCTGAAGTATGGGCTGGATGTGGGTGGGTATATGCAACTCTTGTGCTGCTTTATATAAGGGACTTGAGCATGTGGGTGTGTGCTGGGGCCCCTGGCGCCCATCTCTTTTCAGTTTTGTCCCCAGTCTGTGAGCTATTGGTGCTGAGCCCCAGGGTGAGGGAACAGCAAGAAGGGAAGAGGGAGGAGAAAGTGAGGGAGCATGGGGCAGGGGGAGAGAGGAACCCAGGATTGGTAGAGCCCAGGGCTCCAGACAGCAGCTCTCAGTTCTCGATTGCTTCCCCCCGAGCTGTAGGAGAGACCCACGAACCCCACGTGGCTGATATCCCACTTTCACTTCAGGAAAACTGAGTTTCAGTGAGGTCGAGTGGCGTGCACAGTGGCACTGCCATTGGATCCTTGCAGTCTGACACAGAGTCCTCACGCTGGCATTATGAGGTTTTCTCTAAGTGCAGTCTTGGGGGCTGCCTGCATCTGACTACCCAGGACCTTCATTTCCCATGCAGATTCTGGGCCTCTGAGCCAGGCTCACTGAACAACCTGGTGTGGGCAGAGCTCTAGGAATTCACAGTGATGAGCTCAAGATCAGTGAGATGATGATCCATCCTTCTCACCCATAGTCTGACTGTGGCCAGGTCACTATTTTTCCTTGGGCCTCAGTCTTCTTCCTTGTAAAAATGAGGGTGGGAGGGGCTACTTCTAACTCAAAAACTCTGACTGCAACTCACCTTTAAATGCAGAAACCCACTGCAGCTTGCCAACTGGACCCTTTCCAGTGTCTGCTTATTTACAGCATCAGTGTTGTGTATCACTGCATGTATAGCTCGATCCACAAAAGCTCATGGTTTTCCTGGAAACCTAGAGGAACTAGAGTCCCCCTGAGGTGGCAATGTCAAGGGCAGCCCAGGATCAGTCTCATCTTCTGCAGTTTCTTTTATTTCCTGACTTCCTGGCACTGCAAAGACAAGGTGCTCATCCCTTGGTAACTCTAACTTTCTTTACACACCCGAAGGTGGTGGTCATCTTGGCAAGGTTTAAACTCCGCTTCCTACTCCACTGCTTGGTTCTAATGCATTTGTAGTTTGCACTGGTTTTACTTTTCTGCTGTTTTTCTTTGGAGAAAAGAAAGTTGGGAAGAGGGGCATGGGCCAAGCAAGTCTGTGCATTTGGTGGAGAGCTTTCCAGATAAGAGGGTCTGAAGGACTTCCCGTGGGCGGGAGGGAAGTTGCACACACCACCAGGAATCACACCGGGAAATGACTTCTTGTTTTTAAAACAGCAGCGAGGCTTTGGGGACGGCACTGGGAGGCTTCCGCACAGTGGAACTGGGCCCAGTGAGGCTGATCAGCCGAGCTGCGCGTCTGCCTGAGAGCTGGCCATGCACCCCGCGTGGCTCTGCCTGCCCTGAGTGTGAGGTCCCCAGGAGCTGCTGGGCACATGGCCCTGTAGGAGAGGAAGGCATCTGACCAGAGCAGAAGCCAGCCTGGGACGGTGGTGCCTGGCAGGTAAGGGACCTCCCTGCCTCTGTGGTCCATCTGTCTTTGCAGCCACAGCTCTGGGCACCTGTGTCACTCGGGTGACTCTGTCAGGACACCTTCCTCTCCGCCTGCTTTCCTGTGTCTGGCTGTGCTGTGTGCGCTGGGAGCTAAGTGTGCCGGCAAGGGCTTAGTGCCCCGAGCACAGCTGGGCCCGGGGAGAAGACGAGGTGTAGGCGGGTGGGGCTCAGACAAGCCGCCATGCTCCTTCAGGATTTCCTTTGCAGGAGAGACTTGTTGACTTTTTAAAGATTAAATCTCCCATCCCTGAGCGGAAAACACTTTGGGGATCAGAGCCCTGGTGAGATCTCCAGGGTGGTGGCATTGGCCAGGCCCAGGGAATGGACCCAAGGGACTTTTCACCATGGCCGAGGGGGGGGACTGGGACCAGCGGGGAAGCCCGTCAGTGGGGGTTGGGGTTTAGGGCCGGGCAGGCTCCGTTTGAACCTTCTAGAAAGGAAACGATACTGTGGGCATGTGGCTTGGGGAAAGCGCGTCGTCCCACACTGTGGAAAACCGGGCCAGGACCCTCTGCTGCCGCTCTTTCTCCTTCATCAATGCTATGCGGTGGGACTTTCATTCTGTGAATTACAGCAGCAATACAGGAATATATTCTTACTGTAGCAGACTACGTCTTAACCCTTTGCATGCCTTACAGCCCTAAGTATACTCATTCTCTCCCCAAAGATGATCCTGTGAATTTCTTGCTGTCCCGGTTAAAGGGCTTAGTTTCCGTTCTTGGTGTCAGGACAAGCTGGGCTCAGCACACAACACGATTCCTGTGACGTCGTAACAGCAACGATCTCTGGGGAGGAGAGAATGATAACCTGTAGGGAAGTCTGAAAGACATTTACCTGTTTTTATTACTATTTTCACCTTGGTTTTGGCTTTGGCAATTAATAGTACTAACAACATCCCAAGGGTAAAACCCTAGATAAGCCGACTAGCAGTCTGGGCTTTTGGCTTGAAGGTCGCTGAAGGTAGCCTTATTCTGGAAATGGAAGGGGAGAAAATACAAATACATAAAAGAAATGGGCAGACTGATCCACTGATCAAGCAGTTGATAAAATGTTTGGCCCTGGGAAGAGAGGATGAAGGTGACAGAGATTCGTTTTCCATCTGATTGAGTCTTCCAGAGAAAGGGGCCCCTCCCTCACGCCACACGTCGGTGACAGGCAAGGGAGTAAGAAAAACTCACATGAACCCGTTGACGGGGCACAGAGAGAGGCCTTGGGGAGAAGGTACAAAGCAGCCGCTGGAAATGCCTGCAGTGCTTCTATGTGTTTTCTTGCCCCCTGCAAGCTTTCTCTCCTCCGCACTAGCCAGCTCCTCGCTCCCTCTGCTGCATGGTATTTGCAGCAAACAGCTTGCTACACTTTGCCTGCCTTTGTCTTTCCTGCAGGTCCTCAGCTAAGTGGCTAAGCAGATTAATCACTTCCCATACCGCCCTGTGCACCACCGAGACCCTGGACCCGACGTTCGCTGCCCTTCCTGAGCAGTGATGACATAGCAGTGTCACATGCCATCCCACGTGGTGCTCAGGAATTCCAGAGCAGTCAGAAGTAGCACCCAGAGCACTGCACAATCTGGCTGGTGAGGCTGCCCAGCCTCCTGCAAAGTAACTTCAGTCTCCTGTGTTTATATGAGGCTTTCTAGCTCTGGGAAGACTCCCATCCCCTCTCTTCCACTGTGCTGCAGGTGAAGCAGTCAGCCCTCTCCTTCCCACTGTACGGGACACACAAGTGAGAGGGGCAGGGGCAGGTTCCTTTGCCTACCTTCATATTGAATCTTATTGGGCATTGAGAAGTGACATTCAGATCACTGCTTTTTCCGTCTCATTCTTGGTCAGGAATGTGAGAATCAAAGTGATGCAGACTAGAGAACTGATGTGACTGTCATATTGTCAGCTCTTCAGGGTGGTGGATACTTCTGGGTCTTGATGCTATACCAAGCTCTTGCCTGGCATGGATGTTTTCAGACTCAGGAGCCTGGAGTCCACATCTCTTGCCCCCAGAGCATCACAAAAAGGAAGCAACATCCAGTGGCTTTGCCAGAACAACTGAATCGGGGTCTCTGAGGAAGGGG